>NC_088887.1:37072099-38511099 GCF_037157495.1 Lathamus discolor
AAAAATAGGTTTTTAAATCAAGAGTTTGGTACCTGTTAAGAAAGTTAGATTCAGAAACTCTGCTGAGACCATACTGTCTGAATACTCCACATAGAACAAAGATGCAATGGATACAGAAAATGGCATCACAATGTTTCCATGGAACAATTACTCAGCCCTTTCAAAAACATCATCTCTATGAAAAGCAATTTATTACATGCCTACTTTTGGACACTAGCACCACTGATATCAAATATGAAGTAGATAGCAAGTACAGAACTTTTTAAATAATACAGAGAAAACAGAAAAATGAATTCTAATCCAAGCAAGAGGTAGTGAGGCTAACATGCTCCACCATCCCCCTGCCACACTTGTAAATCATGCAAACAGTGCTACTGATATAGACGGAACTTTCAAAAAACCATGTTGTAACACTGTTTTAGCTTTGAATAACCATGTTTTACACAAAATTATAGTCATATAATGGTTTGGGTTGGAAGGGATCTTAAAGATCATCCAGTTCCAACCTCCCTGCCATGGGCACGGACACCTTCCACTAGACCAGGCTGCTCAAAGCCCCATCCAACCTAGCCCTGAACACTGCAGGGATGGGGCACCCCCAACTTCTTTGGGCAACCTGCTCCAGTGCCTCACCACCCTCACAACGAAGAATTTCTTCCTTATATCTGATCTAAATCTACTCTCTTTCATTTAAAATAGCTCCTCCTTTTCCTATCACTACATGCCCTTATAAAAAGTCCCTCTCCAGATTTCTTATAGGCCACCTTTAGGCACTGGAAGCTGCTCTGAGGTCTACCCTGAGCCTTCTCTTCTCCAGGCTGAACAACCCCAACTCTCTCAGCCTGTCTTCTTAGGAGAAGTAAAAGATGCTCCAGTATTACTTCAGCCTTTGTTGTGGTGTATCTGCAGTTAAACATGTATGCATGTCTTGTCTGTACCACAGCCCACTCTCGATTCTTCATCATGAAAATAACATGCAGTATTAACAAAAATTCATGCAGTTTTGAGGAAGAAAACAATGCTGTGTAAAACTATATAACCCATCTGGTAAAAGTGAATTCAACCATTAGCATATATTCCTACAGAACACCTCATTACATCCACAAAATATGTCATGGAAGAAAGACATTTAGGCTGAAAAAACCCTCTCCAAGTTCTCACCCACACATACACAGAATGCCTTTACTTACACACTTTAATCCCTATGGATTTTTACTGGCATTATAGTATTTTTTTGCAAGTAGCTCTGCTTTAGAGATTTTTGGGTATTTTTTTTTTGATTGCTAGGTATTAATTTTGAAAGATCATACAGAAACAGAATATGGGTAATGATTACATCATGACAACAGCATAATGTCAGAAATAACTACGACATTCAAATTCCCATGAAATGTGCACATTCCTCCTACATGAAAAACAAAGTCACAACATGTCACATTAAAGAAGCAATAACAAAAGGACATACAAGTACTCCTTTTTAAAGAAACTTTCCTGCAAAGACAGGCAGCTGAGTAGTATGTAACTGCCCTATCATTTCTTTTAGACTGAAATTAGCTAATTTAATACAGATATTTGATAACAAAAATTAATAGTCAGGTTTAACCTTACAGTGGTAATGTGCTTAACCAGCCTCCTCAGCATACTCCATAAGCAAACTGAAATTGTATACCTGAGTGGAGTTAGATAGTTGGTTTTTCCACGGCTCCTCTGCGCTGCTGGTCAGGTTTGTGCGGTTATGAGGTAGAGAGAGTGCGTTTCGCTGCAGGTAAGGCACGTTTCCATTACTTCCACTTTCTGTTATGTGATTATTGCCTATCAAAATAGTGTCTGTACTACCCAGCGTTCTTGCTGTGCTGCAGGGAATGGGGCCTGCTGGAAAGGGTCCATTAGCCATAGGCTGCCCGGGGCAGGCGGGACGGATTCCACGCTGAGCGACATTAGGCACTCTGGTTAGAGCAACCTGCGGCTGCTGACCAGAGACAGAGTTTGTAAGCAGTGATGAATCAGCTGTTGGCCCATTAGGAATTCCAGTAGATCGTACCTGTGCAACTCCTGTTTGTCTCATCTAACGGAAGATGAACAAAGCACAAGAACATTAGCTGTGGAATTTAAAAAGCAAAGATTATACAGCGCTTGTGTACTTTACTGCACTGATCAATTTCAACTTTATACTGATTTTAAGATCTTCAGAGTTGCTTTTGAGAAATAAGATGACTGTCATGCTCACAAACGCGCTGAGCGGATTTTAAGGTAAAGCTATCGTCACACTTTTCTTCTAGGCCCTTCAGTTTGACTGTTAACGTTTTACTGCTAAAGTTGGACACTAAGAGAGAGAAAAGCGAACAATGAGAGGAGGATATTCTGTAATGCATCTTATTACAATTACGCATCTTTCAAGTAAGACCACTTTTAAATGTGTGTCTGCCCACTTCAATTTGACAGTGTGGTTTGAACACTTTTACATCATCTAATAGCCCTATAACAAAACACAGCCAAACCCATTAAATTTCAACCAGTAAACCACAACTAAAGATGACTTCACATATAGTAAAGGGCATGAGAACTCTGTACAAGGGATTTTCTTCAGAATTCAGGAAACACAACAGACACACCATTACTGACTAAAGTTTTGTAGAATAGAAAAATATTTTTGTTCTCACCTGCTGGTGTTGCTGCATCAAGACAAACTGACTCTCCAGCTGTTCCAGCATAAGTTTCTGTGCTGGATTTAGATTATTTCGGTTTGCACGCAGCTGTTCCAAGTGCTGAAAAAACAGCAGTACAGTTCAGAATCATTAAAATTCCATGTGCCTTTTAATAACTTGCTTGCATACAATACTAAGGCTTGTAAAGCTCGAAACATGACTAAGCTTTCTGTTACAGACTCAAACATCTTTCCATTCTGAAGTCCCTCTGCAGGGGACTGCAATGAATAAAGACTGATTTTATATATATGTATCTATATGATGGTGTGATGAAAACAGGGTCTTCACAGAGTGCATGTACCAGGTACACAGAACCCTAAACCAGTGCTCTTCAGTTGTTACTCTGCTTTTTAGAAAATGTCTAAATAGGGTAACAGAATCAGAAAGGCAGACCTAGCACATACACCAGCAGAAGCAAGTCTGCGTTTCTCTCCAGTGCTATGGCTGCAGAGGCTTTGCAGGCAGCACTGCTCTTGCTGCCCAGCAATTCTGTGAAACCAACAACCATCCCTCCTCTACTGGCATTTTGGAGCCTCCGTGGTTACTGTGCAGCCATAGCCTCTTTCCCTTCTACTTCTGTTAGCTGAGCCATTTGGGGTGTGTTATATCCTGTATCCTTCCAGCCTCCGAGCTGTGACTTTTAAAAGGTGGACTTAGAAGAGGCAGTAAAGGTTTTATTCGCTCTCCTCTTGCATCATCTCTTTTTGGCTCTCCTATTCATATATGCTGGAACTTTGTCACGCAATTGCCAGCAAATCCAGTATACCATACTTGGACACAGAAGCCTACTTAGATACTGCTTAAGAGGAGAAACTGGATCTGAAAAAAAGTGAAACTAAAAAGGCGGAAAAATGGTAGGATATAAAATAAACAAAGAAAAAGAAAGACAATGCCTGGAGAGAGAGATACAGAAGGGTGATTAGGGAGGACCAAAGGGGTGTGTGAGGTAGCGGGAGACATGGAGGGAAAGGAGGGAAAAAATATGCAAGATAATAAAGCCAGTATTGTTCAGACAGAGAGACAGCTGAAGAACTGTACTGCAGTTGAGGGGAACACTGTTCAGTCAATCAGAATGCCTTCTGTCTCTGCACTGTGTTCCTTCGTATTTTTCCTTGCATCCAAAGCAGTATCTGCGTAAGAGTTTCCAGCTAGACCTAATTTTCAGAATATGGAATTCTTGCTGAAGCTCACTGCAAGCCCTAACGAACTGCAGACACAACAAAGCACCATAACAAAAAATACCTGAAACAAGATTTAAAATATTAAATCTGGCATTTCGCATACACAAGCCACAGAGAAGCAGTACCAGATTTCATTTGAAGAACGGCATCTTGTAGAATGTGCACGTTTGTTTACGCAATGTGATAGAAGAAGCTACCTCAGGAGAAAAAAGGGATATTACAACATTTCTACACCTCCTTCAATATCCCTCACACTAACAGCAAGTAGCAAGACTCACTTGGCACACAAGTGTGGCAATTTGCATATCTATCTTTAAAACATCATATGAAAAAAGAACTACTTCTTACTTTATAAATTATAGAATTCATACAATGTAACTGTTCAGTTTCTGCTAGAGATCGTTTCTTTTACTACAGAAATAATAATAGTTATGGCTTCTCTTCTCACACAGGGAAGCTATAAATAGTAGCGCAACTTGAACTACACTGTGGGAATTATTTGGGATATATTTCACACTGAATTTCAGAGATGTGAAATAGAAAAATGTTCCAGATTTATTTTCTTAAAAGGAAGAAAAAAAAAACAACAAAAAAAAAAAAAAAAACCACAAAAAAAAAATACATCAAAGCTTCTGAAGATATTCAACATACCTGTAATTTCTGTGGTGTCAAGCACCAAGAATGAATTTGTTGCTGTACAGGAGGATGTGACACTGTATGGCCACTGCTCCAAACATCGGAAGTATTCTGAGAGAAAACATTACATTAAGATGTGTGACTATCAAAGGGTAAACATAACTTCTTTAAGTAGCTAGATTTTATCTTACTTAAGAACGAACTAGATATTTTTTCAAGAGTAATAATATAAATGAAGAACATACTAAAACATGCCAAGTCTCATTCTACCATTCCCATACAGTATCAGAGTAGTCAGAAGAAACAGTTAAATGATATCTAATGTCTTAACAAAAAACAATCAAATCATGCTATTAATTTAAATGTACACTACTTTTAAAACTGAATATCTACTGTAACACTATTACATGATGATGAAACACTTCTAAATATAAGCAAAGGCAATAAACAGGATGACATGATCATCTCCTTCTCTATCATGAGACAACACTTTTTCACTTATACAACTAGGATTGCAGTATAGTGCCACTGATCTGCATTGCCCTTATGCACTTCTTGTCTGAACTGTAAGCTGACAAAACGTATCACTTGAAAAATGATTTTTAAAATTCTTAAAAACATTCCCCACCTTGATGCCAAAGGATTAAAATTTAAAGCACAAATTCTGTGCATGCTGCATTATTTTAATGCATATTTCCATATAATTTTGGTAGGGGGCTTTTGAGTTCATCAGAGTATATACCTTTGTTGGACTAGATGTTCTTTTCCTCTTGGCAGGACTGGTCAGGTCATCTACTTGGCTAGAAGGAATCATGTGTAGTGGCAAGGACTGCTGTGAAATTGGTGTTTGAGTGAGGCCTAGTACAGGTTCAGTATTTGGATGATGAGGTTTACAAGCCTAAGAATCACAGAAGGAAGACAAAAATATGGTTCTATATATTCTTAATTCTTTCCTTTAAATTATATCTTTTAACAGCCCACATATATTAAAAGGGCTGAGTAGGTATTCTGAAGGTGATCTCAGTAACTGAAAAATCAGTTTCCATATGGTCATCAATGGAGGAATGTGTACCTTTGATGGGATTATCAAACCACTGCGGCATTTCTATTTAAGATGATATATTTTGAAATCATGAAAATCCACAAAGGTTCTAAATTGGTACCCCCATATCTCTCCCACATTATAGGGAGCTTCTTGATCTCGTATCCCTTTGCAAATAAATCAAGGGCTTTTTATTAATAAAAGCCAGTCCTGTGCTCAAGAAAATAAGCTTGACCACTACCGATTGTAAAGAACCCTTAAAGCTGGGCACCTGCAGAACATAACCCAACTTCTCACCTGCTGTGCTGTGTTCATGGCACCCTGCCTGGAGGTAAGCTCTGCGGGGATTGGTAGGCTCCATGCCTCCTCAATACTAGGAAGTAATTTAGTTTTATTCTGTAGACTACCTTGTGGAAGGTTACACAACTGAGCCTAGGAAAAATTATGTAAAAAGCAAATTTAACACAAGCCTACTTTAGTAAGAGCAAGTCCATGAAATCTTCCTAAATGCTGTAGCTAATTATGTCTTAAAGAGAGGACAGATTTAAAATTTCGGATTTTAGAAAGGTGCTAAGTATAAAGAGGGTAACCAGAATATAAACCTTTGTGAGAATCAGAACAAAGATGAGCTCTGGATTCAGAGGTCTCACAATTCCTTTTTTCTGAAATTGCAAACAAGAGTGAAAGATAGTGCATGTGCATTCTCTATGTTATGAGAACTTAAAAAATGTAGACAATACAAAGAAAAAAGCAAAGTGATGTAGAACAGTATGCTTTGATTAAATGTGCAAAATAGGGTTTATAAGGAATTAAGTCCCACTTAAAAATGGTAGAAATAAAATATTACAGGCTATGATATGCTTACAATAAACATGAAAACAGGTTATACACACCACAAACAACTGCAAGTTAAACTTGTGTGTTACTTCTCCCCTCCCCTCTGCTGTGTATTTGGAAGAGTACTGCCCACTTTTGAAAACATTGGTTTTACCTGTAAATACTTTATCCGTGCTGCAAGTGCAGAGGTATTACTACAATTTTTGCTCCTAGTTGCATTTAAGTAGCATTTAATGGCATCCTGAGGCTGGTTGCAGGACTCATAGAGTGTGCCTAGGTCCATCCAGGCTGCAGCATGGCCATGGTCCAATTGTACAGCACAGATATAGGCCTGTAAAGCATCCATAGGCTGATTTTGCTGTTGATACAGCACACTGAATAGAAAGATTAGTGAAGTTGAGAATTAATAACAATGCCAAATACAAGCAAGTCAAATATACACACCCCCCTCAAAACCCTTAATAAGCTTTGCCATTATATAAACCATGGTTATAAGCATAAACAACACATAAAATCTTTATATGTATTATTAAAAAAAAAATGAGAAAGCAAATATATATCAATTATTTAAACTTCAAATCAAACCAATCTGACAACATGATGGTATCAGTAAAAAAGCTTTACACTCCCCCTGAGACCACAGAAGAGTTAAAGAGCTGATACTCTTTATTTATATACATTAACAGGGAATTATGTAATTTTATTACCCTGTGTCATTCTTACCCTATAGAACACCATGTATCTGCACTTGCTTCTGATTTATCAATAGATTGCCTGTAAGATATAAAGGCATCCTGAACTTTCCCAATACTTGAATAGCACCTGGGAGAAGAAAAAAAGAACTCCGGTAATATTTATACAAGGTAATCATTGAGGATGACTTACCGAGACTGATCTGATAAATGTTAAGTCATGCAAACACAAGACTCATCTAGATGAACCCAAAACATATGCTGTTTCTGAATGCCAGGCATAAGCAGACTCAAACATCTTACTCAACATGTATTACTAATTATTTCTTTGAAAAGTACACAGAACTGCTTAAACCCTAGATTCCTGCGTTTGTAAGGAAAACAGTCATACCATAATTAAAAAACTTACATTTCTCTCATTTGTGGTAAATTATCAATATGAACACTATTTATCTACAGACAGCAGCACAAATAAACAATTAAGTTACCTACTTCATCTAACAAATGGTTAGGAAACTTTATGTTCTACAAGAAGTGTTTCAGACTTATTAACAGATAGTGACCAACTGAGCCAGGATGGTTCCTGACTGCCTGGGAAGCTTTTTATGTCGATTTCTCGTATCTCAATGTGAACAGCAAACCAGTTACTTTTACTGTATATATAGAGCACAACATTTTGTAAAGAATCCTGCTGTTTTCTATTTTTTCATTATTCCTTGATTATTTTTCACACACAGAATCAAAGGTATTCTGTTATTATCAGCAGAAATAGCAGAACTCTAAAGAGAACTACAATTACACCACACGGAATAATACCTACCTTTTTAAAATTGAAAGCTTCAAATAAATACAACATTAAAAATACATATATGTATTTACTAGTTTAATCTACAATAGCTCTGCTTCTTATATTGTTTGTAATAAGTTTTCCTGTTGGGAAATGAACTGATAAATTTCAAAACACATAAATAACAATAAAAAAATATTCTATAGAAAATAAATCCCAATAGAATAGTAGAGGCAAAGGTTTGTCAAGCATGGTACCCTCTTTCATATATTCTTGAGGTATGTTAGGAAAGGAATACAATGAACTCTGGCAGTACTTCACCTAAAAGCATCCATTAAGTCTGGACACAATGTTTCAGAAGACCATTTTAATCACAATCCAATGTGCATTCCAGTATACCTTTTTCAATCTGTCTTGCTTATCAGATACATGAAGACTCCAATTAGGACAGCACTATCATTAAGAGCCCAACAAAACTTAAAACAAGTTGATGGGTTTTTTAGTGGGAGAGAGGGATGACGGTGGTATATTTTTAAGAAAAGTAGCTTTAGACCAACTTGCCACCCAGTTTGGACAACCAGCAGAGAGAGGAAGGAACACAAGAGAATACATGAGGAGAGAGAAAGAGTAAATGCACAACCCTGTTCCTTTCTTCTTCTGCCAGAATATGGCCTGGACGAATGGGGCACAGAAACATTTTTGCTCTAATCCTCCCTGTAAAGTATGAGATGCTTCCACTAGATTTCCACCCCCATTTCCTGTGTTCCTCACCCTTGTTTGTATGGTCCTTAGTTTCACTCTAAGCACATGAAAGCTGTGGCACAGTACGAGCAGGAGAATGGCAGCTGCACACATGCTTCATAAGTGTTGGCTTGCTATGTAAGAATTCAACTAGCCCAAGGCCCATGGGACGGGACCACTGGCAAAAAAGCAGGATTTCAGCCCAGTGGATAGTAAGATGAGCCACATGATGCCTGGCTCATTTTCCCTTTTTCCTCCACACCTGGTATAGTTCTCTGCCCTTCACACTCAATCCTCCCTTAGTGTGCAAGGCAGCTGGTAGAAGAGCCCTGCCTTACAGAAACAGCTGGAGGAATGTAACTAGGATGACATAAACCTCCGAGAAAGTCAGCTGGAAGATACTGAGGTTAGGATATTAACTTTGTTTTTGCATAACTAATTTCTAATGTAATCTCTGTTCAAGAAGGACAGGGAATTGCTTGAAGGAGTCCAGCGCAGAGCCACAAAGATGATTAAGGGAGTGGAACATCTCCCTTATGAGGAGAGGCTGAGGGAGCTGGGTCTCTTTAGCTTGGAGAAGAGGAGACTGAGGGGTGACCTCATCAATGTTTACAAATATGTGAAGGGTAGGTGTCAGGATGATGGAGCTAGGCTTTTTTCAGTGATATCCAGTGATAGGACAAGGGGCAATGGGTGTAAACTGGAACATAGGAAGTTCCACGTTAACATCAGGAAGAACTTCTTTACTGTAAGAGTGACAGAGCACTGGAACAGGCTGCCCAGGGGGGTTGTGGAGTCTCCTACACTGGAGATATTCAAGGCCCGCCTGGACAAGTTCCTGTGTGATGTACTGTAGGTTACCCTGCTCTTGCAGGGGGGTTGGACTAGATGATCTTTTTAGGTCCCTTCCAACCCTTGGGATTCTGTGATTCTGTGATTCTGATTCTGTATTTCTCAACAGAACCAACTTGTTCACATATGGACTTGAACTGCCCTCAAAAACCTCTCCAGAACCTGAGTATTTCAAGAGTTACTGCTGGCTTGTGTAAATTAGTCTATTTTCTTAAAAAGGAAACCAAGAAAAGCCATCACATTTATATGGTTTACATCCTGCAAAAAGTTAATTTTCAAGTAAAAATACTGTCTGACAGTACAAACTTAACACAACACTTAAACAGTAATAGAATGGATCTATCTGAACTAACTGATATTGAGTAGCAATATATGCTGTTTAAAAATGCATGCGTACCTGGGAAAATATCTGTATTTTAGTGCAAAAAATTACTAAGATAGAAGGGATATTCTGAGAAAATAAAGAGATAAAGAATTGTGGAAAAGCATCAACATTTACAAATCATTGACCAAAAAAGAGAGAGAACAGGAGATGTAGTAGGAGGAGGAACAGGTAAAACCAGCAGAGCTGATTCAAGATTACTGTAAATGTGTAGACTAAACAGTAACTACAAAAAAAGCAGGATCGCTTGGGTAACATATTCATCCCAAATATGTCAGCACCTTGTCTTTTTAGACACCTTCCAGAAAACTAGACTTCAGTAGACACATACATCCTTTCCCTTCTTTTTTCCTCTGAAAGTATTAAGAAGAAAACCAACATAAGATACCTACAACAATAAGTATCCTCAAAAAAAAAAACAAACAACCATATAGTTACAGCGTTTATAAAGTCATAGCTCACCTTCCAAGGAAATACCAGGATTGACCAGAATTTGGATCTGCTTCTAGAGATTTCTGGAGATACTGTATAGCATAGCTTTCCTTGGTTGCCTTGTCTCCAAGCTGATCCACGGTGTGATGCATCCAGCCTACACAAAGAATCCATAAACAGCAGAAGTGAAATTCCCGAAGATCATCTAACATTTTGGCACAGCAGGATGTTCACAGCATTAGTTCCTCTTTCAAAACAGGAATATCAATCAACAATATCATTTACATATAATACTGCAAGGGAAACTTTTAAAAGTTTTAAAGTTCTATACTAAAATTACAGGACCAAAGGATCCTATGTTAAAATTACTTTCAGATACTTTTAAAGTGCGTTGGTTTGGGTTTTTTGTTTAAATAAATTTTCCATGAGGTTAGTAGCACAATAATGAACTGCTCAGTCTTCTACTATGAAAATCTCAAAATGTTAACTCTTTCCTCCCGTGAACACAGTTACCTTCCCTGTCACTGCGAAAAATGCCACCATTCTCCCTGTCATGCACACCAACTATCTGTACATTATGTTGTTTATTCCTTTTCTTCTAAGTCCTCATATTTATCCCGTTTCTACATTTAGACAATTCCCCATCAGAACAGTCATAAGAATTTTTATCTCCACTTAAATGTTTCTTAACCATTCAATCTTCATTGTTACAACATCCTTTCCATTCACCTTGAAAAATACAATTACCTCTCATCTACTTAATAAATTCCGCTGAAAAGATAATTTTATTTCCTCATCTAACCACACATAATTTTCTTTCACATGCCCCTTTTTCTTTCAGTTGTCTTATTACATAAGACAATTTATTCATCTTCACTTTAAAGGTCTCCCACAATCCATGCTCCCCAATCATCTTTTACATCTCTACTCTACCACTGATTGGTTTCCATTTCAAATGAAACACCTTCATCATCTTAAGGTGCTCCTCACCTTCCTCTAAGCTTAGATGGAATTACTTTTAAGCAGCTACAAAATCATCTCACTGTCATTTATGAGTATAAAGGAAATCCTTCATAGCAGACAGCTGGCTTGTACTCCAAGTGGGGTCTCACGAGAGCAGAGCAGAGGGGCAGGATCACCTCCTTCGACCTGCTGGTCACGCTCCTTTTGATGCAGCCCAGGATACAGTTGGCTTTCTGGGCTGCGAGGGCACACTGAAGCTGGTTCATGTTCATTTTCTCATCGACCAGCACCCCCAAGTCCTTCTCCGCAGGGCTGCTCTGAATCTCTTCTCTGCCCAGCCTGCAGCTGTGCCTGCGACTGCCCCGACCCAGGTGCAGGACCTTGCACTTGTCGTGGTTTAACTTCATAAGGTTGGCATGAGCCACCTCACAAGTGTGTGAAGGTCCCCCTGGATGGCATCCCTTCCCTCCAGCATATCAACCAAACCACACAGCTTGGTGTCATCGGCAAACTTGCTGAGGGCGCAGTCAATCCCACTGTCCATGTCACACACAAAGATGTTGAACAAGACCGGTCCCAACACCAATCCCTGAGGGACGCCACTCGTTACCGGTCTCCAGCCGGACATTGAGCCATTGACCACAACTCTTTGTGTGTGGCCATCCAGCCAGTTCTTTATCCACCGAGTGGTCCATCCATCAAATTGATGTCTCTCCAATTTAGAGAGAAGGATGTTGTGTGGGACAGTGTCAAACGCTTTGCACAAGTCCAGGTAGATGACATCAACTGCTCTGGCTCTGCCCATCAGTTCTGTAGCCCCATCATAGAAGGCCACCAAATTGGTCAGGCAGAATTTCCCCTTAGTGAAGCCATGCTGGCTGCCACCAAGCACCTCATTGTTTTTGACACGCCTTAGTATTCTTTCCAGGAGAATCTGCTCCAAGATTTTTCCAAGTACAGAGGTGAGACTGACTGGTCTGTAGTTCCCTCGGTCATCCATTTTCCCCTTCTTGAAAATGGGGGGGTTATTTCCCTTTTTCCACTCATCAGAAACTTCACCTGACTGCCATGATTTCCATTTAAAACCTCCATCAGCTAAACTTCAGCACCCTAAGCTTGCCCTTTATGGTATGTCTAACCACATGAACAGACAATACCACTCAAATATCCAGATCAGATTCAGATCTCATCTGAAATGCTAGACAAAGTAGGCAAGGTTGAAAACGGAACTGATTAGTATTTGCAGCCTTACTTTACTCTCCATAATTAGACTCTATCTTACATACTTCATTCTACCTGTTCTATATGGCTTATTCTTTATTCCATGGGCTTATAGTTTGTTAACAGTCACAGTGACACTTGTGCAAATGGAAGACAAACTTCCAAACTTTAACAAAAGAAATCTCAAAGATAATCTTATCTATTGAACATTTGCCTAAGGTGTTTTAAGATGTATCGCTTGAGAGCTGTGGTCAGAAGCAGAAGTTTGAGTATTTCATGGACTGAAAGAAATGTCAGGTTAGGAGCCAAGTGGTTACAGTACTGGAAAAAAAAAAAAAGAGCACTTTATCTTGTCTGAAGATGGATCAAGTCAAACCCATACCCATTAGAAAAGAAATAAAAAAGGAAAGGAAAAAACCCCACAATAATTCTTGCAGAGATACGTAACATACACTACTTTCACTCGTGGACTTCCTAAGCTATGTTTTTGATTCAAATTCAAAATCACTGAGGTTCTTAAGCATACAAAAATGAAAATATTCATGCTTCAAGAAAAAAAGGCTTATGTGAGGGTGGTTGTTAGAATGAACCTATGTACATCAAGAACAAGCATATCAGGTGCACTGCCAGGCAAAGCCTGAGATAAAGGTAATAGTTCAGGGATTACAAACAAGGGTAAAAAAAGACATTAAACAGTTTCCTGTATCTCTCGAAATGCTGTACCGCGATGCCTGTTTTCTGTTTCATCAAAACCTTGCTGGATTGAAAAATAACAAGTTGTATCTTCAGGAGATCTTTACCAAGGTTTACTGATAAAGAATCTATTTTTAAGAGAAAGAACTGAGAACTAGCAATCCCTATCTAGTTTCACTGCTGAAACAAGGGCTGCTTCCCAATTTTATTTTCCTGTGCATGGAGGTGAAAGAGGCAAAAGCAAGAGAAAGCGTGGGGGAGAACAAACAAAAGTTTTCTACTAGAATAGCACAGGTAAAGGAAACTCGATCTCTCTTCTCCTCATGCATAAAATTAAGAATGTACAGAAGGATGATGATGGAAAAACCTTGGTAAGCTGTACAGTTTCCTATTTGCAAGACCTAACTCAAACTCTCAGCTAGCACACTGACTACTCTTCCCGTCCTGGGGACATTTTTAGTGTAACAAAAGCTCTTTTCCAGGTCTTTACAATCTAATTTGTAACAAATCCCTGTGTTGCCTCACCAAGAGGATGTGCGAGCCTAGCTGATGCTGCAGGGCGTTTTTATGCTTATCAATCACCCTCATGCTGAACTTGTGACAATTGCTCTTTCTCCCCAATAACCATCATCATGTCAGTCTCTGAAGAGATGAGCCTCTTCCCTATTTTAACGTCTTATGATGTCTTATCTGTTTATGTGGACACCACCTAGGAATGCCACTAGCTGAAGATCACTGGAGAGTGCTTTGGGAACCTCTAAGCAGATGCCTACACTGTTCTTACACTCTTCCCTCAGAAAATACTGAATACAATTGGAAAAACAATACCAGGGCAGATTTGATCTTCAGTCTCATTAATTTCATGTAATTTTAGGCAAAGTGGTGAACAAAATTGTTGTCTGGAAAGCAAAAGAAATGGCGCAAAACAAGAAAAAATTGCTCTTATCCAACCGTACAGATCTTACTGTTGCATCTACTTGAACTAGTCAGCATGCATCAGCTCAAATGGATATGTATTTATCTGAGAATCACAGGGTTCTCTTCCACCCTCATCTGCTTCGGAAAGCAGCAACAAGAGCAGAGATTTTAATAAATCTCTCACAAGACATCTGAACTTCCCCAGATTTCAGCTCTGGCTCAATCAGCATTATCTAACTAAGGAAAATAAACACAGGGTATTTTAACACCAAAACAATTTTTCTGTTGGAGTTAAAAAAACCCACCAAAAATATCACAAGAGCAAAACCACCCCTCACACAACAGAACAAAAAAAAGCACAGTTCAACACAGAAATACAAATATATTTTGACTGGGTTTTGCCAGTAGCATTCTGGCAGATGACAGGTTATTTTCTATTATTTTTTTCTAAGTAGCAGACCACCCCCCAGACCATGCCTCCTGAGGAGGTGTTTTTATTACCAGCTGCTAGAGACTAAACCTGTGATAAATATCATACTCTGATAAACACCACTGTTAACACTGAAGAGCAAAAGAAATGGTATTATTCCTTAAATGTCTCGGTTAAGACCACTCTATCCTTTTATCCACGTAGAAGTTACCCACACTACAAAACTAGGTGACCTACGCCGACTGAATAAAGGGATTTAATCCAGTTTTTAGACAGCAGACAATTCTCAAAGTCACTGCCCTTATTGCTAGCACAGAGACCGAGGCCTGTGGTAGGATTTTACGAAAACAACCATGCACCTTTGCTTCTACTGTGCCAAAATACATCAAATGGAGTTGAAAAAGCACTGGTCACCTACTTTGGGAAGCCTGTATTCCACAGATGACATGTATAGCCTTTCTGGCTGAAACGGCTGACTATATAATAGGTGGTATAATACCAATTAAAAAAAAAATAAAGGGAATATTGAAATCTTAGCAACACTGTTGTGTGATAGCAAAAAGATCAGCACACCTTGAGTCCTGCAGCAAACTCCTCCAGTGTTTCATTTGTGATACCACACAGAAGACTCAAAAGCTAAACACATCAGTCCACTCCAAATCCATACACAACTTGTATTACAAACAAAAGAAAGCATTGTGGCCATAACTTAGTGCCAGTTACTAATTTGAATTAAATGACCATTATGTGAAGTGGGTAAAAAAAAGAAAAAATAAATAATGGGCATAAGCAGGCTAAATTAATAGTCAGAATAAGAAATCAGATGGAAGAACATGGAAAAAGTGAATGGAGAAGATTTGCACTGGGTTGAACAATTTTAACAAAATCTTCTGAAATACTTTTATAAGGCAGATAGGACAAAAGTAATTATTCTACCTACCCAGTAAAATTTTGGTCTAAAAATGATTTAACAGCTTTCTATCAATATGAAAAATGACAATTTTTTAAAAAAGCTTTTTTTTTTTCCTCTTGTTATGTGTTTTCTTTTATAGAATCTGCCGGTAAACTTTTTAGTTACAGAAAAGGTTTTCATTATATACTCTAGTTAAAGAAAAAGCAAATGTAAAGTTTTCATTTGCCACGTTCTTCTACTCTGCAACACAGCATTTTGGTTTACTGCATAGAGCCTGGCTATTCAAGGGCTGTTCTCAAAAGAGAACAGATAATAACAGAATCCTAACTGCTGTACTCCTTCTGTGACAGACCACCCCCTCATTGCCCAAAACCTGTAACGCACATACTGTAGCAAGTCTAAGAGCTGTTTAATTTTGTAAGTTTAATTAAAATCTTTTCCTCCTCTCTTATTTACTTAATTATCTACTGTTATGCATTCTATTCGGGGTGAAAATCTCACGTATCATAATCAGTGTCTAAGACTCTCTTTGGAAATGGAGCCTTAAAAACACTGCTAAAGGCGAAGATGGAAAAAAGAAACACACAGAAAAATAGAAGTTAATTTTACATACCTAACTGCTGTAAGACAGTTGCTTTTACTTGTGCAGGAAGGTTTTCGATCTGCAAAAGCTGTTCATAAGCTTCCTTTGCAGAGTGATACTTTCTCTGCAAAAGGAAAAAAGTACATAGATTAATCATAAAGCTTACAACAGATCACCAATAGCCACGATTTCACAGCACTGACAGCACACAAACACATTGACAAAAAAAATCTATTTTTTTTGCATACAGTGCATATGAAAGCTTTAATGAGTGACGTATATATGCTAAGAGAGTAACTTTCATAAATATAGTAGTTAATATAAATTCACTACTAAAATAATTGATGGAAAATTTGCAAATTATTAAATTTGGTCAAATCCTCATACATGCATTATATTTCTTACACTAAAAATAAGTATACTGCTTTTAAGGGGAGTGCTTGAATATGAGCCTACATCTGAAATAAAACTACACAAATTCTTCTCAGAAAATCTGTAACAGAAATGGAGATCATCAGTAATTGCTGGCTGGTATAATTTTGCCTCTCCTTGCTTTGGGATATTTGAACTGCCTTTACAATGTATCTGTTGTCCTAGTAAGAGTCCCACCATGTGTAGAATTAAAACATATCCACAGATTACACCAGGAGAATGAATGTATGCCATCTTACTATTTGCTATATAGTTTAAGTGCGCTTAAAGCATGGAAACACTGAATCCCTAACTCCCTACATGAATAGGTCTTGATGCAGAAAACACATTTCCGGGTTGGGATCATGGTCTTTATTGAATTCTGGAACCTTATGAGCTGTTTTGTATATGCTAAAGGTCAAGACTTCTCAACAGATGCATTTTTTAGAATAATGTCAGCATTTACCTGTGTTACCCTAACAATAACTGTTTAACAGTGAAAGTATTTTAAATGCTTAACTCTTCTGTTCCCCCTCTCCCCCAAATGACACAAACGCTGAAGGTCTGCTGTTACTGAAGGTCTGCTGTTACTAAAAGGTCTGGGTTTTTTGTTGGTTTGTTTCTGTTTTGGTTTTTTATTTTTCTAAAAATTCTACGCAAGTTTTTGAGAAAAATATGCTTTCAGGTAATTCAACATTAGACTTCATTCTGGCAAACAGATGAAAAGCGTACTAAAATAAACGGGGACATCTAAATGCAGATGATCTTTACTTAGTTACATTTTTTTATGCAAAGAGTACACTGTACTTTCTACTGCTGTTTTATAAGAGATGACTGGCAAGACTCTAAACAATATAAATACCTATTGGAAGTTAAAAATGTTGTTAGGTTCTTGATATCTCACAATCACGAAAGACAACTCTGTTGATTTTATAACCCTTTTCTAGTCAGGAAAAAAATTAAAGCAGCAATTACATACTTTCAAATGGAACAAGGGGAAGTTGGTAGAAAAGATTTTTAATTGGTGTTCATGAAATGCAGACAACTGGTAAGAAAACAAATAATATAAATAAATAAAATATCCATGTCCAGCAAAATAAAAACAATCAGGAAAAAATTTTAAATTTAGCACTGGGAACATAATTTGTAGCTCATGACTATGAAGGATAAGCAAAAGAACAGAAGTTCACTGTATAGCATGACAGCAGTGGCAGCAATCCAGATGTCAAACAGATAAATATTAGTGCCTAATATTCACACTTTGAAAAAGACGTTTGCATGCTTGTGAGGATCCAGAAAGACCTATTAAAATAGGGCATGTTTTCCAGATCTAGGATATTTTTTACTTGTTATGTGTAGTATTACTCAGCCTTTAGAAATCTGCCTACATGTATGCCTTAAAATATTACAGAAAACTGTCACAATGTTTACATTTTGGTTTATTTCATAGAATGGCTTGGTTTGGAAGGGACCTTAAAGATCACCCAGTTCCAACCTCCTGCCACGGGCAGAGACACCTTCCACTAGACCGGGTTGCTCAAAGCCCCATCCAACCTGATCTTGAACACTGCCAGGGATGGGGCAGCCACAGCTTCTTTGTGCAACCTGTGCCAGTGTCTCGCCATTCTCACAGTGAAAAATTTCTTCCTAACATCTACATATTAATTCCAAAGTCCTTGAAGTTTGGCTGCATCATGAATGGTCTTTGAAATGGGAGGGGAACCCAGCCCAACCTCTTTTTTTGACACCATATAAAGCAACCACACAAAACAGCTAGAAGGACTCATGCTACTACTGATGAAATAATAGAAACTAGCATTAAGCACCATGAAACTCTACTGCTAACTCCTATCAGCACCAGGGCTACCCTCTTGTTCAGAGATCTGGCAACCCACCATTTAAACTCCAGTATTGTGAAGGTACATAATTAAGGAATTAATCACTTTTTCATCAAATATTAGAGAGCAAGTAATTTTCGAATATACAGAAGGGTTCAGAGATTTGTAGCAGTGTCGTTTAAAAGAAACGAAGCCATCAGCCTGCCTCCAAAAACATCTCTTCATTGTGCCAAAGGCAATATCCAGAATGAAGGCAAAACCCTTTGTGGTTCCAAGTTTCTTAAATTCCAGAAAACAAGATACTCCTCCCAATCAGAACTATGAGACAAACCAGGTCTAACAGGAGAATGCACTGAAACTTTTTTGCTCTGACTTGTGTTAAAATAAAGTTCCTGTTGCCTACAATTGTCAATCAGAAAGCAGAGCTTAAGCACTTGTAACGTTGGCCACACAATTATGTAAGGCAGCTGGTATACAGATACAGATCTGGGGCCTTTAACTTTCTATTTTACTCTGGAAAATTAAAAGAACTAAAGTGTTGAGGATGCCTTGTTATATAATTGCACCAGTTGTGCTCCAGTGCTCAGAACCAAATCTGGACAGTGGCCAGGTAAGAACCGTAACACTCCGTGAAGTTTCTGAATTGTGTTTTGGGACAGGGAATTCTTGTCTTGTTATGCAGCTTTGCACCAAAAGCATTCAAAAGAGAAATATCTTATAAAATTTGTATCTTTTACTTATATATAAATACCTAAAGACATTTTCCACCGTGCCATCAAAAGACAGCACCTACTTTACCAAGCTGCTTTTCAACTGACTGAACATATAGTTTATGTCTGTCATCCATTTTAATTGCAAGTTTGTTTTCATGTCACATCCCTTCCTCTGTCATATAATACCTATAAACATGATAAAAAGGCATACAGTTGTCATTATATGACCAGTTAGTCAAATAACAAATATACAATAGCTATTTCAGTAGCTACTTGGTTTTAATTTACTTTTATTCTGGAAGCTCAGTAAGAGTTCTGTAATTTCCCAAAAACTTCACATAAAAAACTCCGTGGTCAGATTTGATACAGAATTAATAACACAGCACTATGTGCTGCTGACCTCGGATCTACAATGTTTCTATCACGTATGTTTAGCTAAAAGAAAATTTCATGTCAAATATACTTAAAAAGCATCAGGGCAGCCGGCTAGACTTGCCCATGTATGTGCATGTATGAGAAACAATAGGGATATATATGAATTGACAAACTACAGATCTTCCATATTTCTATATACTTTTTTGTAACTTTAAAAATTATACGTAAGCTCATAAAAGAATTTTACTAAAAATTACACTGAACAGGTTTTTTTGCATTCAACCTGTCAGACCAGTAAATATATAAATTTATTAAGATTGCTACTCCATTTTGTAGCATGACAGTCCATATAAAAAATATTTTACAACTTGGCCGAAGTAAATAAAGTTTCTTTAGTGATTTGAGACTTAAGGCTAACTTCACAAAAGCATCCATAATCTGGATTCGACAGACTAATTACATCACATAGTTAGAAACAACCACACTTTATATAAAGTAGCTTAAAGCTTACCTGGATTTCATATAAGTGGGCGATGTGAAACTGAACTGTAAGAACAAGAAAATCAAAATCATTAGTTTCAGTTAATGACAACAATTACAATATCTGCTTTCAAGTGAGGGATAAAGAATGTTTAAAATTTATCAATGCAAAACCAAGATAAATTAAATTTTGAAGATCAAAAGAAGTATTTGTTTACATTCACATTTTATGCTAAATGCAACAGAACTGACAAGAGAATGAATATGTATCCTAACAAAGCATTAAGATTGCAAACAAATACTGCAGAAAGGTAGCCCATAGATTTTATTTGTATTCTGAAATGCAGAGTCCATTACCCTTTCAGTAAACTTAGCAACAAAATTTCTTTAAGCAGAGAATGCACATTAACATTTTCTGTAGATAACTGAATTAAGAGACTTATTTTCATTCAACTGTCGAAGGACAGACTATATTTTAGAACAGAAAACTACATTATATGCAGCCAGCTTTATACAGGATCTTAAATTTAGGTGTTTGGGGTTTGTTTTTTTTTCCTTTTTAGGAATTGACTTTCCCTTGTTAAGCTAAGAGTGTTAATTACAGATGATATTCTGATCATTACTGTAAAGCATCCTAAATTACTCATATGAATTGCACAGAATGCCATAATACTACCAGCAGCTCTCAGAGGCAAGAAAGTTGCTGGCTGGAAAAAAAAACACCAAAATTGTTCAGGAGTAAAAGCAGAGGGAAAATTATCCTCATACTGCTCAAATCATTAAACAAAAGATGGAATGCCTGAGTTCTCAGGCCTGTGAACTGCGAGCCTAGACTAGCTACAGAGTGATAGATAGCTAAAGCTATTTGAGATGGATGTAATCCTCACTCTGTTTGATGAGGAAAGACAAATTCCTTTGAGACAGACTTTTACCTGATGGTCCTGAGGACTGCAAGTTAAGAAAATACCTGGCTTTGAGCCAAGCTCAATTTATTTCAGTAAACAGATTTCTTTCCCTTGAAGCTGAAGAATAGCATGACACAGAGGTTTATACAGGTAATCTGGAGTTCCAGGGTTTCCCTCTGGGTCATAAAAGAGGGGAAAAATTCTCTTTGTGCACAGTTTTGTCCTTCACTATAAAGAAGGTAGCCTAGCACACTTCAAAAACCAGGTCATAATGAAATGCATAATCTAAAATTTTAATAAACTTTTTGTGTTCCTTGCTAAAGGGCACATAACATCAGTTACGTTCATCACAACGTCAGACTTCACTGTGTACTGATGAAGGAAAAACCTCTGCTGTTATTTTAGGAGTTCATTATCTAAAAAATCTGTTATTTTTTCCCCCTCACAGCAAAACCCCTTCAGTATGAAGCTACACCGTGCAGGGGAAAGAAATTAAAGCTGTCACATTGGAGACTGCCTAAATAGAAATAAGACATGCTTAGAGCATTTCTGCTAGGAACACACTCACTGTAATGCCGTTACTCACCCAGCCTTTAGAAATGCAAGGGGGAGGATTAAGGCAACCACAAGCATTAATGAGGGTACCCAACACCATGGGTCAAAGTGCATGGTTCTCCTTCCGCTAAGTAGCATGGGAGAACCTGACAAAGTATCTCTCATTCCTCTTCTCTCTTCCTTTGGGTTTGTCAGGCACTATGCAATAAAGCCTTTGCATGGGGCCATACCTCTACGTAAAACTGGGGGCATAGGGGACTGTGGGAGAAAGGTTAGGAAAACCTTACAGAAATTCAGAGAAGCAATGGAAACCAATAAAGTCAGTGAGAAATAACATGAACTAACATGAAATATGATAAAGAATCATGCAGCTGGTAGAAAACAATAAAAGCCTACTGACTTACGAAGAATTCTGCAAATATTTTACAATATTATCTGTGTCTGCTCCTGATGAGAGACAAAAGACCTTGTAGCATAGCTAGCTCCTTGATGCCAGTACAGCAAGTTTCACCCATGTACACAAACACCCTTTCATTAGCCCTGCTGACAGAATACTCACAATTCCATCTAAATCCAAATTAAAAAAAAAGTGAAAAAAAAAAAAAAGCTTTTAAATACTTTATCCAACGCTTCTGAACTTAGAATTAGGAGATAAGTTAAGCTCAACACCCAAGAGCAGCATGAAGATATCTTAAAAACTGAGAGGGTAATTTCCTTCACAACTGCCTGTCTTTTAATTCTTGGAGACTCCAAAACATGCAGCAACATATGCTTATTCTTGCATACAATTCCACTAACTATGGAAAAATACCTGCAGGACGCTCTGTAACAGACTATGGTGTATACTGCATCTGACAGGACATACTACACTAAAAGATTAGCATGTTCAAGTACAGACGAATACATAGCTGGCACCTAATGATCAATCAACCTACAGTTTGTACCTTTTCCTACTTCAACAGTGTTAAAACTGATGCTGAACTTCAGACCTATAAATTGGCATTAAAATGATCACCAAAAAATGACAGATTATCTGGATCCCACAAAGTTTTAAACAACTGATATTAAACATATGCCATAGCACAAGCACTACTGTTATAATTAAACGCTCCTCAAGAATTCATCTTCAAAGCAATTAATAAGCTGAGTCTTGATTTTTACTTATTCCACTTACTAAAACGATCCACACTCCACTGGAATATCTGTCTCCACTGACAGATGGAGGCAGGCTGTGCAGCCTCCCTCTCAGTACTGACTCTCTTGATTCGGAAGGATTGGTTCATTACAAATTCATACAGTTGTGAGCATCACTTAAAAAACACAAAAAGCTACAACAAAATAAATGGAATCGGTTACTTACTTTCAGCGTTAGACAAAGTGCAGGGATTGCAGTCAATCAAAGCTAACTGAAAATGCTGGAAAAAGAAACAATTATTTTTTAACCAACATGACAGTAGAACTTTTGCAAATTACTAAGGATAAATAGATTTTGTACTTCAAAATCAATTCGTCATTTTACCATGTGTCTTCAAGAAAATATTTTTTCTTTTCTGTTCAACTGCTTACTGGAAGAAAATAATTTTTTCTACTGCAGATGCAGCAATGCTTCTACCAATGTAAGATGGCAACAGATATCTTCACAGAACAACTGGGATAGCACCTGTAAGAATGACTGCATCAAACGAATGGTCAAAATTGGAAAATCAAGTTTTCCTCAGAGTAGAGAACCGGGATTGTAGTCATACCAGCTCACAGCCTCAGGGAGATAAACACGAAGCTTTCAATTTGTCTATCCAGAAAAACACAGTAAGCTTCCTTTAAATTGAGTGATTTGAAGTCTTTTTAGAAAACTGATCTCATGTCAAAAAGCACTTACAATGAATACCTTCACATTAAAACACGAGTTCTTAAAGAGATCATAAGTTCTTACATCCTTTCCTCCAGGTATAAAGATAACTGCAACTAGCCATTAAAGCTTGTTTATTTTTAATCACTATTCCTCAAAAGGTACGAAAAGTATCTTTTAAACCATCTCTGCCTTCTAAAGTTCTGAGACAAGAATTTCTTCTAGAAAGAAGGTCACACAAGCAGAGCAATTAAGCCTGTCTGCCAGAAAATCTGGATGTGAGCAAATCATTTCTAAGTGTCATGCTAATTTAGTGATCACTATTTACAGTCTGAAATGCAACCAAGTGTGTTAAAATGAATGGGACAGGCATACAAACTCAAGTGCCTCTGAACTTTTCCATAAAATTCATATAAAATTGCTAGAAACTGCAAAATTTGTATTAACATATTAATTCAACAGAGAGCCAGGCCTAGGAGATAGCACATAAAATACTACTGTTAATAAATACAGTTATTTACAAAATATAGCTCCAGGTGGCTTCTAATACACAGAAATTACTGACTCTTTAGCATATTTTATTAGCACAAAAATGGTGATTTAGCTCTGGCTGCTCAGGATTCCAAACTAGTTTAGCATCAGGGGCTTACTAGTGTAGCTGGGAAAAAAATAAATCCTTATTAATGGATGTATATGCAACTTGTTTTTTGTATTTGTTGTACCGGAACTACTAGACCCTACTTTCCTCATCGTCCTAGTAATACCTCGTGTATAGCACACCTCTGTAGCACGCATCTTGAAGACTGAGTTTTACAGACCACACAATTTCTAAATAAACATTTTTAACAGAAAAATTGTTAGAAAATTACTTTATTATTCATAGCAACGCATAAAAAAAGAATGCTGACACTTCATGAGCTCTGCGAGGCACACAGTTCTGCAGCTTACCTCTGCACTGACTTTTATCAATATCATTTGTAATACATGTTTTTAAAAAAATGAAGCAAACTCAATTTGAGTAACAGAAATTTATGATTTTTAATGAATATTTTAGCAATATCAGTCCCAGAGGAGAGGACAGAAAACAATGAACTCACATATATGTTACTTGTAAAATAACTTTTTAAGCTTTGAGCAAGCATTAAATAATAGCTTATAAATATTAGCCTATTTCTCTGCCTTGCCTGTTCCTTTTTCTGCTGCTCAGCAGTCAGACAACTTAAGATCTCCCCTCACTTACATTGCAATGCAGGTTGTGTGCCTCAGAGACATCCTTCAGTCGGTTACCATAGTGATACTACTAAGCAGGCAACTTAAAAAAAAAAAAAGAAGGCTAAATAAAAATAAAATGCTCTACTTTATATTGCATTTTGCATGGCAAAAGAAAAAAAAGGAACAGACTGATATACTTTGGCCTGTATATCGAGTATACCAGCCTAAATGGTACAAACCTGGTTTTGCGCAGATGTGCCATCTTGCACTGTCACTAACAATTAATATGAAAAGATAAGGCAGAACAGCAGAGATCTGCTCTCACCTAGCAATGCTATTATAAAAATTAAGTAGCTCTAAAGAGAAATGATTGACAACTATTCTGTAGCAGCTTTTTCAGAAGGGTTACTGCAGGGAGACTCGAGTGAGAGAAAGCAGGCAACCACATCAGAAAAAAATCTAACCATTTTAATATTTAAATATGCCAGTAATATCAGAACTGTGCAGTGAAAAAAAAAAAAAAAAAAAGGACTATTTGCAGCAATGCCTCCTAAAAATTTTAATTCTTAGTACTACGTTAGCTGGCTTCTACACTTCAGAGTCCACATTATGAAAATTTACTAAGTGTAGTAAATTTCTGCTTGCACTGCTCACTAAGCTACAAACAGCAAAGAAAATGATAAACCAAAGCCTGCAACTGCAGCAAAATAAACCATTTGCACTAAATAATGATCACAAAGCAATATACAGAAAACCCAGCACCTTTCACACCAAGAACCTTTGAAATGCACATACGCGAGCAACCCTCCACCTCCTGCCAGATAAATAATACATAGCTCCCCGTTAAGTATTCCAAATCAGACGCAAAATAAAGGCATGCATGCATTCTAGCACATAAAACCCTCATCAGCCAAAAGCAGATCCACCCACCACAATTACCAGCACCAAAAAATTAGAAAAATAGTAATCATTTCCAACTTCCATTTCTGCCGCACGCAGAAGCGGTTTGCAAACATCTGCCCGTCTCTCAAATATTGCAGCACTGAAGCCGGCTACTGCTGTGTGAAATAGTTACTATGCAGGAGAGGCCGCTGCAGTTCAGAGACGACACACAATACCTCAAGGCAGACAGCAGTCTATAGAAATTCAAATCCCGAGTAAGAGGATTTACCTAGAAGGCAGTGTTCTGAATGCTAAAAAGTAACAGGCTCCCTTCAAGAGCTTTGGCTCAAGTCATAACATACCTTGATTTGCAGCCATCTGTAATTGCACAATTATCTACAGCCTATTTTGTCTCCTCTGGAGTCTCTGACTTGCCTCTGATTGTGGAAACAATTTCAAACGTAACCTTTCCAAGGACCAAAAAGTACAGTGGCTTGCATATAAACAGAGCTGATGAAAACATTCGGTCTGGTAGTAAAATAACGGTAATCTGACACTGATTTTAGGTTCCTTCATGTTTTCACTACTAGAATTAACACCAATTCTCCTAACAAATCAGTCCTTTACAACTGAAGACGCAAGTACCTAGGGTTTTGTCAGTTCTTCAATCACTAAATGACCAACACGAAATGAGCCATCTTCTTCTTAATGCAAGATTTCCAGTACTGTCTCTGTTTACATCCAAGCCTGACAACTCAAAATAGTGACTCTACTCTCTCCTCCTCTGAGGAAGACATTAGCAAGCTTAATAGCTATGAGTTCTGCATTTATTTACCAAGCAAGGCAAGCCATCATTTGAAACCTGACAATTCTCACACTTACCACGAAGGAAAGCTCCATCATGACTCAGTGAAATTCTGCCAGGAGATGGCTTTTTCTGCTTATGTGACCTAGGTGTGATGCCTGTGTTCCTCAGAGCAGCCTTTGTTCAGATAAGTAGGGCACAGAAAGCCTGGCGTAATGAGCTGTGGCAGAGTGCCAAGCATCCATTTGCCAGGCATGTTTGGGGCCAGGGGAAAGGGTCAGGAGAGGACGCGCTATATGTGCTGCTACACTAGTGCGCTGCTCTGCTCTCCAGTGCCTTCTGAAGCCAGAACAAATTCATATTGTAATATGAAGGTCTGTGCTGCACAAACACTCGGTTGCTTTTGCCCAACATCCACAAAAAAACCTCAAACCCTCAAGACTGAGGAAGACCGTTACATGGATATGCTAGAAGAAAGCTACTTGAGGACTGAAGAAACAAAGGTCATATAGACACGTAAAATGAATTAACGGCAGTACGTTCAGAAGAATCTGTTGCTTTGACTAGCTATATAAATGAAAAATTATTTTAAAGCAGAAAGATTAGTAAAGCTGTGTTTTCGCTAGCCAGAGGAGGGCTGCATTCAAATTTACCGACCAACATCTTACATGGTGCAACACAGTGCTTTCCACAAAGCTGACTCAATACGCTGCCTGCATGCTTTACTAATATTTGTGGGACATCAGAATCTAGCTATTGCTGTGTTAACAGCCCAGAAGACTGCCAGTGGCAACAAAATGCCATAGGGAGATGCGATGACTGGAAGCTTGCACTGCCACTGCATCACCAGCATCCCCACGTTACTTTGCTGGCTGGAGTTCGGGTCATTTCAGAACCGGCAGTGCTCTGCCCCCAACCCACCCCCCTTACCCACACTGGATGAAAAGCACAGCCTTACCCTTGCCAGGTATCTGTGGCTGCCAAGCCAGTACACGTAGCTGGTTGCTACTGTGTGCTCTGAATGCCAACTTTCAGTTGCAATTACAGCTAATAAACCTGGACCAAGATACCTCTTGCAAGGAGGTGCACAAATGAAATGTACCTGCACCAATAGTCCTTAACCTGAGTGCTCAACTTCTGAGTCAACTATGCTTCTTCTCATGGTCTGTTTTACCCGCAAAAAAGGCGTAAGACACCGCAGAGCAGTAACTCAATTTCTGCATTTACTTCTCTCTGTAATCATGACATTTCTAAAATTTGCTTACAGTTTTCTTTTCTAAGAAAACTAAAAAATTACTCAAAACCCCCATCAAAACTAAGAGAAAACAAAAGAAAACGCTCTGTAGGCCAGACATTGAGGCATCATCATCCACTATCAAAACCAGCTCCACTAACAACTCTCTTGCAGTTCGACTGGCAGTCCTGAGGTTAAGTTAAAGATCTTAAGGTCTTTTCCATCCTAGTTGATTCTATCATTACAGTGCCATGCTGCATTAAAAAACCTTTCAGGTTTTTACTTCTTGTGTATGTCACTCTATCATGTGCATGTGCAGACTACAAAGACTTGGAGAGCAGTTCATCCCCAAATGCTGTCTGCCATCACTTACGTTTTTATTAAAACAGCATTTTGACTGATTTCATCCTGCTTTCCACAAAATGCTTTTTAGCTGAAGTGGTTGAAATAACGGATATCCACCATGTAATAGCTAAGGCCCTTTATTTTGTGTTTTTCTTACCTAAAAATGCTGCCTATTAGTTTTTAGTAGAATTACAGACATAAAAATGAACATAAGAAATTAAAAATTCTCATAACTGTATGTTTTGTCTAGTTATTCTTTTAAATAATTAAAAATACATAAGGTTTCAATTTAACACGCTTAAGCTTAAAAATTATTAATCTAAGCACATATGGAAGATAACTAGGTTGTGAAACAGAAGAAGGCTTGAAAACACAAATTTTCACTTTTATAAGTACATTTTATTTATTACTGCGAAAAACAGCATTAAAAAAGAACAATATGTCTGTAACAGCTACATGTTGGCATACAATAGCTGCAGTAGCTAAAAATATATTTAATAAAGATATTTACAGAGAGACAGGAAAATTATTTGAATAAGCAATGGAAAACTGTCTGACTAAATAAGTACTTTGAGCTGCTCATCTGAGTATCTGTATTTAATTTTTTTTGTATTTCATGCATATTCATGTAATTCATGCATGTTTTCCCAATAAATTTGAATTCTCTCGCAGCCTTTTTCTCATCCTAATATAAGCAGTATGTCTTAACATCACTAACAAATGAGAATCTTTAGGAAAATAATTAAAAAATTAAAATTCTATTCAAATTGATGATTTACAGGCAAGATCAAAGCATAAGCCTGAAGCAAACTGCTAGGATAGCTGGTTTGTGTATAAATAAGGAGGAACAACGTCTGAAAGTGAAAGGCAGCATGAGTATTTCTACTAAAAGGCAGACAATTGAAAACATGAGAAATTTAGTTCTCATTCTTCTAAGGGTTTTGTTGCTGGGTACAGGATCGACTGCAATTCTTAAAACCAAACAAAATCCCCGAAGCGCAACACAGCTTGGTTTGGCATAAAATAACCCGCTCGTGCCCAGTCCCTACTGACTACACATTAAAAAAATGAAACAAAACCAAACCCCCAAACCCAAAGAACCAAACAATCCACCACCAAAAGACCCTGAACAACAGCAAACAAAATACCCTCTCCCTCACAAAACCAAACCCACAGAAAAATCTCCCACCCAGCCACTGTTCCCTCAATGTTATTATTCTAATAAACATGAAAACTTAAGATTTCTTTTTCCCTTTAAGTAGCCTGTTATCAACCAGTGGAAGTGAACTGAATTTTACATTTAAAGAGTTTTCAAGATCACAGCCCTAACTCCCCACTGGAAAGCACACTACAATGCTTCACCACCACCAAGCAGAATGAGCACCAGATGGAAGACTTGTTTCCCATGGCTGCTGTTTCCAGTGTAATCCAATTATTAAATTAAGTAATACCAAAGCTGTAATTTTACTTTTTTCCTTAGCTTCTCTTTTATGCATGTGAGTAGTCCCACACAATGCACCCAGCTCCCCCTTCATGCCCTACTTAGTTCTGTGTTCAGCTTCTGGGTGGACAAGAGGCATTGGGGCTTCCCAATTCACAGCAACTCCTCTATGGATGGGACAACTCCCTTTGTAGGTTCATATCCCAACAGACCAGACCCATGGCCATTCATATGGTGCCTCTGTTGTAGTTCAAGCTATGCAGATCACTTGGTCCTCAGCTTGCAGAGCTCAAATGGCTCTGGGGTAGTATGCTGCACATGAACTTTTGAGGAATTTCTCTTTGAAATCCCTTTCATTCTGACTTATCTGCTAGAAATTGGTTAAGTTTCAAAAGCACTTAGAAGAAATACTGAGACATACATGCAAGACAAGCTGATGACAAACACATATGAGAAAAGGAGGCTAAAACTGAAAAAAATATTCAATAAATAGGAAAATTACTAAGATAGCCAGAAACAACGAGGCACGTACTCAGAAGCTTCAACCGTTTGTCCATCTATATTTAACAAACCAATAAAAAGATATATTATGTTCCCACAGATCTTGCTTTATTCTCCTTTGAGGTTATCATGGTTCAACCGCAGCTACCACCACTGAATACAGTATTAGTGTCATTTGTAGGAAATGGTAAATAGGAGGGGGGCAACAGGACACTCAGTAAAGTGTGAAAAGGCTAGGACTGTGAAGTAAACCTTAATATAACCATAGACTCATTTAGGTTAGAAAAGATCATTGAGTCCAACCGTTAAACTAACTGCTATGGTAATCAATAATACCTCCCCCCTAAGTCACTGACAGTTGATTTTGGAATTAAGTTGCACTTTCCTGATGAATGGGCAAATTCAGTTTTCCTGTATCACTTGTGAAGGTAACACTGCCCTAACTGTCTGGTTACACAAGGGCTGTTTTCTTTCAACCAGAAAGGCCACTTTTTTCTTTTATTTTTTCCTTAATGGAAGACTGAAGGCCAAGTGATTTTCAACAGCTCTGGTGTTCTTGCCAGAGCTTATGGCAATGGGATAACCGAGCAGTCAAGGGTTCTCACAGCAATTTGCAAGTCTTAACTGCAGCAATGTTAAAAACATGCAGAAGCAGTAACTGATTTTGAAAAAACAGAGTTGATTTTATGCTTGTTAAACAGCACTCTGGTAATTACCTTGATCATCAACATCTTAAAATAGTAAAAATTAATTTTGCACTTAAATTGCTTACATAAAATATAGATGATTTATGTTAATGCTCTAAAATTGTGAAAAACATGGAATATTTGACCTTCAGACTCCCATCTTCTCCCTTTGCCTGAAGACTCTTACTGCCAATGACTCATCTGTTGGCAATGGTTTATTCTTAGCAATTACAGACTTAACATGAATGTTTAAATACCATCAAAAACATTATGATATTTTAGAGTACATTAATGCAACGTTGGTACAATCTGTGAAATTCAGAACAGTCGCAAGTGAATAGTGGATGAAAACTTACTTTCACTTTCTGCCTCAATGTCAAATAGGGAGTAACGCTGGGCTGTGGTTTTACTTTATACAGAGCCACAGGGAAAGGGTCTGTGCTCAAGGCCAGTTACTAGCAGGCTGCATCCTTTAAAACCCAGGATCCTTTTAAAAACGCCCAAAAAACCCCAACAAAACCAAAACCGACAGAACAAGACAACCCTGTCTCTTCATTACTTTGGGTTACATACCTTTTTGTGAAGAGAGAAGATACTCTGTCCCAGAGAATGAGACAGACATTCCACGAAAACATGATTTAGCACTCTTTCATCTTATCTCTTCCTCATTTTCTTCTCCCCATGCTTGTGCAAAACCACTGCACCAGCAGTTTCTTTGTCCTCTTCACTAAGGAAGTGTTTTCTGACTTGCCTCTCACTCACAGAATTCTGGCTTAAAGGTTTTTTTTGAAACCTCAACTCAGGGATCAGTCAGATTGACTTTTAAAGAAGCTACTACCCTGCTTGTTCTACTTAGTTTGCTCCTCAAGTGATATACTCTGGTATGTTTCAATCAGTAACATTTTGATTTCAAACAAAACAGATCAGTCTCAGGACTCTGTATTAAATCCACAGCTGAGCTGAACTTAAAATAGCTGAAACTGGCCAAGACTGGGTGGATTGCCCCACTTAGTTCTTTCTTGCTCCTCGTTATTATTCTCTGCTAAGGACTGCAACCTCCATTGCAAAGGCAGTAAACCAGAAACTGCCTTGGCTTTCAGTTTCCGTTGATAATTCCAGATTATAGTTTTATGTTATGTTTTGCACCAGAAGGGTACAAGAGAGCTCTACCCTCTCCTTCCCATTCACGCATTCCTGCTATCTACCTTGCACTGGATCTAGCAACTGGACAATCTTAAGTTGACTTGGTTTAGACTTCTTATCCACTTCAGTCTGCAAATCGAAATAAAAAATCACTTGATTCAAAGCAGCAGAGGCTGCTGAACAATGCAATTGGAATAGTAAGGTGGAAAATGAGACGACCTTTTAGCAACAACCTGCAGTTATATTGCTGTGAGGACAATGTGAAACTATGTTTAATGCAACACTCACCCCTAGCCCCCCATGATTATTTCATCACCATTTTGAATATCCTCACTCTGCTCCATGGTAGGCTGTTTTTGTTGCTGCTATTTGTTTTCTTACGTGACTTAATCACATTGCACATAATAGAAGCAATGGAATCATAATTTTGCACTACAAAAGATTAATTTCTTTCTCTTTTTAAAATACCTCTTTCGTGTTTTTCCCATTCATCGCTGGCATACTGAAAACTGAAAGTGACCTTTCTGCTTTGTGAAGTTGTGAAGATCAAACACAGTAAATTATTCAGATTGAATCAAGTATTTAAATAGATATTATGAGGATTCAGTGACAGAATTACATATTTCATGGCACAGCAGGAAAAGGTTCTTTATTTCTTGATCAGTTTCTTCTACTGAAGATTAAAATAGAGAAGTTCCTTCCACTAACTGATTACAAGTTTACTATTTCCTTGTAAATTTACTCTTCTGTAACCCTGACTTCTTCAAAACCAAACCCAAAATGTACTTCTCCAGCACTTGTTTTATTTCCTAAGATAGCTGATACTAAATCAATGCCAAAGTACAAGAAAACAGGATCAAACTCGCACGTAAGTCTTTCCCAACACAAGTGATCCATCTCTACCTTCCCTTGCTTTCCTTTGTCTTTTATTGCACTGAATCTTTCCTACTCCTATGCAATATCCTCTAAGCACAACTTCCAACTACACCTTCTCTGACTGGTAGTTCAGACTCTGGATGAAGAAAAGGAAGCCTTATGAAAGAAGTGCTTCCAATTACTACAAATAGTGAAAGCAAAAAAAGGGGAGAGCGGCACCCTACTCTTTAAAATCATGGACAACACGATTCTGATAACCTCATAAATACAACTTCCAGGAAACTATCTGCCAGGAGAAGGATGTCGATTTAAAAAATTCTGGTTTCAGGAGGGACTAATAAGCAGAAATACGATTCTAAATTACACGTAATTACAAATTACAAAATTCTTAGCCCTGCAGGTGTATTTCCCCACCATATGAAACTCCGTTAAAGAACGCTTCCTTTTTCCAAGATACACATATCTAAATTTAGAGCTCAGGAAGGAAGGAACATGGGGATAGAGTAAGAAACGCAAGGAGGAAAAAAGAAAGGGGCAGACACGTAGAATGAAGGGGGTAAAATGCCAGATTACAGTAGGAGACAGAAAAAGCAGTAAAAAACTTTAAAAGGAGTACAGAAGAAACAAAGTACTGTATTAACACAAACCATTTCTAAATGATTAGCCAAAACTTGTTGCCTTAGAAGCTGACTCTCAAACCAGGAAATAAAGATTAACTACTAGAAAAGTAGAAATTATACAAAAAATTGATATGAGAACATTATTTTGAATAAAAGCTTTCTATTTTTAATAATCTTTAAGAACTTCCTGTTTACAATAGGACAGCTAGAGGAGAAAAAAGAATAAATCAAGAAATCCAAGCTGCTCATTCTTCTCTTATTTTTCCTTCAACTTTCCCCAGTCTCCCTCCAAGATGTACTACTTTAACAAGAGCCCTACACCAAACACTTGATCTACTGGAGTATCAGTGCTCATCTATAATTTTGCTGGGCTTTTCTGAGTATTTCTAGCTCTTAACACACTTATATTTCTGAAGCAGGTATTGTTTAATTGCTATATGCTCATGCATTCCAAGATGCGACACAACTTGTAATGAACATTAATTCAATTTGAAAGCTCTCAGACCTACCTTTAAACTAGACTCATAGTCTGTGTTCACTTTGAACATAAGCCCAAGCCGCAAATGAATTTCCTTGGCTCGACAAAAGCTGGGATCAACATAAAGCGCCTCCTGAAATGCTTTAATTGCCCTGAAAGAAAAACACAGATTAGAAAATTATTCTTTTTTTTATGGAACATTTACTTCATAATCAATATTATTTATAAGACTAGCAGAAAGTGGATCGGAAAGCACTGTTACAGAAGAACACATCAAAATAGTGGTTTACACGTGACGTTTTTGGCGCATGGCTTTTGATTCTTCACAGAATTTGCACTCCAGATATCCTGGTATATTTGAAAGTCTAATCTTTCCTGTTAATTTAGAGAAACTAATTTGCTGCCTGAAATACAGTAACATATCTACTATTTCAAAAAGGATGATTCAGGAATTAGTAACCAAATTAGTGCAACTTTAGAACACTACAGTGATTGTTCATGTCACAACCAACTTTTGATTGCCAGTAAGTGCAGATCACCAAGAGCAGCAGCGTAATAGAAGTCCGAAGAAGGAGAGATTAAACACATCTCTTCCCACTGCACCAACCTGCTCTGTTTTCCATTTTGTCCTCCCTTTCTCAGCACCAGCGCCACATTGGGATTCAACCAATACCTACTGCTCCATTACCTTCCAGTTGCTCCATTACTTTCCAGCCACTCAATTACCTCCAGGAAAACACAGATATGAAAGCCTGTCACCTCCTCCCACTCTAACTTGCTTTTCATATTCCTGTGATAGGTGAACATGGCACTGATTCTACTTCCTTGACTTTAAATCCTCCCCACATATGCCCCTGTTCCTGATGTCACTGTACCAGATAAAACAAAAATATTATGTAACAACTGTATCTTGGAGCAAAGACAATTTACTTCTGAACAGGACTGCTCTGCCTCTCGGGCCAACTGCATAAAACTAGGAGAGCTGAAAAACAACTGAAAATTAATAGATATAAATTCACAGAGGAACTGAGAAAGAAGCTAAGATTTATTGTATCACCTAGCCTGAAATCCAGACAGCTTGAAACAAAATACTTTCATATACATCACTGCTTGTACAATCACAAAACCCACACAGACTCTCAACTTAGGGTAGATTCAAGCACCTATGCCAGGGAACACAGTCCCACTTGCTGTCCTAGGCAAGCCCAGAGACTGATGCTGATCAGGCAGATGACAGACAAACCTCCAGGGAGAACTGTACTCACTGTGAAGCAGCACAGGGACACTGGACAAGAGTTAACCACAGTGCCTAAAATTACACAATGTTTAGGCACATCGATTTTATTCCTACTCTCCAAGTGCAGTATTATTTACAAGGACAAAAGGGTAGCAGTTGCAATGGGAAAATCAAGAAATACTTTTCATAGCCTTTTTTTTATTCACAAAACACGTAAATGACCATATTTTAATCCATCAACAAAAGCCCTTCTACTCTAAAATTCTTACAGGCTGTTTTGTCATTCCTAATGTCAAAGCAAACCAAAGGCACCAAACTTCCTCTAGGCAATGCAACAAAAATATACCTGAAACATTATCTGACCTGTTTAAACAGTAGTTATAAGCAGGTGGATTTGAAAAAATATTACATTTGTATTGTGAAACTGAAGCTTTACCTATACAATCTTTCAGAAAGGCTTTCCTTACCTTGTACCCTACTTTTCTGCTTACGCAAGAGAAGTGCAAAAGAGACAAACTTGCACCAGCTAAGCAGTCTCGCACATCTCATCTGAACTTCCCTGCAATAGTATGGGTGGTGATGAATCACACACCTCAGTATCTACACCAAAATCATAACAAACAAGGATACAGATCGCATAACAGTATGCTCAGCATCATCTACAAGAACACTACTCAAACTGGAAGGCCAAACACTGGACTGATCACTAACATCAGCACTTATTTTAATCTATGCTTTTTGTTATGCTGAAGTATAGATTTTATTATTGTGTATGTGCATTCCTTGCCCTGGTATGTAAGCCACTGGTATTTAAAATCCATTATTTGCATCTTGTTTAAAGACAGCATCCTAATTTCTAAAAAGGAAGAAAAATTATGCCTGTGATACATATCAAAGAGAAGACAAAAATCAGGAATAAAGACACTGCAGTTCTATACCACCTGGGATATTTCCCCTCTATCAAGTCTCAGCTGCAGGATCACTGAAACATGGATTTCTAAAAAAGATTAAAAGAAACTATAAGAGACAAAAGTATTTTCGTAGTCTCTTGTTTACTGAACAGGAAATATTATTCATTGCCACAGCTGAACAGAGTTAAACAAATCTACAAGTATAACAACTTTCAAGGACTGTTCAGAAGTTCAGTTCGAATGCATACTGTCATTCATTCAAAAGAACAAGAATGTTGTCTACCCTAGACGTTCAGAGAAGCAGAGCACTCAAACTCCAGTACAATTATAATCAGTGGACAACATGAAAGACCGTGTGCCATTCAGCACAGCACCTGGCAGTCACAGACAGTCCTTGTGAGGTTCATGTAAGGTTTATTTCTGTGCAGACAACACAGCAACACCATTCACCCCAGTCTAGGCTGCTCATGGAGTCAGATTCAACATTAGCAGGCTTTGAGATAACATTTTAACACGACACAACTTTTCAATGACAACAAGCCCAAAATGCGCAAGGAGGAAGAAAATCTGTAGGATGAGACACCAGTCTTTCACGCAAAATCTACGCAGGAAGTAAATGGCATGCTCTTCAACCCATTTTGACGGATGCTTTGAAAAATACATCAAATCAACTAAGTCAAAACAGAACTCTCTGTACCATTTTAGTTCAAGTTACCATACTAACAGCTAAATAACATTCTAGCTGTACATTTCAGTTATATTAGATCACTTCTAAACTGGTGGGTTTGGGAGCCAAGGCAGAAATGCTTTAAAAGCACAATTTCCTTGAAAGGCCAGAAAATTCAAAGGAGTGTGGTCAGGGAGCACTGATTGCTCCCATCCACTGCACTGATTTAGCAATGGAATGGACTGGCACTGGTGGAGAGTTCGGTGAAAGACTCTCCACTTAGGAATTTTCCTTCAGTTTCTAATACATGATGGATTAACACGTAAGAAAGAAGCCATATGCACTCAGAATGTTAGGGTACTCCTGGGTCAGTGTCTTGCTTGCATCTTAAATTCTGTATCCTCAGATGCCATAATAAAAGCTAAAAGATAATTCTGAAAGGTAGCATAAATTTAAACTTATAATGAAGCATAATTATATCAGTAAATTAAGGGGAAAATGTAATAATACACCAAATACTCCCCAAAACAGCTTTTCTAACTAAAACCCAGATGTCTTATCTTCTCCATTTAAAATACTGGTCTGCATCTTACTTGACTCTAGTGTTAATTCTATATTGATTATGCAATTTGCAGTTATTCCAGTACGACAATCACTGACAGTAACGAATACAAATGACTTCCACTACTTCTGTGAAAAAGGACACCACCGAAATTCCACAAATAAAGTGATTGGAAAGGCAGTATTTTCAGTATTTCTAGCAGTAGTAGGTGCTCATGTCTAATTTGGTAACTACAGCCTCATTTTAAACAGTCAGTAAAAGTTATAGAATAAACCACTCAAACTGAAAAGGCACTTATTAAAGTCTCACAGACAGACAAGCAATTCTACAACGTAACTGAATTAATATTGACCTAATTTTGCCTATGGGGAACACTTAAACAAAGTAGCAATGCACTGAACATTACAGGACACATCAAGAACACAGACTACAGTAAAAACTTTAGTTTTATTTTGGGGTTGTCTGTTTCCCAGTGCCATGCCCAAAGCTCCAGATTCAGCCTCTTACTTCATCAATAGCAAAACATGTGCAATATCACTGACATCCCTTTCAGCTGTAAGTGCTCAACAGCATCCAATGCAGATGGCTTTGGGCTTGCTACAGGCTGGTAAAACACAGAAAAAACTGGACATGAGAAATGCAAAGTAGGAGCAAGAGTTGTAAATGAGCTGCAAAGGTAAATGAGAGAACGTGGCCCAAAGCAAATATCTGCAGTCCTTCCTGGCTCATCTGTTTGCCTAAATTGGGCTTTCTGGACACAGCAGAGGTCACTTGATCTTTGCTCTGAAACATCATTAATCTCGTTTCTGTCCTCTGCCCAAGCCTACATACAGAAAGATGGGGTCTAGAGGATTCAAAGCATCCAAGTTACTCAGATGTTTTCCCTCAAAGCTCTTCTGGGGTTTTACCAAAACTGGAAGAGCAGATATAACTTAACAGCTTGATGATCTGGCACATACGAAGCAGCATTTGGCTTAAGAGGTTAACGGCTTCCTTCAGAGACGATGGCACACAGCCTTCCTCAAGGAGGTTGCTAGTCTCCAACCACTGATTAATGGGCCTTGCTGAACAGACAGAGCTTTTCAATTTTAATCCTACAGCAGACTAAGCATACATTAGTCCAAAGGATAAATCACGGCTGGGAGCTCTCATACTTCAGAAATAAATGACAGTCATCTAAATTGAGCAAGAAATGACTTCTGGTTTGTTCACTGAAGGTAACTGCCTGGTAAGAAACAACTCTGGCTGAGTCTACTACCATTTATTCAGATTAAATGAAAGTTTTCTCCAAGAATGGGAGCATTTCAACTAACAGACAGAAAGGCTATCTAATAATCAACAGGACTGCAAAACACACACTACGGAGGATGGAAAGCACCTCTAGGCTTATATTTTACATAACGCTCCTACAGTAGTTCAGGAAAAATAAAAATGACATGAATCTATCATCTCCAAAGCAAGACTTTCAGAATCAATACGGCAGCTGCCTTTCCACCCACTTACCTACACAATAATGGCTACCATTATGAAAGTGAAGAAGCCAGCGGAATAATAACAGAAGATTATACTAAACATTTAGTGAACTCTCCTAAAACTTCTATTGGAAGGTTTTACTTGGATAGACTGTGAATAAAATCCGCTTTGAATGAGGCAAAAGAGTATAATAAAATAGCATCAGATTAACTATTTAAAAGTTAACACTCATGCATTTCAAACAAAAACCATGAAAATTAGACTAAGTGTATGACTTCAAAGAACGTAACATTATTCCGATATATCAGGAGACACGATGCAGCTTGAGTGAAAGTTTCTTTTTCATCTTCTTTCAACTTTCTGATGACCTATTCTAAGCCTCATGTCATTTCATGACTTCACTAATGAAAATGGACAAATTTCAATGTGAAACTCAATCTTAATTTGAGCATAAACAAAATGTACATATACAGCAATAGTCAAGACAGTGCAATTTTATGAAATACTTTTACACAGTCTTTAGATACAACTGCTCAGTCCATAGGGCTGCAACAGCTGAAAGGTGAAATATTCTGTGTAGTGAAGTCTTTAAACATTTCTCTAGAACAGCAGCTGAGAGTAAGCATTTTTCGGTATTATCGAATACCGAAAGTGTTTTCATCAATCCAAGAAGTAGTTTGATAAACCTACACCTAAGCGCCACATGAACCTGCTTGAGCAGATACGCTGGACTAGATGACCTTCAGTGGTCCCTTCCAGCCTCAAACATTCTCTGATTCTGTGATACAATCACAGAAAGATGAGACAACGAAAGAGAAATATACTTGCTTCCTCGTTAATGGTAAATTACAATTAGCATGCGTTGCCTATATTTACATTTCTATTTTATATACCTAAAAAATACACGTATAGATCTAGCCACCTGAAACCCGAGAAATACTTGACAAAGAAGCATCTACACAGTGTGTGTCTACAAAGATAACTACAAACACCAGCTGAAAGGACTCTGACAGAACAGGGAAAGATGCACCAATACAAATGTGTACCTTGAAGATCACAAGTTACTGGTAAGCAAGCTGGGTTTCTGCTCTCAAATTATATCCCTCCTGGCCTTTCCTTTGCAGGTGTTTCCAAAGCAGGAACTCCACATACTGCTAATTCCCAGAGCCATGACACTGCTGGGTGAACCCCAGAGCCTTTCACGCAAACTACAACCACTGGACTATTTCATCAAATGCTGCACAACCTCCACAATGGCAGAAACTACTGATATACCTGGAGGTGTGCAGAGCAGACACTGCATATGATGAGTGGCTGCTGTCTATATGACGGGTGAGGCATTTCCACACAAGGAAGGAAGTCCCCAATAGGCCGTTAGCATTCCTACATACCCCGCGCTACCTGCTTGACAACTACTCGTTGTATGGAAGAGCCCAGTTCCTTGGATCTGCCAGCCAACGACATAAACAGCTTGAGAACCATCTGAAGGATCTGATCCTGCTTGTGAGGGGTGGACAAATCTTACTGTGTTACTAACAGCTTGCCCCTACAAAAAAGACAATGTACTGACAGAGGAAGCAAAGAAGGGCAAAGAATGGACCTCAACAGCACAGAACCCTCCCACTCTCCCAGGCAAACGGTAAATACCATAAAACATTCCTGGGTAGATGAGTAAGGCACACAATACTGAAGGCTGGCACATAAGAATAGTGAAAACAAGTTTACATTCCACTGTAGACAACCGTATATTAAAAGCTGTTTAAGCAGCTCCTTTATGATTTCAGGATGACTGTAAGAAGAGCAAAACTTCATTTTCTGAAAAAGATGAAGGAGGATGACAGCCAAAGGGAGTGAGAAACAGGCTAGGCTCCTCCAGCTCAAATAAACGGTCCAATGTGATCTGCAGTAAGAACACCTCTCAGGTGACGACAAGTTTGTGTGTTTTCCTGTAGGTACTTGGAAAAGAATGCTCCTGCCTCAGTGAAGCCTTCGAAGGACTTCTAGGAGAAAAGTAAGTCTCTGGTGTCTAGAGGCCTGCACGCTGATGGGAGAGATGAGATGCAGTGCCAGAGATAACAATTGAGGGCTGCCTTTCGCTGTCTGCTTTTGGCCTTTGGAGGGTTGTGGAATTCAGCAGCAGCAGAGATGGGAGGTGGAGAGCCTGCTCAGTGCTTGTATGCTGCAGATGAAGGTACACTCTGCCAACAGGGGTTGTATATGCTTCTTCCCTCTTGCCTATTAAATGTCTTTACCTGATTTAAGTAAGAATAACAAAAGAGTACAACTGCCTTCTTGATGTCAAGTTCCAATTTTGAGTCAGAATTCAAGAGGGCAGAAAAGCTTTTTGGGCTGAACTCCCACGTCCCTCTTTCAAGGAGTCAAAATTATGCTAACAGGAGAAAGCCTAGCATACAGAAGAGCCACAACGCAGAAGTGCAAACAGACTGGGCTGGCTGTGAGGTGACTTTAAAGGAGCCAGAAACAGAGATGGTGGTTCTAAATATGGCTTGATATTGAAGAGATGAATGACAGTGCTTCTGTTTTGGTTAAGGATGGCTGCAAAAGGGTCAGAAAGTTCCAGTCAGAAGACGACAAATTTTCTGCAGGCAGTGTGCATCTTTACCCATGACGGGGGTGAGGAAAAGGGTCTCTTGCATTAGTTTTTGGCTTTTTTCAGGACTTTGTCCTGCACAATGTAATGCTGAAGGCCTGAGGTTTACAAAACACAAACTTCTACAGCTGCTAAGGATCTGGATTAAGGAGCCTCAGAGTATGCTAAATGGGGTGATAAGGGTGACTGATCTCAGCCTCCTGCAAGGTATTTCAAACAAACAGGGTGTCCAGCAATTTGCAGGATAACAGTCACCGAAAACACAGCAGGCTGGCCTTGGGACACCACAGCTCTACCCTGGGATCCAAAGATGGCATTAGAGCCAGTTTCAGGACACAGCTGCAGATCTTGAACTCCAGGTTTTCATCCTGGCGGGACAATAGACAAGTCAGGCTCAGAATCCTTACTGAAGTAAAAAGAATAATTGGCATCTAAGCCACTACGCTTGGATGCAACTATTGCACTGAAATGAAGGGCAGCCGTTGATAAACCACTGAAATTCTTTAAGTGTTCCATCTAAAAGACAACTAAGGAGGCTTTAGATTTATTAAAGTTATGTGAGTATCTCAGCTATCTCTATTCTACTGGTATTATACCATGCTTGAGAAAGAGGGAAGCCACTGGGAAAACCAGCAAACCGCTTTCTCAGTACTTCATGGTAAATGGTGTAAAAAGAACAGTGTCAAACTTTAAGATCTGTAGGACCGGTTTTACCAGACTTCATTCTGTTTATGGAGTTGATCCCTTATGGTGTATCTCACTATAATAACCACATGAAATAGCACTGGTCTGATAACACTATTGTGGCAATTGTATATACACTGAGAACCTTCAGTTTCTGAATAGTCATACAAAATCATAATATAAAATGATGTATCAGTCAAGATTTGTATTTAAAATAAGACTTAATAACACTTAGTAATACTGCTTTAGTATATAGAGAAGTGTAAAATATTGAGTTACAGTGAATTGTGTATGTGTCTTGGAGCCAATCCAACACTTTGATTTTATTTCCAGCTTTTGATTTATGAAAGCTGGAAAACTTAAAAAAATAATGTAAAAATAAGAACAAAACTTTTAAACCCGACCTTATACCCACCTTTTTTATTATCCCTTTTTATACGAGACATGCAAAAAGCCTGAATACTTCCTTACTCCTTTCCTTTTAGGAGAACTTTGTACATGCCTGCCATTAAAATTTATGAATATCTGAAGTGGTGCGGATGAAAAAATATATTCATGGGTGAAGCACAATAACTTGAACTACCTTAAATGGTTCTCCCATACCTGCTTGAAATATACAGGTTTGTGTACTCTGTTAATAAATAAATAGACGGAATAGCTTCTGCAGGAAATGAGACAGTTTGACTAGCATTTCACTCTGAAAGAAGCAGGATTCTTCTTGCAGTCTGCAAGAGAGTCCTGTAGATGGTTAACATCTACAAAGAAGAATCTATCTACTGTAAATTACTTGCTATCACTTCCAAGTTTATTATGATTTTTCACACGTGAACACCCACAACCACACATCCCACTCCTCTCGACCTCAGGAAAACATGGTAAAGGGCAGGGAGCATCAAAGGGATTAAAAAAAAAAGAAAAGAAATCCACACAAACAACAACAAAGGAAGCGGAAGATTTTATCTGAATCAGATTTTCTTCTCTAAAAACTCTGCCCAATACCCTAACGATACACAGCTTCCTTAGTACCAAACTATACCGATCTTTGCTGTATGAATGAAATCGCAAATAGATTATTCTACACACCTTGAACATTTATATGCGTTTAAGACAACGTAAATTAAGGCATCAATCTATACTCATGTTCTCAACAAGCTTACTTAAAGCCATAGAAGAAAAATCTACATTCATTCAAAGCTCTAATTTATTAGTACTTAGGCCTCACAATAACTTGACTCTGCTGCTCCATCCACTGGAAGATGCTAATAAATAGCAGAGACTGCTGATGGCAAAAGCTGATGCTGAACAGGTGGTCTTTAAAAAACTCAACTACTCTAAATCTAACTACTCTGTCTTATTCAATTTTATCTTACAGTTTTCTACTATTTTCACAGTGCAACTTGTAACAAGATATCCCTTGTAAGAAGAACTGGCGCACAAAATACTCTTCATGAGAACAAGAACATTCTGACACTTAGCGAAATTCAACCAAGACTGATGGCAATCTTAAAATAGTGGATTCCCAGGCATGCTGAACACTTTTCTGTTCTTCTCTTGTTAATTAGAATGCAACATACAATACATGGCACTCGTTTCACCACTGTCGATAAAGAAAGCACTAAGTTGCAAGATCAAAAAAAAAGTCCAGGTTCTGAGCTCATGATTAACCAACTTATCTTAATTTGAAGAATAAAACCTTATTTATAGCCCAAGGAAAGCACAAATCTTTTGTCTTACAGACACGTAGAAATAAGGGGGGGGAAGGGGACACGCGGACGGACGGAGACGGACGGAGGTAGGAGGTGGGGAAAATACCACTTTATTGTTCCAAACCATCAAACCATCAGTTAGTAGTCACTTACTGCCTCCTGAACTGCAGTTGCGCTTAGTACGGTAAGATGATAAACTTTCTAGTAATGACCAGGCAGTAAAGTCACACTTACTAACAGTTTCCATGCTAAGTGTAAAAAAGCACTGACCTAAATACTGCACCTTTCTAACTTTCTTCCAATGACACTAACTATATCTCTACGAGAATAAATGCCAGTGAAAGTCTGAGGACCTTTCAACAGAACCCCAGCAATAGAATCTATTCCATTAATCATTCTTCTGTCACCACCAATAAGACAAAACCAAAACCCAAACTGAAAATCAACTCTCCCCTTCATAACCAACAGCAGCCCCTCCCTTTCGGTCCCCAAAGCCCTGCCAGAATTTCCAACTGAGTTTTTGTGTCAGTTTTAAACATTCTGATCCAAGTCTGAGTGTACTGCTTCTCACGTCCAAAACTTTTACATTATACGGCTACGTAGCAATTACTGAATGCGAAGCTAAATGAAAACAAGCCCACTTTGCCACTTCTCCAAGAGGGAAGTTTTTTGTAAGCAGGCTTTCAAACAAACACAGGCTACAGGCTATGAATAATAACAATTCACAAAAACCTGCTGAGTCATACTGCTCCACCCCCCTGGCTGAACGGTATCATTAGGAGCTAAAATTCTTCTCTGGTAAGTGCTTTCCCTTTTCAAGCAACTGTTGTGGTTGCCACAGATATGTTACAGTAAGTCAGATATGTGACCCAGAACAGTATGCCTTCAAACACCTATAATAAAAAAATTAAAGTGTCGTACACTCACACTGAAGTTGAAATATTCACCTACTAATGAAACATCACACAATAGCAATACCATTAGTTTGTTCCAACTTACCATTGAAAGGCATTGTAATGGAAGTAGACCAAACCAAGGCCATATAAAAAGGCAGCATTCTGTAAAAGAAAGAAACAGTGTTTAACACTCACAGATAACACAACCATACGCTGTCAGAAGGACTTTCCAGTATTTTACTTATCCTTTGACATTCTGCTTAAACTTCACCTTGAACAGGAAGAAAAAAAATATGAAGGAATGGAAAGACAGGCAGATAATAAAAAAAAATAATAAAAAATAAAAAGCGATTCTTCACCACTTATTTTTGGAGGAATAGCAACAACAATAATATTCAAGTACTTGTACATTAGAGAAACTGATGTGTTTTGTTCTACTTGTACAACAGCAGGGAAGGAAATGACGGAGTAGAGGTCTTAAGCAATTTATTATCATAAAAAATGTTTTATGACTGAACACCATTTCATAGTCATAATAATTTATACTAATATACAAGTAAACAAAGCCGCACACCCTGATTTCAGTGTCTAAAGTAGAACATTAATTACATGAATCTGAAAATATGCTTCAGGAAATTTCACTTTTCTGAATACCAAAAATACAGACACTGGCTTCAAGCCCAAGACAATCACATTTCTCCATCATTAATCAAATTTCTATTTTCCCTACTTCCCAAAGTAAGGAAATAGAAAATAGAAAAGGGGGGGGGGGGAAGAGAAAAGGAGGGAGAGGCGGGGAGGGGAAGAAGGAGAAGAACCATTCTCCTTCTGGAAACCCATTTTCTTTCCACAGAAAAGTATGACTTGCTTGTAAAGTGACATTACACTAAGGATGTTTAATGCATGTTTAACTATCTAATTCTACAAATAATTAGTACGTATTTCCTGAATTAGAAAAAGCAATTTATTTTTCCCATGTAAAAGTTATGCCACACCATAGTTGTTTTCTATTTAGCAGAGCTGTTCCATTAATTACAGGAGACAACACGCACATGCTGCCTGTAACACATTTTTAGGCTTTTCTTACATACAGTTCTGGTTTTGAGAGACAAGGAATGAATCCCAAAGAACACAAAGCTCTGACGCATGGACAAGAGATGGAACTTCCATTGTCAAAGACTGTAGCTCAAGATAATGCCTCTTTCACTTGTTCAACAAGTCAAATTTCTGTTCAATTCCACGAAAGGAATCCTAGTTACGCCTTAAAACCAATCCAAATATAACCCATTTTCTCCTAGAAAATAACTGGTAACCAGAACACAATTCAAAAAGCAACATTCATCAGAAACAGGACCCAATACTACCATTTCATTATACCTCATTTGTGTCTTCTAAATGCAAATTAAAACCAGGGGAAATGCCAAAGATCCTTTCATGAATACAGCTGGATCATAGCTTCAGCCATGGACAGCTTCCAAGAAAATTATGTGGTATGACCAGATACTACGGCAATCAGAGCACTGGAAGATGTTAACAGGGGGAGTGAAGGAGGAAGTACATAAACAATAAAAAGATGACACTTCACTACTACCATAAAACCCACATTCCTGTTTAATTGAACAAAAACACAACATGGACATCTGAAAGATAAAAGATTCTCATTCTGTACTCCATGCATTTCCTGCTTTCCAAGCGCGCTCTGGCAGCAACAGATTAGGAAAGAAGACAAGCTCGAAAACTGAGCATACATAATGCCTTAAATTCACTTTAAATGAAAAAGGCAGAAAGAGAGATTTTCATCTATGCAACATGGAAGCTTCAAAACACAGCACACACCTAGTAACCTTTACAGTGTCAGGCTCATTTGGAGAACAGAATTTAACAAAATTGTCCAGAGATCCCCCAACTGCAATCAAGAGTACTTCATTGTAAAGATGAGAATAATAGTAATAACAAAAATCCTTCATCACCACACTGCAAGATTCAAGAAAAATATGCCAGACAACTAAAACATCTTCAAAGACTTTAATTTCCTCTTCTGAAACCTATTAGAGTTCACAGTCCAAATGAGTTACAGATTCAGAAGATTAATCTAGATGATTATTTTGATCCTAAGGGTTAATAATGACCAACTTCCAAGGCACAACAGGACACAGATGTAGGTGATTTGTCCAAACGTAACTAATGTATCACGTTCACGCGACGCTTTCAGTTTGTTCCTGCCCCCGTAAAACATAAACCAGCCGTTACTGCTCTGTCCCTCGTTCTGTGACTGTTTTTCCCATTTTTCTCTCGTTCCCATTTGGCTTCACAAAGCATTTGAGATTGACCTTGAAAATCTGTTAAACTGACACTGTCTTGTCAGTATAAAACAGGGCAAGATTTAGGACCCTGTAATACTTTACTTCACATGTAAAGGTAAAAAATCTGAAATGTCAGGATGGATCATATTTATCTGTCCTGAAATACTATAGCTCTAATCATATGTAACACCATTAGTACTGCTTATTGACTGTTTATTAGACTTGCCATCAGAAAGGTAAGAAAAATACCCTTTAATCTGTGTTTGAAGCTCAATAGGACTTTCACAAGGCCCAGCAGATATCAGCATTTCAGTGTATGCAGTGTTTTCCCACAAACAAATCAAGGTGAGAAGCACATAAAATTTGCTACTTCAGCAACTAACTTTTCTGCCTGTATTGCAGAGTACCATCATGTTCGATGTGCAGCCAAGTTCCTGTTGGCAACATCCAATATGAAAGGCTAGAACAACTTAATGCATTACCAGGACCAAGCAAGATCATTACACAAAAATTTCATCTGCAAAATATCCTTTTTCTTAACATCACAAGATTCTGTGACTCTGTTTACAAGGAACACACTCCATCTTTAAATAAATAAATAAATAAATATCTGTTTTCAGTTGCCTTTCTTAATTTTATTTGGACAAGTTTATCACAAAAAGTATCCATCGCATGTTTTCCAGTAAGATTACCTTTGTAATTTAATCCCTGCTATTGTTATAGCTGGGAAAGTGGAATATAAGCCCAGTTTTCCCCCCTCCAAACATCTGAAAGGGAGGAGTAGAAAACAAAATTATAGAACAAAATTATCTCTTATAATCCTTTCCTTGAACGTCCTTAACCGCCCTCACAATTTTTGAAGATCTTATGCTACCAAAACTCATTCTTTGGTTACCAACTTTTAATGCAATTTTTATGCTATCAGAGCTCTCCACTAAAATCTACAGTGAATGAAAAAAAAAACCAACCCTGCAAACCGAAACAGACTGTACCTCAAATCTGAAGTTGAATGTCTGCATTTTTTCATCTACAGCCGTGCTATTAAAAAGCATGGAAAAAAATGAGAAATGCCATTTCCACTCAGATGTCATTCACATTTTCTACAAACTATCAAAAATGTGAGAATGTTCCACACCAACCACTAGATGGCTCAAATACCTCTTTCCATTTTATACATTTAGGCAATTTAAGAAGATTGTCAAGTTTGTTTTGTGTACCGTTACTTACATGCACTATTTAGTGCTAAGCAACATTTCAGTTGTATTTTACAACACGTATGAGTATGAGCTACAGTATTTTACTTACAGGTAATTCAGAAGGCAAAAGATGTATCTGTTTGTACCTTTATATGTAACTGAGACGAGAAAGCACATTGAAGACTTTCAGGTCTTGTTTTAAGCAATCATGGGGAAAAAAAAAATAAATTAACAAATGAGGAAAACTCCATCCATGTCACAGACCTTCTGCAATAACCCAAGTAACTGGTTTATAGCCTCTCTGAAGCACCAGATGGAAACAGATCCCAGACATTTCCTGTGCCCTATTCTCTAGCCATTTCAGGCCAATTTCACAACAAAACTTTTTTCTCCATCTTCAAGAGTGCAGTCAGTGGTTGCAGCAGAAAGACATCAGACCAGAGCATCACAGTTACACTTTGTTGACAAACACAGGGTCAGAAAAATGCACCTGTCCTGTGTAGCAAGCATCCATACTCACATTCAAGACTTATCAATGCCCATCTTTGAATCTAGGAATGTACAGCTACCACATCTCAGGGCAGATCCTTTTCACCTGTAACATGCGTACCTTCCACAGGCATTTGAGACCTGATTTGTGTTTTATAAACACAAGAATATATACAGAGAAGTTAGGCTTGCAAAGGAAAATCTCTTCAGCAGGCACTTCTAGAAAGAGAGTGGAAAAAGACACTGAAGAGTCAAAGCAGTCTCAGGGCAACACTGAGTTGGGACCTGGCAACTTAAAAATGGAAAGGAACAGTTTTTGCCAGTTTCATAGCATTGCTGATTCAGAAACACTCCCTAACACTGCCTCTCAATTTTGCTGATAGTCATTTGTATAGTACTAAAGCCAGCTCAATGCCAGTACTGATATGAGTTATCAATATATCTATATATAAAAAAGAAGGATTATTTTTAACTGCGTTGGTTTCCCAGCCAAGTTCATTGTGTACATGTCCCCCTCCCCACCCCAGCAACTGCATTAGCACAAATGAAAGAGTGGAATGTAGCGAAATTAAGTAAAAGCTCTTTAAGCCCACACTGCTACTAGGAAAATACATATTGAACCTACAAGGACTTCTCAAACAGAAAGAGTGAAATCCTAAAGATCTTTACATGCAACCTAATACTTTAGATATCACAAATTATGTGAATGTTTGACTTTAAAGGAATCAACTTCTATGGGTCAGCAAAAGACGGATAGAAACACGGAATAACACCACACCTGCCTGCCAGCCTTCACCATGTAGGTAGGTCCTTAACCAGTGAGAAACACAAGCAAATATACCATTTCTTCTTTATGACTCTAAGGGGCAGGGCCAGACACAGGTAAAATAACCCCTTTATTTCATGAAAGGGTTTCTACTATTTATACAGAAATCAAAGCGTACCCCACCTCACTGTGAGACAAAAAACAAATCAGAAGAAACAAAGTCCCCATGCAGTCGGGTCACAGAAGCCTAAAGATGAACTGGGGGGGGGTGGAATTAAAAACAGTTCAGCACCCTTACGAGGCCAGTGACTGTAAAGTCTTTGATGACACCTTAAAATTGCTTCCAGCAGGATTCCAAATGCCCCTTCCACAGCTGCCTAAGCTCCAGCGGAACCTGCAGTGAGGCCCACATCACACCAGGCTGCAGAAGAGGTGGCATGTGGGCAGGGGGCATTGCTCTTCAGGAAACCTAACTAGAAAAATAAGGTTTCACAGTTTACAGCTCATCCTGTGGTCACAGGGTCTCTCAGCCACCTGTTCCAAGCAAAAGAAAACTTTTTTGTGTCCAAATGTGTGAATATGTTTACTTATTTACTGAAAATAAAAAACCCAAAAGAAGTAGTTTTGACACTGTGGTGCCTAATACTCCTCCTGACACCACTCAATATATAGTAGCAGTTCCCTGGAGAGTACGCACCACATAAAAAACTCCACTCGGGCTCCTGTGTATAAACAGCTATATGCCTCTGGGAGCTGACAAGCTCCAGGAGTTCCAGTCACAAAGATTGTAAGTGTTCAGGAGAAAGACGAGAGGGATTAAACAAAATTTGTTTAGATTTGTAGAAACACGAAAAAGAGAGCTCCCTATCTAGATGTTCTACACATTTGCCACACCTGCAGAAATTCTAAGATCCCTGTAAGGGGTGCATTACAAATTAATTTAATTAGGTTTGGCTTCTTAAGGTCTTCAAGACATTTTATAGTACCTGAAAACTCATTAGGTTTATACAGGAGCTTTAAAATACAGCTGTAATATTGCAAAAATACACCTGCGGCTTGTAGATGAGAACTTCTTGAGTCATAAAAAATACTTTCACAGAAAAGATTTTAAGAAGTAGGAAAAAACAGAACAAATAAAGCCCAAAGAAACAAAACCTGCCATCCACAAAGTACTGTGGGTGTGTAAACATTTTTCTTCTCTCCTTGTTTTTTTTCTGTTGTTGTCATTGTTGGTGAGGCTTTTTTATTTGTTTGGGGGGGTTGTTTGTTTTTGTTTTTTTCTTCTTTTTTTCCTTTCTTGTGAGTGGTATGTATCTTTGAAATGACCGTGCTCTCCTCCCTATCCTGCCCATCTCCTTCTTAGGAAAGACAGTACATTTCTCCGTATCTTTTTCAACTCCTCACCAGCGCTGCACTTCCCTGTTCCCTGTCGCACCCCTTCAATGCGCACTACTTTTTGAACTCCTCTGAAACGCTGCTGTCCCACCATTTTCACTCAAGAACCAAGACACAGATGGCAAAACCTGCTTAAACACGCTCAAGAGGGAGTCTGGTTCTACCACAGTCCCTCAAAGAGCTTCCCAGCAGTATCTGTATAAAGGCTTGTCACCCAGGGATGGACAGCATACATCAAAGTAAGACAATTACTGAATTATCAAAACTCATATACAGGAACTAATTCAAGGTAGATTAATAATTTCAAAACCCTTTGAGTAATATGATGTGCTACAACTGCTTTACAGGGACCACTTTAATATTAAGACAAAATGATAAAGGAACATTAAATAAGTCAAAATATCTTAATCGATGATGGAATACATGCAGCTTTGTAAACTGGGCATTCCTTTATCCGTAAGTAAATTTCAGTCTTTGGCAAAATGGAATCCAGATCAACTAGCGTCCCTCCTCAGATCTGTCATAAGAACAAACAGCCAAGCAAATGTCTAAACAGTGATCGTTGCTATGGGTATCTGACTTACAAGCCTTCCACTGAAGCTTATAAAATTTCACTTGATGTCAACATCTTAATTTTCCACTTGATACCAATATTTTCATTAATTTACGTATTTTAACAGAAAACAGTGTTTTCGCGAAACAAATCAAGTAAGGAAAGGTGTTGTGTAGCACACAAAATTAAATTCACCTTGGAGGACATTTTATAAATGCTGTTCATCTAAGCAGATTTAATACTCTCCCTAAGATTCCCCTAATACTGTTAATACTCACAAAGTCTGAGACTGGATGCTTGGTAACTAAACCAACTCACTCAAGGTTTGCACAAAGAAATGGGTATGGTGCCTGTGGAGATCATCTAGGCCAACCCTCTGCTCAGGGAATGGTCAACTAAAGCAGGTTTCCAAGGATGATGTCCAGCTGGGTTTTGACTGCCTCTAAGGATAGATGCTCCACAAACTCCCTAGGCAACCTCCTCCACTCTTCAATCACCTTCACAATGTAAAAAGTCTTCTCTGTTTTTCAAAGGAATCCTGTGTTTTCAGTCTGCGCCTGCTGCCTTTTCTTCTTTCAGCAGGCACCACTGAGAAGAGTCTAGTTGTATCTTCATTACTTCCCGCATCACGTATTTGTATATACCCTAACAAGATGCCCCTGAGCCTTTTCTTCTCCAGGCTGAATAACCTCAGCTCTCTTAGCCTCCTCTCCTTGTATGACAAAGGGACATCCTCCTTCTGGAAGTCAAGAGTGACATTTCTTTTATTTCCAAGCCTCAGGAACCCTCTCCCAGGAGGAGAATCCAGGTACTAGGAAGAAAATGAACTCTATCCCTGCCAAAACCAGGACACCCATAATCCTGTCCTGCAGGATCTTACTTCTGTTCCATACTCTTGTTGGGGGGGACACCCAGTGTTGAGTAGCAAAAGTAAGTCAAACACAGAGCAACTCTTGTCAACCTTGTTTGGTTTTTTTCTTTGAAGACTAACATTTTTATTTCATACCTATTACAGGATTTAGTCTTTCTCTTTTTCCACCTAGATACAGTGACCAAACAAAAATTACATCTTCACAAATGCTTTTAATCAAAGGTATAGAAATGATGTGTATACATGAAGAGACATTAAATATTACTGAAACATCTTTTTTGGAAGATGACACTTGGTCAGTTTATATGGCAAGCGATCATCACTATTTATGCCCAAAACATTTCATGAAACAGATCTACTAGTATGGAGTTTTACATTCTTGATTCACCATTTTCCAACTCTTTCCAGTAAGGACAGGAATCCCACTGAGTTTACAAGTGGCCCCATTATTTCCCTGTCAGTTTCTAACTGCTGGAGAATCACCACTATGTTGGAAAAAGCCTTAATATCATTAATTACACAGCTGTTCTATCTGAGGCCATCCACATAAAATGGGAGTGGACAAGCAGAATACTACAGCATGAATGACTACAAAGGGATTCAAATACACACAAGCAAACCAATAAAAACCAAAAAGGGAAACAACCACAAAAATGAAGTGGCAAAACTGTCTATGGTTGTTCCTTTGAATCTTAAAGCCACACTGTGCTGGGTGCTACTGAGAACCACACTGAACCTGGAATTCTGCTTAATGGAAATAAATAGGTTGAATTTTGAGTAAGCTGCCGAAGAATGCTGTGGCTACTTATATGTTGTTCTTTGCAGCTGAATTAACTCTTGAACCAGTTAGCTGCCTTTAAAGGAATTCTGAAGAAAGGACAGTATCTCGAAGACGGAAAACTTGAAAAATGCCACTGAAAATACTTGCTGGATAAAGGAAAGAGCCCCCAAACCAAGGCCTGCTTGCAGAAAGCAGGTAATTACTCTCCCCTCTTTGGGAAGAGACACTTAACTCAAGAGCACAGTTTTACATGAAGCATGTTCTTTTCCTGCTCAGAGATGTCACAGAAAACAAGATGTCATTCAGGACGCTTCACTAGGAAAACCAGAGGAATTCCAGTTTATGTGTGCTTGCAAAGTAAAGTGGGAGAAGGAAGGACAGGAGGTGTGAAAGGACAACAGGCACCAGCCTGTCATTACCCAGGCTTCACTAACTCGAGAATAAAAACAGTTTGTTCTGTAAACTGCAAACTGAACAAAATCCCACATTTGGAACAAAATTCTGAGTATCAGCTTTAGGAAAAAAGTCGCACTGGTTGCAACCTTTCAATTTTTACTTGATTTTTACATTAGTCGGTAACATCTTCAGATGGGAAACGCTCCTTGATAGCATACAGTTTGTGTTGTTGTAAACACATACAATATTAAAGTAAGAATGTGTAACTTTTAAAGGATTTAACGGTTTTCAGTATTGAAATGCAAGCTCATTGCGTAATGGTTGCTAGTTAGATATCAATCAATTATTACTGAAAATGATTTTCCAATTAGATTTGTAGTTGGTTAAGTAGTAACACTAATTGGTGTTCTAATTGGTGATTTGCTGTTTTATTTGTTAGAATGTACAAATACTTAAAATAGGATACAACAGACAAGGCAGCAGGCCCACATGACAGGCAGCTGGGAGAGCAGACTAGATGGCCAGCAGCCAAGAGCAAAGCAGAGCAGCTGGGCAGCCCACCAACCATTCCCACAGAATATTTCAATCCCATCAAATCATCATTTCTTACCAGAAAACTGTACATCAGTGAATTTGCAGCCCACTCTATGAATATATACACACCAGAGAGTGCAAGAGCCCTCAATTTCTAAAGGCAAAACAAATAAAGAAAAAAATACAAACAAGCTGAATGATAGGACACCGCTCTCCATCTCTGCTAATCCTGCACTGCTCTACTTAGCTCTTTCTTCATCTACTCCAGAGCTCAGCTTGATTTCCCCCATTAATCCCCCTTCCTTCTTACCACTGTATCACTGCTGCTGTACGTGATGCTAGTTATTTCTAACAATTTAACTTTTGAAAAATTGCAAATGGAAACATCACAACTGTCCTGAATCAGGAAGTTTACAATTTAAATCCACTGGTCTCTCCTCAGCTCTGATTATTGCCTGATAATCACAAGGAAAGGTTGTAAGAAACCTCTCGAAGATGGTAGTTTTAGAATCTTTTTTATCTGGGGCAGTTTATTTCTAACTCCGTTTCTTATGCAGGTAGCGAGCAGCCTGAAGGAGAAGGGAGGAAAGGACAGGAAAGCCTATTAACCAATGCCACAGCATGGGGATTTTCTCCTCCTCTGTTCATTTGACATTATTTTGCAAGACTCTAGGGAACTGTTATTTAAAGTTCTCTTGCTGAGTTCCATGTAGTAATTTGACATTCGAATTGCTGCTTTTTGGTGTGAGTGGATACCCCCTCTTACCCTTGCACTAAAAGCAGAATCCCTGTCTAATCCACTTAAGTGTTGATGCACCCTTGTTCCTATCATTTAATTCTTTTCTTAAACACAAACACATCCACTTTATGATATGCTGTAAGAAGTTCAGGCTATATTTAACTGCTAAACATGGTAATTAACTGATTCTGTATCAACTGGTAGACATATTCTACTTCTTGATGTCTAATTTCACAGTATGATAGCTATGCCTCTCGATCGTTTTTAAACCTTTTTAGTGCCTTCATTGTGATGGCCTTCAAGACTTTTCAGGCCTACAATTCAGATCCTTTTCAGTAAAACAAAGAGAACCCTCAGGCTAACAACCTGCTTCAGCCCTCCCCAAATCCCTTAGAGAAGGCTGCTGTCTGTGCAATATGCCTGTCCTGAAAGGAGTAAAATAGAAAATTCCACTTTATTTATTTTCATGTCAGTGAAGTGGGAGCTTCTATACCTAGAATTTTGAGTAATCCGACTTTATGAGAGCCATGCCTTAGATTCTTCTTACATATGGCTGCTCTCCCTTCATTCTCTTTTTTTCCCAACAGCAAAGTCTACCAAAGTGACTCTGGAGAAGAGGTACACTTCTGGATTTATACTGGTCTGATAACCCAGACCAATGAATTGCTGTTCACCTCACACTGAATGACACAGCACAGAGACAGGAAACTCTGCTCCACGCATGACAAAGTAATCCTTTGTTGACATAGCAGATCACATTCTTCCCCAAGATTAAAAAACTGTCGACCACCTTCTTTTCACAGCCAGAACAGATGAGTCACTATGGAATGGACCAGTGCTTCAAGACACTGCCCCAGCACCTCAGTGATTCACTGTGTTCCAGCCAGATAACAAAGTCCTACCCCTGGTATTTGCCCCCTGAACTTGAATCATCAAAGTATCTCAAGACACACAAAACATCTCCAAGTTTGTATGTACAAGCTGTAAGACTAAGAATATATAATGAAAACTTGAATCCCAGGAAAAGATAAAAATCGAAGTTTATAGAGGCGAGCTACCAGGGAACATGGAAAGATGCCACATGGATTTGGAATTACACATCTACATAAAAAAAATAATTAGAAAAAAAAATAGCTTAAAAGAAAACATAAACCAACAAAGAAACAGCACCCCCTTCCCCCTCCAAAAAAACCCAAACCCAAAACGGAAACAAACCACCAACCCAACATTTCGGTTTAGTTCTTCTAGAGTAATTTTTATTTTAGACTAATTTTCCAACACAGCACTCAATATCCATTCTTAGTTCAAGACTAGCTGCCTGTAGCATCAGTCATCTGGGTTTTTCTTGATCTCAAAAAGCGACATTCTTCATCTGTTTGCTTCAGTTTTCTCATTACTCGAAGCCAAGGTGAGAAAAATTCTCCAGCAAGGAGTACCTACGTGTTCTCTTTCTATAAAAGCCAGGGTTACAGGCACTGCAATCAAGGAGAGACTTCCAAGGAATCTGTCTGACATCAGTGTAAAGGGAAGAAAGTTTAGGAAAGAAAAATGCTGACATGCCTCTAAAAAGCATATTGTCTGAGTGAAGTGGTACTGCCTTCAAGACAAACTTTTCTTCAGATCTTACTTAGAAGTTCCAGACAGATAGAGGGCTCTGTCTGCCTAGATTTTGAGATCAGAACAGAAATTAGATGGGATTATAATACTCCATTATGAGCTAGATGGATGACTTCATTTATATTATTTTTATGGATTTCTAACAGAGAGAGAGCTGACTAAAGTGTACTGAAATTCCCATATAGCTCCACAGAGTAATCCTGCTGTAGACAACATCCAATGATTGCATTTAATCAGAAAATTATCCTTCCTCTCCAAAAGGTAAAGACTATGTCGCTAAATGGAAATGTATCTCCAAGTACGTCACCCTGGAAGGAGGGAGCAGGCTATCATACAGCAGTAATATTTAACTTTCAAACACTGCTGTTAAAGTTACTACCAAGAGTAACTTCATTTACTTTTCTATCATTATTTTAAGCCTTTCCCTCCCATGAATACCCTCACAACCTCCAGTGATTTGTGGTTCAGAGGTTTCTAAAGCCAGACAAAATGTCTTCATATTTAATTGCTCTTAATGGATTTTCCTTCCCTGGATTTGCCCAGTTGCTTTTCGAAACCATTAAAACATTGTGAGTCTGCAGCATTCTGCAAAACTGATGCAACTTCCTACACAACCAGTGAAATGAGAACTGGAAGATGTAGTACACATGAATTTCCTGCAGCAGTTGACAAGGGAAAAGAAAACTGCAGCAGCAACGCTATTCTCACTTAAAGAGATTCCCCTTTCTCTGTCACCACTGTGGGTTTTCATCCTCTAGCCATAATAAAAATAATAATTAGGAATAATAACCAGTTTATCTTCCTCTTTTCTAAGTTCAAGGTAACTGCACATGACAATCTCTGCTTTCTGCCTCCCCCCCTTCTTGATCCATCTCCCCCTTTACAGTGCTTATGAGGACTGGATTCAGATTTTTCAGGATTTTTTTTTTTTTTTTTTTTTCCAGAAAAAGTTTACACATTTCTGATTACAGCATTAAGATAGCTGGGAATCGATCTGTGTCTGACCCCAAGAGTCCAACAGGTGCATGCATGAAATGGATCCCAATCCTCTTTAGGAAGAGGAAAAAGCAGTAATGCAAACACTTCTTAAAAAACACATTAGACAGCATCAGTATAGTTACGACGCCTGGCAATACAGTTTTATTGCTGTTTTTCTGATGAACCTGAGAATTCAGAAAGAAAAAGCTATAATAATGTCTGCAATAAGAAAAACAATAAGTAAAACTCTAATCCAGAAAGAAAGACTGAATGAGGAAACCAAGAACAATTGCTACATTTTTTTTTGGCTTGCAATACCAGATAAAACATAACCGAGGAACTTTTTAGACTTGCAGAATCAAGACTAGGCTGGGAAAAAAGAAAACAGGCTGGAAGATCTTTCTCTATAAGAGAAGAGATACTTCTCCCATATCTGAGATGTTGGATCTCTCATCAGTATCATTCTTCGATGAGAAATTAGATGAGAAAAGTAACACAGCATGAAGAATAGAAGCTACGAGTTCTAAGTTATCCCTGAGAAGTTGGAAGGGATAACTTGTACAGAATGACACTGCACAGTGACTTAGGAATTAGTGCCAAATAATTTCAATATAGCGGCCCAGGGAAGTGGCTGAGGGTGACAAGCTAGTATTTTTCCAAGCTAGTATTTGTTTCTACATGCCTTTCCTAATTACCACAAACCTGCAAGCTGTATAGGAACAGATAATTAGCTGCAGGTTTTCTAGGTATCTACAGACTTTCTCAGCATATATTTAGATTTCCTTGAGGTTATCTAAACTCCAAGGCTTTTTTGTTTGCTGCTAGTACGCTTTAGCATTTGAATTTCCAGCGTTCCTTCAGCACCTGGCCTTCCCTTCAGTGAAAAACCACTCAGTGGTTTCAGCACCAATCTTCACCTTATACACTCCACAAAGGCAAGCAGACACCAGAAATTACTGCTTGCTACACCGTTACACAAGTAAACATAAGAAGCGGAGTTGATTTCTATTCCTCCTCCAAACAGTCATCTTTGTAAGGGTGCTTCTGAGAGCAGAACAAATTCACGCTGAAACACACAAAACATTCTAAATTATTTGCCTTTTCTTCAGAGCATGAGTTTATTAGCTTCACACAACCTACTTATAGGGTCTTTAAGAAAGAGACACAAGTTCTATGCCTCCCCATCCTCCCACCTTCTCCATCTATTTGTACTACAACCACTCGCACTTCAACCACTCCTACCCTACCCTTCCCCACCAGACAGAAAAGACTGCATCTGTATCCCTGGGAAAAGGAGGGGATGCAGAATGCAGCAGCAGAAATGCTTTAATGAGTTATATGCTTAAGGAGCTTTCAAAAAACCCAAGGAACTCAAATATCAATTCTGGAGAGAGCAATAAAATTAAAATACATATATATACATTTTATATATATATATAAAATATATATATGTGGAGAATAAAATAATTGTTTCCAAAACTAAGCAAGTATTTAGTCTTTTCAAGAATGAACCTTAAAATGCAAAAGATTCATTTCTGAGGAAAAGCAATGCCACTCATTCATGAGACAGCATCTCCTTACAGCTTATGATCAAACTGGAATCTACAAAACACAAATAAGAAAAACACGGTGGTGTGCTTTCTTTTAACCTTTTCCACGCAACAGAAGAGCAATTACATGGAGCAAAAGTATCATGTAAACAACAGAATACTTCTGAAAAAACAAGAATCACATTCATTGTCAATACAGTTGCTTATATTTAGAAAAAGAAACATTTGGCCATTCAGTATCATCAACATTCAAATAATATTCTTGCACACTGAAGATGTGTCCTCTGTTTGAGTCAGAACTGTTCTACTCAACTAAATATGCCTCTCTCCCAAAAATATGAATTGATGAGATTCTCCACGGTCACACTTCAGCATGTCTCATATTTTAGCATCCTGCATTCTCATCACAAGGACTGAAGAAAGGAAGCATGCTAAGTACTAGTAGATGAAGGATGACAGGTTTTTATTCTGCACAAAGGAAAACTTCTGCAATAGGAGAATTTAACATGCATTAAAAGCTTTTCTGAAGAGACTTTTCCATCAATCCTAATGATACTTATGGTATTTCCACCTAGAGTATTTGGATTTTTAAACAGAGACCATACATACAGGGGGACAAGAAGAGTGTCCCTGCTGAATTTCCACAGTGAAACATCACTATTCAAAAATGTTATGAAGATTGTTTGGAAACAGATTCTGTGTCCAGTGTGAGGTGGGAGTGTTTCCTCTGAGGTTCTGTCTTGTCTTCTCCTGCCCCAAGCACAGCTTCTCCCCAAAGCACATTATTTCCTCTTTCTCCATTAATATTCTGAATGTATTACAGATTTGCCAGAGTTTTGAGTTCTTATAAAAACACTGATTAAAACGGATGAGTGGCTTAATGAATGAATACACACTGAAAAAGAAAAAAATCTAAAACTGCAGACATTGCAATAAAAACCTTTTTCTAATTCAGTGCAAATGCAAAATATTTCTAATCAAATAGAAACATACATGCTCCCTAAAAATACCTAATCCTTCTTGTGACCCGAACTGCTGCTTATACATGCAGAGGAGGATTCCTTTATTTTGTATGATGACAGTTAATAAAAAGAGACATGAAAAAAGAGGCAATTTATCAAATTTATCTGGAGGTCAAAGGCAACGTCAAAATTTATTAGCTAAACTGGTCAGTCTCATTCTTTCTAAGATTTTACACCTACTCTTGATTCCTTTCAAGAAGAGGAAGTATACCATCCTGTCATAATTTCATTAGATACATCATCTAATAATAGATTTACTTATTAGAACCTTGTTTGATTTTACTGTACACGAAATTGGACAGGCTGCATTACTTGTCTGTATTAACAATAGTAAAAACCAGCATCTGCTTCTTTCTTTGTCGCAGGACAACCCAAGAATTCCCTGCGGTTTAGTCGACAGAGGGATAAAATTTTAAACATGTACACACACCCTAGAATGCACAACCCCCAAAACTGTAACTCTTAAGATTTATTACCCTTTAAGAAACATCTGGATAAATGTATCCTCTATTCTAAACCAGGGATCACTTGTGCTTTAATTAACAGCATGAAATACACCGCATTTTTTTCTTTACTTTCAAGGTGGCATTCATTTAACATGTTTCAGGGAAAAAGAAGTATACTTCCTTCAACTTCTCTGCTTTACAGAACATTTATTTTCAGCACCCAACATTAAAAGACCTTTTTCTGAAACCCAAGTACAGTTGTTCTTTTCCTGAAACCCAAATACAGTTGTTCATTTCCTCTATTATTTGTGTATTTTACAGATGGACCAGGTGTTACTGGTAACACAATGCTAAGTACCTTTCCAGCATTCCAGTTTCTTTTTATTAATATTTTTTTCTGAAATATTTTGAAAGTTTACACCGTTCTTTCACTCTTAGGAACAGGCAGAATTGCAGTTAGTACTCATAGTTTGCGTTTAAGAGAATTTTTTAACATCACACTAACTGATCACATTTATGGGATACTGTAAATGAGGTTATTTCAGCATTTCCAAACCTACCAAGTGTTCTAATACAGCAGAGAGATTATACGGTGCACCGTTCATAAATTTAGCCCTTCAATTTAGCAAACTTTGTACTACACATTCCTCCTAGATCTTGTTCTTTTAAGAACTCTTCTATCTTTTTCACGTATCTTCTCACACGCAATTTCTATCCATCACGAACATACTTGAAAATACAAGTTCATGATCTAAATGTATTAACAACTTTTAAAAAATTCTGGAGAAACAGATATTGCTGGCTATGTGCTTTGCTATAGGATTTTTTACTGGGTTTTTTTTTTTTTCTGTAAAAGTTACTTTGATGATATTACATAGATTTCTCCTCCTCTCCATTTTTTTGTTTTGCCGGTACATCTTCGGAAGTGAAAAGTTTTCACCAACACAGTTACTCTTATACACTGTGGCCCCCAGAAATAAATATTGTGGAAAATATGTCCTCAGTTATTTTTCATCAGCAGTTCAGTAAAACACTTCATGCAATTGCTAGATCCTTTGTTCTGATTTCCTGAAAAAAACGATCTTTTGTGGCAGAAAATTGTTATCATCAGCTGCAGTAACAGCTATACATTAAAAATGTTCATCGTTTAATTCATAAGAGAGGAGTTTCCATCCTTTTAAATCCCTCCTCCTCTTGCTATGGACTCTCCAGGAAGTTCAGGACAGAAAGTTAATTTCTATCAGCTGAAGCCCCATTCCTGTAATTTCCTCTACTCTTTAACATACCAGGTTTTTATTATATACTTCTTGCTTCCCAAGTGAGCCTCGGTGCTTCACAGTCTACCTTCTTCCGTCTTCCTCAAAATAGAAGACATCCTGGTCAGTTGAAGAATGATACTGTGCTCCTCACCTGAACAGTTACCTTCTTACTCAGGTTTCTTTTTTGGTGAATGGTATGACAGAGTTTGCTATTTAGGAGAAAGCTGGCAAAAGTCTCCTTTCAATCCTCCTGCAGTCCACTCCTGTATTATTCTATATATACCTTCCTCCCTTCTTTCCATATACTCTTAGCCCTAAAGTTTTTTTTTAATTCTCTCATCTTCTTTACATTCAAATCCTCAGCAGGGCTACAGTCTTCCTTCCCCCACTCCCTGTGATTCTTCCTCAGCTTGTCTTCCTCATATTATTTGTTCGGTCTCACTTGGTCTTACAGTTCTTTCTCTCCTCAGTTTCCTACCTCCTCTTATGTTCTTTTTCTGGGCATAATAACTCACTATCCTATAATATAATGCTTTATCAGACTGAGACTGTATTTCTAGACTGCTTTCCACAATACAGTCTCCTGAAAATACTTATCCCATTAAATACCATAAAAATATTTTTAACTCCATTAAGACCTACTGTCTTCAGCATTAAAAAATTAGGACATTCAAACTGATCTCTGTTTTGTATTTGTTGTTCCATAACAAATGATAATATCATGTTTCTCTCCCTCTTTGTCTACAATACGTCCTTGAAAAATTGTATTTCATACCTTCTCAGAACATGCCCAGAATGTCTTCATCAAAAGCCTTCAAGTGAAAGGACTGCAATCTAAAACCTTTTGTTTCAGTTAAACATGAGCAGTGGTACAGAATCCTACGTGCTGCAAGGATGACCGTTTTATTTTCAGACAGAAGTAAAGAGCAAATAGAAGGTATTAATAGTATCTCCCTTTTTAATGCCTTCCAAAGCAGCTGAATCTTTATTTGATTTCTGGTTTTATTTTTCACTTTCTGATTCTCCTTTTCCTCTGACATTTCTATTTATTCTATTCTTATCATTTTTATTTTATTTTACAAATATATTCTGAATTGGAGGTTTTCAACTTAGCCATCTTTACGCGACCTACCATATCTCCCAATTACTTCTGTAAAGCCCTTACTGTCAACAAATGCCGCTTTCAGCAAGGGTTTCTGAAACTTGCTTTCTTGATCCAAGTCTCCTTCTGAATGCTTCTCTGATAATGTCTCCTCCAACCAAGGGGGCTGCTTGTCTTTCTGCTTTCCTTGTACATGCCCTATGCTGCTACATAGCAATAATTTATATTAAAGGGTTTTTGTATCATTGTAAAATTTTGTTCTCTGAAGACTCTTCCAGGGAAATCTGTCTGTCTCCTTTATGTGGGATATCCATTCTCTCAAAACCAGAAAGTTTCATAAAAAAAAAAAAAAAAAAAAAAAAAGGCTTGAATAAAAAGCAGCTCTCACAAATCATTCTACTGCCTTCTCTTTCTTCTACTTTCGTTTCAGGAAGGTCTGCTCCAGCAACTGCTACTGATCCTGTACCACTGTACTGTCTCAATTAAACCAAGCATTTATATCCAATTAAAAACAATAAAGGAAGTTATGATGAATTCTATCTAAAAACATTACTTGGTATTTTGAGGCTACTGCAGAAAATAAAACAGTTGTGACTCAATGAAGTGGAAAATTGCTGTCTTATAACAGATCCTCTAAGGTGCAAAATGTTCTCACCGCTTTTGCTGTTATCAGTATGTCTAGTAATTGCTTTTTGTCCAGCTATTTTAAAGAGGGAAATAGACTTACAGTCTGGAGAAAAAGAGACAGCAAAAAATACAAAACTAAAGTAGTAATGTTTTTATAATTGTTTTCATATTTTATAGCAGTAGGAGTACATACAAAAAAAAACCCCAAACATTTGGGCTATCAAGATGAAAAAGGTAGAAAGAGATTAAAAGAAGCTGCATAAAAATATTAAAACAAGCAACAGGTCACATTTAAAAAACAAACACTCATGGGCTTTTATTATTTTAGTTCTTTGGGGAAAAAGAAGCCTTACTGCTAATTAAAAGTGGTTTAGAGCCATAAGGTTGAGAATACTCCTAGCAACATTTCTACATAGGTTTAATTATAAAACAGCATTGTGAAAAATTACCTGATACAAAATTACACTTAGGTCTATATAAGAAGGAATGTTATAAAATCATTTTTTCTAACAAACAAACAAACAACTCAATGTTGTAGACTAAGATCACATCCTTCTTCCATGACTAGCCCACACATACACAGTTGCATTTTCCTGGGCTTTCAATTTGGAGTTTTTTGGTTTTATTTAATACTTCTGCATGGTTTTGGATTCTCCTCAGTTTTATGAAGACTTTCTGGGAAAAGTGAGAGGAAATTCTGTTATTTGCAAACATATAACCAAAATTAAATTTTGAAGAATTTTTTTTTTTTTTTAAAGACAAATATGAAGAAGGTCTGAGATAAGTAGTTGAACTCAGTAATTCTCATATCTAGTAAACATGTGCAGGGAGTACCAAATAGCTGCTTTCCAGAACTAGACTGATACCTTGCTGCAAAACAACTTGGGATTTATTCCCCTTCCCCCACTTCAATTGTTTTTCTTTTTTTAAACTAGACAATTTGGTCTTTTACAGCATTGCCATGCAACTGTAAATTCAGTTTGTGCTCGTCCTATACCAAGGTATTCTTAAAATCCACTGGAACAAAGACATTTTCAAATGTTTTTGACACCCACCCCCCCCACCCCCCCCGTTGGGGTTTACTAAACTTCTTTGATGCTTTCATCCTGACCACATAAATTAAATCTTTATTTAAAAGAAAGGTGACTAGGACCATTTTTATAACAATGAGATAAAGAGTGCCCGTCAGTTACTTTTTTTCTAGGAAACTTTCCAGCCAAAGTCAACAGCTAGCAAGAATTGTATCTCTGAACCCATGTTGAAGGATGTAACTCACTAATCAGATGTTCCTCAAACATTCCAAGGAACATCCATATTTTCTGACTGATCCATTCCAAACATTTCTCCATAAAGTGATAGTTTCTTTTCTGTTTAAGGCATCCCCAATCTAAGTTCTAGCATTCTAGTTCACAGTAGTCTTCCTTGATACGGGAGTAACTAATTTGCACAGTAACTTCCATCATTTTAAGCTTCACTTAAAATTCATCTCTAAACACTGTGCCCTGGCAATCCTCCAGTTTATTCACATATAGATAGAAATATTTAAGTATTTGTGCACTCTCTGTTACTCAGATGAAACACAGCTTTTTATAGAAATCCTTGAAGACAGACAGGATACAGTGATGAATTAACACACTCAGAATTAAGGTACAATGGCAGTACTGTCCTCATGCTCCTTATAACTAGTCCACAGTCCCCTGGATTTTACTAAAATCCTGTCTGGAAAGCTACCTTTTCATTCCACAACCACAGAGATATCAATATGGGTGACATGGAAACACTGCAGAGAATCAGCATATGGGACCTCACTTCTCCTTAATATACCCATACCAAAAAATTCTATTTATTCAAATTCTGTGTTGCAAAAACGACAGGCTCACAATTTCTAACTGTCAATATGTGAACACTCACCTACCTGCAAAAGGCCAAATATATACTATATAATCAAAACTATCAAACCACGTAAGGGCTGCAGCAGCAGTGTTATGCCAAAGCAGAGATCTAATCAAGTACCAGGCAACCATGTTCTTCTCAAATACCCTCCTGGGAATCACGCAGTGAAACCTCTTGTAGCCCTATATCCATGGAGGAAGGTTTCTAGGTCTCCCCTGCCCTGGGCAACCACGTCAGTGTAACAGATCTAGATGTTTTACACTTACACTCAATTCACTCATGTAATGAAATTTCTGTTATAACAGCCCCAGCCAAACCCAGACGTTATATAAAACAGTTCAGTACAATCAACTGCACTAGAATACAACCACATGAGATGATTAAAATAACTTTTTTCCAGGTGCCAGATATCTGCCATCAAGTTTGGATAAAATCAAGAATATTTTACTCCTTGCTGAGCTTTTAATCCTGCCTCCTCAGAATATGTCAAAACTGATAACCATGGCAGACACTTACACTTGATGTCTTTATTTTCTCAGTAGCATCGAAATCTACAAACTGCAGTTCTAGCTGTCTCCCTCTCCTGAACTGCCCTTCCCATCCATTCATCCCCCACAGTCCTCCTCACCTCCCCCAACATGTTGACACGGGGGTTTTAAAAAGAAATCAGAATGAAGTACATTGCACAGAAGGGAGATTTATTTTAGCACAGGCACATAAGAAGCAGCAGCATTGTGAGAAAACTACTTGAATGTAAGAACTCTATTAAGTTATTTCAGCTTTTATCCAAATTGATGTATTTACTTTGTAAGATCTCAAGTCTAATATTTTTTTTTAAACACAGACTTAAGGTACCACAGTGCCTGTGCAGAATAAAAACTGCAGAAACCATATCATGTTACAGGACATTTTATGTGCATCTGTGGGTGCCCAAAGACATTACTGCAAAAAGTGTTCGATTTAGGAACATGTGACATAATGCAAGCCAGCTCTTTCAAAACTATCTGTACAGGTATTATTTCTTTGAAAGGAAGTAATGTCTCAGTGTGGAGGGAAGCACTGATGTGGTAAATGGCAAAATACAGCATCTTCCTAACCTTTCACATCTACTTCTGTCACTATAACTTACACCCAGAATATATTTTCTGAAGTCTTTTTTTCTGTTCCATATGATCAACAAAATGCTTAGTGTATTGCCGACAAACAACCCATGCACCAAATTCTGACAGAAAACAACCTGTTGAAAAATTCAAACCATCAGAAAATTCTATTAAAAAAGCAAGTAGAATGCTTTTCTTCATGAAAGGAGATGAACTGCAGAATGAGTATCTTATAATAAGCAACGGATGGAAATAATGCTCAATTACTAACCCCATGCAACAGCAAAAAAAACAAAGTAGCAGAGACTATAAAGACTACATAAGGAGGCCAAACTACACCCAAAGCACCTTAGATATCACACAATCCTTCCAGAAGTTTTTCATTTATAAATCAAAGAACATACAGGACACTTATTTCAAGCATGTAAACTTGCACTGCACTGCAGTAAGTAATTTCAGATATGCTGCCTAAGACTGTTCATCTCTGGTTTCAAACCTTCCTTATATAATAACATTCATATGATTCAGCACTCTCCATCAACCTCTCAGTTCCCTCACAGAGCTCTCCTCACAGAGCTCTCCTCACAGCTCATAAATATTACCCTTTCTTCACTCACTTCTCTCCCTTTCTTTACCATCACAAATTCCAACTTCACTGATGACGTCTAACGCTGTAAGAGGTAGAACTAGGAAATGTGATTGCTTTTTTATTTTAGTCACCTGTAGCTCTTTGGAAAAAATAAAGTTAATTGCAAACAATAACAAAACAACATATAAGGGTAACCAATAATATACCACAAGCTTACTATTCTTTACTAGATGGATTCTTACAGACACAAAGCTCTAAAGATAACAAGAAACAAGAAATCCTCTCAGTTGGGGTAAGGAGAGGAAGACTTTTCTCTAGACCAACGCTTCCACTGCCAATTCCAGACTAGCTTCATCACAGAATCATAGAACAGTTAAGGTTGGAAAGGATCTTAAGATCACCTAGTTCCAATCCCCCTGCCATGGGCAGGGACACTTCACACTAAATGATCCCACACATGGCTTCGTCATTAATAAGATGAAATATGATTCACCTGTGATTTTTCCTGGTTTCAGCAAAAAAGGTTTTAACTGAAAACATATTTTTGAGCTCTTTCAGGCTCTTCTTCAGGCATATAAAAATGAAGATAATCCCCAAAATTATTACGGAAAAAAAAAACCCAAAACACTTTATACTACATATTTATAAGGAAGCTTATAATGAGAACAAGTAGCACTGTATCCTCCCCAGGTAAGGCCAACCTTAAGAAAAATTACCAGGGTTTTGAGTTTGGAGGGGTGGGGAATGGGAATAGGAGGTGTTGGTGGCTTTCCCCTCCCCTCCCTTTATTCTTTTTAGACATCAAAATGCTCTTTTGCCAGCTGTAAACAATTGTTTGAAATAATCTCTGCATGGTAGAACTCTTGAGAGTTCTACCACAAGAAATGGCTATGTTAGAGTATGAGCACACTGCATACAAACAGAATTTGCTTTCAGTAAGCCAAGCATAGACACACATTTTACTGCCACTCATGCTCTTGAAATGGAACTGCAAAACAACCAGAGTTAGCATTTACTTTAACTGCAGATAATACTCTGAGCCACACTGAAACACTCTATGCCTATGGAAATACATATAATAATTTACACTTCACCCTGACTTCTGAAAATGCAGAGAAATTAATTTAGTAATCATAGAGTAGTTAGGGTTGGAAAGGACCTTAAGATCATCTAGCTCCTACCCCCTGACATGGGGAGGGACACCCCACACTACACCATCCCACCCAAGGATCTGTCCAAGACAGCCTTGAACACCGCCAGGGATGGAGCATTCACATCTTCCTTGGGCAAGCCATTCCAGGGACTCACCACCCTTACACTATAGAACATCCTCCTTATATCCAATCTAAACTTCCCCTCTTTAAGTTTGAACCCGTTACCCCTTGTGCTGTCATAGAATCACAAGAATCATAGAATAGTTAGGGTTGGAAAGGACCTCAAGATCATCTAGTTCCAACCCCCCTGCTATGGGCAGGGACACCTCACACTAAACCATGTCACCCAAGGCTCTGTCCAACCTGGGCTTGAACCCTGCCAGGGATGGAGCACTCACAACCTCCCTGGGCAATCCATATTCCAGTGCCTCACCACCCTTCCAGTAAAGGATTTCCTCCATATATCCAATCTAAACTTCCCCTGTTCAAGTTTTAACCCATTATCCCATTATCCCTTGTCTTATCACTACAGTCCCTAATGAAGAGTCCCTCCCCAGCATCCCTACAGGCCCCCTTCAGATACTGGAAGGCTGCTATGAGGTCCCCATGCAGCCTTCTCTTCTCCAGGCTGAACAGCCCCAACTTTCTCAGCCTGTCTTCATACAGGAGGTGCTCCAGTCCCCTGATCATCCTCATGGCCCTCCTCTGGACTTGTTTCAACAGTTCCATGTCCTTTTTATGTTGAGGACACCAGAACTGCACACAGTACTCCAGGTGAGGTCTCACAAGAGCAGAGGGGTCAGGATCACCTCCTTTGACCTGCTGGTCATGCTCCTTTTGATGCAGCCCAGGATACAGTTGGCTTTCTGGGCTGCGAGTGCACACTGCGGCTCATGTTCATTTTCTCATCAACCAGCACCCCCAAGTCCTTCTCTGCAGGGCCGCTCTGAATCATTTCTTTGCCCAACCTGTAGCTGTGCCTGGGATTGCTCCCACCCGGGTGCAGGACCTTGCACTTGGCATGGCTGAACTTCATGAGGCTGGCATCAGCCCACCTCACAAGCGTGTCGAGGTCCCTCTGGATGGCATCCCTTCCCTCCAGCATATCAACCGAACCACACAGCTTGGTGTCATCGGCAAACTTGCTGAGGGCGCACTCAATCCCACTGTCCATGTCACCGACAAAGATGTTGAACAAGACCGGTCCCAACACCGATCCCTGAGGGACACCACCCATTAATGGTCTCCAGCTGGACACCAAGCCACTGACCACAACTCTTTGCATAAGGCCATTCAGCCAGTAAATTATCACTACAGTCCCTAATGAAGAGTCCCTCCCCAGCACCCTTACAGGCCCCACTTTTCACTTCTCCTAATAATGAGCCATTAGAACAAAAGAAAATAATTCAAGTCACAATCTATTCTGAAAGGCTTAACATGGGAAGAGTACAAGCATCAGAAACTATTATAATAAATGTTTAATTAATTGGTCGATTTCAACATTCATTTACAGCAATCTTTAAGTCTCCAAGAGTACGTAAGAAGTCAGGATATATGAATGATTTCATTGTTTTAATTTTTAAACTACAGGGGTTACTTCTAAAAAAACTACTTAAACTCCAAAATGGCTTCATGCAAAAAATGGCATCACACAACTTCTACTGGAGCCAGGGCTTTGCAAGGCAATACAAACAACTTCCCCAGGATCCTCCAATTTGACCTCTCCTTCCATATGCCAGAATTCCCTTACTTCGGTTCACTCTTTTACACTTTATTTACCCTTTCTCCCTTTCCACGACCCAAATGGAAGAAAATGCCACAGGATTTTTCAGAACATACTTAAGAGTCCCTATAAAATGCAATGAACACAGAACATGTTGTTGCTCTAATGCTTGCACATACCTAGTATTGATGTCTTTCCAGAATGAGTCCTCCCTATTCAGATTAGGCACTTATACACATTTTTAAGGAAAACAACTATTTAAGACCATACAATTGCCTACTGTGCTCTATGCTTTCCTGCACCTCTGTCTCAGTCATGAGCTTCAAATTATTTCCTACTACAATATAATAATGCTAACTATTTTTGACAATATCACTGTGAGAAATGTCTTCATTTTACTAATCTTAAGTCCTGTCACCTCTACAGGGACTTACATATGAGGCCGTTCTACTACACAGGATTTTTTTCCCTGTCTTACATAAAAGCATTATCCAAAATACTGAAAGGTACTTCAAACAATCTGGCATCTGCAGAAATAAAAAAGCAACCTGAGAACATTTTTCCCAGTACAAGTCCAACGCCTGTGCAGAAACTTTCAGGTGTCTATGATTCTCTCAATACTCATACATACCCACATACCTATGCTTACAGAAGAAAACCTGAATGGATAGTAATTCAGAAAAACCTAAACTGTGTCAAGTTAACTGATTTGCCATTTCAGCAAGTGGCATGAATATTTATTTCCAGTTTTATTTATAACAAGTTGTATATACAGGTGAACACTGCCATTAACACTGAGTTAGTATGCCAAAAATTAAGTGTAGGTAAATACTCCAAACTTATATTGAAATTCACCTTTTTTAGAAATTTGATCTTTTACAATAACATATTAATTAAAACAAGCAAACAAACAAACAAAAAAAAAGTCAGCATATACAGACCTTCCAGTAGTCAGATTGTAAACTGTAGTACCTCTGGTACGCAGATAATGCTGTAGGAGAGAAAAATGAATGTTGAATTCGTTTGGTTACATTTTCTTTGAAGAAAAAGACAGAAAACCTTAGGACTCAGAATACACAACATTAAAATGATAAATGGTTTAATAAAAGTAACACTGCCACAATAAGTACACTGTTGTGGGTAATGCATTCCTTGATATTGTAATTTTGTTTTATGAAATGTCAACCCAAAAGTATATTTATTATTAATCTTATGAATGTAAATCAAGCAATATTTTACAGAAAATCTCTAATAAAGAAATCATTTTAAATTTGGGGATTTTCATCCTGGACAAAGCTGTTGTAAGATTTAAAAATTTAATCATGTAGCTCATTTACCATGCTCCCTGATGTCCTGTAATTTCTAAAGAACTGGTGCAGAGGGACATACAAAGAGAAATCAATTTCACATGCCCTTTCATTCAGTAACTAGAGAAACAAAAGCAGGCAGAAAAAAGCTTATATCTTATTCAACATCCAAGACCAAACCTAACCTGGAAAACAATGCTAAGAGCAGCTCTGTTTGGTAGAGAAGTAGCTCTACCTAGCAAAATATTTCTCAAATCACCATTCCTGCACTGCTCTTTCCCACTAAAAATTCTGGTTGATTCACCTTGCCCTTACATTTACAGGCCGCATCGGACTGTAATGCAAATGTTACAGTAAGAACAACATTCCTGTAAGAACACTGCACTAGGCACCATCCAAAAAATTAAGAATTTTAAATAAAGATTTGCTGCGGTAACACCAAGATTTTGATTTTTTTTAAAGTATCTGCATCTTAAAATGTAAGAATGGAACACACATACTGTATAGAAACCAAAGAGGGTGAACTCTGCTTTGAAAAAATACAAGCTCTAAACAGATTAGGACAGTGAGAACAATATGTAAGTTATGTGCAGGTTCATTTCCTGTAAGTGCCACAGGTAAACAATGTCCCCAGATTTTATCATCCTTCTAATGCCTATCTTGCATATTTGTTTCTATAACCTAACAAAAGTCCTTAAGTATATGCAAAATAAGAACAACATATGCATAATGACAAGGCACACAGAGCTTTCTATTCTGAAGAATAGACAGATGAGTGCAAAGACATGCGAAGCCTCACAACCTTGTATTTTTAAATGCCTGATAGATGCCAAATCATGCCCATAAGGTGCCCATCACCACTTGAACTCCTTGTGAAGCCAGCCTCTAATTTTGATGCTCTAAACTGGGATTTATTTACATGTCCAGAGTAGGAAAAAAAAAAACACAAACCAACCCAGAATACTCATCATCCATATGCTATCAACATGCAGTATGCGTAAATGAAATGTATGCAACTTAGCTGAATAAGATCACCTGAAAATCCATCGGGCTAAGCCTTTCAGAACACAATTCCTCCCCCATCCCCCCCCCCCACCAAATTTGGTACAATCTGAAGGATGACTGCAGTCTGACAGTGTAAATTTAAGAATCTTATGACTAAGCATATTTCAGCCACATTCTGTAATTGTGTTATAAAGGATGCTCACAATAACACAAAAACTCCTGCCCCAAATGCTCCTTCTAGATTCACATTCTCCCAGATATCTCTGACTTGATACGCTGGAGGGAAGGGATGTCATCCAGAGGGACCTCAACACGCTTGTGAGGTGGGCTGATGCCAACCTCATGAAGTTCAACCATGACAAGTGCAAGGTCCTACACCTGGGTCGGAGCAATCCCGGGCATAGCTACAGGTTGGGCAGAGAAGAGATTCAGAGCAGCCCTGCAAAGGAGGACTTGGGGGTGCTGGTCGATGAGAAAATGAACATGAGCTGGCTCCAGTGTACGTTCGCAGCCCAGACGGCCAACCGTATCCTGGGCTGCATCAAAAGGAGCATGACCAGCAGGTCAAAGGAGGTGATCCTGCCCCTCTACTCTGCTCTTGTGGGACCTCACCTGGAGTATTGTGTGCAGTTCTGGTGTCCTCAACATCAAAAGGACATGGAACTGTTGAAACAAGTCCAGAGGAGGGCCATGAGGATGATCAGGGGACTGGAGCACCTCCTGTACGAAGACAGGCTGAGAAAGTTGGGGCTGTTCAGCCTGGAGAAGAGAAGGCTGCGTGGGGACCTCATAGCAGCCTTCCAGTATCTGAAGGGGGCCTATAGGGATGCTGGGAAGGGACTCTTCATCAGGGGCTGTAGTGACAGGACAAGGGGTGACAGGTTAAAACTTAAACAGGGTAAGTCTAGATTGGATATAAGGAAGAAGTTCTTTCCTGTTGGGGTGACGAGGCACTGGAATGGGTTGCCCAGGGAGGTTGTGAATGCTCCATCCCTGGCAGGGTTCAAGGCCAGGTTGGATAAAGCCCTGGCTGGTGTGGTTTAGTGCGAGATGTCCCTGCCCCTGGCATGGGGGATTGTAAGTAGATGATCTTGAGGTCCTTTCCAACCCTAACTATTCTATGACTTCTTGACAGAAAGGCATAATTAAAAAAAACACCAAAACAAACCAAAACCACCAGAAAACCCCAGCAACACTGAAGGCTGCAATATCATTTACACCTTTACTTTTCATCCAAATTGGTCATCCCATGGTGAGACAATTTTTGTCAAAAAAACAAAAACAAAACCAAAAACATTCTATGAACTACTGCCCCTCTTTTAACATAGGATCAACTCTCATTTTTACAGACACAACTACTCCATTTCAGTTAAGATGTCCTTTTTTAATGAAATGAGTGCTTTCAAATCACTCCTACTCACACCAGAATTCTGAGACAACCTTCTGATAAGGAGCTTATTACTGAGCTTTTCCAATCTCAAAGTCTGCCACTGAAATTCTTAAAAGATATGGAATTGCTGCAGGCCATATACATAGAAACTTTTTTTTTTCAGCATGCAAAACACTCCAGCACATCTAGATAATGCATGCCTGGACATGTCCAAAACACGACTAAGTATCAACAACAGGACAATGTTTCTTGCTTCACTCTCAACTGTATTTGTAAAATGATCTAGACAACCACAGAAAACTCACTTAAAAGCACAAAGCTGAGAGAGCACATTCAGACATCTAAACCAATATTGGGCAAGTGACTCTAGAATTCCTTAAAAAGGTGCTCATAGTTACCTATCTCCATCCTTCTAGCCACTATTTAATTACTTACTGTATCAATTTACACTCTTCCTATTAACATCTCTCTCCAAACCCTGGCAATTTGCAGTATTTGCCTAACAGAGAATCCTTAGGATCAGAATGCTGAAAACCTTAAAGCCGAGGGGCAGATACAGCATCTACCACCCTACTCTAAATAGGGAGAGGGGGTGGTGGTATATGCCCCAAAACTACATTGTAGCTTTTCAGATCAATCACCATCAGCTACACGGCTTGAACAGAATAAAAGAATTTTTACCTGCCACCACTCTGGGAAGAAAAACACCATCTTTCTGCCCAAACAACTGAAATTACTGGACAGTAAGAAACCTCATCAACCCAGGCTCACTTTGGACTCCACCTTTAAGCCTTTGCCTCCTATGCAGAGCTGACCCTCGCCAAGTTCATACAGTTACAGTATACTGCTTTCCTCTTGCAGGTTTCTACAGCCACCCAGAACTACGAACTTTAACACTGTCAGCCTTTATTATTTGTCATCTAAAAATTTGCTGTCTCCTTTTACTATGACTACAGGTCAAGGCACATCTCATAATCAGGACAGAGATGATACAGGTTTCTTATTCACCTCTGTGTAAGCTTCCTTGATTTCGCACAGAGAATACAAATTAGATCTTATGTAATTACCAGGTATGGGGTTTTCGGGTGCTATCTTGTTATTTAATGGTGTGGGGTTTTTTTAATATGCTTAATTTCAGAAATGGTAGAACTTTATAAAATACATAACTGTATCAGCAATACAATAATCTCTCTTTGTATCCAGTCTAAAACTGTAACCTAACAAACACCGTGAAAATGGGGAGCAAAATGTCTAGACTAAATGACAACCACCTACCCGCCATTTTTAGCACATCTAATCACAAATAACACAGTCACAGAATGACTTTTATGATCTGTCCTAACAAACCTGTTTTATACTTGAAAAATTAAGAGGCCTTTCGAAGTGATGCAAACATGAAGCAGTTTCAGCATTTTAGTGCTTGAGTAAGGGAAAAAGTGAACTAGATGCTGACACCATCTAGTGGCACCTTGCAAGGCTAAATGTGACTAACAGATTTTTGGCTTGCTGAATATTTCAGAAAGTTAAAAGCATTAATTTGATTACATACTCCTGAAAAGAGAATTTTAAACCAACTCGAAGGTCCGTATTCTTCCACATAAATCAAGAGTTGTTTTCTTAACTAAAAATTGATTTTAACGTTTATTTTTAATCAAGCACTGACATTTCTTAGTGCTTAGCTGATGTGAAAACAAGCACTTTGATAGAGAAAAGCTGAAGAACTTCACAAGGGAAACAATGAAAGGGTGCATGTGTTGCTTTAGATTGACAATGCTCCCAGGGAAAAAAAAAATAATCATTAAACACCTAGGGGACACACACAGATTAAGGAAACAGCTTATTACATAGCGCAGGTTTCATCCACAAGTGCTTTAACCTATCAAGATGGACACTACTGGGCCATAAAACTAAAGACACCAAAAGGTGAGGAAATTCCAAGGTTGAGTCAATGGAATTTACTTTCTGCTGGGTCAAACATGGGCTGGATGCCCAGGCCCAAAGAGTCATGGTGAATGGAGGTAGCCCCAGTTGGTGGCTGGTCACAAGTGGTGTTGCCCAGGGCCAGTTCTGTTTAACAATTTTATCGGTGATCTAGATGAGGGGACTGAGTGCACACTCAGTAAGTCTGCAAGTAAGACACCAAGTTGGGCAGGAGTGTTGATCTGCTGGAGGGTAGAAAGGCTCTACAGAGGGATCTAGACAGGCTGGATCGATGGGCTTGAGGCCAATTGTATGAGGTTCAGAAAGACTCAGCGATGGGCCCTGCACCTGGGTAACAACCACATGCAATGCTACAGGCTTGGGGAAGAGTGGCTGGAAAGCATCTGGCAGAAAATACCTGTGGGTGTTGGTCAGCAGTCAGCTGAACATGAGCCAGCAGTGACCCAGGTGGCCAAGAAGACCAGCAGCATCATGCCTTGTATCAGAAACAGTGTGGCCAGCAGGGCCAGGGCAGCAATTGTCCCCCAGTACTCAGCACTGGTGAGGCCACACTTCCAATACTGTGTTCATCTTTGGGCCTGGCACAAGACAGACATTGAGATGCTGGAGCATGTCCAAAGACAGGCAATAAAGTTTATGAAGGGTCTGGAGCATAAGTTATGAGCATGGCTGAAGGAACTGGGGTAATTTATCCTGGAGAAAAGGAGGCTGAAAGGAGACCTTATCGCTCTCTACAACTATTCAAAAGGAGGTTGTAACGAGGTGGGTGTCAGTCTCTTCTCCCAAGTAACAAGAGATAGGTTGGCCGGTTTAGATTGGGTATTAGGAAAGATGTCCTCGTGGAAAGGGTTGTCAAGCACTGGAACAGGCTGTGAAGGGGAGTGGTGGAGTCATCATCCTTAGATGTATTTAAAAGACGTGTAGATGTGGTACTTATGGAAGCAGTTTAAGGGTGGACTCTGCAGTGTTAGGTTAGCGGTTGGACTTCATGATCCTAAATGTCTTTTCCAACCTAAATGATTCTATAACTCCATAATGGAAAAAAACAAACAATAAACATGGAAGCTAGAGCATCAAATGCAGCTCAGTTCTTTTGTTCCAAGGCCTCAGAAAAGAGGTTGTACTCCATATCCTGCAGAGATTTGTGCTGAAAGTACCAAAGAGATGATGAAAGAAGCCTAAAGCATTGTCTTCTTTTTAACACAGAATGAAGGCAGACACACAAAGGCAACACAATCATACATTGAAGAGAAAATAATAATTATCACCAATTAGTCCTGTAAGTAATTTTATTAACAACTACACATCCTCATTTGGAAATATAATACAGCAGTAAAGGGGTGAGAAGTCCACTGTCCCTCAATCATGTCCACCTATCAGTGGCCTAGGAGACTAAGTGGTATTAGATGTATAAGACATGCAGGAGTTTTACAAGGAGTTTACTGTTACAGAAATCCTTTAGATAATGAGCTCTATTAAAGGTCTTGAAATATTGAGAATATCAATGAAGGAACACAATGGAATCACATGATGCTCAAAAAACCTTCAAACAGCATATTCTGCAAAACTACTTTTAACCAAAGTGTTTATTTAGAACACTGCCCAAAATGAAAATTTTCAGACCACCAGTCAAATAACAAGGTTCAGCCATATTCTGTAACAACGATCTTCTAATGCTAACCCCTGCCCTCTCCCCAACTTGTAAAAAACATTTTAATTCTTTAAGCTTAAGATGACATTCTTATTTTGTTCTAAAGGAGTATCACAGAATGGTTTGGACTGCCTGAAATTAAACCACCCAATATTTAACAGCAGCATCCTAAAAGATGAAATCAACAGCAACCCGATTTCTGCCAGTTATTAACAATTACAGACAACAAAACTAAAAATCTTAAACCTAAATATCAAACTTATTTAAAAGTCATCTCTTTCACAACTCAGATTGCTATGCCACTTAAAATTCATCCTAATTCTTCAGGACTCATCAGTAAAAGATGACCCAGCAGCGACCAGCACAATCCTGTGCATGCTAGAAAGTTCTCTCTTACTTTAAAAGATGACTCTACTACTACTACTCTGTGTATTAGAACACAGCACATTCAAATGCTTCCTAATGACAACACTTTCCATCAAACTCCAACAAGATGGAGACATCGGCCACCTCAGAGAAATCCTCTACAGAGCTGTAATACAAAGGAACACATGTACCTTGTTGAATTTGGGAGTTTTCTCTCAACCAAACATAACAGTCAAAAAGCCTTTAAATTTGGGGTTTAGGCTGTATCTTAATAAACCAGGACCTCAAATGGGGGAAGAGGGTTCAGTTTCAGTTTACATTTTAGCCTACCAATTACTAGAAAAATGCCCTTGGACTAATTAACTCTATCTTATAAATTATTTATTTTTATGCATTTGACAGTGCAGTTACTATCTACAAATAAATATTATTAAAACTGTTCTGATGTAGTACAGAAAAAAATGTGATCACGACTTGAGTATAGGAGTAAGAATTATTTTAGTGCAGTATTTACTGTGCTTTAGTAACTATGATTTGAACAATAGTATGTTTTTCCCAAATTGTTCTTTAATTGCATTATCTACTTCCAACATTTTTTATTAGAGAACAGCAGTTCAAGGAGGCAAATTATAAAAGTATGTCTCCAACCTGTGCAACTGTCGGCTGTCCTCTAAGTCGTAAGTTGGAACACAGTCACTATATATGACCCTTCTACAAAACAGATAAAAAGATCCCTAAGGAAAGCCACAGTTGATGTCAGAGTCCATGAGCTCATTAAACAGCATTCAACTAGAACCCAAGCCCTAAAGATCACTGTCTATGCTCTGTACTCCTTATGAAAGCCAGTCATGGGGAAAAAATGAGTTTTAAAATCCCCAAATGGAGATGTAGCATCCGTTTCTTCCTAGACTAGCAGCACAGTCATTCTGGTGACTGTGCTGGCCCTCCCAGGGAATGCAGTAGCAAATTACAGAATCACAATCACAGAATCCCAAGGGTTGGAAGGGACCTCAAAAGATCATCTAGTCCAACCCCCCTGCAAGAGCAGGGTAACCTACAGTACAAAATTCACAGGTATATAAGTAGCATGGAGCCCTAGCTGGACTCACAATGCTGACAAGTGTCCAAAAATCTACATGACAATCCATCAACCTCCTCCAGCAAAACCTGAGGCTGAGGTTTCACATTCTGGGGCAACTGCATCACTTTGTTCTTCTACGCTATTTTTCAGTTGGATGAGTTCCCCACACAGCTGCATGTTCAGCTGTGCCAGCCCAAAGCAGAGAACAGCAACAAGCAGATGGGGGCTGCCACTAAAGACACACCCAGGGAAAAACGGGTTTGGAAGCCTCTGAAACAATCAAACAGCTGGGGAATAGCTGCCTGATTGAAAAAGAGGAAGATATCACATTAGAGTTTTGAGGAAACAGAACAGTTTTGACTGGGAGGAGCAAACGTTTTCATCTGGGGAAATCCTGAAGCCAAAGTCTAACCAGTAATGATCAAGACAGCAAAAGCTGGACACAGAAACGAGCTTGAACGTACTTGCTAAGCTGAATCAATTAGCACTGGTTATAATCACCTGAGTACACATCACTGGCTCACAGTATTTAAAGTCTGCAAAAAGGTTGATACCTTGCCTAGAACCTTCTCCTCGCAGTACTGGATCGCAATTAACAACTCAATTTTATGTCGGCAGAGAAAACCCTTTAACAACAGCAGTTTGAACACACTGCATTTTGGGAAATCTGCAAGCTGCAGACTAGCCTTGCGAATTTTAAAGGCTAGGAAAAAACAGTGATTCTCTAGTCTAATCTCAGATAAATACAGAGTGAAGAGCCTCATCCAGAAACTTCTGATGCAAACCCACAACTTTTGTTGGAGAAAACTACTTAGTTTTTATGCAAGAGAAAAGAAAAGAAGAAATAAATAAAAAAAGCACGCAACATCTGAACTTCAGCACCTAAGTGACAGAAAACACAATGTACTTCAAGAGAAGTTACTGCAACATTTAACAGGCTTCATTTAAAAATATAAATATATATGCAAAATGTATTTAGACTTCAGCAAGGCATCAGCCATCTATTTACCACACAAAGGAAGCCTGACCCTAAACGTTACTTCCCTGGTTGGTTCCAATAATGACATGCAGTAACCTACCATGAATCTTCCTCAAGGTCCCTGTTTTCTGGGGTACAAGTCCTAATTCTTATATACAAATGACCTACAGCTTTTGTTACTACATTTATAAGAAGGTATTCGCTAAATGAAAATACTAACATGCAGTGGATTATTAACCTTCACTGAACTGAATGACCCATGTCTGTCAACGTATTTAGAAAAAATGAGACATCAAAACAGAAGAAACTATACACATGAAACCTAACCCATCTCTATCAGCTGAGCCCTGCTTCATCTTAATCTCTGTTCATACTTCTGCAGTTATTTTTTTCTGCTTTGTACAAACTGTATTGCAAGCATTTTTAAACAAACAACACTCTCACGTTTGCCTTTAAATACACACCTTTCTACATTATAAAGGTGCACACACTTATTAACTATATTTAGTTAAATGAATAATAGGCTTCCAAGGATTAAAAAAAATATAAATAAAAAGGTGCAGCATTAGTCATGCTGCTATCTTGTGATATTTTATTAATTAGATACTATTTATTAAACATATCAACTTCTCCATAACTTTGTCCAAGACTAACTACAGACTAGACAGATTTATAGTTCTGAAAATCATCCTGTTTCAGCATTTTACACTTCTGGAACTTCAGCACTTAAAAACTGGGTAAAATATACATTACTGGGATCAAAACACTCCTTAACTCCCTTTACTTTTCACTTCCAAAGCATTTAATATTTAACTATAATTGCAATTAGAATGTATAATAATTAAAGCAACAGAATTTATAGAATGGAATAATGTGTATTTGTACGTTAAATTGCTAATGCAATGCACCAGCAGTCTACTTCTTTCAAGTAACAGTAGTAAATTAAGTATGGAACACTTACGACTTTTGCATTGTAGCTAATACTTTTACAGTCTTTGGTACTGGAGTTCAACAACTGTTGTGAACAAGAAAATGTGGCCCTTGACAAAAAAACCAAACAAATCCAGCCCTTTAACTTCCCTTTTCCTATCAATTAAAATTCCTCCAGTATTATTTTCAGTACTACCCCATCTCTTTCAAAATAGAGATACATCTTTTTTAAAATGTATTTATTATTAACAGAGGTTTGTTCACTTCTTGAAACTACTTTCATGACTGAGATGCGACTTGAAATGAGCATCTAAGAAAATACTAAGTATTTTAATTTAGGTTTTAACGCCTAAATGTCTCTGGAGAGCTGGTATTTTCAACCATCATTTGTATTTTTTATGCTTGTTCTTTAAAACTGTATACACAGTACAAAGCAGACTCCCCATCAGTAAACTTTGTCTCTGACCCATAGCAACACCTAGTCCTGCTGGTCTTAACTGTTATCAACTCAACAGCAGAGTTAATACAGCCCACAACCCTGTGTTGTCTTTGCCAAGTAAAATATATCCAATAAGCCATACTGCACTCACATTATATCAAGCTGTATCAGGCTAATCAGAAACAGCAGTGCAAGTTGTTTTCAGAGGGAGTGGTTAAATTTTCTAAAAATGAAAATAAAAATAAAAAGATGGGATCAGACTATTCTCCAGAAAAATTCTACAGACAGCATCCTGTCACATTCCCTTCAGGTTTCCCCATGTCTCTGGAATTGGAAACACAAGTGGTTATATTACACACCAGTTGGATGGGTTGTAGGTACAAGCTGGGGGCTCCCAAGCTGCTGGTACAAATAATGAATACTAAGGTCCCTGAGTTGCCCATATATTCAACAGAAAGAGACAGATGCCTCGGTAACTCAAAGCCTTCTGGATTTAGTTACTGAAGTCAGATAACTGCAAATTCCTCCCTAGTACTATCAAATTTAAACACTTCTCACCTAAAAAATAGAAGTTCCAGCAACCCCAACTCACACTGGTTTATGTCAGACATAGTGAACAAGTGGACAGACACACTGTTATGAAAGAGTCCACAGCAAGCCTGAATCACTAAAATGTGTTTCTGAAATACTAGCAGTTATAATTCATTTCCCTATTCATAAGTTCCAAGGTAACTGTAAACCAGTATTTTTGTGTGTCTGGAATAAAGGCATCTTCAGGGTGAAGGTGTTCTTTGTGTCCTTACACAAAGTCAAACAGAACTGCATTCTTATTAAAACCGAAAAGCAGCAACAATGGAAAAACACATACCACTTTAAAAAAAAGTGTTCCGACCTGTTCTAATCAGCTACGGTAGGGTAACACCCAAAAAGTCTTCCTACTCATCCATACCTTCAACAGTCACTGGAAGGGAGGCAGCTATTAGAGAGTGGTCCAGACACCCAGCAAGACATTAAATGGAAACAGAACAAGCTGAAACCTAGCCCATGTCTCAGCACACAGCAGAGTATCTTTGCAAATCCATACCACTACCAAAAAAGCGCTCTACTGACCTCCATGCAACAAAGCACAAGTGTACACAAGGTTCTGTGTTCACTGGCTGCAATGGCAGCATAAAACACTTAAGTACTTTCAAAGACTGATGAAGCAGAGACATAAAAAGAATGAAGCCACCTAGCCCTCAGATGCCCAACACCATCCTTCCACTCAATATTTGAAACACAACTTAAAAACACACTAAGCACAGATTTTTGCCTTTGTATTAACACTTTCAGCCCAGCCTTACCTGTTGAGATTGTGGACATACACGAAAGCACTAAGACTGGCTCTCATTCTCTGCACCAGTGTCTCCCACCCACAGGAAACCTTCAGAGACATGGGTTCAACTGCTCATAAAATCATGCAGTAATGAACCAGAAAAATAAAGTAGGCAGTGCAGTACCACTGTATAAACTAAACAAACTCCATATTCATTCTTGAACCAGCAGTGTTTTGGTTTGTTATTTTCTATTTTAAAAAGATAAAAAATGAGAAGTTCGAATACAGTTGTTTCTGTAAAGACACCATCAGTCTTATTCTGTTACTAGTCTTTGAAATATAGCACAAAGTGAGAAAACAGTGAGTTAATTCAAATTTTTTCAGTCTATTGTGTCCCCTACACCAAATGACAATCCCCCAATTACATTTATCAGAAGTACTAAAAAGCCTTACCTTTTGGATAATCTTCCAACAAGAGGTTGAAGTGACCTAACTGACAAAAGAAATCAGACTCGACCTTTCCTTCAGCTTTCAAAATTAGCGATTCATAGCAGCGAACAGCCTGGGAAAAATAAATACAAGGTTTTCAAAATTCTGTATTTAACTAAAGCAAAATAATACATTTTCTATATATTTTCTAAGAAATAGTAAAGTTTCTTGTTAAAGTGTGCAAGGCAAGAAGTCTACAAAAACTCTCAATAATGTGGTTAGCATTACTTTTCAAAGAAGAAATGTAATATTCTAGACAAAACAGACTTTCAAGTTCACTGATTCTAATGAAAATGGACAGCAAATGAACAATGTAAGTTTCCTCTGGTTTATTTGTGAACTCCAGAAACATTCCATTTCTTAAACACAAAACAAACCTCTAACATACATGACAATTTTAATTTAAAAATCAATGAAATGCAAAAGAATTGATTTTATTTATTCATCTCAGTCTGCCAGAAAGCATGTTCTCTGATTTTACTCTTATTCTGTGTTTGTTTTTTCTAAAGGACTCACCAGTTTTTTTCACTATTTTTTGCTAAAATGAAGAATATGTTACCTGAACATTCTTGCTCAGGCAATTCAGATACCTTAGCATGTATTTCCCAAGACCTGATTCATTTCACATACCTCTATGATGTCACAAAATTTACTATCTTCTACTTACTAAACAGCTACTGTAGACTAAGTAAAGATAAAAGCATGAATCCAATTAGAAAACAATTTTACTTTGAGAAAATTTGATCTACAGGTTTTTAAGCAGCACACTCAAAGGATGTGTGTTGCAAACACACATTTTTAATGGACTGAAACAATACCTTTTATTCACCATAATGGTTAACCATCTATAACCTATCTTTAACCTCTTACCTCAAGACCCTACTTACACTTTGGGAATGAATGAATAAATAAAATCAGTTTCCCAACTTTTTGAACTTCCAGTTTCTTGATTTTGAACATGCTAGCCATTAAAATGAAGTCACTGAATAAACTTGAACAGGAAAGAAGGTCCCCAGCTGGTTAATCCATGATTTTCATCAACTCTTATTTTGACTGTGTTTCAAATTTGGTTGCAATTATGAACTGCTTGGGTTTAATATATTACAGTAATCAAAGACCTTGATCTAAACTTAATCTGAAATTACGAGCTTCATTAAGTCATTTTATTAAAACTAGAGATTCGAAAAGGGAAAATATGATCCTGTAATACCTAAGTCCAAACACTAAATTAGCAGTCTTGTCTGTATTTAGGATTTTGTGTACACTTTTATTAATCACTGAAATGAGAAATGTTACAATAAAAAGAGGAAATGCTACGAGATAGTAAAAACACACATATGGAGAATCCAAATCACTGAGCTAATCCAAATCAGAGCAAGGTAAAAATCAGCCATTTTTATCTTGCTATGCTACCTTTACAATTCTTGCTTAAATGCTAAGCCATAATAAGATAGGCCTTGCTATACTCAATGAACACACAACCCTGCATGGGACCAGAGGAGTGGCTCTCAGTTTGCATCCCAAGCTTGAGATGCATTAAGCACATTTTCACCTACTTCCAAGACCAGAATGGACATACTTTATGGGTGTTTTCAGAAACAATATTCTGATGGATAAAACCGAAGCTATGCTGCTGCAAAGCTGCAACAAAATGGGTGACACCTATATCAAATCTATTAGGTGTATGCACAATATTAAAGTTATTTAATAACTCCATTTAAATTCCATATTTCAAACTAGCTATTTGGTCATATTCTGAGGAGACTAGATGTGCATTTGCTTCTCTACATCAAAGAGCTGCTGAAGAAATTTTTATTCACGCTCCAAGTTTTGCCTTAGCAAAACTGCATTGGAAGGACTAGGTTTCTGTTGACAGTTCATCAGGGCTACTTTAATGTTATTCCCACCACTCTGAGTACCTCTCTGAGTCAGCAAACTCTCAATCTAAAGAATATGATCCCTGGAATCAGAAACAATGTGTGTATGAATCAATTCTCAATATTCAGGCTCATCAGCTGAGCCTACTCCCACCTGCACATGTTTTAATGCAGAATCTTGGGGTTTGTGCCTTGCTTCCTCTCCCCACTTCTTGGTCTCATCTCTCAATCTGTAAAAATTGTAACAACTCTTGCTGGTGCCCCTAATGTTACTGTCACAAATTAATTTGCAAATAGGCCTTCCGTTTTCTGATGATATGCAATACATGCTGCAGCTGCTACAGAGAATATTCACACTATGACATTTTCTTTAATATTTTGTCTTCTACAATTTGGTCACTGTTCAGAGAATATGAAAACTACTACCACAACAGGCACTTTATAAAAAATTGCTGAAGAGGAAGTTAAAGAGTAGTTTATTTACTGAATTAGATGGCTACAGGTATTTAAATAAAACCTTTGGCTTTATGAACCAATATAAAAGGATTTTTCTATAGAGATATTCAAGCAAATTATAAACCACATACACTTAAACAGGAAAGCATCTGGGAGACCCTTAACATTTCCTCAGCCCTTTTTTAAGTAAATTTTCATTAAAAGATGTACAATTATCTAAAGTTATGTATATTTTTATATATAAAATTATATCATATGTAATGTATATTATATACAGAGAGGCAAAAAACCGCACCCAAGTCTCTCACACAACTTGGATCACTTCTCAACAAGGCAGATTTTCCCTTTGCATTAGAAACACTTCGAAGATTCCGCAAAGCCATATTACTAAGGCCAGCACAATGCAAGGCATAGGACACCAGAGCTGCAAAACAGAACTTTGCCTTTAAGTAACAGTTAATTTACAGTTACCTGTTACTGTAAGAGCAATTTAACTACACCATTAAGTACACCCTTCCCAGTTGATCTCTAACCTATTTATGACATTATCAGGAAAACGCTTATATTTATGCAAACTTCAAATTGTGAAGGCTGTTTCATGTGAATTGTCAAAAATTCTTCTAGCACATTCTAACTAAATGAAACAAATGAAGAGCATGCTTTATTTCCTCAGCAGGAACACCAAACTCAGACTCCAAGCCTCTGCAGGACAAGCAGCAGACTGGTCACTACACAGCTCGCTATTCCTAGTAGCTAGAGCAGACTCTGTTACACAAACCAACTAATCCGACTTCGGCTCTGGTCACAAAACTTCCTTCTCCATTCCGTCCCTTCACAAACATCTTTAGAAAGGAACAAGTATTTTTTCCTGCATAGATCAGAATCTGTCTCTCAGCTGAATAAACGAATGCAAAGCATTCTGAAGAGGGAGGTCACAATCACATGTATCTCTATATGGTTGCTTTGAAGGAATAATCAAAAGATCTCATTTCATCGGATCTGTAACTGCAAAGGCCATTTATGGTACCACTTCTGCAACCAATTTAAATCATCCTGAGACACTAAGAATTCTAAGGAAGCTAAAAATCCTTCGGGTTTTTAGGTATTGTTATTTCTCCACACTGTATAGATTTATAAGTGCACTCAATGGAGCCAGCCTTGCAAATTGCTAGTATTGGCAAATTAACAAGAAAGAGAAAGACCCCGAAATGAAAAGGAAGATTGCTACACAACGTTGTACACTTCCTTCCCTTTGTTCAAGGGCTGCATGAAGATAAAAGGGAAACCTGAAGAATTTAGGAACTTGGCAAAATAATCACCCGCAGCTGCTCTGCAGTGTGGCAACCAGAGCAGAAGCAGGAAACAAACACAGGAATGGCTGCAGGAAAAGAAGCTGGCTTATAGGATACCAAAACAAAAAAAAAAGTAGCAGTACTTGACTGTCACCTGCTGACTGTCACCTGTTCGATTAAAAGCAAACTGAAGTAATACACTACTGTCAACACTTCTGACATGACACTTACAAGCCCACGCTTATGACATCACAGTTCATGACTGGAGGCATTTTGATTTCACAAATTGAACCACCAATTCTTATGACACAGATAAATACAACACAGAGAAGAAGAAAAAGGCTTAGCATGTATGTCAACTTGGAAAAAGTCAGCAAAACATTCATATGTGTTCACAAAAGGAAAAATAATTCCATTATAATTTTTAAAATGCATTGTCAAATCCTTGTATGTTCACTATTTATTATTCTAAAGGGAAAGGAATTCCTCCCCCACCCCCGTTGTTAGAACAACATTTCTCTCCCTTCTTCCCCCTCAAAGAACACCAAAACCAAACAAAAACAACCCTGTGAAGCAAATGCCAGTTTTGGCTGTTATTAACACAGTATCTTTTCATGAAGAAAAGACCCTAGAGGTGGGAATATACTATAACAAAAATTTAAGATAAAGCCAAAATTCTAAATACTGAATACAAAAGGGACTGACACATTGCAGCTCTACTTCATAAAAGAAAAGGATGATGTTATTTCTACTTCAACTAATATGAAGGGATAAAAACCCCACAAACCTTTACCGTTATCACTGGTTGCAATTATTTGCATTTTACAGCACAAATTCAAATCACTCTTAAACCGTTGGACTAAAAAGGGGAGGAAAAAAACACCAAAACAAAACCAAACAATACAGCTTTTTTCAACAGCTTCTAAAGATGATGATGTTACTATGTCCTTTCTTACTTGTGACAAGCATGATTGACTAAGATGAAAGTAGTTGGACTAAATTGCTAAACATGACAAAACATTAATTATTAATTCTTTAATATATTAATGATATGAGTGCAGAGGAGTGCACTCAATCAACAAATTTTTACTTAAAACACGGAAGAAACACTGACAGCTACAGAAAACCAAAAAGCTAGCAGTATAAATTGTTAGCATGGCAACAGCTGGGCAGTAATGTACAGTGAAAGAAATTTGAATTTTACTGGGTAATAAATTAACTGTTGAAGAAAAATATGATGTTTTAATGCAGACAACAGTATAAAATGACAAATTCAAAGCCTCAGGATATTACTAGAACCTTAAAGTTCACAACAGAAAACAGCACTGTATATAAAGACTTGCCTTCCATTGGGGAGGAGCGGGAACAAACAAACAATTCCTGTTTATTTTTTTCTTGTTTCTCTAAGAAGCAGTAACCTGAATAGATGAACTTTGTGAGCAGGCAATGACAACTGGACGCATGAAAAAAATTCCACGTGACAAATTTGAAGAGACAGACATCAGTAGACTCCTCACAAATGAAATACTTACTACAATAATGTTTAGAAATGAAATGTTACTAGCTTTTAAGGGATATTTTACCCTTCTGGAAAAGAAGGTAACTACGTAGACAGTGCTGGACACTGAAGTGATGATCACGCTATCTACTAGCAGTCGGTATTTGAAAGGTATCAAGAGACCAGAAAAGCAGAAGTTTATGGATATGCGGGGCTCGTTCTCCCCACCTCAGTACCAAAAGAGGATATTCTGCAAGACTTCTCTTCCATTACTTTCTCTATGCCACAACTCACCAAAACACACATGATTTTCTAATAACAACAGCTAACATCCCGAGAACCTCCTCAGACAGTTCTTGCTCCTGCTCTGCAACAAGGGAAGTGTGAACAAGACTTGCCTCAGATTTGCAAGCAGACAAAAAGACAAACCTGAATTCTTCAGAAATTAAACGGTTTCTTTTGCCCCTCACCCCCAACAATGATTGGCCCCATTTCCTGGGTTGTAGATGACTTAAAGGAACATCTCTTTTACTTCCCAGAGAAAAGCATACATTTCAAATAATCATATTTGATTGAAAACAACCTGTATTAATTCATTGGCTCTTCCACTGAAAGCTCTTGTATTTTGTATGGATGGCAGAATACTTTTAACTTCCCTTACTTTCCTACTCAATATCAACTCCTACTACAGCTTTCAAAGCTTCTTTACATGCTTTCTTTGTGAAATTCACAGTGTTATAAAACTTCTCTCTCAACTTAGCAGAAGTTTACTCTTCTTCCATCTTACATATGGACTGTATTATATAAAAGACCAAAGTCCTTATTTCAGGGACAGTAAGTAGTATAGAACAATGCAAGCTGATCCTCCTTATGCATTTCTCAAGAAATGCAGCACCAATTTTGGGCAAATTTCCCCTTGCCCCAAGATCACTGCTTCATGAATGAAGACACAAGTAAATACTGCAAGCAATAAAGAAGAAAAGTGCTTGTGCGTGTTTGCTACCTGCACTGCTTGATGAGAACAAGACAAATTTTCTTTGAAAGTCACTACTGTGGCCTAGGACTTGACTACCACAGGCATAATTTAAAAAATAAATAAACAAAATTGTTACACCTTCAGTATAATCTGGAAGCAGAAGAGAGGAGATGAAACAGCAAGCAGCAGAAGGTGAAAGTTGCTAAATTTACAATCAAACATTAATTGAATGGCAAACAGCACAAACCAGAACTTGCTGTAAAGACCAGAGTGAAAGCAACACATTATCACCGTAAGAAACAAAAGGTAAAATAAAACTATTAACAGTTCAGAAACCTACAGTGGAGCATCAGTATCACTAAAACTCTACCATCCCATGGAGAATAAACAGCAGACACTAGTAACTTAGAAATAATTCTTCTTGAAACCAGTTATCACTGAAAAATGAGGGATACCACTGCATAGAAAGCATAGAACTGCAGAATATAATACAACATAAAATATATGCAAATCAATGATAAATAGAGAAAAGTGACATTTTAGTGGAGGGGGAATAAAACCAACTTGCCACCACTGAATAAAGAACACCTATTAGCAACTACAAGACATTCTTCACCACTGTTTTCTGTCAGGCAGATACAAGTAGGCTTCTCCAAGAGAGTAACAGGAAACTTAGTCCTTTTCAGCTGACAGCATCCACAACCAACTGCATTTTGAATGAAAAACTGACTGGAGCTGGTGAGTGAATCACTGGCATTAATCCCGAGATCACCTTTAGGATGCAGCACCCCCACCCCTTACTTCTCTGAAATCCAGTAAGATATACTTAGGAATATAGATGTGCATGTACACACCTACATTATACAGGAAATTAAATTCTAAACTATCAGCAAAGTGAATGCTTTCTATTCTGTCCCTGAAAACATTTCATAACCAGAAGCCTCAGGAGATTCTGACAACTTTTGTATGGAATTTCATCATTCCAAATACTGCATAGTTATTCTTTAATATAAGAAAAAAAATACAGAAAAACAAAAGAAACACACTTTTTTTTTTTTTTACATAGCATTAGATTTTTCATGAGCAATTGAAATATCTGATTTTTTTAATCTGAGAATATAGGAACATTTTTTGTTTGTTTTTTGTTTTTTTATACTATACAATCCTATTTGAAATAGGATTACAGCCCCTTAATTTAGCAATTGTTCTAAAGCTAATGAATAGCTTACCACACACTAAATTCAACTACTAAATCTGACTTCATTTTAGCAATTCTAAACTATACAAACACAGAACATCACAGCTGATGGTCTATGTTTGTATAGTTTACATTATACTTGAGAACATTTAGACAGTTAACGCTGATAAATAAACTTACCTTTTTTTAAGTGTTAAACCACTTTTAATTAGGAAGCTACAAATTTCCATATAGATTTTAGGAAGATCACAGATCAAATAAATAGTCACTTATTTATCCATTCCATTGTGTAAATAACTTTGGAAATACACTAAAAATCAACACAGATGAAAAAAAGAAAAAAGCCAATTAAAGCCAGGGTCTGCATTAAAAACTGCCTGGTTTAGTTAAGAAAAAATTCCAAACATTAAATCCGAGTTTAATTTATGCAAAGATCTCCCAATCCAGACTGAAGCCTTTGGAAATATAACACTGACTATGAGCTACCAAGCATCATGATGACAACGTAGCAATGTATAAAGAAGCTTGGAAAAAAGTATTAGAGAACAATGCACATAAATATGAAAATGTCTATAAAGATTGACAAAACAAGTATCTCTTTATGAAAATACTCAGTTTCAGAAACAGACTTGATTTTCTGCACTGTTGTTTAAATACAAGGTGCTACAGAAAAGCAACTATTATCAAATATTAAAAAACTATCATCAATTCCTCTGCTCTGCTAAACCTGCACAGTCTAAACTTCAGTTCCGAAAGGTGTTCAAGCACCAGAGGTGGCCCGTTTTCCTTATATTTTCAGACTAAGCTACCAACAATATTTGTATCTGAAAAGACGATTTATTTGAGAAAAACGGAAATAAAAATGTGTCAGGAGCTGTTTATAAAGAAAGTATAAGAGCTAATGCTAATACGGTAGGAAGCACAGTTTTCAGCACCACAGGACACATAAAATTGGTAACAGTACATTAAGACACAAAGGATTAAAAAAAGAGCATCTAAATGGAAGGAACCTGGTTTCAAGTACCACTATTTCAAAACCAATCTCATAATGCTGGTATTTCTGAAGTTAGCTTAACCAGTATACCAGGAAGGGTGCCCCACAAAGATTTTCCATCACATTTTCAAGTCTCACATACAGGTACCACTCCACATATCATGTTCCTTTTTCCACTGTCATTCATACATACCCCTCTTGTAGATGATTATATTTAGATGACGGGGATTCTACTCACGGTTGAAAGTGATCAACACTGGAACATAACTAAATGTGCATGAAAACCAGCTTGCACAGAAAAATGTTCTGGAGAAGAACTTTATGCCCAGTAAACACCTTAAAAAGCACCACAATAATTGCCATCAAGAGCTGTAGCTCTTCTCTCCTAACACCCAGAGTTACCCCTGTCCTTTCCCACCTCAAATAGAAGTCTGGATGAAGAGAAAAAAATGCAATGGCAAAGTAAGAGGAATAAAGTCCTCTGGATTCAGTCACACAACTGATGATCAGTACCATTTCTGAATGGAAGAACTGGTGTGCATCATTCTGGGAAAGAAACAATGCCCACTTGTGCTATGTAGCAATAACAGGTGGGGGAGGTACATCCATACACATCTCAGAATTGGTAATTTATGCACCACAAAGTGCAAGTCAAAATTATTTTAGCTACTAGTGTGCATGCAGATCGTAATATGTGCTACAATGACAGTACACTCAAACACTGCTCAAGAACTCTTCAACAGAATCTTCTGATAAGTGAAATTTTGTACTGATTTTTCACAGCCAGTACATGGTAAAGAAACCTGTGGCTGCAGGGTAAATAGCCATGCAGGTTGCCAGTACAGGGGGTTTCCATTAACATTCCCCTGGAGCTGGACAGAAGACCTCCTTTAATTAATGCTTCCCAAGCCCTATCAAATTTGCATCCAATATAGAGATGGACATTAACAAAGTGGAAAAACGCATCTACCAAGCTTAATGCCAATTCTCCATGTATTTCTATGTAATTTCAGGAATACTACTGAACTTGAAAACAGGGCCTGCTTCAAAAGACACAACTCCTAAATACAGCTTGTCAGAAAACAATTCTATTATTTATTATTTAAGCCAAAAGTCACCACAATGATTCCCAGCTAGACAGAGGTGGAATGACAGAGGCTAAGCTACCATCTATACAAGGAGAACTCAGTTCCACCTATCCCCTCCCCTAGCACAAATACAGTCTGACCCTGTGGAGACATGGCGCATTGTGTGATTTAAAACAAACAACTGGATAAAGAAGAATGTAATCCATTAGAGGAAGGCACCAAGCATCGTGTGTCTTAGTTGAACACTAACAAACACAGCCTGAATTACAAGTTCTTCTCAATTCCATCAAGCTGCTATTTCTTCCAACAGAAGGATTTGGAAACACTCCTTTCTACCACGCCCAGCTGGAAGAGGTACAATATCCCCTTCTATTGGGGCTAACTTTCAGTTACCACATAATCTTGACTACTTAATGCACAATACTCCAATACTGGTGGACAACAAGCCACCAATTCAAACCGTACAACACTGCTCAATAAAATGATCTGCTACAACCAATCACACCTAACATTTTTATTTTGTGTAACTCTTAAAAAAAAATAAAAATTGTAACAGTTAAAGTTGAATTAGATTTCAATTTTAACAACACAGCCTAAAAATGCTAAAATAACTGAAAATCAAAAAATAGCATCCTCATCTTCAAACCAGATTAACTATAGAATTTTATGAATTTATCACAAAGCTGCCTCAAGAATGAGTGACTACACTTTAGCAAAAGCAGTAAGCGTCCCCAACATACTTATATCCAAATAACAATCCTCTACAGCATCAACAGCTCTCAGATTAAAACAAAAAAAAAAAAAAAAAAAAAAAAACCCCATACTGTTGATCACATTTGCCAATCCCAAACTTCACAAAGTAAGATGTTTATTTAAAGAAAAAAGAAAAAAAGAAGAAAAAAAATGTGTAATGTAAGTGTAATTCCACTGCACGGAACCCAAATCTTTAACGTAGCATTAATCTTATGTTGCATCCGTAGCTACCTTTCAGAGTGACTAAATCAGTATCTCTAAGCACCAAAACTATTACCTGTCTCTCAGAAACAGAGAGAAAATTCAAATCTCTTTAAACAACCAAACTGTTAGAAAGCATTTTGTAAACCCACTGAGCTCCAAACTCCACCACCAGAGATCCAAAACGGGACAAGTATTACAGAAGAACAGACGCACAGTACAGCATTTAACATCCAAAGTTCAAAGGCCAACAGCACCATTCATAAACTAGCATGTCTACGTGATTCGTACACCAAATACCTTTGAAGATCTCCTTGTAACAGATTAATGCAGGGTTTGCATTTAAAATGAAGTAATGATAGAAATAGCTGAATGACATGCATTTCAGACTTCTGTTCAGAAGCTTTTATTTTTGATGAACATGCTGTACTCCAAAAGATTCACTCCACAGAAGATGCATTGTTTTTTAAGTCAAGTCTCTTGCTCAGGCCTTTAGGTGAAGGATCAACTCCAACATTCTTTACAATGGCAGACATGCAAAACCTTACCAAAAAACTTCAGCAGTTTCACAGGCAATATAGTTTCCAAAATGCAACCAACTTGAGACTGCAAAAGTGCAGCAAAAGTGACCCAGCGCATAGTGACTCAAGAGTTTCCATTAAAAATCAAGTCTGTCACCACTAAGAAGTTGACTGTCTTCCTTCTTGAGGTTTTGCATAAATGGGGCATAACCGTCAATAATATAATCTATCTTTGCTTAAAAGCTAAATTCACTTTCAAAACACTCAATGGCCTAATCATAGAGGATCTTTAAATTGCTAGAACACACCAGTGTGATAACTGCAGTCAACAAGAACACTTTTCAATGCAAGAAAAACTTACTTCCACAGCAGACTGCTTTGGGTTTGTTTGTGGTTCCCGCCCCGCTCCCCACCCCGAAGTACTGGTCCCAAAGCATAAAACTCATCATTATTAGAAAGTTATGTCATTACCACAGGGTATATGGATGGGTACACAGACTTGTACATTCACCTTCATTAATATACATAAAACAGCCACTATGCACTGTAGAAAAATCCCTGTCAAAACAGTATGTTATCATGAACAAGCAATTCCCCTGGAGAGCTGTCCTGAGTTCAGCAGTAGCAGTCATTTTTCTTCTTCTTAGTAGCTGGTGCGGTGCTGTGGGAATGACTTTCAGCCTGCGAAGAGCGCTGATAACACCGATTGTTTTTAGCTGCTGGTCAGAATGTTCACTCTGACCAAGGACTTTCTGAGTCTCATGCTCTGCCAGGGAGGAGGGGAAGCTGGGAGGAAGCAGAGACAGGACACCTGACCCAAACTAATCAAGAGGTATTCCATACCACAGCACATTATGCCCAGGATGTAGAACTGGGGGCAGTTACCCAGAAGGGTGAGATCACTGCCAGGGTCGGGCTGGGTATCAGTCAGCAGATGGCGAGTGGTTGTATTCTCTTCCCTTGTTATTTCCCTTATCATTATTATTACTGGTGGTAGCAGTAGTGGTTTGTCTTATACCTTAGTTACTGGACTGTTCTTATATCAACCTGTGGGAGTTACATTCTTTTCAATTCTCCTCCCCATCCCTCCGGGAATGGGGGAAGGAAGAGGGGGAGTGAGCAGGCAAGCTGCATTGCTGACTGGGCTTAAACCACGACAAGAGGAAACAAGGAAAACAGCAAAACAAAACAAAAATCTATGAACCAAGCATGACAGAGTCAGACATTGAATAAAGTTCCACAGAACACACTGGCTACAACCACAGAAGTGGCAAATAAAAGCTGAGACAAAAGAAAGAGCAAAAGGGAATGTGCCAGTGAGAAACGAAACCTTCATCGGGGGAATAGTAGAGAATGAAAAAACCCTGAACAACAAACAGCACTGCTTCAATCATGCCAGTCACAGAATCACAGAACGTTTGAGGTTCAGTCATGCCAGTCACAGAATCACAGAATGGTTGAGGTTGGAAGGGATCATCTAGTCCAACCACCCTGCCCAAGCACCTAGAGCACATTGCTCAGGAGTGTGTCCTAGAAGCTGTTGGGTTATCTCCAGGAAAGGAGACTCCATAACCTCTCTGGACAACCTATCCAATGCTCATTCACCCTCACAGTAAAAAATTTCTTCTTCATTTTCAAGCAGAACTCTTGTTTTGAAAAAAATTTTTTTTTTGTTTATGCTCACTTCCTCCTGTCCTATTGCCCAGCATCACCAAGAAGAGTTTGGCCCCATCCTCTTGACACCCTCCCTTCAGATACTTACGTGCATTGATCAGATCCCCCCTGAGCCTTCTCCAGGCTGAATAGGTCCACCGCCCTCCACCTTTCCTCATAGGAGAGATGGCTCCAGACCCTTAAGCATTCTCATAGCCTTTCTTCACTGGACTTGTTCTAGGAGCCCCATGTCCCTTTTGTACCACGAAGCCCAGAACTGGCCACACTGCTCCAAGTGAGGCCTCACCAGGGCAGCGCAGAGAGGGAGGATCACCTCCCCAAACCTGCTGGCAATACCCTTCCTAAGGCAGCTGGGATACCCTTGGCCTTCTTGCTTACAAGGGAATGGTACTGTATCACTGCAGTAACAGACAAACAATGATTAGCCCTCTGCAGAGAATGTTTAGGGAGAATGAAAAAATACAAAGGTGATAGAGTTTAAGAACATTCAGAAGTGCATCAAGTTTAAGGCATTTTCAAGTAATCATAAAAGGCAAACGGTCACATGCAAGTCAGTCCCAAATGTCAATCTTCTTAATCCCTTTATTTTAAACTGTCAGTTATAGTACAAAAGGTTCATTTTTCATAGCTTTCTGCAGGAACAGATTTCTTTATATCCAAAAAACGCAAACCCCATCATTCTAGACCACCTATGGCCTGTCCCGTGCAAGCAACATGAGATGTGTACGCTTTATGCTTAAGCTTGGAAACATGAATAACACTTGCATGTGCAGGAAATTATTTATGTTGTCTTGAGGCCAGAGATGGAAAAGTGGCATCTTATGAGGTGCATGTGGCTTAAAGGGAAAAAACTCGTAACTAGTGATGTCTGTGCTGCTGTTTAGCACAGAGCCACTGCAATCGCTTTTAACTGCTGGGCCAATTAGGACTAAATAGCTGTGGGAGAACAAGGTCCCCCAGCCAGCAAAGTCAGGGCAAGGCAGCACTGACTGGGAGGAGGAAGAAGGGCTTCCTATCTTATATGTTGTTCCTTCCTCTCCACATGCTGAGCAGGTGGAAGAGCTCCTTAAGTGGAGTCTTCGACAGCTCAAGACAGGAAGGCTCAGACCTTCAGAAAAAGTAGAACCAGGAGGCATGCAAGTAAGCCAAGGAGATGGCAAGGAGCCCTAGAATCAGAGGGGAGAGCACATTCAAAGTATTACAAGTGATAGGCATGAAATTTGAAATTTTTGTTAGTCTGTTTGCAGGCTAGAGAAACAAACCACACAGACCTCACGTAATTTATGCTAAGAAGGAAAAAAAAAAAAAATCACAATATACTGAAAATATGTTTGAAAATTTATTTTGCTTTAACTTGAAAAACTGAAAGTCTTTGTGGAATATTAAAGTTTGCAGCTCTTGTTGGTTTTACTTCCTGCCTCTCCAGATGTAAAGACTTGTCTGCTAACTTCATGCTACTGCCTCTCACACCCAGGCAGCCTAAAAGCAGCAGAATCTCAACTTCACTCTTACTGCTGTAACGCTTAATGGTGCAGGTTATGCCGCACAATGTGCAGGAGACATAAATTTGTCAAAGTTTATTCTTCCTGTGTAGTAATGGAATGAGATTTGAGACTCTCGTCAGCCCAATGCACTTGTTTCATATACAGTTCAACACGTTTTTTTCCCGAGTCAGACCAAGCTCTACCTAAAATCCATTTTCACAGGTATTTAATAGTGTCCAAGAAGCACAAAATTAAGCATAAAAGGTGAACTACTTTAATATTAAATACATGTATTGGTCATAGCCTGTCATTATCTCCATAATTTGCAGTGATATGGTATTGCCCTTTGGACTGAATTTACAGTATTATTTTAGGTCTATCAACTATAAATGAGGTGAGGACATTAATACTTGAAAATACACCAATCAGCACGCCACAGATGGATTTTTCAAAGGTAATCTAGGAGGCATGTAGCAGTAAATCATTACACAGCCATCTATGATCTTAAACTCTGCAACAGGCTTACTGAAACTATTAAGAAAAAATTCTCAAGCGCAACAGTTATTGAACTATGGGATAACAAACCAAGATGAGTATATGCTGCCAATATAAAACGAAAAGAAGCATAGATGATTCTGAAGTTCAGCAGAGGATAAATTTCCAACAAAGATAAAGTAAGATGTCCACAATAAGTCCGACCAACACTCAGCCTAGTGCAGCATCATGTCTTCATATTTACTTCAACAACACATTCACCAAAATAGAAACAATAAAAGATTAGTATAGCTTTTACATGAACTCATATTCTTGAAACAGAAGCAAAAGGTTAGAATGTAACTTTTTTTTTTTCCTAACACTTTCCCAGCCTGCAGTAATTTAAGTTTAGGAACCTCCTGGGCACAAGTGGTACTGCTGTTCTTAACAGCTATTAACGGGTTTTTCTTTCATTAATTTGCCCACCACTGTTCAAAACCATGCGCACTCATTTAACGTTAACAATATCTGGCAGCAAGCAGTTCCAAAGATTAACTGCAAGGAATCATCTTCCATTTATTCTGAATTTGCTTCCTGGAAGTTTCAGTTGATGCTCCCAAGCTCTTGCAGTAGAAGAGACAGGGAACAACCTGTTCTAAATGTGGAAGTATTAATACCATCTCAGTAGATTTGATCTACAGCGCTCTATATATCTTCTCTGTGTTCAGAAACGATGAACTTAAGTAAATTTTGAAGAGAACTGCAGGGATAAGAGCAAAGAAGAGTGTCTATTGCAAAAGGAAGTCAAAACAGCTGAAATTATTTGCCTTAGCAAATCAAAACCTAGTATGATTGTTTTCTGCAAGTACCAACAAGACAAGTAACAGGGAAAGAGAAGAGCCATTTCAGCCTAACAAAGTTCACAAACAAAGAAATGTCTACAAACTTAGACTGAAAATTAAACAAATATTTGAAGAATCAGAAAATTAGGATCTTGCACAGCATTTAAATGGAAACAGCAGACACAAAAGAACACTTTTAAATACTCTTTTTCTATCACAAAATTACATGTATCTATGTAGCTGTAACATAAAACCACCTGCAACACGGCGGAACAGGCTTCAAAAACAGCTGGAATCTCTCAGGTAAACCTATGTATTCTTTTGTGTTTAACCTAGAAGTCTTTGCACAGGATTTCTGAAAGGAATTTCTAGCTGAGTGTGACATACCAGTTACTTCCTGTAAAGAGTTAAATTGTGAAACAAAGGGATTATGCCCTTGAGGCACTTTTGGATAAAAGTATTTGGAAAGCTTTGGTAAAACACTGAACTAACTTCTTAAACATGATTTAAACTACTGCATCCCTGATGTCCAGACAGGAGGCAAATATCCTTTCTGTAAGTGCAGACCCAAAACCCAGATTTTTGATATCTGGCCAGCTTCAACAACCTAATACATCTGCAATTCAGTGCATGGATTCTCTCTAGAGAATCTCAATTTTATATACTGTAATTAATGAAGGAATGTAATTTTTTAGCAGATATTTATTTTTTTAAGAACCAAACCCACCTATTACAGTCTTTCAGATTATAGTTTGGCTTTAATTTCAGCATTACTCTAACGAGACAAGTACTAACATCACAGGCATGTCAGTATCACCTAACAACTGAACCTTTCTGTCCTCGTACAAACTAGTTTGCCTCTCCACAAAGGCAAATGCTTTTCAAAACTCACTTGTGAAATATTTTTCTCCTAAACTTGAAGAAAAGTTTTATTTTAGCAACTCTCCAGGAAAGAAAAATGAAAGAAAGAGTAAGAATATTCACAAAAAGTCAGCAGCATTACACATTCTGTGATATGCTTCCAAAACTTTATGTAGAAGATTCATAGAATCACAGAATGGTTTGTGTTGGAAGGGACATTAAAGATAATCTAGTTCCAACCCTCTGCCATGGCACATCCACATCTTCTCTGGGCCTCTGGGCAACCTGAACCAGCACCTCACTACCCTCACAATAAAAAATTAAAATGGTTTTGAAGAAGAAAAGAAGGGGGAAAAAAAAACAAACAAAAAACCACGCTATTCATAACCTATTACAAAACATTTAAAGAGGTGACAAACACAACGACAAAAAAACACACACACACACCAAACACCAACATAAATAAAAGATGGGATATCACTTTTTACATTATTTTCAACATCACATACCCAACATGCATTGCCACCCACAGTGTACAAGAAGAATGTGCAGCTCTCCTACCTCAAGAGCTATCAATAATATGCTAAAAGAAAAAGTGGCATTCGAAAATCACGGCAGTTACACTGGAAAGGGTATCTTATGAAGTGTTAGAATGCTAAGCTACCATCTAAAGTTCTCCAAAGCAGCATGTTCCAAGGAATTGTTCCCAGCATTTTTTTCTTCCAAAGATGTTCCCCCCAACCACATTCACATCGGTACAAGCATGCCATTCGCTTTCTGCTGCATCATTTATCTAGTTGGTAGGCTTCTAACTCAGACTTAGTCTTTTTTTTTTTTTCCCTGTAACACATATAAACAGCCAGTGTCACCTGTTACGCTTAAATGTTCTTAGTTTTCATTAAGTCAATGAATGTCAATTTTTATCACTAACACAGAAATGTTACCAACAAGATCAAAAGGAAATGACACAAGACAAAACAGATCCAGCAAAATGCAACATCATGGTGGGAGTCTGCTGACATTTCTGTTCGGGACTCAAGAATCAACTAACTAACTTACTACCCCCTTCTCATCAACCCAGGTCTAAATCTGGCGTGGTATTTTAAAATTTGAAAAGTGCCATTTTCAGAATTGCTGTCCTGATGCTGCTACTTGCTTTCACTACTAAAAAGCTATCATTGTCTAAAGCTATAGCTTTGTGCCCTTAGTGAAAGCTATGGACAGTGATACCACAATTTTTGTACAGTTTATCTGAAAACATAATATACCCTTTAAATAGAAACTGTAGCTCTAGGCTGGTGAAACAGGTTTTCAGAGTGACATGCTAAGTGTAAAAAATGCTACGTGAAAAGACCTTTGTCAATAAAATTTAACACATAGTTTATTAGCAAGTGGAATTTTGTGTAAGGCCTTCCAGAAGGCTTAGAGCATCTAAATAACATCCTGAAAACAGGAAATATATGTAACCACAGTTCTGTCCACAAAGATCTGACAACAGTCACTGGGAAGCAGCTGTTAGTACTCCAGCTGCAAAAAGGGTAGCTGTACTCTACAATCAAGGTTTTAAGCTAAAAAGTGTGAGTTGTTACATTAGCAGTGATGCAGTGCAGAAAGACTTGCCCTTGAGAAAAGGTGTGAGCCTGAATGCTAACATGATCAAATGAAAGAACACTTCTGTGCCTACAGAAAGCCATTATGATTTATTTAGCACTGCCTTGTACAGGCAGAAGAAATGCTCAGGGACCTAAGCCACCACAACCATCAGCAGTTGCGCAAGAAAAGGATGACACGCAAATCTCAAAGTTGGTGAAGAGAGGCAGATCATCAGGTATGGGAACAAAAAACACCCCATCAAGTTTAGAAAAAAGCAAAGCTGAGTCTTCCTGGAAAGCAGCCTATGAACTGAGCCATAGGAATGCCACAGGCAGCTCCACACTTGGGTTGCAGACAGTGGCAAACGAGTATATGTACACAAAAGAGGGAGTGTCACTCATGGAAGTCAAAGTTAAAATTGTATCTATAGGCATCACAGTTTCATCCCCTGGTTTTTAAAGTCTTGCTAGACCAGTCTGAGAGGACATAACACATCACAGAACAAAGTTCACTGTGCAAACCAAAGTTTTGTGCCGTTAACATTGAGTCTGCATGGGAGAGAAAGGACAAAAGAAATAACCCTTTCTTTTACTACTACAATCTGAGTAGCTGTATTCCTGGGGGACTGCATATAGCAAAGCCATCACTAGTGAAAGGATACTGTGTGATTCTTAAATACCCCTCCATCCTCCATGAGCTCATGTGCCAGGCGCAACTAGTCAGTCTGTACCTGACATACAGGTTTTCAGGTGAGGCAAATACCATGTACCGCTCTGCTAGAAGACTAAGGGACAGTGCCACTATAAGGTGTACTTCTTAACACAAGTTTAGCATTGGCAAGCCTTTGCCATCCTGTACTCTGCTTTCCTTCACCTACTATATATCCTGATAAAAGCAAAACCTCCCATATTACACAGGCCTGTATTTAGAGTTCACAACTAACAGGGACATTTATGCCCAGATTGTGGACTGCTTCCCAAAATTTTGAGAGATCATCTGTCCACTGGTTACAGTAGTTTTAAACATGTGAGGTAAGATAAGCATGTAACTTCCTGATTTAATTATGTGCCAAGCTATATGCTACCTCCAACACTGCTGCACACCTGGGCTGTCTTCTCTGCCTTGTTCAGACACCTCTAGAAACATTATTTGACTCCTACTCTTTCCTGTGTTAGAAATCTTCCCATTACTCACAGTCTGCTGTTAGCTTACCCTTTCTTCCCTCCTCCCATTCCAATCACACTACTTTCATTTCAGAAAGTAAGTGTGAAACTACTTCCAAGGCCAACACCTGTTACAGATGGCAAAGTCCCACAGAACAGTTAAATTCACTTCTCTTAAAGCCCTGGGTAGCCATTACTTACAAAGCTTTTGTGGTGGTTCAGATATTTCAGGTATATGCTTACAGGGTATGAGGGCTCAACATGTCATTCACTGAGAATACACAACACAACTCAGACATCCCCTAGTCAAAAACTGAAGGTTTATAGTATACTGCTGCATAAAAGTAGATGATACAAAAAAAAGTAGACAACATAAATCAAAATCTTTCTCACAGATAACACAGGCTACATGCATAGAAATAAACCACTAAATACTTGCATGAGAGCATCCAAGAGAAAACTATAGAGGATCATTCTAAAATATGTGTATATTAAAAAGTGCTATTACCGCAACTGATTAAATTCTTTTACATATTTATTCATATTTTAGTTGAAAAGCACAGCAGCAGACTTGAGGTAAGGTGGAAAATTTAATTAGTAATGCTGAAAATAAACATTGTTCGAAACAGGTTTTTCTAAAATTCCTGAGTGTGTCTCCCCCTTGCCCACATCCTTTCCTATCACTGCATGCAAGCTTATGATGGACACCTCGCGTATCACAACATTTACATGACAGGAGGCTAGGCGCATGCAGAATTTAAGATAAACAGAGCTAAAAATGCTGTGGGGGGTGGGACACACACACATAAAAAAAAAATGAACGGATTAACTTGCTGCAGGAATTAGGAGGCCAACATTACACAAGCAATGAAGCTTTAACTGTTTCTAACCAGCCAAAGAGAAGACAATTTATACAGATCTACAGCTTCATACAGACATGTAAGTGTAACTTCATAGGCACTTTCCTGCACTAAATGCCACTTGGCAATGGAAATTTCACCTCTAATTTCAGATCAATCCCTTGAGCGAGGACTGTGCAATTGTGTCTCCTAAGAGGTATTCCTTCTCCAAAACTAAGGGAATCTTCCTTTACATCTGATGTACAAAGCAAGAGGTCCAACCAAACAGCTAATGAAATGCCAAGATTTTTATATATGTGAAGGAAGAAAACCCAGTATTTTGCTTTAAATCTGCATTTCAAGGAGTAGTACAACCCACCTTTACACCAAGAGCAAAATTTATTCACAATTATCAACTTAATTCCCTTACCTGACCGTGGAAGAAGAACAGTATCATGGTACTGCCCTACTCATTTAACAGCTGTTCTTTATTTCTGAGCAAAATGTGAATTTGTTCTACTTAAATGAATTACGAATGTAACAAGCCATGTGAAGTTACATGCTACATCATCTTAAGAGTGTATCTATTGTTTAACAGTGTTGTTCTACACTCCATCCAAGTAACACTAATCATTCCTCCTACGCTGCAGATTTAATCCACAAATTATATTTTCCAAAGTTTTGTCTAAACCAAATTATAAAACCAGGAAAAACATACTAACTTATAATCAAACCCAAAGTTTATACAGCAGTTGCAACAAAGTAGAGAACACAATAACAGGTGAATCGTAAGTTACATAATGACAAAAAAGCTGGGGCTTTAAAACAATGTTTCTTTCCTTAAAAGCTGTCACTTCAAAGTATTTTTCATCTAGGGAACATTTCCATCCTAACTAGAGGTAAATCCTGTACAATCATGGTACAGTACAACATTACATAGTTTTTCTGGTCATTTGAGTTAAAAAAATAGCAAGATCACACTGACCTGGGCTTTAAATGACAGTACTTAAAACAATATTTAAGGCTTTTTAAGAATTTTTCATTCTTTAGAAAACAATGAAAATACTGAAAGCCAAAATTCATACAAGTAGTATCACAACAGCACATGAAGGCCCCACTACAGACAGAATTGCTGTTTTATAAAAATCAGCTCTACCACGTTCTGTCTGTTCAGACACTAGGATAAGCAAAAAAAATTGTACACCTTGGCTCAACCCTCCAATTAGTTGGAGGGTAATGGCTTGATTCTGACATTACTCGAAATAGTGCCATGACGCTAACAGAATAACTTCTGTCAGCATATGCTGCGTAGGGATTGCTGAGTTAGAGAAAATGCAAGCACAGCTATAGCAAGAGACTATTATCCAACTGAGATCCAAGTGTGAGCATAAACACAGAGGTTATCTGAACTTGACAGTGCACTCATTCTTAAACCCAGGTAACAATATGTACAGGTACTGATAACTACCACTCCTTTTTGTTATTTTTTAACATAATAAATGTCTCTTTTCCAGGTTCTACTTAACCATTCACTTTTTTCCATTATAATCAAATACACTTTTATAATTACTCTTCAGTAAGTTTGTTTTGGGGTCTTTTTTACTTAGAAAATGGAATAGCTGGCAAACAAGGTGCTACATGAAACAGGTAACCTGCTTACAAGAATATATGAGTTAACTTTGCCAATGACACAGTAAAAATCTGGAAACATTCTACAGAAAAATCAAAAAAATGGTCACTGGAGCAGAAGTGTGTTCATTCTCCATTCCAGCTGTCTGAAGCCTGACAGACCTAAAGCTAGTCATTAATGAATTGCTTTCAATCAGTTTGTTCCATTTTTGAGTTCTGGTTGTGGAAGTGAGAAAGCCCTGAGGAAAGAGTCGTGAAGTGACCTGTAGTTGGAACTTGGTTTTCTATTTCGGTCGGTATATCTGCTTACCCACTCCTTTTGAGGCACAGTTTCTGCACTGGAACCAGTGCTGCACTATTAAGGAAGCTTCACTGAAATCTCATTGCTTAAAAAATTTAAAAATATCAAGAACAAATTTAAATAATCTCTGAATATCAATAAACTTTCTCTCTAGAAGGTCCCTGCTGCTTGTCTGAACAATCTAAAATGTCTTTAATCAGTTAATACAGAAACTGAAGCAACCTAATGAGGTAAAACCTATAGATAGTTTAGGAGGGGGCAGGTGATGTGTGCTGCTTGAGAAGGCCCAGCAACAAGTCCTAAGCTGCTCCTCAGTTCCACTGGCACTGCATGTTCCCTGAATCCTGAGAGCTTCTTGTGCAAAAATGAGTGCTCCAGCCCATTTTCACTTTCTCAGGAAGGCCACTTTCACCTAGAACTCATAATAAAAATCACTCCTTCCATCATTCTCCACCACTGAGTAGCAAATACTGGTCTAAAGTAGAAGACAAACTATTCCATTCTTTCAAACTACCAAGGACTTTTAATTAGCAATTAAAAGTAAGTAGTATAAAGGATTCTTTTCTCAGCATCGTCATTGTTCTCAGTTTTTTTGGCCACAATGCAAGCAAGCTTAAATTTTGCAACTGGCATTACAGGAAAATATCCTACCATTCAAAGGCAAAAGCAAGCTGCCACTGAGGAAGAAAATCAACTAATAAAGGAAAATACAACTTAAGATGACAGCATTTTTACTGGCAGGGAACAAACAGATTGTGATATTCCAATTCCAGCTTTTTTCCTCATACAATTTGGAACACATTTACATTCCCAGATTAACTGAAGACAATCTTCAAGATTAGGCATCACAGTCATATGCAACAATCACGTCCCTGCCATACACAATTACCTAAGGAATCCTTATACAACCTTTCAGAATTCCTCCAACTGTCCCAAATACATCCACCTCCCCAACAACAGATTTCCATACCACAATGCTGTGCTTTACATTTGTTTGGGGTTTTTTTTTAAACATAATAAACGTCTCCCAGGTTCTATTCAAGCCTTCATACTTGTTTTCCGTTATAATCAAATGCAATTTTTTAAAGTATCTTCCATTGAGTTGACAAACAAAAAAAAAATTCCCACCAAGACAGGAAAGATGGACAGTGTATAACTTATCCCAGAAAACTGTCTGATCAGTTTTTTAAACACATGAACTTGCAAGTTAACAGAGCCCTTTTAAGGTTGAAAATGAGACCTTATTCTGTTCATCAGTTACCACGGAGTCTGATGGTCTCTGTGATTTCATCTTACCCAGACAACAAAAAAAAAAAACTTTGATATAAACACCTCTAAATCCTCCTCATGTATAACCAGATGAGGTATTAAAGCTATTTCAACCATTAATTTCCTCCACACAGTGTCTTACAGTTAAGACAGCCCTCCACCACAAAACTCTTGCTAATTAAATTACACGTGCTTCCATACTTAAAGGTCTGCCTGAGGATTTTCATGAAGACACCAGAAGAGGCTGGCTCAGACATGCACATCTCATACCGTCTAAAGAGTATTTTAGTTTCATGCAGATTTTTATTATTTTTTTCTTTAAATCTATTTCCTCACCTCTGAAGCAAGGAATAGAGGACTATGTACTGTTCTGATTCAAAGTTAGTTGAAAAGTTTCTAAGTAGTGGTTCTTTTTCAGAAATTACAAAAAAGGAAAGTTATACTCCTCTTTTCCTCTGAAGCAAGAAAGAACAAACATACAAACATTTCTTCTTAAAAGCCAGGAAATATACATGTATTTAGTTAAGAAGCAAGAAAGACCCTTAGGTCTAATTTGTTCATCTTTTTAACAGGTTACACCTGAAATCAGACAGTCCTGCAATGAATTGTAGTCTCTCATCTTCGAAAATTTTTAGTGTTCAATTGTTAATGAAATCACAAATTCAACAGCTCTACCCTTCCAACCATTAAAACCCAGGAGAGATTAAAAATATTCAGAAAACAACACATTCCTGTGTACCACACCAACAACTAAGAACGCATGAAGTTTTAAGAACCACGGTGTGTGTATCTACCTTTAGTTCCTGTATTTGTAACATTCTCAGAAGCTCCACTGAAGTTTGTCAGCGTACGTACTCTTTACTATTCCCAGTATCATTCCACTTTTTTTTTCCTACCAGAGATAGCTTATGACATGCTTTATGATGTTATATAATGGATATTACCAATTTTTATTATCTTTCCATTTTATCTTATGCTCTTTCTACTCTTTGTTGCATAAAACTATACTGTTATTCTCTAAATCAGCATCATTCTCCCTTACACTGGCTTTCAATTCCATAGTTTAAACTATTTCTTGCCTTTTTAGCATATCCACCTACATATTCCAAACTCGCTCGGCTTTATCCTTCAAATCTAAAAGCAGCAAAAAAGTTACATGAGGACAGAGACACAACAGTTCTTGGTCATCATTTTCACCTTGAGAAAAAAGTAGAAGCAGTAGGTTTCTTTAACTCTCCTTAGGGGCTAAGGAGGGAAAACAGAAGCAGCAGTAGAAGATAAAGACACAGACAATGCTTCTGTTAAAGGAGCAGCTTCCTCTACCATGTCTTACTTACATTTCAGAAATGGGAGAACAGAGGCACTGTCACATTCAGAACTTACAGTGGGTAATTCTTACTAAGCTTTTTCACAGCCTCCACAAACTTTCCTCAATTTCATTTATCTTTATTTTGTTCCTGTTTACATTGTTTCAAAAACCTTTGAGACGGGGACCAGCACCATCAACAGCCTGAACACTAAGTTAGCTGTGGCAGTCAGATGGTATCCAGGAACAAGATTTAAGCAGCTCCTGGAAAGAGTAAATACACTATGATTTTTCCACTGCTGCTTCCTCACCCCCCATTTTGTCTGCACCCTTACATCACCCATTTAATTCCTCAGTTTCCCACTCTTCCTCACATCTGATTTTGTAAGTGTCCTTTTTCAACTTTCTCTCCTCTTCTTTCAACTGAAAGTATCTTCCTTTTAGATTCTGAAAAACACTCCCAGAAAACTGCTTCATTTCTCTTCTTTCCCAAAATCAAATGGAGGCCTGATTTGAGTAGGCATAGGTTCAAACATAATTCATGAAGTACTCAACCTAGATCCATCAGTACCTTTCATTCAGAGCCATGACATAAAACAGCTTCATAAAAAAGACTGTTTTCTTCTACGGTCTTTGTGACATATATTCATGATATTCTTCAGTGCTGCACATATGTTCAAATCTGAAACCTATCTGAAGTCTCCTAGTGACAGATGAACTTCACAATATATTAGGTCTTTCAGAGAAATAATGAATCTGGGCCACTCGCTCATTCCATCCCTCCTCTCCAAAAACAATCATGACAACCTGTGCTTCCAAAATATATGTAATTTCATTCCTGTAAGAAAATAAAGGAGCAAACCCTTCTGCTTCAGCGAGAGTTTTATAAATATTCCTTATATAAACAGCATGACACTAAGTAGGACCCACCCTAGTCTCCCAAAACCATTTCTCTTAAAGGACCTGTACAGCCTTTTTTGTGTCTGCATTATGACCTGTATTCACAGAACCATAGAATACCAGGTTGGAAGGGACCTCAAGGGTCATCTTGTACAACCTTTCAAGGTAAAGCATAACCTAGACTAGAAGTAACAACACCCTGTCCAGCCAAATCTTAAGGGTCCAATATTGGGAAACCCACCAATTCTCTAAGAAAATTATTTCAGTGGCTGATTATTTTTGTGAAAAATCATCACCTTCTATCCAACTGGACTGTCCCTGAGAGTAACTTATGCCCATTACCTGTATTTTCCATGTGACTCCTTGTAAAAAGGGAGTCTCCATCTTCTTTGTACCTATTTGTTAAATACTTGAACATGGTGATAAAGTCTCCCCTGAGCCTTCTTTTCTCAAGGCTGAGCAAACCCAGTTTTCTCAGCCTTACCTCATTTGCAGACTTTCCAGTCCTTTAATCATCTCTGTGGCCCTTCTCTGGACCCTCTCCAGCCTGTCCCCATCTTTTCTGTAGAGTAGGGACCAAAACTGAACACAACATTCCAAGTGTGGCATGACAAGCTCTGAGTAGAGTGGGATACTGAGATCTTTATTTCAGCTGGTGATGACCTTAATGTAACCCAGCACCTTATTGGCTTTGTCACAGCTGCACACTGTTCACTATTGACCTCTTTATCCACCAGAACACCCCAGAACCCTTCCCACACCAAATCACGTAGATCCCAGCCTGTGGTGGAGTCTTATATAAGGTGCAAGACCTTATATTTGTCTCTGTTGAACTTGATAAGGTTCTTGACAGCCCACTCTTCCAGCCTATCCAGGTCATCCAACAGGGTGGATGTCCCTTCCAAAATGTCTACTTCCCCATTCAGTTTGGTATAATCTGCAAACATGGTCAAGATACACCTGATCCCATCTTCCAGATCACTTACGAAGATACTAAACAGTGCTGAGCCCAATAATGATCCTCAGGGGACCCCACTAGTGACAGGTTGCCAGTTTGAAAAGGAACTATTTACCACCACCCTAAGGGTGCCGCCTGTCAGCCATTTCCCCACCCACTGCAAAGACTGCTCATGTAGACTGTAACATGTCAGTTTCTCTAGGAGAAACACATGGGAAACTGCATCAAAAGCCTCAGAAAAAATCCAAGCAGACAGTGTCCGCTGCTTGTCCCACATCAACCACGCAGATTACTTTTGTCACAGAAGGCAAACAGTTTTGTCAAGCACAGTTTGCCCCGATGAATCTGTGCTGGCTTCTCCCAGTCGTGTGCTTCACTTGGCTTGTGACAGGCCCCAGAAGGATTTGCTCCATGATCTTTCAAGGAACTGAAGTAAAACTGATGGGTTTATAATTTCCTGGCTCCTCCCTTCTTGTAAATGTGGCCAACATTTGCCTTCTTCCAGTCTTCTGGGACATCCCCCCTTGCAGTCTCACAATGACATCAGCCAGACACCCTTGGGTGGATATTGTCAGGGCCTGTTGATTTGTAGGGGTCAAGCTCCTGTAACAGTTCACATACCAAGTCTTCCTTCACCAATGGTGGGTCTGCATTTGCATCAACCTGGGGTTTTGATCCTAAGCCCTGGGACACAACAATGCTGTTAAAGACAGAGGTGAAGAAAGCATTGAGAACCTCTGGCATTTCAGCCTTAGAGGAGGCCAATTCACTTCACCTGCCTAACAGCAGGCCAGTATTTTCCTTCTGTTTCTGTTTTCTGTTTACACACTTGAAAAACCCTTTCTTGTAGTTTTGACATCTCGTAAATTTCAATTCGAGCTAAGCTTCTGCTTTTCTAACTGCATCTCTGTACGCCCTTGTAGCTCTCAATCAGTATTCAACTGCTTTTCCATCAATGGTACGTTTCTCTTCCTGTTTTGAGCACTAAGAAGCTCGCAGTTTAGACAAGAGGGTCTCCTGATCCACCTACTTCCCATACCTTTAAAGGGGATGAACTGTTCCTGTGTTTCCAGGAGAGCATTCGTGAAAATCCCCTCACTCACCAGCTCCTTTAGCCTCCATGGAAACTTCCCATGGAATCCCTCCCAAATGAGCTCTGAGAATGCTGAAGTCTGCTCTTCTAAAATTTAAAACCTTTGTCTTAGTAGTAACCTTCGGTATTGCTTATTTAAAACTTATGAGTTTTCCACTTTTTTACTAGCTTATTTTTTACCCAAATCAGTTCTCCAGCCTGATTCCTCACAGAGGCCCAAAAATGGTTTCACTAGCACATATGAAAAGCAACAGAGAGAAAGAATACTTTGAATTCTGTTACCGTAGGGTGGGGGATACATAAATGTAGAGCCTTAACTACAATTCATTATTCTACTCTAGATTCTTGTGGAAGTTTTCATATCATAAGTTAATGAAAACAGCATTTAAATAAAAACTTAAAATGACAACTGTAATTGAAATAACATAATAACAAACCCTCAAAAAAGACATATTGGCTCTATTTTAAAAGCTGCTGCACCTTTGACTAAAGCCAAAAAGGATATCCTGAAATTGTTCAGAACCTTTAAATTCTCAAAATGCAAGCAGAAATTTAAGGAAAAGCATATTCACAATTCCATCTCCTTTAAACTTCAATAACCAATTTGTATTCAGAAGTGAAACATAATCCTCAAATGCCCCTGTGAGAAAAAGAAATTACTTAAAATGCTTGTTAGATACATTGTAACAAACATTTAACAACTTACCACAAAGGCAATTCATATGTAGACATACAGCCTTCCAGTTGTAAAATACGTAACACATTTTTAGTCACTCCCTTTACAAAACTATAAATGAGTTCTTAATTCTACATCTTAATTAAACAAGCTTCTTCCATGAACACCACCTAGTAAATTCAAGAACCATAAAGGAAGGTATTTTGTCAACAGATCTGATGGCAATCCATGTGTCCTCTCATACTTTGAAGTGAAAAGTATCTGAGAAAGAGCATTTTTCAACTCGCAAACACATTTAAGGGCTTTTTGTTCATTAGGGCAGTTTTTTTTACTTACATAAGGAACACTTTCCTATAATTTTGTAGATACAAAGAGCAGCACTCAGGTGGTCAAGGATAACACCTAATTCACCTTGGGAATATTCACAGATGTTCATCTTAAAACTGTACCATTCAACAATTTTATTAGATCCACAAGCAAACTAATAAACAGCCCAGACTGCTTTTGACAGTATCAGTAGAACTAGTCTTGAACACAGGCCAGTCCTGAAAACAGCCTCTTCACAAAAGGAATTAGAGACGCTGCAGCTATTTCTTTAATGTCGCTATCCATAAGTCAGAAATGTACAAGAAAAGATTTAATTATTTTCTCTTGCTTTTCAGAACTTCCCTGGCCAACGAACTCAGATCAAACACAGTCCCTTTCCTCATAAAAAAATGTTCTGTGAGGTACCAAGATTATCCTCTCAGGCACACCTATGTAAATCCTGGCAGCCTTCTGCAGGGCTCCATACAGGACCACGTAGTTCAATTTTGTCTGTTTTTAACTACAAAGAAGTATTCTGCTAGTGAACAAGATTAACATTATTAATATTTGTAACAAAGACAGTCAACTGATCTCTATGACACCTGAAGTTTAATGAGCATCACTTCAATTCTGAATCGTGTCATTACTCAAACATTACACTTCAAACACCATAGCTGCAGAACCTCACCAAGAAAGGACATAAAAACAGAGAGTAACTTATGTGAGTTATACATGTAAAATGCAAGACAGGTGTGAAACTAAAGGACTGGGAGTTGTCTGATACCTATATGCCTTCAGAGTGAGCATAATCATGGCTTAGCTTCTGGAATTATCTCTGCCAATACTAAAAACCAGACACCTGGCTCAGGTATGTATTCACATCAGAATATCTGCTTAATCCATTTCAGCAGAAGCTGATCTAAGACCTTTACAGCAGTAACTTGCTTTCACACAACTATTTTAGCATTCTCAAGCTACATTTCCTTCCCTTTTAGTCTGTTGAAAATACTGCAGAATCACTCCCATTACCCAAAGATTCTGTCAGCTGAGGACCGAGAACAGTATTTGTTCACTACCCAGAGAGCAACCTGAAATTTAACTCATGAATCTGTAAGGCTGGAAACCAAAGCTTAATTTCTCCACAGAAGGTAAGTTTGCCTAATTCTCAGTGGGATAAACAGTAGGCTATGGCATATAATTCCAGCACTGGAGAGTCTTGTGACAATGTTAATCAGTATAAAATCTCTTCACAGCTGTAAACATTTTCCTTGACTCTCCTTAATTTTATATCATCTTGCTAATATAATAAAAACAAATGATTCTACTCACAGAATTACCCAAGTACGAAACATCTATTCTTTTCTAAAATGGTGTAACAAACATATGGTATAGCTTTTAGATGATGCTTTCAACACATACTTCAGATGTTATCAACACTTGCAGACAGTCGTACCTCTATAATTATCAAGTCCGCTCAATCCCCTGCAGTTAACTAACGGCTAGCTATAAAGGCTGGCAAGAGGTAGAGAACCACACTTTTCATGAGCAGAAAGCACACCTGAACACTGTGTATAGAAAGAAGCTTTTGACTACCTATTTCTTATTCACATATGGTACATGAGATTACCTGTATAGATATCTGAAAGCTAGAGTCCATGAGAATCAAAATGCACAAATTGATCAATGGAAGATTTTCAGTGGTGAAACTCTTGGAATGGAATTGAAGGAAAACAATTGTGTCTATCCTTGCCTCAGGTTTCCTTCACACTTTCAAAAATCAAGTAATTCATCAGAACATCTATTCCTCAACTGCTAAAATACAGTAATATTTCTTCCTCTTCCTTTGTCCCAAATTGCTGCCTACCGTGTGTGTTTGGTTACTAAATCAGCAGGGCATGGATTATGTTAAGTCTATGCATATGTATCAGTTAAAGAAATGGACCACTTTGGCCTCCAGACTCAGCAGACCAGTACTTAGAAGCTACAATACGCAACATTTTTTCTATATGAAATATAAAAGGCTACTATAACAAAGTAAAATCTTACACTGTATTCCCTATTAAAAGTCTCCTGATAGCAAACATAAAGCTTACTGAAATGCAAGTACCAGTATGCTAGTTGTCCTGCAATCCTAACTAGACTGCTACAAATGCACGCTGTTGGTAGAGATGAGGTCCATCCTTGCCTTTTTATTAACATTAAAATGACAACTGTAACATCTGCCACTTCAGCAATTTCCCTGTTTTCAAGAAGTAGTAGTAATACTGCACTTTAAACTTAAGAAACATACAAAACATTCAAGAATGTATGCTTTGTGCAATAAACCCCCACTGTTTCAAAAGAAACAGGCCTTGAACACTAGGTTTGAAAGTATCAAAACATGAAAAGTATCTCATAAGCACCCTTTCTTTGTCCATTTGACAAAAAAAAAAAAAAAAAAGATGGTGTTTTTAATACCAGATGAAGTACAAATGTTGCAAATTTACAACTAAACTTTAAGTACCAGGATACATATCACATAGACTGGAACTGTAATTTCAAACTACAAACATGGCACAACCATGAACTACAGAACATGGCATCCATTACATTTTAATTGGATCTTAAATACCCTACCCTATTACCAGAAACTCCAAATTACATACAGAAAAATACCGATCTTAAAAAATCTGTATGTCAGTCCCAATCATCCAATAAAAACACTTAACATTTTTACTGCAAATCTTTCCACTTCCGGACACTATCAGAAAAGGCCAGAAAAACAGTCTGACCCTTAACATGATTTACAAAATGTTAACCAACTTCTTCCACAGTAACAGACAATATGCTAAATAATAAACACATACTAAGAGATGAAGACTTAAAAAAAACAACACACACACAACCACCACAAAAAGGAACAGCTCAGACACAAATTTACATAAATTGGAGAGACTGCCCATTTCCTGGAATGCTTTACAAACCTCTCATGGTACCAATTCCCAGTTTCTCAATTCCCAGCCCTGCCATTATGATATAATTTTTCATATAAGGCAAATGCTGTAATTCTTTTTAAAGCACTATTTCTTTGTTTTGATAAAAAGAAAGTATGCCAAAACATTTCTAAAGTTATTAAAAAAACAGCCCAACTTTACTACACCTAGGCTAATCTGCTAAAATGCTTTCCTGCATCACTATTTTTCAAGCACCCTGTTATAATTAAAACTAAGAATATTTAATTATGGATTAGTAGAAAATTAACATTAATGTCAACACTAAATGGACAAAGTTAATATATACTAATTCACACTGTCCAAAACTATTTAAAAAAAAAGCAACACCCACAATTATAAGAAAGATGACAGAATATTATCACTGTGCTCTTATTTTGCATGCCTAGCAAAAGCACAGATAATCACTGTTAATTCTGTCAATACATGTGGCCCTGACACAAAGGAAATACCATTTTTTAAATCAGTTGGAAAACTAAAGGGCTAAAAAAACCCTAAGAGGTAACACAGACCAAAAACTGGCATATCACAAGGAACTATTTCATCTCTCTTTAAATTGACTCCAACAGCAATACTTTTAAATGGAAACATGCTTCAGATTCTGTCTACAGTATATGACAAACTGATTAAACTCAATGAATAGGAATTAACAAGCATCTTATACCAAATACATCAGATCAGCTACATCAACCTAAATCTGTATAGAAGCCAAGTAGTTTTAGTGTATGAAATGAAGGTTTGTCTCTGCAAGAAAGTCAACTTTGGCTAAACCCTGGAAGTACCAGTGGGAAGGAAAAAACAAAACAAAACAAAAAACAGTAAAAAAGAAAGAACAAGGAAATGCTTTGCACTTCACTTCCAATACAATGGATGTCCTCTTCCTCCTCCCCCCAAGAAATCTTTCAACTTTACCTCATGTGAGAAGGTATTCCTGAGAGAAAGAGACATCAAGATAACAGCAGGGTTCTCGTTTGGGTTTTTCACTTCTTCACATTAATGTGGTTGTCAGCTACAGAAGCATAACATCAAGCACCTCTTGCACCACATTGGCTACATTGGATTTGCAGCATTTCAACCAGTTTGAAAGGTGACCTCTCACTTTCCATATCCTCTCCCACAAAAACACACTAGCTACAAATTAAAATTTTCAAGGCCCTTTTCTGTAAAAAAAGTACAAAATGTCTGGCAACAGAGAATTCTATTCCTCCATCACACATACTAACAGCGCATACATGATTACAGGAAAGTTTGATTTCTTCCGGCTTATCACATATCCAATGCATGGAGCCACAATACAATATTCCTGACCTTTAATCTATATATTCAATAATTCATAAAATTGAATAGATGTGATGTCTTATCTGCTCTTTTGATTTGCTACACCCAGCAGCAGGACTCAGTTTAGTTCACAATACTACTGCCATACATTCTACAAGACAAAACTACATAAGAAGGGGGACTGCAGCCCAGACGTGGAGCGTGTACAGAACCTGCAACTATGTTAAACGACCAGACATGAAGCTTCCTACATCCCTGAAAAAGATCCCACATTTTTTCTTATTAAACTGTCAGGGTGTGGCTTCATTTAGCTAGAGCTCACACTGCAAAGACTTCATGGAATGTCCTGGTTTGCTTGCAAATGGCTCAAACCAACCCACTGCCTCCTGCTGACTGAACCCCACTAAAAGCAAGAGTAGTACCTGCTCTTATTGGGACACCAAATTTAAGCCCACAAAAGAATCCTGCCGCTGCACAAGTACCTGTGCAGATAACAGAGCAGTTCCCTCAACACTTGCAACCCAGGACCCCCCCACCTCCCCCCACTGCTCCTACCACCTTAACCCCAGCTAACCAGGGAATATTGTCAGGCACCCACAGAAGAGACACTGCTACAGCCTGCCTTTTTAAAAGGCTCAATAGCAGGTGTACTCTTCCCGCATAGAGCGGAGTATCCATAAATTTTTGCTTTTCTGAAGGATTCCTCTGGAAACACGACTCAATGATTTTCCTTACCTCCTAAACATGCACTGAAATCTCACATTGTTTTATAATGCACTGGCTTGTAGATTCCTAATCAGTCAGTTAGGATTTTGTAATTATGGAGTCTAGGGTCTTTGTTAGCTGTTGATCCTCTATGCACAAAGGCAATATTTTGTTACTATCACTGTGAAACCTATTAATTAAATGCACATACATACGGCCATGCTTTCTACAATAAAAATAACCGTTACATGGAATTTAAGTGATCTGCTAGATTAATTACTCTAAACCTTCCCGTACAGAGTAAATTGCATGAGGCTTCACACACACACAGAGAAAAGGAATTGTTTACCTTAAAAATAACAACTTCTTACTTATCAATAACAGTAACTGAAACACTTGCACATTCCCTGAAAGTAAAAAGCACAAACAAAAGTGAACCTGGTTCAAGCCAAGAAATTCTTCTCAAACATCTCTGCACTGAAGAGTAACATTTTAATCTTTCTACTTCCTTAACAACCTACTTTTCCTAGAAACAAGTTTTATTAAAAAAAATGCTCCATGAGTCAGTGCAATTCATAAATGCCCAAAACACTGTCAGAAAACTGAGGCAAAATACTTAAATATTTGCTTGGGTTGTTTGGGTTGTGGTTTTTTTTTTTAGTATGCACTGCACGGATCTGCTGCACAGATTCATACAGTAAGAGAACAGTGATATTTATAGAAGTATATTTAAAAACTAACTAAATGCCCCACAACTTCAGTTATCTCAGACTCTATATACTAAAACTTTAACAGACTAGCATAAAAAAGAAAATGCATTATATGCAAGAAAGGACTCAAAACTCAACTAACATCCTGAATTGCTGTCTGCGCTACTTAATTTTACAGTACCCAAAATAAAACATAACCCAGTGATGTTATGTCATGGATAATCCAATTACATACAATGCTTTTATTTCCTACCTAGCATACTTAAGCTTTACCTCATACAGAATTCCCTCTAATATTTCTGATAGCCTCAACAGCATTCACAGAGCTGACAGTAATTCTGGACCACTAACAGTTAATGTACGTTATTTAACTGGTTTGACATGTCACTCCCCTACCTTTTTAAGTTATTGGAAGAAGTACTTTTATAAATAACTCTGAAAATCAAAAGGAAACCACGGGATTTTTTAAAATTGAGCACAAAGAAAAGTGTACTTGCTTCTCCTTCCATCCCTCCCCCCTCCCCCCACGTCCTGACATTGAGCTTTTCCAAGCATGCCAGAAATAAACATCCAAACACAAGCAAGGGCCTAGGCTACCGAATTCAACACATTTTAGAGCTAAGACATCAGATCCACCAAGGCCAGCAGCAGAAAAAGAAATTCTTCACGTGAAAACATCAGCATACCGCACGGGCACAACAATAGGATGAACAAAGTGTCAAACACAAGGCTGCTGACAGGAACAAGTCAGAAAGCAGGAACCTCGGGGAGCACAGTCCTCTGCTTAAACCGTGTGGCATTTTTAAGAACAGTTCGACTTGTTCTGTGACGTTTTGTTAGCATTTAGTTTTTAAACACAACTGGCAGACAGCCTGCACAGCCTTTGTCAATAGCTCATGGATGGGCATCAGAATGTGCTACAGGTTGATAAGGACATCAGCACTGCAAACGCCCTGCCTGCAGTAGGAAAGCATCCAGAAAGAACTTGCAATGCGCACGAGAGTTTCCCTCAACGTTCACCGGGGGCTTCACGCTCCAGGCAACGAGCATATTCGTTCCCGGTATTTGTTTCGTGTTTACACCCCCCCCGCCCCCCCCCTTCTCTTTCTCCTCCCTGTCCGGCCATCTTGGGCCGACAGGAGCAGCCATTACTTAACTAAATGACAGGGCCAACAACTTTTCACAGAAACAAACATTTCTCTCAAAAGGCCCGGCAGGCTCCAGAAACCCGCGGGCCGTCCCACTCCTCGCCAGGCCGCCCAGCGGCGGAGTCAGCGGGAGGCCCGGCGGGCGGGACACGGCACTCAGCGAGGACCTGGCACGCTGGAGGCTGCCGGGCCCGGAGAGTAAACAAGTCACTGGGCGACGGGCTCCGGGAGCTGCTCAGCGCCTCACCCCGGGCCGGGCCCCCGCTCCCTCCGTCGCCGGGTCAGCCACCGACTGCCCCCCGTCCGCCAGTTGCCGCCAGGCGCAACCGCCGCCGGGCAGGGCGCGCGCAACCACCGGCCCCCGCCGCGCGGGGCGAAAATCACGAGGGAGGGTCCGGGGAGAGGCCAACGTCAGCAGCGCCTCGCGCGCGCCCTCCCCCCCCCCCGCCACCACCACCTCCTCCTCCTCCTCCTCCTCCTCGTCGTCGCCCGACCTCCCTCCCTCACGCACCCCGTTCCCCAACCGCGACGCTCGGCGTTTGCTGCCAGCCCGGGGCTCCTGCCCCGGCGTGCAGCCAGCCTTCCGTCCCGGGGCTGGACGGACACTCGCAAGGCCACGCTGCTTTCGTCCCCCACCCAGCCCCGCTCGGCTCTCTCCCGCACTGGGGACCACGCTGGCTCCGCGGGACAGGGGGAGAGAAAGGAGCAAAGGCGTCAGCGAGGCGTGGGAAGGCCGTAGCGGGGGGCGAGGCGGAGCGCCCTGCGCCCGCGGATGTGGCGGTGCCCCGCACAGCCGGGCTCGCACTCAGTTGCGCCCTCGCACGCACACACTCACCGCGCGGACCTAGGGGACCGGAGGGAGGGGGTTACTGGGCCGGGCCGGCTCCCTCCCCCTCCCCCGCTGCTCCCCTCCAGTCCCGCTCCACATCCACCCTCGCGCTTACCTTTAACAGCAAGGCCTTCGTTCTGGCGCCATCTTCATGAAGCCTCAGAAATCCGAAGAGTCGGCTGCAGAAGGGGAGCGGGCGGGAGGGAGGGGAGAGAAGCACCAGCGTTAGTGAGAGTCAGCCCCCCGCACGGGCAGGCGGGCGGACGGGCTCGTTCCCGGCGGGCAAGGACAGAGCGCGGCGGCGGGGGCCGGGAGCCCGCACACGGGCACACACGCACTCCCAAGCGGGGAGCCGCTGGCAGGGGAGGGGGGAGACACGGAGGGAGCGCGGGCCGAGCCGGGACACGGAGGCGGCCGGGGCGGAGTGGGGAGCGGGTACCTGTCGAGGCCGGATAGGGCTTCTCTCTCCTCGGCTGTCAAGCTGGCGAAGTCCTCCTCGCTCTGGCCGCTCGCTTTCCCCGCCGCCATTTTCTTTTCCTCATCACCGAAAGGAGCAGCAGAGGCGGCGGCAGCGGCGAGCGACACTCCGCACGATTTCATGGAAACGCAGCGTAATTAACTCACGATCGCAACCCCCCCCCCCTGCGCGCCCCCAACACCCCCCAGCGCCGGGCGGGGCGGGGTGCCCGACACACACACACCACAACTTTTATTACAACAACAACAGCCGGCAGGGAGGGGGAGGGAGGGAGGGAGAGAGGGAGGAGGGAGGGAGGGGAGAGGGAGGGAGGCGGGGGGAAGCCCCGCTGCTCGGAGGAGGAGGAGGAGGAGGGAGGGAGGGAGGGAGGGGGGAGGGAGGGAGCCCCAGCGCTTGAGACTCGGGGGAGGAGGGGGGAGGAGGCGGTGGCTGCAGCGGCGGCGGATGGCGGCGGAGCGGTGTTTACATGGCCGCGGCACCGCTCGGCCTGGCAGCGGGGGGTTGCGGGGAAGCGGGGCGGCGGAGGCCCCGCACGCCGTGCCGTGCCGTGCCGCGCCGCGGTATGCTTGCCGCCTGTACAAACTTCCCCAGCCGCTGCCCAAAGTTGTTGTAATTGTGTCACACAGCGAGCCCCACGCCGCCACCGTGACCCCCCACCCCGCGCCTCCCCTCTCGCGCCCGCGCGGCCAATCGCCGCTTGCGCGGCGCCGCACGTGACCTTTGTTGACTTACGTCAGTCACAGAGCTCTTCCACCGATGCGCTTCAGCTCGGCTCGCTGACATGGTTCCATTGGCCAGTGTCTGAGGGAAGAGGCGGGGTGTCAAGGATCCGCGGCTCCGGAGAGGTCGGCCGGGCCGTCATTCAGAGGGGCTTTTCTGTTACCCAGAGCTAGCAGGTTTGGCGTGCGCCTTTAAAAACCGGAGGGCGAGCAGGCGGGGGAAGCTTTCGGGAGTGGCGGGCGGCAGGGGTGGGTGAATAGGAGGAGGGCGAGTTGCCCTAATGGGTGCAGTTGCGTAACGGGGACTCCAGGTAGGGGGAGCGGACGTCGCTGGGGAAGCGGGCCCTGCTAGCGCCTCGTGGGCTGGGGGAAAGCCGCGCTTGCCCGCCCGCCCTAGCGTGGGCACGGGGCGCTCTTGGTACAACCGAAAAATAACGGCTTCCCCGCACGGGGAGCGGGGACTGTACTGGCAGGTGCTCCCGCTCTTGGGCCGCGGGAGGGAGAATAAGGAGAAGCCACCGCCCCCCGAGGCGGTGGTTGAGGTGGCGGTTAACGCCCATGCAGAAGGGCGGTGGCGGCGGCCGAAGTGAGGGCACCTCCGGTGGCAGGACGGTTGTGGCTTCACCCACTCTGGGATGTGGAGGCGCCCGTGCCCTCTCAGCGCCTTGGGGCTGGCGGCTCGCGGCGCAGCACAGACTTTCGGGCCGCCGGTCGCCGCGGGAGAGCGACCGTTGGTCCACCAACGGACGAGCGCGTGACGGGACTCGACGCGCGCCGGGCGCGAGGGAAACGGGGGGGGGGGGGGGCGGTGTAATTGTGGGCGGGGCGCCCAGGGTGAGCCGCCCCTCTGCGGGAGCCAGTGACAGGTGGAGCGGTGCCCGCTGGCGTCAGCCCCGAGGCCGTCGCGTCACGTGGCGCGGGGCGGGCGACCTCTCGCGAGGCAGCGGCTGGAGGGCGATGCGTTGAGCGGCTCGGTGGGCTAGAGCGGGGCTGGTTCATAGGGAAGCGCGAAGGACTGGCGTTGCGCTGCCGGGAACGTCTCACGCGTAAGTCTCTTGAGCTTTTTTGGACGTTGTGGGGAAAGGAGCTTTGCGTGCTCTGGTTGCTTCCCCTTTATGAGGCTGAGCTTGCCCACGGTGTTCCTTGTGGCTTAAATGCTACCTAGGCATCCTTGGTTCCTCAACCTTTCTTGGCTTATCTAAGAACTTGAACTTCCAGTTGTCTTTTTGCAGTCCTGTTAATTTGCCCATACTGCCAGGAAGCTTTAGGTTTTTTAAAAATCATTAGATATTACATCTACTTACGAGGAACCAGCCTTCTGGGGGTGCATGGTGGCATAGCTCACTGCTCATACCCATTTTGCTGAAAATGGATGTTCAATGGTCTTCTGTAACATCACTGTATCCGTTCTCCAGTGTCTAGCCACAGCCCCATGACAGGGCAGACTTTTTTTCTCTGCCAGTTGAATTTCCTCCTCTCAGAACAGGGCCTGTTTTATGACTGCCAGGCACTCCCGCGTGTAACTGAAGCTACAAACTGCCTTTGGGAATTAGATTAATAAGGTCCAAGGCCAAACTATCCACGTGATGTTCAGTCACAATGGTGCTGCTTACTGGTTTGGAGATGCTCACTGATTGGAGATGTGGTCCAGTCAAAGTCTTGAATCATGCAAAGGAAGACAAGATTCAAATTAGTATGTCCTTGCTTCTCTTAAAAGCCGAATCTTGTCATGTAGCCATACTTTCTGATGCAGATGCAGTTAGAACACAGAAAGCACCTGAGTTTGCTATGGTTACATATCTTGAAACAGCCAGCAGGCAGCTTGTTAGAGTGTTGGTATAATAGACGGGCATTAGTGTTTAAAGTACTTTTGAGTTTGGTGTCCAGATAAAAAACAGGTTACTTTTGGTTCCGAGGATGGATCACAGTCTGTTAATGGTGAAAAAGAGCTGTGATCAAACATCTGTCTTCACCTGTATTTTACATGGCTTATCAGTCACACATTTTCTCATTGGCATGAAAGATTCTACTGATGGGTACAGTGCCAAAATAAGATATTTTAGCAGTATCCCAAGTCAATGGAAAGGACAGTAAAGAAAACTATTTCTCAATACAAGGAAGATGTTTTCTAAATTACATAGCAATTCAAGAGACGCAGTGATGAAGTGAGTGCCTGCTCTGCTTCTTAGTTCAGCTGAAAGTATAAGTATCATGAGAAACTTCCATGCACCTGAAGTCACAACATCTCTAGTACCCAACTCCTACTCAACAACCACTCTTAACCTCTGTATCCTGCCTGTATTGCTTGCATTGAACTTCTAGCTGCTTTTGATTTGTGTTTTGGTTTGGGGTTTTTTGTTGTTGGGTTTTTTTGTGTGTCTGAGCTACTGTTTGGATGGTATGAGTTGTCATGCATTGTTTCAACTCTTCGAGATGCATCCAAAGCTTAACTTCTGCAATAATAGCAAGAAAAGCATGTAAATGCATGCTGAAAGTAGCACTCCCTGCCCATGCAAACAGTCAGGTAACAGTTTTGGGAGGTAAGACTCGTACACCATCACCTGCATGAAAGAAGAGAGTCTATTTCAGATAAGTGTGACGCTTGTCTTCTACTTTAAGATATGCCATGGAAGCTGACCTCAGAAGGAATATGTCCTTATGTTCTCAAGAAGAAGGGAGCTGCAGTGGTGTTCTTCATTATTACAGATCTATCAAGTCTTACTTAACTCATTAGGTTTTAGCTTAGTTTAAATTCCAAAGTCACCCGTGAGTCTCCAGAATCATTTTGGTGCTTTCTGCATGAAAGCTGTGGACTGATGAAACTCTTGGACTGAACAGTACTCTTTGGGTCCCCCTTCCCTGTATGTTTTCATCCCCATTGATTTTCCATGCAGAGCTTTTGTATTCCTGTACACTTTGTCAGGTGCTGCCTTGTCATGCTGCAAGACTTCCCAATCAGTTAAAGGACTGTGCGCTGTTAGTATGTGTACAGTTGCAGGGTAGGTTATGCCAGAGAGAGCTCTGTTCCAAGTAGATGTTTGACATGCTGGTCATTCTCTGCAGCTTGAAATTGAGATGCTAAGTAAATGCACCATTTCTGAAAAGCAGTATTAGAGACAGCAGAAGTTTGTTCTACAGTTCTCTTTATAAATAAATATACATCGCGTCATATCTTTTTTTTAGCTGAAAAGCAACTCCTGAAATTACTGCACAAAAGTTGATATGGAAGGAAGACTCAGCTTCAACACTAGGATTCAAGCTGTCATCTCACTGAATGTCAATGGTAGTTGTGGTATCTCAAGCATCCAGGTTCACTGGCAAATAGGACAAGCCTGAGCACGTATCAGTGAGAACTCAATCTTGGGAAAATAACTCCATGGTAGGATGGGACAAGGGAAGGGTGACCTGCTCCAGATCTACTTTTGACTCTCACATCAATATTACTTTTCACTTTTTAACTCTAGCAATCAAGTGCTTAGCTTGCCATTGTCAATTAAAGGAGGGAGGACCTTTTTAGAGGTTTTGGTGATCCCACCATCTTTAAATGAGGAAGAGTACAGTAGTCTGTCATGAATGGTCACCACAAATACACTGTAAATCTGTTGAAGTCCTGACTGGAGGCACGTTTGCTACAGTAGTACTGTCTAGTGTCAGGAATGCTGCTTCTCACAAAGTATGAAGCTCCTTGCTGCAAGGCTCCTGAATGGCAGACACACAAGTAGTCCATTAGTGTTAACAGTCCTGAAAATTTGGCAGACTTTTCTGAAGAGAATTCTACCTTAAATAAAGACTCGGTCTTCAAAATGTAAAATGTTTTGGGCTGCCTATGTGTAAAATATGGAGGAGCAAATGCATGCAAATACTAAGATGTTTTAATGTGTACATCTTAAAAAAAGAGAACTGTAGATATAAACTCAAAAGCGTTACCTGGTCGGAGTATACCGTACTGGTTTGTTTTGGCCATACCTAATCTTCCACAACACAGGATATGGAGCTGCCCATGTGACTTCTTTGTATTGGCTTTTGGATTCTAAAAAAAATAATTGAGAGCTTTTTCTTGAACTCTCCAAAGCTCTGTATAGTATCACACAAAAAGATTTTTGTTTGGTTTTGTTGTTTTGTTTTTTTTTAAGGCAGTTACTTCAGTATGTTGGTAGTCTGCAGGCTGAACTTCCTTAACTTTAAGCATGGACGAGCTGAACCTCTCTCCCAGTTTAGCATGGAATTCTTCTTGGACAAGGCAGCTACCACCAACTCACTTTCTCAAAGCAATATTCCTTGCTGGACTAAATCTGACTTCTTTTCTGTGTTTCTATAACACTTGTTCTCCAGAAGGACAGAGGCTCAGTGCAGTACTTCTGTGGTTATATCAAATGTATAAAAAAGCCATACTTGCTCCATGAAAGTTTTCTGGATCACAGTGTGTTTCCATGGATGACTACTATTCTTTTACTATCTGACCTCCTCATCAGATCCATTCTCAGATATGTGCTTATTTTCAAAAATGCTGATTAAGAGAACCTTTTGATCATTATTAACATATTTGGTGTGACTCCCAAGTCGGGTAGTAAATTTGAGTGAGTAATATATCAATCCCTGCAGGATACAATTAAAATCTCACGTCTTCTATAGTCTAGAGCACACATGCTAGTCACCTACAGCAAGATTTGTTATTTCAGCCCCTAGAAAAACTATGGTGCTTGAAATTAGGTGTATCAGGTCAAATTGGTGTTTCATTCCTGCTTGCGAAAGTTCTTTGCAGCTGCAAGCTATATGCTGCTCAGGAAGTAAAGGTAAGTCACCTCCTTACACTGTCATACAAGAATATGAAGCAGCTCAGGATGCACATGTGATCTCTGATACTTTTGGTTTGGTTTTGTTCTGGGGGCCCTTGTTTTATTTTTGAAGGTTTTCTAGATGTGGAGTCAACATTATAATAGCTCAGAAGACCTCTAACTATAAGGCAAATACCCTTTTACAGTAGCCCAGGAGAAATGTGACAAGACAACCATCTTGGATTTGTGTGTGAACAGAAAACAGCAAAGAAGAAAGGAAGCTAATCAGAAGGACCCACAGGATGCCATTTTGTGCCTTAGAAAAAATAAATGTACTGTTGCCACCTTGCCAGATTTTAGTCAAGCTGCCTGAAATACGTGACTATTGGGCATATAAGGGAAAGCAGCCTAAACTAATACAACCTGACAATGGATTAGTCAGGAAGAAAGTAGCTCCTTTGTTTAACCTTCCATATTCATTAACAGTTGGGGGTTTTCTGCATCTTTTTTCTTCCTGCTCTTTTCATTTACTCCAGTGTTAAAACAGAAAAGCTTAAATTACTAAATAACGTTCTTGAAATTTGGAACAAAAAAACCATGCAGTACTTAATTTTTGTATTTTGGCAGTAGCTCCTATATTGTCCAGGAGTTCACAATAAAACGATCTGCAATTTGCAGGTTCCCTGTACCACCTTCACTGATGTTCTGATGAGTGTGGTGTGATAATCTGTGTTAAATCTTGACAGTGAGTGATGGTCAAGAAAGTAGGAGACTGATCTAAACCCCAAGTTTTTGTTTGGGTTTTTTTCCTTCCAAAATGTACAAAATAGTCAAATGCTTTTGCTAGCTATAAGGAAAAACAATACATGTGTAGAAGAATTCTTATTGAAACTAAAAAAAGTCTTTCCAATACTCTCTATCACTATGTTAATAAACAAATATTTCTTCAATCTCAAAAATACCGTACTAACTATGGGTGATGAAGGGAGTAAAAGTGAGCTAATCTAGGAAATGCATTATTATCATGAAGATACTTTTTTCTTCATGAAAGCATTAAAAAAGTTAGTAATAACTAAATAGTTATAGACCTTCTATAGTATTGTCTGTCTTGCTTGAATCATATAGTAATTTTTGTCTATTGCCCTCTCCTCTTGGTTAGCTTGATTTTAAAACCCGAATTGTATCTGAAAGGCTTGCTGCTTGAATTCAGCTGGAATTTAAGTGATAATTCATAGTCACAAGAAGTACCCACAGTTACCAGTTGAGCAGTAGTATCTGTCACTGTGCAGTGTGCCAGCAGAAATCATAAAATTTCCCTTGAGCAACAGAAACTTCAAAGGAATTGTTACTTATTTAAAAATAATAACATGCCAACAATTCAATCTAAACATGGAAAACTGTGAATTTGTATACATAACCTTAACTGTATTCTGAACTGGTTTATGAAATTCAGAAATCGTTTTACTCTGGGTATTTTGTAGATCTGCTATCTAAGAGGGACTTGTTCTCTGCATGCTAGCATGAGCACACTTGCCTGTTTGCTGAAGTTCCATCAGTAGAAGGGAGTGTTAGAATAGCTACCACTGTATCATATATTTTGCACTCTATAGATCTCTGATATTATCCTGGGTGGCAATTTCTGCAGAGTTGGAGAAATAAACAATATGAAAAATTAAACTTATCCAGGAAGTGGTTCATTTACAGTGCTTCTGTTCATAGATTATTTATTTTTTTTTTTATCACATCTCTTCCCCCCAGCACTTTTGGCTGTGTGCATCCATTGCAAATACACATTGGGTGTGTGTTCCAAATGTGGGAATGATTTCATTGATGTTAATGGTTTCAGAAGGTAAGTGTCCTTCCCTCCCACTGTGAAGTGGATGTAGCAGCTTATGACATTGCACCTTCCAAAGAAATCACCTGTTTGACAGATGCTAATCATGAACAGGTATCTGCTCTTCAAAAGCAGTGCAAAAAACGAAATTGAGATTTCTTGCCCGCATGACTTCTCTTACAATTGTTGAGAAGCTGATAATAAAATACTGTGTTTATATTAACTTGTCTTCATCTTCAGGTTGACAGCTGTAGCTTCTATGGAACTTTATAGAATTTGGCAAGTGCTGCCAAGGAGAGGGGGTCTGGAAAAAGCAGCTTTATTTTTCTCCAGCTAGGTATTTATATATGTCTTAAGATGCTAGGCTAATGCCTTTTGTAGCCTAGTGGTTTTCTGGCTTTTAAGTAATAGTAAGTAAATAATATTTCTAAAGCAGCTGTGAAACAAAGTTACATTTTTTTCTTGTGTAAGCATTTGAAAGGAGCTGTTCACCATGCTCAGCAAACTAGATGCATGGATATCTTGTTTACTTTTGTAAATCCTGGGACAGAATGCTGTATTATCCAAGCTGCATAATCATCTGGTATTTTTGCTTTTCTCCTAAAGCAGAAGAGGTCACATGATGTTACTGGATTTAATTTAGTGCTTTATAGACAAATCACTTCAAGAAAGTATTTGAGAATTATTTTTAAAAGCCTCATCTGTTGTGTATGCTGCTTTTTGTTAAAGATTCTTCTGAGTGTTTGAAATGACATCAACAGCTTCAATAACCCCTCTGAAAAACTATTTTGATTGTAGTCATAGTCTTTTCTGCCCGTTTCCTACTACATCTGCCTGTATAACAACTTCTAAAATCCAGTGCTTTTGCACAACTAATGGTATGTATTAAGTCTTGTAATCATGTTAAACAAAAGTTTTAAAGGTGGAAATGGCAGAAGGGGCTCTGTGACATGTGATATGTCTTGTACAAAGGTAAGGTAGTGGTTCAGGAAGCTCCATTGTACACTTGCTAGATGCAGACAATGAAAATTCTCCACCCTTAGAGCAATCAGTGAGTCAGGGCGCATTTCAAGTAACATAAAACATGATGCTTAAATTTGAAGACTCTTGCTGTAGGGCGTGCAACTGTTCCCTTACATTTTAGAATGTTACCAAAATAAGGTGGTATCCCATCAATGTGATGCATAGGAGTCAGTGGGTGAGGAACAGGGTTGTACCCAAACCATGTAAACTTGTTCAGCATGTGTGACTGAAAGATCAAATACGATGTATGCTCGATTATTTTGTTGTTCATAAAATTGCTGCTATGAGAGGCAGATTCTATATAGTAGCTCTGTAGTGGTTCCCACCATAGTGATTTCTGTATGTCAGTAGGAGCTGATCATGAGAACATTGGGATGGCGTGAGGAAGACAAGTAGTTTCTGTCGTAAGCTTGACATTCATAAAACCAAAAGCAAGCCCTGCCTTTAAGTATACATTTTCCCTTGTTTCCCCCACCCATAAGCAGCATTTTACTTGAGAACCTGTGAAACAGGAAATTGCTAGTTTAGGAATGGTTTGGGGAATTTCCCATCTTAAAATTTCTCAAGGTATGGCTTGGTTTCTGTTTGAATTTTGCACTTGTATATTTGTTTGTACAAAGATACTAAGTACTACTAAAGTCAGTTTGTGAGCAGCTCTTCTCTAGTGGTGTTTTGGTTTGGTTTTTGGTCTGTAAATGAGTTCTATGGTGGTTTATTCTTCTGAGGAAAGTTAAAGCCTACTGTTTGTCTCCATGGATATGTATTCCCAGATTGAAAGCCAGCCAAGTGAGAGGAAGGAAATTGCTGTTGGTCTTGATGGCGGAACAGCCTTTTGGGAAAGGGGGTAGCAAAGAGCAGCTTCACTAAGAATGGGCAATGTTTTCCAAAGCCTTGATATGTGTCAATTGGTACTTTTTCTGCCAGTAGTGGATACACAAAATTTTACTGTAAATTGTGTATTTAAGTCTTTATACCACAAAATCAATACTTCTTGATATCAATAAGTCCCTCTAATATTCCTCCCTTTCAATTAAAAAATAAAATCTATATCCCCTACTTTATTCAAATGCTTACATTTAAGCATCCAAGTTTACCCCTACTGGAGTCTCAGTAGCTGTCTAGATACCATGAAAATATCAATGCAATTGGCACTATTTTAAAGACATCAATGTTTTGACAGTACATGGATACATTTCTTCTCAGGCTAGGTCACATAAAAATGACCAGTGCATAGTCTTTAGGAATTTACATTGTCCCTGCTCCGGTTATAGTTGTTCCCTGTACAAAAAAAGCAGGACAAATGTTTTATTATAGAACGTAAATACTGCTGTTGGCAATCACGTCATTGGTTCTTTTTTAAAGAAGCAGTTGGTTTTGCTTTCATTACATATCTCTTCAAGGTGTATTTCTAGTGAGTAATTCCACCTTACTAAGGACCCAAACAGGCAAGTTGTGGAATGCCATGTAAAGAGACTTGCTGCTCAGTATGTGGCAAGATCAAGCCCCATTTTTAATGGGGCAGTTCAGATAAGCTTGCAACCTCTGAATGCTTATCAGAACTCCTTTATACAGGAAACTGGGCAAGAATCAGGTTTTTCTTGCAAATTCAGTATTGTTCCTGGGTTCTGTTACATAAGCCTGTGATAAAGGAGACATCCTGCACTGTTTGGGCTTCTGCTGTCTCTGGAAACATAATTGGATGCAATATGTATCATTAGTGAAGAGCAACTCTTACATATCTACTGTTGAGCCGATAAAGGAGACATCCTGCACTGCTTGTGCTTCTGCTCTCTCTGAAAACATAATTGAATGCAATATGTATCATTAGTGAAGAGCAACTCTTACATATCTACTGTTGAGCCTCTTTCATAAATCAACTGATTTTTTTCAAGTGAATATTTCTCTTTAGGGTTATTAATTTTTCAATGTAAATGCTGTCAGTGGTCTGCAAAATGTAGGGAAAATATAAGCAGGATGATGACAATTTCTGTCTCCCAGTTGGAGGGTTTTGATTACAAACACTGCCGTATATGTGGGTAGTTTGGCAGCATACGAGAAACAGATCACGACAGCAGCTGGAGAGTCAGGAACAAGGAGGTGAAGAGAGAACCAAGTGCACAAGATGGATTTGATCACCAGTTAAATAGAGGCCAAATTCTTGATTTGTCACTTTCTCCACATCTTCTTTCTGTCGCTGTCGTAGTTTGACACTCACTAGTTGTGTAAAACATGAATGTTTTGTTAAAATTCAAAAGTATCTGGCAAAAAGCCAGGTCAGATCAGGTTTGTGTTTGGTTGGTTTTCCATAGTCTTGGTCAAGCCAATGACTATGACAGCTCTTTTGTCAAAAATTACATAGCCATGTAACCAACATGAAGGTGCCTCAGAATGTCATCGCATGACATTTATTGTAAAAGAGCAGCCCCTGCTTCTGAACCATCCCCTCATAATCACCATTGCCAACCCTGCCAACTCTGTCTGCATCCTGCCCCAGCCATCCCTCAGCAATACTGATTTAACTGTTTCCAGTGCCATGCTGGAAACTGAAGCTAAGTCATTGAAGTAACCTCAGTTAAAAACAAACAAAACCCCACCCTAAAAAAAAAAAAAAACCAACCTGCAACAGCAAACCCCCAAACCTTCAGAGGGAGGTGAAAGCCACTTCCAGGCAACTCTTACGGTAAATTATTCATGCGCAGGATTGTGAAAAATATTTAAGAATAACATTTTAATACGAAATTAAATGCCAGAACAGATGATACAATGATTATATTATTGAGCAGCATATTGAATTCTATTAAAACTTGTCTGGCTAATAAATTTTACATCATCGCAGGCTGCTGCTGTGAACAATCCTGAGATTCTTTTGTGAGGAGGTTTGGCGTGTTCATAACAGTGCCTCAGAAGCTGGTTGATTGATGCACAACACAGTGAGATGATTGCATCTTGTGAGGTTGACTGGAGATTGCCATCACAGGAACAAAAGCCAAGTTAAAAATTACAAAAACCTGGAACCTCTGAAAGCTTATGAACCATAGAAATGACCTACTACTAACTCCTTACTACCTTTAAGCAATTGTTAATTTGGTTGCTAGTTAGATTTTAATTTGGGAGAGTTGGAGAAATTGCTATTGGTCTTTATCATGAGCAATCTTTTTGTAGTGTTCCTGTACTGATGTAGCAGCTGTTGCTGGGAATCAAAACCCAGATCCATGCACAAGAAGGAATATCTCTTTTTAAAGATAACACTTCTGAATGCTGTGTTACCTGTGTACACGTTGCTTTCCTAATTGAGCATGATCATAAAGGAGCACGATTTCTGCACAGCTAGCACTCTTAAAAAGGAAACGTCATCCACCAAATGATAGAATCGGTAGATTATATAGGAAAAAAACTTTTATGAAAGAACTTGTGTCTGATAATACGTATTAATTCTTAAGTTGGAAGTATAAAGATTATCTTATTGAACTAATCACTCCCTCTTAAGCCCAGCTTTGAAATGTTTCCATTAAGCTTATTCAGAAGTGTAGGAATCATAGCTAAGATGTTAATTCATGAAAGTGTTTAAAGTAACAATAAATAAAGAATAAACACCATAAGGGTTAAAGATTAAAAATTAAACTTTCAAGTACTGTCTGCTTGCTTTGCAGCCTTAATACATGGGCTGTGATTCCCGCTCTGCATTAACATTCAGAAAGTTTTACTTCATGAACATGTAATTGTTTGTATTAGAAGCTTAACTGTTGTATGCGAAATTAGAATCATGCCTGTGGGTGTTTAAAATGGAAGAATAATACCAGTTAATGACTTCAGTGCAACCAGGAAAATTACATCAGGGAGAGTATTTCAGATTTTGCAGATTGGCCAAATTTATACTGATGAGAAATATGTAAGATTTAGCTCAGTAAAATTTAATGAAAACAAGCATATATTGAGGAAATGAAAGTGTGCAGGCTTATTTGTTGCAATGTGTGGAAATTGGTTAACTTTTTATTTGAGAGAGAAATGAAGTTCTGCTTTATGGAAATTACTGATTATTTTTCCAAAACATTGTTACTTGTTTTGACATAAACAGTTATATGGTCTTGCAGATAGTTTCTTTAGTAAATTAAATTTATCGAACTTGCTGTTTCTTCACAAACAAATATATTTCTTTACCGGAAGTACACAGAGCCATATTCCTTTGCAGAAAGAACTGAGTTGTTTTGAAATATAGAAGGAAAACAGAAGAGTTTTTGTTCAAAATTCCAAGTGTTTTCTACAAAATCTTCCATCACTGTTCGGGCTGTTTTCAGCTTTGTAACATCCTCTTCTGCTCACGCCCCTGCTCTGCACAATACCCAACACATTACCTCGGGTAATGTCAGAAGACTCTGGCATTCAGTTGCTGGCAAAATTCATTCACATTAATCATCTGGCTTGCCACGTAAGCTATGAGTTGTTCCATAGGTTTTGCTTTAATTAATTCCCAAGAAGTACAACTGCTTCTCACTTTTATTCTCAGTATGTGGTAACTGCATCCTCCAATTTCAGCAAAGTTTTGCTTCATCTAAGCTGTTGGGTGCTGTAAGTAACTTCTTGTTGTGAAAGGTATGAGGCGGAGCATTTTGGATGTTGATATAATTTGCAAAAAAGCTGAGAGGTTCAAAATGAAAATAGGATCAATGATTTGGACTTCCTAATAATGATATGGTTAGAATATAATCAGCTAATTAATTAGTTTATCCATTTGCTAATTAATAGATTTAGCTGTAGATCTTGTAGTAAAATACTGGAGCTTGAAAAGTTTTTAAAAGAGATGCAGCCCAGAAAGCCAACCGTATCCTGGGCTGCATCAAAAGGAGTGTGACCAACAGGTCGAAGGAGGTGATCCTGCCCCTCTACTCTGCTCTTGTGAGACCTCACCTGGAGTATTGTGTGCAGTTCTGGTGTCCTCAGCATAAAAAGGACATGGAACTGCTGGAACAAGTCCAGAGGAGGGCCATGAGGATGATCAGGGGACTGGAGCACCTCCCGTATGAAGACAGGCTGAGGAAGTTGGGGCTGTTCAGCCTGGAGAAGAGAAGGCTGCATGGAGACCTCATAGCAGCCTTCCAGTACCTGAAGGGGGCCTATAGGGATGCTGGGGAGGGACTCTTCGTCAGGGACTGTAGTGACAGGACAAGGGGTAACGGGTTAAAACTTAAACAGGGGAAGTTTAAATTGGATATAAGGAGGAAATTCTTTCCTGTTAGGGTGGTGAGACACTGGAATGGGTTGCCCAGGGAGGTTGTGAGTGCTCCATCCCTGGCGGTGTTCAAGGCCAGGTTGGGTGAAGCCTTGTGTGGGATGGTTTAGTGTGAGGTGTCCCTGTCCATGGCAGGGGGGTTGGAACTAGATGATCTTGAGGTCCTTTCCAACCCTAACTATTCTATGATTCTATTCTATGATTCTATGAGATGCAGATTCAATATGCCAGGTTGGACAGAGCCTTGGGTGACATGGTTTAGTGTGTGGTGTCCCTGCACATGGAAGGGGTGTTGGAACTAGATGATCTTAAGGTCATTTCCAACCCTAAATATTTTATGGTTCTATGATGCTTTAATGAACCAGATACAACTTACAGGCAATCGGTGGATGCATGAGTGCTGAAACGGAATGAGATAAATCTCATTTTTAAAGTTGGACAGTTTATTCAGAGATTGAATCAAATTAAGAGCGTGCATGTATGTTCTACTAGCATAGAAATAGTATAGTGAATGAACAAAAAGGTAACCTTAATAATGTTATCCATAGAACATCTGAAAGGAAGTAGAACAGAACAACATGTTTTAACCAAAAGGCTCACAAAGCAGTCCTCTGATATATCAAAGCTAATTAGGACAGAGTCCAACAATTACAAAAAATGTTTAGTTGTAAAGAGACACCCGGCAATGTTTTGTCTTATCTCATAAGCAGATCGTTAAAGGCTTCCTGTTATATTTCTTCATGACTTCTTTTCAGGAAGATCTATTACCCTCCTCAAGAGGAGATTGAGACCTACCCGAATGTTTCATTTGGCCTACTCCCAGTCACCCCGTCCTCTGAGATACAGTCGGGGAGTAATAATAGCCTGTGTGAATGGTTCTTGCAGTAGCATTCTGCTCTGGGTTTGCCCTTCCTCACTTTCTTCATCACACTATGCAGCATAGATGTGCAATTTCGATCCAGTCAAGTTTGCGGCACATGTGCAGACAGACTTCTGAAGGTGTCAGGGAAGTCATTGCAGCACAAAGTTGACATGAGTTTTGCCATAGCAGCAAGTTCAGGTACTGCTGGTGTAGCATAGTCTCAAATGTCTGAGGAAAAGAGAAATTATCTGCAACAGTTAATGTAGGGAGAAGGGCTGGCACCATGCAAGAAATTTATCAAAGTCTTTCTGTCAACACCATCTTCTGCTTTCATATGATTTTGCATGTAATAGTGGCCCAATAGTCTGAGGTACAATCGTTAAACAAAACAAGAGCAACTGCTTTTACAGTTAAACGCAGTTTGGATAGAATAGTCCTCCAGCTGCTCATTGAGGGAGTCTTCCTTTCCTGTACATACAAGAAATGGCAGAGGGGAGGAAATAGAGATAATTAGTTAGCTTATATCCCAGACTGATGCCTAAAGGTATCATGTTTATTTTTACACATAGATACCAGTATTTTAAAAATAACTTTTCAGTTGAACCTGTTCTCACATTCTCAGTTGGCACTTGTTCTTTTGTCCTTTCTTGGCCTTCCTCCACAGCCTTCTAATGAAAATCACTGCACAGTTCTCATTGTCCAGTCAGCCTTTGGATTTCTAACTCAAAATTACCATTCTTTTTTTGGGAGAAATGTGTGTGCTCACAAGTTTTTCCAGGCTTCCTCCTTGTCACACTAAAATTGATGCAAAGCACATCCTGCCTTTTTTCCAAGCAGAGGGAGAAATTGTATAGTCTGCCCACAACACGTCTCATTGCCACTTGACCTGTCTACAGCCCACTGTTATGAAGTCCTATCCATAAGTAATCTTACTTTTTAATGTAAAGTGTTTGGTTCTAGAAAAAGGTAAATAGTGTCTGTGTGGTTTTCATGTAGATTTATGCCCTCACTTTATTTCAATTTATTCTTCAATAACAAAGCAACTGACTATAATACTTAAAAATCAGTTTGCTTTCTGCAATCAAGCAAACTTCATCCAAGCTCAATATCCTGACAGTCAGTTCTAATGTTTGCAAGTACACACTGAAGAAAAATATTTTGACATCTTGGCTGTCAGATAATCTGTCAGTAACAGTTAGATCATTCATGGAGAGAAATGATAACTTCCAGAGTAATTTATTGGGAAAATGATACATTTACTGCAGTGAAGGACTCTGCTGGATGCTAAAAAAGTTACAGCTTTTTTGCAGGCAAAGCAGCAGGCTTCCAAATATGGGGTATTCTCTTGTGACAAAAACACAGAAAAAGGAACACTTGACAGAAATCATCGGCTAGGAGTATGTACCTGCAAAGAGCAGTATGTTCCCATACGTTTAGGAAGCATTAGGAACCTCACACTGAAGGATGTAATGCATACAGAAGAGAGAAGGAGCGCTCAGGATCCTTACCAAAGAGGCTCATGAGGCACGAAAGTTGTACACCAAATGCTTTACTTGGAATAATTTTTAAAAACTAGGGAAGTTCTCAGCCCTGTTGTGTTATGGCTGGAAAAAACGGCACTGTCTTTGGGCAGAGGTGTTTCTTGGCATGATGCAATGACTGCTGAGTTTTCACAGCTGTTGGTTTAACATCTTCCAGTTTGGCTTCACAGACATTTTTCATTCTTCGTCTGTTAAAAAGTAATCTTGCTTCTATGGAGAAATGTATGAGCGTTATATGTAATGACAGTAGTAATCATTTCCAAAGTGCTCAGAGGACTAAAGCCTAGGTTTTTGTCAGCTTGCATAGTGCTGTTAGATGGTATTAGTCTAAGGTTACATGGAGTGTCTGCTTTTAATATGGCCCGATTTGTGTCCCATACTGATTTACAAATGATTTTTTTTGTCATACATTTTATAATGTAATTAACAAATAGTGAATTTATTACCCTACGTACTGCTATTGTTGGCAATGATGACAATAAAAGCCATGATTTTGCAAGAATAAGCAAGACCACATTATATAGGAAGACTGGCAACATTAAAGATTATTCAGCAGCTAAAGAAAGGTGTTTGTAACATAGGCAATCTCAGCTCTCAGAATCTTAACTCTGCCTTTGTCTAATTAGTCAACCAAGTCTCATTGGAATCTACCTTTCCCTTGATGGTTAATGCCAGTAGCAGTGCTCTGTCAAGCTGCTTCCTTCCAAGTCTTTTTTTTTTTTAGTGCTTTTTCTGAGGCAGATGTTTTCCCTTTTCAGATAGGCTAAGCCATTAGATTCAGTTGATGACATTTACTTTGAGCTTCATGTGTTGTGAGCCACTTGCTAGAAATTACAAAATAAAATGTGTAAGACATGATCTTAGATTGTTAAACCTTTCTACATCAACCTTTTATTGTCATTTTTAGTGGAAAGACAACAGATTATCATGGAACCTCCTTGGTTTATTATTTTCATTTATCATCAGTGAGACTAAAAAATGAAAAACTCTTGCCATATTCATCTTTATTTATCCTCCTTTTTGTTCTTCTGTATTTCTTCTACTTTTTCTGAGGGAGAACAGGAAGAAGGGAAAGAGAAGGCTGAGGGTGAAAGGAGGAAACCAAGGAGAAAATTAAATAAAGTTTGGATACTTTATCACAGAAGCTTTCAACCTGAAAAAAATATCTTATTTAAAGGGTTTACAGATATTCCATATAGAATAACAGTAATTTTGTGTTTGTTTTTTTTTTTTTAAATCACAGAATCACAGAATCACAGAATCCCAAGGGTTGGAAGGGACCTAAAAATCTCTACCAGGAGTGTCTAGTGTAAATCAGCACAACTCCACCAAGGTCAGCTGAGGACAAGTTACACAAACTTTAGCCACTGTATTAGCCCATATTTAATATTTTTTTAAATACTTTATCCAAGTTGACAGGATGTGCGTATGGTATCTGAGTTACCAGGCTGTAAAGGCTGTAGCCTTTAGCCTTCTTCTCTGTCTCCTCACCATCATATTTCACTTAAAATCTTATTGCATCAGACTTTGATGATCAGCCCTTTTTTGTCAGTAACACATCCAGCATATTAAAATGTCTTGCATAAAATATAGTAGTGATAAGTTTGAGCCCTTTTCAACTAAAAAAATCGTAGCCAATTTTAAAAAATCAGAAGTTCAAGCATTTCAAAATATATTGTGGATGTAGCCATGATTTCTGCACAGTCAGTTATTTTGGTATATACCGAAAAAAATTACAAGCTTCTATCTCGCATTTCATAAATCAGATTTTTCTGTATACAAAGCACATACCAGAAATTAGTATCTAAACAACATGCCAGTTGGCTTCTCCATGTGGCAGCTTGTAAACAAAAATATTTGGGGACTGTGCATTTTGACATCATGACATGTAGTGCAGTGTACAAACACAAGTTCTTTGGAAGTATCCTGTTCCCCTACAATGGAAATAAAGTGATAAATTGTGCTTGCACTGCTCTGTTGGAATTCAGCAGGTAGAACTTTCCAAATTCAGATGGTACCGTTGTTTTTTTTCAAAGTGGTGTACTGAGAAGTTAGATGTTTTATTAGTGACCTGTCTTTGCATCAGAGCGATATGTCAAAACCAATGCGGTGTTTTGTGTGTTCATCTTTAAGCTGTTTGGAAATATTTTTGCCCATATGACTTTTGTTTCGATCAGAGACAATTTTGGTTGTACTGAACTCAGTGAAACATTTCCCACTAACTTCAGTGGGATCAGGAATTAGGGGAAGAATGCTGCTGCCTGCTGAAGCTGATCTAAAGCCATGCTGTTGCCAAAGGGCGAAAGTGATGTTCTTGCCTCTGTGGACCAATGGTTGTATTTCTGGTTGCATCTTTCATGCAGGCCTAGCGATCATGTGGCTGCGAGGTATCACAGAAAGAAAAAGATGATTCATCACCTGATAATTACTAGGGCAAACAGTGTCAGCTTTGTTCACATACTACAGATTCCAAGCTGTGAATCAACATCCATGAGATTTAAATTCAATACAATAAGACTCAAGAACACAAAATACGCTACTGCTATGGTATTTTATTTCATGAAAACCAAAGCAAACAGACCAAATCTTGTGGAGAAGATGTAAAGGTACATTATTACATTTTTCCTATAAATGCAACTGGAAAAGTCTAAAGAAAATCATGTTTAAATCATAAGAAGAGCGAGATGTAGGAAGAAAGCTAGAATGAACTAAAAGTAGTTGTTACCTGACCTAAGGGCTATTTAAATAAGCATTGCAGTGCAGAATCTTTCAAGCAGAACTGAGGATCAACAGGCTTAATGTATTAGTACATCATGAAGTACAGTGCATGAAAGCAATTTAAAAAACACAAACATCTTCATTATTACTTAGTCAATGATTTAGATTCTTTTTACATTTCATCCAGTTTTGTTTGGTGTCAAGCATGCAAATATAGTAAACATGTATAGGATCCTCTATAAAGTTATCTCCTTTTTCTACTGCATCTGCTAAAATAGTCTCACATTTTTGTTCATTGTGTCTTGCTAATTTTTTGTGCCACATCTATTTTTGTGAAATCAAATAAGAAAAAAACAATTAATGAACAGTTTAAAAGGTAAGTAGCTTTCTAGTGTGGTGACTAGGGAGGAAGGAGAAGCTGGTTTTATTCCTATAAATCAAAGGAATCATGCAAATATCTGAAACTTACATCCTTAATTTGCTTTCATATGTTTCAGAATCTCACTGTTACTTTCAGCCAAACATCATAAACTAAAAATGGTTCTAAATGCCTACAGCTTCTTTAATTAAAACAGAGTATATTCTTTCTTCTATCTCAGCTAAGTGATGAAAAGCAGACTTTATAAGGTGAAGGCCAGACTCAGGATTCTGTTGTCCCTGAAATTTCTTTATTTCAAGATTTTTAATAAATTCTTTATTGTTTTCTTCCTGATGCATTAACACATTCTTTGGTGTTTTCTTTTTATAGTAGATGTCCATAATCCCAAATTATATTTCTGTCTAAGGTTTGGGTTTTTTGGTGGGGTTTTTTTTTTTTTTTTTCAGTTGAAACGTTCTTTTGCTGCTTTTTCAAGCCTGACTATCTTCCTGCTGTCTTTCTGTGAACTTTCTGTAGTTCAGACTTACTTGTTTAACTGATAAATAGTTTTGCATACAGTTTTGTATTCCCAGTTATGCATCCTTTGCCAAGCTGGTTTTGTAATTATTTCAGAAGAAGAAAACAAACTTGAAAAACTCATTGAACAGAGGTAGGATATACAAGACCAGCGTGTACTGCCTTCTTTTCACAAGACTTGTGCGATCACATTTGAAATATTGATCTCAGTTTCATCTCAATAGCAAAAAAAGCAACCAAACAAAAAAAAAACCAAATAAAAAAAACACAACCAAAACTAGGAAATTTATAAAAGAACAGAAAACTGGCAGAGAGATAAGAAGTTATGTTTTACAGCAACACATAAAAAAACCCAAACAGATGAAGCTGTTACTGATTATCCTAATTAACAATCTCTTGAACAATGGAGTGGAGTTAGTAAGCTCCCTAAGGTCTGAATCCCAAGGTTTGATGTTTTGTGTTTACAGCTTCAGAAACTAAAATTGTCAGCAAGAAAGGGAATACTGACTGTGTTTATTGTGCTTCTTGGTTATCCCAGTCCCAAAATTTGCCAGATGCTTGTGTGCTCTTCTAAAACAGGTTTAAATATTCAGGATTGATATGCAATTGAAATATATAAGCTGAGGAAGCCCTACAGCATGAAGGGAACTAGTGTGTAACTCATTAAAATAAACCATAAGAAAGTAGATTAAACTTAAAAATAGAAGATTCAGGCTAATTATTACCAAACATTTAGCTACTAATGCCTACATGGCAACATAAATAATTGCTTTGAACATGTAAAACTATATAGAGAAAGATATGCAAAAATCAGTGATTAACTCTGTATAGGTTGGATGTATTAGGATGACTAATAAAATAGGGTTTTAATCTCTAGAATCTGTACTGCATATATACACATGCAAATCTCTAAAATCTGAAACTGCATATACACATATGCAAGAGATACCAGAACGTGACCCTATAATTGGTAAGATCCAATTACTTCAATTTGTCAGGACAATCCCAAAGTATTCTATGCTGCATGAGAACTAAGACTATAAATAATGCATTTATTTTCAAATAAATGAGAAAAAGTAATTTTTCCTGTATTCCTAAATGCTCATAAATCATAGTGATTTACTGTGTCAGTCTTCCTTTTTGGTTCTGCCACCTCTTTCAGTTCAGTTTAAAGGCTGTACGTATGGAGAGACTGACTATAAGATTTTCAATCTCTGGAAATTCAAACCTGTCAGAAAAAAAATTCTGGCAGCTGAGCTTACCCCTTTACTTACAGGAAAGCGGCAGCACTTTTCATTAGGCATTATCCCAGTCAAAACTGTGTTCCGTTTGTTAATTCAGGGTGTAGGGGATACAACTATTCTTTGTATAAAGATGTATGCTGAGGATTCACTGGAATGAAAGCAAATGATGTGTTTGTAGTAACATTTTACATGGCTGATGCTGTGGACATGAGTAGCTTAGTCAGAGGCTACCCTGACTAAGAAGGGACCGAGAAGCCCACAGAACTGGTCAGCAGTTAGTATTCCTGCTGACCAGAGTGCTGGGAGTAAACAGGGAGACCAGGAGAGAATTTCAGCTTTATAGTGTTTTTCCTATAAACAGCTCCTTTTGAGGTCTCAGTTTCATTCTGCTAATTTTTCATATCAAAGCTAAAACTTTCTTCCCCTACAATTCCTCCATTTCACATCAGTTTGCAGCACAGTGAATTAACTCTTCCAAACCAGGAGTCGATAATGTCTTGCTTCAGGAGGTGCCTAATCACTGTGATGAATTGTCCTAATAAAATCAGAGACCTTTACAGATGACATTTTCATTTGCAGTAAGTTGAAGATGGGTTTAGCAAACGGCTGCTTTACACAACAGCCAGGATTAGTCACCTTATTCTTACATCAAGCATAAAGTAGCTATTTTATATGGGGAATTACGAAAGAGCCAAATAATTCTGGATTATTGATCTATTTGTCTGCTGGGAGGTTGTGAGTGAAAAATCTTTTGCTCTGTTGTCCTTAATTCAGATGCCATTAGTGCAGAGGTTACTCTAGGATCACTATGAAAGAAATTGATATAATGTCCACAGTGCTGCAAAATATGTTTCTTTTCCAAATAAAAATAAATGGAAGTTAACAGAAAGTGGTGTTTAGTAACTTAGAAACCACAATGTTTTATGATAGTAAGACCAATCAAGAACTGCTATAAAACATGGCTTAAGACCTTGTAGAATTGTACTTAATACTTTAGACATGAACAGGGTGACTACAATGTAATCAGTAATTATTGCCCCTGTCTTATAAAGGATCTCTTTGCACTTATTTTCTTTGACTATCATCATAAAAGACAGACTAGCTCAATTTTATGTGTGGTATAAATATACTTTTCCTGATTTCACAGTAATTGCCTGTGGTTGTTTAATTTGTCAGTGTGATTAAGATCTTTCCTCATTTACACTTCCAAAGTCCTATTGACTTGATGCAACAGTGATCTATTGTGTAACTATGAAAATTAGTGCAGGATATGATGCTGTAAATAGTATTTACCATAAAAAATGGAACATAATTTGCCCTTATTTGTACCCAAGTAGCTGAGAGTACTTTGTAGGAATTTCTACTGTATGTTTTTATATATTTAGAAAAAAAAGATCTGTATCTTTTTGTCCTGGGTTCAGCAGTAGCAGTCATTTTTCTCCTTCTTAATAGCTGGTGCAGTGCTGCGTTTTTGACTTTCAGCCTGGGAACAGCGTTCATAACACCGATGTTTTTAGTTGCTGTTCAGTAAAGTTTAGTCTGACTTTGTGAGTCTCATGCTCTGCCGGGGAGGAGAGGAAGCCGGAAGCAGAGACAGGACAGCTGACCCAGACTAACCAAAGAGGTATTCCATACCACAGCACGTCATGCCCAGTATATAAACTGGGGGCAGTTACCTGGAAGGGCTAGATCACTGGTCAGTCGGGCTGGGTATTGGTCAGCAGGCGGTGAGCAGTTGTATTCTCTTCCTTTGTTATTTCCTTTATCATTATTATCATTGGTGGTAGCAGTAGTGATTTGTGTTATACCTTAGTCACTGGACTGTTCTTATCTCAACCCATGGGAGTTGCATTCTTTCGATTCTTCTCCCCATCCCTCCAGGAGTGGGGGGAGGAAGAGGGGGAAGTGAGCAAACAGCTGCGTGGTTTCTGAGTGACAGGCTGGGCTTAAACCACGACACTTTTATAATAATGAGTAAGTAATTGCAGAAATCTTCTTTGGTGCAGGTGTTTACAGCTGTTTGCCTCTCTCCTGATTTACTCTACTGTACTTTGCTGCCTGTTTTATTTTGTTTCACCTGAAGCACAGAAACAACTTAGCTTTCTGATTTTACTACTTTCTTAAAGAATTCACCATGTTTCTCTTTATGGTTGAGCATTTCTAAATGTCAGTCTGAAACCAGGCCAGAAGGTGTTTTGGCTTCATGGGAGCAGTCAACTGTAGGGTCCTGCACTTGATTTCCCAGATAGCTCTATGTAGCTGTGCTCACGGGTGACCACTGTGAGAGAGCATCGCCATCGGTCCTTCTTTAGGTAGCCTTATGTGGAGCTACATGGAAAATTTCTTTAAATAATGTTTGTTCAGTGCAAATTAGAACCAATTTGTTTTCAAAATTGTCCTTTATTAGTGCATACATCTGTATTTAAAACCAGTAACAGGAAGGGGGGAGGGTCTGCTAAGTAATGGTCACAGCTGGCCAGGAGAGCCTTTGAAAAGGTGTGCACATGTGCAGCCCTGTGCCCTCGGGAGTTGTGCAAATCTGGGAGCAAGGAGCGGGAGGAGGACTGAATCCGTATCTCTCATCAAAGAGGGAAGAGGTGCACAAGGCTGCTAGATGCATGAGGGAGGGCTTCTTGTTAGAGGCCCCTCAAAAAAAGTGGGTGTTGAGCCTTGTGGGAGAGGGTACAGACTTCTGGGAGACAGAAATGTAAGCAGATACAACGATTTGTGCTGGAGAAAAGGGCCAGACAAGACCTCACAAACGTGTGTGTGGTTTTGCAGTGTGTCTGGAGTGTCTTTCTCTAAGTGCTCTGCATATCCCAGATGGCTAAAGAGGAAAGAGAGGACTACAGAGCCGTCTGAGGCCACTGGAGGTACCTTTTGAGATCGAATGTTCACACCCTCCAGTTTCTCCATGACAGACCTTTATTTACATACCTATGACAGACAACCTGCAGTCTATGCAAACTATGCTCAGTCCCACCATCTGCATTGAGCAGTCCTCTGCATGTAAACTGCTTACGTGTTTTACCTGTGTCCACATGATCCCAAGTGTGAAAGGATGACCCTTGGTTTACCTCTGAAGTTCAATGATGTGCTTCCATTCCTTATTTCAATATTGCTATTACTTGAGCAACTTTCATCACAATCTTCAAACTAGGTAAAGGCCTCAGCACTGCACAGGGATCTCAAGAGGAGTTCAGAATTTAAAGGGATTGTACGAAATGTCATTAAAATTCTTTTGATGTCCGCATAAATTAATATGCAGAAGGGAAAAGGCATGGCACTGTATGTTAAACCATGTTTGTACAACACTGCCCTTTAGCTAACAGTTACACAAAGAAGACTTGAGTCCCTGCTACGTGTGTAAGGCACCAAAGGACTTTTTTACAGACATTGTTGAAAAGAAATAAAAATTTGTATCACAGTTTTTCTTTATTCTGTGGAAGATGCAATTTATTTTGTAAACAGAAAGCAGCTGTTTGCAGCACTAGGCATTAAACTAGGAACTCTTATCTGTTGAGTAAGAGCATTTAATAAGTTCACAATGTGAGTGCTAATGAATGAGTTGATTTTAATATGTATCATATTTAACTGTAGATATATCCTTATGTTTTGTCTACCCACAATTTTATCCTCACTTGACATCCCCAGTAGTCAAGGCCAAAAATAAACTGAGCTATCCAGACAGACAGAGACCCCTGGGGTAGATCTAAGCCAGCTGAGAGGACACAGCTGAGAAAGGGTGATGTGGGAGTAAAAAACAAGGAAGGAGAATCAAGATCAGTATTTCATTAGATTTTCTGGCCTCTTGAATTTGTCAGTTCTCCTTCTTGCCAACAGGGGAAGCCTCCTCTTCCTCGCTTCTTTATGCTCATTCCCAACCTGGCTTTGTGTGGCAAGGCAGCGACGCTGTTCACTGAGGAACAAATTTGAATTCTTTGATCTTTGTATCCTAACTTTGCATTTGCAGGGTAATAAAAAGCGTACAAACATGCACTCACACATTAAAAGACAGTAATGTATTTATAAGTGTAATTGAGCTGTGATTAATTCCTCACATTCCATTACAAACTAATAAAAATCCATTACAGGGCAATGGATGGATCCTAATAGGAGCAAGGAGCCCATATCTCCTCTGTTCTGCATGATCTGTAGCCACACACAACTTTGCAAAGCATAGGCAAACTCTAACATGGCAATTTGGCGGTATTTCATAGATGTTGCACATGTGAAAGCGACAGTGGACAGCTGTAAGAACATTTAGCATCAGAATACCAGCAGACCTTTTAAGTAGAAACTTTCTTCTGCTCCCAAGATAACGAGGAACTTGCTTTACTCTCCTTTGAAACAGACTCTGCAGGGACAGAGGATGGGCATTATCTTCTTGCTAGCGGCATGAGGCAGCATCTCAGATATGGATTACCTCAGAATTATCCTTCTTGACAAATAGGTTGTGAAACCATTGCTCAGTCTCTTAGCAGGTCCCAACCCAGCCTTCACCCAAGGAACACTGCCACTGATGACAGGCATGCATTTTCCCTTCCCCTTGTTACCTACCCTGTGCATTTTGGGGGGTTTCAATCCCTCTGGTGCAAGGTATGTAACTGCATAGAGCAAACCCCGTTAGAGGGCTGTATCTGCTACTTGTTCAGAGAGCTCAGTTTAACACAGAAGCACCTGCCAGCTATTCCTCCAGAGCCACAACCCATCTGCATGTAGCTCTAGCTAAGAAGCTCTTCTGAAATACCCTTCCTGTGCTAAATATACCGATTCCCTGATGGTATCTTGTACCATTTGCTCCTGCCCCCAAATTCGTGCCACAGTAGCATCCGGTTTTGTTCCTCTAACATTTGGGGAGGCAGGGAAAGGCACAAGGGCGGGGGGAGGGAGTATTTTTAGTTCCTTTTATTGCATTTCAGTATGATCGCTTTCTGGTTTCAAAGGAAATGTAACTGAAACCCAGTGCGGGTATGGAGTAATGAAAATTTTGCATAAAAATTAACATTTTTAAATCAGGGAAATGATTTGTGAATTAAAATACTTTCTTCTTGTGGCTTTGCAGAATCATCTTCCCTTTGCCTTCAGGGTAGCCTGAACAATTTCCAGGTCAAACAGTATTTGAATTCTTGTTCTTCCCAAAGAAAACTAGTGGGTGGGTTTCTGTCTAGGAGCTAAACCAGAAACCTGCCCTAGGGTTTAGCTGCAGATCAGGTTTGGGAAGAAGCCACTGTCCTGTCCATCCTGCTGGCCTCCACCAATAACAGGCATAAGATGCCATGTTGCAGACATAGGGATAGTGTTACACCAAAGCTGCTGCAATACCTGCTGTTGCAATGGTCATGGTACAAACATAGTCTACAGCAAATACAACTTCATTTTCATAAAGGTGTGATCCACTTTTTAGACTAACAATGCTAGACAGTATCTTCAGTTTGCTTCTGGCTAGTAGAGCCTGAAAGGAAACACTGAGTATATTCAACAAGAAAAGATCCTGCAATCCAATATTCATTGAACCCTAGAAAAGGCAATTCTTTTCAGTATAATTTCAAAAGCAGAAAAGTAGTTTGGGTTGGTTTTGAATTGTGTACCAGGAAAAATACACTGGAAGAGTCCAGGCTGTGAGCGCTGGTTGGCCGCACCCCACACATGGAGGCAGTATTGGTCTGCCCTTGCTCAAGGTCTGCTCACACCACCATCTGAGGGGCCCAACAAAATCCCAGCGATTGCAAATCTAAAACACAGGAATAGGGCTGTGTCTTTCTTTTATGTGTTTCCCTGCGCTACACCTCTTTTGGGGGCAGAATGGCTTTCAGCTCCAGTTCCTTCTGCAACCTGCTGGCAGCGCAGCAATGCAAGCTGTAGCACTGGCATGAGGAAGGGCTGGGAAGCTCCAGCAAAGGGTTGGGAGCAAGCAGCTGTTCTCAGGGTAGGCACCATGTGGGCTGGCTTCCCTGCTGGAAGCACAGCCTCGCAAAGCTGGCTCCCAGGTTTCTGACCTCATCTCCCAGGGAGCACAGAGACCTGCGACTTTGGTCCTCTGAAGACAGAGGTTTCCAGTGAGGTGCCTGCAGGGACCTCTGGTGGCGGTGTGAGAATACCCCAATGTGACCTGACTCATTTTTTAAGTCTATTGCACTTTATCATAGTGAACCTGGATCAAAATCAATGCAAAGCCAGGAACAGAAGTTCCCATTCCTCAGACAAGAGCCATGACGGAGCTCTTCATTCACACAGCCTTTCAAACGCCATGCTACAATCATAAGACATCCCAAATGTCAATGATCAGCAAAAGTTATTTCTGCAGACTAGGAAACATGGAGCAGGAATTCCCACAAAGGAATCCTTCAGAAAATAAATGCCTATTTTTATTTTGTTCATCTAAGGTATCTATTGATACCTTTGACCCTGGTCAATATGGATTTGAGGTTTTCGGTCTTTAGATTATTTACCCTTTTAAATTCTTTGCCAGGTACGTTGCAGATAAGGCATAGAAACCCCCCCCGCCCTGCAATGTGATGTAAGAGTTCTGAGACAAAATAACACCTGAGGCCAAATCCCAGGCTGTGGCTTTGACCAGCAGGCCAACTTCCCCTATAAACTCGCTGGATTATGGAGAAAAATACACAGTTCATTTCACGAATAATCTAATAATTTAGAGTTTATATTATATATATATTTCTGTATACACAGACAGACACACAAAACATAGAAATGCATGTACATACATTTCATATAATGTTTATAGCCTAATGGCATTTATCTAATATATGTATGGTTTATATAACATTTAAACTCCATATATGCATTTGTTTTCAAAGTCCATTAGTGTGACACTTAGTTTGACACATTGTCTCTCACAGCAGAATTGGTATTTTTTACTTTCCGCCTTCTATTCATTTCTTATCACAACTCACAACAAAGCAGCTTCATCTGAAACTTATTTTGGCTGACATACACCTATAAATGTGTGGCATTTATTTTCCAGATTGCGGCTCGCAAAATGTTGCCATGTTATTGCACTCCTTTGTTTAAAGTTATCCTCTCAAAGGCTCTCTGCAAGGGTTGTGTAGGAGGTTTTGCAGCAGGGAGGTTTGAAACTGTTTTTTTTCTGAATATGATTGTGAAGAGTCTGTCCTTTTCAAGGTCTTGGCCAGCTGCACAGCTGTTTTCCTCTTTTCATTTTCTTTGCTTCTGCAGCACTGAATAATAGTCCCTATCTAGTACTTTATATATAAAATAAATAGTTGAATTTCTACTGTAGCTTTTACTGGGCACTGAGGCATTTTCAGCAATTCTCAGTTTGCCAGTATAGTATTTACCAAGTCCCTTAGAGACCAACCAATATAGGGAGCAATTTTGCTACTATTAGGCTCATCACACATCCTTATATTGCATGTAGTCGCCCATATATGAGTGTCTCATAGTTATGGAGTAAATTGGTGGTAGATGCGCTATCTGTGGAGACATTCAAGGCCAGGCTGGATGTGATTCTGGGCAACCTGATCTAGTTCAAGATGTCTCTGCTCACTGCAGGGGAGTTGGACCTTTGAAGATCCCTTCCAACCCACACTATTCTGTGATTCTATGATTTATATCAAACCCTAGTCTTCAGCAGCTATCTCTTGCTCACCTGTCATGCCAACAGCCTCAAGAAGTATTTCCAGGAATGCTGACCATCCAGCATCAGTACAGCCACAAGTCCCTTGGCAAAAAATTCCCTCCAGTTTTGACCATGGTCATGGAAAGGACAACCAATGCCCCCCAGCACCGGTAGTCTGCATATGGTCTTAGCTCATGTCAGCAGAGTAAAAGCACTAGACGTTGACTTAGTGCCAACTGTTTTCACCCAGTGTTGTAAAGTAGGTGTTCCACCGGGTTGGTAGCTAGTTTGGTCCTACTCTCCTAACGGACAGGAGCTAAATGGCCCACAAGTGAAAATCCTTGTCTGCTTAAAACTGTGCCGGCTTCTTTATTCATGGAGGTCACAAGTATCCTACACAAAAAAAGCACTGATCTGGTTCCTGTGCACCCCACAAGGATATTCAGCCATGTGTGACACTTTCCTCAGCCTGCTCACCCAAGAAACCCACCTATGCCCCAGATCCTTGCAGGATCTGTCCTTGGTTATACTGTGGCACAATGCATTTCACATGAAGACATGGGCAGCCTTAAAGTTTTTGCATACATTGACATATACACAAAAGAGTGGATACTTTCCCTTGTTCCAGGCACTTGGACTATAAACCCATAGAGAACTCGAGTAAACAGAACTTTCTTAATATGTTAAAAAGTTCAGACTGTGGAAAGAAGACATTTCTGAGAAACAGATTTTAGTCTTTGAAATAATTAGACTGAGCTGAACAGATTTTTGGCATTATTTGTAAGCCAGTCATTGTTCAGCCTTTGTACTTAGAAGAGCAATTATGACTCCTTTGGAAGCATCCCTAGCCGAACTCTTAAAATAATAAAAACACTCCTCCATAAGACTACATCAACATATGGTTTTTGTAACGACAGCACAAACAAATCACCCACTCATCAAACAGATTTTGGAAGAAGACAGGAACAAACTGAACAAACAAATTTTCCGAAGATTACTTACTGGTCCTGATCAATCAGGACTAAAAATAAGTATCTCAATTGAATTCAGGAACTGTCTATGGGGTATAGAATACACGTAAGATATGCAAAATATAAATAAGCAAAACCATAAATACCGCCAAACACTGTAAAGCAAAATTTGTAGATAATATGCTGTGAAGTTGCATTTCAAAAATATTTGAATTGGAATTGAGTATCTGCTAATGCCCAGCTTTTTGATGTGCTCACTAGTTTACTTTTTAACTGTGTTGATATGAATAAGGAAGAAAGAGAGGAAGTACATATACACTGGTGATCATTATCAGAACATCCTGCCTGGTTTCACCACGCTCCCGGTAATTCCAGGGTGAAGTCCCTGCTGGACAAAAGCTGGGGGGTAATGTGCATCCCTGCTGTACTTCCCTCTGGTAGATACTGCTGCGTGGTGACTGCATGGGTGTTCACTATTTTGAGACGCACAGACGCCTGTCAGCTTTCTGTGTTTCCAGCCAGCTTGGTGTAGTTCTATGGTATGTACTGATGAGTTAGTATCCCTTCAGAGAAGCGGAGTCCCAGAGCACACCTGTCGAGGCCTTGGGAGCTTAACACCAACACACAAAATATACCGGCAACATAAGCATCCACACTTTCTAGGAGGCTGGCCCTGGGCAGTCCTGAAAGCATCCACATCTTTAGAAATGTGGAAGTTGAGGTAAATGGACACTCCTAATCTTACCTTACATAACTTACAGAATTGTACATGCACACCCACATACATAAGGCCTCTACATTTTCATAACTTCAATTTTCTCCCCACTTTTGTGCACCTTTAGGTATTATTCCATTTTTTCCAGAGTCTGGAAGGACTACCCTTCTTTGGATCACAATGTCTGTCTCTGCTTACTGTCGCTTTTCACACATATGCTGGACACGGTGCCCACCAGCTGTATCTCCAAAACCTCTTCCTCTGCCAGGCAACATACAGCCCAGTTCTCCTGCATGACCTGTGTCCATTCAGCACACGTATGGCACCCTGAGGCTGAGCACTGAGGAACACATCGGCTGCCAGCAGCAGCCACTGCACCTTCCACACAACTCCCTGTGACAACTTCAGCCAAACCTCAGTGCACAAGAAAAAGGGAGCAAACAAGCTCCACATTGAAAATGGGGTTTGCCATCTGACAGATACCCAGAGAGTGCCTTCAGTATGAAACAGAAGTTAAAAGGGGAACTTAAGTAGATTCATCCATGAAGCAATCCTGCCTGCCTGTATGTCTGTTGGTTTTGCTTGCCCTCTTCTGACTATGTGTTTTGTGGCTGTAAGAACAGACTAGAAAACTCTACATGCTAGTTTTGATCCCAGCTGGAAAGTGGACCAAGCAGATCTCCCACGCTACTCCTCTTCCTCTGAGTAACTCTAGATGAGACTGAATGAGAACAGCATTAAAATACTGATGGCTGAAACAGAGCCCCTCCGACCACAGTCTCACAGTTGCTGCAGCCTGTAGGACTGGTAACAGCACCAGCAAATATATAACAAAAGCTTCTATAGATAGAGCCAGTGTCTTGCTCATTGTCAATGCAATGAGTCAACAACAAAAAGTGAAACTAGGTTTCCTTCTCTAATCCCTACCCATACCATTTTCAGGTTCAGATTCAGGATTGCTGCTGCTACAGATGTTTAGCTCAGAATAATGCCCCAAACAGCTTCAACAGGTGGCACCGCCTCTGTCCTGCCATGTGCTGAAAGCTCTGCATAGTAGTGCTTGGTCTTCCTTAGGGGAGTTTAGCTCCCTGGAAAAATCATTGTCAAGGCCTTGGAGAGACCATAAATGCTGGAGACAATCAGTGGTGATGAGTCAGGGTGGGTGGAATATTTCCACATAAACAAATGTTAATGAAAACCAGAGGAAAAGGTGAATGTTATCTGTCTGCGAACAGTTTCATCAGAGGCAGTGGCAGCTTTCAGTTTTTGTCAAACTGTTACTGTTTTATCAGAAATCAAGATTTGAGTATTTAAAAACTGGAAAAATCAACAGTGCTACTGGAAACCATGCTGTGATATACTCTAATGTCTTATTATTGAGCTTTAACAGGTAACCAAACAACAGTCTGATCCTCTGGGGAATTTCTCAAGACTTCGTTATAAAGAAATTAGATTTTATTTGACATTGCTGTTGCGAAGTCAGGAAGAAGTTCTGGTGATGAAGTACCATTACTTCATACAAGTGCAACATGGAATGCCTCTCTGACTTTTAGGTCTGTCTCCCTTGTTGCCAGGGGCCTCAATCTTTGAGGGAAAACTGCCCTTGAAAAACAACTCCAGTTCTCCTAATCTAAGGGCCGCCCACATAAGCCAGTCCTTTGGCCAGAGAAATGTTATTTTGAGATCTGCATCTAGGAAGGGGATACAGCCACAGGGAGCGGGGCAGTTGGCAGCAGCCCTGTGCTCCGGGAGTCTCATGTTTGACTGTGCTGGCATGTTTTCAGTTGTCTGGAGGGAAACGTATTTAGTTTTATTTCAGCTAAAACTCGGAAGCAGAGTAGCTGTAGGAGGGCTCTTCATGAGCTTGAGGTGAGCTGAGAGCAGCCAGGTGTCTCAGTCAATGTTACCTACAATGAGCAGAGCAGTATCTGACTGAAGGTTTTTTCTTGCCAGCAGTGATGACTCACATGAATTATCTTTTCTCTTTGTATACTGTCTAGTGTTTATTCATTACAGTTCTGTATTGTTTTTCATTTCTTGCAAGAAAATGAAAAACATTATTACTACATTTCCCTTCAGTTTAGCATTTTTAACCTTTTCTTTGCACGGGGCTTCACAGACGGAAAAGCCTGAAATTCCTTGGGCTCTTTGGAGCATTGGGCACTTCTTTATGTATTTCTGGAGGGTCCTCAACTTCTTCAGTGTGGACTATTTCTAGATCTGCCCTGCCCAGTTATTATCCCATTGCTGTTAGCTGTGCAAAAGTTTTATTCTTCTCTGACTTGTTTATGTGCGCTTGCACTACAGAAACCTAATAGGAGCATCTGTTAACTATGGAAGCAGTATGTATGGTTGATTCATCCTCGTAGCTTCTCTAAAAAAGTAATTAATTACACTTCCTTTGCAAAACAGTCTGCCAGAAGGTCCTCTGTTAGTCCATGTTTTCGCTCTCTCCAATACTTTGTCTGATTACTTGAGGCTTGTCTGAGTGACAGTGGCAGGGAACTCCAGAATATCTACAAGATATAACAAAGGAATTGGATATTTGTCTCTTAAAATAAGTTACAATATTGATGATCATGGCTAAGAGCTGTTTAAATAATTTCTGTAAAATAATACATTACTACAATCAGTACTCTTTGAAATTTTATACTATGGATATACAGTAGACAAAAAGGTTACCTCCAAAAAGCTAAAAAACTTTTCTTTTTACTTACAGTAAGACTACAAATTAAGAACACAAATTTTGCAAAACCCTTAAAAACACACAAAACCCTCAAAAAGCCAATTTACATAAACATGAGAAAAGTTTTAAACAAGAATATGACAAGAGCTGCATCTCGTTGAGACCTATCACATGAAAGAGAACCTTCCGATGCCTTGCAAGACTTTCTGCCTTTTTAAGACTCTCAATTCCCGTCCCCACCCTTCATCTGCCTAGGTAATCACAAGAAGCCTCAGATTTAGCTCAACACTCCAGTCTTTATTAAGCATTTTGACTGTGCAAGATTAACCTTCGTGAGTCACAGTAGTCATCTCCTTCTGCCGTCTGCTCCCGCTGCTTAAGTATTAGCTACCTCCTGGAGAGATCCTAAAACAATAATGAGCTCAACTTCACCAGACGCATACTACTGCAAAGCCTAGCTCCCCTCTCAGTGCTTGCCCCATGCATGGCATACAGTCCATCCAAACACTTTGATGGGATTTATACAATAGCATGAGGTCATGGCCAAAGCTCTGTGCTGCACTCCAAGTCTAACAACAGATCAGAGGTGAGATCAAAAGACTAATGGATAATCGGCTTGCATTATTAACAATGTTGTAAATAAAATGAAGAGGAAAGATCAATCTCCTGCCTTAATATTTTATTTCCTTACTTTTCCAGGCTAGGGTCATGGGAATGTGTCCTGCCACAGCCTGACCTGACACTAACCATTGGTTTTCTTTTGTAAGTAAAATGCAGGTACTCTGGATCCAGGGCATCTTGCTTGGGTGAAGTCTTTGGTTCTTACCTGTTTAAAAACCTCTCATGGCACATTAAATATAACGTTTTTCTTTTTGTAACTATTAGTTTAATCCTTCAGCAAGGGACCATTTAAACTCTTGTTAGCTAACCCAGGAAACTAATAAATCCTTTCCGGTGCCTGAGGAGACTTTTCTCTACCATTTTCCAGCCTATTGAGCTTTGAATAATGGCATATCCAGTCCAGTTTTTGAAAAGCAATCATCCACTACATCCAATATGTTTATTGCCAGGTTATTCAAACAGTACTTACTAGGTTTAATCTGCTAATAATGTAACTTTCACTCACATATGACCTACTGTAGATGGCCTACAGTGTGTGTTGCCTTTAGGTTTTATAATTAACCACACAAGACGGTTAAAAATGCAAGCATATGTGTCCCAGCTTGGAAATCTGGTCGGCAGCACAAAGGAGCTGTTACCATTGGAGTCACGCAGGCGTTTGAAGTTTAGGGGGCTCTCTGCTGCTATTTGCCTTTTTAGATTGCTTATCAAGTCAGGTTATTTCAGTATTTGTAAAGTAAGTATGCCATGTATGTTCTCTTGCAAGCCGTAGCAGTGAACTTGCTTGTCACAGGTATGTGGTCAGATGCATAGTCTGAACTTGTAGTTAGGGCTTACAGAGTGAAGAGAGCAATCTTTCTGTGCAGTCATTTTGTTTCTAAAGAGCCTTTAGGATTGATGCAAAAACATGGCCTCAGTTTAAATTGCTTACCTTTCCTTGAAAAATTTGTCCCTTTGGATAGCTTAACAAAAGCACCTATGTGCACTTAGTTTGAATGGGTTTGGGGGATTCTATACCCATTATACCATTATACCAGTGGGGCTGGTCAAAAGCTCTCCAAGATAGTCTGGATCTCTGGAGCCCCTAAGCTTGCTGTCTCTGCACAGGTTGTGAAGTTTGCAGGAAGAAAGCAATCCTGATGGCATTTTCTGTGCTGGCATCAAGCCAATCCCATAGGCAGTGTTTGCAGACCCCATGCAGCTGTAAGACACTTTAGCAGCCACCCAGAGGCAGCTGAAGAGGTGGCTGGGCTAACTACAATGGCTGTGGTTGCTAGAGACCTACTGCACTGTACATAATTGGTACTCTGTTGGGAAATGTCTTTTGTGTTAGGAAGTGGGTGCATTCTGATCCCAGAAGAGAGATACCAGGGTCCCACAACCTGTCGAAAGGTCTTTCTCTGGCTTTTTCCCAAAATCCTTATTTTCAGCTTGTCACGCTGCCCTGACTCTGCAAGCTGGGTGCAAAGGGAGGCAAGGTGTATTTGGATCCAGGTGGGATCCAAAACAAGTGCAAGGCCAGTCTTGTCAAAAACACTGTAAAGGCTTGTGGACCAGGTGATGTGTGAATGCACTTGGTGAGGTGTGTGGGTATCCTGAGGGTACAGCACCATGGGGTATATCTGGGAGAAGGGTGCGAACATGGCCATTTGTACCACTAAGGAGAGTGAGCCCCAAGATCAGAGAGACCTCAAGACAGTGGTATTAAGTTTGGAATTGAAGCTGGACTGACAATTGCATGTGAGATACAGAAACAACCTAACAGATGGGTCACAAGACAACACTTGAACTTCGGACCAAATTCAGTACCCAGCATTTTGTCAGTGTGCACACCTACGTATTTTAAGACAAACTCAATTCAACAAGCACACCACCATTTTCTAGTTTTAATCTCTTAAGCTGATGCAAAAAGAAGTTGCATGTAGAATATAATGCAGTTTCTAATATTAATTGTCAAAAAGTATTGATGATAGCTTTCCACTCTGAAGGGAGATTAATGTAATTGCCTGTACAGACATGAGGAAAGTCATCTGAGATGTGCTCCTGCACGATCAGTTAAAAATAGGGAAACGAAACATTAAGAATTTGGGCAACAGAAAGTAGAAAATATCTCAGCCAGCAGGCTCATACAATCCAAGCACAACTTTCTAGTTGCCTCCCTTACCTTACTGGCATCTGACTTGGAAATCTTGCACAGACTTAAAACTGTCTCTGTCAGGCATGGGATAAGAAATTTCAAAGCCCCGACTGAGATAATGTGAGACCAGGTGGCTATATTGACAATCCAGAAAATCCTTTCTCTGTATTCTCTCTCTACAGCCTCACCTACACAATGAACAAGAGAAATGAAAGGCTGCTCAGACAGAAGACTAAACAGAAGTAAAAAATTATATTCTGGGATCTCCCTGAGAGAAAGAAATAGAGCCGTTAAAAGCCAGCTGTGCAACCCGCTTCAGGGTACAGCAACCCAGTATCGTACATGTGTGTGCTCAGGTATAAACCCAGACTGACAACAACCAGGATGACCCAAAATACCTAGCTAACAGAAACCTTTTCTAGAGATACCAGTGATGAGTTAGCTGGGCTGCCTTTGTTCAGGCTTGGCATCATGAAGGAAGCCAGCAAAGCAGCTGTTAATAGTTTTGCTAGTGTGCTTCCTTCCACTGTTCGTTGTAAGGACTGTGTAACACACTCCAAACTCTTCACTTTTTTAAACAAACTGCTAGTGCGAGAAAAACGATTGTAATTCATTTAGCAATAAAAGTCAACGAGCTTTTTGTTACTGGTTGGGAAACGAATTAAAAGAAAGAATCATTTATGCTTAAACATGAAAAGTCCAGAAATGTTAGGTGTTGGTCAAAACAAGTTGTAAGAAACAAATGTGTGTTCAATTCATTGAAAATCTTAAGAAAAATAATATATTACCGAGTTTTTTTCTGGCGTGCTATCACCTGCAAATGCTTGTAATAAAAATCAGTCAATAAGCAAGTCACTATTTTATATGCTAACTTCAATCTCAGAGCTGATTTAGGAAGTACCTTCATGTAGAACATATTTTTGTTGCATGTCAAGGTTGGTGTGATTAAGGGGTTAATTAGAATCTTAAATGCGTAGTTTGCATGTAGCAAGATACATCTCACTCCATCAAAACAGCTTTATGACATGGGAAAAAGTCGGATTTTTTCAATATAATTGCCTGTCTTGTGTATTTGCAGCAGGAGAGTTCAAATGAGAGATTTTAGGCATGTTAAAACAATCCATTTCCAATTTTCTTTTATTATTTACGATAATTGAACTTTCTCGATGTTCGTATTGCCACAACATTTCTGAAGCTGTACTTACTGCGTCAGTTACCTCTACATTATGGCTATAAAGGCTGTATGGAGCTGCACACAATAAAAACAAAATGAAAGCTGTAAAATACAGCTGTGTGGCTCTTAGCCTACCAAAACCCAACTGTGGCATTGAGGGAGGGAGTAAATCGGGGCCGGGCAATTCCAAATTCCACCTTTCTAAATGTTTCACAGTTTATATTTACGTTAACCTGGTTCTTTGAGGGGCTTCACACTTTTGTTTTATCTGGTTATTAGTTTTTATGGGACATGGAATACCCATGGCAATGCAATGCTTGTTTTCCAACATCCTCACCATGTGTGGTACACTACAGTTGTCCAGCCATGACACCCCTTAACTTCTCATTCGCAGCATGAGTTATTCTGAGCCTGTTTGAGGACTTTATACACATCACCAGGGTGAAGTCTTCTACTGCACATGCGAGAAGCCCGAGGCTGCGAAGCCCCAGGGCCACCACTGCCACAGTGACTGGGCAAGCAAGGCATGCCTCGGGCCTGCAGCCCCTCAGAGCCAACGGGACGGCCGCCGGGCGCTGAGCCGCTGAGCGCAGAGTCACCGAGCCCGTGAGGGGAGTGCGGCAAGATGCCCCCCCAAAATGGCGTCCCACCTGCCCTCGCCCCCGCCCTGAGAACTACAGCTCCCACAGTCCCCCGCGGCACCGGGGGACCCGCGCTGCCTGTGACGTCACCCGCCGCCTCGGGGGCAGTCCCAGAGCGCTCCCCGCGCTCTCGCTGCGATGGAGGGGAGGAGATGAGAGCGCCTGCGCTCTGCGTCCCCGCGCGCCGCAGAGAGGGCGGGGCCTCCGCGGCGCGCGGAGAGCGTAGAGTAGCGCGTCCGCCGGTAGCGCAGAGCGGGGTTTGGGGGCGGAGCGAGGCGGTCCCGAGCCGGGCTCCCCTGTCAACACCGGCCAACATGGCGGCGCGGAGGCCCCGCTCCGCCGCAGGTCAGTGAGCTCCCCAAGGGCTCGGGCGCGTCCGCAGGGACGCGTCCCGTCCCGTCCCCTTACGGGAAAGGGGGGTAGGAGGAGGGGGCAGCCCGGTCCCCTGCCGGTGCCGGCCCGCGGGGGCGGGGGAGGGGTGGCCCGGGCTCTGCTCCTCCCCCTTACGTCCCTCCTGCGGCCGGTGGGGGAGGCCGCCTTTGGCGCCTCGCCGTTGGTTCGGCCCCGGCCGGGACCGGGAGGCGGCTGCATCGGTGCTGGTGGCCCCATTTCTGTGTCTCCCCCTGGCCTCCTCAGACCCCTCCCGGGCTTCACGGGAACCCCGCCGAGGATCCCGGAGGCTGCGGAACGGGACCTACGGGGCCCGCTGGGGAGCCTCGGAGCGGTGTCCGTGGCCTCTGTCAGCTCCTCGACTCCTAACGTGCAGCTCTTTAGGTGTATTTGGTATGGCCTTGCCGTGTAACGCCGCTCTGCGCGGGCACAGCTTCGTGTGCTTGGAGAGTGTGCATAATATTGGCCTCTAAGGAACGGGGTATTTTCCATCAGTTGAGAGTTATGAGTCACAGAATGGGTTGGATCATCCAGTTCCAAGCCCCCCTGCCACGGGCAGGGACACATTCCACTAGACCAGGTGCTCAAAGCACCATCCAGCCTGTCCTTGAACAGAGATGGGGCAACAACAGCTTCTCTGGGCAACCTGTGCCAGTATCTCACCACCCTCATAGTGAAGAATTTCTTCTTAATGTATAATATAAATCTTTTCCACACAACATGTTATGCTTGAGTTTGTATTCCACCTTACATGTATTTAATGAACATGGACTTTAATTCGTGCATGCGTATCCATAGAACTGTGATTTAATACATTTTTCATCCAGAAATTTAAAACCATCTCTTCCATTTGATGTTTGAGTGTACGTGGTGTTTTGAATCTCTTAACTTGAAGTTTTAGGATGCCTGTTTTGAAAATGTTGACAGAATTGTACTGCGTATCTGTTTTGCTTATTATGGAAAAGGTACAGAACAGACTGTTTTTGACTTATTAGTGTATGCTAAGGTTTGGCCCTCTGAGGAAGACACTAGGCCAGAAGTTTTCAGTGTCTCAAGGTTTAGGTCTAGCCAGAAGAGATGTGTGTACTTTCTCTTAAGTTAGACATGTTTCATATTGCTAAAGATCATCAAAGCAATTGCAGTAGGTCAAATGAATGCCCTGCATTCTGCGTCTGAAGGCCATCAGCTGCAGGATAGAATCATAGAATAGTTAGGGCTGGAAAGGACTTTAAGATACCTAGTTCCAACCCACCTGCCATAGGCAGGAACACCACACGCTAAACCACGGATGAGCTAAGAAATGCAGGGTAAGCATGTACTGATACTATCAGAATGTTTTTAGTGATTTTCAGCCTAGGACTTCATTAACTATGGCAGTTGCCTTTTGTGTCTGACAGCCCTTGCTGGACCTTTCCCTTCCCCCCCGGTTTAATATTTTCTGTTGTTATTTGGAGTCCGTATCAGCTTTTGGTATCTACAGCATCCTGCAGTAAGCTGTTCCAGCGGTTAGCCAGGGCTTCTGGAGGGTGGGGGTTAAAGGAGAGGAGAGGAAAACTTCCTTTTTTTAACCTTGAGCAGGCTACCTGGTAGTTTCATTGATACCTTTTAGCTCCTGTACTTGCACAGGGAGGAGATTCCTGTTCAACTTTTCACCTTTGACCACTTAATACCAAAACCAGTTCTGTTGATGTTTGGGGGCTTTACATTAATTTACTCTGTAATGGAGAAAAATAACTTTTCTTTTTTTCTTTAGAACATGACAGTGATGACGATTCCTATGAAGTGCTGGATTTAACAGAGTATGCGCGGCGTCACCATTGGTGGAATCGTGTGTTTGGCCGGAATTCAGGACCAATTGTAGAAAAATACTCTGTAGCTACCCAGATTGTCATGGGAGGTGTGACTGGCTGGTAAGGCAGCATCACTTTTCATAACTGTCCCAGACCTTTTACTGTGTTAGAAGATCATTTCCAAGGCTGTTTGAAGCATATGTGTATTTATCTTCTCTAACGGGATTTCCTTTATGATTGATCAAGATTATTCATGTGTGAAGAATTTCTTAACTGGTTACTCTGACTCATCATTCTAAAATGTTTTTGTAGTATTGGTAAAATGCCAGTTATCTAAGGGAACGCCTACCAGTTACTGTGAAAGGGATTTGGGGAAATGTCAGAGCTCTGAAAGTACAAGAAATAAATGGAAAATTACTGCATTTAGCTTTTGTTTGTATGGAAAAGCTTATTTCCTTACTAGTATAGATTTAGAAACCTAGTTATGATATTATAGCTAAGACATATTTTATAGGTAAAAAACTCAGGAAAAAGGAAAAAAAGTGTGGGTGAATATAGTTTCTTTAAAGGCCCCATTTCATAGGGTCTTTATTTCCTCTCTAAATTCAGCTGGAGCCATTTTGAACAAATTAACAGTCTGCTGCTCTCATTTAACTGAAGAGAGATACCACAGTAGAGTTATGCTAAAATAACTGGTGAAAGCCAGACAGTAAAGATGAGAAACTGGGAAATGTGGTCACAGCCTTAGCAGCTGTGTCAAGGTATTTGTTATTTGTCAAAGGTATTTGAATGGTATTGGTCTATTCTAGCATTCTCAAAAAATAAGTTTGGTGAAAAGCAACATTGTGGGAGCATGGTAACTTTCAGAACGGAATTATGCAAGATTTGGAAGATGAAACTAAAAATTAAATTTTCATGACTAGGCTCAAGACAGCTTTGAGGCACATAGGCTTAGCTTTCAGGCTGATTTTTTTTTTTTTTTTCTTCTGTTGCCTTAGAATTATTTTTTAAGTTAGATGTGTATACATAAACTCTGAAGCGTCTAGAGAATCCATAAAAACTGGCACATTAAAGGATCTGGAAACTGTATATTTCAGCATCTGTAGATGCATATACCTCTGTATAATTCATGTATATAAATACAAATTCACTATGCATATGTAGGGGGAAAAACGTTCCCCTCTTTGTGTGGGCTGGTGCGGGGCACGGATCAGATGCTAGCAGAGTTGTCTATAGAAGTCATGGAACCATCATCCTTGAAAACGTTCATCACTTTCCTGAGTTCAGTCAGGAATCCTGATCAACCTGATTTAGTTTGGAGGTTGGATCAGACTTTGCAGCTGGCCCAGTTTTGGGAAGGCAGCTGGACTAGATGACCTCCAGAGGTCCTTTCCTGCCCAAACTATTCCATGATATTGATGTCTGTGCTGTTCTGTATTTGATGTGGAAGTGTTTGGAGACTGTGAAGAAGATAATTAATTTTCTTCTTGCCTTGATTCATTAAAAATAGACTAAGGCCATGTCCCAGTAGAGGGCCCCTGCTGATTTTAACTCTTGTGAAAGGGTTGTAACTTCTTTTTACCTAAGATATTTAAGTTATGGGTTGTGTAGTTAATATAAATGATGGTATAATATGCTTACATTTCATTTGGGAACAGTTATAATGACCCTTTTATATTTTTACGTTGTGCTTTAATAACACACTACGTTTAGTAGCGGCATAGCTTCTGTGTAAAGACAAGGTCCGGAGATCTCAAGCTAACTTTAAAGGGGCCATAAGACAGCCCTGAACTAGCAACCATTACTGACGCTGACTTGTGTTAGACATTATTAATTAAAAATTGTTTTTATTAAATATTCTGAATTTAAAATTTAGAGATGTGGAATTATATATTTGCTTTGTTAAATATCAAAATAGTAATAGTTGTAGTTAGTAATATTGGAGTATGGCATTGTTCAGCAGACAACTTCATTGGACTCGTTTTTTTTCTTTTGTATTTTGTTCTCCTAAGGTGTGCGGGATTTTTGTTCCAGAAAGTTGGAAAGCTTGCAGCAACTGCAGTAGGTGGTGGCTTTCTTCTGCTTCAAGTATGTAGCTTTTCATACTTTGTAAGTTGGCAAATACTATTTACTAAACAATAACACAGCTGTTGGGCAAAATTTAATTAGGTAGGCTTCTTATCTACTTTATCGTTTTAGTCTTATCAGTCAAAAACTTCTATTTCAGCTGGAATATTGTTTACAAACGAGACATTTGTGAAAAATCAGTGGTAAATCAGAACCTACTCTGTTCTGTAAAATAGTTTGCAGTAAGCCAAAAGAAATGTCTGTGCAGAAACTGAAATGCTGTGTGTGATTCAGTACTGCCAGATTAGAGGGACTGCCTGTAAACCTGTGGGAGATCAAGTAATTTAAGCTGTGTTTATTTTAAATAGATACGAGAATTTTATTGGTGCTTTAGAAGGAGCAGGGTTTTTTTGCAGTTGCTTGGAAGGCTTGCTCTGGTCCTGTTTTGAAGCCCTGTTTTTCCCTTTTTTCGCCATGCTGTATTTACTAGTTATATGTGTTGAGCCTCTGAAGGTTTTTCTGATAGCTTCATTGCATTCCTCTGTTCAATTACGTTTCAAGTCCAAAACTCTTTAATGATGTTATCTAGCATGACCATTTGCATTTTTCATCAGATACTGTGGTTAGGAACATATTTCCAAAAAGGCTGCAAATTAGATGATGAAACTTTAAGTGAAGGAGAATTTCATATATCCTTCTGTAAGATGCCAAGTAATTCTTAATGGTTTTTACTGGTGTTTTTAATACCTTAATACCTGTAAGCCTGTAATTTTTCCTCAGATCATTCGAGAGGAAATAAACTGGTGCCTGCTTAGGTTCAATAACACACAGCTTTTTTTGAGACAGGATGTTAAAAGATACATATAAATTCTTTCCAACATCACCCTGGAGGATTTCTGAAAGGCATATCCCACTTTTAGTTACTCCTTTGGTTGTAATGGCTCTTGCAGTCAACCGTTGATCAGGAAGTCTTGGGAAGTACCTCTGATTGCTGCTGTACAATGCACCTAGGTGTCACAGGTGTTTGAAGAACTTCCTTCATGATGGTGTTTTCTACTGGTTTGTTTTTTTAAAACCACATGCTAAACATATAACTGAACTGGAACATTCTACGTGAGAATGTATGCTCTTGGAACCATTTGGTTTAAGATGCTTTAAACAAACATAAAGTGTATTTTATTTTGAATTACACAAAAGCAAGCATCAACAACAATGTAAAAAGTCAAAGAAAAATAGTCTTGATATGAAGTTTTGTAGTATTAGCATTAGTTCTACTTCACCATTGTGCACTGATGACCTTTTTAAATCTCTTGGAAGTCACTGGTTATTTGGCTTGTACCTAAACATAGTGATGAATTTTACAGGAGTGTTGAATCTGTAAATGGTTTAGACTTACCCAGATAAAAAATTTTGGCAAAATATGCTATGCCAGCAAATGAATCAATGTGATGGAGAACTCTGGACTTTTTTAGCTTATAATGTGTATTTCTGGGTCATGAGGGAAGAAGTAAATCTTTATATATATTTATATAGTTATATAATACACACATATATATGCAGTGGATCTTGAAGGACTCATCATCCTTTTCATCTAGCTGACTTGAAGATCTGAATCACTCTTCCATTTTGTAAGCCACTGGTCTTAATTATTTTCATGACAATTCTTATGTGAATACGACTGAAGAGCCTATGGAACAGAGGCCTGGCATCCAGGGACAGCAGGCAGAATGTTGTCTGCAGGCACCTTCTTTAGTATTTCTGACTACAGGAAACTAGAAGGTTAAAACTAAGGCTTATAAAAAAAAAGAAAATGGCTTAAAACACGTTATTTGTGCAATATTTTCACTTGCTGAGCTGTAAAGTTTGGGGAGCTTTCTTGTACACAAGATAGATTTGCTATGTGTTTGAGTGCCTGATTTCTTGGTCGATCTCATTTACAGTGTATCTGAAAAGGAATATTATCCAAGAAGAAAAATGAGTTACATATTTTGATTGAGTTGTCTATATCTTTAATTAAGTAAGATCAGATTCTGTTGGAAAGGAATGAAGTAAATGCCTTGGTCTTTCTTTTTGATTCAAAGCGTTTTGCATTTTAAAGCTGAGTCATAAATTCTGTAGTGTAATTACATTTCTGTAGTCTCTAATTTTTTCATTTAAAGATCATACATCGTGATTTTAATTTCCCTATGAATACATGTTCAGCGTTTCCCCTGAGTGGGCAGAGGAGTGTTTCAGCACATGACTAGAAAGTTTTTTATCTGTAAATTTCTCTGAAGTTGCAGATTGCATTTCAACTGGTGATTGCAATATTGACATTGTAATTAGGCGCTAAAACAAGAAGAACTACAGAAGGGAAGATTCTCAGCTACAGCCTATTCAGTGAAACATTTCAGTTTTCAAAATTAAAAAAAAAAAGGCATTTTGTCTTCAACATGTGATGACTTCATCTCAAGAAATGTAGTAGGAAACTGAAAGCAATGCATTTTTGGAGTGTCAGTTTGTATGAGAAGGAAAAAAGATTTTTTTCCAATTTTGTAACTGGTATAAAGTTTTTCAGTTTTAATACAGACTAAATGAAAACTAGTCTGAGGAACAGAAAAAATGGCATTATGAATTTGCATAGTTCTTAAAAATTAAGATGAGTTATCACGTCTTTGAGCTGGGTATTTTGTCAGCTTGTTTGATCAGTTAACTGTCTTTTTTTATTGAAATAGATGTAGCTCTTCAAACGTGTTGGTGTAAGACCCAGTAGCCATGCACTGCATTGAGGAAATTGTAATTAATTTCTCACAGCAAGTGAGGGATTTTCCTTGTATAACTTTTACTTCATACAGCACAGTTTGGTGAAATCCCAGAGAGTAAGGAAGTATGAGCTCATATGGTTCTGCTATAATGCATTAGCTAAAAACAGTTGTTATTAATGAGTGCCTATTCTCCCTGCGGTTTTAAACTTCTTTATTTTTAATAATGGTTTCATTGCTTTTTGTTCTGCAGTCAACATACAAATTACAGGTTTTCCCTTTGCGTGTTGACTGTTATTTACCCATAAATTAATGTTTTTGTTTGGTTATTTCTGCTTTCATGATATATTTTGCCTCATCCCATTAATATGCCATTGATGAATTCAGTTCTTCCTTAAATTATTTTCTAACTTATGAAAAGTAAATCTTCGGGGTAGGAAAAAAACCCCAAACCACCCCCTCCACCCCCCCCCCCCCCAAAAAAAAAAAAGAAAAAGAAACAAAATAAACTCTTGAGACATCCTTAGCTATGTTTTGTACAGGTGTTTGTTGATACCATGCTATGATGATGATGTGGCATTTCAGTCAAGTGGGGAGAGAACAACGTGCTTCTGAGGGTAGGGACCTCCTGAGGAAGAGTTATACTCAGTTTTGCGTTGAATATCCCATTTGACAGTTGATGTGTGCATACTTTGAGAGAACATTTAATGGAATGCCAAAGCAAATGGTAGTTGGAAAGTTAGCCTTCTCTTTCTGGCAGGTTTTGACATGAAATGGAGGGGCATGGGTTTTCTGGAGTAGTATGCCAGCAGATGATGGCTGAAGATACAGCCTCTACCATTTAACTCTTTGTCCTGGGTTCAGCAGTAGCAGTCATATTTCTCCTAAGTAGCTGGTGCAGTGCTGTGTTTTTGACTTTCAGCCTTGGGAACAGCACTGATAACACCAATGTTTTTAGTTGTTGCTAAGTCCTGTTTACTCTGACCAAGGACTTCCTGAGTCTCGTGCTCTGCCAGGGACAAGAAGAAGCTGGGAGGAAAAAGAGACAGGACACCTGTCCTGGGTTCAGCAGTAGCAGTCATTTTTCTCCTTCTTAGTAGCTGGTGCAGCGCTGTGTTTTCACTTTCGGCCTGGGAATGGGGCTGATAACAAATGTTTTAGTCTGACCAAGGACTTTCTGAGCCTCACGCTCTGCCAGGGAGGAGGGAAAGCTGGGAGGAAGCGGGAACAGGACACCTGACCCAAACTGACCAAAGAGGTATTCCATACCACAGCACGTCATGCCCAGGATGTAACAGAGAGTTACCCTGGAAGGGCTGGGGGGACTGCAGGGTTTGGATGAGGTATCAGTTGGTGCTTGGTTGGGTGGGGTGGGGCGAGTTATCGGTAGGCTGGTGTTGAGGTGTTGTATTCTTTCCACTCGTTATTTCCTTTATCATTATTATTATTGGTGGTAGCAGTAGTGATTTGCATCATATCTTAGTTACTAAACTATTCTTATCTGAGTCTGTGGGAGCTGCATTCTTTTTGATTCTCCTCTCCATCCCTCCAGGAGTAGAGGGAGGGAAAGAAGAGGGGGAGTGAGTGAACGAGCTGTGTGACTTTGTTTAAACCACAACAACACCTGACCCAAACTACCAAAAGGGGTATTCCATACCACAGCACATCATGCCCTGTATATAAACTGGGGGCAGTTACCCGGAAGGGCTAGATTGCTGCTTGGGTCAGGCTGGGTATCAGTCAGCGGGTGGTGAGCGGTTGTATTCTCTTCCGTTGTTATTTCCCTTATCATTATTGTTATTGGTGGTAGCAGTAGTGGTTTGTGTTATACCTTAGTCACTGGACTGTTCTTCTCTCGACCCGTGGGACTAACATTCTTTTGATTCTCCTCCCCATCCCTCTGGGAGCAGGGGGAGTGAGCCAGCGGGTGCGTGGTTCTGAGTTACCGGCTGGGCTTAAACCATGACACTCTTACAAAAAGTGTTGTATTATTTCTCAGTCCCTCCTTATCTTTGTATATTTAAGTAGAGACTTGTCAGATCAGTTCTGGAAACTGGTTGAGTGTGATGGGGATTGCTACCTATCTGAATAACAGAAAATACCTTAAAAGCATACATGGCTTCTGTGTGCTGTGCAAGCAGCTGAGCACAGGGAGCTCACACATACCTTCTGGGTTTGTTGGGCTATTTGATATTGAAAGATTTTGTCTTTGACAAAATTAAAAGTCTTTTGTCCCATCTTGCCATATAAATTTTTATTCTTAGACATTTGTTACTTATTACCCCCAAAATGAGGTCTTCCCTTTTACATTCTGTGTTCTTTGATTTGTGTAGAGAAAGATGTACATATTTCTAGTATTCCTGCATTGATGTATTTTTTTTTAGGAGTTTTGTTTTGAATTCAGCCAAAATCTGTCTGACACTTGTTTCCTTTTAGTTTTTTTCAGGATCATGAAATTCTAATTTGTGGTGAAGTACATTGCTTAAGTATTGTGACTGTTTGTAAAATAAGATAGTCTACTTCCAGTTATTTGGTAGAAAAAAACTATGTGAAAGTCAAAATTTAGTGCCTGTAAGCAATGCGAAACATTCCTTTTTATGCCAAACCTAATAAATTGCATAATTAAACATCTTAGGTTTATATATTAGTAAATATATTATTATTTCTATTAAATATTATTATGTATTATTAAATATATAGATAAATATTTAAAGTTCCACAGAAGTTCATTATGTGTGACTTGTATTTACCAATTGTACCATTTGCATAGAACTCTGTGACATAAGTTTCACATGTATTTGCCAAACATGACCTGAAGGAGGACCTGAGACATCTCATTCTTCATAAAGAGTGTTTTGTATAACGGCCATTTATCTGTAGTTAGTGGTCTATATCTGTTTGTCTTAGTAGTTAAAATAAGCAGTAATCTTTGAATTTATTTTTCCCCTCTATTTTTTTTCCCAATTAATGAGTGTTTAGTTGTTCTCTAAGCATGCATAATTGCGTGATTTTGATACTTTTCTTAAGGTATGCTCTTATTTAAACATGCATTTCTTCTGTAACTTGGTTTAAGAAAATTGGTGGGAATGTCAGTGTTGGTCAAGTAACAGAACATCTATCTTTGTTCCCAGATCAAATCTTCATAAGAGAAATAAGGCAAAGGGGATGATGGTTAAATGTACTAAAAGTGTCATGGATGTTGTTTAAGCATTTTGGGAGTTTGAGTGTGAATTGGCATGAACAGTCCCTCAAAAGTTATCCACTTGTTCACAGGTCATGCATTTTTCCTACTTGCTGGCTTTGTTTTGTAGAAAGTATGTGATTTCTTTTGCATCAAATACTTTTTTTTTTTTTTGTTGTTGGACAGTTTAAATGATGTAGGATAAAATAATACAGTTTTCAGTATTTCTTAGGATGAGTCTGATTAGCCCCAGATAGCTGGTCACAAGTAAGAATTCCACAGTTCTGAAGGAAGCTGAAACGAAACAGTTCTTTCATTGTTGTCCTGTGAAAGCACCTTTCTTACAATTAAAGTTACAGTAAATGCTGAAGGTAAAACATTGTTAGTTAAAGTTTTTATAACTAGAGAGAACTGGCAACAAGAGAGTCTAGTGAACTTTGCCATTGCTTGTTCTAATCTGAACTGTTGTTACTGTGGAAAATATTACTGTTTGAGGCAGAGTAGCTGCTGTAATTGGAACAATATTTTAAAAACCTTTGTAGACACTAAGATACTGTATTTTGACTCATTAAATGCTAACTACAACTGTACTAAATACCCTCTACTTTCCTAGATCGCTAGTCATAGTGGATACGTACAAGTTGACTGGAAGAGAGTTGAAAAAGATGTAAACAAAGCAAAAAAGCAGTTAAAAAAGCGTGCGAATAAGGCAGCACCTGAAATCAATACTCTAATTGAAGAGGTGAGTCTGAGGTGAAAACCTGTTTTCTACCAGCCAGTTTTTCTTACCTTCTGCTAGAGGTGGTGATTAATTGAAATTGCAGGTGCAAAACTGGAAGGCAACCGAATTGTCTGGCTTTATACTTTATTAAAAGTTAACCTAGTTTTCTGTTTTGTTCATACTTAAAAATGACACAAAGCCCTCAAAGCGTTTCTACAGCTGATACAGCTTAGGGACTGCCATTGGCTTTGCTATTTAGTCCCTCTGGAGTCTGGGCTAGTAAGAAAGCCAGTAAGATCATGACATGGTAAAAAGTTGAGGGTGTTGTGGCTAAAACATGGCAGCTACAAAAACAAAAAACACATCATCTTAGACTGCTGATAACAGAATTACTTGGTTAGAAAAGACTGACCTTTCTTCCTGGAGTAAAGCTCTAACTACTTTGTAAGTAGAGTTGTGGTTTTTAATCTCATTTTCGTACAGTTCAAAGAATATCTGTCTTCAGAATCTGTCAGTTACATACTATGTTGAAAAGATAGCCTCTGATACTGATCAGTGTCACTGGGGCTATTTCATTCTGTCGTTCGAAGACTTTAATAATTTTATCTTTTTTTATCTTTTTTAAAAATAGTGTGCTTAGCCTGTTTTTAACCTATTTTCACATCTTGTACAAGTGATCCAAGTTTCTTTCTCAGTAACTACAAATCCTGACTTAGAATATGCTACAGACAGTGTAACAGGAGCCATGCTAGCACACTGTAATTAGGAGTTCCAACATCTCAGGTTTAAACTGTTTGGAGTTACATATAGGTTGGTAAAACTTACTGTGAATTTTAATGTGAATGTGAAGTAGAAGTTCAAGAAAGGTAGGGGGTTTTTTTGCTGCTTCTATACCCTAAATAGCTTAACCGGTCTTTCTCCATTGCCTTGCAGAAATGGGTGGGACAGGATGGAGATTTTCTGTTTTTTTTTCCCCAAACTCACATTGTATTACTTTCTTCTAATTGCATATTATTAGCCAATCCAAAGTGTTTGAAGTGGAGGATGTATGAAATATCACATTTGATGTAACGTGTTATATTCTGTGCTATTGCTTCACGACATATTTTGCACAAATGTTGTCATACATAAGTGTGCTTCATAGGATTAGGTTGTTAGGAAGCTGGCTTATAATGGAGTGAGGTGTGTTTCTTTTCCAAGGATCTAATCTTCCAAAAAAGACTAGATTAAAATGAAGTCACGATTAAAATGGCAGTCATGGTGGTGCTCATGCTTTTTTGCCAAGGGAGTTTGCAAAGCATCTGCGTTGTTTTAATCAAAACAAAGGTGGTATTGGCATGAAATTGTTATGACAATTCCTCTGTATTTTGACTTTCAAAATGCTAGCTGTATATTATATTTATTGTTAAAGACAGACAAGAGTCAGTTTTCGCTCCATTGCTGCCAGCAGTCGCCACTAAGCTTTGTGTGTTTTTAAACATACTGTTTCCCTAACCCTTTCCCCCCAGTCCCTCCCCAATTTCAGTATTTTAATTAACTTGGTTCTTTACAAATATTATTTTTCTTTTCAGTCAACAGAATTTATCAAACAGAACATTGTGGTGTCCAGTGGGTTTGTTGGAGGCTTTTTGTTGGGCCTGGCATCGTAAGGACCTGAACAGTCTCTTCCTGGTGGTATTCATGTCAGTGAAGAACAATTGTGGTGACATGCTCTCTTAAAGCAGAGGGGTTCACTGGGCCTTCCGGAGCAAGATGAGTGGACTATCTAGACAACGCAGAAGCTTTTACATTTCAGGCTTTTGCCTCTTGAAGCTTGGCAAAACTAGGATGTGCTGAAAAACTCTGCAGTGTGCTCATTAAACAATTTCTGGGCAAAACTGGTTCATCATCATCATGACTCTTTTTATCTGTGACCTTTCAAGATCTAGCATTTTTTAAAATGTTATTCTTGGAATATAGATATGCAACCATACTGTAAGAAAGAAAGCTCCATTTCTATGGTTTTGGTTAATAACTGTTTATTTTTAAAGTATTTTTCTTCATGCTGTAGTAGATAATACCAATGACTACATAATATATATGATATTGTAGTTTCAGCCTCATGGCTGTCTTTGTTCTTTAGAAATCACTGCAATAATCATCAATCTGTAATACCTTTTTACAGAGTATTAAATAACAGAGGATCATGAGCTTATTAAAGGTGAAAATTAACTTTGACTCTGGCCTTTGTATACATAGGAAATAAGAAAGTCTCGTGTTTATACACTGCAGGCATCTGGTAGGCATATTTGCAAATATAACTGATATTTGTGTGCTAAGCAAATGTGTATATGTTCTTTTTCCTAGATGCGTAGACACACGTTGATTCATTGATGAAACTGTAGTACACAGATAACTGCACTCAGTAAACAACAGAGACTGTTTCAGACTTCAGTTGGTGAGGTGAAGAGGTGAGGCTTCTGCCCAAGCACTTTGCGAGAGCCAGGACTTTGTAGAGCTTCACAGGGTGTGCGTACCGAGTGCCTTGAATGAACTGAGGGCTGCTCTGGGAGTCTGTGGTAGCTGGAAATGATCCTCACTTTCACATTCACCTCTATTGTCACTGTGTTCTCCGCAACTGGGTGTAATGTTTGGGTTTTTTTTACAGTTGTCACTTAATTTGACTTTCACTGTCTAGGGTGTAAGCTGTGGAAAAACGAGGGTACAGGCTGGCTTCAGTTAGCTTATTGGAAGAGTGTTTCTTTGGAAGTATGGGAAAGCAAATGAGACTTTATCTGCTCAGTGTGTTTGCTGCCTCCACCTTTGATGGATCAAAGCAGGAAGTGGATTCTGAAGGAGATGGGAAGCATAACTCTGGATGGACTGAAAAATTTATTCTCAAGTAGTTTTTCAAGGTGGCTTTAGTAATTTTTTTACTAGGTTATTCTAAAGAATTTGGAATTCCAAACAAAGGCTGAATTCCTTTTTCTGTTTTCGAACTTGTGAACCTTTTAGTCGTTTAGTCTCTACCCAAGAAGGACTGTTTGCTCTGCCCCGCTTTCTCCAATTTTATCCATTAACCAGTAGGTTAATGTGAAATGGAGTCTCTCTCATGCAGGCTCTGTGGGCTCATGTTTGCATATCTGAGCAGCACTAGTGATTCATTAGCATCAAATGGATGGATGGATGTGAACTTTGGATGTACAGGACATGAGACAAACATCCATCATCTTGGCATTTGACATAGTAACTCAGCATATGCTTAGATTAATGCATCTGTGGACTTCAGAGCTCTGTATTGTATGTTGAGTTCATATATGCATGTTTGTGGCCAAGGTGAGTAACTTACGAAGCATGTCATGTGTCTGTGATGTTTAAGAGTTTAATTAATCTAAGGACTGTTAAAGATTTCTGAAAATAAAATTCCTGCTTCCTCCCAACCAAACCTTCAAGTGCAAGGAGCGTGAATGGCCACAAATAACATGTTAGCATCCTAAATACTTTGGTTTCAGGTGAATATCTAAAGCTAGGTAAACTCAGTTGTTGCAGTTTATGAGAAGCCCAAGGAGGAATGTGCCTGCTATGTCATTTGGGATTTAAAGAAAAATTAAGATGAAAGTGTTAAAGCATGAAAGCTTCTTTTCCTTAGTGTTCAGTCCAAGGAATAATGGGAAGGTAACCCGTCAGCTCTCTTCGCTGCTGAAGCTAATGGGCTTTTGGCATGTCAGAAGAGTTGCTGGAGCCAACTGACATGAGTCACCTGCCCTGACTGGAGTGAACTGGAGTGTTCTGAAGAGCTTTAGGAAAAAAGTGGCCACCTCAGTAGCATGAACCTGTAAATTTGCATTTTTAAGGAGTCCACTCTGAAAGGATTTCAAGGCAGTATCTTTTACTGTGCTTGTTAAAAAGGCTTCTTGTGATGTACTTCAGAGTATAATGTCTTTAAACTAGAAGAAGGTAGACATTAGATTGTAGGAATAAATTCTTCTTTGTGAGGGTGGTGAGGCACTGGCACAGGTTGCCCAGAGAAGTTTTGGCTGCCCCGTCGCTGGCAGTGCTCAAGGCCAAGCTGGATGGGGCTCAGAGCAACCTGGTCTAGTGGAGGGTGTCCCTGTCCATGGCAGGGGGTTGGAACCAGATGGTCTTTAAGGTCCCTTCCAACCAAAACCATTGTGTGATTCTATGATAGGCAAAAGTAGAATTTAAAAAACAAAATAAAAATACCCAAAACCACAACAACAAGAAAAAACAAAAACAACCAAAAAAAACCCAACCAAAACCAAACAAGAAAACAGCTTATCTAGCAGTAGGCAAGACTGACTTCCACAGAGGAAAGTTGTTCTGCTTTCTGTTGCTGGTATCTGAGACTTAGTAAGGCAATGAATAAAGAGCTGATTGAATTAATTATATTTGAGGGTTTAATTTTTTTCCAAGCTTTCCGAATGAGACTGTTCTACATGGGAAAGTGTCTGAGGGGCAAAAAAAGGACAGAGAAATCATATAATTGAAAAGGTGAGTGCTAATGGTTTGTATCAGGCTTTCTGCTGGCACAGAAAGACTTGCGAAGTTCTCCAGTATATTTCCTTAGGTTCATGAGGTAGAGGGGATGCTACCTACAATGACAGCTGGACCTGATAAGGTTTGGGCATGGTGGACTAGCCAACTTTGCTAAATGTAAAGTGCCAGGATAAATAAATGCAGTATTTCCTTGCAAATACCTGAGATTTGATATGTGTAAGTTCAGAACTGTCACTGTACGTAGGGGAATGCTCTATAAAGTTACAGTCAAATTGATGGGATTACTGAGAATGGAATGGAGCATAGCAGAACTACTGAGTTTCTGGTGGCAAGTTCTCTGGAATGATTTTGAAGTTAGTCTAAGAAGATTCAGAGAAGGGAGAAATAAAGATTGAAGAAAATGTATTTGAAGAGCATTTTTGGGAAAAACCCAAAGAATTTTAGAAAGCAGATGATTAAGAAGTGTTAGAAATATGTAAGTTAATGGCAGGCTGAGGCAGCATTTCTATGGCTTTTACTGTACAGCTGAAGAACTTTACTGAAGGGTGGAAAACATGAACCTAGCACAAGAGAGCTTTTCAAATAACACCTAATCGGTCCATGGAACTCTTTTCTCCTGAAATCAAGGAACAGGCTGCATTCAGGGAAGGATGGGGCAACATTGAGCTAAATTGCAGGAGTGCTCAGTTTTACCTAAAGGTACAAGAAAATCAACATCAGGTTTTGCTGGCTGTGGTTAATACTGCTTGGTGAAGTTCAAGGCAGAATGATTCTAGTGATTGGATTGTCCTACCTTTGTCTTCCACAGGCTTGTGGGTTTTTTTTTTCCCTCTCAAACAGTTCTTAGCAATCACTTCTCAAATGCTAAGCTAAACAATTGACTAAGGCATACCACATATTCCTCTGTAGTGAGCAATTGTTAGAAGTTTACTGGAGAATGGGTTTGGGGAGAGAGGTTTGGTAATAAATCATCTACTTGTTCTGTATGACCTTAATGGGATAATACATTTTCTGAAATTACTTCTTTCCAGTTAAAGCAGGACTGGGCAATAAGCTTTAATTAGGAGTGAGATGCCTGGTTGTTCAAAACCTGTGTGATCTTATTACTGAATTTTAAGAGGGCAGAATTTGGCTAAGTCTTTGAAGGCTGTTTCTGTTCTAGCAGCCAGACTGAAAATTGAAATGTTATAAAGATACAGCTGCCTCCTCAATTCAACTGCGTTGGTCAGGAGATCTTAGGAAGGGGGGATGCATGCAGAGTAAGATGGAGAAGTCAACACTGTAACTCAAAACTGATGTCTGTGCAGATTTCATAACATACATGACATACAGTGAAGTGAAGAAGCATCAGTAATGCCTCCTCCTAACCTCTTGAAAATTGTTGGAAATCTGTAAGAATTGGTTTAAAAAACTTGCACTTTTACCGTATGCAGCTGCTTGTACTGTGGTCTGTAGGTGATAGTGGGAAAAGATAACGTTTGTCCAAATTCAGCACAAGTGGAACGATGTGACATTTTGGAACGGAGACTGGTGATAAAAAAACCCTGAGTTTTGGTCACTCTAGGACTGTTCACAGGGTAGGTTGGTGGTGGAGCAGAAGGATTAGAATCCAACCTGCCAAGATTAGGAGGTGTGATCCTCTCTTGTATTTTGTATCACAGTTCAAAAATTCAGACAGGAAGGATAAGCTAAAGAGCTGTTTTCCCCTGTTCTGACTGGGAGGCAGGTCTGATGCAATGTGGCGATGTCACCCTACTGGGACATATGGAAAAGCTGATGTTTGTGATTTTGGGGGCAATCTGGGAGGTGAACCGTGGGCTTTTAGTTACTGGGACAGCAGGCATGCATCAGGACCTGTAAGACTGGAAGCCAATTTCAATTAAGATAATTGTGGGGTAAGGCTGCACAAGGCATCTAGTGCTGATCCAGCACAGCCTGAAACCTCAGTCGTGTTTGGCTCCACATTCAAGCTAAGAGGCTGTCTAAATCTTGGAGTGCTGAGGTGTAGAGATGAAGCTGGCGACTGCATTCAGTTACCTCTTCCTGGGAAACTTCTGGGTCCTAGACTAGTACCCTGCCTACCAATATAAGGTATTTTGGGATGAGATATCCTTGATCTCTCCTGCTGATGCTTTCTGTTGTGTGGATGTGTCTCAGCATTCGTGGAAGTGAGGACAGAAACTTGAGTCTCATCTCCTCAAACTTCAGCACAAGTAATTGCTAAATAGTTAAATATGCTGCGTGCAGTAGAAATGCTCTAACAGGAAGGAAGGTAGGCTAAACCCAGATATTTTGCTGCCTTTTTGGTAGGCTGCTTACCTGAGAACTGGAATGTATTGTTATACATCTAATCCTTGAGGCAAGGGGGTTTGGCTTCACCATCAACCTTTCTGCTTCCTCCCCCACCCCCAAAAGAAAGAAATCAATTGCTCACAGCCTGAAGCTGTAAACCCCATTTCTGCATACGTGGACTGTATGTTTAAAAAATGCTTAACAGAAAATCTGAACATCCACAAAGGGAATTAATGAGTATTGAACCAGATAATTCCCATTTAATATAGATACTTTGAACTTCCATTGCAACAACAGGCCGTCTATATACGCTTGCCACTCCTGGGACCTAGAGAATTAAGAACCGATACATCCAGTATGATTTTTAATTAAACATCTTGCTTTCTTGAAGTATTAATTGTGAAGTAAATGTTACGCTGTCTCCTCATGTGTTTAACAGACAACAAGCTCGTACTGCAGCCAAATGTACGGAACTGTATTTTCTCTTTTCAAATCCTCTCCCGTGAGACAATCAAAATGCCTCGATAGCAAGGTGTTGCCGAGGCAGAAACCCAAGCCAAAATGCATCTGAACAAAGCCGTAAAGGTAAGAAAAACTTACAGATGTATGAAAGGAACGTCTGAAAAATGAAGTGTTGCCAAATGTTGTTTCAAAACCCACTTGAGACAATAAAGAGGAGGAATGAAAATTAACAGCAATAAGGGAGTCTGTTCTTCACGCTCCTATAAGAGTATACAAATGTTAAGTTAGAAAACATTGAGAAATTGCCTGTGGCATTAGTATTTTTTTTTTCATATTTGTATGGCGTCAAATATGATTCTTAGTTTCCAAACTTAAAAGTTTCTTGTGACAGCTAAATTGCATGCTGGCTTCTAAAAGAGCTTTGGTTTAAGGCTGCCTGTGCAAGTACAGCTAAGCGTATGCTTCAGCGACTAACCAGTTTGTAAGCGAAAGCAAAGGTGGAACAGGCACTAGAAGTGATACACACTTATTTTTTCTCTCTTTTCATGTTGTTACAGGAGTCTTTAGGCAGGCTTTGGAACCCTCACATCGTCTGCAGGGAATCAGCAACTAGGGACTGCACAATGTGTAGCTAAGGCACGAGAAGTAGAATTTGTCTGTCTGAATACAGATGTTGAGCTCGGTACCCTGTGGCCTGCTTATATAAATGAAAGGAAACGGGCATTTCTGTGGCAAATTTACCTTCCTCTAAAACTGACATTTGCAGCGACTCAGATCAGCCTGACCTAGAAGGACCCATTTTTAAAGGCAGGCCAGGCCATGACTTGCTGACCTGCAGGTGCTGAAGGTTGGGTAAGATGGATTCCATGAAACATGTCATTATCATGCCAAAGGCATGAAGGGTGACAAGGTGATTTACCAAGGGCAAGTCATGCTTTACCAGCCTGTTCTTTGATGAAATGACTGGCTATATAGAGACCGGGAGCTCTTATGCGGGCTGAAAACTGCCTGTACTTCCAGGCCCCAAGGGCAGTGATCAGTCAGTGTTTTGGTGTCCAGCTGGAAGTGGCAATGAGCAGAGGACATCAGGGACTGCTGCTGCACAACTTGTTCAATACCTTCATTAAAGACCTGTGTGATGGTCCAGAATGCAGCCCCTTAACAAACTGCAGATGATGCCAAATGAGGAGATATTTGGCACACTGAAGCGTAGGGCTTTGATTCAAAGGCAAAGCTGGAGAAGTCGAGCATTGCACAAAGAGCAGTCTCACAGAGGTCAGCAAGGAGAAGCAAAAAGTCCGGTCCCTGGTTCAGGCTGACCCCATAGACAACCACTGCCTGAGTAGCAGAGGTGCTGGAGTGGCCATGGAGGTTATGGTGGGCATTAAATGGGATTTGAGCACTGCACTCTCACTGCAAATGAAGGAAGTCACACACTGAGGTACCTTAGGAGGAGTGTGGTCAGCAAGTACAGAAATCTGTGTTCCGCCTGTCCGTACTCGGTGCTGGTGACACCGCACCTGCAATACTGTGACTGCTTTGGGGCCCTCTACTTCAGGAGGAATATGGAGAAATAGGGAAGGGTGCAGAGAGAAACACCTGAGCTGATTGTGGCCAAAAGCGTAGAACCTACAAGAGGAGCTGAGGTTTTCAGCCTGGTGAAGGGGAGGCTGAGACAACCTAAGGCAGCCTACAAATACTTGAAAGGGGGTTACAAAGATGATGGGGCAGCAGCCACGAGCTGTGCTCTGGGAGGGTCACACTGGACATTAGGAAAAGGTCTTCCACCGGGAGGGTGGTGCAGCACTGGGACAGGTCACCGCGGGCGGGTGTGGGTCCTCCCTTCTCAGGCTGTACAAGACTGGGCTAACAAAGGCACAGCTGACACGGTGCAGTGTCGGTGACCAATCGCCCTGCTGTGAGCAGAAGGCTCCAGTGGTCCTATCCGAGCAGCGCATCTATGGGACTGTGAAAGTCAGGTGTTCCCCCACTCGGCCCCTCTTGTCTTTCTCCTGGGGTTAGCCTCGTGTTTCTGCACGTCCGAACATACATCCTAAATGCTTTTCCATGGCTGGTCTCTTCTTGCTGTTCACACTTAGCAGGAAAAATAGGTACTGAGGGTATGTGGTACTGCAATTAATTCCAGGTTTCAGCTAAAAAAAAACCCGAACCAACAAGGCAAATTTATTTCTTATGTCAGCATTTGAAAGGTTAGAGACTTGCCAAATGGTTTTGTGATATCAGATTTGCTTTTAGAAAATTAAGGTCATCTGGTAGGTGACATACAGGAACTTGTGTGTGTGTGCGATTTGCTTGGCGTTGCTGCAGCAAATTGTCAAATATAGAACAGCCAGAAAAATGCCTTTTTTGTTTGGTTGTTTAATAGGCACTCCTATACTAAATTAAAAATAGCAAACTGGAGCAAGGTATCGCAGATACAGATGTGGAAAAGTACTTTGGTAGAAAATAAGGAATAGGATATGTGATGAAGGTTGACATCACAAGTAAAAAGGAAAAAAATAACACAAAACAGCAGAAGATGCAAAGTGATCATGGAGCACCGAGAGAGAGACAGGAACGGAAAGTTGGTGACAGATGAGGTTGATAAGGCAAAGGGCCTAAAGGAGTTCCTTGCCCCACTAATCACGGAGGCAGCAGAAAGCAATATCCCAGGAACTGGGATTTGTTTTCCTCAGGGAAGGAAGGAAAATGTCAAAAGGTTTTACTCCTGCACTGGAGTGGATAATAAGGCAATTAGTACTATTAAAAATTCTCAGAGCACCCAGACTGGAGTGATAAATCATATCCTAGGATTGTAGAGTGAGATGCTGGAAAGCTTTTGTGGGATAGTTGTGATAACGTACTGCAAGGGGAATTATTGAGAACCGGTGAGTGTTTAATGAAGTTTCGGCATTTGCAGATCTGTGAGCTTGACTTCACTTCTGCAGGAGAAATTAGGTACTGGTGAGTCATGGCTGCGTACATCTGTAAAGTGGCAGCATGAATATGTTATTAAAAATGCATTATTTTAACATACATGCCACGGGAGAAGTATGTAGAATACAAATGATTTGGAGTCTGCTGCACAAAAGATTAATGCAAATCATCTCTATTAATAGGATTTATTAGTGCAAATCCTTTCTCATCAATATGAGAAGAGGTCTTGACAATGTTACACCCATCCGTTACCTTTCAAAAGGTTTTCTGATGTTTCTACAGTTTAAAATGTTGTTTTTCTCTACATTATTAATATATGCTACAGAGGGGCTGTGGCCAGGCAGGGCTGCACCACGGCCTGGGTGTGGACCAGGACAAGGGCCTGCACTGGGTAGCAGCTCCCACAAAAGGCTGCCCACATCTCCATCTCCCACAGCCCTCTTCCCAGCACCAGCTCAAGGGTTCCTCTAGACCAGGTTACTCCAAACCCCATTCAGCCTTGCCTTGAGCCCTGCTGGGGATGGAGCAGCCACAGCTTCTCTGGGCAACCTGTTCCAGTGCCTCACCACCCTCACAGGGAAGAACTTCTTCCTTATCCTCTGATCTAAATCTGTCCTCTTTCAGTCTATAGCCATATTTTATCACTATGTACCCTTGTCAAGATTCTCTCTCCAGGTTTCTTGTAGGCCCCCTTTAGGCACTTTCCCAAGCTGTGCTGCTCAGACAGGACATGGCCATCCCCCTGGTGCCATTGCAGCAGCATCCCTCCACACACTGAACAGAATCCCTGAGGCTGGGAGGGATGTCTGGGCTTCAAAGCAGGATCATGTACCTTTACTACAAGGGATGGCAGGCATTTCAAATAGCTGGCTATCCCTGTGCAGTGGGAGATAACATCATCAACGTGACCCAACTAACCCCTTATTTCTGACCAGTCCCCAAACAGTTTCACTTTTTCTTTTTTTTTCTTTTTTTTTTTTTTTTTTTTAAATAGGATTCAACACCTTTCCCTGCAGGTGTTTTCCCTCCAGAATTCTTGAGCTCTCCAAGAAGCCCGGTTCAGCATCCCCACCTCCGACAGTAATTTTGCCTCCCTTATCTATGTGCTGATGTTCCCTTGGCGTTTTCTCAGCAGCCTCACTCAAGGTCACGCAGCTGTGCCGTATCAGGGCTGGGCCTTGGGTCCTTGAAACACAGGCAGCTGAGCTCCCTGTGGGAGATTACAGAGATAGTGGGGTACAGCACGGTGCTTCCCGCGGCTTAGTGTGGGTGTTTTGGAGTACAAAACCAAGCCTACAGAACCGTGATTTATTCCTCAGGTCACACAGCAGATGGGCATTGCTTCAATTCCTATTGAACTGGGGGCGACAAGGCAGTGCCCACCACTGTCACCTATCACTTTTGCTCCTCTGAGCTATCATGTCACACCATGGAGGAGCTATATGTAACATGCAAACATGGTGTTTTCTGAGTAGATCTTGAGCACAAGTATCTCCACAAATGGCTAAAAGGGAAACCATTCCTGTGCAATATGCATTATTCTCAACACTGAGCTTGAGTTTCTTCCAGCCTGCTCAGCAATGGGAGACAGAGTCTTGTTTGCTCCTTGCTTCTTCCTCAAACCATTTCCTTTGAAGATAAGGAGCAGTGACAGACTTGATGTCCTCAGTTCCATAACCTAAACTGGAACAGTAGTGTGAGGCACCCACAGGTTTTGCACTGCTTCTCAAAGGTTGTCAGTGCTTCTCACGGATGAATGGCAGCCGCACCAACTGATTCCGGGTTTCAGACAGGCTTCCTGTTCCTTGACAAACGGGTTTAATTTTTCAGAGCAGACAAATTGAGTTCTGTGCAAGAGGTTTCTTCCTGCAGAGAGGAGGAGATGTGGACACACGCAGCTCAAGGTTCGCACCGGGAGCCAAACACGCACAGGTAAGGGGCAGCATCGGTCCTACACAGCTGAGAAAATGCTCCTGAGTGATTTCTAAAATCAGTGTATTTTTGTATTGTTGATTATCTGCACTGCTTTTCCTAATCTCCAGCCTCTGTAAGGAGCAGGAAGTCTATTGTGTTACTATCCAGATTACCCGATATAACTCTCCTTGGCTCAGCAACTAGTAACTTAGGCCATTGCAAGTGCAATAGGGGATCAGAGGTACCAGTCAGTTAAAGTCTTCAAACATTTTTGTTGGAATAAAATTGCAAACCTTTATCTCACCAGGAGGATTTACAGATTACACATGACACTGATAAATAAGAGCATCAGTTTAATGTCTGACAGGTCACCTCTCAGAGGACTGAAAACCTGCGTTTGCAGAGGGATAGAGATGGTTATCAAATGATCGTTCCTGTCTCTTTCTTTTATGAAAACTGCCTATTTTATGGCCAAGTGTTACAAAAAGCAAAATAATTCGGAAGAGTTATTTTAAAGCCAACACCAAGTTCTCAGAAAATCTGTTTCCTGGCCTCCCGGTATGTACAAGATTGTTATTAAAGAGGATTATGATCAACTGCTCACCACGTCCATCAAAAGGACAAGAAGAAATCAGCTTAAACTGAAGTAAAGAAGATTTAGGCTAAGCAATAGAGAAAACTTCCTAACGATGGGAATCATGCAGCCCTGGAAGACACAACCCAGAGATGTTTCGTTCAACTTTTCAAAGAGAAGATTAAGGAAGGATCCAGCACTGATGGTTCAGAAGTGTTCAGCCCTGCCTCGTGCCTGAGGCAGTAAGGTTTGGGAGGGTGTTCCTTCCAGCTGTGAATTCTTGTGACTTTGGGATGCACTAATGTCGTGAGAGGCTTTTCAGGTAGCCTAGTGTTGCAGAGGGATTCATAGGGCATAATGAATGCCCTTTTCAGCAGCCAAAATTTCACCTGACGTACCTCTAGCAAAAAGTGCCATCCCTGCATGCATACAATTGTTTGTCCAGGATATTGGAGACCTGGGTGCCACCTCATCTCTGCTGGGGCAACAGAAGGGGGCAGGACTCGGGTAACCTGAACCGCGAAGGTCCAGTGTCCTTGGGAAACCCCAGGATGTCCAACCCATCCGTATGGGGTTTTGTGTCATGTCTACCAGCTACATATGGATGACTTGGATGCTTTGGGTGTTTCACATATAGACAACTGAATCACAGCCTGGACAGATCCAGCTTGTCTCTACAGCTGAAGTCTCACCCCCACCTCTATACAGCTGCTGTTTGAAAACATGCAACCAATTCCCAATCTGTCCTCTTCCCAAACGCAAAACTGCTGACCCTGAAATGGTTCTTTAAAAGTGGGCTGGGTTATTTTTCCAAATACCCTCACAGTTACTCAAACCGCCTGTAAATTATCTGCAGCAAAACAGAGCAAACGTTGCATCCCAAGGAGTCCCTCAGCTGAGAGAGGAGTCACGGCCAGAACGACCACACACCACATGGAATGATGTCCCTTCCCTTTCCTAGGACCTTGAGTTGATACAACATGATCTGAAAGGCAGATCTGCTCAGCTCTTGCTGGCAGCTTGGCCCTGCAAAAATCTTTGTGCTTTAAATTACCACCACAGCAATCCTCACCATGGCTGACCGAGCACTGAGAACATAGGAAACTGTGGCCAGCCATAGCACAGGATAGAACATGACCTGGTTATCATGGTAATGGCCTGAAACCATGCTATGCGTGACTTGTCATTTGATGCACAGGCTGTAAAGTTGTGATTAGACAACCTCCTCTCACCTTCATGTCCCACCTAGGGGAGAAACTTGTCAAAACATTGGAAAATGTGATGGCAAAGCTATATAAATAAGCAGAGGGGTCCCAGGATCTGTTAGTTTCTGAATTTATTTAGAATGATTTTTTTTTAACTGCCTAATTTCGGTTTGATGGGTCCCTTTGAGCACTAAGCAGGTCACGTAGCTAAACTAAGCACAAGCTTGTCTTCTTTATGAACTGCTTCTGAGTCATGTTTGTGCTCAAAGGGAATAGTGTCATGCATTAATTGAGTCTCACTGGTTTAATTTCCAATCGACAAGTAAATGGTTCTGGTCCTTAAAAAACTGCACAACAGAAAACACTCTCAATAATGCTCTAGTGACAGTCTTCTCAGGTACATGCTGGGGTTTTTTATCTTCCCAGCTCAGCACAAACTGCAAATGTGGTCAATATTGCATTGTTCTGTTTCAACAAATATTGTTATAGTTTGCTGTATTAATCTGATTATACAGAATTTTGGCTCTTACTTACAGTTAAATTTACTTATTCAATACAGCTGCATGTTAAACACTAATAAAGTTGCTAAAATCTGCCTTCATCCCAAAGCCAACTTATTAAATCTGCCAAACTGCTGGGTGAGGTATCTGGAAGAAAAGCAGTACGGACACAGTTTAAGGGTCAGCCTTTCCCAGCTGTTTACAAATGCAGAAGAGAATTTAGGCCTGTTGATGTCTCCACGGGGAACAACAAAGTTGGAGAGCTTACTCTTCTGAGTATAGAAATTACAGAAAAATCAGCCTCTCCTTTTGCCGGTTCTGAGATTGTGCTAGGGTGGAAGCATCCTGGTGAGGGAAAACAGGAAGTAAAAGGGGATTGTACCTGGAATCTTTTGTGTATAGATGTCAGCCCATCACCTTAACTGGGTAGCCCAAACCAGCCCAGGCCTTTTTTGCCACAGTTGCATACTTGCTTCTCGTTAGGAGATTCACATATATACCCAGAGACTGCATCCTTGGTCAGAAAAATAGTCCATCTAGTCCAGACTCTATACTGCCTCCTAAATAAAAAGGGGTCCTCTGAATAATCATCTATATACCCATGACTAAAACCTATACTGCTGTACAGAGGGATTTAGATCACAGCTACATAAGAAGCCTTAATCCTGGCACCTCCTATCTTTGAAGCTGGAATGTTTTTTTCAGTCTTTTTTTAGATCCTATATTAATATTAATATGCCAATTAATTGTGTAACATGATGAATAGCATTTGCAGTATCTCTTTGTGATCTAGAAAAGAGGTAGGGGAGCAACCTTTGAAGGTGACACAAAGTTATTTAGGTTAGGCTGAGCCAATGGAGAGGAAAGAATCCTTGTCATGTCCAGCATGAGCATGTGGGCACTGGGATGACAAAGCTATGTTGGTGCTCATTAATGCAAAATCATATCCAGCAGATGTACTAACCTGAAGCATCCCGAACAGTGTTTGGTCCTAAATCACAGTCAACAAAGTCCAGAAAAGACTGGGACATTCACCTGAAAGCTCAGTGTAAACCAGTAGTCAAATCACAAACAAGATGTTGGGGTACATAAGGAATGGGATGGAAAATACACTCACTATTATGGCATTACAGTGCCATCAAGGCTTAGTGATTCACCTGGAGTATTGCGTTTGGTTCTGGTCAGCCTGACACTCTACTGAGATCTACTCAGAAGAGGTAATTTAGCTTGAACAGCTTACTCTCCCTGTGATCCCTCTGCAGACAACAGCGAGCTTAGGGCTCTCTCCTAGGAGGCATTTCAAGCATCTTGCAGTAGATTACTGTTCTCCACCATCCTTCAGAATAACCTGGTTTTATCCATTAAAACAGAGGTTAATGTTAGCCCTTTCTCTATCAAGACACACAGAAATGTAAGGTATGGTTGATGAAAACTGTTAGGGAAGTTGGGAACAAAACCAAATTAAGACTGAGGAAGCTGTTAGATTTATGGAGGGAGCAGTCAGAAGTGTACAAGCTAGGAAGTCATGAGCAGGTAGATCTGTCACTCCTCCCGGCTGTTTCACATGAACAGCAAAACCTATCAGTGCCATTGAGAGGCAGGGGATGAGAAAGGGAGGCTGTTCCACTCAGTGAGGGGGTGAAGCTTCATTGCCTCAGCTGCCTTGCAGCTCCCTAACTAAAGAGACTACCAACAGTTATGGTAGCCAGGGTTAACATGTGAGCAGCCTCAGGGCTGGGGTAGCAGTGCTTCGGATTAGGACTTAACTTCCTAATGTAGAAGCTGGAGTCTCATATTTGCCCTTCCATGAATGAGCAGTTTATTCACTGGTTACCCACTCACACAGCTTCTGCATTTCTCCCTAAGGTGTCTGGCACAGCTATGCCCAGAGACAAAATATCCCACCCACTGGACTGGTCCTTGGTTGAGTATACCAAGTGACGCAGCTGCTAGCTGTGCAGAAGGGGAAAGAACACAGGAACAAGCCTGAACGTGCACCTCAGAGCAAACGATGGGCCAGATGGCCGAGTGAAAACTCTCACCTTTCCACTGAGGTTCCTGCTAGGCCATTACTCCAGATACACATCATAATATGGCTGAAAAACAATAATGAAAGAGGCTGCACAAACTCATTGTAAATATCCCACTGACCTTGAGGTGGATCAGTTGTACCTAAGCCATACCCAGCAGAAATCTATCTAACCTGTTGTTACAAGTACTGGAAGATGAGGGTGCTCTGCTCAGCAGGGGCATGTCACTCTTCTTCACCATCCTCAGCACTAGAGCATTTTCCTAGTGTAACTGGATTACTTTTTATCATGCCTTATCCACTATGTCCATTAAGCATAGATAAAGAATCCTAGCTCCAGAGAGATACTTTGAACCTTGGGCTTTCTTACATGCAGCATCTTTCCCCACATTCAGTGGTCTCCTTCAGGCATTGGCACAAGCATCTGGGTTGCAGAAGCACAATGAGATGCTGTCAGCACTGGGAAGGTTGGCTCCCCTCTTACTTGCAAGGCTTTTGGGGGTCTTCTCCTTGGCCACACCTTTTCCTGCTGTTCAGCTCAGAAGCACAGGATGCTCAAAGCAAAAGGCCCCACCAGCAAAAAGCCCAGCACCCACTCCCTGTGTCCTCCCCTCCTGGCTGCGCATCCTCTTTTCAAAAGGGCCACAACTGCTCCCAGGTGCAAGAGCACAGCAAGAGCACACCCACCACTCTTCTCTCTCTCACAGCTGCCTTCTGCTCAGGTGCTCCCTGCATTTCACAGTCTGCTGCATGAGCACTGGCAGCAGGAGCCACATGGGATCTCACATTCTGCCTCTGTCTGAAAGCCCCCTCCAAGTGTGTTTGTGGTGGGCCTGTCCAGTCCCTCCCTGACTCTCAGCACACATGTACACACACACGTGTACACATGTACACACACACACCCGCCCTGTGTGGCCCATATTGCTCCTCTTGTACCGACAATCATAGAATCATGGAATAGTTATGGTTGGAAAGGACCTTAAGATCATCTAGTTCCAACCCCCCTGCCTGTTTCCCCGTTATAAAAGGAAATTTGGTGGATTTAGAAAAAGGCAAATCATATCAAGCTGCATATCATCTTTAAATTATATGGAACTATAAATCACCTGATTGGTTGTTTTAGTCTTTTTCTCAGAAATTGCAGGTATGGTGATCATTCCTAATTCACCAGCTCCACAATTCCCTGCCCCTACTTTTAACAGAAGTGTTCTGTTTGTCTTCTAGTCTTCTTTAAAAAAGGCACTAAGCTTTCTGAGCATCATCTGCCAATTTTCCTACCCATGGAGTAATTCTTCCTCTAGTTTCCCTTTTCATTACTATCAAAAATGCCTTTAAAATGCCCTATCAGTATAAGCAAAGAATCGAAATATTTTATTTTGTGCTTTCAACTTCCTGATTTTGTCTCTGTATGCTCACACTGAGGTTTTTTTAAACACTCATTTTTAGATATTTGACCTAGTTTCTATGTTCTGCACACTCCCTTCTTGCACTTGAGATTATTGAAGAGCTTGTGATTTCACAGATAGCTCTTACTGCATTTTCTGTCCTTTCTACACACCAAAATATTTTGTGATTTTGTTCCTACTGTATTTTGGTTTGGTTTTGTTTGTGGGGTTTTTGTTTTGTTTTGGGTTTGTTTTTTGTTTGTTTGTTTTAATTTCTTTCATGAACCATCAACTCTTTCTGAAGCTCTTTTCTTACATACATTTTATTCCCAGAGATTCAGAGCAGTCCTGCTGAGAAGGACTTGGGGGTGCTGGTCGATGAGAAAATGAACATGAGCCGGCTTCAGTGTGCGCTCGCAGCCCAGAAAGCCAACCGTATCCTGGGCTGCATCAAAAGGAGAGTGACCAGCAGGTCGAAGGAGGTGATCCTGCCCCTCTGCTCTGCTCTTGTGAGACCTCACCTGGAGTACTGTGTGCAGTTCTGGTGTCCTCAACATAAAAAGGACATGGAACTGTTGGAACAAGTCCAGAGGAGGGCCACGAGGATGATCAGGGGACTGGAGCACCTCCCGTATGAAGACAGGCTGAGAAAGTTGGGGCTGTTCAGCCTGGAGAAGAGAAGGCTGCGTGGGGACCTCATAGCAGCCTTACAGTCCCTGAAGTGGGGCTATAGGGATGCTGGGGAGGGACTCTTCATTAGGGACTGTAGTGACAGGACAAGGGGTAACGGGTTAAAACTTAAACAGGGGAAGTTTAGATTGGATATAAGGAGGAAATTCTTTACTGTAAGAGTGGTGAGGCACTGGAATGGGTTGCCCAGGGAAGCTGTGAATGCTTCATCCCTGGCGGTGTTCGAGGCCAGGTTGGATAGAGCCTTGGGTGACATGGTTTAGTGTGAGGTGTCCCTGCCCATGGCAAGGGGGTTGGAACTGGATGATCTTGAGGTCCTTTCCAACCCTAACTATTCTATGACTCTATGATTCTGATTCTATCATAAGAATTTACTTGCTAGTATCCCCTGTGTTCATTAAAGTCTGCTGCCTTCAAGTCCTTTGCCTTCAGGTTTATGTTACCCTTCCTTCACTCCCTGAGGCTTAAAAATCCTGTAACTCTCTCACAACCGTTGTCCTCCACCTTCACACTCCCCAGCTGTTCCTGTCCTGTGGTAGGAACTGACTCCAGGATTGCCACCTGGGGAGCTGCTTTAGGTGCTGCTGCATCACAAAATGCCAGTGACACACTCACTGAGCAGGCTGTGCCCTAGTTTATCACGTTCTTCATAACTACTGGCGTAGACAAAGGCACCCCCCCCCCATCCCTCCCAACCCAAACAGCCCTGTTTTCTTCAATTATTCTGCTAGGTGCTCAAGAAAGAGCCTCACCTGTCTGAGGTTCTCAGTTAGGGAAAAGAAGATGAGTGTGATGGACATGATTATTTTAACCATATTATTTCCTGCTACTATTTAGAGATCTGGTCCGTAGTGTTCTACACTTCTTGTTTGTGAAGTAATGTATGTATCTGCTTTTCCCTCGCCAGTTCATTTTCTCCAGCTCACTGCTTTCCATTTCTTCCTCATGTACGCAGCCTTATGTAGACTCTGCAGAGCATCCTAGTGGGAGGAGAGGGCAGAGATCTGGAGGTCTCTAAACCTTCCCTGCTTGCGAGACGTGAGACTTGCACAGAGGAGCACGTCTAAGGGAGATTACTTCAGTCTTCTAAAAGGTCACGTAAATTAGGCAGTGAGATTTTGCCCAAACCAGTCGTGATTCAGGTATGAGGACCGATTTATTTCCCACTTCTTTACTAGGCAGCTTTTCTTCTTGAACCGAGACACTTTATAATTTCATGCTGAGACCATGCTGGATCACTCAGTTCAGTTTGATTTGATTATGTCATCTTCATTAGGAATTGACCCTACAACCTGAAACAGAAACATCGTAGCTACATTAAATACCAATAAAATTATGCGCAAATACAAAGATTAACTCATTCTAACGTGACTTTTTTGCTGCATGATCCTGTCATCCTCATCCACATAAAAATTATTCAGCCGCAAAAGGCCCTTGAGCATAACATGACATTTACAGCATCTCTGAGTATTTCTTGTTTATTTCTCATAAATTTCCTTTGGTAATAACTTAGTCACTCAGCAGCACTCTACAGTATACACATACATTACACGATCACCTCATATTTTATACAACACACGTTAAAGTAATTAATTTTCCCAGGCAAATGTCATACCATTTAGTTCATCGTTAGGAGCCAAATATTTGTGTAACCGTTTGTTACAAATATATGCAGAACACTTCAGCTCCGTGGTATTTATTAAGCGTAATTTAAAGGGACACTGCCGAGGCTGTTACAGTCTCAACTTTCACATTAGTTTTTGTTCAACTTGAAATTCCTTGAAGGATTCAACCTCAACTCATTTCTTTGTCAACTATCCTTGCTACAGCATTTAGCACACAAAAATAAATATGGTCTCACGGTGGCGTGGAACGTGCCGGCAACCAGCATTACAGAAGGTTTCATCTCTCATTTAAACCTTCTTTATCTTTTTCATTGACAAGATCTGGAGTTCGACCCATCTTTAAGGTAGAAACATAGCAAATAAGAATAGGTACCTCCTTCATAAAAAGAACTGAGCTTAGTCACAAGTTCAAACTGAACTTCAAGTTGAGACTTTTCTTTCTGTGCTAACATAGTTTACCTCCAAACAAATAGACAAAACACCATCAGGACAGTGGCTCTAATTTCAGTGGATAGAAGAGAAGCAGGCCATGCAACATCAGGACCAGTTGCCTTGAAAAATACATTTTAAGGGCATGAAACTCCTCTGATAGATAATGAAGTCTGCTTCTCCCATTCTTTACATTAGGTCTTGCCCATACCCCTCACAAACTGGTACAAAAGCCCTTCAGAGTACATTTAGAGATAGGAAGGGCAGCAGTGGAGCTCTGCAGTAAGAAATTGTGCTCAAAGACTTGACAAGGCTGAACCAGACAGCTCCATTCAAGCTAACAGCCCAAGAAATCTTATTCCCTGCAGACCACTTACTCTTCAGCATGTTCAGTCAACAGGTTTGGAAAGGGGGACTTGACACTTTTCTCACTTATTTTGGCCTTTGATGAGAAAAGCAGCAGTGAAGAAAAGCAGCAGCACAAAAAGTGGTACGAGTGGAAAAGAGAAGGGGTAGGAGGAAGCACAAGCCCAAGAAAGCAAAAAGACAGGAGAAAGAAATATTGAGAAGACACAGCAGAGTGACAGCAGAGATGAGAGTGACTGGAACAGTGCAGCACCTTGGTGAGACTTCTCTTAGGTTATTGTGAATAGCTACCTTTATTCACGGAAGACACAGACTGGAATAGGCAGAGAGAAAAGCAGACAAAATTAGGTGTTCAGAAGAATGATGAACTATCACCCAGCGGAGTGCCAAAATGTCTAAACTTGCTAAACTTGGCAAAGAGCTGAAAGGAGATGTGATTGCTATCTGCCATTACATAAGGAGTAGGCATCGAACGGCACAAAAGACACATTACTCAAAGGACAATGCCAAAACAAGGATGAAAAGGATATGTTTCCCTTGGATGCCTCTAGGCTGGAAGTTAGAATAACGTCCTAATCAGCAAAGGGATTAGTTTTGTGGTAAACCTCAATTCCTAACTTGTTCATAATTGACTGATTTCAGTCAGTTTTGAGAAGCTGGCATTGACCAAGGCTTTTGATCCATACAGATGACCTCACTATCATTAAGGCAGAGCTTGATTAATTTAAGAAACCGTTTCTGGTGCAGTGCCTGCAATTGCCAGTGTCTTGGTCTCTCTGACTGAGGGGATTAATGTCACTCCTGTTCCATTATTATTCTGGCAGACTTCACCGGGTTTGAGACCACTGCTTGGAAGCCCAAAATGTACCTTCTCCTTTGATATCTTACACTGCCTTGATTTTTCCTATGGACAATGCACTATCATATTTGAAGCAGAATGGATGAGTTCTCAAAGCAGCTTTGATCTGTCCTAGATCCTCAAAGCAGACTGCAAGCATAGCTTGAAAGCTTTTTATTTAAAATAAGTGACATTTCCTCCTCTTTCATTTTAATTGAAATAGATGCTGAATGCAGGGCAAATTGTACTGTAAGCTTGATTGCAGAAAGCAAGTATACTTCTAAACCAGCCTTGATCAATAACTGCTTCTGGTAATTGACTGTAATCTGTCTATTTATTGCCATGGGAACTTTAAAAATTGTTGGGGATATTTTGGTGTTGTTTTATCCATCAGCTGAAGAGATGAAGCTGGAAAATGGAGGATGGGAGGAGAGGGAGGAATTGATCAGACATACAGCCTCAACCAATGGCATATCCTCAAGGCAACTTACAAGACTTGGAGAAATGCCGACAGAATTTTTCTAGGCAGAAGGAAACAGACTGGTAAGTCTGGCTGAACAGAGCCGGGGCTGGGGTTTTTGAGTTCTTGCAGTGCCTTGTTGGCTGGATGGGAGAGCTTTGACAGTGAGAAAGGAGATTCAAGCTCCAGGCAAGTTACACCACTGGTGGAGAGAGGAAAGATGTGTATTGACACTTCTGCTGATCCAAACCCCTCATTTCTGTCAGCAAGGCAGTGTGAGTGCAAGAAGAGGAAAGTCATTAAATGTTTGTGATGTGGATGGGGTCACTCCCATTGACATCCCAAACAGGGCAGGAGTAAAGGAAGGAAACACAAATACAGGCAGGAGGGAAATAGCTGCCCCCCTTTATTGTGGCCATGAGTGTGACCATCATTCTGTAGTGACTGACACTGTCGTCAGGTGTCTGGATGCTGCAGTGGAGGTGACAGTGGCATTTCCCTTGCTCTCATGCGGCTGTCTTGGGGTGGCTGCCCTTTTAGGCTGCCCCTGTTGGAGAGTCACTGTGCACCCCTGCAATGGGAACTTCACGTTCCCAAGTGATTTGTCTTCACTCTGAAGCAGATGTTATCTGGAGGGATGAACACGTGCTTTGGTCTTTGTGCAGGTGATGACATAACCTGAAGGCCTTCACTGTGTTTTGATGAACGGTTATGTGTCTGCCAAGTGCTGTATTCCTACTTTCCTCCTGTAGGTTTTTAGTTGTGTTACCTATCATGGGGTTTTCCTACTTTTCCCAGCAATTCCTGCATGCTGTATTAAATGCACAACTACAGTTTAATTGTAAAAAAAATCTGCATTCTGCTTCTGAATTAAATTAGAGGCTTTTCTGTCAGGTTCATTTTACTAGTGTGGCTGCATCTCAAATCAGCCCACATAAGGAGGGTGAAGAGGAACCGAACAGCTACTCCATACTGCATATCTCACTGAATATATGCAGCGGGGGCAACTCAAAGGAATCTACTACCCCAGCATATTTCTTTCTCGTGTACTTTCAGAAGTGTGGGGGACTGAAGAAAGTGGCCCCTCATATTTTCCCCGACTTCAACGATGGGGAAATTGGGCTGATTGCAAACACCCTCCAAATGCTCACACCTTATGTAAAAGAGCTGGGTATCAGATAAGTAGGAACTTCAGAATACTTTAAACTGCACAGCAGTGAAACATGCGCACCAGCCTTGTTCTGTGAACAAGCAAAACTTCTTCCATCAAGTTTCCAGAGGCTGATGAATTTGTGAGGTGATGTGATGGGGCAGGAACAGGAACGGAGGAAAACCAGCCTCCTGCATGGAGGCTGCACCAGGGAGGTACCACCACTGGGGGTACCACAGCTTCTACCCTTCTCCCTGCTCAACACCTCGCTTCCCCAAAAGGCCTTGCAAGTTGGAGCGAGGTGACTCAAGTGCAAATGGGCCTTATGTGCTGAATTGGAACAACTGGCCTTGGAGGGATCATTTGGCCTAAGGAAACCTTAGAGACCAGTCTGGATGTAACTGTTTTCTCCTATCCCCCATGGCATCACCAGGAGAAAAAGGTTATGGGCCATGAGCTGTGGAAATTCATGCTTAATACCTTGTCTTCTTGGAGCAGGGAGCAGCTGCAGCAACAATGTGCCAAACACCTGTGTGGTACATGGCCAACACAGACCCATAGCTGCAAAAATGCCCTATTTTCCTTGTGTGTGTTCTCTGAAACACCCCACAGCTGCAGCCAAAAATTATAGTCTGTGCATTGTTTTCTGGCCCCAAAGAAGTATCTTCGTATGCTTTCTACATGTTCATTGACTGTTGAAAACAAAATGATTTGCTCTTTTCCCTTGTATGCTAGTTAGCTACAGGTACCTCTGTGTGTGTATCATCTGTGTTTGATTCCTCTCATCCTACTCCATAGGTGATTTCTGCAACGACTATTAGTGTCTGATATTCTGCTAAGAAAGGCCTAAGGAATTTATAGGTAAGGTAGTTATAGGTAATAGTTTTCCATTCTTTATTTCTGGTACCTAATTAAGCGCATGTCAGAGTTCAACTTCTGTTCAAGTTCCAGGGTGCTTGCATGATGATCCACATGGGAACATAATTCACTTCAAACTAGGCAGCCTGGGAATAATCTAATTTCGGACAGCCCAGCCTTAACATGGCCTGTAAAACCAGTCCCAGAAAGAGGATGTAGTAAAACGCATGACAGAAGCAGAGACGTCTTCACAGTGAAGTGACACTAAATTATGCTGATTTTAGTCAAATTTTCCTAATCTAAACTGACACAGCCTGGAAGTGGAAGACCTGGTCTTCCACTCAGGCAAATGGACTAATGAAGCCCTGGAGCCAATGGCATTTGGTCAGACTAAAACCCAATTTTATTTTTTATTTATTTTTTTTTTTTCAAAAGATAAGCCTTTTCTGAAAAGTTCTGGCTTCCTCAGAAGTTCACAATGTGAGTACCCTCACTGATTTCAAGTTTGCTAGAAAAACACAATCCCAGTACAAAGAGACTAGAATGTTTTTTCTTCACAAAACCAGTATTTTCCATGTTTTCCTCAGCTTTAGCTCCCCTCCTGCTTTCTCCTTCCTTTGAACTGTACAAATAATGCAGTCTTACGTACATTCACCACTATTATCAGCAGAGTACTCTCAAAATATACAGTTAATATACTACTGCCAACTACTTGCCTTTGTTGTCATTAACAATCCTCATTTAATAAAAAGCTTTTATCAAAAAATGCTTTTTCTGTAGTACTTTTATTTTTCCCAGAAAAGGCATTAAAATTAATTTGTTTTCACTTGGTCTGTATTGAGTGAATATAGAAGGAACAAAAAAGACAACACATGTAAGAGAAACCCCAAAGAGAAGGTAATGTAGAAAGAAACAATTCTGTTCTAAAGTAGAATATACTTTTTTGGGTTGGGTTTTGGGGGGGGAGTAGTTCACTTTTGAAAGCAAAAGAATGATTGAAGACTGGTGGAAAATATCACATTGTAACTGTGCTTTTGGTGTAAAAGGAAGATGCTTCCCATCTCTGCAGCTCCCTGAGGCTTCTTTTCTGGGTGAGGCAGAAGGTAATGCTATGCAGAAAAATTTGACCTGAAGGCTAGGGACCATTCATGGGATTTTCTGCTGGAAATGCATTGGAATCTGATGCTGTGCCCTTCATTAACCTTCCTAAAGAAGTGCTGCTGTTTCCCTTGCATGTTTTTCAACTGGAACAACAGTTTTATTATTGACTTCAGGAGGGAAGACATTTAAACTGCCCCACTATATAAAAACCCACAAAACCCAAACAGGAGATACCAATTATGAATGATAAATGAAGTGAAAAGAAGACACTAACTCTTTACTGTTGTGTTCTGTTGATGGTTGCTACCCCAAATGAGAAGTTGTGCCGTTAGTTGCAAGGGGCCTATGGGGATTCTGCATGAACCCGCAACTAGGCTGGTTTGCTAATCTCACAGAGACATGTTGACACATACCTGTTATAAAATGGATCCAACCACTTCCTGGAGATCCTCACTCCCTAATGACAGCTGCCAAAACTGAAAGGTATGTTTTGAGTGTGCTAGCTGTCTCCTGTGCAGTGTTTGTTAAAAGACATACTGAAAGGATACTGGAGATCACATGAACATGCAAAGAACAATGGGTGATGCTGAAGAGCTTCACTGCTAAAGTGTGGCAGTGCTGTGTGTCCTGCAATGACTCTTTCAAAATTTGCACCTCTTCCCTTTTCCCTTCCCAGGCCAGGGGTGATGGGGCAACTTTTGGCAAAAAAAATTAAAAAGCGAAAGAATTTTCACTGAAATTTCAGATTTTGAAATAAGAACATTTTTGGCCAAATATCTGTTCAGTTAGCGAATGCTGCACAGGGAGTGCCTCTTAGGCTCATTCAGATTGAACACATTGCCCATGCTGTTCCACTACCCTCTGTTTCAGGGAAAAGAGATGACATGTTATGGGAATTTCATGGTCTAATGCATCGTAGAGTATGAAATATGGCAGGGGAGATCCACTCCTTCTATGAGAATAAGGACATGAAGCAACTGAAGTACAACTCCTCTGAGACGGCATGATGGCTTATCAGAATTGAAATATTTGGGTTTCAGCTATTTTATCTATATCTTAACTATTTTGTCCATAAACTTTTTTTTTTCTGTAAAAAGCAGCTCTAATTAAAACAATATATTCGTGAACAGCTTTATGTAAAATGGAGGAACATTACGTGGCGTGGTTGCTGTTCTCTGGAAGAGGCTGTGGAGGCAATCTGGAAGGCATCCTCCCTTATTAACAAGGAAAATGTTACTTCCATTAAAGAAAGAAGCAGCCCTCCCTCCCTAAGCCATCCGTGAGAAACTCTCAGTGTATTTGCTGTTTGAAATTTAAATTTGAGTGCAATACCACCCACTGTATGAAACGAATGTGATTAAAATCCTTTCATTTTCAATTAAAATACACTTTAAATGTTTACCTTTCCTCGCTAAATGCAAATGCAGGTGCATAATCCCGCACTGGGAAACCAGAAAGTGCAAACCCACTGACCTAGTTTCACCATCCCGGTGGACTAAAATGCAAAAAAATAAGCCAAACAAAAGATGGAAAAGCATCCCACCCCCCGCATTCCAAGCCCGCCAGGGCCCCACAGTAAAATTTGCTGCATTAAACTCACAAAATGGGAAACAGTAGGAATTCATACGTGCAGAAAATGGAAACGTGGCGGGATTTGCCCCATCCGTGACCCCGGTTCCAGCATTACTTTCGGGGTGGACCCCGTCCAGCAGGTGCAAGATGGGGGAAGGAAAGGGCCGCTCAGCGCTCTGGGCCTGAGGGAAATCTAGAGAGATTTGTGGAGAAGATGGGAACGAATCCGGGAAAATGAAACACACGGATTCGCACTTGATTCTGGTTCTCTCCCGAAAGCCACAAGCACTGCCCAGCCTCCCGCTTCTGGGCCCGCACCGCCGCGGAGCCGGGGCTCCTGAGGAAGAAAGCCAGCTCCTGCCTCCCTCCGATAGAGCCTGGGCGGGCTGGCGGTAACACCGGGGGAACCGGCGGCGGGGCCGTAGGGAGCGGGCATGGAACGGGCATGGAACGGGCATGGAGCGGGTATGGAGCGGGCATGGGCCGTGCCGGCGGTGCCCGGGAGCCCCGACAGGAGACCGAGCGGTCCCTGGAGCGCCTCACTCGGCAGCACTTGAGACTCGGTAACGCTCGGTAACACTCGGTAATGCTCGGCCCCGCCGCCCTTTGCCCCACCCCCCGTGACGCCACCGGTCTCCAGGCAACGGCGCCCCCAGCGGTGCGGTGCGGTGCGGTGCGGTGCGGGCCGGGCGGGGAGCGGGTTTGCGGCGGGGCTCCCGGCGGGCCCGGGCGGCCATGGCGCTGCCGCTCCTGCCCGGGGTTTCCCGCGACCGGAACGTGAGTGGTAGCGGAGGGGACGCCCCTTCTCCTGCCCTCTCCAGCTCTGGTGTCGCGGCTGCCGCCGTGGCGCCGCTGCTGCTGGCGTTGGCGTCGGTTGGCCCGGCCTCCTCCCTCCGGCCAGGCGGGGGGCGACGTGGCCGCCACGCGGCGGGCGCTGGCAGCACTCCGCCTGCCGGAGTGGGGGCGAGGGCGGAACAGGGTGCGCTGCGGAGGCTGGCGGCGGGGCCGGCCGGGGCGGGGGAGGGCTGGGGCAAGAGCCGGTGCCGTGGCGAAGGCCTCCACCCACCCTCCGCCCTTACCGGGCAGGTGGAACGCGAGGTGCCGCTGGGGGCACAAACCGCCTCCAGTTTTACCCTGGGAGTGGGAATACTGTGCGGCCAGGCCGGGACTGAGGGGTCTGGCAGCTGCTGTGGGGCGATCTGAGCTCTTGAGTCTCTTAACAAAGCAAAATGGGAAGAGGCAGATACCCTCTAAATAAACCAAAAAGTCTGTGCAGAGCAGGGGGAAAACCCTAGGTATGCTAGTGCGGTTTTCCGGAGTTTCCAGTGCTATTAAATACCAGCATGTGACTATGTGAATATAGAAGATGGTATTTTTATCGTGAGCTACAGCACTAAACAAAAGAGAAGGCTGCCATTACTGCTTCAGACTTGTTTGTTGAGGATAGCTAGAGGTACGCTGAATACAATCTGTACTCTGAAATGGCGCAGGAGGTAAGGAAGGATTTGGGCACGGCCACTGTAGCTGGCAGGAGGCAGATGAAACAAGGTGGACTTTCTTAATAATGTTACAATGTCTGGATGGTAATCAGTCTTTTTCACACTATGAACATACCGTGGCTGTTAGAGCCATGCTTCTGCATCCTGACTAGGGTTGCTTTGGTCTGCCCTAAGAGGGACTGTTCAGGGACAATCTGCAACTGGTTTGTGAACACACAAGTATTCATGCCAGTGGTACTATAAGCATCATCACCCCTTCAGTATGAGGCTTCTCTAAGCTCTTAGCATATTTGGAGCCTACTTTATGGGCTACGTATCATTTTGCAGTAAGTGTGGTCTAGCTCTCAACCCCCACCTTCCCCCAAGACAGGTAGATGCAATTGTAGCTGGAACAGGGAGCATGAAATTGCACAGAAATATGTGGACTCCCCAGCCTTGCTTGGTGTGTCAGCATTGCACAGGGGCATGCAGACATTGGGCCTCTTGCAGGAGGAGCCCAACTTACAAGTGAGGATCTTTCAGGCAACTTCCTTGCAAATAGCAAGCAGCAGGCTGGGTACCACTGTTTTGAAAGGAAAAAAAAAAAAAGGTGAATACTCAGTCTCTTGCTGTATTCAAATTTGTATTGTAAACAGTTGTGTGTATAACACTTGAGGTAGCTGAGTGGGCATATCAGCAACATTGAAATAGGTGTGTACTGTTGGTATCTGCAGGGTGGAAGTAGAATAACTCAGCTCAGTGTTAGCTGTGACTTTATTGTTCTCCAAATTTCAATTTAACTTAATGAATAGGGATTATTTGCTTTGGAGTGTGATGGAGTGAACTGTCTTTAGAGCTCCACAGGAGCAGTGGTGAGGTTTTGTGATAGACGTGGTGTCTCCTTTCTCAGAGAAAAGGCACAGTGTTTTGCTTCACATGCTTGGGAAGGAGTTACACAGAGAAAGCATTGAACACCCCATGCTGAAGTACGTATAGTGTGTATACATGTTATGAGAACCAAAGGTGTGAAAACCAAGCCACAATTGTCACAAGACAGCATTGTGAGACCATGGTTATACCTTTGTCAGGGCTCCACATCCTTCTTTTTGACAGTCCTTGAGACAGTGGAGTTCATACTGATAACTTGCCTTTCTAAAAAAGCATTTCTATCTTCACTAAGTTGTTAGCTATTAGATTTAAGTTTATTTTAATATAGTTCCACAAATGAGAGGCTAAGAAGGGCATATTTAAAGGAAACCCTGAAAAGTGCCACTTCTATAGATAAATTGAAAAGGAAGAAAGTATTTACACCTGTCATTACCCTAAGCATCACCATCAGTGCCTCTTACTGCACAGAAACTACAGTAGCAAAGTGCACCGTGAAAGAAGGACAAGTGGAGGACAGGAGGTTGCTTCTCCTGCCAGCACTTGGTTTATAATTATGGGTATTAATTCCACTCTTACCATTGTTAAAGCTACGGCTGCAATCCTCTTTTCTCTTCCCCTAATGCTTCCACATGCCTTGTATATAGGATCACATAGTGGAAGAGGAGCATATCTTTTTTTTTCTACCGTAGTTGTGTTTAATAAGGTGGCTTGGCTGTCTCCAGAAAAACAGAGGTTTAAGGTAGTCGGGCATGGAATCTAACTTAAGGCAGCAAGGACTGCACCGGCAAATTGGGAGTAAGGAATCTTTTCACGGTACTTAGGTCTCTGGCCCTTGTATTACCCCTTCGTCATGATTATTATTACTTCTAGCTCGCTGTACCAAGAACTCTTAATTCCTCTTTAGCCAGGGGCAGAAACGCTTCATCTCCGGCAGTGAGCAAGGTCAGGGAGGCCCGGCAGCTCACAGCCGCCCCTGGTGCTGGCAACTGGGAAAGGCAGCAGCCGCTGGCTGGCTTTTACTGTTTTTCCTTAACTGCAACCGACTGGTACCCTGTACAGCAACGTGCCCGATTCAGCAACTTCTTGTTCCTCGGGCATCACAGCTTCTGAGACTGGAGGGGAATGAGCACTTTTAAAAGAGACAGAGTGGTTCCTACGGTAACGTAAGGGAATGTTTCATTTGTACTAAATTAAGAGCTGGTATGAAAGGGGCAGGCATGGCACAAGCAGTGCCATGGTTGATGTTTGGTTTGATCGGCTGGAGAAGAATGAAGGTTGTAGTAGAATGTGTAAGGGGCATAAAATATTTACAAAGAGAGGAAAAGGAACGACCCCTATTTTTTTCAAATCTCTTTAAAATCAAAATGACAGTAGTTTGTGTACATGTAAGTCCACCCATCAAATAAAACCTCTTCACCTCCTTTAAAATCCTTATTCCCTGAACAGAAGTCCAAGGATAAGCCGCTCATCAGCAATGCCTGTCATGTTCACATGTGGGCGATCAGGAGACGTAGCACAGGCTGGGATTCTGAGCATAGATTAGCCCATCTCCTGCCCTTTTCAGGGGCTGGCTAATGGGCAGAAGTTGTGTCTTTCCCCTTTGCCATGGCTGGGGAGGCCAGAGTCTGTGCTGGGAGTGCTGCTGCTCCTCAGCAAGCCAGCACTCCTCTGTCCTGACAGCTTTAGAGAAGGGCCCTTGTCTGCCTGGCAATGGCAGGATGTGGTACTCACACATTATTTGCATTAAAGAGTTTATTTATTTCTTTATTTTCACAGATAGCAATTTGTGACTTACCATTTGAAAATTACCTGTTGTATACCCTTGAAAATGGGAATTCTTCGAATGTTTTCTCTTGTTCCTGACACTGAAGCCAATATTTAAGGGCCGCAGGGAGATGTAGGTACTTCTGACTGCAGAGCCCAACTGATACAGAAATTGTGCAATAATGAGATTTTCAGCTTTGTCCATACGTTACATGTGTGTCACCTGTTTGTCAGGGCAGAAGAGCACAGATCTTGATAATCATGTTTAATCCTGTGTGTGGTAGAAATGTGGCATATAACAGGTTTGCTCTATTACCATGAGAAAAAGTTTGTGCATTTGGAGTTTGAACTGTGTTAAGGCTGACACTGGTGACAATGCAACAACATTTTGTTAGCAGCATTACTTTGTTAGTGTTAGTGGTCTACCACCTGTTCTGAAAGGCAGCTGCCCCTTCTGATACCAATTGATGTTGCCTTACATCAGCAGCTAAGGAGAGGACCACATACTCGTTTGAGTGAGATATACCAAGTGCTTGCTGACCAGTGTATTTTCTTGCCGAAGGTTAGAAATCCCTCTCAAAGAGAGAATTCAATGCAACAATTTTGCATGTCATTTCTCAGAGAACTGGACGATGAGTTTATAGATCTCAGGAGGAAAAGTACATCCTTGAGAATATCAGTTTCTGTTGCAAACTTTAGTGGCACAGCAGAAATTCCGTATCTTCTTACTACAGGAGCTTGGAATTGCCCTCAACTGTGCTACTGTCGCTGTCTCTGTTTCCTGGCTTGAGTATTTTCTGCTGCTCTGTGATCACTGGCACCAAAATAAGACATTAGTTTTTCTTAAAGAAGTGCTTGCCAACCTCTTTATGAGTGAGCCTGCCTGCTAACCCTTCCCTTCTTCTTTCTCTAGCCTTCTTTCCTGAACTACTTCCACTGCCTCCTGCACCTCAGCCCCATTCCCCCAGATTTCTGTGTTCACAACTGACGAACCCAAATCTTCCTGTAGCTGCCTGTCAGTGTTGCATTTTGGACCCTTTTCTTTATATTCATCTGTTGCCTTCTCTCAGGCGGTACCAGCTCAGGCAGCAAGAGTGAGCTAATAGAATCATAGAGTAGTTTGGGTTGGAAGAGATCTTTTAAGATCATCTAGTCTACCCTACCTGTAATGAGCAGGGACATCTTCAACTAGTTCAGGTTGCTCAAACACCTTTCAACCTGACCTTGAATGTTTCCAGGATTGGGGCATCCACTGCCACTCTGGTCATCCTGTTCCAGTGTTTCTCTGGGTAAACAATTTCTTCTTTGTATCTAGTCTGAATCTGCCCTCTCTTAGTTTAAAATCATTACCTCTTGGCCTATTGCTGCAGACCCTACTAAAAGGTTTGTCCCCATCTTATAAGCCCCCTTTAAGTATTGAAAAGCCACAGTAAGGTCTCACCCTGAGCCTTCTCTTCTCCAGGCTGAACAACCCCAGCTCTCTCAACCTGTCTTCATAGGAGATGTATTCCAGCCCATTTTTGTGGCCCTACTCTGGACCTGCTCCGACAGGTCCATATATCTTTCTTGTACTGATTCAGGATCTTAGTGTTGGCGCATCTTGTTCTGGGGTCTGTTCGAGGGGCACCAGCATTCCTAGGAGTAGTGTCTTAAGGCATGCCTCCTTTTACAGTACTACTTAACCTCTGTACATACTGAAACCTCTGCAGCAAGCTGGGGATGATGAAAGAGTTGAAAATCGGTCATGTGAATGTGGCTAGCACAGCATGCAGCATCAGCATTTATGTCCATTGCTTAACCAAAGCAACCCGGAACTGTATCAGCAGCCTAGAGTAGTTCAGAAATGCCACAGTTCATCCTGATACAGGATTTGAGCCAGACCTCCACAGTGTAGCTGCTGTTCTCCAGACGGGAATTCAAAGTGGATACAGGGAAGAAAACTGGACTGCTACAAGTGGTTTGTGCCATAACTCCCTGTGGAACTTAGTTAAAACCACATAGCTCCTGAGACAGTGTGCACAGGGCTCCCACATCACTCCAGGCGCTGTGGTGAGAGATTTCCAGTTGTGTTTGGTTCCGCTGAAATGTGCAGCTCCCTGATGAGTTTGCTGTGACTCTGCCAGTGTTTTAAAGAGCAAGATGGAGAGAGCATGAGGCGGTGTTCCCCAAGGACTGCAGTGGCTGTGTTTGCAAAGCTAATAGCTGCAGAGAATCCTGACCTTTGCATTAGTCACTATTGAATGTATCCTCAATATTTATTTCAGGCTCACCACACAGAAAATGGGCAGCTTTGTTCAGCAGATCTGAACAGGCCAGCCTGTTCAGTTCAGCTGCATTAGCACAGCTGACACGGTAAAGCTCTCACAGATTTCTTTTAGAAGTCATTTAATATTACTGTGGAGGTAACGTGATGTTCTGTCACTATTTTAGGTTGGATGTGGTCTGAGTGCATTAGCTGAAGTTTCCCAAGTGTCATTTTTCTCTTTGGTGATCTTCAGTTATAATTACTTTTTCCCAAACATTTTTTTTTAAAATAACTGTACAGACTCTTAGAACTAAGAGATTATTCTGCATATGGATATAGGTGCTTTTTACAGAGACAGGGCTTATAAGTAGTTCTGTGATAAGAAGTCTAAAATAGTTTTTCCGTTGAACCTTAAGAAGTTACGAGAATGCCACAGAAGATTCTTACTGGAATTGCAGCTGTTGGGCTGTGTATTTTACATATCAAATTGTAACGGTGTTGCAATTTCATCCCTAAATTCTGGAAGATTTCCAGCAGGAGCAAACCTGGATTACTTTGATGAACACTTTAGCACACTGAAGTTCACCAAAACCCAGAAACAGATGAACAGCAAATGATTCTAGAAGAAGCTTTGAGGACATGAAAAGCTTTCCCTTGCTCAGGAAAACTGCCACTCACTGTGCTTTGATAACTAAGCCTTTCCCCCAACTCATGCTTTGGCAATAGGGGAAAATAATTAAATACTTGCTGTACCAAAAAGTGGATCTGTTCTATAGCACCTTCAATATAAATTAGAAGTTTCTGCCTAGAAATATCCCCTTAAAAGCTCAGCTTCACTTTAGTTATTCCACATTTGAACAGATAAATGCAGAAAGCTCTCTTCTATTCTGACTTCTCTGTATCAGCTTACCAAGGAACAAAATTATTAAAAGAAGAAATAGAAGAAAGGGCAGCTCAGTAGTGCCCAAAGGAGATGAAGAAAAAAACGTCCTAAGTGCAGATAAGTTACGAAATGGGTGCCAGACCCTGTCAGTGCTGTTCCAGAGCCCTGTACTGGGAGAGCGCCTGTGCTCACTTCTTGAGGGAAGGGTGGGATGACCACATGCAGATCCCCTCCTTAATGCCTAAATGTCAGTGCTTACACTGCCCACTGAGGCATGACATTTTATATCCCAGCTCAAGACAATGTGTTGATATGCCATATTTTAGTTTGGGCAGTATTCCTGCAAATGTGCATCTCTTTAATCTTGTTAAATTCTTGGTTTGAGCAATGCTGTGTGACAGGGGGGCTTGGGGGCTGACTAGTTGTTACAGAAGTGTTTCCTTTTCTTGATTTTCTCTTTTATTCTGTAACCCTTGTTCTTGAGTTCTAAACTTATGGTTCAGGAGTACTTCCTGGTTTCCTTTCTGTTATTCTTTGAACTATGATAAATTTGCCATGTGCCCTTTTATTCATCTTTATTCAAAACATTGCTTACCTTTTAAATATCTTCGCTGGGGCAGTGCTTCCAAACTCCTTCCAGTCACTGTCCCCAGTATGCAAACCTTATCTTGTTTTGCAATGACTGTTTCAAAGGGTGCTGGCTGACCCAGCTTTTGTTAACCTAAGCGAGGTAGGGCCATTGATTCTTATGGTATTAAAAAGAATAATATGTAAAAATAGTAAATAATTATTTTTCATACTACTATCCTTGCAAAAGTGGAATGAAAAAAGCATTTTAAGCAAAGGTAAAGCTAAAGTAGTGATTCACTCCATCATGTCAGGGGCAGCTCTCTGTCCTGTATCACTGGATTTAGAGAACTGCAAGGCAGGTGAACAGTTCAGGCTGTAAGCTTCAGTGTGCAGTAGTTTGTATATATGAGCACTGGATGTTATGAGCCATGAGGTTTGTTATCTGCCTTTCAAATTCCTTACTCACATATTGGCAGAATGAAGTAGCTACTTGGTTACTTTCAGGTTTTACTTTCACTGCTTACACTTGTTCCCAGAAAAGCTGTGATGAGCATGTGTTATTTTGGAGCATTTCCACATTGCCATAATGAAAAATCATTATTTGTACCATTTTCATATTTATGATAGTAACTTAGAGTTGCCTACACCTTTTTGGGGAGTAGTGGTTTAAATATATCCGTGTAATAATTAGTGATGCCCAGTCTTCTAAATACAGAAGGGGAGGCAATTTGGGCACTTTGCTACATTACCAACATAACCTGCTCCAGTGCTGCTATGAAAAATTTTATTGTCCAGCCTTTTCCTCTCCACAGAGCCTGTTCTGTGCTCTGCCATAACATTAGTTCCTTCCCTTTAGGTTTATCTTTCCTCATGTTCACCCGGTCCCAGGCTGAGGAAGGGCACAGGTGTGGTAGTTTCCGTCTTCCCTTACTTCTGCTGGGGTGTAGTTACCCAGTGGCCTTTTCCTGCCTTCCAAGACCAAGTGTTTCAAGGATTTGAGAGGATGAAGAAGGGAGGAATAGTAGAGGGAGAGGATCTGATGAGTCAGGATTGATGCTCATGGCAGGAAGAGTTAGTGGAGCTTTCTGTTATCTTTTCCTATTCCCCTCTCCTCTCGTGTGAGGGTGATGTGTGAGGCTGTTAAGGGATTGCCGCCCAGTCACAGCTCACAATGGCTGCCACCATTCGAGAGAACTGGCCAGCAAATGAGGCAGCTCGTTAGGAAGGACGTGCCCACAGGCAGGACTGATATTCATGTCAGGCCAGAGGCTTTTCTGCATCACTTTAAGACTGGCTCCAGCTCCAGCCGAGAAATGCAAGTAGGCAAGATGGGTTTCTTTGCAGTTGATTGTGCACATTTGTTTAAGGACTCCATCCTTAATTGCCTAAAAAAATAGTAATAATATAAAGAAATCACTACAGGGATCTTCTTTCGGAGTAAGCTCAGATGGAATGAATATTCTTTTGATTTAGATCCAACTTTCCAAAATCCAAGTATATTCACTAATACAGAGCTATTTATTCTGCACTTGGGGATACAAGTGTAAATAAGGTTTTTGACATAAGTAATGAGAGCAGGCTGTTCTCTGGGTACTCCTGAACTGTTTCCATTTGTCCTCTGGAGATCTGTAGAAAAGGCTTTTCCCCTCTACCTTTTGCAGCAGTTCTCATGGGTGACTTGTTTCTTTCTATCTCATACTTCAATCCTTGTTGCAGGGGATGGCGGGGGGGAAAAAACCACCTGATATCATCCTGTCTCTGAGCCTGGGTAAATTGCTGGAATATTTTTCAATTTTTGTTTATAATGCTGGCAATTTGACCACTGAAATGTATCATTTCACTTGCAGCATTCCAGTCGGTACAGCTTTTTTAGACTCTGTATTAAAAGTAATTATAGAGAAATTTTTATGTGATTAATCCTCCTTGCCTAGATAGTTAAATCTCATGGATTTGAAAACAAACAAACACACAGTTTTTTATTTTTTTTTCTCTTTTTCTTCCAAATTTATTGCAGATAGGGAAAGAAAAGTTCCACAAGTCACAGCACTGGGGTTTCTGCAATAATGTTGCTATGCTGGTTGGTGAAAATAAACCTGGAGTTGGAGGTAAACCACTACCTGGTCAGAAGCTGACACCTAAATACAGTGTGTTTCCTGAAGGGATAGGAAGTGATGCTCCTGCTTGGATAGCATTTGACAAGCAGGTACACAGAAATCTGTTTCTGTATGTTTTTTATGAGTAGCTACAACATGACAAAGATGGTATAAAGATGAAATTCAGTTATATATTTCAGAAGGTTATTTTGTGCATGCAAAGAAAGTTTCTACATAAGCAAAAGGAGTGGTAGCATCTATTTTTCCATCATATTGGTATATTTGACAGTTAATATGTATTATGCTGTACAGCAACACAGAAAAATATTTCTGTATATGCAGGATATAATAAAAATAAGGGAGTGGTTGATGTATTTAATTTTAGAGAAGATCATGACATTGAAGTAATTATTTGGAAGCCTGCTAAGAATGTAAGGTAAGTCCCAGTCCAGGAGAAAGTGGGCACTTGTGAACCATGGGCCTCCATGGAGTGCTGTAGACTTGGAATTCCCATATGCCATCATATTTACTTGATCAAAGTCCTGCTGCCTTTGATGTGATCTGTTCATGTGCAGGTAGGTTGGTTACGTCCATTATAGACACAGGAATTTAAAATTAATATTTGTATTTTGCAAGACTGTAGTGACACCTTTAAAGATGGAGAGTTAGGAAATAACTGTAATCTATGATGATACAAATTTTGTAGCACAGTCATTACTCTCCATGTTTAAATTTACATTAAATTCTAGTTAGTGATGTTTTATTTCTAAAGCAAAAAGCCTACAATCAGAGAAGGAAAATGATCCAGAAAAAGAAATCATTCAGCAGATCGCTGAAATGTTGCATGACTAAATGATTATGGTATTTAAATATTGGGAACAATGGCTAATCTCATAATTTTTACTTTAGAAGAAAAGCCATGCAGGTAATTGCAGTACAATTACACATTCGTTTCTTTGGCAGACCAGAACTACTACAAGAAAATGTAAAGCTTGAGCAGATACATGTGACTTCAGTTAGCGTTGCCTCTGAAACCCCTACTATTGCTCATATAGTTTTCAGCAACGTGCTCAAGTACAAATTGGTCTAATGTTCCAAAGTGTTAAGGCTTTAGCCAGTCCTGCATGAGCTTTATCTACACCCTTCTTTCAAGCGGTGTGCATTTGCTTTTGGGGCTATATTTAAATTAACATGACTTCGACCCAGCTTTATGAAATAAAGGGCTTAGGTAGGAGGCAGCGGGGACCTGAGCTTGGCTGGTGAAATGAAGTAGCTGGCCTTTTGATGTTCCTTCTCTAGCCAGTGTATTCCTCCACAGGGCAATACAGGACAGGAGTCTGCGGGTACGAAAATGGCCTCTGGAAGGCTTATGTATCAATTGCAGACTGTTAAAGGGTACTACCCAATTAATTTTGCTTCCCCAGTTATGAGCCTAGAATGCAGCTGTGTCCTCCAGTGCTGCAGCTTATTACTCAGCAGAATGGGCTGCATGAAAAATGGTCTGAGTAGTCTGAGTTGGTGTTTATCTTTTTGAATGTAGTCTGCTTTCTTACCATTTTAATTTGGTTTCCAACTTTCAGCAGTAGCATAGTAACTGGAGGAAGGACAGGGTTGAAACTTTATTATTAAGTAGTTCGAGAAATAGTTTTTGCAATTTCATATGCTTAATAGGAAGCAAGTGTAAATTTAATCTCTTCCACAATTAAGTACACGCACAAGGCCTCCTAGGCTTGAAATTAAGTTTATAATTTGATTGTCACAGGTGCTTAGGAAACCTTGTGCCAACTTCACAAAATGGCACAGAGTTTATTCAATATTTGTTACTTTTGGACTTCATAAGTAACGTTTATTTTTTTAAATAGTAGGATGGGAACTTTGTACAGAGCAATGTACTACAGATGAGACATGAGCTAGGAAGTGTTACATTTCAAGTATTTTTAAAAATTAAATTTGCTTTTAAATCAAAAGCAAGCCATCTTCTTTTCTGTTCCTTCCCCTCTCCACCTTTCCTGGATCATCTGTTTTGATCTGCAAAATTGCAGTTGGACAATACAGTTTGTGTTGGCTCTGTTGTATGCTGGATGTTTTATCTGACAGTGGTTTTGTGCTTGTTACTTGGAACAGTGAAATCCACAGTTAAAAGTTACATGTGGCCAGAACAATTTTTTATTTATTTTCAACTATTTCATCTGTAGGCTGTTCAGAAACTTGCACGTTGTACTACTTAAACAACCATCAAGTATAGTGTGTAGATCCTTTTGTGAAGATTTAATGCCATCAGGTTGAACAGTTAACAGTTATGTCATTTGATTATAACTTAATTTCTCTAATGGTGGCAGGTCGCAGTGCAGGAGAGTTGATGCCCAAAATGTGTCTGTCGTATTGTTTGGTGCCTGAGGAAAATCTTACCCTTGTAATAGTTTGTGGAAAGAGAGTTTTCTTCAGCCTGCCTGAGAAAAGGGAGAGTGGCCTATGGAGAAGCCTGACTAGGCCACAGGGTGGCTGGTTTATGTGCTCGTGAGCAAACCACTAGCTCGCTCTCCCCAGACGTAGAAAAAGAGGTTGTGTTTGTCTGTTAGGGTGTTTTAAAATCTGTGTTGTTAGTATTTGTGGAAGTACTTTGAGGTTCTCAAAGGCATGTGCTAAAGGAGTACAAACTCTTAACTGGCCTGTTCTGTCATATAGGGATGTTGGCCAGCTTCCTAGACTTCAAATATTTTTTTCAAACCAGGGTCTGCCAGATGCTTATTGAAACATAGAGAAAAGCTAAGTTCTTTTTGATGCTTCAGTTTGTCTAATGAATCAGGAATAAGGGTAATTGAATTTATTAAGTAGAATAATCATGAAAAATGAAGTATGAATTAGCACAGATTTGACCCAAATGCACTGGGGGGAGGGGGCAGGATGAAAACCTGTTTTAGTTAATGTCTTCCTGCACAGACTTACCACAGCAAGCTTCCTATTAGATAGTGCACTACTAAGTAGGTACTTCTTAGAAATTCCCTTAAAACTGTCATTGGTGATTAAAGACCATAAATAATACTAAGAAGTGCAAAATGTGTGGTGGTCTGCTGAGTTTGAGCTGGGATCTCCAGACATAAGGCCACTGTAGTAAAGCACCCAGCACCTCACCTCTGAAGGGATTTTTTTCCTTGCATTATTGCTATTGCAAGAGATCATAAAGGCCAGTTGTCATACCCTCTGTCTGAGATTTCCCCACTCACTGAATTGCAGGACCAGACAAGTTTCAAAATGCCAGTATTGCAGAGCTCTAAATGACTCCTGAAAAAACACCATTTCTCTCTGATAGTCTTCAGTAGCTTTCATTAGACAGCTTGCAGGATCTGCTTGAAAAGAACTCTCCTTTCCACTTACCTCAATGGTGAAGCCATTACTGTCATAATGCACTTTATTTTCAGCAATTCATTGAATAGCATTCTAAATTTGCTTCAGGACCTAGGTAGCTCATTGTGTTATTAGAAGTGCTTTGTTGAGAAGATTTTCCAAGCAGCTTGCTGATAGCTTTATATTTGATTTATTTCTTTACTTTAGACTTCCATCTCTGCTTAGATGTTGTGATAATAAAAATGTCAAGAAAAAAATTTAAAATTTATGGGATTTAATGTGGATTTCTGTTCTTACATTTCTGAGAAACAAATCTACCTCCTGAAATCCATACATTTAGTTACTTATAATCTATACAAGTTTATTTTATTGACATATTTTGCAAAAGCATTGGAGATTTTCCTGCTTTATAGTTATTTATTGTTCTTAATAGGTATTGTCTTTTGATGCCTATTTTGACGAAGAAGTGCCTGACAAAAGTCAAGAGCTATATAGAATCAGACACTGCAAAATATACTTCTACCTTGAAGATGATACAATTCAAGTGATTGAACCCCGAGTGAAAAATAGTGGCATACCTCAAGGTATCTATTTTTAATAGCACTTGGTTATTTTTCCTTTATATCTTTCTTCAGTACAGTCTCGGTCCATTCCAAAGGATACATAATGTGACTTCTTATAGTCAAAATGGGATGTAAGTAAACAGGTACAATTGTCTTTTCTTGCTACAGATTATAATGTGAATTTTTTTGCTCTCTGAGTTTCTGAAGAGATAGGTTTTGAAAGGTAGAATCCCCTCCCATATTCAAACATACATTTTTTTTTCTCTGATAGTTTTTGGAAGGCATAGGATGGTATGTCTTTTGTCAGTGTTGTGTCACTTCTGCAAAAGAAGTTTGAGTTCTAGGTCTCCATTCCGGAGCCTAGCTCCTCCTGTCTTGGCACTGACAGTAAGTTCTCTAGCAGCAGCTCTGTAATTGTTCATTATCTGCTGCAGTATCTCTGCTGTTATTGAAGTAGTGTGCCTTTTGTGCCTTTGTCTGTTGGTTTTTTTTTATGATTAGTGTGCCCTTGGCACAATAATTTTTCCTTGATGCCTCTAAGTTAAGAAGCTACTGTGCCTCAATACCACATCACTGTGCTTGGGCCAGCCTGAGGACTTTTGGAGGCAAGTTTACTGAGCTGATTTGCTGGAGTACTAATGGACTTGGTTTACGTTAAGAAAATGTGACCTAGCGGACAACATCCTGTTGCAAAAGGGAAACACAGCTGCTTCTTCTTGGTGTTTATGGGTCACTGCCAGAATTAAACAGTTTTCAAGGGATGTAGTCCAGATAAGCAGGATGTCTTGGGATGAGTATCTTGGGATGACTGCGCCTCCCAATCCCCAAAGATATTTTTTACATCCTGGTAGATCTTAGCACAGCAATTTTAAAAAATAAGTTAACCATGTAGCTACCATATTCTTTTCCAAGATGAGCAGATGCTATCAATTTCTCTGTCTACAGAGCAAAATAATATTAAAGGCGTTATGTGCATCATTGTTAGACCTGGGATAAAATTACCTGTGAGTCTTTTCTTAAACCGGTACTTCAGCTCCCGCTCTGCCTGTGTTGAGTAGTTCTTGTCAGAAATCTTGTTGGCCCTCTGGCAGGAGCTGATTTTGAATTTGGAGAAACTCCGTCCTACTCCTACTTGGGCAAGTGCTTTTTCAAGGCCTGAAGAAAAACATGTTGGATCTCTTCTGGGAATTTACAAGTTAGTTACCCTCTACCTGCACTCATATATGTGAGGCAGGAGGCATCACTGGGTTTGGATTTTCTTTGTCTTGTGTGTCACAGAAGTGGAGGAGTCTGTTTCGGGATTTTGAGCCTTAGAACAAATTGCCACCAACAAAGAAGTACAGTTAGCCTGAGAGGCAGAGGCAATGTCTTTGAGAGAGAAGATGGAAACCGGGTTCATCAGAGCAGGATAAAGCTGATGCCTTCAAATCTAGCTATAGGAATGAGTCATTTTCACTGTCTTTGTAGTAGGGGTTGTGCAGACTGTCTCTTCAGGCCTGATGTTCCTGGGGTGACAGGAAGACTACAGTTTCCCCCTATTTCCTTGGTTGCATCTCGTGTTAACAGTTGCTAGAGTCACTTTGGTACTGGATCTAAAATTAACTGAATTATATTAGACAGAAACAAGAATTCTCTCAGTCTTCACGCAAGGATGTTTTGAAGGCCTCTATGACTTTGTATGAGTACTTTATAAGTGATACATATGTATGCACAAGGCATTAAGCTGATGGATTAAGAAGAAATGTTCCAGGATCTCAAAAGTGCACTAAATTTATTTGTTGCTGATACCTGGGCTGGTAAGAAAGCTCTCTATATTGGCTGTGTTTAGGAAGGAAGTGATTCTGTAGACTGAAAGGCCCAAGGACTGTTTGAGATGATGATGAGGCTTCACAGTTGATGTGAAGATCTACATAAATTTTCTTATTATCCTAGAGATTAATAATATGTAGAGGAAAAACTGTAGTGGAGATGTCTATTAGAGAATTCTTTATTCAAGTGCACTTGGGTATTGACTTCATACTCCACAACTGAAGAACAACCACAACGCTGTTATATTAAAGACATTAAATGTTGTTGTTGAATATATGCAAAAGCAGTATTTCTTAAAAGGAAATACTAAACCATTAACTGCTAGTCTTACTCCATTTTCAATCAAAAATTGTCCCATTGCCTCTTTTATTATAGTTACACATACCCCTTATATTATTGAGTTTCCTTGCCCTGACTGAGAATTTGTAAGCCTGAGGACAATAGAAGTATAACAGTCTGCATTGTGAAACGGGTAAACTGAAGCACAAAGGAATAAAAATCTTGCCCGTGATCATGCAGAAAAGGTCTAACAGGACGAGGAGCTGAAGCTCAGTATCTTAGCCACAGTGCTGTCCTCAGCACATCTGCTGAAATACAGCATTTCAGTTAATTAAAATGACGGGTTTGTGGAGGAGAGTTGCAGTGTAGGGGAGCTTCAGTTGTTGAAAGGCAAACTGCACTGAACAGAAGAGCACATGTGTAGAGACGTGGGTGAAGAGAGAAAGAAGTGTGGTAACATCAGGAGCAGGGTAGGCTTATTTCTGTGTGAACAGTTGGAGAGTTGCAGTGGCAGGAAAGGAGTTGTGTACAGGAGGAATAACAAAAACAGTGATGGAAAAAGTGGAATTGAACTGGTGAAGAGAGAAAATGATGGCAACCTTAACTTAGATGTTTATCCTGGTGGAAAAGATGTAAAAGAGACAGCTGAAACAGCTGTTCTCAGGAGTTTTCTTGAAGAATAGGTATAGAAGTGGTGGGGTAGATCAAAGGTAGGTAGGTGGTGGGATAGATCAAAAGTAGATCTTGTGAAGTTGGCTGGTTAATGCCTTGAGGCCATGGGATTACCACTGCTTGTGCCATAACCCACAAATGAGATCTTGATGGTCTGAGTGGGTGTCTATGGACATGGTGGGATCAGAGAAACGTAGAAGTTTCCCACTGTATTTGCCATTGTGGGTAGTACTTGTGGCTTTGCAGAAAAAAACTTGGAGAGGTTTAAGGATTGCAGGAAGATTTGGTGAAGGAGCAGCTGTCAAAGAAGAATTTCTAACTTTGATTATAACTTTACAAAAGTAAAACAAATTGGCTTTGGGAAAAAAAAGAAGTTAGAAATGTGCTTTTACCACATTGCTGAAATCTCAGAGTGACAAAGTAAATGATCTGTGGGAAATGTATTTTGGTGACTTTTAAAATTGCTTTATGGAATTGGCTGCTGTAGTTGGACATGGATTTGGACAGATAAGGTATTACTAAATAACTGAAATTTATACTTCATTTAATTTTGGAAACTGCCTTGCTATAGTTTGAACTTTGGAAAATATTAGAAGCATTAGAAGAAATCTATACAAACAGAGAAATTCAGTGCAAAACACAGAGGAATGCAGAGGCCAGTGTGAACTTGAGAAACCAGAATCAAAGCAAAAAATACCAGGACAATCAGAGTGCACAAGAGCTAACTAAAGATAAGTGAGTACAGAGTGAGGAGAAGAACAGTAAACTCAACCACATAACAAAGTCCACAATGTTCTTCCAGAGCCAGAATGCTAATTACTCTTCCCATATAAAAAGAAATACTCCCATAGAGAGTCAGACTAGAGATGGCAGTGCAAGTGTTTTGTAGATCTAATTCCCAGTTAACAGGACTGTGGCTGGCTGATACTGTCTTATCAAAAGGTCATTTATATCCCATGGGGTCGAGTGTAGCTTCCAGTGCAATCCAGGCCCTGCAAGCTGGACCGGAGTGGAGCAGCTGGCTGGTTTCCCCAAGGTCAGCCAGCTGAAAAAGAGAGAGGAGCTGCCTGCTGGCTGGGTTCCCAAGGCTGGTTGGCTGGAGAGGAAAGTACGAGCAGGAAAGTGAAGTTGCAGTCAGTTCCTCCAATATAACCATTATCTTAAGAGTTTAAGACTTCCCCTGAGGCCTTGAAATAATTGTGCTTTTGCCGTACTTGATGGTGGCCAAATCATGACCTTGCTATGTTCTCAGATGGGTGAATAAGTGAATGTATGAAGCTCCCTTGTTTATTGTGTTGCAGGGATAATAGTGGTTGCTTCTCCTCCTTTCTGTGCAAGCAAAGAGTGTACGAACTCCAGGTGTTACCGATTCCTTTCCTCTCTCTAAATGCACTCTTAAGTAGCACAAAGGTAGTCAGAAACCAGTGCTGAAGAGACTAAGTAAGTCATTCGCTGCCCAGTTTTGTGAGCTGCCCCATAGTCAAAAGGCCTATGAAGGCCTCCTTAAACTGATGCTGTAGTTGCCAAATAATCAGAAGCCTTAAAAGAGGAGAAGATATGCTACAAATTATAGTGTGGGAACTCGATGCCACCACAATTGTCAGGGAAAAACAGTACCCAAACTCCCTTTACAAGAAAGCACTATAGGAGAGCTTTAGCCTGGCCAGCTGCAAATATTTAAAATAATGCTCGGTGGTGCTAAATAAACTGACAAAAGAAACATCAAAAGGAGCCATCCGTCTTCAGCAACTCGAGTGTTGCACGTGCCTAGATCCTTCTTTAACAACTTACAGTAAATTTTTAGAAGTAGAAATGTAATTATTCTCCAGAAGGAAGGACAATTTTAAAAATGCTGAGACCTAACCTCAGCTGATCAGCTTTTATTAAATTTCAGATTCAACAATATAAAATGTATCCTCTACATAGATAGATCAGGCACAGTGATACCTAATAAAAGCAAAGGATTGCTTCAGATACTATCTTTTCAAGACGTTTTCCATTAGGAAAGAAATTTTTGTCCCTCAGAACAAAATGGGCATGTGTATTATACTTTGACAAGTGATATGAAAAACTGGCTGAAGGCTTATTCACCAGTTCTGAGGTGAATATACCCTCAGAAGATAGCTCATATTAGAAAATTGTCAACCATTATGTTTTCACTAAAATTATGACTCAACAGGATTTGCATTCATGTGGGGACTGTTCTGACTTAGCACATTATCTGTTGATTTTTGTAGGAGTGACCCAACGATTAGCCAAAATCAGGTAATGTATTTTAAAGTATGTGGGTTTGCTAATGGGAATGCAATGCAGTTTTGCATTGTGTTAAAATGTGCTAATTACCATGTTTTCTAACTATTTTTTCCATGAGAATGCATCTTACATACGGGTATAACTAGGTTTAAACAGGTAGAGGTTCAAATTTATCTCAAAATCAAAGGTCACTAACCAGGATGTCAGCTTTGGTACGTGTGAAACATCAGGATGCTGAATGCATCTTCAAATAATTAATTTAATGGGAACTTACAGTAAATCTGCTTTGTTGTTTTATTCCCCTGAAAAATTAAGGGTATGTTTTCATTGTAGGAGTTAGAATTTAACAAACAACTCTGATAATGTGGTAGTGGAAAGTATTTCCACACAGATTAGTCCTTAGGGAAATAAAATGAACAATAATAAATTTCCATGGACTAACTTAGGAGTAAGGCCCTTCATACACCGAAGAAAGCCACACAACGATATCTTTCTCCCTCCTCCTCTGCCTCTATTCCCTCTCTTTCCAGGTCCTTCTCCACCCCCACCTACCTCCAAAACAAAATAGCAGTGCTGGAAAGTCATCAAACGGAACTCAGTGGGAAATACTACCAGATGCATAGCTGAGGGGCATTGGATAGAGATCCAGTTCTGTAATGAGAGATCATGAGATAGACCTTTAAGATAATTGTGTCTAATAAATTATTGTTGTAGTATTAGGTTAGTACTAGAACTATTTTTAGTCTTAGAACTTTTGTGTGTTTGTCATAGTTGCCTTAAAGTTGTACCTTTTATAATTACTGAAATTTTAAAGCTGTTGGGAACCTATGGTGGCAAGGAATTATTATAATAATATGGGTTGGCGGTTCTTGCTGGTCTTAGCCGGTGGTTATCTGCATTATAAAGCTTGTGTTACAGAGGTGTCAGGGTTGGTAAGTCCCGCAAAGAGCCTAATGTTGAAGGCTGGACCATCTTTTTATTCGCTGCAGGGTATTTTCACACAACTCTATCAAGGTATTGATGTGGCAAAACTTTCACTGTTGTCCTTTTTGTTCTCTCGTAATGTGAAAAGAAGAGTTCAGTCCCAGCTGTGCTGATCTGCTGTTCTTTGTGAACTCTAACTTCACTTGGAATAAATCATAGCTTGTCATGCATCTGCATACCTTTCTTTAATGTATGAGTTAGGTACTTTTTTAACCTACAGAGGCTGTAGCTTAATAAACTGTTGCTAAAATACTTGTAGTATCACAAAATTGTTGAGGGTGGAAGGGCTATCTTAAGATCTTCTAATCCAACCCCTCTGCTCCAAGCAGGATCAGCTAGAGCCAGATGGACAGGGCCATGTCCAGTTGGGTTTTAAGTAACTCCAGGAATGGAGACTTTCACAACCTTTCTGGGCAGCCTGTTCCAGCATTTGATCACCCTCACAGTAAAAGTGTTTTCTTGTGCTTCTATGAAATTGTGTATCTTTTTATTTGTGCCTGTTACCACTTGTCCTGTCAGTGGGCATAACAGAGAAGAGCCTAGTTCCATCTTCTTCATGTTTATAAACACTGATAAGATTTTCCCCCACAAGCCATCTCTGTTCCAGGCTGAACAAACCCAGCTCTCCCAACCTTTCGTCGAATAAGAAATGCCCCAGTCTCTTAATCATCAGCATTGAGTACTTTTGAAGCATTACCCAATTCACTAAGGTGTTTGTGAGTTTTCAGCTGATAAACCAATAGCAGGTTTCTTCTCTTTTAATGTGGTAAATGTAAATACAATGCTCTCAGAAGAGCAGTCCTTTCATTTAAAGACTATCAATAAGAAAATTAAGTATGTGCTCATTTTAACAAAGTTAAAATGTCTCTCTTTTTCTCTTCTTCTTCTGCATCCCTTTCCTTTCTCTTTTGGCTAGTGTTCCTGTTAGACTATGGGTTATGAATTCCTGGCTCTGTATTTTTGGGAAGGATTCTTTACTAGAGCCCAGCAATCAGCCCAACTCACCTCAGTTGTCTCTACTTTCATTGTGCTTCTTAAGGAAGCTCAGTTGGATGCACCTGCCTCCATGCTTGATAGGTCACACTTTTTTCCTTGGTGGGGCAGTTTTTTTCTCTCACCTTAGTGACATATTGCTCTCCTCACGCTGCAGAGTGTACAGGCATAGAAAATTAGCAAGATCCTTAGAGCAAAAGATGTTTACTCTATGAATTTATTATATTTTAGGTATTTATTTTTTAATTATTATTTTACAGGAACGATTGTTCGACGGCATCGGATTCCACTTCCACCTCCTTGTGAAGATCAGTTCTATACTATAGATCATTTCAATATCAACATAGAAGTAACCTTTTATGCCCGAAAGTATAAGATCACTGATTGTGACCAGTTTACAAAAAATTTCCTGAGGAAAATGGGAGTTAGATTAAATCCTCCCGCAAGTCGTCCAGATGATCCGTACACCCAAGAGAGGCAAAAGGTCAGAGGAGGCAATAACAGTGAAAACTTGATTTAATAGAAGTGCCGTTGCTATTGCTATTAGCAATACGCATTATATAAAATACTTCTCTAATAGCAAATAGAAAGTAGCTATTTCGACATTAGTAAATCCCAAGAGAAAACTTGCTTTAAAAAATTTTGTTCTATGGCTCATTGTACTTACATAGTACTGAGTTTCTCCTGATGTGTTCACACGCCTTTTGAAAGAGAACGAAATTAACTGGTAAAAATAAAAGAAACCTCTCAGTGTTAAACTGAAAAAGAAAAAAAAAAAGAAAGGGACCTATGGTATATTCTACTTATGATTATGCTTGACCTAATGTAATGATAATAAACACTTTTAAAGGAAGATCTAATTGGAATTGTGGTTCAAGCATACCCATGTCTTCCTGCAGACTCACTTGGTCTATTCATAAATCATCTTTCATCTCTAGCCCACATGTTATTAAGAGCTCTTTGCATATGTAAAGCAAATTCTTCTGTTACACAGAACCCCGCACTCTGCAGTTTTAAGAGTTTTGAGGTTTTATTTGAAGGCAGTTCCCTCTCTCATGAGTATATGGGAATACATACACACCTCCAAAAATCTCACTTGCAGCTCCTAGATGCTGTATGGATTCCCTTCTGCAGGATTTGTGGTCTTTACTCTGGGAATGGTAGTGGGAGTGATGTTTTCTGTAAGGAATAGTGACAGTTTGTTCTGTATTTCTTGATCAGAATGGGTGCAGATGACACTGTAATTTTCTCTTGACCTGACTCTGTTAGGACTGTTGGCCCACCATATACAGCCGGTTGTGATAAATCCAGCCTAGTAGACTGAAAACAACAAATACTCCATGAATCTGTTCCATTCATCTTAATCCTCCTGTTGAGAAAAGTGCTGCAGCTCTCAGCAACAAAAATGGAAGGTCGTTGTGACTGAGATGTGTACAGCAATTTGCATGTCTCTGAGGCACCCTCAGGCCAATGTGTTGGTTTCACTTCATTCATTCTTTCAGCCTTTTTGCAGTCTCCCAGTTAAAAGTAGTATTTGTAGTACATCTAGTTCTGCAGAGGGGTGACTCAGGCTGGCCATAGGTTGCTTTACCTTACTCAGATCTTGCAGGTAACAGGTGTGTATTAACACATGCTGAGTTCTCTTGATATTGGCAGGCTGTGTGAAGATTATATATGGTACTGCATAACCTGCTTAGATTGTGGGGTTTTTTTTTGTAAAAATAACAAGCAAAACATTCACATGTTGTGCATGTGTGTGCCTGAAGAGGATGGAGAGGAGAAAAAGGTTTAAGAAATAAGAGAAGGCTAAGAATTACTAAAATCTATGTCTTAATATTCTTACTTGTTGAGAAATTTACAGAAAAGTTATTCTGGCTGCTTTATGCTCTCGGTTTCCTGTGACTAACTTGTGGAAGGTGATTTTTTTATTTATTGAGGGCACATTGCTCCGGACTGCTTTGAACAGAGTTAAATTGGTTTGTACGAGACTCCCAATAGATGGCCAGAAACTGAAGGTATGAAAGGAAGTAAGGAATACTATGAGAAAGTGAGACCAGTGAAAAATGTAGCAAATCCCTTAGGTACCTATTTCTGTGTTGTTGGAGATGATACCCCATGGCTGTTGATGTTATCTGGCTCTATGGCTGTATTTGGTTGCTCATTGCATTTTCAAAGGTCAGGATGGAGGAAAGATGGTGCTGGGAAGGTAAATATCTGACTTAGAGCCTATGAGCATGATGGTGCCTGAAATGGCAAGTACTGCAGATCAGCAAGGACATTGGCAGGCAGAACTTGGTTCTGCTCTCCTTATTTTAAGATTTGATGTTCTGAAATAAAGTGCATTTTCTCTCTCAGAGTTTTAAGGCCAGAAGATCTATTAGTGGATAAATAGAAATTTAGACAGTGATATAAACTACTCATAGTCAACAGTTCTTTCTGTTCAGGCAGTTAAGCTTACACTGTCACCATTCTTCTTTCAAAGCAATTTTGAGGAATTTTGTAGATTAGGACTGTCTTGCCCCTTTAACCCATTTTGGACGTGACGGATTTTGACTTAGGAAAAACACCCTATTCATGTCACCATTTTTATGTGGCTGTAACTAACAGTATGTAAATGCAGTCTTCAGATTCAAATCATCATCCTGGGATCCAGTTTAAGGCAGTGCTACTGGTTTTGCAGCAACCATGACTGTAGATGACCTTTGTCATAGATCACATCAGCTGGAATAGATCTTTAGTTGGAGATTTCCTATTCCTTTTCAGACTGTTGGGTATATATGGAGAGGAGAACATACGAACCCAGCAACCATCAACTGTATGACATAAATCAAAAGTTAATAAATTATGGCTTAAAGCTACAAGAAGGAAGACATCAAACAGGAAAGAAATAATTAATTCTTTATGCCAGATGATTTATAAAAAATAATTTCCAAGGAAGTAAATTGGGAAGGTGAGGCCATTCGTAGTTGTAGTCATCGGATTACCATGGATAATTTCTTGAAATAAATTAACAATTCTCTGATCCGAAGGATGTTCTTGCAAGAAAAGCAAGGATCAAAACACTCCAAAAGTGTTTTCATCTGTTTTCTGAGGGCACAGCAACCCTGAAAATAGTTCTTTGGTAATGGCGTAAATAGTGTAAATGTAATTGTGTGGCATTATTTGAAAATCCTAAAAGCATCTTATAAGATTAGCTGATACCCTGCAGTTTGGAATCCTGTTTTTAAGAGCAAATAATTAAAAAGTAGTTTATCTTAATTTCTCCTTTATCTGCAGATTCTGGATAGTATGACGCCATTTCGCCCTTATGAGCGCATTGACACTTTGAAACAATTTCTAGAGCATGATGGACATGTTTTACGTTTTTTTTGTGTGTGGGATGACCCAGAATCCATGTTTCATGACCCACGAGAACTTGTTCTGCACTATTATTTGTCTGATGATACTATTGATATTAAAGAAATTGTACCAGTAAACTCAGGCCGGGATGCAGTTCCACTTTTCCTCAGAAGAGATAAGCTTCCAAAGGTGAGGAATGAAAATTTCAACTTATTTCAAGTTCTTCAGCTGATTGAGAAACATTAAATGCGTTGTTTTGAAAATCCTGTATTAGGATTGTAATGATATTTAGAAAGTGTCATTAGAGTATTAATAAAAATTGTGTGATTAGGTTTTACACATATATTCATAGGACAGATCTATAAGCAATGAGAAAAAAAGTTTAAACTTCTCATGCTTAAATTAAAAGGAGAGAAAATTTAGGCAGAAAGATATCCTATGATTTCCTTTCTCTCATGTTAGTGTATTAAGTTTAATGTTTTAATAAAGCTCTGCAGTGATGGAAGTCCAGGAGATTAACTAATATTGATAGATAAACTAATGTAGAACTTAGGTGAACTCAGATTTGATCCATGACTGGTATCTGTAACCTTTGGAAAAGTACAGTTTTAGTATTCCGTAACATTACTTCTGTGTAGCAAATTAAGTTCCTAGGGTTGGGACATTATGCAAAGCTGGTTAAATAGGAATCCATGAATAAGCTTTTTCAGGCATTAATCAGGTGCTTATTTGAGAAGGCTTATCTCAGAGAAATCTTCAAGAGGGTTGTGTCCTCTGTAACCTGTTATGATTATAAAATTAACGAGCTGGACACACTTCCGTATCACTCCAGACAGATCCTGATGGTGGAATAACTTAAACCCACAGCTGGAGTACACTACTGGGGATCTTTTCCCTTCTTCCCTTCTAATATTGACAATCTATTTGTGATGCCATAGATGTACAAGAGATTTTGTAGTAAAAACCTAACAGCAGAATACTGCACTTTTCTCACTTTGTGCATCCACTGTTCCGAGCTCCTGATTTAGCAGTGGCTCTGTGTAAACAGACCTCTTCTACCATTGAAGTGCATGGGATGTCAGAGAAGGTGGTTTGGTTACCCACTTTGGTTACCCTGCATCAGCAGTTTGTTAGTAATCTAAAAATATGTAGGTGTTTGTGTATAAAGAATGATATTAGTGGGCTAAATTATTATTGCAATTTTGAAGCTCCTAATAGAAATACAAATATTAACATTTTTGCCAATAGAATCATGCTGACTTGAATCTCCTGTATTTGTGCAGTGGCTAGCAGAGTAGGACCAGCCCCGAGTGGTTCTTATGCATGTTTTTGTAATTGACCAGTCAAAATAATAGCTTTTAGTGCAGATGTTGACACTGATGTGCTACTTTGGGTATGCTACCTTCTGCTTTCTGTTTGCTTCTAAGATAAAAGGAGACTTTACTCTTGGATACACAATAAGATTCTGGGTGCTTCTTTTGGCATACAGTACTGGTGTTTGACATATATGCTGGCTAGTAGGTTTGGTGGTATAAATTTGACTTAGAAATTACCGAAAGGTCTCCCAAGAAAATGCTAAAGTTACAGTTAGTCTGTAAAAAACCCTGCTAGTTCTAAGGTAATTGATTTCTCTTTCTTCAGTGTTAACTGTATTTCTGAAGAGTTGGTCTCTTTTCTTGCAGCATGCTCCCATGGGGCTGTATCAGCCAGGTACAATCACTGATCGCACTGTTCTCAATGTTCTTGGGAATTTAGCAGGAAACAAAGGCCGTTATATTCTGGACAATCGTAAGGTCAGTTATTATTGAATGCCTCTAGCTGTTGAATGTCTTTATAGTAGCTTTCGTAATTTCTGTAGTTGTTACTGTCTACAACAGAGAGAGTTATTTGTAAAACTGTGTTGCCACTGGAGAATAGCTCAAATGAAAACTACTCAGATTTACTGTATGTAAATACCACGTTTGTAAAAGTAAGGTAGCTTAGCATGACCCATGCTAAATGAAAAATACTTTCAAATGGACTGTGAAGGTTATATTTTAAATCACACACACTAAATGACCTAGATTTTAAGGAAGGTTGTGGGATTCTGAGATTTATAGAGCTGCCGTACAAGTGTTCTTCTTTTATTAGACAGGAGCTGTGCACCAGGAATTTTACAAAGACAGTGACCTGAAAATAGGGGCAGTAATTAATGTGTGGGGAAGGAAGATAATTCTCTGTGATTGTGATGAATTCACTAAAGAATATTACAGGACAAAGCACGGAATCGGTAAGTAGTGATAATTATCCTTTCCGTATGAGCATTTTTATACTTCAGAGTTTGACAGAGCTGTCTTCGAATTTTATAACTGACAAAACATGTTCATTAAAACCTTTAGCAATAACAATCTCTTGCAGGCTGTTAACAGCAAAGCAGTAATTTTGCAGGTGATCCAGAAGGGCTTTCTTCTATATTACTCTGTTGAAAACTAACACATAATGTACATGTTCTGTTCCCAACTGCCTCTATTTTAAAACTAGAATGACAAAATAGTCATATGGATAGACTGCCATTTCTTGTTCTCTCCTTCACCATCCCATTCCAATCACTGTGTTTGCAGTCAGAAAATAGTAAAGAGCATGTAGTGAGTGGGTAAGTAAAATGAGTTCAATTATTCCCCATTATGCTTTATTTCATTTTATATGGATGTCAGAATCCTCACATAATAAGATTTTCTGACACAACAGTAGTACTCTATCACATTATTGTTTTTTACAAAACAGTTTTCTGTATTCTGAACCATTAGAGAAATATCATGTGAAAGTTCAGCACTGAATTCTGGAAACATTTAGCAACTCCGTCCATAATGGAAAAGCAGAGTAGGTACTTTCATTTATCTGTCTTTGAATCCCTCCAGTCAGACTTGCTAAAGGTTTTATTATGGACATCTTCCTGCAAAAACAACTTAGTTAATTTCTGACAGTTTTTCATTCAATAAATATAGCTAAGTGTGTGTCTGTTCAGAGATGGTTGGAGGGATCCTAATACAGCCTTTCTCTGACACTGTGAAACATAATACATGAGTAGACTATTTCTTTCAGCTTGACTTGTGATCAGATAGTGTAGTGTTTGGATCAAAGCTTGGCGGCTGCACTGGGGAAATTAAATGATGTAGCACTACCATTCAAACACTAAATTTCTTAATTGGCAAAACGTCTCATTAGGACTTTTTTAATAATAGCCCAGCATGCCTGTACCAAAATAAATATTTTCTTATTCTAGCTGGTGTGTGAGGAAGCCATATTCAATAACCGTAGTATTATCTACAATAATAGTGAGTCTAACTCCAGAGACGCAAAACAAGGAGTTCTTCCCTGAGAATTTCTTCAGCCAAGACCACTGCCGCTGTTTGGCAGCAATAATCTCTGTCTGAGCAAAATATCCTGGAACAGTGAATGGAGATTTCTCACAGCAGGCAATAAATGAAATGCAGCTGACCATTCTGTATTAGCCAAGCAATGCAACAACACAAAGTCTCCTCTCCTCCTATACTGCCGGCTCAGTAATTACTGGTTATGTGTCTGGATGCTCAAGTTAGGTGGTTTGCAAGTTAGGAGAAGTCAGAAGTTGCTGATGTGCAGAATTCTAGAAAGTTGCAACAGTAGGTGATGTAGTCATAGAATCATAGTATAGTTTGGGTTTGAAGGGACTTTCAAAAGTTATCTAGTCCATTCCCATTGTTCTGAGACAGGATAGTGTACGTACACAGATTGTCACTGACTGGTGTTTGTATAGCCTTTTATCAGCATCCTTCAGTACAGGTGATTTCTTTGCTGCCTGAGGTATCTGGTCCTAACCTTATTGCTAGAAATGCTGTTTAATAGCTACTCTGAAGCTGGTTTGTGTAAACTGAGAGAGTAACATTTTGTCTTACCTTTATTGGACATGGAGAGCAACTGCTCAATATCATCTTTTTATAACAACCTTGTACATACTAGAACACTATTCCAATACACCATCTTACTACTCTAACCTCCTTCTGGGCCATTTGCTGCTGGGGGAAACCTTTCAGTCTTTCTCCATAGTCCATTCTTTAATATCCATAATAGTTTTTTATCTTCCTCCTCTCTTCCCCTCTCCCCCCCACCCCACCCCCCCCACCCCCCCCCCCCACCCCAATGCTCTCTCCAGTTTCTCTGCCTCCTTAACATGAAGCATGCAAAGATGTGCTCTATCTGAGATCTTTGGGAAACTGGGAAGTGCTTTACACATATCTTTAAAGGATACATGATGGCAGAGACTCTGGCTAACATGAAAAAAAGCCCCATCTTGATCCAGCCTGTCTTGTTCACAGAAAATGCATACTTTCTTAGAGCTAAGACGTTCTTAGGATTTTCTGTGAGACTCTTTCCTGCTTTCCCCATCAGAATTAAAAAAAAATGGAGGTATGACTTTTTGACTAGAAGGAACTAGTAGAATCAGGGTAGCTTTTGGCTTCAAAGCAGGTTTTGAGAGAGAAGGGGTGAGAGTTCACCTTTTATTCTTAGCGAGTTACAGATTTTTCTTGTGTCTGGTGGACATACAAGGTGCTGTCAGTGGGCTCAGTCCCACAAAGTGCGCAGCATTCTGCTCCCATCCAGTTAAGCAGTTTGAGTCCAGGGAGACCATTTACTTGAGTAGGAGTAAGCAAGTGGATAAATTAGTTCTTACATCAAGGCACAATGCTTAGCACCTCATGGCATCAATCCAGCTGTTTGTTATTGTGTTTTCACATTACTCCCCTTCAGTTTATGCTCTTCTGCCAAAGCCATTAAAAGAGGCTGACATTTATTTTTGACTCTGCAGTTTCAGCATAAGTTGCTTGCAGAAGGAATTTGCCCTTTAGGAGAATTAAGGGCAGTTTAGATTTCCCTTGAAGTGCATGATTACGATATCTGATATATTTCCAATGTTGGTGCCTGTTTTACTCTTTATACTGTTTGTAGAAAGCAAAGGAGTGTTTTTCCATGGGTAAACAATAGCTAATGCCCTTCAATAGGAAGCTAATGACATTACTATCATATAGCAGTGCTATGAATGCAGGAGAAAATGTCTTAATGTGTGATATTATCTGTCCAGACTTGCTAGTGCAGCCTCAGAGGGGGAGAACAGTATTCTATAGCCATGTAGGTGTTGTGGTCACCCATCTGAAAGAGGCTGATGTGCAGTGGAGGAAGCTGATACTTGTTCTTCTTGCTCAATACAGTATCTTAGCACAAAGTTGAGTATAAAGTGCTCTTTCTTAAATGATGGATTGTTCCTGAAGGAACAAAACAAGTAAAATCTGGTTTCCTTCTGCTTTTCATTCAATGTCCCAGCACTTTCCAGGCCTGTCTGTTATGCCTTTTCGCAGCGCCCTGCGGTCCATCTCCTGTCCCAGCTCTTCTCGGCATCCCACCCCCTCATTTCTCAGGCTCCCTCCCTGACTTGCTGCCTGGGCAGAGCAGTGTGTGGGGTGATCGGCTGGCCAGTACATGTGTGCTTTTGGCCAGGCAGCTGCTGCTGGATAACAGCTGACTTCTTCATTTTCCCTCAGTGGGGGCATTAAAGCCTGCTGCCAATTTTCACTAGGCTTGTCTGAGATCAGAGCCTCTCTGGCGTCTAACCTCTCTGGTCCATGTGTAGGAGACTGAGCAGCAGCTTCTAAATATACTTGTGCATTTACAGATGCCTTTTTTCCTCAGGTAACTGGAATAATCCTGAAGTAAGACTCTTCTGTGAGCACTGGATTTTCTTTAATCTTGAATGTATAAGTTATGAAGATGGTGGTATTGCCATCTTTTTTTACTTCTTACCTAATCTGTGAAACACAGTCTCACAAAAAACACATCTCAGCTGTTTGTTATACATGTCCTCTTATGTGTAGAGAACATCATGTTAACAATGTCATCCCTCCAGGGGTATCACCACCTCTCGTATTGCCTAAGGCTAGTGGGATTTTTCTCTCCTGTTCTTGGCTGTAATGCTCAAAGGTGCTGGTCCTTTTCCTCTGAAGGCAGAATTTCTTTCCTGTTTGCTGTTTACTGATACTCAGTATGGTTATTACTTCAATCCAAACTATGTAGCACTTGACTCTTCCTTGAAGCATGGTTTCATTTAACATTTGAGGGTTTTCCTACAGTTCCTTCATTGAGAGCAGAAGGTAATCTTACAGTGTGTACCAAAATCTTACAGTGTATACTGAAATCGAAAGCAGCCAAGCTCATTTAAACTGGTTTAATGTTGTCTATGTGGAAGAAAATTTCTTCTTGAGGAATTTAATTTTTTTTCCTGAGGAGGCTATCACAGGATCATAGAATGGTTTGGGTTGGAAGGGACCTTAAAGATCAGCTAGTTCCAACCCCCTGCTGTGGGCAGGGACACCTTCCACTGGACCAGCTTGCTCAAAGCCTCATCCAGCCTGACTATGCTATCTTGAGATTGTTTATATGCTAAAGATGTGGCTGGAGCTGTTTTGTTTCTTGCTGTTCCCATTGCTTGTTCAAGTTTCACTCGTGAGAAAAAGTTACTAGTATGTGGTAATCATTTGATGTACTAAGTGAAATAAACCCCCTGGTGCCAGCCCATCACCTGCTGGGCATCAGTCAGTGCAGTAACAAGGGGTGAAACTGTCCATGGGGAAATTACCTGTGCTATTCTTTCCAGAAGTAGAAACTTGTAATCCCAGACTTTCAACTTAACCCTCTATCCACCGTACATTCACACTGAAAATGTTATAGCTTGGAAGAAGAGAGCACTGATTCCTTTTCCAGACTGGATAGAGGTAATTTTCTCAAGAAACAGTGATACCCTTGAGAGGAGTGTATTTTATGTGTAAATGTAAGTTGTCTGTCTGATTCCACCCTAATGGTGTGTAGCAGAGCAAAGCTGAAACGCATTTTGAGCCGAGGTATGGCTGTATATACTATATATATCTCTATATAGTATATATATAACTCTCTCTATATATAGACATATATAAGCTGCCTCATCTTGCTGGCCATTCAGAAGTTGCAGAAATGAGTTTTTAACTAGTTTTGTAAACTGTATTTCTCCATGGCATTTTCTTCCTGAATTTCATCATTCACAGGAGAGAGTCTGAATACATAATCCTCTTAAATCCTGAAAGCTGTAGGTAGCACATACATGTTTTTTGTTGTTCTCTTCAGTGAATCTGAATGAAGCAAGGTCATTTTACCTCGGATGGGATGGGAACCAAGTGCTGAACTTTTCTTTGGACTTTGTTTACTCCAAGCTGGGGTTGTGAGGGATTCAACATTCTGTCAGGTGCTAACACAATATTCCTTTTAATATGTAGTTTCCTTTTAGCTTGTAAATCTAATTTTCATCCACATGTGCTGAAGTGCATACAAAGGGAATTGCTTTAGTGTTTCTTAATGAATGTTAATGTGGATATGCTGTGACCTGCATGTAAACTCATTAGCTTGTCTTTTATCAGCTTGACTGAATGTTCCAGCTTCCCAAACTCTTTTGGCAGGACGTGAATTGTTTGCAACTGCACAAAGAGAAAAGGTTCATTTCTGCTAAAAAGTGCTGTTCCAAACCTCTGGACTGTGAGGGAGAACATATTAGTGGAGGTTAATCACAGAATCATAGAATGGTTTGTGTTGGAAGGGACCTTAAAGATCACCTTCCAAATTTAAGGTCCAGAAAGTTGGACCTTAAATGGCCCCGTCATGGGCAGGGACACCTTCCACTAGACCAGGTTGCTCAAAGCCCCATCCAACCTGGCCTTGAACACTGTCAGGGATGGGGCAGCCACAGCATCTCTGGGAAGCCTGTTGCAGTGCTTCAACCACCCTCACAATAAAGAGCTTTCTCCTTATATCTAATTTAAGATTACTCTTGTCCTATCCCTGCCTGCTCGTGTAAAAGGTCCTTCTCCAGATTTCTTGCAGGCCCCCTTCAGGTACTTGAAAGGCTGCTCTAGAACCTTCTCTTCTCAAGGCTGACCAAGCCCAGCTCTCTCTCTCTATAGGAGAGGTGCTCCAGCCCTCTGGTCATCTTCATGGCCTCCTCTGGACTCACTTGATAAGGTCCATGTCCCTCTTATGTTGGGGGCTCAGAGATGAACGCAGTACTCCAGGTGGGGTCTCAGAGTAGAGAGCTCTCAGCAAGAGTAGAGGGGCAGAATCATGTCCTTCTATCTGTTGGTCACCCTCGTTTTGATGCAGCCCAGATCACATTGAGCTTCTCGTCGGTCAACCTCCCCAAGTCCTCCTCCTCAGATAACGTATTGCATAGTCAAAACTTCAACCTCAAGGTTTATGAAAAGCATCAAGATGCGGATGAGACGAACCCGGCTTCCGGACCCGAGCGCCGCGGGGGAGCCGCGCGGGACGGTCCTGCTGCGTGACCACTAGGTGTCGCTGTGGTAGCGCGGGAGCCGGCCCGCGCGGCGGCGGGACACTCGCGTTAGCGGCGCGCAGCGACCCGGCGCAGTCCGTTTGAGGCCTCCGTGTTTGCTGTGACAAGAGTCGGCTCTGTCATTTGCATAATGGGGCACATGGAAAATGCCCCGAGAGGAGGTTTTCTCACCTGGCGGTGTTTGGAAGTAGTGTATTGCATACACACACTCTTCCGCGGTGAGGGTTGCTTTGAAAACTTAGAAATGGACTTTATATACCATCTGCTTCTGGATCACAGAAAGGGCACATGTGATTTATAAGGAGAAAAATGTTGGCATGGTGTTGCCAACCCCCTTTTCGACTGATTCGGGTGAAGGCATTAGCTCTTCAAGTTAGACCATTTGTTTAAGAGGTAAACGCCAAAGGTCTCACTGTGTTTTCGAGTAGGGGGAAAACTCTGGCATCTGAATGCTTTCAATATTTTTCAACTTACATACCGCTTTTCAACTTATTTTTCAACAACACACTGCTATTAGTCAAGATTTTAAGAGAGTATGTGACTTTGATCATCTGGTACAGCCACGTTTAAAACATTTCATTCACATACCAGTTTAGAAAACATTCCGAGTGACAGCAGTTTTGTCATTCTCCTCTATTTGCTCTGAAACCTATGCTACAAGTTTAGGTTATTCAACTCTCTTCAGTTCTGGGTAGAAAAGTAAAGTTTTAAAGAAAATCCCTGTATTTCACGGGACTCACTTTTATACCCTGGTCACTTATATCACTCTTTGCCTCCTGGGCTGTGGTTTGTGATCACTCTTCTTTCAGTTTGCCTCATTGTACTTGTCTTTCACTTGCTAGCCCAGCCAGCTTTCCCTTCTTCAGGGCATCATCTCCAACCCACCTGGGTGTGGAGGTGATGCTTCTCCATGCATCACTGGATGGCTCTGACCTACTGATTGCACCCATATTGTTACAGGTTGTTGGGGGCAATGAGCTGGGCTTGGGAACATAGGAAAGAGGGCCAGCCACAGCCTGGGCTACCCAAAAATCAAGGCAGTGATTATTGCCCTCCTCTCAGTGCTCGTTAGACCTCATCAAGGTACTGTGCCTCTTTTGGGTCTGCCAGGACAGGCAATACATGGATCATCCAGTGCAAATTCAGGAGGGTCAGGACAAGAGACCTCCCAAGGTCCTGGCCAGTCTGAATTATCCTGTATTCCTATGATTTATGTTTCCATCTGACTCAGGTCTGCCTATTTACTTTACGCCATATGCAAGTTACTTTTTTCCTCTCACCTTTTCCGTTAACCTTATTTAACCAGCAGACTGTATTACTCTGTTGAAGTTTTATATGAACCCCACTGGCAGCTTGAAGCTGTGTGGCAGTAAAAGAGCAGTGCAGGGAAGTAACAAGGGGCCAGATGGGACCATAATTTTTTCACCAAGAGAGGAGTAAGGAGGGACCATAGGGTAGCAGGGCTTTTGGGAGAAACCCAGATGGGAAGTGAGTGAAGGTCCCTGACCAGACATGTCTCTGCCGAGTCAAGAGAGCTCCTGATGTGTATCTGGGACAGCTGGGACTATTGATCACTGCTCAGAAAGATGTGAGACTGAGGAAAATGAGGAAAAACCAAGCTTCTGAAACTGTGGATAAAGTGACATGTGGAATGAAGCTATTGCCTTCAATGTACGAAATTATTCTTACATGTGTATGATTTAAATAACGAACAAAATTTTATTTATTGAGGCATTTATTTTCCTCTGGCAAAAAGGAGAGGGCAGGAAACTCATAAACCAAATATTTACTTAATTATGTTGTCTCAAAGGATAAAATGGAAAAATTGATTCAGTATTGTTAATTTATTATTTATCCCTTTTTAAAACTGTTTCGCTTTCCTTTTGCCTTAATGATATTTGTTGAACATTTTTAAGATTATAGATGAAATCCTGAAACTTTTGAAGAAACAATAATTTTGCTGCTGGCTTCTATGGAGGCTTTTTCTACCCTGTAACAGTAAGAGGGATCCTGGTTTGACTTTGACCAGTGCTCTGTTACAGAAATAAGTGAACAAGTATTCATATTGAAAGTTTAAATCCTTAGTAGAATGGCTCCATCGGAACAGTAATTAGTAAGTCTTTACTGTCTTTGTTGCAGAGGATTTCACTCCAGTTCCGTATAAGACTCCGCCACCTCCAAAACCAGAAAAAACATTTCCTCCTTATACTGGATTTGGTTCTGAAGAGGATTCTCTGTGCTCCTGTATGGGTCTAATTCTCAAGCCTCCAGCAAAAGATTTCAAGAAATTCCTGGAGAAAGACAGGTATTTCAGTGAAAAATAATTCCAACTTTTTAAATTATGTCTTTTCGTGAAGGAGATAAATGTTAAGTAGAGATTTTATTTTATTTAGCAAAATATTCAGCTCATCAGACTTTAAGGGACAGGAGCATGAGGACTGGTTTAGTAACATGGTACTCCAATTTTCTCAGAACTCAGGAAAATTTCCCTTTTGAGAAAGCAAATATTCTGACCTTTCCATCTCATATATCCTTATCTAGCAGGGGAGATACCATGATCATGCAGGCTGTTTTCGCAGGGTGAGCCTCATCCCCTGCACTCTGAATGTGCTGCCCCCTGTGGTGGGAAACTAGACTGCATAATTTGTGGTAGTGGGGACTGCATTCGTGCTTTCCCCTGTTTGTTTTTAAGGTTGGACTTGATGATCCTAAAAGTCTTTTCCAACGCAGTTGATTCTATGATTCCCTTCTGCTGTTTTCAGTGGGAATTTCATGGAGGTCTGCATTGAGGAGTTAGGCAGGAATCATTCCAGCACTGATTAGTTTTTCTGTTTGACTTTCTGACATTTACTTTTTTTTGTCTGATGAATTTCATGGAGTTTGCTGTAGCAATATTAAAGCATTAACCCTTTACTTTCCATTATGACGTTATTTGGTAGGGGTGTGGTGTTGAAGCCTAAGCTGAAAGCAAAGTTACGTGCTAGCGATTCACCTATAGAACCTCCATAAAAGAAGAATGCTATTAGAAGCAGGCTTGGGAATGTATTGATAGTGCATATAGCGGTACTGTAAATTATTTAAAACATAATCACATAACAAATATTCAACTAGTAAGATCATCTGGTGGGCCTAATTTTGTGGCAATAATCCTAGTATGTATTTCAATTCAGAATTTGATTTGAAAATATGCATAACTAAAGATGTTATTCCTTTATAACTTTTCTAGAAAGAACCTTTGAGCTTGATTTGCAGCTGCATTTGAATACAAATTCATTCCAGACTTGCAGCAGAGAAGTAATTTTCCCCTGAAAACTATTCCTTTCTATCTGGCTGATTTTAGCTGGTGCTTTAAGCTGAAAATGTTCTTTGATAAAGTAGGGAAACTTCTGCCATTTCACTTCTTGGTCCAGAAATAACACAATTAATGTATGCTACAAAACTCAGGAGGATGCATCTCTTAGTGATGAAAACTTTTCTGATACTCTGTTTTTTGTTTCTTACCTCTTGCTTTTTAGAATTGGCATGGAAAGTAACATACTGCGCTTTCTTGCAAAACTCATCACAGATAGTCCTATTGACAAGGATAGGAAATTAATAATTTCCTACTTCCTGAGTGATGACACCATTTCAGTTTTTGAACATGTACAGCGAAACTCAGGTGAGATTTACTAATGTCTTGCAATCACTCCCAAGTTGCCATGCTCATTTGATAAGCGCTTACAATAAGCATTGTGGCCAGACAGCACTAGCAGAAGCAGGGATGTAGATTTCTAAATGCAATGGGAATTACATCAGCAGCTCTGCTGCACTAGTTTGCATAGCTGAATGTCATAGTAATTTATAATCTTCAGCACTTAGAATAACACTCTTTATTGTATGACAGTACTTCAGGATATCCTTTGGGAACTGGAAGTTTAATGCATTTGAACTTTTATTACATTTTAATTTGCAAATTTGGCCTTTAAACATTTGCTTTTGTTGCAGATAACTTACAGGAATTGTATTATAACTGATGATAAATAGGGACAGGAATGTGAGACATCAAGAATGAAAGAGTAAATCCTTTTTTTTTTGTGGTTAAGGTGTTATGAAATCAATATAGCATTATTGTATAGAAGCAGCTCATGAAAGCAAAACAGCTGTTAAATTTTTAACGTACATTAATGATGTAATGTTGAGCAATAAAGAATAAAGACTGTCCTGTGCTAGTGTCTGTACATGTGTGTGTATACAAAATTGAATTTCAAGAGCCAGACTATCAATGTTGAAGTGACAAATGCTTTGTTACTTCTCAATTGCTTGAACACATTTATTCTATTGCTGGAGCATGGTCACCCAATGTTGTAATGGTTAAATTCTTTTGACCACTGTTATCTGTTGTAGGCTGCCTCCAACTGAGGATATGAAAGATTTTGTGATTTTCAAGCATCTTTTTATTTCCTTGGAGTGTCTTATGCATGGATGGAAGGACACAGCACTGGGAGGGATGTCAGAAAGTCATTCTGTCACTCAGAGAGATTAGGAAGCCTTGGCTAAACATGACCCTGTTGGAGACATTAGGGTATTTCTGTGAAGCCCACGAAACATCTGCAGGAGCAGTTTCAGAGCAGTTAACATCCAGAAGTACTCTGGCACCTCTCAATGTGCAGCTGAAGGACTGACTCTTAAAAGCTGCTGTCAGCCTCTGATAAAACCACAGAGAGAAAAAGAAGTCAGGAAATCACATTCTCTTAAAGATAAAGAAAAAAGAGTAATAGAAGGTTTCCTTAGTTACCATATTAAGCTCTTGTGGAACTTTGTGGCTAGCTCTTTTTATACTGCCAAAGTTGCCCTGTATCAGCTTCTTGGCACAGAGCACCTTAGTATGTTATTTGAGGTACACGCTGCAGTGGTGACCAGCTCACTGTGCTCAGAACTTACCTATTTGGTACTCCCAGCTCACTGTTTAGAGGAAAGACTAGGGAGGACTGTTCACTTCCCTTTGCTTCAGGTTTTGCTGCTAGCAGGTGACTTTTAGGGTCCAGTTATTCAGCTTAAGGACTAAGTATTCTTGACAACCTGCGCTTAAGCCTTTACTGAAAATGATTTCTGAAGTTAATCTTTCTCAGACCTATGATGCATATTACATTCATATAAAATGAAGGTGTGGTGAATATCTAGACATTTCTGTATTCCTAGAGAACTTTTTCTGTGCCAGTGGTGCTGCTAAGTCCTTTTGACTACCTGCTGCACATGAGTACATTTTTGGGAAGGCCTGAGCCTTTTCAGTGCAAAGAACTTCTAATGGCATCTTTGTTTGTATCCAACTATATTAAGAATGCATAAATAGGAACCTCACCCCCAACTAGGATACAAGCAATTCTCTGAGATATGTTTTGAAACTGTGTAGAGTACATACTTAGGCTTCAATGAGCATTCTCAGTAAGCCCTGCTCTCCACTGCAACATCAAGATTTAGCATTGTTTATGGCAGCAGTGTCCTGTCATCGTTATTTCACTGGTTTCCTGCCATCCAGTGGCCTGTAACTTATGCAAATTTTTATTACAGCTAAATACACATACACTTTTATATATGTGTGTATATATATATGTATATATATTTTATTATGTAATGCTGCTGTGAGCCTCAAAAGCAGCTCAGTTCTCCACTCATTAATGAAATTTTTGATTGGCATTCTTTATGTCCAGAGACATGAAGGTCTAAAGGTACAGCTGCACTGTTAAATTGTATCATATATATATAATCATATGTATTGCCCATTTGGTCACTCCTGGTCACACCTTTGCATCACTGCAACTAGACAAGGCTCCAGAGACCCTGGGACCCCTCCTGGAGGATGCTAAACTCCAGAAAACTCTTCTGCAAGGCAGTGAGGACAAGGCTGCACCAGGTTTGGATTGCTGCACCCTTATTAGTCATCTAACACTGTGCCAGGAGGTTTTGCACACTCAAAAATTCAGGTCCTTCTGCCACACTCAAGGGCTGCAATACATATCCTGAGTTGTATGCAGTAAAATGCCACTTTGACCGCAGCACAGCCCTCATGTACCTTCAAACAGTCCGAACACACAAAAATTATAGCTGTGTCTTATGACCCTATATTTATCACAAAGCACCCAGAACAGTCAGAGCCGTACACTATGCAGTGCAGGTGTGATCAGTTGGTCAGGCTGAAAAGATCCTGACCATATGGGTGCCAGGGCAGAGGTTGCTTCCTGGCCTCCTTTTATTTTGGGATGAAGAGTATATGCTGGGATTGTAGCTGGGAGCCTGTTGAACATTGCTAGTTAAACAAAATGTGTAACCAATGTGTAACTAAAATAAATAGGCAAGTTTACACACCAACGATAACAAATGCTTTAAGATGCATATGAAAGGCAAGCATCCTGGAAATGGGTTTTTAACTTCCCTGGGATGTTAAGTGGATGGATTAGCTGACTTTCAGAGGTGGTAGGAAAGTGAAGTGGAAGGATGTGTCTAAGAACTGTCCATTGGAGATTTTAGTGAGAACATCCTTGAAGAGGCAGGATAGAAGTAGATGGGGGGGAGGGTGGAGGGGGAGGGAGGAAGAGGTAGAGCAGCATTTGGAAAGAGGCCTGGAACTGCAAAAGTTTCTTCGTTCCCACCTTCCTTCTTCTTTCTTCTCCCTTTCTCTTCTTTCTCTTCTCTCTCTCTCCCCCTCATTTTAGTCATGTTTGAGGGAAAAGCAAGTGGGTTTCTTTCAGGTTAAGCATGAGAAGGTTTTGCAGAGTTCAGATAAAGGCAGCAAGGAAAAAGGACCAAAGCATGCAAAATGGAAGTGAAGAACATTTTTATGTGAGAAAGAAAAATGTTGAAGTGGATGGAGTGGGGGAAGAGTAAGCTTGAGCACATCTTAGAGAGGGGATGTGTTAGACCAGTAAATGACTCCCAAAATAACCATCCCTTTTGTGCACAGGTTCAAAGAGCTATTTTTTTGGCTTTTTATTTGCATGAATTGATGCAAATTGACAAGTGAAAATATTTCAGATCTCAGTCCAAGAATGGAAGTAATAAGTTGCTCTTACTTTTGTCAGTCCAACATTCTGAAGGTTGTAGAGAAGTACTTCACACTGTTAATAACACTGGGAAACTGCATTTAAAATATACAGGCCTGGACATCTTGAAACACTTTGAGAAAGGGGTCAAAGCATGAGAGCTTTGGCTCCCCATGCAGAAGAGCACAGCCACTTTTTTACTCAGTGTAAGACCAAGCCAACAGCTGTACAAACACCTGCAAAGTCTGATCTGATCTTAATGGAAGAGGGTCTTTGGTTGTGGTGTTTATTTTGTGCTTTGAGCCTGGCTTTTATAGATTTCCATCAAAATTTCTCATCAGATTTCAGTGTAAAATCTCTAACCCAATGAGATATTTTTGGTTGTTTTTCTTTATACCACTTGAAATGAACTAACCCATAACATTTAAAAAACAATTATGGAACAGAGGTATTACAATGAGTTTCCAATCTAAGTGCACAATTGCAGGGAAATAGAGACAAAAGTGAAATTCCAGTGTTACAGAGTCCAGTTCTATTTAAATATTACAAAGAGTTGCCAGGATTATATAACCCAAATTTTCATATTTATTTTAATAGCTAGGTGAAAAGGAATGTGTTAAGATTTGAGTTACATTAGTGATTTGAAATGTTTTTTGAGTCAAGCTAGATCTGACCATTACCATAGTGTATCTTTTGTCTTTTGCTTTTATAGTGCTAATAAAGCAATTAAGACAGACCTGCCCCAAAATCTGGTTTCATAAGTAGTTTGGGTTTCACATTCGTTTCTAATTTTGACTATAAAAGGCATTTTATTGCATTGTTCATCAGCCTTTCATTGGACTTATATCACTGCCTAGTATGTAAGATGTCATTAAACATTACTAAAGTATGCTTTTGGCTTTTGGCTTGGAAGCTCAAATATAAATAGGAAACAAACCCCAGGCACTCCAAAGTTGTGGTAGGACACATATCCTGGTGAAACTAAACATTTGACAGAATGTTTTCTAGAAAGCTTGGTACACGCAATGCAATCTTGTAGTGCATGAGAGTATATTAATGGAAAGCAAAATGTTCCTTTTAGTATCTTATATACCCTTGAGTACCACATGCAGTTTCCAGTGGCATGAATAAAATTATAGTATGGAAAGAAATAATGTAACATGCTGAACTCACAAGGGAAATAACAGATCACAATTAAATTGCATAGGCAGAACACTTTGAGGAAGATAGTGTCATATCACTCCTATCACTATGTTACATTCAAAAACCCTTGAAAACAAGGTAGAATTACCCTGCAGCAGAATTTGTGATCTTTGTAGGACTGTGTTGTCCTAATTTCTGAAATTTTCTCTTTCTTTAGCTGTTCAAGGATAATTGCCTGCATCTTGTATTTTGCTTCTTACGTTTCTCAAGGGGCAGTCCCAAAGCTGGCAACAGGGTTATGGGAACGATTTGAAGAGGCACATTTCTGTCCCATTTTAAAGAAAAGAAAAATGGGAAAGGTGTTTGGTAGGCATTCAAGTGATACATACCACAGAATATGCACAATATAGCTGTTGCTGTGGACACTGACAGGGACAGTTCTTTTTGCACTGAGAGGGAGGGGGAGAGTATATTATGAGACAAGAAACTCAAGGATGAAAATTAATATTTAAATACAAATGAACTGGTTTGGAGAGGGTTTTGTCTTTTCTTTCGTGTGTTTGGGGTTTTTCGTCTTTTTTTGAAAGTAGAGCCACAATTAATCATTAACAATTCTCTTTCCATAGGGATGCATGGTGGGAAGTTCTTGGAAAGAGGTCGCATTAAGAAGCCTGGGCAGGAGCTTTTTAAGAGTGAGCCATCTGAATACTTCAAGGCTCAGGATCTGTTTGTTGGAGCCAGAGTATGTTTCCATGGTCACAACTTTCTTTTGGTGGATGCTGATGAGTACACATTGAACTACATGGAGAAGCATGCAAATGAGGTGAAGCAGGCTCTTGTTATTTTCTATTATCTTTGAAGACTGTACCTTTTCTATATATTTTTCAGAATTATTTATACCTAGTTTCTTCATCCAAAGCTCACACAGTCCAGTGCTCTCTGATAGCAATGGATTTAGGAGATGATAGCTACGGAGTCTATGCAAGCTTGGCCACTCTTTACAGTCCTTTCCCCTTCTACTTTCTCAGCATCCACTTTTATTGTATTAGGGTTGTTAGAAGGTGTATTCCCTGCCTATTCCTTCTTGAGATTGTTTATGGACCTCTTGTTCCCAAATTGTTCTAGCCTACAGCTGCTCTCTGTTTCCACAGCTTTCTGTGGCAGCAAGTTGAAAAGTTCACTGCCTGCTGTGTAAAAAATATATGACAAAAGAAGTATCTTTTATCTGTTTTAAACCAACCTCTCACTAGTTTAAATGCCAATTCTAGTGTTTTGGGGTTTAGTGAAGATCTCCATTCACCTTCATAATTTTGTAAATCTCAGACACTCTTCCCCCCAGCCTTTTTAGTCTGTCCTTGCAAGGCAATTGTGAGATGTGGAGACTGGAACAGTGTGCAGTACTCAAGATACGAGCACATCTAAGTCCGAGTCCTACTGATTAGGCTATTTTATTCCCTGGATTGATTTTGGGGTTCATGCATATTTATCTGCCAAAATGTTTCCATTGTAATCTTAGAAATTCATATCACAGTCAAATTTAAGCTTACAGTTTGTAACGAGTTTCACTCAATACACACCTTTTGGTGTGGCCTTCAGAGGGGAAAGCAACAATAAATACGCAGCTGGGGTGCATATGTTTCATAGTTCATGATGAGGCAGCAGCATGAATTGTGCCTTCATCAAACCTTCTCCAGAGCTGCCCTTTTGTTTAGGCTTGCTGAGAGCATGCCTAGGGAAAATATCCAGGAGGGTTTGTTAAACTGTTACTCTGCCCATTTGTCCAGATCTTTTGTGGATGGAGAAAGTCCATAGTGCAAGTTTTAATTGTTCAATGTCTTCTGGCTCATTAAAATGAGTGAACCTGCAGGACTCCCAAGACGTCAGTAGGCCTAGCGTAGTTCTGAGGACTGCTGGTGCCATTTGGGAAAGGAGCTAAAAATGTTACTGTGGTCTCTAAAACTTTTTGGTTGCTTGTCCAGCTGCTCCACACCACTGCCTTGCATGGCATTGCATGCCAGGATTGTACCTAGAGTTTTGGCATAGGCAGTGATCATATTTTCTAAATCTGAGCATGTTACCTGCAACCAGTAATGTAATAATTAAACTTGGACCAATTTGTGATGCTCTGGCAGTGTCATAGAGACTTTAAATACCCTTTTCTAGAGAAATTGGTTCCTAACAAATTTTCGTTCTACTAATTCTAAGTATGTAAGACAGCATAGTCTAATATGAATGAGAATAGCTGTTGGAACAGTTCATTGGAGACAATCATGAAAAGATTAGTTTTAACTTGGTGAAATTTATTAATTGAGAATTAAGTGAGGTGCACCAACATAAAATGAGGAACAAGTTATTGGAACTCTACTTTAAATGTTTGTACTTCTGCTTTAGCAATACGATGTTTGAAGCAGAAGTATATCTCCTTTTATGTAGATGGAATGGCTTCCTGAGAGTGCATGATCTAATGTTTTTTGTTTAATTTTTTATATTCTTGGCAGGAAGCATAATTTTTTCAGTACCAAGGTTCCGGCCAAACTTCACACGGTGCTTATTTATGCATTTGAAGTGAGGCAATGAAGAAAATGGTAATCCTTAGCAGTTCACAATTTCTCTGCTTCTTGACAACTGTTGTTGGTACATGCATAGTTGGTTGCATAGTGGTTTTCTCTCTAATATATGTCTTGCTTTTCTCTGTTAAGTTTTCTGTGGCTGATGTTGGTGTCATCCTCAAGAAACTGAAAGTTATAACCGAGCCTCGTTCTCGAGAAATCAGACAGTTGTTTGCAGCCACTGACCCAGACCATAACAAGGTGATTGAGTACGATGCTTTCAGGTAAGACAGTGGATTTTGGGTTTTAGTATTTAATGAAGGCACATTCCCCCCAAATTTACAGCGCATGACTTTCTTGATGCTTTCTGCATCGGTGTTAGCTGACAAATGGCATACATTTGGTTTGCATTTACTTGGAGACTGTGTGTGAAAAAGTGAATCAGAATCATAGAATCCATGTCCCAGAAAAAAGGAGAAATGTGGTAGTTTCAAGTAAACTGAAAAGCACAACTCAAATCTGTCTACTTTTTATGGAGATAGCACAGGGTACTGTGAAGAAGTCAGCAGTAATATACACATTGAAACATAAAGAAAAGCCCATAGTCTTCAAGAAGGAATGTTTGGGTGGCCTCTTGAAAATGTTGTTATTTGGGGTTTTAATCACTGATTCTGGTAATGATCCAGATATGGCAATAGGCAATTGTATAGATGCATGAAAGAGGAAATCACTCTCAGATGCAAGCTGATTTCAGTTTATTCCACAGCCAGAATACTTGAGCATATGAACTGTGTTGGGTGCTGGTAAAGTTAATGATGTGGAATAGAGGAGGAAATTTTATCTAGAAGCAATTGTTTTTCACAGTGGTAATACATGATGTATTTAGGAAGCAATTGTTTTTCACAGTGGTAATACATGATGTATTTAGGAACTGTCATAATGACTAAAGCATATAAGTAGGTGTGTATTGTGTGGAATGCCAGCCCTATAGGGATGTTAACCAAGGCAGAAATTGCTTCTGAAATATCTCAGAAGAGATACAGATCACCAGAAGGTTCTTTCAGCAATTCAAAGTAGTGAGAAATTAAAACAAGCTGGTATTCAGAAATTAAAAATAAGTGATTAAAAGGTATGATTTAAACCAAGAGGCCACACTAATTGGCAGCTTTTGGTCAAATATTTCAAGACTCAAATATTTTACTCCAAAGAAGCAAGATTTTGAATTGTTAATTGCATTAGAAGAGGAAATGTCATTACTAGAGTAAGAAGGGGAGAAAATGAGTTAATGTGTATCTGGATATACTTTATAGCACTTGGAATAGGGTTTTAATTTATATGGACAATAACCATTTAAAATAAAATAATTACAGTTTTTATTCAAATTATGAAATAATCATCTGCAAAACTTCATCTTCTTACATGCACTAGGAGCAGGTCAAAGTTCCGGGACATTTGCATGACAAAATTAGTGGAGCACACTTTTAGGAGGGATGATTGTTCTTTCAAACAGCAGAGAAAGATTTTAATTTTATCAAAAAGAGGCTCAGTTGAGTGTAAGTTTAATCACAGTCATATTCTGTGCAGCTGTGAACAACCCAGCTGTTTAATTTAGGGTAGTGCTGTTCTGTGGCCTGAAGTAGGTATGTCTAGTTATATGGCATTGAGGCACTTGGTTTCAGTAATAAAAATGCAGTAGCCCTCTTCATGAGCAAGAGAGAAAGCAGGGGAGCCCTGTAATAAGTGTTGTCTCATGCTCAATGCTCACCTGGGCCTGTCTGAGCAGCTACTAATGGCCTACATCCCTCCTGTGGTGGGACCACGGGGGGTCTAACAGGAAGCATTCACATAGCCAGAGGAAGAATTTACCTCTTATGAACATTTAACTTTTGTACTTTATAGTGAGAGTAGGTTTTGTTTCTGTTCATTCATATTATAACCAGTAATCTAAAGGCTCTCTTCTTTTTATTATCCATGTGTCTTATCAAAATGGAAGAAGCATTTTTAATGGCAAAGATGACAGCACTTCTTTGCATCTCTGAAAAGTCAAATATATTTTTCTGTGAATAGAATGTATTTTTCTTTCAGTTTTGTATTTTCTTGTGTACATCAATGTTTATTTTTAATCTGTCATGGCATTTCATAATTATGACTAGCTATAAATGATTATTTTTAGTAAAGGCAATTATCTGTGTGACAGCTTCAACCAGCATGATAATCCTCTTATCTTAAATACAGCTAAAGCTTTACTATGCTCTGAATTCGACTGTTCAGATTTCTTGCTTTCTACCTAAGTGAATTTATGAGCTGCATTTAAAAATACACCTAGAAGTATGATGTAGTGAACAAAATTGTAATTATATAATTTAACTACTTTCAGAACCCAAATCTATGACACATCATCCAGGAAATAAATGCATGGTGTGCACTGAAGCTATCCCCTAAGCTATCATTTAAACTTTTGAAAGCTTTGTTAAAAAGAGAAGAGAGAAATAACTAAAGCCTAGATGCCTATGCATCACATGGTCCTATCCAAGCTTCTTTGTCTCATTAAGTTACTGGCAAGACTTTGCTGTTAGAGACAAAAGAGCCATGTGGGTTTAACAAAGATGCCTATCTTCAATTCAGCTTTGGAAACAGCTCTATTAAGCATTTAATGGTTATATTTTCTTTCCCTACCAAATTCAGATTGCAATCTGCCTTATTCTTCTAGAACAACAAGAAAGAAAAGTAAAACAAAAGATTACTAGGCTGTGGGAACAATTGCTGCAATTTGTTTCTTTTTGTCAGGAAGAGTTTAGATGTTAATTCCATTTGTGAATCTTGGGTCTCACTCAGTAGTCCCTAGCAATCACAAAAATAGTGCTTAATTTCCCAAATAAGACAGTAATTTTATCTAAGAGTTTTAGTGACTTGATTGTTAACTGACTTGAGAAAATAAAAGACCTTTAAAATCCTGACACTAGAAGAATCTGGGCAGTGTATAGAAATCCAGTCTGTGGAAATATTCAGATGGATGGTGTTTATGCTTTCAGTTTTGCCAGCCCAAGCATTTAGAGTGCCAGGCTAATCTGGCAGTATTGTCCTCTTCTTTGTGTTTGCAGTAGTGTTACTCCAGGCTCCAGTTTTGACTGGATCTCTGAATGCTGCTACAATGTAAGTCATAATATTCAGTAAGTTACTGAGGTTTGGTCATTGAGTCTGCATAATCTCAAGGTTTGCTACTGTTGACAACTTGTTTTCTCCTTATATTTATCTCCTGCCACTGCAAATAAAGGATGTTTTTGATCTACTTAATAAAACCAAAACCCAGTAGCTCAAAGTAGACCCTATACAGTGTTTAGCATCCTTTTTTGAATAGCTGTGTATGTACAATTGTATTTTACAAGGAGGTATCTTCTTTGAACAGGACTGCACAAGCCTCTGAGAGGATGCAAGTGAAAAATTGTGTTTGTTGATAGAATTTTGTTAATTCACTATCCTGTTGCATAAATGTGATGCCAAAATATCTCTGCTGATATTCCATGCCAGTATGGTATCTCTGGAAAAAGGCTTCAGTCATGATTATTTTGTATTTTTGTGTGTTTAGCCAACTACTGAGGAAATGCGGACATCCTGCAAAGTTTAAGAGTTCAGGTAATTTCCATTATGGAAGAGATCTGAAATTCAAATTTAAGTAGATGCATTTTTTAAAGATCTGAATACAGCATTATATAATGAGTGCACTTTTTTTCTCCTCTCGTAAAACCGAGTGATTATTAACTGGTTTTAACTCCTATACTGAAATGTAACGTTGTTTTTGTGAACAGGAATTTGATAGTCAGTATCACTGATGAAGCATTTTCAGACCATGAAATGATGACTCTTGGGCGTTATTACGGTGTGAAAGATGAATGTGAAATGGACCTCCACTACCTCCTTGCAGTGGCTCAAGAACAGCTAAAGAAAAATAGGTTTGAGAATTTTGAACAACTGACTGCAGTGCTTCAATACAATGACTGTGAAAAGTAAGATTCTTCTGTTTATCCTAAGCTGTTATTTGGAAATCTCTGCTTGTAGACCTACTTTTCTGGTTGTTGCTGAGCAAATTATGTATTGCAGCCAAAGATTATTATTTGTTAAGCCTCTCTCAGCGCTTGACAGTTGAAAGAAAAGGGTAGCTCTTTTGTCTCTTTTTCATTTTGCTGCTGGACTTTTTATTATGGATTCTGTCCTGAGCATTCTGTGACATAATGAGATGCCCATTCACAAGCAAAACGCAGTGTTCTAAAACAAAGAGGAAAAATAGTGATTTAATGGAAAAAAGATGTATTTGTAGCTGAATCTTTGTATGACTCATTTGCCCTTTTTGTACCCTGGTAGCATAGATAAAGAATCAGAGAATCACTAAGGACATCAGCATGGGAGAAACAGGCCATCATGTTCAGTTCAAGCTTCTCAGCTTTATAATAGCTAAATTTCATAAAACCTTGTTTTCTTTACCTCTAGCCTGATATTCTTTACATGTTTTCCTATTTACAGGAACATTAATTTGAAATAAATCTGGAAAATGCCTCATGTACACTTCTCCCCTTCTCTTTCTTTTGAGTAGATGTGGAGTGTTGCCCCATAAGGTGTGCAGGACTATTTGCAAGTCGTTTAAGTTGCCACTGGCTGATGATGATCTGCAAGCTTTATTGACCATGTAAGTTGAAAGCAGATAGTATGACCTGCATGCAGGGGTGCAAATCAATGCTAAATATCTGCTGGAGACTTAGGTCTTAAGAATTTGTCATTTATGTACTGTTAATCTTTTCATGATGCTGATTTTTGTTCCTATTCAAATGTGGACTTCCTTATTCATAGAATATTTATAATCAACTGAGGTGCAACTTCTCTTTATTTTATCTGACATGGTAGATCATCTGGATTTTGTCAGAATTCTATGGAATTAGTCTTATGGGAGTCAGCTACTGATACTTTCTGATACTGATACTTTCCCTTACTTACTTTTCTTGCATTAGTTGTCCCTGTGTATACGTAAGGTAAAACCAATAGTCTTATGGAAGTACATTATATGAGTTTTAACAAACATACTGAAATGAATACAGTGAAATGACCTTGAATCAAGTAGACAGCATCAGTAGCAAATAAAAGTGGTTTGCTACTCCTACTAATCTCACCTGAAATACATATTACTGTAATTTTTAAAAAGGGAAAGGAGCATTGGCATAGTTTTGGTATTTTTCCATAGCACATTTAATTGTTTCTAAGCAAATTGCTTGGTTAGCTGTATTAATGGGAATAGAATTGAAAAGGTCTGGTATTCAGTGCACTTGTTTTAAAGGCTGGAGTTCAGAGTAACCTGGTCTGTTCTGAACACTTGTGTCATGTTGAGTTTGGTTATCATGGCCAGATTTTCTGGCAACAGGTTTAAATGCTTGCTCATTGGTCTCTTCTTTCCGCTGTGGGAAATGCTTAAATTAAATGCTCGATTTCAGGAGGAATTGCAAACTACGTATCAAATAATGAAATTACTCAGGTAGAAATGTGGAATCTGTTTTAATAAAGCATCTTTGTACTGCAAGCAAGACTTCCTACTTAAATCAGTATCAACAAGACTGCATTAAGAAGCCTAAGGGGCTGTTTTTCAAAAAGGCCCTATTTGCAGGCCAAAAGCTTTCAGAAGAGTTCTCTGCAGTAGCCAGATAGACACCTTTGGCAATTTGTTTGCTGTTCAACACTGACAGTTAGGTAACAAGCATTAGTCATCAAAAGCATATCTGAATTTTAGCATTAATCTAAACCTCATTTTTCAGAACTCCCACTAAGCTGCCCAACACAAAAATTGTTGGAGGACAACTGACATCCTGTACTACACAAGGGCTTCTCATAGTTTCCATTTCATTAAGGCTGAAATTGAATAGATTCACAGAGAAGGGACTGGAGGCTTTCATTTATGTACTAATGCAGTACTGATGAAAACCAGACAAGCCTTGACACATCATAGGCTCCAGAGATGTGTTTATTGTTTGTGAATTTGTACCAGAAAAAGCTTTTGTGAGATGAACCTCTTCTCTTCTGAAGAGTGTCAGTGTAGGCAGTTAAAAAGAAAAAGCCCAGTACACTTTAATAAAAATCAGAGATAAGCTTGGAAGACAAGGAGAAGGCTAAGGCTGGATTTCACTCAGCTTTAGCCAGGTATCCATGACAGCTGAATTAGGGTTCAGCTGTTGTAGGTTCTTTTTCTAGGTGTTGGAGGAGGAGACAGTTATCACCTCAACCTGTGTAAGAGCTGGATTTCTAAATTAGCACCCTTTTTCCTTTGTGTCTAAACGGGGCTGTGGCAAGCTCGTATTGTAGATTTCTGAATGAGAAAGGTAAATGGTGTGAAGCTGGCCTCAGGAATCAGTGTGAGAAGTACTTCATGTGGTAGAGTGTTATGTGCAATGCCAGTTCTAAGTTAGAGTATCAGCTGCTTTGAAAGATGGCAGTTTATGTGGTGAGTCACTGTGCTGCAGGTAAGAAGGAAGACTGTCAACAGTCTTAATAATATGTGCAGTTGTCACTGCTTGGTAAGTTTATTGTTTCATGAGGTTGCAGTTAGGGAAATATTTTTTTGAAGTCTATTAAATAGGAATTAATTTCCAAGTAATATGTAAATTGAAGAGTAGAGTTGTCTGCATGAGATTTAGACTTTTTCTTTCTTCTTGCTTCTTGTAGTTTTCTTGAAGATAAAAGAATCATAAACAGGCAGGTTTATTCTTAATGATGTTATCATTAATTGCATACTTCTGGGGAGTATAGGATTCAGTATATATTCTTTCTCTGGGTAGGTTTTTTTTTTCTTTTGATGAGGAAGCATGTAATTTTGTGTCCATTGAAGTGGTGGTGGTAGTCCTACTGTGAGTATCTATATTTATGAAGGAAGAAATTGGTACAATAAAAGTTGTTGGATTGATTCCCACAAAATCAGTATATATAGCTAATGCACTAGCTGGACCCTATTCAGCTTTAAAATGATGCTAGACAATGTGATCAGATAATAGTTGAAGACTGAAACTGTGTTTATTCAGCTTTGCTATCTGAGATTAGGTGGCAAAGACTTTCTGTAGGACTTAATGGTTCCATTTTGAAAGGTAATACTCTTACAGAATTTATTATTTACATTTGTAAATTATACTGCAGTGATTTGTCACTTATTAAAAGCATGGGATGGGACTAGAAGTTGCTGTCTAATTTTGTGGTCACCCCCAGATGACCCAAACCTTTGTTTCCTGTACCCAAATACCATTCAGTTTCCAGAGAGTAGAGAGAATTAGCACAAAGACTGAGGTTTCATAAGACCCCTTCATATTGTTTGTTGAGAGTAAATTTACATTTTTAATTGTGGGATGGTGAAAGAGTAGGATATAGGTATCCAACAGTGTGTCCATTTTTCCAATTTACTTGAGGTGGCATTTTCTCACTTGGATTTTTAATCACTGGGCAATACAGACTTTTATTCAGAATGTATTAAGCAATGCAGATGGTAGCAATTGTTTCTGCTAGAAAACTACAGTAGTAATTATAAGCATTTCTTAAAACTAATATAGGCATAATGAACAATTGCAGTTTAATAAATAAATATTGCTGAAGTGTTTAAGTAATTAATTTAGTTTTGGTTTGTTTTGGGTTTTTTTTCTCCTGTTATTTTTATTTACTTCAATGATAAATATATGCTCATGAGGACTTAAAGAGATCCAGTCCTTCCCCAGAGGAACAGCTGGCAGATAAAGAAAAATGGAGAGAAGAAAGAATAGATGACAAGTTTACAAGTATTACACGTTGATTGTTCTGCTTTAGTTTTGTTAGTTTTGTCTCTATTTTAAAAAGTATGCCTTTTAATTTCTGTTAGAAGTGGCTGTGTAGTTCTTCACCTCTCTGCAGTACTCGGGTGAGACTGTTGGATTCTGGAGGGGGGCTTGTTGTTTTGAAAAAATGTATTCATAGTGTCTCAGATAGCAGTGCCTGATAATAATAAGCTTCCTACATGGTCATACCAGCTCTCAAGTCACTAATAGCCCAGGCCAAGCCGCTCCTGCCTGCTCAGCTTTTCCCTGGTTTGTGACTGGGTCATAATTTTTTACCTAGTTGCCTACCTGTAATAATATTCTTTTAGGGCTGACCTGTTTCTTTCAGGAAGCAAACCCTGTTTTTCTGCAATAGCAAGGGTCCTTTTAGCAGGAGCAAGATCAGAAATGGTCACAGAATCTTCCTCCTGCCTTCTGTCTTATGCTCATTACCTTTGATGTCTGAGACTCCCTGTGCCATTTGTGAGGAAAAGACTCTGTGGCACTAATATTTGTATCTCTATAAGGAAATTATTTCTGTTATTCAGTATGCTGAGGAACTTATTGTTCAATCTGTAGTTGTTCAAGACATGAATAAATATATACACGAGATGGTAGCCATTACTTAATTCATACTGATCAGCCACATAGACTTGTCCATGCTTGCTGGTTTAAATCTTTTCATACGAGTAGTTTATGATAGTTTAGGTGTATACCTATGTTACACAAAGACTACCAAAAAGGCTGAAGAATCCCAATGTTTTTTCTAAGGTTAAAGCAGCATGATGTTTCTTCTCTATTACTATTGGACTAAGTTCTTAATATATGTTATTCAAAACCAAGGAATTAGAAAAAAATGCATGTATATTAATTTTTCACATAAATGCTTGAGCTACAGATTTTTAACGGGAAAGAAAAATATTTGTAATTAACCTCTACTCACCAAAGCATGCTCAGGAATGGTCATAATGCAATTTAAGCAGATTTTTCACGTATCTGGAATATTTAATTATGGATATATTTTTAGAAGCAGAAATGTACAATTATTTTTGTAATGTCAAAGGAAAAAAAAAAAAGCTCTACAAACTATGATAGGGATGGGGGAGTAATTTCATAGCCTAACATCACATTTATTGGTGAAGTCACAGGGCAAAACTGAAAAGAAACATGGCTTCAGGAGATCTTTGTTGCATCTTCTTGATAAGACAAATCTAATTTCCTTTCCTGAAAAGCACTGTCAGTTTCAGTTGTATTTACTCCAGCCATCATAATGTATGACATCTTTGTCCTGATAATGCACAAATTGATAGCAACTCCTCAGTCCATCTGGATTCTCTGCCAAATTGCAGGTGTGTGCTTTTGGTAGATTGATATAGTAAGTCATAGCAGGAAAGAGATCTAAAGAGTAGAAATTTTTTTTCTTTCTTTATGGACAATTCTAGAGTAATATTTTAAGCTGGTTTCTGTAGCTATTTAAATATGGGATTTAGGAATCCCATTTCCTCTGCCCATGTTGAAATCTTTGATTATAGTTAACTTCATGCCCATGTTGTCATCTCAGTTTGCCAGTGCTGTCACATCAAAGGACTTCTCCTTGTTAATGTCTGTCAAAAGCAGAAGCAATGCTTTCCTTGACTTCATTGCCTTAACATAAGTTTAAGTAGTTACACGCCTTCACTTGTTCTTTATTTAAAAATCCTTCTTATACAGCTGTGCATCTTGGCAGTAGACTTAATCTTCATCACAAAGAGGAAAAGACTTAATCACAAAGAGGAAAATACAAATACATATTATGGCAAAAGAGAATTAATTGTCATCATAGCTCTGAAATTCAGAATAATTTTTCCATGAGGTATAAGCTGCTCCTAATGCAAAACTGCTTTCTTTTCCCAATTGCCACTTGCAAAAAACCTGAAACAAACAAGAACTTCCTAGAAGTGGGAATGATAATTTTCATGCATATTGAATATATTCCCCAAAAGTAAGGCTTTATGAAAATGTTAACTTGCACATGAGCTATTATAAAGAAGCAAGCTGTTATAGGAGGGTTTCTCATGGCAATGTTTAAGGCTCCTTTTTAACACTAATAACAGTAGCATTCTTTTCTGACTTTGCTTTCATCTTCAGCATAACTCACTGTACTTAACATTCCAGTTTATCACTAGCATCTCTGTTTATGGGTCTCAGTGTATTTTATTATTATCTATCCTGCTGACTATTAAATGAAAGGTGGGGGGGTGGGGGAGGAGAAGGAGAGGATGAGCTGCAGTTTATTGCAGTTTATTTTTGTCACTAGATTTATTTCTCCTCTTCTCTGTTATTGCTTTCCAAGTTCGTGTTGTAAATTGTCTCTTGAAGTACCTTCATGCTTAATTTTTACCAGAACCCTCTGCAGTGATTGTAGGGTTTTGAGGTCCAAGACTTGTTTTGTGGTGATGATCTTGCTCCTTGTTTTGCCAGATTACAGGGCAGAATTGTTTAACCTGGTGTTTCCTGCTAAAAATAGGTAGTGAGTCTTGCTAGTTGTATGTCTCTCCATGGAATACAATGAGGCACAGACATTTCCAGGGTTTGCTTATATGCATAAACCAGGTCCCTTTTATCTATTAGTGTTGGTTGAGACAGATGTCATTCAGATATTATTTATGGAACCTGCTAGTACAGTTTTTGGAGCAGAGCAGTTAAGCTGTTCATTTCAAGAACTATTTGCATGGTAGCTTTAGCTTGTAGATATCTTTCAAGTATTTGACTAATGCCATGGATATAACAGTGGTTCCCAAGTGCCTTATTCACCAGAGTGCTTTGCTGAACTGGGGACTTTTCTTCTGAAGCTGTTTCAATGGCAGAATGGCAGATGTATGATCAATGGTGGAAGTATGACGTGGCTTACAGATCTGCTCTCATGGGGTTTATTAGTGCAGGGTAGTGATTTTAGAAACTCGAGGGAGGGAGTTCCACATGTTCCTGTATGTATCTGTATTCCCATGTTCCACGTGTGTCTGTAGGCCTCAACTGGCAGTATATGTATCTTCATGCGTTTAGAGGACCTTCATAACTAACACAAATATAAATTTGTTCCATAGACATAAAGAACAATGCCGTAAACCAACTACTGAATGACAAGGTTTGTGATTTTTAAATCTGGCTGTTATTTGATAGGATAGAGAGCTGTGTTTGTCAACTGTAAATTAACCCCAAGTTGTGTGCAGACAGCATTTTTGAAGGACTGCTTATTTTCAGGAAATGACTGTAGAAGCCGTATGAAGTAAGTCAGTTGTTTTATAGCGCAGCACTCTCATGTTATTGCACCTATTTCTTTTCTACACAACGTAATCATACACTGATCATCCCACTTCTATATTCCTCACCAATTGTGAGATCCCTTTGTTTGAAAAGTTGCAAAACGCTTCAAAAAGAAAATGAAATTAGTTGAAATATAATAAGCCATAAAAAAGTTGAATTCTAGTATGGGAGACAATAATAAAGCATAAGAATAAGGAATAGAATGCATGTTATAGAAGTCCTGACAGTTTGCGTCTTTCTGTACTCCTGCCAGGTTTTGGTAATAAAGAAGTAAAAAACCATTATCCAAAAGGTAATGTATTAGTATGCTGTAGGTAACATGATACAACTTTGTTAAAAATTTCCTTTAACCTTGAGCTTATGTATATTCTGCTTAGTTTTGAAGATGACAATAAGCAAGTGGAATATGAAAAGTTTGTGGATGGGCTGAACTGGAGAGAGAATCCAATCCCTGTTTTCCAGACAATAAAGGTAAATTTTTACCTCTTAAGGTAAAGCCAGTGTATCTCAGCAAGAGAACAGTACAGTACATTGATATAATTTGCCAACTTTAACATGAGTGCTTTATCCAGTGTAGACCACAACAGTTTTCATATTTGCGTGTTTGTGCCTTTTTTCTTTAAGTAATTATTTTTTTCCAGGAGGTTTAGAATGAAGCAGAGAAGTCAAACGGGGACGAGGAGCCCTGTAACACCCTCATGCCTAATAGGTGTCACATCTCTGTGTCATTTTTCTAGATGAAAAAAAAAAAAAAGAAGGGGAAACAGGTGTATTTATCCATGAACAATTGTCATGAATACAGGTTCACCCACAAATGGCATCGTCATATGTCAAATGATCTGTTTGCTTGCTGAGAGAGCCAGGAAATAATTTAAACTCTGCTGACATGGCAGAAAATAGCTATGTATTTTTTATAACTCCATAGAAACTTGTGCATAAAGCACCACATCACTGGTAGGCGTGCAGCAAGAGCAGTATTGATGGATCAACTTTGTACATCTCCACCAGCCTGTTACTTGGCGTAAATAAAAATGTGGTATCAACAAACTGCAGAGATGAATCTGATCTTGCCATCTTGTGCTGAATGGAACATTTAAAAATAAATAGTGCATAAGGCAATTGTGCTGATTTTTAAAGAGTTTGTAACAGATAAATCCAAACCCCTTCTGCCAACACATAGTTTTGCCTTTGTGGCCTAGGCAATGTGTTGCTATGCTTGTACAGAATGTGTTTGATTGTATTCAGACCATTTAGAAACATAGCATTCCTTTAAATTCAAGTTCACCAGTGACATAGTTTAAAACAATATTCCTCAAGTACTGCGCTATTAACCTGACTCCTCTCTTACTTGGCTTACCAGCTCTTTCTTCTGTAGCATGTCAAACCGACAATGTCTAACGAGCTGCTGGTTTGCTCTGCATTCCATCGTGGTTTATTTTTCATTTTGTCATTGAGAAGAATTTTTCCATCTTGTACAGATAAAATCAAAGCTCTTCCACATGTTTTATACAGCAGTCCTGTGGTTCAAAGTGTGTACTATGTTTTGTTCAGTGAGTATTCTTTGGTTTTACAGAAGAATTCTGTGCTTAAGTTATAACTCAGTGTTTAAGCAGTGACTGCTTTCAGGAGATTGTTAGGATAAGAAGCCTTGTGAGCCTCAGTATCACAGAAACAGAAAGAAGGTCAGAACCTGTGCCCAGAGGATTTTTGCCTTGAAGATGGTGCTAAGCTCTATACCAAAATGCTGTTGAACATGTTTGACTAGCTTTTTTTCCTCTCATACGATAGCTCATCTAGCCATTGAGCATGACCTGATTTCTGGCAAGTGAGGGAAAGAGACAGCTCCTATAGGTTGAAGGTGAGGTGTAGGTGGTGGTAGAACCAAGAGGCAGCTTTCATGTAATGAAGATGTGGAGGAAAAGGTTCTTGTGAAACAAGCAGGAGGTTGAAGTGGACATTTGTGGTGAAACATATGTCCTGATAAGCATAAGAGATTAGGTTTTGTTTTGATGTGAAGAAGACATTATCTTTGCTTGGAGGACAGCCAGTGGATGAGCTGATCTAACAGCCCCTGTTGAGACGGTACATGGAGATATGGGAGGAAGATTGCAGCTGAAATAAAAAAGAGAGAAAGAGAATCCATAGAAATTATCACCAGTCATCATCATGCTGGGATAATCAGTTCTTCATCAACTCCAAAGCCTTGCTGTAACTGTCACACTGACATAAAGCACTGGTTTTAATTAACAGTGTCCAAATTGGTGCCAGCATAGTTTACTGAGTTTTATTGACTTTATTATTTTGTTAGCTGCAATACCTCTTCTGTCTTTGGTACAGTTCAAGACTATTATAATGAAGAGATAATAGGAAATAGAAAGATCAGAGAAAGGGAGGGATTTAGATCTTGTTTAACTTTAAAACCAACTGTCATTCTGACTTACCATGAATTAACAACAATATTTGGGGCTTCAGTGGCTGTATTTGACAGATAGATTTCAACAACAGGTTTGTGCTTATTCAGCAGGCTTTTTTCTTCTTTCTCTCTGTCTCATTGTTTTGTATGATTTTTGGTGTTGAGACATAGATGACTTCCAATACTTTGAAGTATAAATGCCTCACTGAAGAAAATACAGCATTATTTAATTTAAAAATACCTGCAGAAGGGCTAATAAGAGAAAATATTTTCAGTACAATAATCTGCAAGATTGATAAAAATGTGCATATAGTAATCTTTTAAGAGGATGTGTTAAATAAAGATCTACTTTTTCAAATATTTATTATGGGGAAATGAAGCAGCTCATTCAGTCTTACCTTGATCAGCTTTTAATTATTCCTGTTTTCAACATTATGTTCTAAGTTACTGTCTGGGTTACTAATTTCAGAATGAAGATGACTGGACCAGACAAACACCAGTCTTTCGTGTGAAAGAGATCAAGTACTTACCTCTTCTGGATGATCTGTTTGGCAAGGAAGAATAATCTGATCTGTGCAAGGCAGTGCTTTTGAATTAATGTTTCAGCTCCAAAACTTGGACAGATACTGAAAAGATTCATATATAGATTTTATTGCATTTAATTTCTTATTGCAACATAGATGTATACTTTATGTGGTTTTGTAACTCCTTCTTAATCAACAGTACTCTTTCATACTTACACAAGCATAATTAAAACTGTATCTTCTCATTTTTGTGCTTGGTTTCATGGAGAATTTACAAGTATTGAGAAATATTGAGAAAATCTGTCTGACCCTGCTTTGTTGTGCAAACAAATGTTGTTGATGAACTCTTAAAATATTAGGTCAGAATGTGTTAACACAATAAGGTAACTCCATTCAAATTTCCTTTTGCTCTATCTTTTGCCTGTTGTATGTGTCTTTTTGCTGTATCTCTGTGGTGATGCTTAAGTCCTGTTCGTGTCAAAGATTGTTATTTTATGAAGGAAATACTAGCAAGGTTTTAGTACAGTATAAAGTTGCTCTGGTATCAGAGATAATTATAGTCTTCAAATGTAAAAGTCTGCAGGCATGGCACGGAAGCTATCAGTTCTTGCTTTTTGTTTTAAATGTGACTCAGATGAGTAGCCACCAAAGCTTACTTGGTGAGACGTGTATGAAGAGACGGTCCTTCCATACAGTTTTAGAGGGCAGCTTTCTTGCAGTAGCACCGTACTTGCCCTCTGAAAATTAGTTGATGTCTTTCTCTTTGCTGAAAATCGCAGTGACTAAATGGCATCCCTCCTTTGCATTTTTTGTATCTTTTTGAGCTTATGGCAGCTCAAAGCCATGATTAGATCTGTATTTACTGCACGCTTTTGAGAGAGAAGTTTAAAAAATGGAAGGGCTGAGGTGAAGGCAGGTAGCTGACTCATCCATGGCTCTTCCACAGGGGAAGGGGAAGAGGTGTGAGCCAGTGGCTGGGAAATTTACACATCTGTAGACTGAAAATCCTGCAGTTTCTGTAATCTGAAATTACAATTTGGGGAAGAAGTGCTTGCTTTAAAAGGATGAGAATTCAACACATCTAAATCCCCAAACCGAAGGAAAGATAATAATTTGAACCATAACTTTATTCAGTAAATGTTAAAATATCATTTTGGAAACTTGAAGATCCCTTTTAGAATTATGATTCCATTTAGAAAAAACTTGCTGCACTTTTGCATGATAGTGTAAATGAAATTTTTAATAGTATGTCTTCTCTCTAGCCCTCCCAGCTCCTGAGAAGAAATTATTTTTCCTCTATATGGCAAAATATGAAGCTTTTGGCAACTTTTAACCTTTTTTGTTAGCAAAAAAGGGACTTGAGGCAAGACATAGTTGTGTGTTTCTGCTACTTAGGAAGATGTTGGCAAAAAAATAGAAAAGTAATGGTAACCCCTGTGAAAACTTGCTAAGATGCTCAAAGTTGTAGACAAGACCATACACTGCTTTTTTAACCAAAAGAAGAAGCTGCTTTCTTACATGACAGGAAGAATATCTGGCCACAGAGCTAAGTGTCAGGAGTCCAAACAATAGTAATGTGCATTTGAAGACAGTTTAGTGAAAGCTGAAAAACATGCCACCAAGACTGAACTTGACATCTTGAATGCAGTTGCCCTTGTAAATTTTTATTGGACTTCAGAAGGATATGTGTCAGTTGTGGAAATCTTGTAGAGCCGAGGGTTTCCAAAGAAGACTGAGCACTTAGAACTTCCCAAATAGCTTTCAGAGATAGAAAATTCACTTTAGGTGGTTTTCCTTTACGTGTATAGGTCAAAGAGGATCCTCTTTTCAGAAAAACAAGAAAATAGTACAAGAAATATAATTTCATGTGTCATGTGGAACTCTCTGTTTAGGTCTGGTCAGTCATGATCTGGTCTGGTCCGCTCTGGTATGGTTGTGGTCCAGAGAAGCGATTGCAAACTGGAACCAGTGCAGAGAAGAACTAGAAGGTTGACCGAGAGAGTGGAGATAAGAAAGGAGACTAAAGGAGCTTGTATTATTTAGTGAAATAAAATTAAGTCTTAGAGAGAATATGACTATTCTGCATAAATACATTATGGTCAAGTGAGGAAAATAATCTCAGTTGAGAATGTTGGTAGTCTAAGAACAAAGGGGTGTGATTTGCCATGCATAAATTTAAACTGGACAAAAAAAGGTGGTTTTTGACTTCTGAAACAATGAGGGTCCCAAAGAGCTTTCCAAGACTTAAGGTACTCTGTTTTATGGTTGAGATGGGTCATCTGGTGACAGTAATTTATGGATGTTTATTAATACCCTTTTGAAGAATCATTCTCATTTCTCTTTCTCCTCTTTTCCCATGCATCTTGCATAACCCTGACAAGCACAAAAGGATCACCTAGGGGCAGGGCAGGCAGTGCCTGAAAAATATTTTCAGTGCTTGTCTCTGTGCGTACAGTGTGTCATATGCTGTGGTCTGATGTGTTACAAACACTTTTCACCAGGTTTTCGTTTTTACAAGCAGCAGTGCTTCCAGAAGGGAAGCCCTAGCCAATGAGCAGTCCAGCAATATTCTGTATAATGTGATTTACAGCATATGCTGCCCAGAATATTTCAACCTCTCCTCTAATCCTGCCACCAGCTTCTTCTCTCTTTTCACATTGCGGATGAGGGGCCTGAATGAAGACAATACCACAAGATTATGTTTCAAGATGGCAGGAGGCCATAGCTTTAAAGCATGCATGGTATAAAGGGGAAGACAGCCCTCCCAGTTGCCATTAATCTCAGCTCTCGATCTCTGTAGGGAAGCCAAAGATATCTTCTTTCCACAACTATCTGTGCTGTCCATAGGAGGAGTGAAGAGATTCACATTACTGTACTGGCTCTCCTTCTCACTGCTGGGGTCTGCTGCATGTTCAGTGTTAATTTTTATTTCCTCAACTTGGCATTTGAGAATAAGAGGCTTCAAGTTCTCTGGAATAACTGCTGCTGCAAGCAAATGGCTGGTTGCAAACAGCAAAGAGGACCAGTCCTCGGATCCAGGTGACGCACTGGTTAGCTCACAGTCTCGCATCAGCTTCTGCTCCTGTCCGGGTTAGCGTGCCCTCTCTGGCCACCAGCAGCTGGACCCTCTCAGATATGGGAGCCACAAACAGCCGTAGACAATGTGTGGACAAAAATGAAGTTCCTTACCAAGCACTATTTTCCTGTGTTCTGCACATCACGCAGGCATCTACTGTGGTTTTTTTAGACAGAGGCATTTGTACCAATGTCAGACAGATGTTCATATATATAAATGAAAAGATGTTGAAGTCTTCCCTCCGCATTTGTCTTTTGTGCTGATGTGAGTTAATTTTACTTCATGGCAGGAAAGCTCTTCACAGAAAAAGTTTTGGTGCAGTTGACTTTATGTCGGCTCCCTTTGTCTTGTCGTTTTAGCCCTGGAGACATTTCTGCCTCCCAAAAGCAAGCTTTCTGTGGGAAAACTGCAGGGATCCTAATTCCACACTAACCAAAATACTGGATGTTTTCAGTCGCTTGACAGCATTCAGAGAACAGAATCTATATATCACTAATAGTAATTCACTGGTCTCTTGCTTGCTGAACCCTTCTATGTGTTCCCATGGTTTGAGATGTGGAACTAATCATTAGAAGAATTTTCCTGTTTTTAACATCTTGTAGTCATATGTAGGTTATTCGATGACATGGAGGGAACCAGTTCCTTAATATCCTGTGCCCTCTGTAATTTTTCTGTAGTGTATCTACTTGCAGCATTTCTTTCTCTTTGAGGTGGCTTAGCCAACAGGCCCCAGTATAATGAGAAAGACAAATGGCAGCAAGTTTTGAAGAAGTTACAATATCAGGAGGACAAAATACTGCAGTCTGAGGTCAGTTAGATTTTAAAAATTATTTATAGGTTTTAGAGGGAAGAATAGATAAAATTTGAGAGAAAGCTGTCTTGAAAGGCGGCTTCTTAAAATTGCTGTGTGCTCTGAATTAATTTCTTGCTCTTTGTTGAATGCTTTAGGCAATGGTCAAACAAACCGGATAAGGAGGTGGGGGAGAAATCCATGTTCCCTACCAGTTTCTAGTAAAGTTAAAACCACCGAGGGAGCATAACCAAGATAAGAACGGAAATGGATGTAGCATATTAAGGTTATAGATTGATTATATAAACTCTTTCTCTGCACAGCTGGTCATTTCTGAATCATCTGGAAGTTTCTTCTAGTATGTATTACATACAAATAAGCTACCTATCCTCATCTGCCTTTCATGCTAGCCATCTATCCTATTTGGTGTCCTGTTTTGACAGGCTAGTTTCACATTAAGAACTACGAACAAAGAGAAATAAAGGAGCCGATTCACAAACTTCTTCGAAATCTGATGCAGATTCCTGGCAAGCAGCGCTGTGGGATGATCTGTAACAGAAAAAATTCATTGTATCACCTAACAGTACTGGAGAGAGCTCCCACTTTCAAAGGCAAATCTGTCAGAAGAATGGCATTGTCTTGGAAAACAGGAGGAAGATCTTTTGCAGAGCTGCTGTGGTGCAAGTGGGACGAAGCTTCCGCTAAGTTATCATGAGGTTTATGGGTGAGACTTATGTCCATTGCCTTCAAATGTCTACATTGCAGATGTCTGCACCTGCAAGAGCTCTCTGGATCCCTTGCTTGCCGATGGAAGGGCGACGTACTTTATAGCCTACAGGAATATCTACAGGAGGCAGTTATTCCTACACTGCGCCTCCCCCTGCACTGACTGAAGGGATTTGAAGCAACCAGCTAAACATAGATGTTTGTGTTGCTGTCAGGCGAGATGAATCCCACCTTTGGGGTCCATCAGCATTGCCAGAGGAGCCCTGAGATAAAGCATGGTGACTGACTGCTTGGCTGCTCCCCACCCACACTGCAGTATTGTACGTGTAGGAAGGACTGAACTTCAGACAGCTGTGGGTAGTTTGGGTTGAGCTGGGCAGACTGGACAGGGGAGACCATGAGTCCGCACTATGTGCTGAACATGCATGTGGTCCCTTTTCAAGGTATTCTGGAACTTAGGCTGAGCTGAGAGTTGGCACCATGGTTAGCGTAAATGAGATTGACTCAGTCTCTGGATGGTGGGTCTTGGTCAAATTTCATTCCAGCTAGGCAAACAAGAAAACCTGGGTTTATGCAAATGGAACTAAAATTTCTCTTGTTAGAAGTCTGAGAATCTAATTTAGCAAAGCATTTAAATGTATGCATAAGGCTATACCTTTTGCACAAACCCACTTGACTGTGTGCAGGTAGCTTGCTAAAATCTGTCAAATGAAGTGGTGGTGGCACTGACAAATTCCTGACAAAGAGGAATTCCTAATTTGAGGCATTTAGAAATTAAATCATTGTAATAGAAAGCCTCGCTGTAAAAGATGGTGGCAGTGAAAGGAGGCAATATAGAATTGTCTGGACATGTTTATACAGGCTATATATTGTGTTGTTATTGTAGTTCTTCTGCAATATAAGCTAGCAATTAGCAATTAAATTCCCATTATGGGATCACGTTGGTAATTGAGATAAACTGTAAGTGTGTAACTGTTTTAAACCTTTCCTTTAACTAACCCAAATACTGTAGTACTTATATAATTTAAAGATAATATCCCCATTAGTAGACTTTATGACTCAATAAACAGTTCCCACAAGTTCATAAAAGCCCAAACCGTAAACACCAGGACTACTAATGCAATAGAAATTCTGTGCCTCCCTCTTTTCTTGGTGGTCTAGATAGAGCAAAGGGAAATGCTATCTCAGAAAAAAACAAACATTTATTCTGGCTAGATAAATATAAATGAATTGTCTTAAAACCCATTTGGAAATTTCCTCTCCTCCCCATGTCCCAGGTGGTCTGGCAACAATGGTGCATTCTGCTTTTTAATCCAGGGAAGAGCAAGAGCTCCCATTTGAAATCATTTACATGAAGGGATTGCATGTAAAAGTGCTGGTGGTATCCTCACCTTGCCTCTCCCTTCTGGAGAAATGGGAACACACTCTACTGTTGAGTTTCAGTGTACTTTTCTATTTATCATTATTAAGGAAAAGCCTTACTGAAGTGTCTGGACTTCACCATTTTGAACCTCTCTGCTGCTGTCATTTTTTCCCCATTTTGCAGCTAAATGAATTTTAGGGAAGAGCGCTTGTTTGCGTGGAGGTTAATACAAGCAGAGCTTTTGTAGCCTGTCTCTTTCCTTTGGGAGTTGAAGGAAGTGATTCATTAAGCCATTTGCAACTAAAATTGAGCCCTTTCTACCCTTTCCTTTGTCTGCAAGAGTTTTATTTCCCAGTGTGGTAGGGTGTCATTCTGCTCAGCAAATCACTGTGCAATGAACCACCTCTATCTGATCACCCACTTTGCTGCTGAAGGACATTCCTTCCTCTGTTGTTAGAATCATATTGTTTGAGTTAATCAAAATGCGGGAAGTTTCTGTCATCGCTAGTGGGATTGACTTGGGTATGAAAAGCTTGAGGTACCCAACAGAGCCACCGCTCTTGTCCTCCCCCTCCTAGTAGGTAACTCATCCTGGGACAAAACACACAATTTTCATTTGTCTTCTGTTTCTGCCACTTTCGTGTGAGAGTGTTTCCAGAGTAAGCATCTGAAGTGGCTGCTGGGATTCATGTCCATCACCTCCCCGCTGCTGGATTCCTGACCTTTGCACCTAAGAGCACGTTTGGCCTTTAGGAACCCAGGAAAGCTCATATTCACAAAGGCAGAAACTCAGACATTTTGTTCTGCAGAAGCCTGGTAAGTAGTGAGCAAATGCAGTCTCTCTTGGGCTTTGCACCATTTGCATTTCACCAGCCATCCTGAAGTTTTAGGTTTCCATAACAATGGTATCAAACAGAGAGGCATTGCCCACTTTGCTCTTGCCCCACACATAACACTCCATAAAGCTTCACAGCCTCACAGCAGGTTCAGAGATGCCCCTTTTGATTCCCTGTTGGCTACATAATGAAGACAACCCAAGACCCGAAGCAAATCAAATATTCGGATTAGAAAGACTCAGCATCCTAATGAAGCAAAATTCCTTTTAGGAGGCAAACATTCACAAAGGACCTGAACTGTTGCTGCTGAGGTCCTAGCAGTTTCACCATTGATTTCTGTGGGAACAGGGTTTGGCTTTACTTTCCGGGAGAGGCTAATTGCTTTTCTGCTTTCCTACCCTTGCACACAAAGTCCTTAACTCATCACAGGATAGTCCACATGCTTCAGCTGCAGCAGCCAGGTCCTAGGACTGGGTCAGATCATGGCAGATCCCAGCTCAAAATGCGGTATTGCAGATATGCAGCTATGGGGGTCTGTGTTGGATGCAGTCGACACCTTAACCAAACTAACAGTAGTTTGGAACAGTTTCCAAAGGAGGTAAAGACCTAAGCCGTAACAGGGCCGAGAACTTCTCTACTTCCAGTCTGTTCTCTGAAAACCCACAAAGGAGCAGAGTGACACAGTGAGCATTGAGGCATATGAGCTTGAAACACTGGTCATACAATTAATACATAAATACCAGGTGTTTTTTCCAAGACTTATTTATCAAGGAACAATAAAAGTTGCAGGTACAAGGAGTCTCGTGCATACCTTTTTCCAGCACATGTAATTTGGCTGCAGGCCAACTACTTTATGCTCTAAATATGACAGCCTAAATGAGCCTTCTTTGAGCTCTCCCTGCTAAGCAGCCTGGCTGCACGGTGGTGATCTCCTGTTCAGCTGGAATGCCACTCAAAGTTGCTCTTTGAGGCAGAGAGACCTTTTGCCATGGGCAGATCTTTGGTAAGGGACTGGTATCACACACAACCTTGTATTATTGTGACTTTGATTTGTCTTGGTAAGTTTACTTTTGTCTTGGTAACTTTGTATTGGTAGTTTTGAATCATTGTTGAAATGATTGTGCAGTACAGTAATCAAGTGAACTTTGACACTGAACTTAGTTAATGTCATATTCAGTAAAACTACTTTTGCTGATACCTTTGACAGTGGTTCTTTAAGCAATCTAAATTGCCCATTCATGACCGGGTCACACTGCCTCCTCTGTGGGCACAGCATTAGCAGCCCTGGCTCCCAGCACCTGGTGGGACAGGGAGCCAGAAGGACAATACTCTGGCTCCTAGCAAGATGAGAGGCTGGATCAAAGCCTCGTGCAGGCAGGAAAGAAAATGGACTCCAGTGCCAGCTCCAGCCTCAGAGCAGGAAGGTTTTGCAAGTAACACTAGCAAGACCGCACAGGGATGGGGAAAAGAGTAGTTCTTAGGTAATAGATAATGTTCTTGAGGTCATGTAAGTATTTTGCTGAGCAGGACAGGATCTAAGATTGTGCATGAGAGAAAATTGTCTGTAATATTGTCTGCCTGATCTACTACATCTCCATTATCCTGTGTCAAGAGGGGATTGATGGAGTAACCAAGAAATTTTATAAGCTCATGTAAGAGGAGAATTAATGACTTTTCATTATCCTAATGTACAACTTAATCTTATGTGGGTGGACTCTTACTTGAATTACAGAGAAAACTGGACTTCTCAGGCTTTGACTCCATTGTATGCAGTTAAGAAATCCTCCAAAGTCCGCTGAGAGTACCCTGGTCACTTAGGGGGAGCAGAATCAAGCCCTTCTCTCAGGTTAGAAACTCATCATTTGAAGTCTGCAGGTAACTGCAGGCCTCGTGGGTTGCCCAAGTCCCTGTGTGTAGCTCAGGCAACAGGGTCTGTATTCCTAAAGCAGGCCCAGCAACCGCAGGAGTGCCTCCTCACTCAGTCTGAGGTTTCAGCTTTTTGATCATTCTTTTCCCTCCTGGATTGCTCTGCTCAGTTGCACAAATCTACCACTTTCCCTGGGTAAGAAGCAACGCCACCTTTCTCATGGGTCAGGCTGATGGCATAGTCTTCCTCCTGCTTCATCAGCTGAGGCTTTCAGATACTCTGAGGCTGTTTAGCCTTGCCCTGCAAAGCCTCTGTCTGAATTTTTCCTACTAATGGCACATGTAGAGCTATAGAAAGAATGACTGGCATGAGTATTAACACCCAACAAGCAGGAGGAAGAGCTGCACAACTAATGTGTGGATGTTGATGAATGCTCCCCCCACCTCACGTTCTTTTTATAAAAATGTCCTGTTGATGGCATTTGAAACCTCTCTGCCTCAGTGTGCCAAAGACCTCTTGTACCACAGGAGGTACACCGTAAATCACGGTGCAAGATATGATGTTTTTGATTTAACATTGCTAATTTAATCCATGCTAGTGGTGCTGAGCATGCATCAGTTAAGGAAAGCAATCAGTTGATCATCTCTAGGGAGTATTTTCAGAGTGCTTTCAAGTCCAAAAGGCAGGACCCAAGTTTATGGAACAGGATGTTTCCAGCACAGGTGAGTGGAAATTGTTCTCAGGGTGATGTGGTATAATGTTGCATTTTTCTCAGGAGTACAACTAATAGATAATGTACCAGTGTGAATAGATTTTACAGTATTATGTCATAGCAGCCTTTTATCTATGTGCCTGAATATTAAAACCAAGGTAGCATCCTTGAGAGAGATGGTTACTGTCCTTCTGGAAGACAATAAGGTAGGATTCAGCATAAACAGTTGGTCTTGTGCAGTAGACGGGGCTACATCAGTTAAAATAATGTTGGTAATGTAAACAAAAGATAGGTGGCCTTGTTAGGATAGTAATGGGATTGATTGTCACCTCTTCCCTCCCACTGTTTGCATCACTATGGGTAGTACAGTGGGGAGAAAATACAGACCTCTGAGTCTGACAGGAAAGGAAGTGTAGGTTGCACCAGGGCATGTTGTTTCTGAGAATTGGCCTATTCTAGGAAAGATGAGCAAGAAGGACTGGGAAAGACTTGCTGCACAAAAATGATTGCAGTTTGGTGAGTAAGCCTTGCTTTGCCCACTGGGAACTTGTGGCTTTGGTTTCAAGAAAGCCAATGTGTGTCAGATGGCTGATGGTGACTTGTTAAACAGCATATGATAAAATTGCACTAGTGTTAGAGTGAGAAGGGTCAGGAACGGAAGGAGAAAGAGATAATCAGCACTTATTTTCTTGTAACAATACTTAAATTAAGCATTTTTATTTTCAGGGCCAGCTTGTTAGTTGCTGTGCTCCCTGAACTTCTGTTGATGGCCGTTGCTGTTCCTTATCCGGAAAGGTCTTCCCCATAAGGTGGAAGCCGGCATTATGAGTTGGGTACTGGCCGGTGTGACCAAGGAAGGCTGTGCCTCTGCCAGGCTGCACTTGCCATGTAACTAGTAGAGATTTCAATCTCTATTATTTTCAGTTCAAAGTGTAACGCTGTGGTGTTGGACTGGTGGGAACACCGCTGCACGCAGTTGCTAGGGAAACATCTTCAAGTTAATTTCCCTTTGAGTTTTGCCATTCAACTCACAGAATTGCCATAATTGTTCTTTTAAAAGTGAGATGTGTGAGCTATGAAGGGATGCCAGCCACTGATATAAGAGCTGGCAATGACCAGACGCTCTGGCTTGGATCTCGTCGAGGGCCTTAGGATCAGCAGACAGATTTCTGCAGGCGCTGGAGGGGGTTGAGAAGCAAAGCAGCATTAACATGGATTTGATTATTGTGTTGAGAGATCCCTTCAATTATACCTGCAGCAATGATTCAAGTTTAAGTTTCTATGCTTGAGATGTTTTGCTAGACTCTGTATTTGTTTGAATAGCCTTTTCTTCTGGCAGTGATGCCCCTTATTTTGCTAATGAGTCTGCTGGCAGTGTGATGGCAGGCTCTGTAACGACAGAAAATATGAGAGGAGTTACTGACACAATACTCAAAACTGATGAGAAAATTCTCCCCTAAAGATGAAGTGACAAGCCTTTTCCTATTATTCAACCTTATATGCCATTAAAATCATCCCTCATCAGCATGCCACAGACGCAGTGACTGAAGTTGTAAACACCAAAGTTGTAGTCTTCTCTTTGTGGAAGAAGAGGCCTCTCACAATAGGTGTGTGTCCCAGGCATGTGTATCTCCAAACTCGCCCTTGGAAAAGTAATAAGGCACAAAATCACCCACCCCTCTGCAGGGACTGAGCTGGGGACTAAGTTTCTAATGGACAATTCTTGGAACTGCTCTGTGTGAGCGGGGGCAAAGCAGATATTTTGGAAAAACAGTTGCAGTTTTGTCATCATCTCTCTGTAATGCCTGTGTGTCAGCAAAGTTGTGCGTGGAGCCTTGTTGTCTTATTGCACAGACGCAGCAGGAGTCAGCTTGTCATCCAGAAACACCGCCCTTGAAGTAGATCAGACAGAAGTTGGGAAGGGGTCCTGAGAAGTGCGATAAAGTCGCACATCCAAGATTAGACCGAAGGCAAAATCCTGACCCTCTGTACCTCTAGATAGCACCTTCTCCAATGGGCTTAATCTTTCCCTTCGTGTTTTTGGGTCTACAGTTCAGGTAAGAGGATGGCTGCTCTCACCCAAAACTTGGCAGCTGAACCAGGATGGGGGTCTTATGTGGGTTTTGCCTTCCCTGGTGACCCAGTGTCCAGCACTGGGTGACAATTTGTACCTCACAGAGAGTGGGACACATGAGAGGCCCCCACAGCCCCTGGGGCTGTGCAGGAGGGTGACCCCCTTTGGGCTATGAGCCACTCCTGGAAAGTTGACGGCTTCTCCCGCTCCTGTCCTCTGTCTCCTTCACAGCCACAGGCTGCCAACCACAAAGAGTCTTTTTTGAGTGAGATGGGATCCTGAGTGTTGGGAGGGAAGGAGAATGATTCCATACCAACTCTCTTATCCCTGTCTCCCCCTTTGTCAGAAAGTTGGGTCAGTGTTGTTTTTGTTTCTGCTTCTTTCTCCCTTGCCAAAAAAATCACGGTGACTAACTCCTCATCATACATGTCCAACAGTGTTGCTGGGATCAGGTCCTCCTCATGAAAACAAAAATAATCCCTCTTGCCTCCCCTCCCAGCTATCCCTTAACATACGTAAGTGTTCAAGGAAGCCAGGAATGTATTTTAATTCAGATCATTATTAATAAGTTCAGGAGCTATGCGTTTTCCCCTCTTCATTCAATATTAATTACGTTTTGGAGAAAAATATATCCATCTTACAAAGTTTCAATCCGAAGGGACACCTCTTAATTAAATTAACCAGTGAAAAGGAAATACTTGTAATAAGGGTGCAAGATAAATATTTGTACCGTGCACATTCCAATTTATCACAGCTTTAAAAGAGTCCATAAGGTTTGTTTTTCTTCACTGAAATGTGACACATTTGGATATCATTCTCATTTATAAATTAGTGTATGCCACATGGGATACCTCCCTATGGGTTAAGGGTATTGGCCTGTGAGTGATATACTGCAGCTGAGAGAGCTGCGAAGTGAAGATGAGTAGTCCTGGAACACAAGCCCTAAATTTAACATTACCCAGAGGCAAACACAGCCCTGAGCTGACTTGAGGGTGGAGGCAAGGCTGCACAGCCCTGATGTATTACCATGTGGGAATGCACAGTGTGGTATTCCTGCTAATTTTGAGGGAGAGAGGTGAAAGCACCCACACTCCCTCCATTAATCTGCACTTGTTTACCATGATGATACCCACTGAAGCTGTGGGTAGGCAAAATATTTAAGCTGAAGCCTGTTTTTAAAGCTCCTGATAGGCTGAATGAATTTCACAGACAGCGCTTTCATGTTTGTAATCATGATCACAACTAAATAATTGATGCCTTCACTGTTACAGGTAACTTCTGCCTCTTTGGGTTTTATTAAGGTTTTGAAATAAAACACAATTCCTGTACCTTTGTTTATGCATTTACGTTCTCTAATGTTCGTATGAATGCTCACTTTTGCACACACGCACAAATGTACACACTCAGGTGTATAAGACAGATAAGTCAAACATAGATTTGCAATTTTTTACCCTATGTTATGCATTTGACTACATTTTAAAAGTATGTAAATTTTCACTTTGTAAAACTGGGGGATGACCATGCTGAAGGAAAATGTGCTAAACCATCAACAGTTACACACAACTATTCCACAGGGAAAGCTCTGATTTAGAAACAATAGAATAGACTATTTCAGTTGGAAGGAACCTACAACGATCATCTAGTCCAAATGCCTGACAGAGCTAAAGCATTGTCCAAATGCCTCCTAAACACTGACAGGCTTGGAGCATCAACCGCTGTACCAATATAGCTGAAGTTATGTTTAACCCGCAAGAGACTATAGGAGCAAAACTGTGAATACGAAAATGGAGTGTATGGGAGAAGAAATTGTCAGCGAATTTTGTGGCGCAAAACTGAAGCGAACGTTTTATGGACAACTTTCCAAATGTTTTATTTGTGGGTATACATTAGCTCAGGTTGTCAACAAAGTTAGGCTTTTAATAGGGAAGCTAGCATAGACAATGGAACTTGGCTACAGAGAATGTCTGTTGTCCTTCTATTTGACAATAAAACCTCACACTTGAACCTTTCATTCCACATATAGTAACTTATAGTTAATTTAATATATGCGGAATATATGAACCCAAGAGCTTCAAACTAATGTACTGGCCTTCTATACTGGGTATTGAAAATAATAACACAGATTAGAATTGGTAGACAAGTATGGATTTTGTGTGTGAGATAGATGATGAAAGGAAAGAAAGGTTGCTTCTGTAGGGGAGAATCAGGCTTCACAAAGTCTTTCCAGAGGTTTGTCAGTATGTGACTAAGCAAGGCATCACCGATAAAGAGTACCCAGCTTTCCAAAAACGGTACTTTGCTCCAGGCACATTGGAAAGCCAAGGTGCAGAGGGAAAAAAGGCCGAAGTTCTCTTGCAGAGCTGTTGTAGTCTAGAATGTAGGTGGTGTACTCCAACGTATTAATCAAAGATCTGGAAGAGGCGATATCCAGTGAGTTGGCCATATTTGCAGATGATGCAGAACTCTTCAAAAGAGCCAGTAGTAAACAGTTGCAGAAGGATCTCACACTGCTGAGTGACTGGGAGATAAAACATCAGGATAAAGCCAGTGCTGGTAAAAACAAAGTAATGAAACAGAGGGGAATTAACAAAATGATCACTGCTTAGCCAGCAGTTGGTTTTCAGCAAGTTGCTGCCTTTTAGGGAGAAGTTTGGAGTAATAATGGAAAATCCTCTGAAAGCATAGTTCTGATACTCAGCAACTGAGTTAAAAAAAATGCCAAAGTAAGTACCAGCTATAACCAGAAAATGAAGTTGGCATATGAATTGTACGTCCAAGCCATGCCAGGCTTCAACCCCCCCAAAATGCATGCAGGAGAGCCACAGGTACAGCAAGAATTAAAAGAAGAATGAGAAGGGCTATGGCCAAGCTTGCACAAGAGGGGTGATGAAGCAGCTTCTGAAAAAAGACCTATTCAGGAGGAAAAGCCTATTCACTCTTTCTCGTAATGTGAGAACTGCGAGTCTTCCAAGGACATTATCAGGTTTAAAAAGAGGGCAAGGAAGTATTAATTTCACATGCAGCATAGCTGCTTCGTGCATGTATCTTTGCCACAGGACACAGCAAAGGCCAAGAGGGCAGAGGGGCTCAAAATGGGATTAGACATACTTGGAGAGGACTGGGCTGTTGGTGACTGCCAATGCAGCGTTCCAGCTGGAGCTCCAGCTCAGGAAGCCCTGAGTGACCGCTCAGTGCTGGGAGTACAACGGGGACACTGGGAAAGGCCCCTTGGCGCTGGTCATGTTTGCTCCATGCTTTGCTCTGAGCATCTGCTACCGGCCACTGTTGGAGGCAGGATACAGGGTTGGACCAATCCCTGGTCTGACCTCTCAAAGCGGTTCCTGTGTTCCTCTGTCTCACCAAGAAATACAGATGTGCTGTGCTGACAGATAAATAAAATAATCTAACTCTAAATAAACTGAATGTTCTCCTTGAACTTAAAAAAACCCCAAAACAAAACAGCAGCAACAAAAAACCCCAAATAAAACCAAGATAGTGTTTACACTGGGAAGTGTGCATTTTTTTTCTTCCTGGACAATTAAAAAGCAGCTGTAAGGGTTTTTTCAGACTCCCCCCTCCAAAGTTCACTTTTAGGTTGAGACAAATGTTTTCTGTGCCAAATAAGACATTTGAAGAAGGCTTTAAATGAGAGAAAACAGAGTTAAGATGTAAATTGTGTTTTGCTGCAAGTTTAACCAGTTATCTTACATTTTGCTAACATTTTCTTATCTTCAAGGAGAGAATGGCTCTGGTTTAGTGGAAGCTGTGTTTTACCAGGAGAATAAACAATGGCTTTACTGACTAATCAGGATTTCCCAATATTGTCTCATGAAGATCTCAGGAAAAAATCTCCTCACAATAATGCTCCTGATAGTAGGGCCGAGAGATTTGAAAGAGAGCATTAGACCTGATAGTGCTTAGCAGCTGCTGGACAAGCCCTGTGTCTGTCACAGAATCCAAGGAAATCTGGAATTAATCTTGGTGGCAGGCACTGCAGGGGATTTCGCCTTCAGCAGAGACAGGATTGCCCAATACTTCCCAGTATAAGCTCTTGCTTTTAGTTTCTCATAATATCAGCAAACTTCAGCTCTTCAGGCCATAATTATGCACACTGGAGGTCTTTCCCTATCCTACAAGTTTGGGAAAATGTCAATGCAGATGGAAACTTCTGAGAAGGAGAGAATGGAGACAGAAATGGGGGCTTGCAACTCACCTGCCGTCTCGCTCCTGCAAAGGTTGCTAAGTCCCTCTGGAGGTGCAGCAAAGACTTGAAGCCTGGCAGAGGAGCTGCTGTCAAGAAAGTGTGTTTTCTTGCTGTCACCACAAAAACCAGCCATCATTTACTTATGTAACGCCAAGAAGTCCCACTTACATTTACACGTCCAGAGAGGAGCAGAGAGGCTGCTAATGCATCAGCAGTACTGGGAATGCTCCTAGCCCTTATGGATGGCACTGTCCTAGAGAAGAGGAATTACCCTGAACGATGTTTTGGGGGGTTAGGAAGAATCATGCATTCTTGGTTACCCGTGCAGGTAACTAGAAGCTGATATTATAACAGCATCAGACTTCAGACTGCATTAGAGAGTGCTGGAACTGTGTGTGCAACCTTGGCAAGGCTGGACTTCAAGGAGAAGTCCCAGCACCCTCCTGTCTTCCAGGTGGGGTCAGTCTGGTGCTCCAGCAGTAACGTCAGAGGCAAGATTGTGTGTTAGCAGCCGTGGTGTTCCCCCTCTGAAGGGAAGATGAGAAATGACCAGGGGTGATAAATACCCAAAAGCTGTTGATGTTCATTCAGGACTCTGGGAAGGAACATAGGAAATTTGTGTTTCCTGTTCTGCCAGAGGCACATTTGAAGAAACTACCATAATAAATACATGCAGAAGGTTTAAATGAAGGGTAATTATATGTTAAATTAACTGTATTGCAAGAGCATTAAAGAAAACAAGAACAGGAGAAACTCTTCAATCCATGAGAGGATTTGTGTGATGCCTCAGAAAAATAGATCTTCTTGTTAGCAGGAGGCCTATCATTCTTGCGGGGTCATTGGAAGAGACCCAGGGCCTTTTGCACTCTGCATGTGCAGCATTAAATAGCTTTGCATTTGCTTGATCTTTTTCATTATATTATACAACCTTGAGGAAAGAAAAGCAAGCATTGAATTTGTGATTTATAGCTTGATATTTACTTGCCGTATCCGGGTGCGAGACCTAGTCCAAGAAAGAAAAAGAGACTGTGAGCCCAGAACAAAAGCTACACGCTTAAGGACTAAATGTATTTTTCTTGGAGCACTGTCATCATTAGCTCTGCTTGGAAAGCCAACCGCCTGCTCACCCTGTGAGGGTTTCCAAGCTCATGGGCTTCCACGTTGACGTTTCTCTCTCTCAGCACTCTTTGCATTTGGCTCAGTGGACCTTAACCCCCACACTCACCACTCCTTGCAGACTTGATTCCTGCACCCCTTTGCTGGGCTGAGAAAACCCCTCTAAATAAATTAACACAGTATGATGGGATGCAGGAGCATCTGGTGCTCCCAGTTCTGATTTATTTCTGCAGCAACACACAAAACATCAAGTGATAGATTATTGAAAGTCAATGGGCCCTTGGAGAATAAATCCATGATGAATAGTGAGCAGTTGGCATCTCACATAACCGTGGGTCCCAGAGGGCTACCTAGGGAGACGGTAAGGGGAAAGAAAAGGCCGGAGCCTTTGAAGGATACAGCTGTTAGGAATGTCTTCCTTTCAATGAGAGATTATGTTGATTTTTAACGCCTTATTTCAGCAATGGGAAATGGGATTAGTAGTCACCTGGGAATAAATAGTAACCACTAAACTCACTTTCACCTGCAGCTTGGTCTAATTAGGATGACAATGAAGCTGAATTTTGATTTACGCTAAATGAATTTTTCATTGAGGACACCAGGGACTCCCTTGAAAGATGTTGCAGATACCAGAGCTGTCTTTTGCAACTCCCAAGGCAGGGAAATTCTGTGCCCTACCGGTAAAGAGTCCACAGTGTGCTTGTTTGGTATGGAAATCAGAATTATTTTGGAGTCATTGTTGGCAGATATCAGAACAAATGCCAGACAGTGCACACACTTCCCGGTTGCCTTGGTTGTGTAGGACTTTCACAAGGAGCAGTGGAGAAACCACCAAGAAATACCTTCCCTTAATGGTCCCGGAGCTTGTGGTCAAGCGGAAGAAATTTCCAGTTGAGAGGATGTGGTGACTGGGATCTCTGCAGGGGGCTGCTGGGTGGAGCTGCTGGGTGGCACTGGGACATTCAAACACTCCTGTGCCTCCATCCAGTGTCTTGAGAGCTGGGTGCAGAAAACACATCACTGGTCATGAAAGACTGGTTGACATAAGGTTTTGTAGTACTCCAGATTGTTACAGCAGATTGCTACAAGCCTGTAGGTGAGCTTCACTTCATCCTCTGCAGCAAAAGATGCCCATATCTTGCGTACATGAGTCTGAGAGTTAAAATGAGCCCCGGGGGAAAAACTGAGCCAGAATGAGAGTTAGTGCTCTGAGCTCCAACCACCCCTGCCTGACTCCAGATCTTCCCAGTGGATTTCCCTTCAGGAGGGCATTCATGTACCTGTGCATGGACATCTAGCGCATCCTTGTACAAGCACTTTGAAAATCTTGAGCTGGTGCTTCAGCCTGTCGTGTTGTTTGAGTGATGTGACTATTTACCTGTATTACAGCCAGCAGCTAGGGAATATCCCACAGTCTTATTTGGGAACACTCTCATTTGCAAGATTATAACTGGCAGTTAGTGATAACTTCACTTTGGGTCCAAAGTTTTCATTTCAATTGCCACAGAAGACTGCGAATGCTACATTTTCCTGGCTGCTTCTGCTTCAGAGAGCTCAGCTTTCAGACACATGAGTTTGGGGGAGCTGTTCACATGTGTATCTACCTCAGTGAGAAAAAAGTCAGTACAACATTTTCATGTTTGCTTGCTCTTGTTTGCATCTGCCTCCATCTTCTACTAGAGTGGGTATTGGTATTTATTAGTTATTAGTCAGTAACTGGGGAATTCCCTACTGGTAGTGGTTTTTCCTGCTTTGATTTTCTCTGAAGTAACATGTTTTGGAAGTCCCTAAAAACTGCAAGTTAGATGATTCTCATAAACCACTATGGGTTACTCTAAACAGAAAGCCAGAAACACCAAAACACCAGTGTAATTTATAACAGCCCATTAAAAACCTCTGTGTGGGTTTTTGTTGTAACCACAAATTGCTCAATGTGCCGGTTGAGCTTGTTTGTTGTAATATGTCGCGGGCAGTTGCAAAACTGCAGGTGTGGAGCAGGACGGGTGCCTACAGGCTTAGGGATGCGGGAGGAGCCAGTCACGTACACCCTGTGTTCATTCGCGGCAGCTCCAGCTTTCCCAGCTCCAGCTTTCCCTACCCAGCCCGGGCTGCAATTGCATGTCAGTTAGTGAAAGGTAACCTGGACTTGTCTCTTATTCTTCCTAACTCCCTCCATTTCCAGCTTCTCCTTCTTCTGCAGTGACATTGACACAGGTTGACCACACTACCTCACCTCCCTCCCCCTCCATCCTTGCTGCCGGCCTGTGTTTAACCCTCCAGCGAATAAACCAGGGCCTGAAGGGACGTTACAGCCTAAATTACTTCTGACAACCTATTCTCTTTGCAGGCCTCCAAATGTACTCTGCAGCACCGAATCTGCCTCCTGAGCTAGGAGACACCATTGAGGGTGCAGCAGGTACCTACTCTGCTCATAGAGGACTTTGGTTTTTCTATAACTAAATCAGTGACTTTTATTAGTGCACTACATGAAAGAAAAGCACAGCACAGGTATATCATTTAAAGTGCCTTAGTTAGAATAAATTCACCACTGATGATATCAAGCATCCTTCTTATATCATGAAAACAAAACATTTATTCTTTTTAATAGAGATTTTTTCCTCTGCCTCTCACATGAACAGGGGTTTATTACCACCCTTTCCACTGCTATATTCCATATGTGACTCCAAATCAAACCCTGACTTGTTTCATCTCTTACCTGGCAGGGTCAGTTTAACGTATCAGAATCAGCTTGACTTACATCTGCTTTGCAGATCATCACTGGCATACTTTAAAAATTGTTATATGTCTATAATGATGCCTTCCTCCCCTCCCTCAGTACTGCAGTAATGTCAGGATTTATTGAATCTGAAGGTCCAGTTGTGATCCTGGCTCCCACTCGCTAAATCTGAACCTCTGGGGTCTATAAATCTTTGTGCGCAGTTCAATTTATAGAAGTGAACATCTGCTTATCATACAATATTTAAGTTGCAGGTGTATTCTACCAGTAAAATAAACACATGAGTTCACGATTGCCTAGGCTATAGGACGTTAGGCAGATGTTGAAGAGATGGCGATGATTTCTCCTCTTGGGAGAGTCCTCAGCAGAAGCACTCGCCGTTGGCAGAGCTGCTGGATGGCGGGATGGCTCTCAGGGCTCTGTGTCACTAAGTAGTGAAGGCAGCATAGCTTTCACCCCAAAACCTCAGTCTAATTATCTCCCTGTGCAGAGAGCAGCGTCTGGCTGTGATGAACACAAATCATGTAAGGGAAAAATTTCATCTTCCTGCCTCTCCTGTGCCTGGTGGGAAAGGCATCAGCCCACGTAAGGATGGTTAGCATTCTGCACAGCCTGGGGAATGAGAGGCAGAGCACTGACTCTGTTTCTTCACTCACATCATGAAAAATACAATGCACAAGAGAATGCCATCTCAGAGCGTGCATGGAGAGGGAGAGACCTACGAACACCTGAATAGGATGGGAAAGGCTGAAGTGTCCTGTTCCACAGTTTACCGACCACAAATCATTGGAAAGAGAAAACAAAAGGAGAAGAAAGTATCCACTGTGAATGGAAAGGAGGAAAAAGGAGGTGACCAAGGAGGGCCACTGATGGCTGAGCTGGGGAACAGAAGAGCGGCACAAAACCAAGATGACTTCGTATGACGCACAGGAGATGATCAGGACGGAGGATTTTTGACAATAACTGAGGAAGCCAGGGGGGACAGCAGTTTCACTAACGAAAGAAGGAGGAGATGAATTGCTAAAGTGAATGAAAATCTTCCTAGTTTGGAAGGCAGAAGTTGGGCTTTAAATACTGCTTCTTATATTTTAAGGTTATCTCATGTCAAAGCTCCAGACTTCTAGCTAAATCTTAACTCCCTGTTGGAAGGTTACCCTTCTTCCACTCTCATTGCCTATGGGGAAGGAAAGGCGGCTATGGAGGCCAGCTGGGAGTATGGTGTGCCTAGGACCTCCTTGGGTGTGCAGCCTGATGCCCCGCAGAGATGGAGGCAAATATAGCCATTTGGGACAGTGGGATCACTTCACCCAGCTCCTCCCCAGCCTGAGGCTGGTCACACCATACACAGAAGTACCACCTCAAGCAGTGCCTGGAGAGTAACTGAGCTCAGAGCGGTGGTAAGCATGCACAGAGGCCAGGCCAGCGTTTCTGGTTGCCCTCCATCCCCATGGCTGGCAGGGGCAGAGCCTTTCTCCTGGCTTTGTCCAGGAGATTCTTTGAAAAGGGCTTTGGCCCAGCACCTGTTGTAGTGTCAATTGCAAGCGGGCAGCAAAAGTGCCTTAGGGCATGAGGCACTGAGAAAAGCATGTGTGCATTCAAGAAAGTGCTTGTGCTTCCTTTTCAGGATACAGAGCCTTCTGTAAGAAGCCCATCTCCAGCGATGGAGCATGGGCTTTTCTCCTTGCAGCAAGCAGCTGCCTGGAGATGGAACCAACTGCAATGGACTCAGCTGCACAGCATGGCATGGTGCTGGGCTGAGAAACTAGCTGGGCTCTCACACTTCATGTAGCTGTGTCTCATCAACCTGTTGCATGCATTTTGGAGGGTGAACAGCTCAGTTCATGAAGTTGCCCACGGAGGAGGGCAGGAGGGTATCTAGTTAACGTAACAAAGCACCTGAAGAAAAATGATTGTGAAATACTTTAGCTCTACTTAAATCAAAACATCTATTAATATATTTCAAGACCTTCCACAGTTCTCACCTCCCTCCAGGCTAGTCTAACCCCAGACATAATTTAGCATGAGGCATGAATATCTTCACTTATTTTACCCATAAAAGAAGAAAATAGGGAATTTGTTCAGACTGCCAGGAATCTGGAATTTGTTGATGAATGGACATTTGGCTGAACATAGTGAATTCCCAGCTAATTGAAAACAGATAACGAAAGTAATGCATTTACCTTGAAAAACATAATTTTCTTAATAAATAATTGAAATGGCAATCTTCTGACAGATGAAAAAAGAAAGAATACTAGATAAATTCAGGGTTAATTCCTGTCCTATATATTATAGCGTACTTAACAGTCATACCTCATGAGGAGATTAAAAACTATAAATCTTTTTTTCAGCACGGTTCCAGAGAGTACTTTGGTCTAGAAAGTGCAAGGGCCATCCTGTTCAGGGGAGCGTGGTTTTAGTTATCATCAGCCCATGTTTCTGTCTCCAAATATCTTACCTAGGGAGAAGAATGCAGAAGCTGGTGGAAGAAATGAACCTCGGAAAAACATAGGGGATAGCCAGTGGGATCACAAACGATTGAATTAACATCTTTGTAGGTGTTCACCCTTCCTATGTCCTTCCTCTCCATGAGGGTGGGCCAGCAAACCTCTTTCACATTACACTGGTAGGAACAGGGGCTAGGATTACACTTCAGTCAAAGGGCAATGGTTTTGAGTTAAGGGAAGGTTAATGGCTGAAAATCTTAGCTTGAAAGACTTGCAGATGATCTGAGCACACCCTCCATTTTAAGCAAAAATAGTGAAGGATCCAAATGAAGGCACATGGGTCCAAATATCCCTATCTGGGTAGGGCTACAACTTGGAAATCATTCTGGATCTAGAAGCAGGTTCCTCCCATCTTTATGCAACGGGACAAAATTAAACTGCAGATCTGAACCCCACCAAAGTGTAGAGTTTTCAAAATGCAAAGGTGGATTTTATGTAATTTTATTTTCTTCTAGCTTTAGTTTGGCAGTGATTTGCTGTGGGATTGTGGTTTCAGTGGAACAAATTGTTCACAGAGACACGAAACATGACAATTTTTAATCTGCTAAACTGCAAAATTTGGCCATTCGAATTGGAAGCACCATTAATCTGTGTTAAGTTTGGAATTACGTTTCTATCAGTTTGCAGCAGGTTGTGGGTTTGGGCAAAAGCCATGGAAAACTTGGTAGTTTCACAGATTTTCAATAGGAAAAGGGGAAAAACCATGGTGATTATACTTGAGTTGTGATTTAAGACTTCAGACTTCCTCAGACTCGTGGGCTGCAAGGCCATGTGAATTACAAGTCCTGTAAGTGGGAACTTCCTCACCGAATGCAGCAGATCCACTCACAGAGGTGTTTCCTGTCAGATCAGCTCTTTAGCTGATAAGCAGCAAGAGATGCATATAGCTTCTTCATAAAATCAGTGGGCAAGAAGTTCTACGGGGCCACAAGAGGAGCTGAGGAGTATGAAGAAATGGGATAAATGGTTTTGAACTTCTAGCTTCCTTGCTACTAAATGTTCACTGCTGTGCAAGATCTGAAAGTTCTATTAGCATGGGGAAACTGCCATACTCTAAGGATTGAGTTAAAAGAACAACTGTTGAAAAGCTTGACAGTGACTAAATTTGGTGGCTACACTAGCCAATTCATCTTGTTTTGTCTCTCTGTAAGAGCATCTAGCTGGTAAAAGCAAATAGTAACTTGGGGAATGTTTGAGCACTCTATTGTGTAAAGAAAGGTCTTTCTAGTTGTCTCAGTGGTGAGACAGTCTGCTGAATGAAAGACTCACTGAAAGTGTGTGTCATGGAATCATAGAATGGTTTGGGTTGGAAGCAGCCTTAGAGGCCATCTAATTCCAACCCTCCTGCCACAGGCAGGGACACTTTCCATTAGATCAGCTTGCTCAAAGCCTCATCCCACCTGGCCTTGAACACTGCCAGGGATGGGGCAGCCACAACTGTGGGTAATCTGTGCCAGTGACTCACCACCCTCTTAGTGAAGATTTTTCCCCCCCTGACAATCCATTTTCTTAGTTTTTTTAAGGTTAGAATATATTTGAGGGTCTTCTTGGCAGATCTTCATTGTAACAGAACTTATGCACAACCCATTAGAAATGTCCCAGTTTTACAGTATTATTTTCTTTTGGGGGGGGGGGGGGGGGGAGAGAGAGAGGAAGGGAATCCTGCAAGCTTTATTAGAAACTGATCAATAACAAGAATAACAAGGAGCCAATTGGTGACTAATCATGCAGTTAATTACTCTTCCCTCTGAAAAACAGTGTAATTTCAGTCAGAATGAATCTAACTTCAGCGTCAGACCATGATTTTTGTTAAATATTTGTCCAACAAGTGAAGGAACCCACCTTCATGAAAGTTCTGCTATCTGTGCAGCCGCAACTTGTTAGTACCAAGTCATCTTCCAGCCTTCTTTTAGATGTCACATAAACTGAGCTCGAGCCTCTCAGAGTAAGGCATGTTTTCCTATCCATTAATCAAGTTAGTGTGTTTCTTTCTGAATCTTCTCCATTTTTTTCAGGACCCTTTTTCTGAACACCAAAACAATCGTAGGAGCCATCACACCATTGTGAAAAACAAGGGATACCTTGATCCTTAATGGATCTTGTTTTGCATAGACAGAGGCTGTCTCAGCCTCTTTAAACACGGAGCTTGATTTCATAGAATCATAGAATAGTTTGGGTTCGAAGGGACCTTAAAGACCATCTAGTTCCAACACCTGTGCCACGGAAATTCAGCTGGCTTTCTATCAGGATCTGAAAATCTCTTCGGAAACACGGATTTCCTGACTTGGTAAGCCTGGCCTCCTTTGCTGTCCCTTACTTGTGCATTGTCTGTTATGGGGCAAACCAAATTGACCCAGATCAGCTGTTACATCCTTGCCGTTCACCAGTCTCTCACAGTCTTTGTCTTATTTGCCAACTCCATCAGCAGGGAAAGGTTGCTAAAGAGTGAAGGGCCAACAACCCAACTCATGAGATTGCTGATTCCCCAAAGGCAATTTTATTTGAAGACCTATCAGCTGGTAAATAGTCCAACACTATCGTTTACATCAGCAGTATTACCTGTATTGATTAAACTTCTACATGCTCCATCATTATGATATTATTTGGATCGGGTCTGTTTTTAAAAAGTTCCTGATAATTTCAATGTAATTCTACTTTTTCCCCTTTAATTCTAAATAGAGTCCCCAAATAACCGTTCAGTTATTTTTTGCAGATTGATGTCAGGCTGACAGGCCTATATTTATCCATGTCATCCTAGTTACTGTGTTTAAGTGTTGGCACAACATTATCTTTCCTTCACATCTCCAACTTCTCTAGTGTTCCAGGACTTATTCAAAATCAGCAACAGCGGTTCAGCGAACATCTTTGCCTCTTGGATGCAAATTATCCAGGAACTGCCAATTAAGAATCTCCAAGTTTAGAAATTAATGTTATAAAAGAAAGGGTTGTTTTTCTTAAACAAGATGCAATGTGTTTCCTGGCTTTTCTCCAAATACAGGTGGGAAATATTTACTCAGCATTCTCACTTTGGGTTTGTTATTGCCAGTCTTAGCACGTCCATTTAGAAGCAATGTGGTACCTTTCTGAAGACCTTTTTTTAAGCTCCTGCTGACCATAGATGACTATTTGTGTCTTTTTCTTACTATGCTGATATAGTTTATATAATATTCATATTAATCCTTATTCATTGCCACCAATCACTCTTTTTTGACTAGTAACTTCTCTGGATTTAAGCCTTTGGTACAGGTTGTCAACTTACTAGATGTCAGAGAACCCACCTCAGAGACACCTCTGATGAATAGTCAACAATGAGCAAAGCTTGGACCATGCTCAAGCCTTGTCAGAGACCAACAGTCACTTAGTGGTTGAAGACACTCCTCACAAACCGGGATTCGTTCATCTTAGTCATTGCTTATCTGCTGTCACTAGCAGTTGTCAATCAGCCAGATTTCTCTCTTTAAATTCTTCCTTGTGATATTTTCAGTTTTCTGAAGCCAGGCTCTTCAGAATACCCAGTCCTGGCTGGGGCTGTCTGACGATGATGAACCCATCCAACCATGATGGCTTGTATCTCTGCAGCAACTACCTGGCACTGTCTGATTTGCTGGTAACCTATAAAAAAAAATATCTAGTAGATAGCGTGTTGCACACCAGATTCTACACACACCGTGTTACACACTGAATGTATTTATGTTAAGCTATGCCTTCTGTATGTCTGGACATGCCATAAATGTGTTGATAGATGCCATGGGAAGTCTCCCACTTGCACTACACAGGCTGCAGCACTCATGACAATGCACTTTTTTTGTCTCTATGTACCATAATCCTGGGAGATATATTCACTCTGTCTTTGGAGGTGATGCTCGTTGTATACATCTCAGGCACCATTTCTGAAGACACTAATCCATAATAATATGAGAACATTTGCTCCTGAGTTGCTAAAAACTTGGAAACAGATGAAAACCCTTTCCACAAGCTGTGCAAGTCCTCCTTAGCTTTTTCTTAGCTGATTCTCCTGGAATACATGGTAACAATTGATTTAAACATTCCAGCCATGGGAATCTTCCCACCAGATTTCAGTAATACTGACCAGGTCAAGACTGTGTTTCTAAATTAGCAAAAATGGCTCCCAATTTACTATACAAGCAATCACAGAATGTCTTCTATTGGTCTATAAAGATATTTTCCCTGAACATTCTGAGTTGGTGCTAAAGGACCAGTTGAACTTTCTCTTCCTTGTCACCCCTTTGCTCCAGTGTGACAGGAAGGTCAGCTCCTTCCTGAGATGAAGGCTGCCCAGCCCACTGCAGCCCCTGAACTAGAGAACAGAGCAGAACCACAATCTGATGCTAGCTGCTCTTGGCATTCTAAAATGGTCAGTGGTAATTTTGCTTATGAAATGAGTTTCCTAGCTGTTTTTCACATAGCATAGGAGACAGCCTGTCTCAGTGCTGATTGAATTATTATAATGAAGCAATCATCTTTTTACTGCAAATCTACCCATATTCTGACAGAGTTGTGCCAAGTGATAAACAGACATAATAGTGAAGGCAGCTAAGATACTGGCTGGCTCCCTCCAAAATGTCCCCTTAGGTCTTTACAGAGGCATGGAAAGAGCGTCTAGCTTGGGCCAATGTTCTGTGATAATTAGGATGAGGATAAAGAAATGAAACATGAGGTCATTCTCCTTTGAATGCCTAATTCATTTATTTCATTTATTAGGATAGTCTGGCTGCTTTTCATATTGATTTAATGGAAATGTGTCACTTCTTTAAATTTGCTTGTTGATATTCAATTTTGTCTGAAAAGCACAGGAAGAATAAGTTAACTCGAAACAAACTGGTCATCTATTAGCAAAGGCTTATTCTTCCTTTTATATATGTTTGTTGGAGGATAATGGTGAGGCTTAGGCCAGTCATCTTAAAAATAACTCTCAAATATGAAACCGAGGTGTACTTGGGTCTGATGGTTTGCTCTGACCAGAGATGCGGAGTCTACCTGAAGCAAGTAGACACCCAAGGCTTGAATAAACACAGGGCAGGATTCATCTCACCTGGCTTCAGAAAGCTAGAAGGAAGCTTTTGTTATTAGAGGAGAATAGTACATTTGTCCAGGGCCTCACTCTTCCTCTCCTGTAGTATATGTCCATAAAGGTGTCCACAAAGGTGTCCACACAGTCTTCAGTTTTGATTAACCACTATTACTTGTTCTCAGCAGCCCCAAACTCTGTGGGTAGTGCTGGTCTCCTCAACAGGACTGCCCAAGTAGCAGAGTCCTGACCAGCTGGCAGAGTGCAGGTCTAAGTCAGCCCACCATTTTGCACTGGAAGTGCTGTGATTTGATCCATTTCTTTAGATTTCAGAGTTTGGGAGAGAACAATGCAGCTCTTCCCTTCCAGTTGTCCTGCCAGACTTGGAATGTTCTTCAGCCATTTGGGAAGGTATTATACTTGCAAATCCATTTATTACTTTGACTTTGGCATTCTCATAAGAGCCCTGGCTGTACATCTGAACTATTACCCCAGCTCAGTTTACCTTCTTGTAAACTTTGCTGATATGTGAAGTGTTGGATGGGTCCTGTGTAAAGCATATTGTCCTATTAAAACACATTTAAAGAGTCTTGTAAACCCTGGAGATTAACCCTAGTGTTTATGGAGAGTTATAGATGCTAATTCTTGCATACTTGTCATTCCAGGACATGGCCTGGTGGCAAATATTCTTGCTACCCCACAGCATTTACGTCAATGGGATTTGTCCATGCTCTGATTCCTTAGGACAGAGAAAAGAAATGGTGGGAAAGAGAGGAATATGGGCATTTACCATCCTAGACTACATTAGCTGGCCATAAAATCTTACAGCTATCTCATAACAGGAGACCTCAGACTGGGAAATAGAAGAAGGACTTTCCCAAGAGGACAGTTTTGGTTAAGATCATGCTGGTTTTGGATGGGGTGGAGTTAATTTTCTTCACAGTAGATGGTATGGGACTATGTTTTGGATTTGTGCTGGAAACAGTGCTGGTAATATAGGGATGTTTTCATTATTTCTGGGCAGTGCTTACACAGAGCCAAGGCCTTTTCTGATCCCCACACCACTCCACAAGTGAGTAGGTTGGGGTGCACAAAGAGTTGGGAGGGAACGCAGCTGGGACAGCTGACCCCAGCTGACCCATAGGGTATCCCATAACATATGGGGTCACGCTCAGCATATAAAGCTGGGGGAATAAAAAGGAAGGGGGGAACATTCAGAATGATGGCGCTTGTCTTCCCAAGTAACCATTGCGTGTGACGGAGCCCAGGGATAAGAGAGCCCAGCTCTCTCAGAGACGGCTGAATATCTGCCTGCCTATGGGAAGGAGTGATTGAATTCCTTGTTCTGCTTTGCTTGAGTGAAGTTTTAAACTGTCTTTACCTCAGCACATGAGTTTTCTCGCTTTTTCATTTCTCCCCTCGATCCCATCAGGGTGGGAGTGAGCGGGCGGCTGCATGGGGTTTAGTCGCCAGCTGGGGTTATACCATGACAAGAGCAATAATATTCCTGTGATAGGGTACATCTGTGTATGATCTCCTCTCCTACCTGTCCTACGGAACACACTCAGTTGGCAGCAGCAACCCCACAAACCATCAGCTTCCTCACCAGCTGTAGGCATCCTAGTCTGCTCAGCACCCATCAGTTTCTTCTTTTCTGGGTTTAGAAGACTTTTAATGCCTACAACCTCTTGTCTGGTGGTAAAATAGTAGATAAAAATTAATGAACTCAACACTTCGGTGTGTATGGATGTAACTGTAGGAAAGTATATTCTGTGTGCTCCTGCAAATATAAAGATATTGGTTTAGTGCATTTGTGTGTGTGTGCCTGTGTGTATACATGCGTGTACACGTGTGAAGAGTTTGGTGCATATTTATATGGCTAAAATAGATCTGAGCAAATTCAATTTGCCTAGCTGACACCTCACTATACAACTTTGTAGATCTCCATAGAGCTAGTCCTAGCAGCTTTTTAATAGGACAGAAAGCACGTTTTGGGTGATATAATTCCTTACCAACTATCACACTCAGTGGAGCCACAGATAGTTCAAGAATTTGAACTTTATGGATAGATGGGCTTTTGGAGGAGAACTGAGGTTTATGAGAGAGACCACCATGAGACCACCATAGAAAGAGATAATGAGGATGGAAAGGTAGTGAAGTTCTGACCAAGTGCTTTGGGAACAGCGGCCAGCCAGAAAAGTTGTGAAGGATACCTACTTGTAAGGAGCTCCTTTCCTGATGCTGATTATTCCTGCCTTCAGGAGAACAGGTTTTTCTAGTTTGTGGGCTTTTTTGTTTGTTTATTTGGGTTGTGTTTGGTTGGTTGTTTGGTTGTTTTTTCCTAATTTGATAAATAAACAGATGTCATCAATAAATCAACTGGCTTTATTATCTTCTTAATTTGACACAGTCTTCTGGATTCCAAATTTCGGCTGACCACTGTGATTGAGATGGATGAGGAAATCGGTAATCTTCATACTAGCCAACTGAAACCCAATATTTTTGATGGAAAGAACTTTCTGGAGCTTGAATGAAGAGAAGAAAGTGCTCTATATAACTGGGAAACCAAGAGGCAATAATAGGACAACTAAAGGATAGCAGATAATAGTCCTTTGCAGTTAGACTGCTACTTCACAAAGCTGGGCTAATAATTTGTAGCAAAAATCAATCTGATGAATTTAATCTCTTTTTTTTTTTTCTTTTTGTTTCCAAGAGAGTTCATTATTTTAAATGCATTCATTAATCAGGAGTACTTTCTGGATAACTTACAAAACCTATTTCTTACTCTTTTGGGCTAGAGCAGGTCACAGTGAGTGATAGATATTTACAATACTTTGGTTGCGTGCTTCACCATGTAGCATGCTTCTGCTAGCTGCCTAAGGAAGTATAGCTTCAAGCATCAGATTTCTAGCAACTGTATTTATTACCCAGCTATATCTATGATGTAGCACAGAGAAAGGTACACTCACCACTCACCTGTATAAGAAGATTTTATGTGCAACATAGATGGTAAAACGATGTGCTCCCTTCGGCTTTCGGAGCATACTGGGTGTCCTAGTTTCTAGTAGCAATTTTATCTTTAGAAGCTCTTTTCCTTAACCCCTTTATTGTGCCCAGCCTCAAGAAACACATATGACTAAGGGAGGTGTGTGAAATAACTCTTGTCTCCATGATGACCTGTCTGCATATCCCTAACATTTGATTGTGCTCCCAAATGAAAAACCTAAAAGGATGCCCTTGTAAAGAGAGATTGACATCCAGCTCTAGGTGGTGCTCAGTACAACCATTTTACACTAGCATGCTGATAGTGGTTTTTTTCCCCAGTGTTTAGTCCAGTCAGAAATACCCACCAACTACTTTATGATTTACCCACTGCTTCTGAAAGCAAGATGTGCCCTGCCTTGTTAAACAAGAAACAAAACAGAACAAAAAGATAGGAACAAAATGTCACGCAGGGTTCACAGGTGCACACGGATTTTCAGGCCTTGTTTATAGTGCAGCCTCTGAGAAATAAAGCAAAACCTGGTACTGCCTCCTGTCATCTTTCTGGAGTTACACTTTATGATAATTGCATTCTCCTGTGAACAGCTGTGTGGGCACGGCATGGAAATTTTACTGATAATGGTTGAATTTCTGCTCCTGCCCTTCCCAAATATTTCAGTTAGGAAACTTGCCTCATGTAGAAGCAGCTTCTGTGTCTTGCTGACCCAGATGCTTGCAGCCTGAGCACGGTTTATTGCAAAAGTGAAGCCGTAACACCAGCAAGGAGCTAAAGACAGTTTTGCCTTTGGATGACTAAGAAATTTGAGTTTGTTATCTCAAATAGCTAAACTGCAGAGAGCCAAAATTACTATTACTTCATCTTGGAGCGGTGTGGATTTGGATAAGACAGCTCCCTCACAGAGGGAGAAGAGGAAAAGCTCCCCAGTCATTTACTAATTTCATGCTTGACGTGGGATAGCTGAAAGCTTTAAATAACAAATCCATTCATTGCATTTGCTTATGGGAACTGACTGCAGTGGCTGATCTTGCTGGAGGGTGTGAACCCATGCATTTCCTGTGGCTGTGCAGCGTTCTTCCAAGCACCACAGCTTGGACCCTGGAGCTACCAAAACAGCAGGCAAGCATGGGCTAAGTGCACTGCACCGTGCCTAAGTGGAGAGTCTCTCTCCCCCAAAAAGAGGAAAACTGTATAACTGGTAAAGGGCTTGGTGATAGAAGGCTGGCAAGTTTTGCTCATATTCTCAGAGCTGTAGTGGCCCCTTGGGGTTGGTCTCTCCAAACATTTTTCTCTCAGTGAAGTTAATGGAGACCTTTGTTTTGCAAAAAATGGCTTTTTTTTTTTGCAGGCTCTGCTTGAGCGGGAATGGTCACAGCAAGTCTTTGTGGGAGCAAGAGAGTGTCTGCAGTGTGTGCAGACTCCCTCTGCAAAGGTCTCGGGGATGAGGTTAGCAGGCAGAAGAGATCAGGCTTTCGCTGTCACAGGGAAAGCTTGAAACTTCAGGATTTCTTACTCACTAACAGGTTTACCTAACTGGATCTCATTTATTTCTTCTTCAGTGAAGAAAAGACAAGATGATGTTAATTTGGTCTATAAGGAAGACTGATCAAGAAGAAACCAGCAGAGCTGAGTGGCTTACAAGCTAAAGGAACACACAGCCATTGAATCTGGTCTGGGTGAAAGATTGCTTGTTTGTTCAGTTACTAGAAAATGTGGCTTGAGAGGCACTGCAAGCGGTCTGTTGTAAAGCTTTGGGAGACACTGGGTCCCTGCTGAGCAGCCCACATCTGCTGATGAGTGGAGAGCTCTGGGGGTGGAGGAGGATGGGGGAATGCTGGCTGCATGGCAAAGCCTGGCCAACAACATGGACATTGTGGGTGCTGGCCACCCCACTGGCCAACCAGTGGTGGGCAAGCCAGCTGGTGTTTCTGTCAGATGTGCAGGCTCCTTGTGGAAGCCAAGGCTCCGGCATCATCTAGAAGTTGTGACAGCTTCAGCTGAGAACAACTTGGTGGATTGAATGAAATTGGTAAAACATTTCTGTTCCTTAGAAACACGCCACTCTGCCTTTCTGCTTACAACGGTTTTGTGACCACGGAGACAGCAACCGGTATCTTACTTTTTGTGGGGAAGACTCTGTGTTAATTGTTTGTTGTCCTAAGAAGTTGCTTGTGGCAATGAGTCTGTGGCTGCTTGTTAAAAATTTTGCTGCCTCTTTTTAAAATAAACTCTTTCTCCCATACCTAAGCTTGTGGTGTGGGGCTTTAGCTGGCTGAGCAAATGAAGGGGAGGCAGCTAGTAGGTTGACTTGACCTTGACATCCATACCAGCTCCAGCCTGCCTGGGCTTGTGTTAACATTGGGTTAGCCTGGTCCATGGCTTGGCTGGGGCTGCCCACAGCTACTTCCCTGCTTTGGCTCTGCGCGGGGACTCCTTCAGACATGAGTAAGTCGGCTTGTCCAGTCTGACCCCTGAACAGCATTTTCTGGCTTGGATGAGTACAGCAGAAGAAAGAAGGTGCAGATCATGGGAAAGTGGTGAGAACCTCCTTCGATGAGCCAATTACTCAGACTTTCCCCCTCTGATTGTGTCAGGTGCCTCTTTCAAAAACCTTAACTCACACTGTTTAGAGTTTAATTTTAGGCTCATGTCTCCCACATATGGCTTTTATACTGTGGGAAGCCTTCAGACATATCACACTTAATCACTGTTTATCCTTCCTCACTTTCTTGCCATGCTTGATATTTGTTTTTAATCAAGAACAACTTTTCTGTCTCATGCATTCATCCAGCTAAATGATAATGCTCTGCTCCAAGAAGTCACTATGTGTTTGCTGCATCAGTGCAAAGCAGGGCTTGCTGAGTTGGGTGGCACTGTGTTTTTCCTTCTGCTGTCCCTGAGGAGTCAGCACAAAACAAACCATGTTTACTGCATGAAGCAATACAACAAACCATATTTCATTTTGTGCTTCAACAAAAGAAACAGCACACAAATCCCTTATCTGTGGCCAGCTGTGTGACACTTTGAGGATGCTTGTAGGATTTTTCCTAGGAGGAAGGTTAGTAAGGACAGAAATATTCCTATTTGAGTGACATTGTTCATCTGCTCATTAGAAAACACACAGTGAATGAAAGCTTGGCTTATCAGAAGGCAGCAGGGGCTTTGCTACAGATTTTCATAAAACCAGGATTAAACTCCTCTACTCTTAACATAAATAAAGCAAATTTTGCAGCCAATACATCTGTCATATTTCGCACTGAATTTTCTAGTAGCTGAAATGGGATCTTGGGTCTGAAAGATATCAAACTCAGAAATACAACAGTACTTCATTGGGGAGCCTACACTCCCATGTTGCAGCTGATGTTGCCAAGGCAGAAGTACATGGAAGAGAAATGCAGACGTTTCAGTTCTGTATACCATGGAGTCAAACTGGGGGAAGAACTGGATTAAAAGAAAATACGCTATTGCTTCTCTTACAGTCATTGTAGACATGACAGAGAAAAAGAAAAATGCTTATCCACAACATATATCTATACAGACAGGAGTCTGCAGGGTGTTAGAGGAGATAACTTCTATGAAAACAGCTTTGCAAAAACATAGGGACAAAAGGTGTATGTGGGTTTTTTGTTCAGACACCACATTTTAATCTGCTTCTCTAATTCTGTTGGCCATTTAAGGGAATGTGAGCTGTTTGGGAATACCTGACACACACATCAGGTATTTTCCATGTCAGAATCACCATTTAGGAGATAACATGCTGGTTTTTCGCCACTCATTTTTATCTGTTAGTGAAGCAGATGAGTGAATGAATCTATGTTCCCAGCAGAACTGCCCAGGTGGGATAGACATCCTGTACAGATAGCTTCTTCACAGATGCTGCCAGACACCAGTGCCTTAAAACTGCTTATCTTTCACCTTCCATTTTTGTGTACAAAATACCCTGCAAAAAGTACATGGTCTGGAGGGGTCAGGGGCTAGGTGAGACATAACCATACCTAATTTCACTTTTACCCTCTCCCCTTTCAGAAACCGTTCTCCAAGCCTCCTCTTTTAACATCACCTTTGCTTTGTTTTATAAGGGGTGTTCTTCTGCATGTTTTGCTTTCCTGGAAGATGCTACAGTCATGAGAGTGGTGACATTCTAAAAACCAGAGAGTGAACAGGGCGCAGTTGGAAGGGAAGAGGTGCTTAGTCAGATGGTTTGCTTTTCTCTGGGCCAGAATTTCTCCGCTGCTGAAAAGTGTTAATTCAATGTGTCTCCTGTTATGGCAACAGACAGTTTTGGTTTTGGCTTTTATCAGCACCCGTGTTAACTCAGTGACCACTTCTTTATAGAAGGGACCATTAAGGACTCAAACCATCTGACACTCCACAGGCAGGTGTAAAAAAATGACAAATAAAAAATACATAACACCAGTAAAACTTCTAGAACAAGGACAAGAGTTTTGTGTGTGTGTGTGTTTCAGACAGAAACAGAAAACACATCTTTAAACTTCGATGTTCTTATATGTCATTAGCCAAAGTGACTATAATCCTAGATTAAAATAAAACATCCTCTTAAATCCTCCGTAAGTTGGTTTTACCTACATTTCAGGTAGTGAAGAAGCAAAACCAAAGCCAAGCAGCTTTTCAGTCTCATAAATCTGAAAGCTTTTCCCATCATACTAAAGCATTGCGCCAGAATTTGTTTTACAGAGAAAGGTACACATATGCTCTGCCTGAAACACCCACAATTGCTAGAAAACACAGAGAGGCTTTGAAGGATTAAAACAGAGCATAGGACCTGCAAATAGAGTTTGGATCATAAGGGTTTTTTTTCAGTTCACTGGAAGTATTGAAAGAACTAAACCACAGTTTGCTTCAGGTTGCCCCAAAATGGGAATATTCAAAGTGTTTTGGATGAGTGAAAGAAGAGTGAAAAAAGTAATTTGTAGCTGAACATAATGGCTTATTGTGCATGAAATCAAACACTACAAGTATTTAAGTGAAGCTGCAACTCTGTTTTCAGTCACGAAAGTGTAACATTTAATCTTGCAAATGCTAACATTCAATTGTTTTTTCACTTTGTCATGTTTTTTTAAGGTCTTATTTTTCTGACCAGTCCAACTAGGCAAAGTTGGACATAAACTAGAATTTATTTTTCTCAATCTGTGTCAGCAATTCCTAGGAAAAATCTATAGCCATAAATGCTATCCATCTGTCCAGGCAGAAGCCATGGTGTTACCTGTTTCTTATTTGTAGAAGTGTGATTCACTATAACAGGAAACTTAGGAAATTATCATGAGCCCTAGAGGTCTCACAGCAGATCTCTAGTTTTTCATCCTTTTAGGGTGATTTACTGTAGAAAAGAAAGACATTGATCTCTGCTACCTCTCTGGGAGGAGGTTTTTCTCTGAAGTGTCAACTCCATCTCCCATGCAGCTATGTGAACCATGGAATCTGCTAGGGCTACGTGGCATGAACAAGTTTCTAGACCCCAGGCAAACAAGTTCTTGAATGTTGTAATCAACTATCTTTTTAAATGGTGGTTAACCCTCCTTTTACCTAAAATACATTATACACCAGACTTCCCATCCTACCCTAACGTTATGCAGAAAGCTACTGAGAACACATAACACATTTACATAGTAATGTTTTATGTGCTGCACATATTCTAAGTTATTTGCCCTGCAAAGACCTGTGGTAAAGCATATGTTGAATTTAATAACATTTTGGTTTGGGGATGGTTGATTTTTTATTCATATTTTTGTTGGAAAGCCAGCACTTTCCTATCTGCGACAGCCTTGCATCTGAGAGTCAATATGGGAACAGAAGACTCAGATAATGGGGAATGAATATATCTGACAACTTCACATTTCTTTCTGGCGTATTAATGCCCACCATGGGGTGAGATCCTCACTTGCTGCATATTGGGTCCCTGTGTGCTTCCTCTGTGTAGCATACTGTGAAGTCCAATGGTTATACCACAACAACAAAGCAAACCCACTAAGCCTGGAGCAACTGCAGTGTTTCATAAACAAACACAGAGGAGGGCATGGAAAAGCAGCAGACATTAAAAGCACTATCACACACTTCTTTTCCATTCTCAGAAACCCTGGTTGTATAGTCTGCCTGTTCTTTAGGAGGAAGGAGTCATGGGTGTGAGGACAGGGGGAGCATCTTTCAGTTCACTGAGGAGCTGACTTCACTCTGCAAAGAAGGATTCCCATTCCTTCTCCATGTAGAAATGGGAAACCTCCAAGAGACTCCAAAGGCATGCACAATCCCAGAAGGATGTGCTTTCAATAAAATACGACTCTTTGCACTACTTAAGAAATATAGCAGACATGCATTAAATCATGTCCATTGCTGGGAAATACATTTCTACCTTAGGTAAGATCATGTCTTTGGCTCTGCATATTTACTGCTTGGCTGTGGGGGGCTCATGGAAAATCCTGAGTATTCTGGTGTGAACTGTGATGTGGAGGCAGGGAAAGTTTACACCTGCCTTGGGCTGGACCATTGTCAGAGAACAGTGAAACTCTCTGGCATGATCCAGTTCTGGACTATAGAGGACATGTACTTAGAAAATGAGTTGGGAAATGGCAAGTTCACAAAAAACCCAGAACCCAATTAAAATAATAAAAGAAGTCCTTTTCAGTTCCAAAGAAGTCTAGATTCCTGCGGGAGTTTAATTCCTGTCATTTATTTGAATTGTGTTGCTGCCTGCAGGTCCTATTGAAATGTCAGCAGCCTGATGTAGCTGGCAGTAGGAAATTAGATGTAGACGGTACCACTGACAGAAGGGCAGTTACTATTAGGGTAAGCTCTTGCTATTTCTCAGAAACATAAAACAGTATAAAACTGCCCAAGGTACAATTTTGCATGTCATGTTCCAATCTTTACCCTGGCTGAGGAAGACTATGTCTAACAAAGTAACAAAGTGATGTGCAAATATTCCTTCTATGGGTATTGCTGGGCAAAGTGAAGACCTGAGCTTGTCACCAGGACCTTGATGGTCTACATAGCCCCCCTCGTCTTCCTATGCCACTGCAGTGTCTATGCTGGAGATCTCTGGGAGATAGAGCCCCTTACCACTCAGGGTGGCTGGAGTTTCCAATCCTTTATCAAAAACCTTCTTTCACAAGAAGAACGAGGGAAAGAAATGTACCAGTGACGGAAGACTGAAGGACGGTATAAAAGCAGCCAAGGCGCAGTGCGCAAGAAAATCACTGCACATGTCAGTCTGTACAGCACGGCACCCAGCCAAACTGGGATACCCTGTGCTTTTATCACGAGCAATAAAGTAAACAAGCTTTAAGGCTGCTTTCTGATTTTTCACAAAAGGCCGGGGCAGGGGCACATCATGTGAAGCACGGGGAACATGAGTGGGAGTTCGGTTTTCCAAAGACTAATAAGCATGGTTTTGGCAAGTGCCAGAGACACAAACGATCTCCCCCTCCCACCCCAAAACAAGTTGTACTTGGGAAAAACACCCCAGTGATACTAGGGAAAGGTACTCTGTCCTCATCCTCCAGACTGTCATCTGTTCACAGGAAGAGAGTCCTGAACAGCAGCAGCAACCCCGCACTCAACCTTTCTCAGCCGACTGATGCACTCTGTTTGTGGAGCTGACCCATCCATAGATGCCCTTTGCTCCACAGCCAGAAATGATTTCCTCTCTATTTTTTCTTTCTTTTGCAGTAGAGTATGCTTGCTCCACGCCTGCCCAGCCACCCTGGGGTGCCATGTGGCAGACAGACTGACAGCGGAGTCCTTTCCTTCCCAACCGGTGCACCCAAAGCGCATCTCATCACCCTTAGGGGCTCAGCATTGCCTAAGAAAATCCTGTGTTGAAATGTAGGGTATGGGGCTTGGTTCCCTTCATTCCTTTCACCAGTGATGTGAGCTCAGTGCAGACAGCTCACGGAAGATGATAGCTCTGATGGGTTTGGATCTGTCAATAGGAGTACAGGACTGTGAAGCTGTAGACGGGGAAGACAGGTGGGTGGCCCAGAAGGTCAGTGTAACCATTCCTTACTCTGAAGAAAGTCCAAGTGCATTTGCATTGCCCCTGGCAGCCTGCTTGTTCCAAAGCATCTTGGAGCAGCTCCCCAGTTCTGTGCCCAAAGCCTCCCAGAGATCGCCAGCTTAGCCATCCCATGCCAGCAAGTCTGTGAATTTCAGCATTTAATATTGTTCTGAGTATTATTTACAGCGGAGCCTTCTTTCTAGCCTAAACAAATTATTCCTTCATCTTTTTCTCATAAATCATGCATTTCAGCCTCTCATAGCTCCTCTCACTCCTCTTTTCCCTATGTGCTCCCATCTGCCTGCATCCTCTGCATTGCCTGGTGCCAAGGTCTAGGCACAGGGCTGCTCCTCAAGGCTCCCCAGTGTGGAGCAAAGCAGAGTAATTGTTTACAGCACTTGCTGGCATGTCCCAAAATGACATTTGCCATTTTTCCAACAGTATCACATTGTCGATTCATGCTCACTCCCTGCTTTGGTCCTATCCCGACTGGTTTTCACAGCAGCCCAGTCCATCTTTCCAGCTTGTCCTTCTGGGCACCTGACTTTTCCCTCCCGCATGCTGCCCTCCATGTCAGTCCCACTGAGTTTCCCCTGCTGATTTCAGGTCTGTTTTGTTTTGTTTTGTTTTATTTTATTTTATCAGGACTGCTTTGAGTTCCAGTTTTGTCCGTGAAAGTGCTGCTCAGGCCTCTCCAGCCTCAGGCTGTTAGAAATCTACTTGAAGCCACAGCACACTGTTACCTGTTGGCCCCATGACCTTGCCAGAAAAGGAAATTCAGTTGGTTTGACATAATTTGCTCTTCACAAATCCACACTGGCTGTTTCCCTTCCCTTTGTCATGTTCTGAGAGTCACGCACTGATTGCTTAAGAATTTGGCTGAGTATTTTTCAGTCGAACACTGGCAGAACACTGCTCTATCATTACACAGGTGGTCTTTCTTTCTAAAGCTGGGTACCACACTTTACCCTCAGTAAGTGAATCCCACATCTCACAATACATTCACACCTGGCTCACTGAGAGCTCCTTCCCTGCGATTGCTGGGAGCGCCAGCAGTATGCATTGAGTATATGGCTAATCCTGTAGGGTAGATCCACACACACTTGCTGGAGAGGTTTCTATAAGCTCTGTGCTCCCAAAAAACAATTTGCTGTTTTCCAACATGTAGCAAAAATGGTGTCATAGGAACAAGGCTACTGCAAATAAGTCAAGTAAAAATCTGCTGTGTAATTCTGGGAGCCGAATTTGTCCCATGGGAGGTGGGTCTCCATACACGACTCTGGGAGTGATGCCTGAGCTGACCAACAGAACAGCTGTCTTTGGCTGTATTTTTGGAAAGTGTCATAGGGAGTTAGCTCCTCCAAAATACAAAACTATAGTGCAACATCCTCACATTCACCTCTCCTCGAGCCTCTTTTCATGGAGTTCTCCCCCGTTCACTTGGGATTCACCGTGAAGTTCTCTGCATTTGGGAATGACGTAATTTCCTTCATTTTAGCCTGACCCCCAGCCACCTAATCCTGCGCTACTTGCACCTACCCACATGACTTAAATCTCTGTGTTATACCTTTTACAGATTCCTTCTCTAAAGATAAACATATGTTGTAATAATAGTAAAATAGCACATTACTCTTGCAGTCCCTTACACTCGTTAACACTCATCTGGATCTACGCAACCTCATTTTTACGTCCATAATTTTATTTCCATAAATTTTAAATCCATACCTAGGCTGTGGGATTTAATAACAGGTAACTAATGCCTTTCTTTATGAATCTTACTGTTGGTGCACATAACTGTAGTGCAGAGTACAAAGCACAAGGCAAAATTTCTTTGCTCTGGACCATATGTTAAAAGCATAAAGCTCTGACTTAATGCCATATCCTTGCAGAGTAGCACAGTCAACAAACCACTAGATCATGGGATAAAAATCAACAAATTCTAGTGCACTGGTTAAGCTTGTTGCTGTAATAACTTGGAATTTTGTTCTATCATCAACCACTTAAGAAAGGGGATGAAATAATATGTTGGTATTATATTCTTCACAAATTTTCTACATTGGCATCACTTAAACCAGAATCATCTGCTTTTAAAAGAAAAGTGAAGCATAGACATCTCTAGGTGAAGTTCCTCTATATAAGCTTTCACCCTGGAAATGACTTTTTCATATTAATGGAGAAGAAAGCATCTGGAGAAGCTCTCTCAGATGATGCTTTAAGGTTCACCGCTCCAAAGCAGATGACACTGCTTATTTTTTGAGCCACAAAAGTTTATAATGCCATGTGAAGGACAAGTGTTTTAATGGGTAATCGCAGAAGGGCAGGGGGTCATGTAGCAGGCTTTCCTGAGCAGTGAACAATGAGTCTTTTAAGCACAGTGCTGGAAGGCATGTATCATCCATAATGTATGGACTACCCCTGAGAAGACTTTCTGCAGTGTGATAAGATGGTGTGAGTGCATTGGGGAACAGCAGAGATGAAGGTCAGGAATACGGGCAAGCCTGACGGGACTAGAATTATTGTAGGATGCGGCAAGGAATCAAACGTTGACTCCTACCTGAGTTACTTCTTCATAGATACAGAAACTGCGTGAAGCTCACATCTCTAAGCAGGACCCAACAAAGTGACCAGTAATATCTTTCTCTTGTTTTTTATGCATTTCTTTCCATACCCTTAGTAAATCTTAGTGCAATCTTGAGGCTGCATCAGCCCCCTCCTGCATGCACAAGTTGCTGAAAAGTGTGTGTAACTTGAGAAAAGAGTTTCTTTTGCATTTTCTCTGAAGTAGGCAATAGTCTTTTCCCGCTCTGTTTTTTACCGTTTCCTTTATAACCTGTTACAGGTGTTCTGCTAGTTAATTTCTTAGGAGTTTACAGTTACTCTTTCTTAATATAAAGCTGTAGTTTAACTCTTAGTATTTTGTAGCTCTAGAACTCTGGAAGGGAAAGAGAAGTGATTTTCAGTCTCTGGTACACCCATTGTGCTGGTCTGTAAGTCAGCAGAAGGGTGGTCTATGGATGGACAAAAGAAGAAAGAAAATAAAAGCATTCCCATACATATCTGAGAAACAAACAAACTGGGGGGGGGAGAACAACAAACTTTAAAATTAACATCTGAAGTTAAGCACCAAATGCATTTGGCTGCAGAGGAAAAGCAAGTTGGCAGCACTACACAAGCCGGCTCTTGATCTTTTTTTTCAAGATGAATGGAATAAAGAGTGATGAAAAGCACTGCTGGGCAGTATTGCTCACACTGTTGCACAAGAGTTATGGAGACTGCAACACCACCCTGTGAAATCTGGTAAGCGCCTTTGTCTAAGTGCATGGGGATAGTACAATTGCTGATGTGTCTTTGATTTGGTACCATACTGCGTATTGTTAAATATATGGCTATCTATCTCTTCTGAAGCTACTGTGTAAAGGTCTTTGATGGCAAAGATTGATAAAAGTGATCTTCATCAGCTCACACAAGCCGGGATTTGTCATTCCGGTGAGTTTTGGTACCTGCCTGGGCACACTCGCTGTCCCTGCAACTCTCTGCAAGAGCAGCCTTGGAAGTGTTAAAACTTCCCAGTGACCAGTTCACACCCTGGGTCCAGCCTTTCTCTGAGGAGCAGCCTTTTCCCCTTCTCAGTGCTCAGAAACCAGGCTGCTGGCCTCCTGCCCATGGCTTGTTTGTCAGAAACTGGGATCCTTTCTTTTCTGGGTGCATGGCCAAAGAACAGCGAGTGTGGCTGGCCTGGCCTGGCAATGCCCTGCCTGTCTGGGGCTGCAATGTGTTTCTCAAAGCTCTAATGCTGGATGACATTTTCTTTCTTATTATTTTATTTTTCGTTTTTCCTCCTTGCAGTCCCGGCAGGTGCAAATCTTCTTCATGGCTCATTTAGCAAGCTTCTTCACAAGGAAGGGTTTTCTTCCAGATCTTGACATGCATCACCCAGAACGGAAGACATCGTGGTGAAGAGAGTGGAAGGAAAGGCGAGCAAACCTTCTCCTCTCACCCTGAGGACTGCTCACCCTCCGTAACTGCCACAAACACCTGCACGGGCTGTCCCCCTGGCTGAATTTCATGCAAGACAGGTAAAGAGGACTTCAGACGGCGCTCTTTGCACATGTGACTCATGTGGAAGATGCCGCAACTGCAGGAGCAGCGAAGGTCTGGGACCGGTTTTTTCAATAATCTGCCCTGAAGCACCATTGCTTGGGCTCCTGGCAAAGTAAGTAGCTGAGTGATGGGGCCAAAAACTGCTTTGGCACCCTTAGGACTTATCTCTTCAGGGCTCCGCATACTTAGGACTAGTATCTTCAGGGTACTCCATACATAGCTCTCATCTGGATCCTGACACACGGAGTCTGTATATATTCAAAAAGTGACAATCTAGTTATTTTCATGTGACTAAGTTGTCTGGGCAGTCATGAAATGTAGCTGCTACTCCAGCCTGGAAACTGAGATAGTTTGTCTCCTTGCCTCCTTTTCCCACGAGAAACAATGGCAAACAATTTCGTTCAGCCTCACCTACAATGTCCTGCCCCAAGCACTGCCAGGCACCTCCTACAAAAAGCATCTGGAGAGCTCTCTCATAACTGCACGCTGTGATGTACAAGTTTGTCACTTGCCTGCATAATGAAGCCACCCTGCAGCTTCCAACAGCTGCAGAGGAGCTGCCTCTGAAGTCTTCTCAGAAATGCCCAAGGCACACCATGCATCCACAGATGTTTTTAAGAGCTACCCGTGATTCTTACAATAATGTACACTTTCTGGGACAAAGTCTCTGTCAGCGTAAACCAAGAGAGTGTCAAAGACCCGGTTAACCAAAACCAGTGTGTGAATGGAAGGAGTTGCACCACTGAAGGCAGTTATGAGCTTGCTTTCACCCAGCAAAAGTTGGACAAAGCTTAATTCTACTTTGTTCTACTGGATGCTGCTGCCCCTCTCAAGCTTACTGCTTCTCTTCAAGCTCTTGGCTGTAAGGACAAACCTGTTGGCAGCAGCACCACCTGCATGGTATTTTCTGCTGACGAGACTGAAGAGGAAGACCTCTTGTTTTGGAGCTACAAGCCCTGCAGGCTTCCCTTGCAGATGCCAAAATGAGCAGGGAAGAAAGGTGTGTTGCAGTTCCCTATCTCTCCAGAAAAGAGAGCTGGTCTCTTCCCCTTAGGACCAACAGGAGTTTTCTTTGCAGAAGCCCAGGAAATGTCATGGCTGCAGATTTTGGGTGGGGGAAGAGGAAGAATGTGGCCTACTAACAATTAGCACAGTTAGGCTCACTAAAGATCATAGGTTGAACTCTGGGGCCGCAGCTTTCTGCAGATGCCACAGGCAACATCAGTGAGAATTAGTGGAAAATTTGTACCAGTTTGTGAAGCAGTAGCTTGGAAATTAATTGAAAGTTACTTGGAAAAGCAATATTTAATGAAGCTGTGCTATTACGGCTGAGAAGACAATATACTCAAGGAAAATATGAGTGAAACGGATAAGACGACAGCTCACCTATGTGCCACAGAAAAAATATTTGGGCAGCCTTATTTCACTAGCACACCCAAGGTAGTCCTGCAGGAGTTGTTATTCTTCAGATGCAAACTCTCTTTTTAAATCATTATGTCTTTGCAATGCAAGGATGGTCCCCAAAGTGCCTCTCTAGGGAGCTGTAACCCTGTGTACAGTGAGTTTAGGGGGGGAACGCGAGCTGGCAGATGTAGAAATCCACTAAAGAAAAGGCTACTGAAAAGCAAAGTGACGCTGTAAAACTGAGATGCTCTCTAAGAACTAGGTGCAGTTGGCAGGTCTCAGCACTGACACAGTGGTGGGTACGCATATGCAGACATGAAAACAGATATGAAACCAGACAACATTTATTTTACTTAATCCTTGGTAGAGGCACATTCCTGGCACACATGTGACACATTCGTCCCACAGCAACCCTGGATACCCTGTCATGGGGTTAAGGGCTCAAGTGCATGAAAGGTTAGTGCAATAATATGCATTTCACCAGCTGGTAACTAAGTACCACATGGGCGCTTGCTCATTCCTCCCTGTCCCCTGTCACGGTGGGATGGGGAGGAGAGCTGGAAAAAGGTAAAACCCATGGGTTGAGATAAGAACAGTTTAATAATTGAAATAAAGTAAAATACAATACTAACAGAAATAGTAATAATAGGAAAAAAAGAGAAAGATAAATAAAATTCAGGAAATAAAAGTGATGCACAATATAGTTGCTCACCCCCTGATGCCCATCCCATCCTCAAGCAGTAATTGCCAGCTCCTGGCCAACTCCTGCCAGGGAGAACTCCACTGTCGTCCCTGAGGGTCTGGACTAAGGCTCAGCAATGTAATCTGTCTTGGATGGTTCCAAGCTCAGTGGAAATACATGTGTTGACTTGCAGACATGCTAGTGCATGGGAGATTCAATGTGTCACTTGTGTAATGACAGCGCCTACAAAGATGGTAGAGGTGTAAGAATATTTCAGAGACAGCTTGATGGCATTGCTGATTAGTGAATTTGCTATGGGAACAGAAAACAAAGTACAGGCTTCTAATCCAGATGGTGACCATGTGAATTCTGAATGTTGGTTAAAGCATGGGATTGGTGGCGTAGTTATTTAAAATGGAAAACCTTCTGTGAAGTTGGTTATAAAGCAGTTGGTGTACAACTGGGTGCCTACAGCCTGACGCTTATTAACTATAATTATTGGTGGGATCAGGGATGAAGTAGGTGGGTTTGGTCTGGGAACCTGTGACTACATTGTATTTTTTAGGTTCTTAAGAGAGGCTGCAATACTCTCTCTGGGGATGGCGCTGTGTAGGTGGAGCTTGGCTGCGCTAGCGTGAGCGGTGCTAATCTGGGGTGCATTATTTTACCCAGCCCATGGAAAAAATCCTCAGCTTTCTGTGCAAGGAAGGGCTGAGGATCGTTTCTCTGCTTTGTGGTAATTGTTCAAGAAACTTGGAAGCACTTGGGTGCTTTTTGTGCGCTGTTGGCTCAGGGGAGCAAGAGAACTGAATTCAGAATTGTTGTCTCAGTACAACCTTTGTGCGCTGCAGGGCTTCCCAAACGCTGCAGCCAGGCAGCTGACCCGGCTCCGCCAGCCGACAGGCTCCTGGCTGCCAGTGCTACGTGTGTACGCATGCAAAGAGCTGCCTGTTGTGCCTGCTCCCTGACCTCCTGCGCCTGCCCCACTTTTTCACTCAAATCCTGTGAAGGAAGAGGCTGCTGCATGGCTGAGGAGTAGCTCAGGCAGGGAGCTAGGGGGATATCCTGGGATTTTCAGTCACGTTATCCTGACTTGGGAAGTTGGTTGTCCTCCTTTAGTATTCCAGGCAGCCATCCTGAAAAGAAGTCCTTATCCGGTACTACAGGCCAGCCGTGTTCACAAAGGTCTCTTTGTAACACCCGTGTCTGTTGCATTGTTCCTCTCGAACAAAACCCTTCTGCCAAAGTCCCGGCTGCTTGGCTCTGAAAGTGCCAGGCTGGTAGTGAAAGGGGTGAGTTCCTGCTCGTTCCTCCTGTCCTGCCTTCTGCATCCTCTTGCCCCATAGCTTTCATCTCTCTCATGCTATGATGGGTGAGAGAATGAATGCAGGCGAGATGTGGTGGTGCAGCCCCTTCGCAGCCCATGTTTTTCACCAGCTTCACATTACCGGGTGGACAAAAGTCCTGCTTTCCAGACAGGTTTGAATGGGTTTGCCTAGTGTCAGACCTAGCATCCGGTCTCTGAGCAGATGACAGTGACCAGGCTTTCAAAAATGGGGCTGAATGCTCGGCCTGTGGGGAACTAAAGCACTAACCTCTTCATTATACAAGAAAGTTTTTAATGCATGTGTGGAAGGCTGCTTGGTGTATGAACAATCCACACTGCCAGGCACCTGGGAGCATTTGACAGCTTTTTAGTGTAATGCACATATTTGTGGCCCCTGGGGCAGGACACAGAGTGGGAGCAACATGCTCTGCAATCCCAGTACAGCCAAAGGCTGTGCCTGGACTTCCTGTTGCTGGAGGCTTTACCTGAATTGTCATGCAGTATTGTTAATACTGTCTGTTATTTCCAGTCAGCTAGCCCTGTACTCCTGCATCTATTCACCACTGCATTTTTCACTACCTCAGAGGAAAATCAGGAGAGATTTTCAACTAAAATTTCTGTTCAAGTTGACTTGTGTTTCATAATAGGAGGCTTAATAGGGAGGTAAGAGAGGTAGGGAACCCTATCCCTTTCTTCCTCTCTGGCTCTGCTTGTCAGACTTGAAAGGTCCCTCTAAGGCATCGATCAGATCTGGCAAACAGCAGCCAAATACTTGTGAGCCAGATAGAAACAGCTGCATGGTAGGTGTCATTTGTGATCCAGCCTTAATACAAAGCATGCCTAGGAACAGTTACAAATGGCTCCATAAAAAAAAAAAACAAAATACATAGCACAGGTAAGTAGCACCTCTTTTCTTATTTCATCTTTCCTTTTATCTTATTTGCTTTCGTATCTATGGTATGGAGAACACTTTCGTGTTGCAGAATTTTGGCCCCAGCATATTAAATTAAGTAAATGCTTAAGCAGTGTTCTATTTTAACTGTTTGCATACCTGAGTAGGAATACTTTTGTACTGCTACTTACCTTCATTAACCTTAGTGGCTAGTCTGGCAGGCTGGCTAGTTCTCTCTTTGATGTTTAACTTGATGCAAATAAAATTACCCAATCTAAGAGCTGCTGATAGCAAATCCCTTTACATACTGCAACCCCTAGGAAGCACAGACTTTGCAAGGGCATAGCCTTACAGCAGAGTACCTTCTGAAGGTTTCTCTGGGTAAGGGTAATGTGCCTTTTCCCTTGAAGACATCAGTGCTACAGGCTGAGGTTGCCTTTGCTCCCCCCTCCAGGGCTGGCTTTTCACTACTTGCTTACATTTTCCATCTTTGAATATTTTGGATTGGTATCAGAACCCCCTTTCCCAGTTTATTTTTATTTTAAACTTGCAAATTCTTGTCTTGTTCAAAGGCTGCAGTTAGCAACTGTAGAAAATGCACTATTTTCCAATAGCCTGTGTGCCTTTGCTGACAACTTCAATAAATATATTGAATTTCAATCTGGATCATAATATTTTATAATCTCACATTTTATAATCTCACATTCCAGGCAGTTACAGTTTGATTCTTCTGTCATTGTGAACTACTTATATTTTTAGCAGGCTGCTGAATAGCTCCTGCTGTGTCATATCATGCTGGTTTCTCTGTAGTATCTGGATTATAAGCCCCCAAGGAAACATATTCCGTGAAACAGGTTTGGCTCAGACTGGATGTTAAATCAAGGTTATAAAGAAGGCTGCACTTTCTTTTCTTTCTTTCCATTCACCCACTTCCTTCCTTTTCCTTCTTTCCGTCTCTTTCTTCCTGTTTCTTCTTTCCTTTTCCTTCTTCCCTTCCCTTCCTCCCTCCCTCCCTTTCCTTCCTCCCTCCCTCCCTTTCCTTCCTTCCTTCCCTCCCTCCTTCCCTCCCTCCCTCCTTCTTCCTTCCTTCCTTCCTTCCTTCCTTCCTTCCTTCCTTCCTTCCTTCCCTCCTTCCCTCTTTCCCTCCTTCCCTCTTTCCCTCCTTCCCTCCCACCTTGCCTCCCTCCCTCCCTCCTTCCTTCCTTCTTCCCTCCCTCCCTCCCCCCTTTCTCCCTCCCTCCCTCCCTCCCTCTTCCCTCCCTCCTTCTTCCTTCCTTCCTTCCTTCCTTCCTTCCTTCCTTCCTTCCTTCCTTCCTTCCTTCCTTCCTTCCTTCCTTCCTTCCTTCCTTCCTTCCTTCCTTCCTTCCTTCCTTCCTTCCTTCCCCCCCTTCCTTCCTTCCTTCCCTCCTTCCCTCCTTCCTTCCTTTTCTTCCCTCCCTCCCTTCCTTCCTTTTCTTCCCTCCCTCCCTTCCTTCTCTTTCATGTATCTGTTTCCTTTTGCCATATAGGAGGGGGGAATCCTCAGGAAAAAGAAAACCTTGAGGTTGTTCTCACCTACCATCAAGCAAAGTTTGCTGAAATGAACTTGTACATGCAAGTAGCAGGATCAAAAGGTTAATGACAAATAAAAGCCATGTCAATATACTGCTTTTGCAAGGAAATCTCAGATACATTTCAGAACCTTTAGAAAGTGGAGTACCTTTAAGTAGACTTTCAGTGCTCCATAAGCACTATGGACTTGATACTTGCAGTCGATTGCTTCATGTTTACTTTATAAAACAAACAGCAGCCATTAACTGCTATCCTTAATTTTATCCTTACTAAAATTTTAAGAGGCAAATAAAATACAAATCTAGAGATAACAAGCACATGTCTAACAGGTAGGTTTGCACATTCATGCAGACCTATAGCAGCCACTCCATGTGGTAGGGCTGGATATTATGTCAGTGCTCCCTTAAATCAGGAGATGAGTTAATAGTGGTGGTCTCCTGCAAAGATGAGTATTCCCTGCCATCTCTGTGATGCTGTTCCCATGGTATCATTTTGGCGACAAGTCCTGAAGAGGCGGGGAGGGATCGGAGCCGAGTGTCTGCTGGTACTATCGCACATAAACATGATCTACTTAATCTTCAAATGTCAAAAGAAAATGTAGCAAAGTCGGGCTCAGCTGGCAATACCAGTAGTAGGTTGGACACTTGAAAGTTAGAGATTCAGTAAATACAAGCTTTTTTCGCCTTGTTTGCTCTTACTTACTATCTCTATACCCTTTTCCCACCCAACACTTTGCTTCCTGACCCAGCAATAAATCGACTGATTTTTGTTCCTATTCCAAGAAGTTCAAACAAGAAATTTCAAACTCTAATAGAAAGCAAGAAATGGGACAAAGGAAATATACCAGATGGATTGTTTTCTATTTTTTTCTTGAGAGGAAATGTACAGAATGGTATTTGGATAACTTAATTTGTAAGGGCATAACAGAAAATGGAAGAAGGCGTTTAAGCATGTTTAGTGTCGAGGCAAACTTTTAACATGAAAAGATCACTTTGGCTTTCTTTTACATCCTTGCATTGAGGCTGGGGTTTACTATTGAGGGGGCAAAAAAAACAACCAAAAAGAGAAAAGAGCAATAGATGGGTTGCTTTTCCTCATGAAAAAAGGGACTCAAACATAGTCTTCATTTGGAAAGCAAATAAGAAAAAATAGACTTTGCAGGATTGAGTAACCCTTGCTAGCAGCTACTGGCACTGTGCTTGAATCTAAATGAGAACTGTACACTGCATTCAACTGCGTGTACAGCCTCTGCAGTTAAGCTGCAAAGGAGGAAGTAAAAAGTTATGCCATCTCCATATTTCATTGAAAGGCTATAGGTTGTTCGAGAAAAGGAGTGGTACAGATAGACACAGTTAAGAAAGTCACACAATGATTCCTGAAAGCTTGCAACCTTGCACCCACCCCTTCAGGCCTATACATTGATGACCTGATGTTTCAAAACAGCAAGGCCCAATAACCACCAAAGACAATAACTTTTTGGTCCCTGCCATTTTGGTGCCCAGCAAGTGGCTGGACAATGCAGGCATCCCATGGGCATGATGGGAGGTGGCACAAGCCCTTTTCTCACCTCCCTTGTAGGGCTGTGGGGCAGCTGCCCTCCTGAGAAAGCCCATTGCTGCCTAGCACAAGTAAGAGATGCTTTAACCATCTCCTTCTGTTCTGCTTTCCCACATGGGGTTTCAGTTCCCAGATGCCAAAATTGCTACATCGCTTTGTGGGTGGCAATGCCCACTTCATGTCCCTAAGGAGGGCACTGCACACAAAGGCTGAAGCTGGGAGGTAAATTATGGTGAAGCAATGCTCCTAACTGACTCTGTCACGCCCCACTTCTTCATATGGGTGAAGCATGATGCCAGACTATGCTTCAGCCAGACTTCCCCTCATGAAGGCTGAAGTGGTTGTTCATCCTCCCACCTTTGCATGAGTTAAAGACAAGAATAAAAACTTTCAAATGAGGTTCACAAGCCCATGCAGTGTCTCAGCTTTGAGTACTGCAGCGTGCATGATGGCGGGTAGGGATTTGCTATTTATCACAGACCTTCACCCCTAATTCCAGGTACAAAGCCAAACAATTTGAGGTGTGCAGCACCCCCAAGTCATTGCAATTAATGCCTTTTGTCTGCATCTGATAAACACTGCCCTACAGGGGTACCGTGTTTGTAAAGGAATGGAAGTGCAGGATCCTGATGCTCTGGGTCCTATGAGGAATTGCACCAACATAGTGAAGTGGCTGTGAAGCAGTGCTGGGACTGCTCCATCGCTGCCACTACAGCCCCAAACCCCAAGCCTCTTCCACCAGCTTGCTACAGTACCAACCACTTTTCTTATGATGTCCCCTGCCCGTCTAGAAACTGCTAATGAACATCAGAATTTCAGTTTGCCTTTGGAACCCACCACCAGTTGGATGGCAACTCTGGAGCATCAGGTAGACTTGGACATGGTCATGTGTATTAGTGAGCACTAGAGCTTGTCTCTCCAAATGATGCTCCTGCCAGTTTCTGTGAGTCTGCGAGGGTGGTGGGGTATTGCTGCTGATGGAGTTCTACCAGCTGGAGACCTGCAAACGAATTAACAGTTGACTGGTGGCCTTAGTTCTTATTTTTAGACTTCTGGTCCTTTGGACACATCTGAATTACCAGACAGGTTTATCAGATCTTCTTTGTATTTTTGATCTGGTAGCATTAAGTTGACTTGTTGGCTACAGACAATCTTTTCATTCAAGACCATATAAACGAAGTCACTGCACAGCTTCTGGGGTGGAGTTGTTTATTTGGAAGAATAAATATCTTATTAGTTCACTGCCATAAATTAGAGATATTTGTGTCTGGCACAAAAAATACGATTTTTTTAAAAAATTATTATTCTTATTCTCTTCCTTGATGCTCCTTTGTCAGATAAGATGGTAATGTACATGAATTAAACTTTTTATAGTCTTCCAAGCTTTGTAGCTTTGCCTTACTATACCAGAGCTGGAATACTTTGGGATCAAAGCATGCTTCACTGCACTGGAGGATACCAGCAAACTCTCTCCTTTACGATAGGTGATAAATGATTTCACCATTTTAGCAAGGAGGCTGCCTTCACCTGCAAAATCAGAACTCGCAGTGGTAATTAAAGGAACTGCTTGTACAGAGACATCAATGCTTGAGCAATCTGAGACTGCTGTGCTGAAAAAAGATGCTCCTTAGTTGCAGACTGTATAGATACAGCTGGCCTCTGGAGCTCTGTAGACTAGGCTATTTAAATAAATGGATTTGATTTACAACAACAGAGAATCTCAATTGTAATTTTAGTATTATAGACCTCCAGAAGACATAATTTCTGTTTTCTAACAGCATCATTTTCTCCAGGAATGTACAACATAAATGCAAATGAAATGTTCTGTGAAAACTTTAACAATCTCAGAAAAATCTCAGACAAACAAAACCAAGAAATCATGATATATTGCTTTTTTTGTCAGAAGGTTTCATTGTAATAATTTAGAGATGTTCTGTTCTGAAGAAGCAAAACCATTTCATTTGGATTTCATTATTTGCTTCACTTTATCCAGCAAACTACTGTGCCATGTTGTGTCAAGCTATAACATATCTTCTTATATCATCCATAGAACCCTAAGCATGGCTGCACTGCACCAGGCAGACGTCCACCCAACCAGCACCCTGTCTCCAGCAGTAATTAACTATCACTATGACTTCACTCCTGTGGAAGATCTGGAAGCTGCAATTCACCCCCTTTCTCAAAGGGGAGAGATCTAGATAAAGAAAGGAGGATAGGTATTTCTCCTGCCAGGTTATTTAACTGTGCTGTAAGCAGCTTTAGAAAACAGTACCACAAATGCTGGTGTCTTGTCTATGCTACAGCTTCTAGTCTTCCAGCTAGTTGAATTGGCTTGCCCTACTTTCAGTGTGGCTCTACAGCATTAACTTATATCTCAGATACAACAGAAGGGTGGTTTTGCATGACTATTTGCAGATGACAAATGCAGGCATGGGCAGCTCAGGCATGCACAGGGAGTGAAGCTGTGACAGCAGAGACTGAGGTGCACCTATGGCATGCACAGCTCAGAGTGCTTTCATCGCACTAACAGCCTGCTCTGCTAGCTGCTGCAGCTCTATCATAGTGTTGTACACAGTTCAGTGTCACTGAAACGATTGGTCTTGCTGGTTGTGAGTGTATTCCTCTTTTGATACCTAATTTTGAAGGCTGCCTGTTTTAAGCCAGAAGAACCACTAAAGAACAAAATGGCAACAATTATAATAGACTGAGCAACCCTTTTCTGTGTTGAACTGTAGTAGAATAAACTGCAAGAACCATGTTCCCAAACTCCAGAGCTTTTTTAGAAAGCTTAGAGCGCAGTCATGATTCCTTCCCAAACTTACATTGAAAAATCAACATTCTACAGCACTACATTTTAAACACTGAAAAAATACAACTGCATTATCCCATTAGTTTGATTTATTAGATAGATCAAAGTATTGAAACCACCAAATTAAATATTAACACTGCGTGACTGGAAGGGTAAGTTTAATGCTGGTGTAAATTTAGGAGTCTCCATGATAGGATTAATTCAAGCTTTCAGATTTTGCAAACCAGGGCTGTGGCCTTGCCACTTTAATTGCCAGAGTGGCCTTTTGAAATGGAAAAGGTGAACTTAGCAGGATGAGGCACTCAAATTCCAGAGCATTTCTTATAGTGATTTTGATCAGATCTTATAGGCTGGTAGAAGATTACAACCTCAACCTAATCTTACAGAGGGTGTAGCTACCCTCGGTCTCAGTGCAGACATGGGAACTGTGAAGGGATGGTTGAGGAGGGGATGAATAACAGGAGCTTTTATGAGCTTTGGACCAGTTATGACTAAGCCAGTCCACAGTCAGAGCTGTTGGCAGCCACAGCCATGTCTGTGAAGCTCAGAAACCAGGGAATCTGACAAAGACCTGTGTAATTAACTTGTCCATTCATTCATTTATTCGTTCATGCAGTGGCTGAGTTGCCAAGCGATTGGCCTAGTCCAGGAAGGAAGTATGCAACTCACAACCATAATTCCAACCAGCTTTTAGAAAAGCATCCCAAACAAGTTTCCTGTTTCTTTCCTACCAGGTTAAACAATAAAAATAACAAGGAGGAATCAACAACACAGAAATTACTGCCACTTAGGCAATGTACTAGTTAGTGGTGCTTGCTTGCTGAGCCTCTGAAAAAGCCTCTGGCTGTTGAGTGAATCTGCTGAGTTCACCTGAGTTATCTGCACCAGTGATATTAGGAAGCAGCAAACCCACTGGCTGTCCTGACCTCTGGAGCCCTGGAGCTCACCCCCAGCCTGCTGCAATGCGACAGACTGGGTAAGAGCTTACAAGGATGGACAGTTGCATTTCCAAACACATACCTCAGGGTCTGGCTTGTCACCATGAGGCTGTGCCCTTGTCAGATATTCTTAGATGAGGTATGATGCCTGCGGGAAATCTCAAATCTTTCCACCTATTTTCCAAGGCTTTTCAATTAATGTTGCTCACAGCAACACTGGTAAGTCCTTTTTCCTTCTCTGTGAGGTTTGTCTTGGAGACAGCCAGCTAGGGTGGCCAAGGAGTGTAGCATGGACCAGCAGGAAACCACACCTAAGCTTGCTGCATCAGCCTCTTCTAGTTAGCAGCATGCCCAGACACTTAACACCCTTCCTGTGTCCTTCAACCTTCAAAGATTTCTTTTAGGACTGAAAATTTTCCCTTTAATGCTTCATAGGTAATGGGAAAACTCGGTCCCCTCATCCTGGCCAACATCTTGAACTGTAGGGTGAGAGCCTGGACAGGCTTTGGCAATCACAGTGCATGGTCTATAAAATGTCATTCAGGCATCTTTTCCTTTGCTCTCGGTGCTATGGACAGGCACATTTAGCGCACAATGCACAAAATGCTGATCTCCAGGCAGGAGACTCACTCATCTCCTTGGGGGTGTCTGGGAAATTTAGTTTTCAGCTTATTCTCACAGTGGTGCAGGGTCAAGGATTTTTTAAAGCTTTCTTTTTCTTTCACAAAGTCTTTACCAGAATATACACACTGTGAGCACTGCGCTGCCCTTGAGCTGCCCTTGTCAGCTTGCTGGTCCTGCAGGTAGGCTCCCCACACAGGTCACCATTCAAAAGATACTTTGCATCCTGTCCTTGTCTGCTGGGATGTATTATGATTTCAGCTCTAACAGGATCTGCCTGCACCCTCACTGTGCTATTCCCTCTGCCAAGGATGTGATTTCTGTTGCATGGAGTTGGCAGTTGGCAGCCCTGGGAGGCTGAGCCATTTCCCAAGCTCAGATTTCTAGACTTTCTTCCTTTCAGACAATATGGACTGTGTATAGAGACCAGGAAGCTTTATATAGTCAAAAGGCGGCTTTTCTTGAGAGGTTTCTTTTCCTGAGAAACACCTCTAGTTTACCTCACCAGGCAGTGAAATGAGGATGCTGAATGCATTCTTTGGTGTGTCAGGTGTAGTGTGTGGTATCAACTATCTTCTAAAGCCCATTCCCCTCTGGGAGGAGAGAAAAATGTGCTCCGTTCACATACTGACTTCATTTACCTTATTTGTTAAGGAAGTGACGTGTCCTCTTGTGCATGGATGTGGAGTGCCTTCAGGACTGAGTTTCTCCCTGGGCCACTGATTCCCAGACCCATCTTTGCAGGGCTGGTGATGAAAGGCTCCATTCACACACACACACACACACACACACTCCCGGTGCGGAGATGAGAAGGGTGAGGTGGTTTTGTGCTCTGTTCTGCTGTTTGCAGAGAGCATCTCTAGCCTCTGAAGTCCCTCAGACTTTCCTGCTGCCGTTTTGACTCCAGTACATTCACCTGGAGGATGAGATCAAGGGATGTGACATTTTAAAAATCCCTGACACCATTATGAACTCCTCTTCCATTTGCATGTGCCTTTATCTCCTTCAGTGGGGAATAGCCCTTCTGAGCCCTTTCTTTCCTTACCTTATGTTGCCTGTAGCTTTTCTTTCAGTGCTCATAACCCCATCACACACCTAATTGGCTTGTGCAGCTCTGTCCAGCTGAAAATTGGTTATTGCCATTTGCCTATGGGCTGGTTGTCCTTTTATGTTGTGCACAGCATCTTTCATGGCTCCTGTGAGTAAGCCCCTTCCCTTTAATGGTGCTGTCACCAACCTCTCTACCCATGCTGTGTACCATAGGTTAATGCTGCTTCTTTCTCAGGCAATGTAATCTGTTGCTATTCTTGCATCTTTTCCCAAATGGTAGGCATAGCTGTGTCTTGTCAAGGCATGTGCATCATACGTGGTCTTTCAGTGTCTCCCAGCTCAGTAGATATTTCGTTTAAGGGCTCTTTTCAGAGTCTCTGACATCCTTACACCAGCCTCATTCTGTTACGGTTGACTTCCTTTGCTTGGCAAATCACAATTCCTTTCTCCAGAGTTAATTCTGCTGCCTGCAGTAGCCTGCAGTCTCTGCCCCAGACAGCATTTGCAAGGGAGGTACTTGCTAGGGTCTGCTTCTGAAGCTGTAGCTTTGGCTCTGCCATATGAGGGCAAACTTTCCTTTTTGTACCCTCTCTCTGAAAACCTCAAATTTATTTTTTTAGCTTTTAGATTATAGGACTCACATTTCTACTTTTCTTTTATTCTTTGCCCAGCAGATTTGAGGATTATTTGGGAACACCAAGGAATGGCTTTGTCTCCTGCCTCTCCTGTCTTTTGCTGGCAACCTCTGTTACCCTTACTGTTCTCACTCTCAATTCACCACAGTTTATAACCTCTTTCGTTGTCCTATTCAGCTCCAGTGTGTTTCAGCTCTGCCAGGTCTTTTGCCACCTCTGGTCTTACAGAAAGAATGTTTTTTTTTTTTCATTTATTTAGCTTCTGAGGCTGTGTATTGATGTCCTTGTGACACCAAAAGTCCCTCTTGGCTTTCTCATCACAGCCCAAGCTAGGGCCAAGAAGACAGTGAGCCCCATGGTTTCCTGCGACCTCTCACCCCTTTGTGCCCTGAGCATCCCCCTACAATCAGCAGGCCTCCAGGAACTTGACCAGCTGTAGAGAGTGACTGGATTTCCTTTGGGGTCCTTGGTCATGCACAGCACTGGACCTGCAGAGTGTCTCTGTAGAGAGGAATCCAAATCAGTCTTTTGTAAAGGTAGCAACAAGTAACAAGTAGCTGTGGTTTAAAGTGTTTTTTCTCAAGTTCAAAGGTGCTTATATTTGTAACTGTATGAGTCTTTACTGTTTCTATACCTGAAGTCTGCCTATGATTTACATTTGTAGTTCGAGGCATATTCTATACAAGAAAAATGTTCTTGCATTTTTTTTTGGGGGGGGGGGGGGAATCATAAAAATTTGCATGAGATGCCAAAACTTCACTCACATCAAAATCCATAATAAGATCTATTTAAATTCCTATTCTAGGCTTATGGTATTGTGGAATAATTAAGTTCATATGTTCATTTGGACTGAATAAACTGCAGTACTCTAAGGAAATTCAGTGAGCTTCCCTTCTGCTGTGGAGAACTGAAGGCAAAGCCCCGAGCTGTCAAGGACCAGGCAGTGATGGCACCAATTCTGCACTTGGTGCAAGGTCACAGGTTGCACCAAAAGCCACAGAGCGTTGCTGTCTCTCATTAGGTGAGGATCCTGCCTTGGGGCTCTCTTGCTATAGTCTGAATTATTGCAATCTCCCTTCTGCAATTTTGGCATCTGCCAGTATAGGCATAGATTGCATAGAAGCTGGGGTCGGCAGGCAGCTGTGTACAGATGTGTCCTTGTGGCTCTGCTCCCACCAACTGCTGTGGCTCCAGGAGTTCATCTGAGTTCAAAGGGACTTATGTGTGTATAAAACTAGAGACCGGCATGGATTTCGGGGCAATTAGAAAGCTGCCCACAAGGAGAGCCGAAAAAAGTACTTGTTTCTGGCCTGGTTTGGTAGGTGGGAGTTTCGACTTGGGACATTTATGAAGCTGGGATTTTGGTGAATTGGCCAAAATGACTGTATGTATGAAGAGGTACCTGCAAAAAGGTATTAAAATGCATAGTTTTTGTAGCTGATGGTGCAGTCTGAGCATCTGACCATTCCACTGTAATGACTTTTGTCCTAATAACTTAAATGGTTCCCTAAACATTAACTTGAACTTGCTCAAGGGAATGGCCTTTCTTTGCTTATAATAATTTCACATGAAGTACAGCATGCACATTGGAGGGTAACTGGAGTTAATGTCAATTATGAATCACCAATTTCCTGCTCTAAATAGCATATCTTTTCAGCAACTTTGCATACAGCAAACTCCCCTGCAGTTTTAACCCGAATTATTTAGCTGAGACTGACTTTCATTTAGTGTTTCCTTTTTAAACATCAGATTTTGCACAGGGAGTGGCCTCACAAACCTGAGTGGTAGACACATAAATTGGCTTTAATTTTTCATGGCAAACAGCGGAGAAAAACATCTTCTCCACTTTGTTTTCTTGCATTTTTACTGCCAGAAATTCACATTGTGTGGGTGTTGGTAGGAGAATGCAATAAAATAAGGTTGCCATTATTAGTATCTGGTTGTACCTTGCCTTGTCATTTTGGCAGCTCTAAGTGAATTTATGGAAAGGTTTTTGTCATTATGAAAATTTTATTCAAATCACAGTCCTAACCCGATATTATACTGAAGAAAGCAATGATGCCTTTTCCAAGGAAGTGGAGATACTCCTGCCAACTTAGTGTTTTCTCTTTCTCATGCAAACCATCCTAGAAATGAAGCTACATTTGACCCTCAGAGATATGCAAGCTACAAGGAAGCCCTCAGGATCTGACCCATGCTCAGGGAAGCTACTTTACATCACATTTAGAAACATTAACCTCAGTTTGTACTCAGAAAAAACTGAGTGGCACTGAGTCCAGTTGCGGCACTGGATGCTGTCTAGGGCTTTCTGAAGAACTCTGACCTCTTCAGGAATATGGTGGACAGGAAACAGCAGAAATGTTATTTGTCGTTTAGCACGGCAGGGCAGAGACCAACATTGGTACCCAAGGTGTGCAGTGTGTCACCCACATGAGGAGGTGGAGATGCTAATGCTGGAGAAGCATGGGAGAAATTGCCAGAGACACTACATGTAACCTATATCCCAAGGTCACAAACTCCTTGTTGGAAACCTGGAGGGCATGATCGGAAGTCATTCATACAAGACACTGGAGTTAATACAGACTGCTTCTAGATGTGGTTTAGGGATCCTGTAGAACACATCATAACTGTTCTTTGATATGCAGATAAACATTTGACAGATTACAAATGTTCATAGAGAGACTTTTTCAACCTCTATCAGGTGGAAGAAATACACTGCAAATTGCATACTGCACATAAGTGTCATTATCCCACAGCTTGACACAAAACTGTCCCTGCAGCCTTGGCAAAAAAGCAAGATCTGTAGTATTGACCTACTTACAACTATAGGTAGCTGGTATGTTACGTATCTACCACATATGCTTGTAAAATAATTTGAAACAACCATAAAGGTGGAATTCATCTGCCGTAATCAAGTCATTCAACATCTGGATGACTATGAACTACTCACTCTTGGCTCCCTTTGTTATTAATAGAGATAAATAGATACTGTCAAAAGGCAATTCCACCTCATCCCTTCAGGCAGTACCTATTTGTGGTTTTTACTGACAATAAAAGGATCCTAGCTGGGACTGAGATATCCAGCTTCAGGAAGGGCAGATAAATCCCACAAATGTCTGCAGAACTGCTGATATAGATTGGTGAGATTCAGAGAAACAGTAGTTTTCCTCGTTCTCCATTGGGTATAAAGTAATGGCAAAGGACACCAGACAAGTGCAGCCGGTCACTCCAAGGGTGATGAGGACAGGGATCATGGTGGCCACAGTCTCCTCTATGAGAAAGAGACTCTACCTACCAGCAGTCTGAAGGCAGAAAAAAGGACATCTTTACTCTTTTATTTATGATTTTCTCATAGGATTGAGTTGCCTTTTTGTCTGTCTGCCCTGATGTCAGTGCTAACCTTCCCCTGCCTGACTGCCACCTCTCTCTCTCCCACAGACATGTTCAAGCCACTGTTTGTCCAAGATATCACCTTGGTATATTTGTTTTCCTTTCCAAGCTCTTCAGCTTGTCTTTTTTAAGCATCGATACTCCAATGTCATTTATTCCTTGTAAGCAGCACACCTCAGGGGAGCCCGACCTGATTGACTACTCCTCCTTGCAGAAGGAGACAGGGGGACACCACCTTCTGGTCCTCCGGCATCCACATTTTCAAGTCAATCTGAAGTCTAGAGTGTAGTCCACAGGCAAGATGTCTTTTTGACTTTTGTCGTAAAATGAATAAGTAAATAGTTTAGACCAAATTTTCACTGCCTTCTCCATCTTATTCCCAAGATGGAATCTTGCGTAATAAAGGTGCATGTGTAAAGCACTGAATAAACATTTCCAGATACTGTGTCTTAATAACACACATTCATGGATACATATAAACATTGAAAGAAGAGGCCCATCTAAGTTACAGAAGAATATATGTGTTTAAGCATAAAATAGCCTTGCAAAATGAATCTGAGAGATCACACAATGGGGAGAAAGAAGAAATGAAAAGCACTGAGTGTTGAAACAGACTTTTGTGGTAGAAAATAATTCCCCTAAGATTTATGGGTACCTCTTGTCTGCACAAAGTATGTATTCATTATACAAGTATTATGATGCTCGTTACTGTAGACCACCATTGCACTTTCAGTTCCTTCTATGTTCCCAACTACAGAAAGAACACCAATAACCAAGCCTCAAATATAAACCACCGTTTAACAATTCAGTAATGGCACAAAGGATCATCCTTCCCTGAACTGCATTCTTATACATCCTACTCCCTCTAACTGCTGGCAACAATAGCGTGCATGTTATTTTCTGTGTGTGAGTATATATCTACACTTAAAAATTATCACTGCGTGCATGCTCCATTTGTGATCTTCGTAGACACAACCAGCACAGATACCAGGTAATGCCTCTTCTGACAGTACATTTGATGGCATGGAGGTCTGTTACCCACTGTCTCAGAATGTAAAAATTGCCTGGGGAAAACTAAAAAATGGCAGCACTGGAAAATCCTGCAGAGGAAAACAGAAGATTGATTTTGCATTTCTGAATACATTTTACAACATGCACATGATGGAGAGGTGAAATCCTGCTCCTTTGAGGAAGCAACAGGGTTTATGATGATGACAATGGGGCAAACAATTTGGTCCCACTGAATTGCAGGTGATGGTAGTACAATGCTTTTCAGAGGACAAACATGAGTTTTGTAGGTCATTCAGTGGTGGAATAAGGAAACCAGGAAATTAGGGTTTCATGTCTGCAACGCATTTCATGAGGATGGAACTAGGCAGGTTGGTAGAACTCCATGAAGAGGTGGATGCATGGAGTTCTTCACCTCTTAAAAAACAGCCTGAGTCTTTGAGGGATGGATTTGTCTCACCTAATTTTACCTCTTTAAAAATATAGGTATTTTGTCCAGCTGAGTCAGCAGATTTTCTGGTTGTTCACAGAGAGAAAAACTATTATTGATGCTGACCTGAAACTTGTCTGAACTCAAGATAATTTGGGATGGAAACTTCAATTTGCTGCTGGGAAATCCTAAACTTTATTTTCAGGCAACTACTGTTAAGTGAGATAAACTCCTTTTGAAGGGAACTCAGATAAGAACTGATGGGAGTAGGATACCTTAGGTCTTCTGGAAACCTTATCTAATGTCTGGGGTCATCTCAGATGTCTAATTGTCTTTGAAAATTGAGCTCTGAGCTCCTGTGCTTTCCACTTTTATTTGTTTCTTTAAAATGACTGGTTTTATGGGTGGGATTAAGTTATAGTGGTTGAGAGAGCCTAAAGATTTATGAACAGCTATGAAAAAGTTATGGGCCACAGTGTTCTTGAGGTGGCGGCAGGCTAATTTTGATGCTTCTACTCTTGTGCTTGTGATAATGTGTAAGTTCATTCAGAAGACCACAAAGAACAGTGTCACTTTATAACTCACCAGCCTATGAGGTCAATTAACTTCCAACTAAGTTCCACTTTCTGCTAAACACGGCTTTGAAGCTGAAGATAAAAAATTGAAAGCCAATTTTTTTTTTATATTTTTAGTCTAATATCTGCGGATTTTCCTGTATTTGGAATTTGTAGCTGTGGTAGCAAACTGCTGAGCATTACTTCTCAAAAATACCACTGTTTGAAGTACTATTGATCGGTGTTATTTAAAGTATGCTTAGCACCCAGCAAACAATTAGTACAGATATTGCCACCTGTAGATGACACAACGGTAAGAAACCTAAGCTACATCAATAAAAAACTTAAGCATCATTTTCAGTAAGGACCAGGAGTAGGATATCTACTGTTTCCTGGATAATATAATCCAGGAGCTACTTAGGCAGGCCTTTGTCTCTTGCCCATGGCAGGCCTTTAGTGAAAGCAACTAGAATATGTGAGCCACTCTCTTGCCCATGGAAAAAGAGAGAGAACCTAGCAGTATAATCAGCAAAGGGCCGATAGCTTCAATTTTAAAGGACGGTGTTGCCTAAATTAAAAAAGATTGCTATGTGTAGTCTGTCTGTTTAAGGTAAGTGTAGTGCCAGGCATTTCAGCTTGCAGTTACAGCAAGGCAAAGATGCTGGTGAGCTCTGCCATAATTCACCCTGGGTAGCTGCAGTAGCATCTGCAAGGGAAGCAGAGAGCGGGTACACATATGGTTGGTGAGAGAAACCCATGATTGACTTAAGAGGCAAAACAATATAAACACTGAATATAAGGGGAAAATGTTCGTCAAAACTCACATCCTGAGAATCTGGGTCCTAAGTGGATCATTTGTTTATCCCACCACCAAACCTGCCTCTGCAGCAAAGCAAGCCAAAGAACATCTCCTTTATTGTTTCCATGATGCTTAATCATCTACTAGCCATTCCCCTTTTAGATTATTCTATTTTTAAGGCATAATTTCCATCTGTTCTTTGATCTTATACCACATAAGACATTTAGCTAATAACATCATCCATCAAATACCAACTTTCCTTTAGAGTTCAAATGAATTGACACAGGACCCTGTCCATCTGCTGGACAGTGCCTCTGAACAGATCCAGCTTGTGAATGACCAGCTATGTTGCCTATTTTTTAATTAAGCAGATAAGGTCTGTGTTTCCCATGATGCCGCAGGACAACTAGGGGGCACTCCAAAGGGAAATGTGGAGATGAGAAGAGCATTCGGTGCATCCAGAGCTGTAATGTGATTGTTATAAGTGGGATTTTCCAGCGGATGGAGTCTGCTTTCAGCCCCTTGGGGTTTTTTTGTTTGGTTTTTGTTTTTATTTGTGTAAACCCACAGTATTTATATAAAAGGTTTGAATAATAATTTTCAAACTTGGCATTCTTCAGAGGAAGGTGGGTAAAGCAGAAAGGTGGTGTTTGCTTCTGTGAGCAAACTTTTGACTTTATTTGAGAGAAACTTTAGCATTTCAGGGCAGGTTATCTCAAGCATCAGAATTGCAGATTTGCAGACAAGTATTTACACAGAAAATGCTTGTCTGCCTACCCAACTGGAGAGCCAGGGAATGTCAGATGATTTAGGTGACCAATTGTAGTGAAGCAGCACTGCTTGAGTTAAGGGTATCTGAGATCAATTGCAGTCACAAAAATGTTAAGAAAAACCTGCCAGGAAAAAAGGAGATTAGTGAGCAAACCAAGGAAAAGGTAGTTTCTCAATGGATATTTTCCAAGTGCAGTGGATATAAATTTTTTTAAATTGTTACTTTCAGATTCTTCACTTAGCTCTGTTACCTTGCTTCTCAGTCATTTGCTTTATCTTGCATTTGTTTAAGAAGGAATTTGATTCAGGATTTATATTCGACTGGCTTACACATGCTGCAGCATATGTATCTCCATATCCAAAACAATAACAACAACAGCAAAAAAAGCGCCTACATTTCCTTCTATTTCCTGGCTTGCCAATAATAAGAAGTCCCTGCAGAGAGGAGCTTGGCTGGTGGTGTTTTGTGATTTCTCAGATAACAAGAGCTTCACATTTCTGTGGAATTCCCATTTGCCAGTGAGCTGCTGCTGCTGCTGCCCTGATTGATATATGACTGCAATGGCACTTTTCCATTTGACATTCCCCCCCGCTCCCCCCCCCCCCCCCGCCTCTCTCTCTCTCTTAAACAACAGCCCTAACTTTTGTGTGTTGCAAATATAAAAGGCAAGCCATGTGACAGAGGGACAGAAGAACAAAAGCATTTGGAAGTAACAGGACGTCTTTTTAGCTCTCCGAAGATTTTGAGGGGAAGAAGGAGCAGTGCATTTTCCAAAGGTAAGCACACAAATATATTCCTCCAGGTTTTGAGTACTACAGGGACTTAAAATGAGCTCTTAATCTCCTTATCTGACAAATGCATGCACTCCTTGTACCATTTTTAAAACTAAAATGTGTTGATATGGAATTGTATCTTTATCTCTCCTGACTGAAGAATGACTGTACGTGGTCAAATAGGTAGTCTGGTGTGCTTCTAAGTAACTTGGTTAAACGTCTATTGTCATGAGCATGCTGCGATCATGTCTGCAGGTCTGAGCTGGTCCTAGCTGTATGGCTTTGGAGTGAATGGACATGCTGGACTCTGCTCTGAATTCGAGAGAGCGGCGATATTGCCAGCACTGTCTTTGTCCCATTACAATAGGGCTCTGTGACCACAGTCAAGCCTCCTAGTTTAAAGCTGGACTGTTTACTTTTATCACTATTTATGCATGCTGTTCTCTTGCCAGTCATCTGCCAGAGTGCTTAGAATAATTTGAAACAACAGGCAATATTTATTTCTAGCTTTGTGTGTCATGCTTTGCAGGAGCACTCTTAATTTGCACATTATTATTTATCCAAACTTCTGGAAACCTTTCCTATGAACTGAACAGCACTGGTTACGGATCAGGACAGATTTAACATACACTGTTGGTTGACTGAAAAATAAGGAAAGCCACAGTGTTTGCCTTTGCTGTAATGCCGAGGGGTATATTTAGTAGGAAGCCGACTCTTGTCAGTGCAACTTGTAATGCAATGTGGCTGTGCAGTTGGTAGCTGACACAGGAGGATGCTGCAGGAACCCAGACTGCCTGCTGAAGGAGAGAGAGAGACTCTCCTCATTTGCTGGCAGATATTTCACTGTGTATCAGCATCAGAGGCACGAGCATAACTGTTCTCTCTGTCTTAGGGACAACAGAAGAGTTTACCTGGTTTGAGCCCAGTGATAAAGTGTAGTGTAACTGCAAGGCACAGGAACGGACACTACCCTGAGAAAGCCTGACTGAAGACAAAAGCCCTGTCTCCCTCCTAGGATTCAGGTAAGTGAATTCGTCCTATAAGAGTTCAAATGAATAGGTCCAGCAGCAAAAGAAAAGAGTAACAAAGATGAACCATGTGAAGACTAATCTCAGTTTGATGTTAACTAACTTTTAGCATCAGTAAGGCAGGCTCACACCGCGTATGGGGGGGGGGGGGGGGTGGGGGAGTGGAGCAGTAATTTTCTTGTGGCTAATCTGCATTTGCAAGACTGTGTGTTTGTGTTCTGACTCTTGTGGGACTGTCAGGCAGATTTCTTATCCTACCCCTCAAGTTCATTAACATTTCTCCCATAGCCTCCCCATGACACGTCTTATTTATTCTGCCTGGGACAGATGGCATGACAAATAACTTCTTAGGGTTTCTGCAGCTCTTTAAAGATAAAAAAAACAAAACAACCCTCCTATATGCTAAATGTTACTAACAGTTCCTAAAGCTTTGTAAATGCCCCAGTGGCTGATAGAGTTGCTCACCCAGGGGTGAGAACTTTGCATATTAGAAAAGCGCAGGCAAATGATTATTTAAAACTGACAGTGATTTGCTTCAAATCAGCTCCCTACTGCAAACCTATTTTCTGATAGAAGCAACTCAGCTGCCTGGTGGAGTCAATAAATGTGCATGTAATAAGCACAGTCCTGTTATTTGTCCCTCCTCAAAAGAACAGTTACATTTTGGAACTGTATTTCCTTCCTTCCTTCCTTCCCTCCCTCCCTCCCTCCCTCCCTCCTTCCTTCCTTCCCTCCCTCCTTCCTTCCTTCCTTCCTTCCTTCCTTCCTTCCTTCCTTCCTTCCTTCCCTCCCTCCCTCCCTCCCTCCCTCCCTCCTTCCTTCCTTCCTTCCTTTTTTCTTCTTTCGTTCTTACGTTTTCTTTCTTTCTCTTTCTTTCTTTCTCTTTCTTTCTCTTCTTTCTTTCTTTCTCTTTCTTTTTCTTTCTCTTTCTTTCTCTTTCTGTTTTTCTTTCTTTTTCTTTTTCTCCTTCCTTCCTTCCTTCTCTCCTTCCTTCTCCCATTCCTCCCTTCCTTCCTCCCTTCCTTTCTCCCTTCTTTCCTCCCTCCCTCCCTCCTTCCCTCCCTTCCTCCCTTCCTTCTCCTTTGAATTACTAATGATGTTCACTTTTGCTCAGGCTGTAGGACCTTACTCATATCTGTGAGCAGTTATGCACATGAATAATTCCCTCAGCCTAAATAGAACTATTTATTTGGTGAGTCATTACCAGCTTGAATCAGGGGTTCCTAATGTGACTTATATAGACATGCTCTTGATGGATTAATTAAATCTTATTTGCAATACTAGTACTGTAAGAAGATGCTTTAAGATTTTCCATTTAAGAGCAAATATGGAAGCAATAGGTATTTCAAGCTTATAAAATGGAATTTGATTTAGTGAAGTGGTATAATTAGGGACTGCTGCAGATTACTTAAAAGCTCAGATCTTTACCTGAATGTATCCCATGTAGGTTTCCTGGGTCTGCACAGCACCTGGTTTTGATCAGATGCATGTACATTGATGATTCTCACTTGCAGAGCGGGATACTTGTTACATGTAGAATGGGTACGGTTTACAGTAGCAATACCCCAGGTAGCTTCCTATGCATGGCTGATCTCCACAAAAGCCATCTGCCCCAACAGAATAATCTCTCACATGCCATTGAGGCTTGTGACAGCGTTTTGCTTGCTTGAGTTGCCAGGATAGCAGTCTTTTGTGCCCTGGTGGGAGGAAAGAGAGCTAGCTCCTTAGGGGCTTGTATTGATGCCTTTGTTGACTCATTTGGCAGGGACTCTTCCTGGAATCAGCTTCATTTCCCCTAGGACCAACTGTGTCCCCTTCCTGGCCTGGCTGCTCTCAGATGCACTAGGAAGCACTCAAGGTTGTTCTTGGACCTCGAAGTGAGTTGACTATCCGTGGTGCAAAACTTGCATGAAGCCGCTGAGACTTTTGTTTTTGCAACAAGCCTGGTGGGTTGTTTGTTTAACTGAAAAAAAAAAAGAGAAAAAAAAAATTATTTTTTTTTCCCAAACACTACTCTTGTCATTACAATTACAAATATTAGGTAGTTGTATTACAAATACTAGAAATTCCTCTGCCTCAGATGAGTGTGAGGAAAGACTTGTCTCTATGAGTTTTAGAGAAGTTTTGCTACATGAGACTGTGCACAGTCCCATGTTATTTGAACAATCCACCTCTTGAGTGTGGCTGGAAGTGGCCACATCAAAGAAAGACCTAGAGACCCTGTGGCAGGCAGCTACAGGGTAACTTGCTGTGGTGAAGGATTTTCCCTTAACCCTATCAATTGAACTCTGAGTCCTAAGAGTTTATATCCCTTCCAGAAACTTTAAAAATAAAACCCTTGCAACTGTAACCCTCCCATACATAACAGGTCCTTTTGCTGAGCCCAGCTAAACTTTTGCCCTCTGTGATATCTTGTTCCACCGGATCATTGTCAGTTGTGTAAACATGTGTTTCTTTTCATCAGTGTTAAATGTGCAGCCTCTCAGCTCCCCTGCCCTTCTCCACGTCCTGTATCTCGGGATGGGGTGAGTAGCCATGCCCAGATTGCTTTTTTTTCTGCTGTCTTGCTTCCTGCTCGACAGCCCTTTCATTGAAACTCAGTTCAATGGCAGAAGAAAGGTTTAGTTGGGTCAGGTTAGCTTGGGTGCCTGAGTCTCCCTGGTCAGGAGTCCTCCACTTTGCTCACACTTCTGCCCATGCATATGAAGAGATGTTTCAGTGTCTGCTGACTGTGATCAGCTGTTATTTCCTTTTTATATGTGTCAGAGGGGAACATATTAAAATTTCTCAGTAGTGGTATGTTAGGAATCCCTCTGATGCCCCACCTCTAACTTAGCAGAACAATAAAAGCAAGGTTGTAGTAAGCCTTTGAGCAGCTGGCTGTCTATATATTCCTCCTTTTTTCACATAATCTAATTCAGACTATTATCTGGGTAGCTGTGGCACTACCACTTCCAGACACCATTAGGCTTTGTCCTGTTTGCCGGAATTTCATTGCGTGGCATGGAGTTCCTTTCTAGCATAGAGAAGTGTAGCCTTTCTTCTGGTGTCCCGGGTAGCAAGCTGCTGGTGCCATGGAGACACTGGTCCTAGGAATTCCATTGCATCACCAATTTTCAGCTTCTCTTTGTTATTTTTCTACTTGCATCAATCATTGTTACAGCTTACACTTGTCACATTTATGTGCTTATTATTACTGAGCTGCAAACTGTGTCGGTCTGGCAGTGTGGAGGCAGCACAGGTTATGTTGCCCTTTAAGACATGTGAATTGAGGATCTGAGTTAATGCCTCAGCTCTGGTTTGGCAAAGGTTAAGCATACCATGGCAGTGACAATCGCATTACTGTCATAGCAGCACGCTCAAAGAGAGTGGGACCTAGGAGAACGCTGTTTCCCTTGTTAGAAGACATTAAATTGTTACCATGAGCCAAATATTTAGGTTCCCTAATTATCAGAGGCTGAGGTATATGGACGGCGGTCTGAATTTTGAATGTGTATAAAAGAAGAAAGGATTTTGCCCTTCGGGTCAGGGAAGAGGCAACATGCCCTTCAATGATGTGCTATCTCCAGCATGCATAGCACTGTCTGCTGGTGCCAGTGGCAGGGATGTCTTTGCTTAGTTTTAAAGAATAAGAAACCCATTGCTATTGCTGCATCTACTGACCACTACAGTCCCTTGTGTTCTCTAGAAAATATGCAAAAGACAGAATAAAAACTGCCCACCTGCTTGTAACACACTCCAACAGGTAGAGGACATGCCTGAATGCCCTAGGCCTCTCAGCAACTTGTAATTTGGCCAAGAGTCATTTTGCCTCATGTTGGGTCATAAGACTAAAGCAGAGGTAATACTGGAGCAAATGCTATAGCTAATGCTTTGCTGTGAATATCTGCACTTTACCCAGTGGCCACCTTTGCTGGTTTGCCTGTTGAGAGGGATGGGCAACCCTACTTAGCTCAGCTCTGCACCTGGTGTTTCAGTGAGGAGTGATCCCATCCGGCACTCTCTGGATGAGCAAGTGGAAAACTGTATTCCTCTTAATTCCTGTCTCAGACTCAAGACCATGACTATTCTGATATTCGGCGAGACACAAGAATAAAGAAAGAACCTAAGGCTGGCATCACCTCACCATTAAATGTCTCTACTAGCTCATTAGAGAGAGATCCCATGCATGCCCTTAATCAATCTATTTAAAGTTTCCTGGAAGCAGGAAAAGGAAAGAACAAAAATACAAGCGCTCTTTTGTCCGCCAGTAGTTATTCTTTGCAAGTATATTAAAAACCTTTTCTCCATGTTGCCCTGTCTGCTGGCAGGGTGCCAGCTTGCAGTACCCACTAGAGTTTGTTATTTCAACCACCGAGCAGGAAGGTGCTGTTAGCTCCCCCTCTCCTAGCTACCTGAAGGACTGGAAATGTTCTTGGAAACTTCAAAAGGAGAGGGAAACTCAGCCAGCTCAAGTGCTGTTCAGCTTAATTTGTTCCACCTCATGCATCGGGTCCCTGCTGAGTGAACACTTATGGGAGCCTTGCACAAGTTGCCCCATCAAAGCCTGGGGAACCAGTCCCATGCATGCTCATCCCATGCCTACTCATGCTCCAAGGGTGCTTGCAGCAATGTGTTTTTCCATTACATTTGCTGCAATTACTATGTTATTTTTTATGCTTCAAATATGATGGTCTTTCTATTTTTTCAGTCTGCTTACAGTCACAGATATTCATCTCCTGAAACACTAAGAGACTTAGCGAAGCCTCACAGCAAGAAATGATGTGCAGGAGTTTCTCTCAAATACCATCAGCGTGTTTGACATTTCTGACTGCTCAGAGGTAGTGTCTATTTTATCTACTTGTTTTTTATGGGACAATAGTCCACAGCTGCTGGCTGGCAGGCAGTAGGACAGCACAGCTTCAGCAGGACCAGAAGATGTGCTCCTCTCCTATGAACACAAGGTGAAGAGGCTTGAGGCCCTTCTTTTGAGCCTGTTTCCTACTGTTTTTTTCCTTTCCCTCTCCTCTTGCCCACCTGCTGTTGCCAGCTTGTGCCAAGACTGTGTGTTGTGTACCTTCCATGCAGGTGAACACTACCCTGCAACCTACCGTGCAACAGGGGGATGAAGTACCTGTACAATGGGTGAGAACATTTCCCTGTGTGTCAGAGGGGACAAGCTTCCACACAGCTGGGTGTCAGCAGGGCAAACGCTCATTTGGCACAATGAGGCCTTGGGCAGGCTTTTCAGTTACTTACACCTGTAAGGATCTCACTCAAAGTGTTTAGTTTGGTATTTGCCCTGTCTCGGGAGGTGAAGGAACCTGTTCATGTGCTGCATGGAGACATTTCACAAACAACTGGAGTTCCCTGTGTTCACCTGCTACTTCACAGTTGCCACGTGGCTGCTCGGTGACTTTGTCAGGTGTTTTGAAAGGCAGCTGCAGAGCACAGAGAGGATTTTGATAGCATGTATAGGACGCCAGCCACTTCACTGCTGGAACAGAGAAGACCACAGTAAAATAACTAGATGAGAAGACAGCTACATTTATTTACAGAGCTAAAACACACACTGGAGCTGATAAAGCCTCTAAGTTTTCAACAGAAAGCAGGATCAGGCATAGCATCTTAGGTGGTCTCTCCTACTAGATAAACTGTTCTCTTAAATTGCTAAGTCACTTGTACAATTTTGTCCCATAGCACACAGTGCTTCCCAAGAGGTTTCCAGGCATGGTGCCGGTGGCTGTGGGAACTGAAAGACTTCTGAGTACTGTGGAGGCTGGAGGAGGTCTGAGAATAGATCTCTCCATGCGATGTGGCTGCAGGGCTGAAGAGCCACTACAATGGGGTTTAATGTGCCAGCACAGATGTGTCCTTAGAGCAAGACTTGAGCTCCAGATACAAAGAACAAAGCATGGCTTTGGGACACAGGTACCCCTTCACAAGGGTAGCCCAGGCAACAGTGCAGTCCAGCTGCTGCTGTCATCTGGTAGCTCTGGTGGAGCATGGAATAGCTCTAGGGGCCCCTCAACTGACAGGCCAGCTGAGGTCCTGGCAACTTATTGCAGGAGCAGAAACAATGGTTCCTCAAGTACCCTGAAAGCACAGATCCATCATTCAGAAATCCCCAGCAGTGGGGACATGACAGCACTACCCCATGCCCAGAGGATGATTGTTCCTCCTTGCCTTCCCATCCCCATCCCTTTCATAGCCCTCCTCATAGAGAGTTTAATCCTGCAGAACAAATCCTGGTATAACCTGACAGTGTAGTTTGCCCAACAGCCATTTCCACTTCAGTCTAGATCTTGGAGCACAAAACCCCCACATCCTCATCTTTCTGGCCTAAACTTTTCCAGGCTGGGTAAAGTTCTTCAGAAATTTGGTTTGGTCTCATGAAGATCTTTGTGGCTTTTTTCTCCAAACAGCAGCTCCAAACTACACACACATACACATATGTATACACATACATGGTTAGCAACACTCTTTTAGGACTGGAGTTTGGAGAAACTGAGTAGTCTTGTAACTCTTCTGTTTACATAAAAAATACAGAATGGGGGAACCACATGGTAGGATCCAAGTAATTGTGTTTACTAAATATGCACAGCGTGCAAGGCCAGGCTTAGTTATATATACACACTGCTGCTCTAACGGCATTTTGGCAGCCTCCAAAACATAAAAGGCAGTGAATGACTTGAATTGTACCCTCATTGTCAAGCAGGAGTCTCAAACAGACAAAATGCACATCAAATGGAGGCCAGGCTGAACATACGTGCATGCCTAATTCAGGGGGCTCGGGAGCAGGGAACAGCTAAGTAGAAATACACTATAAATGAGCTTTTCCATTGCTCCCTTCCTACCTTCCAGGGTAAAAGCGGTACAGATCCAATAGACCTTTGGAGAATTGCTCAGCTCTTTATTTTTTCCAAGATACATAGCAAAAAGGGAATTTCTGTTTATGTTCTCACAAAGTGACTGGCTAAATAATTCCAGATGATGGAATTTTCTTCTGTCCTTAAAGCAAAACAAAATCTTAACCTTCACCACTCTCTAAATGATATTAAGACTATTAAAAAAAATCTTTATTTCAACATTCAAAAGCAGTTAATAATAACGTGAAGTTGGAAAAATAACCCTAATTCTACCCCTATGTCCATGTGCAATACAGTCTGGGATTGTATGTTCATACGGTCTTTCTTTGAGATATCTTCCATATTTTACTGAAGTTTTTAGGGAACAGCTGTAGCAGTTTTAGGTAACAGATGTAACAGCTTTTAGCATGTTATGTCTTTATGAATTCCTGAAAATTAGTTATATGGAAAAGATACTATAAGCCTATTACTGACAACATGTAATGTCCGTATCAGTGAATTGTGAAAAAACAGGAAGTAGTGGCTTTCATCCACTGTTAGACCAAATATTTCTGTAGCCAGTTTTCAGCCTGAGTACATGAAGTCACCTTTGCATCTTTTTCTTTAATGAATGTTGTAAAGAGAAGCATTTTAGCTTCCTTTTTGTTAGCCTGGGAAATGAGCTGTTTACTACAGTTTTTCACATGAAAACAAATGAAGGGAAAACCAGCTTAAATAAAAGAAAAAAGTTCTATGTGAAATTGTTGATTTTTATTTTAAAAATGTATTTTTCAAATGAAACAAAATGTTATCGTAAGTGTAGCTATAGTGATTAATGATTATAGGTGCTCTTGTTTCTGGTTTTAGACAGAAGGATAAACTGGAAGCTACATATATGACTCGATACCGTAGAATTTTATAATTTCAGACAGCATTTCAAAGAGAATACAACCTTGTTTAGAACAAACAACAACAACGAAAAATAAACCAAACCAAAACCCAAGCCCAAATAACAGAGTGTTAATTTGGAGGGAAATATCACTGTACAATAGCAGCTGGAAAGGGAAGATGTCATAAATGTCATGTCAACATACAGTGATGTACCTGAGTGAAGATAGACTTTTTTGCACAATCAAAAATATGCACACTAACTTCTATATGTTTAAATGTACCTGTGAGACTTTTTTTCCCATGTATCTCAGTTACATATGGCTTATGTATTTGAAAAATGTATTTGTATACTTCACATATGTATGTTAAGAGATACTGGCATGTGCAAACAGCCCAGTGTTGTCTGCAGTCCTGCTTCCAATACCTACACATGCACTTTGGCAGTATGTCTGTCAACAACTGTACATAGATTCTTTACAAAATATGGATCCGATTTACATCTGTAGTCTCTCTTTTTACTAACAAATATGTGATAATAGTACTTTTTTGTTCTTTCAAAGTTCTGTTGATAAACCCTGCTGCATTTCTTTGTCAGGGAGGTACTGGGGAAATTTTAAAAGATTGTGAAAGTGTTGGTACTTTTTGTATTGTGCTGTGCTTACCCTGAAGAAGGTACAGATGTCTTCCTTTTCTCACATTTTTCCCCACTTCTTTCCAGCTTTTTCAAAGTGTTTTCATGAGGCAGACTCTATGTCATTCAATTATTTCCTGAAGAAAACTAGAGAGATAAGCTTTTGAAAACTGAGCCACGACTCCGGATTTCTCTCACTGTATTAAATCATACTGATCAAAACCATAGAAAGATATAGAAGCACAAAATTAACAGTGGGACGGAGAGAGTGGGAAATGGGGATCCCTGGACATAATATTACAAGAGCTGAGACTGTCCAATATCAAGCAAATTTATTTGGACAGAGAAAGAATTACTGGGTGTGTAATACTGATTAACTATGCTGGAGAGAGACCTTGCCAAGCAGCATGTTTTGGTCAGCCTCTTTCTAAAGAAGAATAGGAATGTAGGTAAAAGGTTAAATATAAAAAAAAAAAATAAAAGTGCATCACTCCTCCTGTTAGCTAATGCTCGGGCATCATCTGCATGAACCAGAGTAGTACAGTTCCGTTCTGGGAAGAAGTCCCGGTTCCCATGACCAAGAGATTTTTCTTACCCTCCTAAAATGTTTGGAGAGATATTTATTGACGTGCACGAGACTGTGCATAAATGTATCCAAGATCCTCAGTGTTAGTGTTTTTTAAGCTCCTTATACTGCAAAGACATAGCATTTGTTTAATGCCATATACATCGAAAAACATTTGCTTGAGGAAAATATACCAGGCTCTGTCACTTCAGCCCGGCTTGGATGAACTCTTGAAGTGTTTCTCACTGCTATGCACTCCTCTCACAACAGTGTTTGAGCAAGCTATAAAGCAGTACACAAATCATCAAGCACTCTGGTGGGGAGGCCTTGTAATTTCAGGCTGTTTGGGAGATGAGTATCGGTTTAGAGTATTGCCAGCAAACCAGAAAACAGTTTGGAAAGAGGCTTGTATAAGGCAATAAAGGCACACATCAGCTCTTTAAATAGGCAAGAGGCTCTGGGGAAGCAATTCTCTGTGATTAGGGAACTGTTCTATCATAAGTTTCTTCAGAAAGTTCTCATGCTTTTAAGTTTACTTATGACTATCCTTTGCTTCATCAGGTTGTATTTAGGTGAATAATTTATAGCTTTTTCAAGCTACAGCTGTTTCTAGAAAAAGAGAAATTAAATCACTCATTTGAGATTACAGGCTTTGTGAGAAGGATCAAGGGGCTGTGATGAAGCAGATGCAGGAGATACCCCCATTTCCCTGCTGGCACAGAGCTCCAGGCAGCAATTTCAGGGGCTGTCCTGAACGTGTTTTCTGGGGGATCTCCTGGTCTCCAACATGCACTAGAAATCCGGATGTCTGGGTGGATATACACGTGACTCCACCTGCATACGTTGCTTTTTTTTTTTTCCCAACTGGCAGCTGGATATTATGGAATCCATAATATTTGGATGTTATGGAATATAGTGTATTTTTCAGATGCTGCTTTTTAATTAATGGGGAAAAGACTGACAGTGAGCGAGTGCAGCCTGATGAGAAACCAAGTAAGGCATGCTCACCTGCCTGTGTCTGAGTTTGGAAGTCAGGAGGGCAGGGCCGCCAGAAACATAAGTAGTGCTCCGTGCAGTGCAGGTCAGAGCTCAGCAAGATTCCTGGGGACCACTTTGCTCATGCCTGGACTCAGACCCTCAGCATCCCTCCATCCTGGGGTTTCCTTTGTCCTTGCAGGAGGCCTACATACAGGCTCTAAGGCCAGAGGTCAATCTGCCTTCATCCTTCCCATGCGCTACCTAGGAAAGAAATTTCCATCTGTAATGCAGGAGGCAGCCTAGCTTTGCCCCCTTGGATGCTTTGAGTGGATACATAGTTCTTTCAATTTGCAGAAATCTCAGATGTCGATCCAAATCACCAGTTTTGAGGGTCATCAGATTAGGTGAAAAAGATTAGCATTACACCACTTGTACTGTTAAAAGTCAAAAGGTTCTCCCTGGTGAAATGATAGAGCAATGCTTAAAGTAACAGGCCCTTAACATGCTCTCCCTAATGCCATATACTTGCTTACTGTGGGAGTGATGCTCACTTAGAGCATGTATTTTGGCTAGCAAAAATCCTGCGTACTTTAGTATTATTTATGTCTGTTTTAATTCAGAGGTCTTTTTGATCAGGATTGTGATTGATGTTGTTTTTACTCCAGCTATGCAGGAGATTCTTTGACGGATTACAATTTCAGCAAACTACAAGCTGAGAAGAAGAATGACAGCTAAGACACTTAAACCAGACTTTTCACCATCCTGGAAAGGAACTGGCCTCCAGTATTTGGAGTTTTTTTAATGCTCTGCCTCCCTCTGCTGTTATCAGCGAGAAGTTCCTCGACAATGGGAAATCATGTACTTGCGGCTTCGATTTCCATGCTTTCACTCCTGGCGATGATGGGAGATGCAGACAGTAAAACAGACAGCTCCTTCATGATCGACCCCGATCCCAGCCGGTGTATGAGGCATCACTATGTTGACTCCATCAGCCACCCGCTCTACAAGTGTAGCTCGAAGGTAAGGATTTCCCTTACCCCCTCACAGCTGGGTGCTGCATTGACATTGTTAAAATGAGCCATTTGGGATGATTTTCTCTGCACAAATTCCTTACTACCAAAATCTAGTTGCAAAGACATGTAGATGTTGAGACATGTGTGTGTACATTAGAACTGGCACTGAAGAGAAAGGCTCTTGACTCTCTTTTAACCTTTTCAAAAGGAGATACACGCCATGATGGTAAAGCTAATGTGCTAAATAATAATATTCAAAGGAGCACGCTGGGGACCCAGCCACTGGTGCCAAGGAGATGGGCTAGTTTGGAAGTTTAGATCATCCCAGTCACCCTGTCCTTCAACTGAGTCTTTAATCTAGAATATGTAAATTTACAAATTTTGAGGTGAAATACAGAGATAAAGAATCAAGCTGTAAAATAGTAGTGAAAATAAAATGCAAAAAAACAGTGCTACTTTTTTCCCCTATTTAGTTTCAAGGCCTTTGTTTTCACACAAAATGACAATCAGATGTTTACTGTCAGGGTTAGAAACAGAATGAAATAAAAGATTGCCTTTCATTTGAGATTTTAAGCCTGAATATTTTTCTGTCAAAATGGTTTAGCAGCCTGCACATGTACCCTACTGTCATCTATTTCATTGTGTGGAGGAAAAGAATGGAGAAAAACAATGAAAAAGTCCTTACTGGTACTTTTTTTTTTTTGTCCTAATTTGTTCTGGCTGAGGTAACACATACTGTACATTCAGATGTACAGCCTCCAACTGGCCCATTTCTCTGTCCTGCAGAAAGTAGCTTGCCTTATGCACCCACATCCCTGGATTAATGAAAGAGACCAACTGCCAGCACCAATGTTTTTGCCAGCCCTGTGCTGGGTAAGAGAGCAATGGGAGACAGGTATGTGATGGGTTTCAGGACAAAAGGGCTACTTAATAGCAGACCCCAGGAGTGGTGATCCTGAGAGGATTTCCAAGGGGGGAGGATCCATGCAGTTCAGATGGGTGCAGCACCAGCTGAGAAGACCAACAGATGCCTTTGTGTGCAGAGTTACTTGCTTCCCGTGATCAGCACAGGGGTGAGGTAATACCAGAGGTAGTCGCAGGCCATAAGAATTAAAATAAAGCACAGAGAGAAGCATCAACAGAAAATAAGACCTGTTCAGTGCAATGTGAATCTTCAGTGGGGCTTGCCCTGTGCCTGCTCTGGAGAGGGGCTGACAGCCACAAAATGGGGCACTGGGGAAAGCCCCTCTCTGCTTACACTGGTCTCACAGCAGTTCTGCCTGACCAGTTTGGCATAACCATGGCTAATCCACACTGTTGGGAAATCAGACGTTTGCCCTACTGCTTCTGAGTTCGAACAGTAACCTCATGTACTACTTGATCCCCCTCTGCCCTCTACACTCTGGGCTGCCACAGACATCAGATAGAGGGTTATTTTTCTGAGGAAAAGAGGAAGGGAGGGATGCAAGGAGAGAAAGAGAAAAAGAGAGAGAGAAAGAAAGAAAGAGAGAGAGAAAGAGAGAGAAAGAAAGAGAGAAAGAGAGAGAAAAAGAGAGAGAAAGAGAGAGAGAGAAAAAAAGAGAAAGAAAGAGAAACGGACAGAAAAATTTCTTACTATCCATAGTGACACTGAAAAGCAATCAGGCCTTTAGGATTGGGACTGATAGATATGAGAACACAGAATGCATTGTAATGAAAACCACATTATTTCAAAACTGAGCTTTAAGAAAAAAGCTGTTGACATAAACATTTGTAACGGACTGCAAAAATGTCAGTGATTTTTTTTTAAATTCAAGCCTTCAATGGAAATCATGTTTAAAAATATTATCACATCTCTTGGCTTGCCAAATTCTACAACGGTTTCAGGAACAGTTTTTTAACAACACTGTAAGTTGTATGGACTTTCTTATGAAGTGGAAAATGAAAACAGTTTCCATACAAAGCAAAATAGTTTTGACATATCCTAGAAAACTTCTGTTTGTTAAATCAAGCTCCTTTTTTTTTTTTGAGGTCTCAGGGATCTGAATCACCCTGGTAGACATATGGCTTCTGTTCTGGATCTAGCATATAAACACAGACCAATATTGGACTTGCTAATGAAAATTAGATGCAATGTCTGTCCCTATATATATTGTGATAAAATATAAACAAGTTAAATAAAGGAACGTTCTGTGGGAGTAGCTGTGGGTATTGTGGTACCTCTTGTTTTCACTGAGTTTCCGTTGTGAAGCTTGGACTGCCAACTGATGTCAGAGACTTTGCCCTTTTTTGGCACTATACATTGGTTCCACCAAGCCATTCTTTTTCACTCCATATGTTTTCTCTTTTAGTGCAGCATAGAATTACAAAAGTTAAAAATGGCTTCAGAAATTGCAAGACATAGTATGTTTGCTGTCTGTCTTGGTTAAAAAAGGATTATGTCCACTGTGCTTCTATGTGGAGGCTGCCAATTGTACCCACATGGGAAGTAGTTTTGTTACGTTTGGAAACATCCATCCAATTTAATTTAATCATTAAAATCCCTCTTGCTTGTGACCTCAGGCAGATGTTGAAAACAGCTTTCCAAAGCCTTCAGAAATGTAGTCCATTACAGTAACAGAATGTATAAAAAAAGAAGGGTGGAAGAAGGTTATTTGTTCCTGAAAAACAGTGTTTTCCTTTGACTTCAAGGAAATGTTTGTATCAGCTGATGAGGTATTGCCTTTCCTGACTATACTGGATTCTGCTTGACCTCTGTCACAGTGACCTACTGGTCTTCATAGATGTGCTGGATTGCCTTGCCACGGCAACCAGACACTGCTAAATTACAGTATTGGCTGTCATAAGTGCTTCCTTCAGATGTGCCAGAAGTGTGTTACCGCTGACAGCCTTGCACTAAAGAGTCCATCCCAGACAGACACAGAGCAGATGAAGAAAGATTTAGCAAATATTTGATGATATACTCATGAGATAGCTCAGGAAATTTTCAGTAATGCTTGCTTGCATCCAGGCCACAGATAATGTGTAAAAGTCTGTTCTCAAACATCTCAGCCCATCTGCTTTCAGCCCTCAACTTGCTGCTGAAAAGTGTGGAAAAGAATCTATAAACACCATTAATAACAAACCACTTCACAGCTTCTGAATTTCCAGAATAGAGCTTGAGTGATCAGTCTAATATTGCCTCAGATTCAAGCTGCTGCTTTTTGTGACCTTCCAGATACCAACCTAGACTGATGACTTTAAGTAAGAAAACCTGTTCTTCCCTAGCTGCTCACAAACTAGACCCCCATGACTCTCATGCTGTAGCATGCTGTGCTTCTGGATCCAGCATCACAAGGTGACACACACAAGCTCACATGTGCAGAGGATCAGGGGAGCCAAGAGGCATGCATATCAGGTTATAAAATTCCCTCAGGTTTTTACTATATATATACCCACTGTATTATTGTGCTATGCCATCATAGCATTACTAATTATTTAGGCGATAATCTCTATTGTGCTATAGTATACGATGTAATCAGCAGCTGGTGCAATTGATTAAATGGCAAAGCAGAGCTTTTAAAGTACATGCTATTTCCAGCTCATTTGCACACTTGCCAAAATCTACTGGTGCTGTTCTGGTTTTATGAGGACGAGGAGGTTATATTTTGCTGAGAACTTCAGGTTAGCCCGGAAGTTTAGAAGCTATCAAAATGGGAAATCTGATTTTTTTTTATCCTTGAAAATTGAATTAATACCTATGGTACTGTGCCATTTGTCATCCAAACACGGGGCATAAACCCCACACTGTGTAATTTTACATGACATGAATACTGACCATACTCTTATGAAAACAAAATAAAACTTGAGTTTAATAAGCCTGAGTTTAAAATTAGTCTTCAAAGACTAATATATGTTTTTAAAGACAAGGCTTGCTAAGAAATTATAAATGTAGTTTCACATTGCAGAAATATTGATTGGGTTTACATTAGAAAGTTTTTATAGAAAGCTTTTATTAGAAAGCATTATAAGAAATGTATTGAGATACAGTTATTGTCATGTCAGATAATTCTACCTTATAATTACACTGCTGTAACTCTTCCATAGTCCTTAATCCTGCCCTTGGCTGTTTGTGGTTTTTTGGGTTCTTTTTATGTCTGGTTCCCCCCCTTCCCTGGCATTTCTGAAAGTACCTGAAGGTTCAGGAGCTGATGTGTGGCATAAAAAGTCCTTAGAATAACAGTACCAGAAATAACTAACTGTTCCAGCTTCAGAAGCATCAACCATTAGAAATCACCACCATATAGCAATGCATGCTGGCTTATTTGGGTTGAAATCATAGAATCATAGAAGTGTTGTTTTGGAAAGGACTCTGAACACCCCCAAAAGCAGTATGTGGCTTTTGCATTTCCCCTTTTGCCATCTCTGAGGAGTGTCTGGCTCTGTTGTCTTTGCAATCTTCAAGCAGTTGCCAGCTGCCATTGTAGTGCTTTTTAACCTCCTCTTCAGCCAAATGCTTGCGAATGGCCTGTGACAGATAGTGCTGGTGAACTGGTCAAAATGGGGGACCTAGCAAGAGCTGTCAAGATGATGGGAAGCAAACTAACTGTTTTGAATGTCCCAATCTGCTGTCTTCCCTTTGCAACACAGGCGGGATTAGATACCTGTGTAGGTCTTTACCAGCTGCCTGCATGTCACTATATGAAGTGAGTTTTGTTTACTAAGTGAAAAAAAGTGGATCTTTATCTATCAGTAACGCGGTGCTAGCACTGTAAAGATTGTCCGTTTCCCTGTTCTCATGTACATTAGATGCTGGTATTAAGGGGCTAGACATAGTTGATGATACATACAAAGCTGGGTTGTGGCTAAACAGTTGACATACGTGCTTGCAAGACCTGGAGGCTGGAAGTCAATTCAGCATGTGTAATGAAAGAAGCTCAAAGAGGTTTGACATCGTAAAATATTTGCTGTCACATCTGTAGTTATCCATTCAGCTTGTCTGGAAAAAACATGAGATGTGTAGCATGGTTAAAATACAATTTTCTTCCTTGGTTACAGGATGAAGTTATGACTACTTTCCTACCTCTGTCAAATTTTGACCTTGTTTGGATGATATAATAAGTTCATTTTGAAGTTTCTGTTGGTTAAGCAGAATTAGCTAATGTAGACTGAATATTTAATTACTCATGAAGGTATAAGAGTTTGTTCAAACTCTGTAACAGCTGTTACTACCTTGATAATTCCCACATTATTTTCAGAGTTTCAGAAGATACTTTCCATGTTTTCTATAGGGCTTAGAGGACTATCTATCTCCTTTGCTCAACAAGGTGTTGGGAAGGGGAGCAGGTGACTCCCTATGAGGTTTCCTTTCTTGGTGCCTCCTGTTGTGCAAGTTACCTTGTTCTGGTCATGGATTACTTAACTCAGAACCATGCAGCCTGTACTGCTTTTGGAAAATCTTACTTGTGAACCCCCATGTCTGGCAATGAGTTCATCTTGTTTACATTTTCACTCCCTTACACTATGCAGGGCATTTTATACACATACAACTGATGCAATTATATATATATATATATACACACACACACACATAATTTCAAATATATATTCAAGGTGATCTTTGTAAAAGGAAGGAGCTAGAAACTCACTCCTTTAGAAGCAATAAACAGTATCATATTTGTATTTGTACTGTACATGTTTATATATCTAAACATTTGAGACGCTTACTAGCCCTGAGGACCAGTCCTGCTGATCACCAATAAACAGACCCAAAACACTGGAAAACAATCCAACTGAAGTAACAATATGGTTGATGACTTAAGGGCTTGGCTGCCACAGATCTGGAGTCAGCAAGTCACAGTTGCAGTCACTATGCCTGGAAAGTCATGGAGTCCCAACGCCAGCTTTCAGAAAACCAACCCATTCTGGTCCTTATTTGTGTTGGTGCAGGGGATTTCAGGAGCGTTGTTTTTCCTCCTGCCCATGTTACCTCCTCTGCTCTCTCAGACACAGCTCAGGAGCAATGCACTATGTGGTGCTGGCTGCCCTAGCCAAGGTGTGGAGGGTGCAGCAAGCAGAGAAAGACCAGCCAGACTGGAAGGAGGTACCCATCTGCTGGTGTTAGCTATGTGCTGGCAGCCATGGGGGCATATTTCCTAACCTGTCTCTTTTCCTTTGCAGATGGTTCTGCTGGCTCGCTGTGAAGGCCGCTGCAGCCAGATGTCGCGCTCAGAACCGATGGTTTCTTTCAGCACTGTTCTGAAGCAGCCTTTCCGCTCCACCTGCCACTGCTGCCGGCCCCAGACCTCCAAGCTGAAGGCCATGCGGTTGCGATGTTCAGGGGGCATGCGGCTTACTGCCACCTACCGCTACATCCTCTCCTGCCACTGTGAGGAGTGCAATTCTTAGGGATGTACCTACCACAGCAGAGAGGGGACTGGGATGCTGCTGGTGGGGAAGGCTCCCAAGAAGTAATTCAATGTGAGGCCGATGTTCCCAGCGTACAATTGCAGCAAGGACAGCACTAACCAGGCTGGATTGGATCAGAGAGCTAAAAATGTCATGGGGCCCTGGATGGTACCACTACTGAAGTGTAGGTTGTGACAAAGGTGAAAGCACGAGGTCTTGTTTTTAAGAAGCCTTTTTTTCTGAAAGGATTTTTTTTGTGAGTTTCTTCTTTTTCAGGCTCAGCTCTGACTACAGAGAGGTGCTCTTACTTTAGGCCATGGGCAGCAGAAGAGAAAGAGAGGGAGGTCAGCCGGATGACAGCACAATGCTCTGAAAGTTGGCATTCAGACAGAGGATGAGCATCAGTTCCCACCCACAATCTCTTAACATATCAATTTATTCTCAGTCTCCTAGTTATATTTGCCTTCAAAACAAACTGTGTTGTTGGCGAGGGTTACCTGTTGCTGATCTAGCAGTCAAGCGCTGGATAACTTTAAGTGCAGTTTAGCAGAAATTACAAATAAATAATTGAAAAGTGAACTGAATATGCAATGTCATGCTGGGATTACCCAGCCCTAACCATCTGAAATTATTTGTAGTGTGCAGCATCAGAGTTCAGTGGCTGAGGGACCCTTGAGAAGTGAAAAATCATGAGACTCATTATGCCCCACTAAAAGCCTGAAATGTGACATGTCACATCTGTCACAAAAGCTATTATTCAAATGCTAAAAACTAATCAAAGATTAAAATAACATGTACTAAACGGAGTCTTTTCTTACCTTGGGTAGACCTGTTGATGTACAGAGACAGAGCCACCAAAATAATGACCAAACCTAGGACTTATTTTCATCTATACTCTATGCTATTCACATAATCATAGAATGGTTAAGGTTGGAAAAGCCCTTAAGATCATCTAGTTCCAACGCCCGTGCCATGGGCAGGGATACCACACACTAAACCATGTCACCGAAGACTCCATCCTACCTGGCCTTGAACATTCAAAACTTCCTTAGACAACCTGTTCCAGTGCCTCACCACCCTCACAGTAAAGAACTTCTTCCTTATATCTAAGCTCCTGATCAGGTGGTCTGGAACAGATCCCCACAGTAATACCCCCCAGCACTGTTCCCCCTTTGACCCTGACCCACAAACTCTCTGTTGATTGATCACCTGTCCCCAGAAAGAGTTCCATACTCTCCAGGCTATCCCTAACATAAATAGTTACTCCCCCTTCCCGTCTGCCTGGCCTGTCTTTCCTAAAGAGCCTATAACCTTCCATTCCAACACTCCAGTCATAGGAGCCATCCCACCATGTTTCTGCGATGCCAATGACATCATACCCCTGCAACCGTGTACATATCTCTATTTCCTCTTGTTTGTTGCCCATACTGCAGGCATTTGTATAGAGGCAACTGAGCCGAGCTCCAAATGAAGCCAACTCATTGGCTGGAACAGCTGAAATAGCTCTGCATCACTCAAAACATTCATGCAGGTGCTGGCAACTGACTGGGAGTGTTGGGATGGAGCTATGTCCCCTCCCCCAACACATCTAGTTTAAAGCTGCCTTGACCAGCCTGGCAAGTCTCCTACCAAAGCAGCTCTCCCCCTTAGACCAGCTTCATCAGCCTCCAGTAGACCTGACCTCCCAAATCAAGTCCCATGTTCTAAATAACCTTACTATGGCACCACTGTTCTAACCATTTATTAACCTGCCAAATCTGCCTGTCCTTTTCAAAGTCCTCCCCTTTGACCTGGAGGATCAATGGAAAAACTGAGCCCCAGAGCCCCTAACCACCTCTCCCAGGGCTCTATCGTCCTTCTTACTGATTCCCAGACTACTGCTGTCAGTATCGCTGGCACCCACATGGACCACAAGAAGTGGGTAATAGTCAGCAGGACTTAGAGCAGGCAGCCTCTCCGCAACATCCCTAATGTGAACCCCTGGTAGGCAACACACCTCCCTTGAGACTGGGTCAGGCTGACAGATGGGTGCCTCTGTGCCCTTCAGAGTAGAGCTATCTATTGCTATGACCCGCCACTTTTTCCTGGAGGCACCAGTAGCGATCCTCCTTACTGGTACATCAGCCGATTGTTAATTTGATGCTGTGTGGTTTTCCTCACTAGCTTCCTTCAGAACTGCAAAGTGGTTCTGGGTAGGGGTGTCAGATTTTGGAGGAAGCCCCTTGCTTTTAATTGTCCTCTTCCTCTTTTTTTTTTTTTTTTTTTTGTTATTGTCGTCATTGTTGTTGTTGTTGCTTTTTGTTACTAGCTCCCTGGGTTGCTGCCCTCCTCCTTTCCTGTATGCGCTATGGTGGACGCCTGTGGCCCCTGCACAGCTCGGGCCCGGAGCAAGCAGCCCAGCTCCCTCCCAGCTTCCCCGACACCTTCCAGCCACTGACAGCGCCCCGCGGCTCAGCCCCTGCTGCAGGAGGGCCTCCCCCAGGGCACCGAGCGCAGCCCTGCCCGTGGCGCGCCCTCCCCTCACGACCCCGGTGCAGGCGCTCTCTGCCCCCGAGCTCCGCGCTGCAGCCTCCCCTCCCATCGGCTCTGCCTGGGGCCGACGCTGCCGCAGCCGGGGCAGCCGGGGCAGAGCTCCCGGAGCGGGCCCAGGCCCTGAGCTGCGGCTCCTGGGCAGGGCTCGGGGCTCCCTCGGGGGCTCTCGGCTCCGAGCGGGGCTGCGGGGCGGGGGTTTCTCCCTCGCTCCGGGGTTGAGGGCTCCTCTCTGGAGCCGCTCACCTCCGCCAATGACCTCTTAGGCCACTGAGGAAGTACCATTTTGCCTTGTAAAGACAGGCAATCCCCAGCACAGGGTAGTCACAGTGACATGTCCGTACAAAGTTTAAGGCAGATTCTGAGTTATCCACTTGACAACTAAGGCTGTGTCTTGACTTGCCTAATGATCTGCTACCTGTGGTCCTGGTTGACTGACCATTCAGCTTGGCAGATGCTTGGGGCATTCCGAACAAGGACATAGGAGGCTGTGGTGGTGCTAGCGCAAGCCCAGACCTCACCTGTAGGTGAAGCTAGTCCACAGCCAGGGCACCAGAGCTGCAGGGTCCCATAGCCAGGGCATTAGAGCTGCAGGGTCCTGCAGAGCAGGGGTAGCCAGTGCTTCTCTGCAAGAAGCAAGTGAGGCCATGAGCTGCTTTTCCCTGCAGCACCATTGCAGAAAGAAATGCCTCGAGGAGCTAAATGAATTGCAGTGACTGATAGGGTGAAAGGATCTCAAAATCACACGGGATTTCAAGTTTCGGAATCGTATTTGTTATCTGTGAGAAACTCTGTCCTTCCTCCGTTAACAAGAGGTTTTAGGGAGGTTCAGTCATAGTCTTTAGTAATTGCAAGGAAACTTAACAGTTCTTATTTCATATTATCGTTCTTATCTCCTTAAATGGCAGTCAATGGCAGTAAGCAATATGGCTGTAATGTTCACATAAAATTGGCTGAGCCGTTTATTTTATAGACATCCTAAAGTCATTGAGAGCATCTTTGCTGTGCAAGGATTCGGAGTCAGTGTACAGACTGTACAGAGTACTTTCTGCTCTTTAGTAGCACACACATGTAGTCCCACATTTATTCTCTGGGACGGGCTGCAGCATTTTTCCTGCACAGCAATGCCTGGCAGTGCCCATGGTACAGAGGAGAAGCGCTATCCAAGCCCAGTGTTTGGATCATCTGTTCGCTGTTATCCAGACTGTTTGCCTTCAGCAAATGCTATATGCAGCAGCTTGAGGATGCGCACTGACACTGCAGGGGATCCCCAAGGTCTGCCAGGGAGGGCAGTCATCCTGTGGTCTATACAGGGTTTACTGTGACTTTTCAGGCAAAGCCAAATTGCATTACACTGACTCCTCATGGTGAATATGTATGGATGTGAAGGCAGGTCGGTGACAGACACTGGCCTTGCAAGCCAAATCCTGCAGCAGGTTGGCAGTCAGTAGTGGAAAGAGATGGGAGACAGGTACACCTGCAGATGCCAGACTGTCTCTGTCTTCTGGGGATGACCTGAAGATGGCCAGTTTGCAACAGCTGTGGGCAAACAAAAGGGAGAATCAAGCTGTTAGAAGCTGAGGGGCTCAGATTAAAATATCAAAACTGGGAGTGATGAGCCCCAGTGAGCTCATTAGACACCATGTGTTGTTTCGGCACTGTCAATCATTCCTTTCACATCTGTTGCACGGTCTGAACATCAAAGGGTGAGTGAAGGGAGTGTGAGCCAGGCATTGTCACCAGACTACTTTATATGAAATAACATATGTGCATCCCTTTTCCACTCTCTTCAACCTCCAGCATCTAAAAAACCCACTATCCAGAAAAGCACCACCCCCTACTGTTAACTATACATAGAAAATTCCAGTCCTTATCTGAAACATCTACCATACCTTTGATAACCAAATAACTATACTACAAAATATGCATGACCTCTAAGCTTGGGTATAAAGACTGCTGCACACAAGCAATGCTATGGAGTTATCTAAGGAACCGGGAATGTTTGAAGGGTAACTGCTATATCCAGCATCACCTCCCCAGGGTCATGCTACTGCTGGCCTCCTTTGCCAGTGCAAAATGGGATGCTGGGGCTGTAACATGAAATCCGAGTCATGACTGCATCACTCCTTTGTGGCTGCAAGTGGCTTTGCTGGCTGGACAGGACGTGGCAAAGCAGTATGGCCCCAGTCATGGTCCTCTGGTAAGGACAGAGGAGGGGTTTAAGCAGAGACATGCCAGAGCTGATTAGCAGAAAAGAGTATTTATAACGAGGGAAGAACTTGGCTGTTATTTATTCTCACATCCCCTCACTAGCACAGTGCCAGAGCTAGAATTGCTCAAATTAGTCTCACAGAAAAAATATGTGTTTCAACAAAAGGGGTTTTTTCCTCTCTCACACAGAATCAGAATCACAGAATCACAGAATCCCAAGGGCTGGAAGGGACCTCAAAGGATCATCTAGTCCAACCCCCCCACAAGAGCAGGGTAACCTACAGTACATCACACAGGAACTTGTCCAGGCGGGCCTTGAATATCTCCAGTGTAGGAGACTCCGCAACCCCCCTGGGCAACCTGTTCCAGTGCTCTGTCACTCTTACAGTAAAGAAGTTCTTCCTGATGTTAACGTGGAACTTCCTATGCTCCAGTTTACACCCATTGCCCCTTGTCCTATCACTGGATATCACTGAAAAAAGCCTAGCTCCATCATCCTGACACCTACCCTTTACATATTTGTAAACATTGATGAGGTCACCCCTCAGTCTCCTCTTCTCCAAGCTAAAGAGACCCAGCTCCCTCAGCCTCTCCTCATAAGGGAGATGTTCCACTCCCTTAATCATCTTTGTGGCTCTGCGCTGGACTCCTTCAAGCAATTCCCTGTCCTTCTTGAACAGAGGGGCCCAGAACTGGACGCAATATTCCAGATGCGGCCTCACCAAGGCTGAGTAGAGGGGGAGGAGAACCTCTCTTGACCTACTAACCACTCCCTTTCTAATGCACCCTAAGATGCCATTTGCCTTCTTGGCCACAAGAGCACATTGCTGGCTCATGGTCATCCTCCTATCCACCAGGACCCCCAGGTCCCTTTCCCCTTCGCTACTTTCCAGCAGGTCAACCCCCAACCTGTACTGGTACATGGGGTTGTTCTTCCCCAGATGCAAGACTCTACACTTACCCTTGTTGAATTTCATCAAGTTTCTCCCCGCCCAACTCTCCAGCCTGTCCAGGTCTCGCTGAATGGCAGCACAGTCCTCTGGTGTGTCAGCCACTCCTCCCAGTTTTGTGTCATCAGCAAACTTGCTGAGGGTGCACTCAGTTCCCTCATCCAGGTCATTGATGAAAATAGTAAACAGCACCGGTCCCAGCACCGACCCCTGAGGGACTCCACTAGTCACAGACCTCCAGCTAGATTCTGCGCCATTGACCACAACTCTCTGCCTTCTTCCTTTCAACCAGTTCTCGATCCACCTCACTACTTGATCGTCAAGCCCACACTTCTTTAGCTTATCTATGAGGATGCTGTGGGAGACAGTATCAAATGCCTTACTGAAATCAAGAAAAACTACATCCACCTTCTACTTTTGCTTGGTTCCTCTAATTAAATCATCACCTCGTGACCACAGAGGCTGTTGTTGGGCATAAATGTTGAAGTAAATTGAACATTATCTAATTTAACTGTTGACTCAAATAAATGCATGGAAGGAATATAACAGAAATTATGAGAGACAAGACAAAACATACTTGTAAATAGCTAGAACTGGATATTAAATGATGAATCAAACCTTCAAATTCTCCTTTTTGGCTTTGTCAGGCAATCTTTATATTAACATTTAAGAAAAGAGGAGCTGTTCTTCAAACCCAAATGCCCTGGAGTCAGTTATATTTTGGTACCTTTTTATCAGTATTTTAGGCAACTAAGTGCTGAAACCCATTCTGTGGTTTGCTCAAGGTGAGATGTGATACAGACTTTTAACTGTCACCACCCTATGCCCTATTTTCTCTTGATTAAGTTTCTGAGTCCAGCTTGGTTTACTTTCTGAAGCCATCCATCCCAGCAGTGGTGTTGTTATGTTTCAGCTGATTGGTACTCCTGGAAACCAGAGGAAAACACTAGACCTTTGCTGGTACTTTTTGCTTGTAAGAAAAGCCTTATAATGGCCAGAATAAAAGAGCCCATGACTTTGCAAACTTTTTCTGCTCCCAGATTCAGTGGGTCTGTTAAGCACTTTAAGCAGTTAGCTGATTCAAGCTTTATATGAATCATCAAACTGAAGAACTCTCTGCTTTCTCGGAGATGTCCACGTTGACTTTCTTTACACCTCACTTTGCCCTCTGAGGTTGGAGAACTCTTACCAGACGTGAGATCCTAACCCTGGCTGTCTCCTGGTGGCCTTTATTGGAGGTTTTGAAAGTGACTGTCACAGTGCTCATGGCAATAATGGGAAGTTGAAGTTTGCTGATATCCATGGCACACCACAGTCTGTGCTGAGCTTTCAGCTGAGCCTCAGTTGAGACCTCTATACCAAGTCCTTGCAGATCTACCATAAAGCCCTGAAATTCAGGCAGACTGCGTAGCTTTCAGCCATATTTCTGTGAAAGAGACAAGGAATAAAAAGGGAGAGGTTACTGTCTCATAGGAACAGTGCAATGCTCTGCTGCTCTGTGTATCTAACCTCAGTTCTTAGGACCTGATGTGAGAAAAGAGATGCCCCTGAACTCCCTTCTGTGGGTGAGTGGTTTTTCGTGCCTGGTCCTTAATGTTTAAAGGCAGGATTTCTTACTCAATTTGTCTGAAACAGGATTAAACTCTCTAGGAAACACAGTTCCACTTAGAAAGGAATTTTTTCTCTGACTTGGACTATAAATATTTTTGAGAAATCCAAGTGCCATTAATGGTGTGCCTTACTTTATTGGACTCTTCAGTTATTAAAATACCAGGACTTTGGAAAAAGAAAAAAACATATATATCCAGGGTAAAAGCAACTGACAGGTTTCTAAGGTCCTGTTATAGCTAACAGGTATTGAGACAGATACACTTACAAAAGTGCAGCAGGCTGTATTGGAATGTAGCAGCTCTGTTAAGTTTGCTGTTTTACACATATACAAATAAGATAGTTGGAAATCCAAATAGTAAGTTTATTCCTTTTATTTTACAAGCAAGGGGTCACAATCTTTACTTATGGTTCAAAAGAGAGAGGACAGGTAATGACTAGTATGCAAACTACGTGAGTAAGCGGGCTAATGCACTGAAAATGGTTCTTGGTGTTTCTATGGTATCAAGGAGCTGCTTTATGTACATCAGGGTACGAAAGATCGGCGTTCACTAATGAGAACAAGTAATCTCGTTTGGCCTGCATCAAGAATGCATATTTCAAAATGCTTTGGTTTGTCTTTTTTTTTTCTGTTGTTTTTTTTTTTTGTTTGTTTGTTTTGTTTTTTTTTTTTTTAATAGACCTTTTGGGAGCCCTCTAGGAATCAAAAACATGTATGAAAACACAAAGGCTATATATTATTTGTCTGAGTCAGAGTTAATACTTCCTTTAGATGCTAAGTTACAGTATATTCCACGAAAATGAAATATTAAAACCAGTTAATCACATTGCCAAGAAATTCATATACATTAAACTGATCTTTTTTGTAGGAAGAGTTAAAGAGCAAGTGCTGAGTTGAGTTGCTTTCATTTGGAGGCACAATTGCTATTCCAAGCTCTACATGGATCTGAAGACTTCATAATTTTCCATTCTTTTGAGGCTTTCCAAACACAAAATCTAACAGAGGTTAGTACTGATGTTGTGTAGTGCTGACAATCACTGTATAAAAAAGAGGATTGATCTTGGAACCAGCAGTAAGTGGTGTGCCAGGATTAGTCTCCTCTAGTTCTCTACCTTAAGCACTAGACTTTGTCTTGTTGGGTCTCCAAAATGAGGGATACTCAGAGGAGAGGTAGAAGGTACTCTCACCTTAAAGCATCAATCCCCAGCTGTATAACAGATGGGGATCAAACCCCCTGTTTGAGTGGAGGAAGGTCTGGAATCTGCTATCTTGGGTAAGCATGTATTCTTGCTGCAGCTGTGAAAAGTGAGGTGGTAAAATCACCAAAGCAGTTGACAGTAAATGCAGTGCAGTCTGAGTGCAGTCTGAATGAGCTAAGCATGCTCTCAGCATTGGCAGGAAAATTAACATCCTCCTTGTACTTGAGTTTTCTGTATGCCAAATGATTTTACACAAATGCAAATTCCCAGGTAGTTCCTGTAGGAGCTCTATTCCGCAAACATCTCTTTTCAGCATTGCAGCCTTCCACCATTCCCTGAGAGCCTGGTAGCTGGAGAGGAGCAAAGACCTCTCCTAGACCCTTTACAGGGCTTGGAGAGCAACTGTGTTTCACCACTGCCTGCAAAATGGTAAAAATTTAGTAATCAGGCAACCTGGATCACTCTGAAGTCAGACATCACGGTAGGCGCCCAAAGGCACCTAAGTCCCTCAGCTGACTGCTCAAATACAGCTCTCAGCTCTCACGTCAAGGGTAACTTGCTGGAGCCAAATAAGTATTCCGAACACAGAGTTCTGATGCTCCTTGTAGAAAAGGGATCAGAGTGATCTCATGTGAAGCTGCACATGGGTCTCTTAATTATTAAATTGAAGATCTTCCTAACTCTTGTTTTGATCCCTTTAGAGTATTGGCAAATACATTATTGACACTTTAGCAAGGTTGTTGCATGGTGTTTAGAAATTGTACCATTCCTCATCCTTGGAATAATATTTTAAAATGTAGTTCTTTTCTACAGACTGTAACTCTAGGGAAAACACATCAGAAGATGAAATGCAGCAGAAGATGCTCAGGGGAATTAAGACATCATACTGTACACTTTGCTGAAATGACAGTAAAGAATTCTCTCTATTTAAAGAGATCTCATAATTAATACTTAATTGAATAATTGAATAAACACTAAATTAATTCTTAGTGGGATTTTTCAGAGGTGCTGGATATTGACTTAACTCCACTTTCATTTATACAGACGGAGAACAATCAGTAACTTCAGTGAGAACAGCCCTGGCCAGCACTGCAAAGGTTCCTGCCTGAGGGTGATGGAGGAGGCAAGGAGGGAAAAGAGGGGAAAGCACTCAGTTCTGCAAGGCACCTGCTCAGAACAGTGGCAGTCTTCAGCATCAGATGTTCACAAGTCAGCTGCCCTTAACTGAGGAAAATTCAGTCATGCTCATTTAAGTTTTCTTCATCCCTCCTGCCTGTCCTGCTCCTCTTCACTCACCCTGCACCTCTAACATGTGGAATCAATTGTGCTGCTGGGATCCCACTGCTAATGTCAGACACATCTTCACTTTGTCACATACAGGGCTTGTCCAAACATTCCCAGTAGCTGGGAATGGGATGATGGAATGAGAAACCTGTGACTTGCTGCAGCAAGACTGTGCAGACTTAAAACCAATTCTAATTTTGTATGAGCTAGATATGTTCAAATATTACCACTCCAGGGACTACAGTTACTACTGCCTCACATATTTCAGTCCCTTTGAAGTGCAAGAGAGTCGCTATACTGGGAGAACCCACTCCTGTGCTTCCTAATTTCTCCCATGTTGTTTCTTTGTTTGTATTTGCTGTTGCCTTTAAGGCCTTGGGCAATGAGGATCCAGTTCCACATCTCTTCCTTTGTACTCTCAAATTTTGAAACAACCTCATGGGGGAAATTTATGCATCAGCATCCTCTATAACTGAAGACTTCTTTCCTCTCTTGCATCTAGTTTCAAAGTTTGAATAATGTACTAATTCTGACTTTTCTTCTGCAAGCACTATAAACTCCAGAAATTCAGGCTATTCTGTGACCTGGTGTTGGAAACCCACTATTGATTACTTTGTGGTTTTTTTTCCTTTAAACTGTAACAATAGATACAGGTACAAGCGTATGTGTATGTGCACACATACACACACACCCTCAGAGACAGAAAGACGCGGAAGGTAAGACTGTGTTTACTTAGGGGTGGAAAAGGCTATCGTTTCTAGCTTTGACTTGGATGATTGATTTTCCCACAGCTTTGTGAGAAATGATTTGTATTACAGTCTTTCAATGATTTATAAAAGAGAAGCATGCAAATATGCACACAAATCTACTCTTATATATTCCTAAATATATTTTTATACATTTAAACCCCAATAATGCCATTTCTGCAAAATAACTGGATGAATGACACAGTAAAATAAAAGGTAATAAATAAAAAATTATGCTAAGTCAGCAGCACACCTGGCTGCAGGGGAAACAAAGGGCATTACTGACTGCTCCTACATTTTGCTCAGTAAGCTACGGCTTTTCCTGGAGGTGGAGCTCAGCATAAGCCTCAGTCATGATTAAATCCCTGTGGATCCCTTCTTCCTTCCTGGAAGAGAGCTGGAGCTGAGCGTTTAGGTGGAGCTCACTTCCCACTGTTCCTGGATCAGCAGCTCCTTTTGCATACAGCTGACCTGGCCCAGCCCTGCAAGAGAGAGCCAGGAAAGCAGTTAGTCTCCTGATTTTCACAGCTCCTGTTAATAACCAAATTTCTTTCAAAAGCTATTTGAATATTACTTTTGTCCTGCATGCAGTGTCGATTAGTGCATATAAGGGACATAAGGCTGCTAGTGGATCCACCTTGGTTAGACTACATTGTCAGGGCTGGCGGTTTTGTGGGCACCTGGCTACCACTGCAGGATGAGTATTGTACAAGAGACTCTTTATATAGGTCCACGCAGTCAGGGAAGCTCCCTTCATATCTACATCATGTCCCAGTCTAAATGGTCCCATGGACCTTCAGCTCCAGAATGAGACATAGTGTGGCCCAGAAGCACAGGACAGTGGAAGCATCGGGCACGTTTTGCTGCACGGCTGCAAAAGGCTGTGCTGAGCTGTGGGATGGGGAGGGCAGTGTGGAGGCTGTATGACTGGGAGGAGGGCCATTGCACAAGCAGCATGAAGAAGCAGGCTTCTGTGCAAGTTTAGTGCTCAGCAAGGGAAATTTGGCAGGCTTGCATCAACTGTGAAGTGAGTGGTTCCCAGTTCTTCCCATCCCTTCTGTGAGATCTGGCAAGCTGGAGAGTAGGCAGAAATAAGTGGAAGAAAGCTTCATGCTAGTAGCAAATCCTAAATCAGTGGACTGCAATTAAGTCACATGTGAGGACTTGCAATTTTGTTTAACAAAGCCAGGCTTGTAAAAACTGTTTATATCACACTGTAAAAGTCATACCAGGCATCACAAGCAGGTCATGTCTTAGCCCAGGAGGATGAAGAAAGTGAGCGGGTAGCTCTAGACAGCAGAAGAATGTTCCTTACTTGTGAAACATGAAAAAGCAGAATCAATGTATTCCACTTTTCTTATTATGCATGAAGCTGCCAGCAATATCACACCACATTCACAGAAGAGTCTGACATCATCCTAAATCTTACCCACCATATTTTTACACTATCAAGCCTCCTGGAATGAACAGGTATTTAGATGATAAACTTTTACAAAAGCAGCTTTACACTGAGGCTGTCCTGTTGCCAGCTGTGGGATGGTGAGGATCTTGCCTGGATACCAAAGAGGGATCAGGAGATGCCAAATACCCTGTTGAAACCCTGGAAGTGAATGGAAAGGTTAGAATTATAACAACTGCCCAGGCTTGCTGCCCCAGGGCTGAACTAAAAAATTGAGTGATTAGAACACACCTAGGCTGTGGGCTCAGTGTGCAGACAGCTTCTCCTGACTCTGCTACCAGAGTGGTGATGTGCGTTAATAACAGGGTTGCTCTGATTCTTTTGTCATTTCATGACATTTTGTGAAATACCATGACTATGAGCTCTTGCTCCTTCTTGTACTTAACGTAAGTTGACATGAAGTTTGGTCAGGGATGAACAAGGCTGATATTGCCAGTCTACAGCTTCGGACAGCAGAATCTGTCTTACAGCATCTGAGTTTATGAAGCTGGGGCAACTAAAAGGGAGGCAAAGTTCAGATATTCATTTAGCAGCCAAAGCCTTTGAAGAGCAGATTTTGTGATACAGCTTGAGCTTTGTGCCTTAATGATATTTAAGTCTTTACAGCTGAGAATCAGTAACAGGTAGAAGAGGAGATGTATACCGATGCCTCTAAGGAAGAACTGTCAGCAGCTATGCTATAGACAATGAAAAGTCCAGAAGTTTTGAGAAGAGGCATTTTGAAAGAAAAGAAAAGAAAAACCAAATCTAAGCCTAAATCCAAACCAGACAAGCTTTGTAATTCTGCAGCAGGCAGAGCTACCCTTCTTTCTTACTTTAGTGCCTGCTTATTTTTATTGGATTCTCAGAAATTCCTGGTCTTCTTCTCTACTTGTAAAAGAAAAGAACAAAAATTCTGAAGATTGTGAATATCTGTAAAATATCTAATGGTTCAGTGAGCTGTTTTCCAGACAAAACTTCAACAGCTGAAACTACATCTGTACTAAAAATCCTTCCCCATTTTGTGATCTGTCACACCAGTATCCAAACCTCCCTCTCATGCATTTGATAAGAAGTTTTGATAGGAAATCGAGTTATAAGGGAAACCAAATTTTAAGTGCTGCTGGTTCGTGCTTTTCATTCTGTTATTACTTCATTTTCCTTCCTAGTCCCCTGTTTTTTTTCACATGATAAAGCCCAACTACTAGAAATGCAAGCAATATGAGCAATTGAAGATGATCTCATAGGTCAGGGTTAGGAAGACGCACCATCTCTTCACACAACAGACCACTACCCATTACAGTAAGTAGTTCTGAGATCAGCAATAACAAATTCCAGTGCTGTAGCATTACTCCTATTTGTAGGGTAAATACCCTTCTCACTGGTTTTCTTCCACACTCTAAAAATGCGTACCAAACATGACTGAATATAGTGAATACAACGTATCATCCTGTGTGTTATACAGAACTTAGCAGGCGGGGTTTGGCTCACAGATCAAGGCATGCAGAACAAGCCTATGTTTAACTTCCTGATGCAGTCAGTGGAGATCCAGTCAAGACGACTGGGTCTAGAATCAACTCACCTGACTCAATATTAATACATACCTCTGGGTGAAGCTGAGTAGCCATCTAGAGTGAACTGTCTGTCCTGACTAGATACCTGTGGAATATAACAGCAGGTTAGACACCTATTGCATAGGTAGACATATCCTCTCTGGTGTTGATCTGCAAGCTGAATCAACCTGCTATTTCTTTCCTCAAAAAAAGAGAGCAAGTCCATTACTATAATTTATTACTTTTACTATCATTCTTACCACAGAACATCACACTTACATATAAATACACTGTACACACACAAAAAAAAGGACAGTTTTAATTCAGAGAACCCAGATCAAGGTACAGCAGCTGTAGAGTTTAATAGGAGTCACAGGGATGCTCACTCTTACCATAGTCTCTCTAGTGATATCCTCACAAATAAAGTGAGAAAGCACGGTCTCTTCTGAGAGGTGAGCGAGCGACTACTCTCAGAGAGTAGCTACTAGTGAATACTGTCAAAATGGAAGATTACATCAGTTGGGACCCTTTATATTTTCACTGATTAATGAGATGATGGAATAGACAGAATTTTACTGTATTTTCACGTGGCATTAAGTAGGAGGGACTGCAAATACAAATTAGTATTCAAAGCAATCCTGACAAAGTGAAGGTACTGCCCCAAGTAAACAGAAGACAGATCTGAAAGATGCAGCAGACAGGAAAGAATAATCAGCTGTGCAAATACAAACCCTCACCAGGAGAAGATACAGGGGTTATGGTGGGTCACAGCAGAGCATAAGTCAATAACAGCATGTTGTTATAAGAAAGCTAAACACAATAACTGGTGGCATCATGAGGTACCCAAAGCAATCCTTCCACTTTATTCAGTGTTAGTGAAGCTTCAACTGCAATAGTGTCATCAGGTTTGAGCTCAAGAAAGAAGTTCCTTAACTAGAGAAAGTATAGAGGTGACAAATTTTGATAAATCAGAGGGCATGAAATCACAGCCTTTAAGAAAGAATTGAAGGAGTGGGTTGTATAACCTGAAGAAGGCTGAGAAAAAATTGGCTGCAAATATTAAAACATGCACAAAGCAGCTGCAGGGATTAAATTCATTGTATCCATAATGAAAAAAACATTCTTACATAAAAGACAATGAATGACTGGATATAATTCCAGTAGGTGGCTGTTAAGACATATCTTTAGGTGCCTTTAAGAACAGTTTAGAGAAATGTTTAGGTTTAGGTATAGTCAATCCTACCTCAGATGGTGCAGTGAATTAGATTATCTCTTCAGGTCTCTTTCTGTGCCCCTGTGTGTAACAATGCATCATGACCATTTTGTGAGAATATCTTTATCCTGGATAAGTTCATGATGCATGACCCCTAAGGAGAAGGTTAAAAAAATGTGCCACTAAGCTAAGCAGAGGAGGTCAAGGCATGTGTCCTCATTGCAGCGGCTGCCACAGAAAAATTACTTCAAAGTAATTCTCTGATTGGGAAGCAGAAAAGGAGAGTCACTTGCAAGCTGCTGTTGAAACTGAGCTAAAAAGACAGCAGAGCTGCAACGTTTAGAAAAAGTAAATATACCATGAATTTGTTTCACATAACGGGGCAGCCTGCACAGGCCTGGCAGCACATGGCTTGTTAAAGTGTAGGCTAAGGTAACCTATTTGGCCTGAGTTTTCTTTGGCAAGAGGAAATCTCGCTTTAGCGTGCAGCTGTGAGCTTGAGCTCCCGGCACCCACTGCAAATGCCTGTAGATCTGGGGTAGATTTAACATCGACAAGTCTTGAACATACCTCTGTGCATCTGTTTTTACCCCTTTTCCACCAACTTTTTCTCTCTGTGAGTGACCTGATTCTTTTCGTCCTGGTTTTCATTTTCTACTACTGTTCTTGCTTATACTCTGCACTTTCCAAAGACCTTAAAACTCTTATCATGTAGCCAGGAGGCTTAGAAATCTCTTGAGGCTTGAAGTCAGGTCCTTGACACAGCCAGTATCAACATTAATCCTTCCTTACTATAATGCTTCAGCAATAAACAGATATGCCAGTGGTCTAAATTACAGTATCAAGCCCGTAAGAAATAAGATATGTTGGTTTTGAACAAAGGAATGGAAGGGTTTAAGCTTTATAGTTGTGAAAGTCTATTGGAAAGGGGATGGGCAAAAGGTGGGGAAAAAAGTGTTTTGGAATCTCAGAAAACAGCCCAGGAGAAAGTATTTGAGGGTAGAAGGTAGTGGTAAGGCTTAGGAATATGAGTTCTAACTGCAATTCAAAAAAAAAGATGCAAGTGCTGGTTCCACAGAGCTACACTGTCTGTAAGAGCAGCCATCTCCTGGAGCCTCTGCTAAAGGCAAAGAGCAAAGGTGAAGTTGTGTGAGGAACCTCGGTCTTTCTCTGAGTGAGCTTTGCCATGTGTGCGCTTCTGCTAAAGCACTACAGCTCTGAGATACCAAGTCAGGAGGCTCCTAGGCAGGTTCGCAGACTGTTTGTAACACAGTATCGCCTTTTACTAAACCCAGTTTTCCACTAGAACTGATCAAAGCAAGTACTTTCACTTTTAAAAAGACCAGATTATGCTTTTCTCCTGTTTTCCACCTCCCCACCATACAACCCTAGCTAAAGAGGGAGTTATGTGTGTACCCCCTGCTTTTCTACCTACTTATGGGTACTCTGGAAACAGCTGACTTTCAACTGAAGCAACATTAAAATGCCTTCTCCTGTATTCACAGACAAGCTAGTGGGGAAAAAAGAAAGACCACAGAAACCACCAGGAAGGAGCAAGGCCCAATTCCTCATCCTTTGGATTCAGCAGAGCACCTCATCATACAACATAAAGATGTGTCACACCATACTTTTTCTGGTTTTAAGGTTTGTGACGTTTCTTTTCTCTGTCTGCATGGACAGATAGCAGCAAGAGCCTGCTGGACATTGGCTCCTCTGCTACCTTCCAACATGTGAGGCAAGGAGCAGATCCATGTTGCATGAGGCTTGTGATACAAATTGTTCATCTTATGATATTCCTCTTGAGTACTTATTTGTTACAGATATTTACAATAATTCCTCTTGTAGAGCACTAATAATGTTGAAACACAACAAAAATTCTTACCGTCTACTATTAATATTACTGCAGGATAAGATGGGACTAATACTAACTGCAGAATATATGCAGTGATGGCTTGCCTTTGAAATGAACTATATGATGCTGCATGTGGAATATATGACTTTTAAGCTATAGCTTATATCTAGAAGTGCTATAAGTATTTCTTCACAGCAAGATATTCAAGACCTATACTATTTCTAGTTGATAGAACTGAGATATGTATTTCATATCAGCCAAAGGCAGACTTACAGTTATGAAGAGAAAGGCTTTTTTTTTTTTTTTTTTTAAGCATCTTTAATAATTATCATGGAATGGTAGAATCACAGAATGGTTTGGGTTGGAAAGGACCTCAAGATCATCTAGTTCCAACCCCCCTGCCATGGGCAGGGACACCTCACACTAAACCATATTGCCCAAAACTCCATTCAGCCTGACTTTGAACATTGCCAAGAATGGAGCATTCACAACTTCTCCAGGCAACCTGTTCAGTGCTTCACCACCCTCACAGTAAGGAACTTCTTCCTTATATCTAACCTGATCTTCGCCTGTTTAAGTTTGAACCCATAACCCCTTGTCGTATCAGTACAGTCCCTGATGAAAAGTCCCTCTCCAGTATCCTTGTAGGTCCCCTTCAGAAACTGGAAGGCTGCTATGAGGTCTCCACGCAGCCTTCTCTTCTCCAGGCTGAACAGCCCCAGCTTTCTCAACCTATCTTCATACGGGAGGTGCTCCAGTCCCCTGATCATCCTCATGGCCCTCCTCTGGACTTGTTCCATCAGCTCCATATCCTTCTTACGCTGAAGGCACCAGAACTGCACACAATACTCCAAGTAGGGTCTCAGGAGAGCAGTGTAGAGGGTCAGGATCACCTCCTTCGACCTGCTGGTCACGCTCCTTTTGATGCAGCCCAGGGTATGGTTGGCTTTCTGGGCTGCAAGTGCACACTGAAGCTGGCTCATGCTCAGTTTCTCTTCAACCAACACCCCCAAGTCCTTCTCTGCAGGGTCGCTCTGAATCTCTTCTTTGCCCAACCTGTAGCTGTTCCCTGACCCAGGTGTAGGACCTTGCCCTTGTCTTGGTTGAACTTTATAAGGTTGGCATCAGGCCGCCTCACAGGTGTGTCAAGGTCCCTCTGGATGCCTCCAGCGTATCAACCAAACCACACAGCTTGGTGACATTGGCAAACTTGCTGAGGGCTCACTCAATCTCACTGTCCATGTCACCAACAAAGATCTTGAACAAGACCGGTCCCAACACCAATCCCTGAGGGACACCACTCATTACTGGTCTCCAGTTGGACATTGAGTTGTTAATCACAACTCTCTGCATGTGGCCATCCAGCCAGTTCATTATCCATCGAGTGGTTGATCCATCAAATTTATGTCTTTGCAATTTAGAGACAAGGATGTGTGGGACAGTGTTGAACGCTGTGCACAAGTCCAGGTAGACTATGTCAACTGCTTTGCCTCTATGAATCAGTTCTGTAGCTCCACCATAGAAGGCCACCAAATTGGTCAGGCATGATTTGCCCTTTGGGAAGCCATGCTGGCAGTCACCAACCACCTTGTTGTTTTTCATATGCCTTAGTATGGTTTCCAGGAGAACCTGCTCTGTGATCCTGCTAGGCACAGAAATGAAACTGACTGGTCTGTACTTCCCTTGGTCTATAAAGAATGGGTTGCCCAGGGAGGTTGTGAGTGCTCCATCCATGTCAGTGTTCAAGGCCAGGTTGGATGAAGCCTTGGGTGGGATGGTTTAGTGTGAGGTGTCCCTGCCTATGGCAGGGGGGTTGGAACTGGATGATCTTGAGGTCCTTTCCAACCCTAACTATTCTATGATTCTATGATTCTATAAAACAATTCCTCTCAGAAAAAATATTATTTCATACTTGGGAATTAAAGACATCATTTAAATTTGATATTGTATCATTAAGCTGTCCCCAAACATTAATATTCATTTATATTTATCTTCACTCCTCCATGGTACCCAGAAGTTACGGAGTCTGGCATTCTTTGCTTAGTGAATTCCAGATTTTCATCCTTCAGATCCATGTCACTTCTCAGAATTTCTGTAGGAAACCATGCACCTTCAGCACAGTTTTAACTTGGAATACTATGAAGGTGATGATAGCTGCATGATCATCTGCAGATCACTTGCCACAGTCTTACAGAACACTATGATTTCAAGACAAACAGTTCCTCAGGACTCATTTACAGGGTACAAAGAATAATTTCCTTTAAAATTTGGAATAATATTATTTGGTGGCTAATAAGTAACACCATTGTCTCTGTAACAGGCCCTTGTTCAGGATGCATTTTACAGGCAGTCAATGATGAAGACCAGCAGGCTATGAAGGTTGGAAACTGAAAGAAATTACACAGTTACTGCCCGTGACATCATATTATCTAACCTCAGTCATCTGGGGAACGATGAATGCACAGTATCATCTAAATATACAAATCTCAGAGCCAGGTTACTATGTTCCCAAGTTTAAAAAAGTCCTCAAATCTAACAGTGAGTGCCCTAGCCACATAAGACTTACTGTATATCTGCAAAATTATGCACAGAGGAACTGTGCGTGAGTCTGCAGAATCCTTGTGCTTACCTTTATTAGAGTGTGTCCTATTCACAGATGCCATACCTGTTTCAGTGGTCGGTTACTGGTCAACACTCATCTGGAGCTCAGGACATGTAGCATAGGCTGTTTTCATGAATATTTTTCAGAGGGGAGTGAAAACAAATTACTGCTATTCCTAATGAAGACATGAGTTGACATCAAACAGCTGTCACAACATTACTACATGTCTGGATCAATTAAATGTCAGTGCATGCACTTTTCTACAGTACCTGTGCATATACTTGTGCTACCTTAAACTCCTGTCATCATAAAGTCCTTCATCTAAGCTTTATTTGCACTTCCTCGTGTACAGTTTATTGCCAAAATCTTGTACATCTGCAGCTTCTTTTTCAAGCATCGCAAACCGCTGTGAAAGTAGGTTCAGCAACACTGCCATGTCACAAGATGAGAAGGAGATATGAAATTTCACAATACAGTTTAGAAGGCATGAACACTGTTTACTTTAAAAGGCTTATGCAAAGGAAAACATGACATGAAAAATTGCAAGAATGATATTGGGAAAGATAAATCAAACTTTTCGACAAAGCAAAATTCCCTGGAAAGAGTCCATGACTCATATCCTTTCATATTCAGAGAAGCTAGAGAGACTGTTCAAGTGAACACCACCACTGCTTATTTTTCTGGGTTCCTCTACATCTTCTTAGGCCAAAGTCTCATTATTTCCTCACACGGATTGGCAATGTGTTCAGTATCAGCACTGCCTGAAATAGTGTGAATGCAGCCTCTGTCCTGGCTTCAGAGGGTCTCTCTGGCCCTCCATCAACATTGAGCTCATGTGTAACCTGCAAGTTTATCTCTGACCTTTTGAACAACCTGAGTAAACACAGACACTACTGGCCAGCCCAGCTCTGCAACACAGTTTTGCGGTAGCACTGAACCTAGAAGACAGTTTTATGCATAGTGATCTCCTAGGGGTGGAAAATGCTGCTGGCTTTCTCTGGGAGACAGCTCAAGAGCAGAACAGAGGGGTCTGAGAGTTTGACTCTCAGGTATATAATTTAGTGGCTACTGGCCAGCTTTTGCAAGATCTCCCACCCCTCACCATGGGACCAAGTCTATGGAGCCCAGACCCCAGCAGTTGTGCAATGAAGTGCTAATCCATGCTGTGCAACACGTTCTTCAGAGTAAAACCTATTCCTGTTTCTCAAGAGAGTGAGATTTTAACACAGTAAAAGCCAGTATTCATGGGGATATGGCTACTAAGTGCTGGTTTAAAAGAAACAGATACGTCAGAGAATCTCACTTCAGAATACATTCCCTCATTAAGCAAGCCACAGGGTTATATGATGTTTACAATCCTATCATCTCCCATGAAAATGTCAGGATTTTTTTTCAGGAATACCACATATATTTGCTAATTAATCATAGTATGTTTACTTTGCTTATCTCTACTGTTTCTATTGGTCAGTTAATCCCAAACAAAATACCTAATGAACTCAGGGTATTTCAAATCACTAGCCAATATTCAAAAGGCCATTTCTTTCTGGTATCATCTATACGTACTCTCCAAGAACGAAAGTATGCAAATATACTTAGTTTATTAAAATCTTACATCAGTGCTAAGACATTTATGACTGTGAATTTATAAGACCTGACTGACAGACTTGCTTCAGTTGCCTTACTTGAGTGACATAACTTAAAAGTCACATTTATTTGCCAGAAGAATTACCAGATGAGATATTTCTTGTACCTTTGTCCAGATGTTTCTTGACAAGCACCAGCTCCAGAAACACGTGTGGCTTAGACAAAAGTCTGTCTAACATCAATGAACTGCTTGCTTAAGTTAATGTTCTTTTAATCTAAAATCTCGTATGAAAAACATTTTTTTCCCAAACCCCCCAGGAATTTTAGAATAGCGATAAAAACCTTAACACAGGCTCTCAGAAAACAGTCCCTGACACCAGTACAAATCCCTCCACCAACCTTGATGGTCACCAGAACAAGATCACAAAATATGTCAGTGATCAGCAATATACCAAGCAAAACAACCACAATGTGGCAGAAGTTGCAGATGACTATAAAGAAGAAGCAGCCCCTCACACCACTGTCTGCAATACTAAAAAAATCTCAAACAATGAAATTAATTTTCTGACCTATCTCCAAACTGGTGGACATAGTGGATGGACCAACCTACAGCTGAACTAGACATATGCACAATATAAACAAGAACAGCAAGCCGTGCTACTATATGCAGAAAGATGTCATAGCCATTTCCCTGACCACTATGCTTATATTGCAGATATATGCAAGTAACAGGAATAGAGACAAGGAAGTTCACGCTTATTCAGCAACAGTAGAGAATGCCAACAACGGGGAACCAGAAAAAAATAATGCAAAATCAGATAGACCAAAAGGATGTTAGGGAAGCAGGCAAGACTTCAGAATGATTACAGACTCAAATCAGTGCATTGTCTGAACCCAGGGCATCATCTGGATTTCTAACGGAGCTTTTTAAATAATAGAATTACTGTCTGAACCAGCAAAGCAGCTGGAAATAGACTTTCAGAGTACTCTGCTGCAAGTGCCTGCATACAATGAGTTACAAAAGTTTGACACACTACCACTGGGTATTGACAATTCCCCAGAAGGGCATCAAAGGCATACAGAAAGGAGGCAACCAGTCAAAAACACATGATGGCTCAGGACCAAGATTTTAATCCGAACAGAGAAAACACAGAAGGCTCACCTTGATTTTTTTCTGCCATCTGCTACGAGATGATAATTGCCAGATGAAGGATCACTGCAGTTCTCCCAAGCATGCAGACATTAGAGTCAGGCATTTGAATGTTACAAGCTTCAGTTTTCATATCACAACCTAGATGGTTGGTGATATTCTAGATGATACTCTGATTCAAGAATCTAGTTGATGAAGGAGGACCAGGTGAGGTCTTTAGGTAAAATAGTTAGAGTTGCTCTTAAACCTAACAATTCCATTCAATGCAGTCACCAGCAACAAGAAACTAGATCTCCTTGAGCTGAGGCATGGGACAGAGGCAAGGCCTCCTGGTGCTGTCCATCTGGTTGCTCCTCTCTGTAAAGTAACAGATTTTTAAAATATCCCATATAGTAATGAAATCCTCTAAAATCCACCGTCTGAAAAATACAAGCCACAGTAATACAAACTGCATGCCGGATACCTCATGAAACCAAAATACTGATCACGAGAAATGTGAGAGGACTTCAAATAATAATTTTATCTGAAAACTGTTGTTCAGTATCTATATGTGACGGTTAAAATTCTGAGGTACCTAAACTCAAAATATTTTTATTTTGTTGAAACTAGAATATCAGCTTCTGTAGAAGATCTGTAAACATAAAGTGAATGCAGCAGGCTCATTTGACAGAAAATAGAATTCTGACTGATCCTAGCTGTACTGTAGAGAAGTGCTAATATAAACATAACACCTTTGCAGTTAGGCTTATTAAAATAACCAAGCATTTCAAAATAAACAGGCTATAAAATCAAAGACAATAAGTGAAAACAAACCTAAATGCTTAGAGCAACAAAAATATCATGGAGACAACATGAAAAGCCCTGCTCATTATTACACCATATTCTACAGATACTTTTGTATTTTTTAGTTATCTGTAGGAGGTTTATCTTTTATGGAAATGACTTAAAGGAAGCATAAAAGGAAAAGTTGATAAGGAGCTGGACTTGGGAATTTATAGAGTAAGTAAAGCTTTTGGAGAAAGTTTAGGTTTGAAAAGAATGAAAACTGTGTATACAATGGAAAGGAAAAACAAGTATGGAAAATCTACCCCAGTCCTCAAAGAACAGGATCAAGTTCTGATCCAGAGGATTTCGCACAGAAAGACTCAGATTAAACTCAAAACTTTGCAGTGCTGGTATTTTGAATGTTTAGAAAACAGTGAGTGCAAAGGGCAATTATAAGATAAAGACTTGATTCTGATCCAGCATACAGCTAATGCTGTTTGTCTCTGTGGGTGATTAAAACCTGTGCTATGATGTTAATAATTAGCAAGGCCCCATTCTTCCTATGTAAAGGGGTTTTCCATGCCCATTTAAGAATCTGTATCAGCTTTGCTTCAGGACACTGAGGGGCACTGATGAAAGGCACAGAGGATGAGCAGGACACACATGTAATCCTAGTCTTGAGGGAAGAGCAAGGAGCCAATTCATCTTGAAGTCACAACCTTCTTCTACTTCTCAGGAGGAAAGACAAGTGGTAAATTTCCAGGAAAGATTTGTATTGGTTTCTCATTTTTTGATAGGTAACAAGTATTACTTAGCATTTTTGTCACCTTCACTGAAGAACAACATGAGTAGCAATTCGCTCCCCAAGTACGTACCTGAATTAGGACTTACTTAGTTCACTAATTCTAATCATCTGAACATTGAACTAGATAAAGTTCAAGTCAATTAGTTAAGTGTCCTTGGAGAAAGCCAGGCATCTCAGGAGGAAAGTTGTCCCACCTCTCTTGATTAACTGTTGTAGTGTAGTATAGTATAAATCAGTCTACAGACCTACCTATCTCTTCCACTGCCCAGAGAAGAGATCTTCTTGGCCAGTGAAGATGGTCAACATAAGGAGAAATGAATCCCATCTCTAAAAGCTATAACCTATTAACATTCTCCTCTTTAAATCTAGATTTTTCACTAGCAAGTATATTTCCCAAAGTTAATTATATCCAGGCTTTTCAATGGAACCACTTCAATTTATACAGGGCCAGCTTGGATAATGGAAGTGTGCACAGAAGTGTAAGCAGCATCCCCCCAGTAGTCACAGCAGCATTATCATATACACACATAGTAATACATATATACATGAATAATAACCTCCTCAGTGACAGTAACCTCCATATCAATACATGATAGCCCATTGTTCATTATTTCAATTCTTTCCTAACTTTGCACTGTAGTAGCTTCCAGACTACCTTCCTGAATACTTTTTCCTGCAGAAGAACGAGCTTAGCTACTGATGTCAGTCTATTTTCACCAAAGCGAACAATTAGAAAATGAGGCATTAGAAGCAGCATGGGGGAAAAGGCATAATAAGGAATCACAGGAATGCAAGCCTAGGAACTCCTTTTGACTCCACTTCAGGTGAAATATGTTAGCAGTAAATTAATGAAGGCTGGCTGTGGCCAGACTGAGAGGGAGCTATCTTTCAAGTGACAGATGGAAACGACGTGCTGTGACTTCGATAGGTGCAATGCAACAGGACCAGCATGCTTAAGGAAAAATAAAAGGTCACCTGTCTTAGTCATTAAGAAAACATCTGACATGGGTGAGAGGTATAACCTATCTCTTCAGGAACTCTTCAGGTTAGGCTATTGGTGAAGGACATGACAGGTATTTTTGTTAAAAGGATGAAGGTGTTTTATCTCCTCTTGTGTTTTAAAGTATGCCAATGCATACTATACAAGCACTGTCTGTTTAGAGGTACAAGAAGGAATTTCACTGCTATCATCTGCTTTGCATCTTTAGCCTTGGCTCATTTGGTTCAAGAAAAAAAGAAAAAAAAGAAAGCTCAAAGCTCAAACAGACTCTAAACAAGGATCCAAAATGAAAAAATAAAATAAAATAAAATAGGCATTACATAGTGTCGTGGTTTAAACCAATCCACACAGGTCGTCCACTCACCCCCCCCCCCCCACCCCGACCCTCCCCACTCCCGGAGGGATGGGGAGGAGAATCAGGAGAATGCAACTCCCACGGGCTGAGATAAGAGCAGTTTAGTAACTAAGGTATAACACAAATCACTACTGCTACCACCAATAATAATAATGATAAAGGAAATAACAAGGGAAAAGAATACAACACCTTAGCACCAGCCAACAGATAACTCGCCCCACTCCCCCCAGCCAAGCACCGACCAATACCTCGTCCAACCCTGCAGTCCCTCTAGCCCTTCTGGGTAACTCCCCGTTACATCCTGGGCATGACGTGCTGTGGTATGGAATACCTCCTTGGTCAGTTTGGGTCAGGTGTCCTGTCTCTGCTTCCTCCCGGCCTGCCCTCATCCCTGGCAGAGCATGAGGCTCAGAAAGTCCTTGGCCAGACCAAACATTCGAGCAGCAACCGAAAACATCGGCGTTATCAGCACTGTTCCCAGGCCAAAAGATCAAAACACAGCGCTGCACTAGCTACTAAGAAGGAGAAAACTGACTGCTGCTGCTGAACTCAGGACACATAGTAAAAACTATTTTCAGTTTTCAGATTTTCAGTTCAGAATGTATGTCTTTTGGTCACTGCTTGAAAAATGTTGATTATTTTGGAACAATGCCGTTCGACTGCAAATTTAAGTCTGCTCTGACTGAAGCAGGAAGATACTCCCTTGGACTGCTCTCTGCCATTCCAGGTCATGCTCTGCCTGGTTTTCAATTTTGTGGCATTTAGGCTATAAGTGATCTGGAGGGCTTAGAAGCACCTCATTCAAACTCATTCTCCAACACGGACAATGGGGGAACCAGTGCTCCACTTTGCCATGATGCACACATGGAGCTCAGTTTAGCTGCTGCCTCTGAGATTTATTGTTTTCTCGTTTTCCATTTTTATTACTTTCTAAGGGATTTTAATTTTTCTAACTCCTTTAAATCTACTTAACACGTTGCTTTCCATTCTTCCTTTATCTTTGTCTGCTTGGGTTACCTGTGGACCTGTCTGCTAGTTTCCCTGCATGGCATGAACTGGCATTGCCTGTGAACGAATACAAAGTCTCTCTTGAAACTGGTGGAACTCTATGTCGTAGATGCCATGGCAGTACCAGGCGCTTGTGCCAGATATGCATGCTAATACCAATAGTGAACATCACTGAAATGTGATGGTGGATTTCTTTTGGAAAAGATTAATAGATGGAATAGATGGAATAGATGAAGAGATAATAAGAAGAAAGTCAAAATTATTTGGTGTTACAATGCTGTGGTCTAGAAACTTGTGCACTTGTGTTTAATAATTATGGTATCAGCAGGGACCTAATTTTGCTGGTCTTTCTGATAAACCTGAAAATATGTAAAGCTGTTTTCACTCAACTTCAGGGCCCTAAAGTTACCATCAGCTCTGACTGCCTCTTGGCAGCTCACCAGTGCTCCCCATATCTGCCCATGGCCCAGGACCCCATATCACCCCTCTGTGGCTGTCAGCCACTGTCCCAAGGACACCAGAGCTGGTCTCCAGCTCCTAACAGCCCTGCTCTACCTTGCCATAAACCCAGCTAAGCCAGGCCCTCTTACAGGACTATGGCCTTGCCCTACCTCAAAAGTCCCCATTCCACAGGGATGAGCCTGATACCTGGGGTTGGGACTGCCTTGGTGCCCCCAGCTGCTCCAGCCTGGGAGTAGGATGGGGCTGCCAGGGCCTGCCCTGTTGCTATCCCATGGGGTCTCCCATGATCACAGACTCTGGCTTCAGGCAGCTGCTGGCCTGCCTGCACCATGGTACTCAGACCCTTGTTCTGTTCTTGCACTAAGGCTCTGTGTGCTGAGGAGTAATGTGTTTACATTCACTCATTGCTTTTACTAATGGGCTTAATCCTGTAGCTTTTACATTTAATGATCAGTCCTACTTCAAATGGAATCTGACTGGTGAAATATTCATTTTTTGCTTATTAGCTCTAGATTAATGTCAGACTGTTTCACGTTGGATTAAAAATCTTGGCTATTAACATTTAACCTCTCCAGTTAACGTTCACTGCTAATTAAGCTGATGCCACCACAGGGCAAAGGGACAGACTAGACAACCTCCAGAGACTCCTTCCAGCAGTTTTCCCTTATTGGAAAGCTTGGCATGGAGCTTATGCTCATCTAATTGTATGCTATTTCAAAGGCACTGAGATGTGCTTTCAGATTTTCTACACCAATTGCTTTAAAGAAAATTGAAATTATGTAAAATATATATTTAAAAAAAATTATTTAACCCTGCCTGTCTTCTGTAACATCAGTATTCAGAAGACACAAAGGTATTAATCAGAAGAACAGCATGACCTGGCTGCAGACTAGAAGGAGCAAGCCATGTTCACCCTACCTGCAAAGGATTCTCCACCACAAACTACTAATGAAGTACAAGTGCCAAATTCACTAAGTGCCTGAAAGCACAAGTCTCAGTGTACACTCCCTGCCAATGGAAGATGCAGCCTTGCTTTTAATGACCAATCTCTTTGTTATCTTTCTTTTTGCAGTTTCCCTGTATGTGATGGTGATGCCCTAAGGTTGTGTCTAGACTTACCTGTACTCCTGAGCCTGAATCTCTGACCATCAAACAGCCTAAAACCTGTCAAGTCTTTGTGCCCTGAAGCAGTTATAAAGGTCTGGGACCCACTGCAGTGTACCATGGTATCCACTCAGCCTGTGTGTCCAGGTTTCCCTCCTGTGCAATAGGGGATGGTGGCAGTGGCAGGGAAGGGCTGGAGGCAGGATGAATGCCCAGGGCTCTCTAACATGGGGTTGGAGCTGTGGGAGCTTGCATCCAGACCGAGGAATTTAGGAGAATTCCTGGCTCTGATTATATCACTGTAGCTGAATTACCTTAGTGATGCAGGTGCTAATATAGCTTGCAGGTAATGGAGGAATCCATACTGATGCTTTGAGTAAAGGTGATGTCAACATGCATTACCTGCCAGCAGGAAATTTCAGCCATGAAAACTGGCTTGTCCTGAAGCAGAGGCTTTCCTACTGAATATGATGAAGAGGGACTGTAACATATAACAAAAAATGAAAAGTGGGCTTATTAAAGGCACTGCTGTGTAAGGAGCAGAAGCTGAGAGGACGTGTAATTTAAAATGCCACACTGTTTTTACCATCCACTGACCAGACATCCATGAGTGATGTGTCTAAATTCTACCTCTTAGTCTTTGTAAATTTGGAGATCTTTTGCTTTGCCCTTGTGTCCATCAATTTTCCACTAATTTATCAAAATTTAGCCCAGGGCCATCAGTACAGTTTCTCCCAGACAATATAGCTATTTATGCCATCTCATTGCCGCAGAGTCTAAGTGCCTACCAGAATTTATGAAAACAATACACTTTGTCTCAGACAAGTTCTCTTCCAAGGTGAGAAAATGCAGAGGCTCTCAGTTGCTCTCTTTTCTCAGAAAGTTTGTTCTGCTTTTAACATTTAACATTATACATTCAAAGAATAATGCACCAAAATCCAGGCAGAAGACTCTTTTACTTGTTTAATTAGTTAGAGCAACATGGGATGAAAGAAGAAATGGGGCCATAAAAACCAGAAACAGAATCCTGATATGATTAGAGGTGAGGTTTCCAGACACAACCAAAAAATAAATAAAAAAAAAAAAAAAAATCAAATTTTTATGCAATCAAAGAGGCTTATTAGGATTATGTCTACCATTCTGGTCATAATTGATGAGGATATATATGTTTAGACAAATTCAGGTGTCTAAAAGATCAGCACCAAATGCGTATCTCAATATGTGAGGATACTATTGTGCTTGACAAGCGTCAACACTGCAAAGAGAGAAGCAGAAAGAGGAATATAGTGTATGTTTAAATGCATCATGGTGTAAACATTTTGGAAGCAGAAGCTACTGAGATGAGAAAAATGAACATTTGAAACAGACTTTTTGTGGGAGAGAGGAAGGAAAGACTACCTACCTGGCTTTGGGTTTGGCCAAACTTTTGTTTGACCTGCTCGAAACAGAGATAGACTCATTCATTAGAGAAACACGTAATGTCTCCATGATGATAAAAACTGATTCAATGACACAGATGTTTGCTTTGTTGTATATCAACAGTAGCCTTTCGAGGACTGTGCTCTCAGACACTTCCATGGACCTTCATGTGGCTCTGGGGCACAAACCATCTACCCTCAATTGAAAGCAATACAGCCCTGTTTCAAACCCTCTCATGAAAAAAAAGAAAAAAAAAAAAATATTATTCCTTAGCACCACAGGAGGGAGATAGGGACCAGAGGAATCCCAGGAATAAGCGCTACATATTGTGGACATTTGGAATCTGTGGCACTTGGCATTAAGTATATAGATGTAACCATAGCTACCCTTGTGAACAGCCCAAATAAAATCACCTACTTCTGCTTTTGAAATAGCCTCCCCTAACTTTCAGTGGTTCATATGGGGTTTGAAATAATCTCTGTAACTATTATTTCTGACAGCCATTGGATAATTATGTCTCCCACTATGAAGAGTTCTTGGAGTTTGATTCATCCTTGAATCAGACAGGTTCTTTTAATCAGAGTGAGAATATGTATTTCTGAGTATTTTCTGGCTATTAATTCAGCCTCGTCAGTCTCTCGGTAACCTTTTATTCCAGCTGTTTGGAAAGGCCTCTTTCTTCTCCACTAACCACGCCTCTCTAAGAACACGGAATTTCTCCTTGCAAATGATCAATCCTGTACCGTTGCTTCAGGCAGACCAAGTATCATTGAGGAAAACTGTTTTGAGAGGGAGATACTTATGACACTTTTAATGAGGCAGAGTGTCATGGTTTGAACCAAGCCACACAGCTCGTTCACTCACTCCCTGCCCCTTTCTCCCTCTTTCTTTCCTTCCCACCCACCCCCCCCCACCCTCCCTGCTCCCGGAGGGATGGGGAGGAGAATCGAGAGAATGTAACTCCCACTGGTTGAGATAACAACAGCCCAGTAACTAAGGTATAACACAAATCACTGCTGCTACCACCAATGATAATAATCATAAGGGAAATAACAAGGGAAGAGAATACAATACCACTGCCGAATAAGTTCGATCCCACCCCCTACCCCCCGAAGAGAGCCCGTACCCTTCCGGGGTAAGTCCCAGTTACCTCCCTGGGCATGACGTGCTGTGGTATGGAATACCTCTTTGGCCAGTTTGGGTCAGGTGCCCTGTCTCTGCTTCCTCCCGGCCTGCCCTCGTCCCTGGCAGAGCATGAGACTCACAAAGTCCTTGGTCAGAGTGAACATTACTTAGCAGCAACTAAAAACAATCGGTGTTATCAGCTCTCTTCCCAGTCTGGAAGTCAAAACACAGCACTGCACCAGCTGCTAAAAAGGAGAAGAACTGACTGCTACTGCTAAACCCAGGACACAAAGGTTCTTGTCTTCACATATCTTCTAAGTAGAAATGCAATAATAAAAGTAAAAATGTAGATACTCTCATTAGACTGCTTTCTTTTGTAGAATGTTGATACTTACATGGCCTCAACAAGAAAAAGATCACATCTGAAAGTACACAGAAAGGGTATTAAACAGCTAGGCAAAGATCTAGAGAACAGACCTTAGACGGAACAAGAATGAAAGAGAAAATTGTGGTAAGGAGCAATACTTCCTTTTTTTTTTTTTTGTTTTTCCCCCACAAATTTTCATAATTTTTGAAAGCAAAAGATCAGTTTGATCAAAGCAGACTTCACCAGTGCAAAATAGAATTGAATGTCTAAAATAATATGGAATTGCAGTGCCAGATACACCTAATCACAGTTATGGTCTTCATAACTAAAGCGATGAAATGAGACCCAAATTTCATATACAGTAAAATATCCTAGATATTAAACATATTAGGTATGGCTGACCGCCATCAAAAGGAATATGTGTACTAGCTAACTACTTCTTAGGACTAGCATCCTCAGAAAGAAATCCAGTTCAAGTTCTGAAGTGTATTGGTTGATTTCTCACTTTCAGAAAATAATTAAAAGGAAATGAAAAAGAAATTGCACAGAAAAGAGGCAAATAAATCAAGGCTACTGCCCTCTCCTCTTCCTCTTTCACTCCTTTTCCTTCTCACTTACCCTGATCTCCTACCAGCAACCATCCTGAACTTCAGAAATGTAAATGTAGCATTCTGATAAGCATATAAAAAGCCCTAAAGATGATGGCTCAATACCTGACACTGTGACATCCCTTGCACCTCTGGCATTTCTCCTCCCAGACATCTCAGAAAATAGTCATCATCATGGGGGAATTTGTTCGCTGGGTATCACTCCTGAAGTTATTAATCTGATAGTCACAAAGTGACATAGATATCAGGTAAATCAAATGAAAATTTCATACTTCAGGTACTGAGAACTGTGATAAACTAGTTTCAGCTAGATATTGTTCTTTCTCTAGGTTTTGGATTTTGTTGTTTGTTTCAATTTTTCCTTTAACCCAAACTTCCCCTTATGCTGGAATCGTGGGCTTTATTTTGCTAGTTCTTCAGGTTTTGGGGCTTTCGTCTTCAAAGATGGACTTCATTTGTCAATTGGCACACAGCTTGGAGAAAGATGGGTGTGCAGGGGACCAGCCTAAAGGCTCCAGGTTAATTCGATGACACTGTTGCTTCTGGATGAGGCAGTCCTCTTCCCTCCTGATGAGCCTCTTGGGAGTCTCGGCAGACCACTCAGCGCGGCTGGCGATCTGGAGGAGCACTGACACATGCCACTGGCGCACAGCACAAACCGTGGCTGGCACAAGGTGCTGCGCATTTTGAGGGGCTTCGGAGGAAACCGCTAGCTGACAGCCTCAGCAGCCACAGGTCCCTTCTGGCAGCTCCAGGGAGGCCGCAGAAGTAGACTCCAATATTTCCACGGCTTTTGGGAAGCCGAAGGCAGAGAGCCCGCGGCTGCTCTGCCTCGGGGGCTGTGCTCCTCAAATAAGGGCACGCTCACTCCCCAGACCGTCTGCGAGGTAGGACAGAAAACAGCAACACACGCGGTTCTCGCTGTGGGTGAGTGGAGCTAATGCGAGGAGGGGTCAGCCATCACCTAGAGGGCGGGCGGCCCCTCACGCAGCAGGAGCCCTCATCACCCCCCGACGTACAGTCCCCGGTGCTTGTCACCGCCAGCCCTCGGCCTCCGCCCACCACCGGGGCGGGGCGGTGTCCGCCGGGGGACGCCAGAGCCGGGCTAGAACTGCGCGGAGGGAGGGAGGGAGGGAAGGAGCGAGCGAGCGGCCGGTACCCAGCGCAGTGACATGGCTCAGAAGTACGACGTGGTCGTGATCGGGGGCGGCATCTCAGGTGGGTCCGGCGGCACAGGGCGGGGGATGCTGTCAGCCCCTGGGGTGCCGAGCCCGGGTGGGGTGGCGGCAGCAGCCGGGGCGCAGCCTGCTTGGGCGCCGTCGCCCTGCGCCCCTCGCAGCCGTCGGCCCGCGCGGCCACCCAGACGGGGTAAGCGGCGGTACCGGTGTGGCGGGGGAGAAGCTGCGCTGTCGCTCGCCTCATCCTGCTGCTCGGCCCTAAGCGGGAGGTGCGACCGCGTCCCGAGCGGCTCGTAAAGCTGGTGAAGTGGGGTCCCCGTAACTGGGGTTGAATGCCTATGGGGCAGGCAGTATTTTACTGGGTTTGATTTTCTTACGCTTCATCTGATGTCAATTGATATCAATTTTATTAATTTTTATTTAATCAAGTCTTAATGTTATTAATTTTATCCCTTATTCTTAATTTATTATTTCTTATTAAAGTAAATAAATTTTATTTAATTATTTTCAATTTATCGATTTTTATTTTATTAATTTTAATATACTTTATTTTAATCTTATTATTTCTTGGTTTGTTTTTATGATTTTATTATCTTTGTTTCATTATTGTATTATTTCTTAATATATTTTCTAATCTTTTTTATAATTGTATATTTTTTGCTATGTTATTATCACTTTATTATTTTATTATTTTTCAATTATTTAGATTTTTTATTGGTTTATTAATACATCTTTTTTTAATTTATTATCATTTATTTACTTTATTTTTTCTGGTTTTTATATATAGAATATATGGACAGCGGGCCTGGAAGGCATCTTGCACTGAGTAGCAACCTGCTGTTCTTAACCTAATCCTGGCTAGAGCACCTCTGTGTCTGCCCAGAGTCAATCTGTCTCGTGTTTTGTTCTGAGTTGCATGTGCCCAATAAATTGTCTATGTGCAACAGTTTGGGTTTTTTTTGTGCCTTTGACATGTCAAGCAGTTGCGTTTTGGTTTTTTTAGTGTTGGGAGGTAGGTAGTGTAATAACTCCTGTGCTCTGTGTTAATCTCAGTGCATCTGAAAGGTCTTTTCCAACCTAAATGATTCTATGATCCTCTACTGAGTATGCATATGGCCACAGATCCAAGTAGTATCTCTTGCCAAACTGCAAACAAATTACTCAAGATATGTGACAAAAAATGATTTTATTAATCCTTTTTTTTTACATGGCTTTTAATTTTCACTACTTATTTATATATAATTCCAGATGTCTGTTTAACCATTAAATTAAAGTGTGCAGCATGCAGTTCTAATGAGGTACAGAATGCAGTGAACAAAATTATTGGCATCATTTCCTAAGGATGATTCTCTGATAACAAACTGCTGAATAATTATTGAATTCAATATGCTTATGTGATTAGCAAATATTAACGATTGCTTTTCTATGAAGCAAGGTTGATTCTGCTGACGAATTTTTAATTTGTGCTGTGTTTTGCAGTGAAAGTCAAGTATGAAAATTAACCAGCGGTAACTATCTCAACAAAACCACTTCCAGTGGCATGTTTTTATGCAGCAGTAGTGCTACCTTCCCTCTGTTGAATGAGTTGGAGTGAAGGAGCTAGTGTAACAGCTTTTAACATACCCTTATCTTTCATGGTTGCCATGGGAATATTTTCATGGCAGGTCTGCACAGCCCACATGTTTTTCCAAAGCAGCAGTTAGAGCAGAGAAGCAGTGCTATACCATATTAAATCGTGTGCTTCACTCTTTGCTGGCTGCGGACAGCAGCAAGTGGCAGGGGGAGTGTAAGGAACCAGTTTTCTATTTACTTCCTTTTACACTAAATCCTCACCAAATCACTGGTTCCATGCTGGTGCAACTTTTCTCCTAGCAGGAGAAAGCCAGAAGAGGCCACAGAGACACAGATTTTTTACACAGATAAAAATTACTATTGACTAAGCAGCTCTCTTCAGTCACTCTCACTACTTTGTACTGCTCCTGATTCACCTCTGTCTTCTGCCCACATGCTTCTCTGTGAATCATTGGCCTTGCAGCCAGGTGCTGAAGGTATAGTTTTGTATCTCCTCGCTCAGATTGAAAACTCCTGCTGATGTGCCAAACTGCTGTAGAGATCTCTTCTCCTGTCCACTGGAGAATGAAGTACGTGATCTTTAAAAGGGGTCGCTCCTCAGAGACTAGGATTATTGCTCCAGATTTGATAATTATTCCTTCAGAAAGACACGGGTTTTGAGCCTTTTGAGGTGCATCCAACCGAGACTCTACAAATACTGCCTTTAGGTGAGGAAGGCATCAGTCGGTGCACAGCTGTAAAACAGCAGAAAGTGCTCATAGCATTCAGGTGTGCTTGAGTTATCCGCTACAGCCATAAATGAAGCAGGTAATTGCAGAAGAAATAAAGAGTTGCTATGCGGATGTGAACAAACATGTTGCAGAGATGTCACTCTGCTATTTCTTATTTATTTATGTAGGTTAATGCAAGCTGTCCCTTTGCAGTGCTCTGACCCTCGTTGGTGGTAGTTCTGCCCATCTTTTTACCCAGATTTAATTAGTATGGTCTAAGGCCAGGTTGGATGAAGCCTTGTGTGGGATGGTTTAGTGTGAGGTGTCCCTGTCCATGGCAGGGGGTTTGGAACAAGATGATCTTGAGGTCCTTTCCAACCCTAACTATTCTATGATTCTATGAAAATTTTAGGAGTAAGAAAACCTGATAATGGAATAGCAGTGAGAGATCTTCACAACCCTGAGAATCACTGTTCTCCTCTGAAGGGACTGGTGTTGTATCTGAAGATACCACTTCCTTTGCTGAATCATTTTCAGTGTCCTTTAATGCAGGTTTGTTGAAAAGCAAAGAATAAAACTAAAGAACTGGCTAATTTAAGTGTTCTGCAATGAAAATCTACTCTAATGTAGTCTTCATTAATTTCTTTCAAGTATTAAAAAAAATGGTCTGTGGCTTCTCTGAAGATCTCAGATCATCTCAACAGAGCTGATAACCTCTGAGGAACAAGGAGAATTTACTAAGGAGTAGATTCTGTTGTATGAGTAAAACATCTGCTGAAGTCCTTGAAATTTTTGTGAATGTGTAGATTAAAAAGGAATACTTTAAAAGAAAAAATTCCTAACTTAAAAATGCATGTGTGAAAACACTGTGTAGCATGCCTGGTATTAAAGGCTGTTTAGATCAGAAGCATAAAATGTCCTCATGGAGCTGGAACTTGCGTTGTGACAAGTTCTTCTGTTCGCTCAGAGCTGATCCTTTTTCTTTGAAGGACTCCTCAAGCAAGAGGGTGGAAACGACTGTGGGAAAACTATGAGGTTATGTCATCAGACTTGCTTATCTTCTTAATTGAGACACCGGTGACAGAAATTTTCTTACAATCAAATTTTGGAATCTGTTCAGAGGTTTCATTTAAATACTTCCTCCACTTGTTCTCAAAAGTGCCTTCCGGTCCTTGCTTTTGTTTCCTTTTTTTGTTTTTTAAAGACGTTACCAGGTTTTATCCTAATGTTAACACAACTCCTACCTGAGAAAATGCTGCTCTTAAGTTCCTGGTGCACAGATTTTACAATCAAAGTGAGGTTAATTGATTGATTTATTTATTTTTCCTTAATCTGAAAGGTGAAGCCTTTTCTTAGTTATGGGGAACCAAACCCTACTCTAACATTTCAATAGAAACATTTTATCTATGCCTAATATTTATATCTAATATTTAGATACCTGTTCTTCCATTATTGAGATACCACTTAAGCCTTGCTTTCTATTTATATGGTGATCTAATACTCTGTGTAACTACAGCAGCTCTCACTGAATGTGTGAGCCAGTTTCAAATTGTTTTAAAAGAAACAAAATGAAACAAAACCCCAAAACAGATCAGGCACTCTGGGGGATATTATCTGAAGATTTTCCATTTGTTTTAAAATAGACTGAAACTGAGGGCAAAATTGTTTTCAAAACAAAACTAGGTGATGTTGTAAGAAAAGTATACATGAGGCATATAAGCTCCACTAGTTACTTGTTTCTCTTTGCTTTCTAATAGTAATTTACTGTGTCATAGTACTGCTAATTTGAAAAGATAGTTTGCTAAACAAGCCACTGTTTTTGGAGTCCTATGTTAGACACCCATTTGGAGAGGAAAAAACCCCAGACCAAAACAAAATGTGGCATGCATGTAATAGCTGTATGTAATGAAGTGGAATGGATCCATCTGTGGGAGTACTATGACCCTCACCAGCAATTTCACCCTCTCTGGGATGCATGCTGGCAAAGGGAATCCATGTCCTCATCAGCTGACATGATGAAGCTCTTAATTCACATTCTTGGTCATCTGTCTCTCTATCTGCCATCAGAGGGTACTTCCTTTTGTATTCAATTACTCTCATGGCTACTGCAAAGGAGTCTGAGGCAATTTGGTGAAGCCTGCTGTTTGACTTCTAGATACTTCGCAAAACCACTTGGCAATTCACAGTAAGCAGGACAGAAGGCAGCTGCATAATGCTATGAAATATTTTGGTAGCCTAGGCAGCAGGGACAGTACTTGCAGTTCACTGTCTGATTCACTGATTGTGATTCACTCCTAATTAATCTGAAAGTTGATTTGATAAGAAGCTTTCGAGTCTACCTGCAGGAGCCATCCCATCCCCTAAGGCTCAGGGAAATGCATCATTAAGGAAAACTTTTACATTAGCTTATTTAACCATTATGAAAGGGTGGTATTAGTGAAAGTTCATTCAGTCTGTTCAACAAAATGTGAAAACCACCCTGGAAAGAGCAGAAAAGGTAAGTTAGGGTGCCAGAACTTTGGGCAAGGGATTCCTTAGTGTTACGGAAATAACTGATGGAGAATCCAAGTTTGTGTGTAGAAGCTGATGTCAGGGTTACAGACTGCACAGACCACAGGGTTCTGTCCTGTATTGCTGAATTGCATATTTTTTTTTTTTTATTCTTTTTAATTTTTTTTAATTTTTGTTTTTAACGAAGAAGATTAAACACAGGAGAGGCTGAAAGTTCTTTGTAAGGAAGTTCAGTGCATTTACTTGGGCAACCACCTGCAGTGGTACTTTTAGTTTGCTAGATTTTTCAGTCTAAACTAGCACTTAACTAGAACCTGATCACGCTGCATATGGTGGAAGGTAGTCATCTGCATTAGTGTATTGGTTTGGATCACGCGTGTACCTTGAGTAAATCTCCTGATTGACGCTACTTACTGTGATGTGCACCAAAGAGCAGGATCAGAGCATATGCACTGGATAACTTTTTGCATGAGACTGGAAGTTAAGACATGCTCTAGGAGCTCACCTTTTGAGCCTGTAAGACCATGCAAGAGCTTGTCTGAAATAAAAGCCCCTTTCGTGGATATAGTAGGCATACTGAGTATTCAGGGTAGAACTGTTAACACTTGTTAGTTCTGCTCTTCTGCACTATTTGCAAATTTTCTGTTTCGGGATACTTTTTGCTAATTTTCTTTCTTGGGATACTTTTAGTTTTGTAGATCAAAAGTAGTAACGTGGAAAGAGTAAGCATTTCAATTCTGTGCTCTTCTTCCATGAAGATAGAGTTCAAAATTATTTACTTGGTCATCCTGACCACAGATACGCATCTGTGTCCTCTACATCTTCTTGCCTACTTTTTTCCTTTCTTTATATTTCTTGTAACATCAGGAGATTTCCAAAAAATCACAGTGTGCACTTGCAAATTTTGTTTTGCTCATATTACTCCTTGGCAGCATCAAGTACAGGGGTAATTTTAAAGGCACATAATGCAGCATGCTTTCCTTGCTGTAGCAAGTGGCCAGAGTGTCAGTCTCCAGCAAATAGGAAGATGTCAGTCGCCACAGTGATACAAGTCTGGGTCAGAAGCTGGTGCCCACAGTCCAGAGGCTGTGAGGAACAGCCCACTGATCTGGCTTGATCCTGGGAGCATTCAGGCAGTCCAGCAGGATCTCAGGAGTACATAAGGACTTAAGGACAACTGATGAATGGAGGTAGTCTTATCAAAAGGTGGAGAACTGTGGCAAAAAGCTAAGCAGGCATGTTTGTACTGCCTAAGTAGCCCACACTGCTCAGGCTGCCTTACACAGCCCTGATAGTCCCAGAGGTAAACTTCCAGCGCTGCTTGTAGTATCGTAAACTAACAAAGAGTTTGCTTTATGTTTACATATCTCACATGGCAGCTAATGACAATAAATAAGGTCTTATGCATAATTTAGTCAATTGAGAAAGCTTCTTCAGAAGTTACTGTTCTGTATGTAAACAATCTGGGCGGTGTTGGCACATTTCCCTCTGGCACAGCTTCATTCTTTGTAGCACAAGGGACAACTGTGGCTAAGTCATTCTGTTATTTGGAGATAAAAAGCTATGTTCTCAATGCCCTTTCCCAGAAGAGAGTGGCTTGCCTTTGTGTTTTTTCTCAGTTCTATCGCAGCTACTTCACAGAGTGCTCCGATACAATGGTGAAGTTTGCTGTGGTTATAAAAATTTGCTGAGCAATGCCATAGTGGATTGAAGACCTTTTGGTTTTCCTTTACACAGAATGTATCTTGATGCTGTTAGAGCTCTCAGTTATGTTTCTTAAATCAGTCATCAGCCATAGAATCGCAGAATAGTTTGGGTTAGGTGGCATCTTTAAAGATTGTATAGTCCAATTCCCTTCTAATGAGCAGGGACATCTTCAACTAGATCAGGTTGCTCAGAGCCCCATCTAGCCTGACCTTAACTGCTTCCAGGCATGGGGCATCTACCACTTCTCTGGGCAACCTATGCTAGTGTTTCACCGTCCTCATCGTAAAGAATTTCTTCTTTATAGCAAGTCTAAATCTACTCTCTTTTAGTTTAAAACCGTTACCCCTTGTCCAATCATAACATGCCCCACTGAATATTTGTCCTCATCTTCCAGTAAGTAAAGCTTCCTTTTCATACTGGAAGGCTGCTATAAGGTCTTCCCAGAGCCTTCTCCAGGCTAAACAACCCAAACTCCTTCAGCCTGTTCTTATAGGTGTTCCATCCCTCTGATAATATTTGTGGCCCTCCTCTGTACTCACTGCAACAGGTCCATGTCTTTCCAATGCTGAGGGCTCCAGAGCTTCAGCTGAGCTTCAGTCCTTGAGGAAATTCCATTAATCTCATTACAGTTTAAATAGTTTAATTTTTATGCAGCCATTTTTGAACTTAACATGATTTTCCTTCTGGGCTGATAAGCTCTTTCATCTCTGTGAACGTAAGTCAGATATAAAGGTTCCTGCTGCTGTGTGAGACGGTTTAAAAAATGTGATTTTTCATCCAATTAGCTGGCTTTATTTCCTTATGGACTGATTTGTGTCCAAGGTTTATTATTTTGTAATGTTGCATGATCCTCATTTAAAGTTTTTTTCTGATTTCGGTGGTCAGTGAGAGTGCACGACACCATGTTGGTATTTAAAACATTAATTTCTAGCATCCTTTAAATAACCCACCCATGCACTTGTATTTTGTGCAACCTTTTCTGTCCTGGCAGTTTTCTGTTTGAACAGCTTGCTTACCAGTAATGTCAGAGTGGAGTCCCATAGAAACTCTGCTCACTCCACAAACTTGTTACTAAGACCGGAAGACAAAGTAGTCCAGTCTAGAAAATTTGAGACTTCTTGAGCTATTTCTGATAACTGGCGTAAATGGCACAATGCATCATAGATGTGCTGATTTTTAACACTGACTTAACACTGAACAGTCTGGGTGTGATTAATTAGAGCTTCTGTCATCTTGCAGTTACAAGGCTTAGGTTATGGTGATGACCACTGTTCAGCACATCATGTTTGAGGTGGTTGAAGAATTCCATAAAGTTTTAATTCATTTGAAACCTGTTCATATTACAAATACTACTTTGTACTATTCAACTTCTTCACATTTTTCAGTTGCTACTCATAACTCAGTTGAGTATGGGGGAGAGGGGATAGAGGGAAGGTGCCTTTGTAGCCTCCTGCCTCCCAGCCAGCTGGTCTTTATTTTGATGGTATAATTCATATGTGAAGCATTGAATGCAGTCTATTTGGTTGACTGCACATGGCAACAGCTGATCAAACAGCCGCTGCATACTGTGCATCATGGTTACCTGGATAGCTTGCATATAAACTTGCAAACTCTATTGCTAGAGTGATAGATCTGTGTTTGAACATATTAAATAGTGGAGCAAGACATCTCTTTTGTTCCAATATGAGTTATTTTTTATAAGGCTAATTTAGCCAGAGTCTGAATCAGTGTGTTACGCTAAATAGTAAGCACAAATGAGGAAAGGGAAGAGTGCAAATTGTTTTATTTTATACCTTAGATACTTCTCTTTTCCTCACCTTTTTTTTTTTTTTTTTGTTTTCTCCCCATGCATTTTATCAGAATGGCATAAATCTAACAGTAGCATTTTTTCTTTCCTTACACTAACCTTTTTATGAGCTGTCTGGCTCAAGCTTTCCCTGCCTGCATTTAGAGATGGAGGGAAGACAGTCACTTGAAAATCTTCTTATTTAGTTGCTCCCTTTGGGCTTCTCTGGATGACACCTGTGTTCTCAGCCTTTGGTATCTCAGACAGGAAATGGTTCATCAAGAGATGAAGTGGGCTTTCAGCAAAGAGCTGGCTGACATGAAACGTGATTATACAGGATGCTGGAAAGTAGTATCATTCATCTTCATTTTTCAGTTGCTCAGATAGATAAAATGTTCACAAATCCTTGTAAGCTTTACACGCCAGTAGTGTCTAGCCTGTGTGTGCATGCGTGTGTACACTTACCTTCTTGTATATGTGTGCTATGATGAAGATAGGAATTTCCAGAGAGTCACTGGGACATGGCTTGTTGGGTATTTGGAAGTGACACCGAGATAGGCTCAATATAAATCCCTAACTATTAGGGGTAACTGGGTGAAAATAGTTAGCTGAAGATCAAGGAAAACATGAAACAAAATGGATACACATGGAACGAGGGCATGGTGGCTCTGCTGACGTCTTTGCTAGCTGCTGTGAGAAGTCACCTCTCTGGATAGATGCCTGTGAGTCACCAGATACTGAGAAACCTGGGAAATTACGTGTTATTCTTCAACGTCAAGATTTGAGAATGATCGTCTTTTTATTTTTTTAAATTCACGTCTGCTACTTGATCATGTATTTTGAGCATTTACTTTTCTTAGGGGTCTAAAAATAATAACAAAAAAAACTTTGCTTGAGAACAGGCAAGATTTAGTAAAGCAGATAAGCATTTCTTTTTTGAGGCAACTGTTGCATAATGTTGCAGAATTTTCCAGATGTAGCTTAGCCTTTTTTTCCCACACTGCTGTGTATGGAAGGCAAAACTTTCCTTCAGGCTGGCTTTTTATTTATTTGTGTATCTCTTCATAATAGCAATCCCTAAAACGATACTTTTAGTAAACTATCCCTATAGTGCCTCAGCCAGTTCATTGTGCTAAGTTTTGTTTATTCCAATGGTACGGTATGCTTGTTGTAGTGCTACATTGTCTTTCAGTTCTCTTTATCTCCTTTGTTTCTTCCTTCTGTCATATTTAGAGGCAGCCAAGGCTGTAAATGGCAGAAAGGGACGATCTAAAGCAAAAGAGGTGCAGAGATTGAAAGTGTGGGGATAATACTGGAGTAGAGATTATAACTATAACAGTGCAATTAACTTTAACTTGTTAATATAACATACAGCCATAACAAAGGACATGCAGAATGTGTTGCTGGGGTTTTTGTGGGGTTGGTTTGTTTGGTTTGGTTTGGTTTGGTTTGGTTTGGTTTGGTTTGTCAGGTTTTCTTTTTAAACTTCTGACTTTTCTTGTCAAAGTGTGAGATGGGCACTGAATGGGTGTACCGCTCTATGTGTAAGACATGACAAGTCCTTAAAAAGAGCAGAATACAGAGTTAATTATTGATACTAGAAATACTCATCCTTTGAAATGCTGGAGTGCCCAGTTTTATCAATCTAAAGTTTTACTGGACACTTTAAGTGTAAAAATGCAATGGAAACTAGTGGGAAGCCATGGGCAAGGGCAGAACTGCTGTGGATTCAGCATTTGATCCTGGGTGCCACCACACTGAAGGTGCTGGGTTTCCATCTGAACTCAAGAAGCTGTCTTCATGCCATGCTTGGCAGGGCTTGAGCTTAAGGCACCACTACATTGGTGGTCTCACTTTTAACTGGCTAGGCTCTACGTCATTGAACCAGGTGTGACGCCTGGGACGAATGTAGGCTTTGTTTGTAATGTTGGTTTTAAGAATTCTGTGTAATAAATACTGCTCCCTGCGCTGTGGATGAGTCATCTAGGGGCACTGCCAGAGAGAAGATCACACACAGAAAGCTGGGACTAGAGTTTATGCTCGAGTAAAGTCACTTAAACTCATGGAGACACTCATAGTGACCTCAGTGACGAGGTTACAGAATTAGCACCACCACTCAGACAAGAAAATGCATTGCCTTGCCTTGGCTAGACAATGAAATACTAACAGAAATAAATCATATTTGCTCATGTAGTGCCATAACCTAGGCAGAAATGTTTTGTCCTTTGTAGAAATACTGTAAGTAAATGTACATCTAAGCAGATAGGCAGATGGGTATGTCTTCTTTTGATCCCTGGAGCTTCTGAAACTAATTTTATTATTTTATGATTTTTTAAGTTCTCTAACATTGGAGGTGAGTGATAGTTTGCATTCATTGCTACACAGTGATACAGCTTAGGAAGAGGGAGTCTCTTCCCCCATGGTCAAAATACTTGCATCAAGAAAGAGTTGCTTTGATAACCTTTCGCTGTACTGTTCAGCACATGAAGGTAAGACATTGAGAATAACCAAGAGTGACAATTCAGAGTCCCAGCTTGTCCTGGGTTCAGCAGTAGCAGTTATTTTTCTCCTTGGTGGCTGGTGCAGTGCTGTGTTTTGACTTTTTGGCCTGGGAACAGTGTTGATAATGCTGATGTTTTTAGCTGCTGCTCAAATGTTTGGTCTGACCAAGGACTTTCTGAGCCTCATGCTCTGCCAGGGAAGAGGGGAAGCCGGGAGGAAGCAGAGACAGGGCACCTGACCCAAACTGACCGAAGAGGTATTCCATACCACAGCACGTCATGCCCAGGATGTAATGGAGAGTTACCTGGAAGGGCTAGGGACTGCAGGGTTGGACGAGGTATCGGTTGGTGCTTGGTCAGGGTGGGGTGGAGGAGTTATTGGTCGGCTGGTGCTGAGGTGTTGTATTCTTTCCTCTTGTTATTTCCCTTATTGTTACTATTATTGGTGGTAGCAGTAGTGATTTGTGTCATACCTTAGTTACTAAACTGTTCTTATCTCAACCCGTGGAAGTTGCATTCTTTTTGATTTTCCTCTCCGTCCCTCCGGGAGTAGAGGGAGGGAAAGAAGGGGGGGAGTGAGTGGATGAGCTGTGTGGCTGGGTTTAAACCACGACACAGCTCTACCATGTTTTTAGGTTCTGAGCTATATTTTTGTCTTTCTTCCATGAGATTGAGTCAGATATCTAAAGTACCTTTGTAATGGTGGCCCAAATTATTGATGTTAAAAGATTACCTTCACCCTGAAAGCATACGGCTGTAGGTGAAGGGTCAAGTTAATAAAAAATATTGTTGGTTTTTCACTATCTTGTTCTTATAATCCTTTGCTTTTAAAAAGTATTGTCACCTAGACAACTCTTGGAGCAGTCTTGATGCTGTGCACCTTGTTTTGAAGAGGACTAAGAGAGCAATGAACCAGGAATACTAACTATTGTTCATGTTCACAGCAGTGTGCCAGCCTGACGTGAACGGAGTTTCAGGCAGTGTGCAATTAGCTATCTCTGTTGTAGTGCTTCCATTGTAACTCTGAGCATGTCCCTTCAATTTATAAATAAAACCATAAATTTGTAAATTTATTTTTCTTCGGAGCAAAATCCCTTGACCTTTCCATAATGTGAAGTTACAAAAAATGCCTGTACCACCTTAACTCACCCAGACCCTGAGCAAATGTTGATTTTACTTTTTTGTTGTTGTTTTCATTTTTATTTTGTTTACAGTCCTCACCTATAATGCCTTACAGGCATTATTGTCTTAAGCCATTATGTCAATTAAAAGGACTTAGCTGGCTAATGATGAGTGACAAAGGTAAAGGTGACCAGTGCCAGGTTCAGTCTCTCAGTGGCAGAGCAGTAATCAGATTGTGTTCATTAGAGCAACACAAACAAAACCAATGCTATTTAATTGCAGTTTCTAACACAGTAATGTAATAAAGAAACCATGGAAGGCTTGAAAAAGAAAACCCACAAGTGCAAAATAGCCGCTTAGCTGCAAGATAGTAACATGCCTTTTCTCGGGTTCTGTCCTCCATCCCTTCAATATTGCAACAGTAAGTAAACAGTATTACGCTAATGGCATTGAACTAATTGGATGGTTTTGTGATATCTCTTAAAAGGAGGTCAGGGAACATTGAGTATAAACAAGAAAGATTTTTATTTGAATTTTAAAGTAATTTGGCATAAGCAACATCAATCAGGATTCTTTTATTAACTTAGGTAATTATTAGATGCTAGGAACTTATCCAGAGAATATTCCTCTCTAAAGGAGTGTTTTTTCTGCTTCCCTCACAGTTTATCTCAACAGCTTGGGGCATATTCCTCTTTATTTCTTCCTGTGTCTTTGAGTCAAACAATACAACTGTGTTGACCACTAACAAAGGGGTTTTCCTCAAAAGTTCTGTAGCGTTAAGACAGATGGGTTTTGTTTCCCTAGGAACAGTGCAGCAGTTTGGCCAAGCTCATTTATTTGCTCTATGCATTTTGTAGGTATTTCTAAGCATCAGAGGTGGTAGGTAAGGGTTACTGCATGAAGGCATCTAATAGTGGGAGAAGTTGTTTCACATGTGATTCCCCAGCAACACCAGCTTCTGTAACTTTTTGTAGTTTTAGACCAATTTACTGTTTGGTTGTTTGTTTTTTTAACATTTCTGCTACTTCAGGCTTTGTGATTTTTGTGAGACTCACCGCTTTCTGTAAGAAATTAAATTCCTGATCCCTCTGGCCAAAATGAGGCTAAGATCAAGGAGAATCTTGCAATTTCTAAAATAACAGCTTCAAGACATTAAATGTCCATGGGCAAAGGTGGTCTGGCTAATATTCTTGAGTGCTTACGTTAAGAAATACTTGTTTTCACTTACCTTAGTGACCCTGAACGTAACCGTTACTTGTTTGCATATAATGAATTAGGGTATGTTTCCTTTTTTTGTGCTATCAGTCTTGTGAAACATTTTTACATGCCACAATTTCTCCATTAACACCGGCAGAGGACTGTGCTTGCTCTGCAGGCTAAAGCATATGCCATTTCCAAAGTTCATTTTGTGATGGATCCTCATGTTGAGCCTTGCGCTATGTTTGTTTACTGCCCTGGACCCCATTGCCGGGTTCAGGCTCAGACTCCAGTGCTGCAGGCTGTTCTGCTCACTGCTCAGGGTAGAGAAGCATCTACTACCTGATGTCTCTGCAGGCAGGATTTAGATGTGGATGAACAGGTTGTGAGCAAGGAAAAAGTCCTGAAGAAGCTTGTCATTTTTGTCTTTATTTACAAGGTATTGTACTGTGGTGGTTTAAACCCAGTCAGCCATAAATCATGCAGTCTCTCTCTCACCCCCCGCTTTCTTGCCCTCTCCCTGCTCCCAGAGGGATGGGGAGGAGAATCGAAAGAATGTAACTCCCACGGGTTGAGATAAAGAACAGTCCAGTGACTAAGGTATAACACAAATCACTGCTGCTACCACCAATAATAATAATGATAAGGGAAATAACAAGGGAAGAGAATACAACACCTCACCACCTGCCGACTGGTAACTTGCCCCACCCCGCTCGACTGAGCACCAGCCAATACCTCGTCCAACCCTGCAGTGCCCTAGCCCTTCCAGGTAACTCTCAGTTACATCCTGGGCGTGACGTGCTGTGGTATGGAATACCTCTTTGGCTAGTTTGGGTCAGGTGCCCTGTCTCTGCTTCCTCCCGGCCTCCCCTCTTCCCTGTCAGAGCATGAGGCTCAGAAAGTCCTTGGTCAGACCAAACATTTGAGCAGCAACTAAAAACATCGGTGTTACCAGCACTGCTCCCAGGCCAAAAGTCAAAAACACAGCACTGCGCCAGCTACTAAGAAGGAGAAAAATGACTGCTGCTGCTGAACCCAGGACAAGTACAGCAGCTATTTCTCACACAGACATTGCTGACTGCATGGAGGATGACTGGCAGTGCAGCTGCTGCTCTTGCAAGTACACTGGGAAAACAAGGTGTTAGCTCCTGCTTGAACGCATGGTATCAAGAGGGATGCTGTCAGCAGTTAACTGAGCCAGTATAGAGCTTGTTCACAGCTGAACGTTCAAGTTGTGAAGGCACAACAAAAGTAAAAATCAGTTCTGTACCTCTTTTAAGAGCTGGATGTTTCAAATCTACATGTATAGCCAATGTCTGTATGCAGAGCCCCACTGGCTGGCATCTGTTACAAACACTAAAACTCCCTTGAGAAGTACTTTGTAAACATCTCTTTAGTGTAAAAATAAATAAATAAAGAGGAGGAGAAATAAATACAAGCAAATTTCATGCATCTAAGGAAGTCCAGGTGTGAGACATGTAAGTTCTGCAGTAAGACCTGCAAGTTAGTACGGTATGGTGGAGGCCTTTCTTCTTGTTCAACATGAAGTTTTAGTTGGGGAGAAAAAAATTTGAGGTTATAAAATAAACAATTTTTTGACAGCCATCTTGGAGGGTGTTAAATGAATGCTAGTAGCTTAGAGGCTCTTTCTTTGCTCCCTACATGTATTAGAAATTAGAATTTGTAGATGATTTTTATGATTTCATATATAAGAGAATTTTTCTTTTGTTCTTTAAAGGGAGGTAATAAATATGGGGGAACATGATAAAGTAATGAATAATACAGAGAAATTACATCAGGAACTGGGGGAATTCCAGACAATTGCCATCCAGAGAATGACAGAAATATCCTTGGAAAAAACAAACGAACAAAAAAGGCAAACCTAGATGGAAGAAGACACAAGTATTGTTTAAAGAAGTATCAGAGATACAACTTCCATTTGTGTCCTTCCTAGAGAAATCCTTGTGGAAATGCTAAGGTTAAAAGGGTATTTCAGTAAATTTGCTGATTCCAGGCAGAATCAGACTGGTGTTAAAAAAAATCTCAATCAGATTTTTAAAAATCTGTTTTAAAATGTTTTTTTAGCTAGTCAGATGTGTTTGGTTGAAGGCTTCACTGTAGCAGGGAGTCAGAGGGGAAACGTGACTCGTCACATTTGTCAATCCAAATGAGAGTTTGGATTCTGCCCTAGCACAGAAATTTAAAATTTTTCTCTTTAAAAAATATTAAAAAAATACGGATTTTTTGTTCTCTTACTACAAGAAAGCTGTTAATGGTAGGAAGTGAGGTTGCAATGAAGCTGTTTGATCAAATGATACGATTTAGGATGTTTAGCAGGTACAGAGATATCAAACAAGAAAGAAGTACGTTGGAACTGAAGGTGAAATCATTATTGTAATTATTACATATGGGTAAGATTTGTGTGAATGCAGAATGCTGCATGATGAAAAACCGATTTTCATGGCTTGAACTTGCATTATAAAATTCTGGGGGAGGCAATCTCTCACCAGCATCTCTGAGTGGCTGCAGCTGGGTATCGGGTTGCCATGGTAACAGATGAAGTCTTGCCTGGTTAGACATCCTCTAAGCACAATGGTATTTTCAGTCTAGGGCTTTAAATAAGACTCATCATCTTTGCTTCTTTGCATCAGTTATCTGCCCATATACATATATGTGCCTCTCTGTTGCCCCTTGAAGAAGGCTGATGAACAGTGGAAAGTGGACCCAACTACTGTCATCTGCAAAGTGGTGGCAAAAGTCATTGAGCCCCTATATTTCCATTTAAATGGCCTTGGGAAGGAAGGGAAAGTGCCACTTGGTGACAAAACATAGTTCAGGAAATACACATCAGTCACGTTTTTTGAATGAACTTAATATTTGAATGTGAGTGCTCACTTGTGAGGAATGGGGCAATATTAAAGATATACCTTTTGGTAAGTGATGCAAAAGAGAGTGAGAGGTAAGCCCATGGCAGTGCTGAAATGTGAAACTTGTGAAGGGTTAAACCTCTGAAGAGGAGATCTTACATCATGTATGAAAGATTTTTTCAGGCTTTGCTTCGCAGGCTTTGTGCATGCTCTGTGTATGACAATTGTAGTATTAAGTAGAGAAAGGCCAGTCTGACCTTTGCCAAAAAAAGAGGTTGTGATCTGTAGGAGTTTCACGCAGCAGTGTTTCATTTCTGAAAAGCGAACCTCAACCTAGAGCCCCAATATTCATGTGCTAGTATTTATTTCTATTTTAATATGGTTTTGTACTGTTTCTGATGCCTTATATGTCCTTTTACCACTTCGGCTTGAGCTTTCCCTCCACTGCATCCAGTCCTCTGGCAGTGTTTATCCAATAGCCCATCTGGGGTCTTGAGTCCCGCTCCAGGGAACAGGTACAGGGCGATGTGACTGTACTGTGATTCCAAATGTGTGAGATACCAAAACTAGCAACATTCCCACCTGTCAATATTGCACTGTAATGTGGTATCTGTGACCACAGTCTTGCCTTATCTTGTACTGTGCATGCTTTGAGACATAATCTGGTCCTTTGCTGTGCCATTTGACCCTATTGGGCCTGTGCCTTCCCTTAATCCACCTTTTTCTCCAGTTACATGTTTGTGATGAAGGAGAGGAGGAGCTAGAGATTATCTGTGTTCACCATCTTTGTCAGCAATTATCTGTGTAATTTCTCCAGAAAAGAGCAGTTCTCTGTACAAGAACAGAGCTATCATGTGGGTGAGAGAAGGAGGTGGACCACCAGCCCTTGAAAAGAAGTGGTCGGGTGGTGCTTAGGTTGGAAACCCTCTAGACTGACTTTCACTGTGGGATCATGCTCCAAGGACACATCCCTCTGCCTACAGGGATCTGATCTGCTAGAGAATTGGCATAAGGCAGCAAGATATTAATGAACCTGATCCTCCCCTCAACACTTGGTTGGATTTTTATGTATTTGCATCAGGAAAGAGTAAACTGTTATCCATCTCTAATGGGTACATCTGCAAATCTTTGGGGTGGGGATGCAGGGTAGGAGAAGGTGACATCTGCCCTAAAATAAACAGTAGGGAGTAAATAGTAGGTAGATGCAACAAGGTGGATGAAAGGTACATAAGGAAACAAGGAGATGGTATCTGGGCTGACCACTGAGCATAAGCTGTTTTTCAGCTGAGTCTAGAGTTATCCTTTCACAAGCTTCTCTGTTTATTCAGCTCCTGGGAATAAACTGCCTTTGTTCCCAGCTGTACTGAAATGTTTATTCATTACATTTTAATAAAGAAAGTCAAATCTCATATTCCTTAATCAGTGTTGGTAACTGAATACTCTTAATTGATTAGTCAATATCTGTTAGCATGATAAGCCAATGGAAACCTGAGGTGACAACAGCTTTCAGATTGTGTATTCCTTCTGTAATTTATTAATAACTACTATTGATCCTCTCCCAACTGATGAAATATTTGTCTTTTAAAAAGAGAAACTTTTTTTTTTTTTTTTCTTTTAATTTTCCTCTAACTGGTAAGCTGTTTTATTGTCTATTTTTCTTTCAGGAGCCAATCTCTTTTTGCAGGTTGTTTGCAGGGATGGTCTGTGTTTCTGTAACGTGACTGTTTGCTGTATCTTTTTCTTCCTTGGTGTCTTCAAATATGTGTGAGTGCAGTCGAGGCCATTGATCCAGCCAGATGTTTTTGCAATGTAATTTCCTTAATCAGGAAGTATGGAAGGACCTCTATCAGTGTCATTACTGTTTTCTCACTAACACTTATGAAAACCCAGGATAAATAAACCCATGAACCCATAAAATCAGGACAGCTAACCTTTTAATGGAAACATCTGCTGGACCTGGTTCTTCTACTCCCAAGTTACTAGTTGCTACAGAACATCCTGGTCATCACCTTTAGTAGCTCTCATTAATATTCTTTCTCTACCTAGGGCTGCTATTTTTTCTTCATCATCATTTTGGTCAGTCCTGCCATGCTAGCTTTGGCCATCTGTTTTTCTTGCCAGCACTTTTGCTATTTCTTCCATGGCTGCCTTATGCTTGGAACAATCTGCTTGGACAGCTCCTTCTCAAAAACTACATGTACTAGGACACAGAATGGAAGCTGATAGCCTTCTGATGGTGACTAAGCAGAGAGACAGAAAGGATAGCTAAGTTTTGATGAGTGAGTGTGGCTTCTAACCTGGCTTGTGCTGAACTGTATTCAACACATCCTATCAGTCCAAGAGGATGATGTAGCTCCCTAGAGTATAACTCTTGTTGTCCCACTAGAAAATCACTCATGTGGCCAAAGTAAGAGCCCCAGTTTATACAAATCTCAGTTTGTGTTTCGAAGTAAAAAGGCAGAGATGATCTTAAGAAGTTGAGAGATTGCATACTGTATTCCCTCCATGTTGTGCACCCTTTCTAGTTCCCTTCATTCCAGTAGTGTATTGACACACTTGCTGCAGAACCTGATGCTAATATTTTCCTCTGCAATTATGGGGATTTATGGCATCAGAACTAAAATGAGATGTTCCCTCCTACATTCTCATTGTTCCCTCTCTTGGTGTCTCAGCTTCAGGAATTGCAAGATGGAGATAAAAGTGTATGAAGAAAATGGCCGAGGAATGAAATTTTTGAGGTAGACTTACCCATACATAAGTGCCTGTTATGTTTCTTCTGAATCAGACCATGTACTCTTCAGGAGAAGAAACTTGTGAACTGACTGTGTGGGAACTTTGCTAATGTCCATCAAAATATTCAGAGCTGGAAAGCAAACACATACAACAAGCTTCAGGAAAACTTGAAATTTAGGACAGTCTTAATAAAACTCCACTTGTTCCTTTTTTGTTTGAGTTATAAAAGATGATGTACTGATGTTAGAAAACTGAAAGTTAGGAAAGAAAAAACACAGCCAAATTCTCACCTGGCTGGAGGACTATCACAAAAAGTACTGGCGTATGCATCAGAAAAGCTGAGTATGTGGTGTAAAAGGTGCTCAGCACATGTAAAATTTGACCACATTTTTTTGTAATATATGGCTTCAGTTCCATTTCATGATTATTGTCTTGGTTTGGTTTTGTTTGGGGTTTGGGGTGTTGGTTTTCTTTGTTTGATTTTTGTTGTTGTTGTTTTGGTTTTTTGGTGGGTTGGGTTTTTGTCTGGTGTTTTGGGGTTTTTGTTTTTGTTTTTTGGTTATTCCATCTTCATCTCACCCCCTGGCAAAGTGTTTGAATGAAATATTCAGGATTTGGATGGGCAGTGGTGTGAGTTTACATGTAAAGTCACAAAAGCCATGGGGTGCATGTACAGAAGAATTGTCTAATTGTTTTTCTTTTATCTTTTAGGTCTCTCAGCAGCCAAACTGCTGACTGAGTCAGGCTTGAATGTGGTGTTGCTGGAAGCCAATGATAGGGTTGGTGGAAGAACTTTCACTGTAAGGGTAATTATCTCCAAACCCATTTATATTACATATGCGTACATATATATCATATGTACATATAGTATGCACATATATGATGTATGTATATATATATGTATACTATAGTATAGTATATGAGTAGTGCACATAAATGTATTTGTCTTTACAGCTAGAACATCTACTTGAGGGAAAATTTCTAGAGCACTATCAGGTGGGAAATTTACTGATGTTGTACCAGCAAGAGTAGGGAAAGTCTGGCGTGATGGTGGGTACAGAATACTTCCATGTGATCTGCAGGCTCTGGAGTCATCAGTTCTTTCCTCAGGGAAAGAGAACATTATTAGCTAAGTTTCAAAATAATTTGCCAGAGGGAGGCACTGGAGAAATCTCTATGGGAGAAACACCCTTAAGGCCAATCACATTGTGAAAAGCCTTCAGCAAAACTGTAAGAAGCAATGTGAGGCATCATGTAGGCTAGAGGAATGGCAAGGGTAGCTGGGAACTAGTACCAGCATGACTTCCTTCACTTTTTTACTTTCTGCCCTAACTTTACCTGGGAGACCCCCTTCCTCTCTGCTCATTAGAATATCTTACCTGTGCTACTTCCTAGTACAGTCTGTTTTGAACTAGTTGTTGCTGTGAAGCCTGAGTAGGAACTGCACACATTTCTCTGATCCTCTTCTTCTTTCTCTGCCTGTCAGACTCTTTCCTATCATTTTTGTTAAGGCTGTAATGTAACATCAGGCCAACTAAGAGGGTTATGATCCTTAGGCAAGATTCTCAGTTATTGCCACACCACAACTCTACCAAAGGATTAAAGTTTTCCATGGGGAGAGGAATCTTGCCAAAATACTCTGGCAGTGTTTAATTTAAAGAATTTCTTTGGATTGCTCTTTTAACTTGCGTGCTATTTACAAAGGGCTTATCTTTTTTTTTTTCCTAATCCTTCCCCTGCCTTTTTTTTCACCTCTTGTGTGTTGTCTGTGATAAACTAGAATAAGCAAGTTAAATATGTGGACCTTGGAGGAGCTTATGTGGGACCAACACAAAATCGACTCCTGCGGTTATCTAAAGAATTAGGAATAGAGACGTATAAAGTGAATGAAGTGGAACACCTGATACATCATGTCAAGGTAAGATGCTCTCAAGCATGCTGCTGAAAACAGGCAACTTGTAATGATCTCTTTTCTCATTGCTTTTCATCCATGCGACGGTGGAGCATACATATTTAAGTATGCATTGAAAAAATTCTGTACAATCAGGTTGGTAAAATGCTTGTAGATGTTGCCCAGAGAGGTGGTAGGTGCGCCATCCCTCGACACATTCAAGGCCAGGTTGGATGTGGTTCTGGGCTGCCTGATCTAGGTGAAGATGTCTCTGCTTATTGCAGGGGGGTTGGACTAGATGACCTCTGAAGAGCCCTTCCAATCCAAACTATTCTATGACTCTATGTTGGTAATGAAGAACTCATACAGATTAGTATACACATGCACATTTATAAGCGTACCCTGTAGACACATCCTGTTTGCTGATGTCTTGGTTCAGGTCTGAGCTCTTATTTAAAAGCTTTCAAAAATATTAACTGTTTATGAACAGTACAACTGGAACTCTTCTGTACAGGTCAGCTCTCAAGTATACTACTTGAGGTTTCTGAAAGTCCCTTTCAGAAGTCCCGAAAGTGTCTTTAATCAAGCTGAAAGTTTCTCAGGATGGGCTTCCTAAACCAGTGACAAGTACTATCCTTACTGAAAGAAGCATGAGAGTTTAAGTCTGGTTTTGCTGATGGGGAACATCATGCAGAGTAAGAAGAGGTATTGTGATAGTAATTGCAAAAGTCGGAGGCAAGCAGTCTTGTGGAAGCAGAGCTAAATGATCTGTTTACTATCTGAAACAGGACAGCTATGGTGGAGCTGTTAAAAAGCCTGCTAATTCTCAGTATTAGTACTGTACTTTCTCCAAAAGAGCATCCTTTCTCCTTTTTTGATATAGAGCAGTGCTGCATTCCCTCAGAAGGGAAACTTTTTAAGTTAGTCTTGAGGAAATTAACATTGAGTTTACTTCTACTCTGCTCTCACGAAACCTCACTTGGAGTACTGTGTGCAGTTCTGGTGTCCTCAACATAAAAAGGACATGGAACTGTTGGAACAAGTCCAGAGGAGGGCCATGAGGGTGATCAGGGGACTGGAGCACCTCCTGTATGAAGATAGGCTGAGAAAGTTGGGGCTGTTCAGCCTGGAGAAGAGAAGGCTGCATGGAGACCTCATAGCAGCCTTTGAGTGTCTGAAAGGGGGCTATAGGGATGCTGGGGATGGACTCTTCATTAGGGACTGTAGTGATAAGACAGGGGGTAGTGGGTTCAAACTTACACAGGGGAAGTTTAGATTGGATATAAGGAAGAAGTTCTTTACTGTAAGGGTGGTGAGACACTGGAATGGGTTTCCCAGGGAAGCTGTGGATGCTCCATCCCTGGCAGTGTTCAAGGCCAGGTTGGACAGAGCCTTGGGTGACATGGTTTAGTGTGAGGTGTCCCTACCCATGGCAGGGGGTTGGAACTAGATGATCTTGAGGTCCTTTCCAACCATAACTATTCTATGATTCTATGATTCTATGCTTGTGAAAAGCCATTGTGCAATGACTGGCAAAATATTTGCCAGATGGTAGTTGTTGTTTGATCAAAGGTTAAAGAAAACGTAGACTGATTTAAAAATAGCAATAGAGAAAAGATGTTCTGTCGTATATTTTCCAATATTTTTTCCACTCAGTTGTTATGAAAAGATGTTCTCAAAGTCATTTGCTGTGCTGACTGTCCACAATTACTTCTCCTGTGGTAGAACTGGTGGTACATCCATGCTGTTCTGTTTTGTATACCTTTGATACTACCCTCAAAGCCAGATATTTTGCTTGTTCACACTAGCCTTCAGAGTCTTCTCAGTAGCAATAGGAGGTCATACCATTAGGGAAAACGTTAATGGTATAAGACAATTGACATGGCCAGTCAGTGTGACCAGCTTTCAGTACGACCTTACTATCCTAGCATGGGGGCAATCCAAAATGCTATCAGAAGTCACTGAAGCCAAAGGTGAAGCTGACGTGTGGGCCTGCCTTATTTTCAACAGCCAATCAAGCTGCTTGTTTGGTAAGCCAGACCTCACTTTCTTTTAGGATCTCTAGGAGCCAGCTTGTGGGGAAATACTGGTATTACCATGCTGGTTGAAATAGTCTTTTGTTTTGCAGTAGGCATTTACAGTGACGAAAATGGAGAATGTCACAGGAGTTTGGGCTCTTGCCAAGGGCAATCTGTCCTTCCCTTGACCACAGGTATCTTATTAAATGAGTTGCCAGAGGCTGTGCATGGCTTTTTTCCATCATCTGAGGATACATTTTAGCTGGGGATGGTGAGTGCCGGTGGGAGTCAAGGCTCTCAGCTTCCCTCTCTACCCAGCACTGATAGGACTTGCTGGCATTCAGGGTCATATCCCAGGCTGGGAGAGAGGGGCATGCCTGTACGTTGGGTGTGTAAAGGGCCTTGAACTGGAACACTAAGGCATTAGGAGACAAGTCCAGGGAATGCAGTAATGTGACTTGTATCCCGAAATCCAGAGGTAGGTGAAACCATTCTGCTCCTGGATGCATTCAGGCCATCCAAGCCTGGAGATACTGGGTGCTTACTACTTTGTTTAATGCCTGCATCTGTGAAAGAGTTCCTGGGGTATCTGAGAAAGGCTGGGGGCTTGGACTTGCTCCAGCACACATGTGCCTGTGATAAGACCTATTGAGAAATGCTCATAGATATGCCAGAGAAACGGAGCATACATAGCAATTTGATACAGACAAATGGATTGGTCTGAGTGCTAGCAGGCATGTGTGAGATGGGCACTACACCTTACGTGAAAAAAGTTGCTTTTGGAAGTTCCTACTCCACCCTGGTCTTGCAGCAGTATCTACTTCATAGTTAGATCATGTTCCCTGGGGCAGTTCCCAATCAAGTGTGGAAAGTCTTCAAGGACAGAGATGCTGGCTGAGGTGCTCCCAAGGCATACAAAGAGCCTGCAGGTTGGATTCAGGCAGAGCTTGTAGCTTCAGGCTCCCAATGTAACTGGCTGCCTGTAGGATAGCTCCTGAAGAGAAGAGGCAGAGAGGTGAGTGACAGCAGAACTCCCTGGTAACCAAGCAGACAGTAAAGAAGGCATATATTCCAGAGTCAGTAGAATCTCCTTTGACTTTCCTAATTGCATTAATTTTAAAACTTTTACTTCCTTTTTTTTTCTTCTGTGTTTATACAACTGTGGAAAATAATCAATATAGTCAAAGCTAAAATACGATATTGGACCATGAGCACTGTGTAGCAGACATATGCATAGTTGTGTGGCCAGTTTAGCATAATAATCTTTTGCCTTTTGCATTTCACATATTTGTAATACATTCCTCACACGTCTCTCACTTTCAGCCATGGGGATTGCCCGTGTTTTACCTGCAAGTCGACAATGCTCTTTTGTGCTCCCTGAAATCTAAGTGGTACTCTCAAGTCACAGCTTGCAAACCAGACTCTAAAATAGGCAAAGGTCTGTCGCCACTGTGTGAGCTAAAATTCACATGCTAACCCAAGCTTTGTGACTGTGGCCAAATATAATTAAATTCTGGACCACAAAATTCTCTGAGACTCAGAGGCAGTGAAATCTGAAGGTTTTAATTCTTCTATGTCTATATAAGCAGGCATCACAGCGCATCTTGTAAAATTGGCTGCTGTTTTTACATATGCCCAAAGGCAAAATCAAGCCTTTCATAGTTAATTAAATTCATTTTAGAGGCTTTTTAATACAAGTAATATATGCAGCTCTTTATACTACAAAATGAAAAGAATGCATTTTGCTGATCTCTGGGTGGGTCTCTGCTAATTAGGCTTTACCCACTTGATTGGGTTGTGAGGGGTTTTTTCCCCCTTTAATCTTTTTTAATGTTCTATTCTGAGATTATTTTTGGTCTCACTTACATTGTGTGTGATATCTTCGCAGAAACTCAAAATAATATTTCTTACCCTACACTTTTTTTATTTCTCTCTGCTTATTAAGCAGCCTTTTCCATGGTCTTTGAAAGGAGATCAGTATGTCCTTTTCATTTGTGTAAATACTGGTTCAGCAGCCTTAGTGAGAAAATTAGTATAGCTCTGCAAGTACTATTTGGGCAAATTGCTGTCTAAACACCATTGCTTTCCAGTAGCATAACTGAAATTAGGTTCGTCATTCCAGATTTAAGAAGCTAAAGCAGAACTATCTGAGAATTCATCATCTTATACCAGTATTTCCATTGGACTGGTAGGCAGAAGTGAAACATTCCTTAAAATACGGTAACTTTCCCTTAGCTGCCCAAAAGAGGATTTAGGACCCTACCTTAGATACGCAGATTTCAAATTTTGACTGGTGATGTTTGCTTTCCTCACCAAAACAACAGCTTTTGGCTCAGAAAACAAGCCAAAGTATAGTCTAAGTAATTTAGTCTAAGTATAGTCTAGGTATTTTTTACCCATGCCACGCAATAGGCCCTGGAAAGAAGTTTTGAAATATGAAAGCAGGTAGATTATTTGATTATTTTGAGAGTTTAATTATCAACTTTTCTTTTTTTGTTGTTGTTGGGTTTTTTTGTTTGGTTGGTTTTTGTTAATTGAAATTGCAATTCACTTCTGTGCATCCCAATAGCCACAGAAAGTTCCTGCCTTTTAAAACACAAACTTGCCAATGTTATCAAGTGTAACGCAGGTTCCTTTGCTAAGTAAGATAACTGCAGAACTGCTTTACTGTGCTACCTTAAGTCTATGTAAACAAACATTTCTTGGTATGACTGGTTTGCCAAATTCATCTTTTTAGAACTTGATTCCTTCATGTAAATACATGAAGGGTGATCCACTCTTTGTCCTTCTGTGGTGCAGGGCAAAGAGCTAAACATCCTCTTATCCCATTTTCGCTGATGCAGAGCTTGCATGAAAACCTGGGACCATAGACTGCAACAAGAGTCCTCCCTGGCTACATTTGACCAACAAAGCTTTTTTCTCAAAATATAGTAATAAGTCTATTGTAGATCCGACCCCTCCACCACCACCACTGCCATCGATGCTCCTTGTAATTTTTCTATAGATGTTTTTCCCACTAGAACTTTCTATGGGATAATGCCATGATCCATCTTGGAATTTCACCAGATTATAACATCATTGCTAGAAAGTGGTAACAACACTTACTCCTTTTAATCTCTGTGTTCTTAGTGCAGACTGCAGACAGTGCTAACAGCTGGCTTAGGTAGCCAGCTATGTTCATAATGTTACATCCAAAACATTCTTCATGTGGTTATAATTGAGATAAGTCGTGCTAGTTTCCTTAGCTCCAAAAGGCACACTTGGCACGTCCAGGGGGGGTCTTCCAAATCTAAATGCTGGTAGAAACATGAAGCATTCGCTCTCAAGTCACTAGACAAGCTCTTGATAGCAACTTGTCAGTACCTCATTACCGCAATTAAGTTCCCCGTAGGAGGATAGAGTTCCCTCGCACTCATTCATCTCCCAGCAGAACTGGCTAGAGGTATCTGAATGCCTGTCATGCCCCCTTCAATTTTAGCACCACTTTCATACAAGTACATACAATTGGCATCTCTGGGAAGAATGCTAATATGAACCCTGCCTGCAACACATCACTGCAGGTGAATGTTTAGTCTTACGCATGCAGTACTTTTAACTTGGTCCACAAATCTGCACTAATTTTGCCAGGTTACCTACTGATCTACAACAGAACTGCAGAAAAAAAATTTTACAGCCCTCTTGGGTGTCATTCATTTTCAGCACTACTATGCTTATTAAAACGCAGTTTGCTGTGGTCTTGTTCATGAATTAAAAATGTGATGGTCGTGTTGTATTGGGATTTAATTAGCAGCTGGATAAGTGACTGCTGTATCTAAAATTATAGAATTTAGTGGTATTTCTTCAGTGATATCAGTGATATATGCGCTGAAGCTAAGCAATATGATTTATTTAAGCTTTTGACCTGCTTCTCTGCAAATCTAAGGGCAGTATCTCCTGGCACAGTCTGCAATGTAGAGCATAACAGCTTAAATGGATTTTTGAATGACTAGATAAAAATGCTTTCATTTTTCTTTGCGTATCTTAATTAGAATGCAGTCAGAGAATGAAAAGTCTGTGAGACTCTTGATTGCCATCAATTTAAGCAAGGCAAAATGGCATGATATATTTTGTTTTTTCCCCTTTTTGCTGACAATTTGTAAGCTAGAACTTGGGGAGCTCAGAAGAATACATCTAAATCTTTAAGAAGCTGGGCATTTGGTGTCTTTAAAAGGAAGCTAAGTAAATTAAAAGATACTTAAGTTGCTGCTGAGCCTTGGTAGTTTCACAAGACATTATTGGAAAGCAGACATGTTCTTTTGACTCTTTCTAGATATGAGGATGCAGGCATTCCTGTCACAAGATGCTGTACCATTTATCACAGTCACTGGTAGCCTCAAAAGTGAGTCTGAGGATTGAATAGTCTGAGGTTGGTGAAAGCATCTTCTGGATTCTCACAATGGATATCGTCCATGCTTTAAATGAAGAGCAGTTATTGGTGGGAGTATAGGAAAGGCTTGTCTGGTTTCAGTGTTATTGTACCTGCCCTGTAAATAAAGGGCCATTTTCCCTTTTTGTGCCAGCCACCTAGCAGTAATTACAAGAAGGAGATTCATAATTAGGACTTTTAAAGGAAAAGATTGATAGTATTTGTATTACAGCAGCTTAAAAGAATCAAGATTATGTACAGTAAATCTGTGAAGTAATTTCTGTCAAAGGGGATTGTAAAACAAGGTCTTGCAAAGGATATTTGTTGATCAAGAAGATCGATTGGTAGACTGGCAGCTGTGACCTAATGGTAGCATGAAAATGAAAGCAGTAAGAAAAATGAACTGGAAAGAAAGCGTGTGTTTCTTAATTAAATTTGAATAGAAAGAAACTTCCTCAGTCTTAACTCTCCCAGACCCCAGGGTCTGTTCCCTAGGAGATAAGGAAATGGAGCAGTGCTTCCACCTAGCTTGTTTAATTCAGGCTGCTGGGAGAAAGGCTTCAATTGCATCTGATTGTAAGAACCAATTATCGTTTCCCTTGAGAAGCTAATTGAGGTCTACAGAAAAAGAGAATTAGAGAAATACGTATCTCATACAGGAGCAGCTGGTTGAGCATACTGGGTTTCATGCATCTCTAATATTTTATGTAAGGTTTGATTTTTTTAGGTAAGAAATTTAAAAACCTGGAGTATCTCAGGAACAAAGCAAGTGAGTCCAACATTATCTTCTGCTTTAAATAGAATGCTTTAGTTATGAGAGAGCTTGTGTACCCTGTCTGCTTGGTTATGCTATAGGCAGATGCTCATTTGATGGCTTTCTCCCAAATGAAACTCCTCTTTTCTCCTGTTTTCATTTAATTTATTTCATTTATTTATTCATATTTGCAAGTGGAAGGTTTGTTTCAAGACTAATCCTAGAAATACTGAAAAGTTTTCTTACTGCTATTATGCACTTTGTTGGCAGGTTTAATTTAGGAGCTGAAAGCACATGGAAGCCCAGTTTCAAAGAGTATTTAGAAACAAAGTGTCTGTAAATATGTGCTTCATAAAACACCTGAATGCTTTTTAGTGACCAAAACCAAAAAACATCCTGCTCTTGCAGGAAGGAGATTTAGTTAACTGTTTTCTTAGCTGATTAGAACAAATAGATATATTCACTTTTAAATTCAGGTCAGATCCTCAATTTCCCTTTCTAAATCACATCAGTGTTGTTGGTTTTCTCATTCTTCCTTTTTTTTCGGGGGGGGTGGTGGTAAGACACATATTCAAGGGATTGCATGACTGATAGAGTGAAGATGGACTTTATTTCTACAATATGGCAGAAACAAGTCATTCCCGATGAGTTCCTTTCCTTTTCAGGATGTATGTTTCAAGCCAATGTGTCTGTCTATGCTACACTTAAAATAGAATTACTTTTGCTGACAAAATTTCACAAAACACTCGCATTCACAGCTGATGATCTCACATCAAATATTAAAAGATATCTGGAGGATATTCTGTTGTGTCTTAATATTGTGGGTTTGCACCATTAGTTATCTAGATTTTCTTGTGCTGCATTTGTATTTTCTAACCCGTGTAGCTTTTTACCTATAGGATATCTGTCAGTATAGTAACCAGCTGAGTGTATGAGCTTCTGAACAGTTTCTCAAAGAAGGGAACTTAAATGAAGCTTGACACTCTTACAGTTTTCTAAGCAGGTTTATGTACCTCTCTTGGCTTGCTCCAGTTAATTGCCATCTTTTATTGAGACTTGTGATTACACAGGAGGTTTAGTCCCAAAACCATATTTTGTTAAATGCTGTGGATTAAAAAACCCATCCCCCACAAACCAAACCAAAAAGGTAGTTTTCCACAGAAGAAAAGAAACTGAGTATCGAAGACAGGTACAGAGTTACCAGAGTTACAACCTGAAGTGATGCTTTTCTGTTTCTTGTTTTCCTTCTCACAGTTCTGTGTCTTACCATTTCTGTGCTTTAAATAATGACAATACTAGGATTTTTAGTTGAGAGAACAAGGTGTGTGTGATGTACCATAGCTGTGAATCAGCAGAGGGCACTACGTGCCTGTAAACCTGTGTAACTCTGAATTAACATGCAGGGTGACATCTTGGTGAAGTTAGCATCAGTTACCCCAATGTTCAGATGATTTAGCTGGGAGAATATCTGTGCTCATTCAGTGATGCAGAGAATGCACCACACCATCTTGTTTCTTCCAATGAAAGTTGACTATATTTATAGGATGTTTATACCATGCTATAAAAAATGCATGGATCATTGGCACCAGGGGCTTCAGTTCCCCATTGTTGCATCCCACTCAGGTGCTACCTGGCCACATAATGTTTAGGGCACCATGAAGTTGTCTTGTACTTGTAAAAGCAGACTTTATCCTGAGATCCCACTGTGCATTGCGATACCGATGATGTTTCCTGGCAGAGCTAGCCATTCACTTACTGTCACCCTCACAGGAGGAGGTATGTGGCATCCAGTCCCTGTGCTCTCTGAAGTGCTGGGGTTGATATTCAAGGGGCTACTAATATTAAGTTGCCGTGCTGTGGGGCTTTTTTCTCCCTGCAGAAACCCACTTATGTCAGCTCTTTGACCTGAGACAGAGCTCATATATGCAGATAGTTTATTTCTATACCACTTAATATTGCATGGGTCCAGTGTAACTAAGCCAAATGTCACTTGATGTGAAGCAGATGGATGAGAAAAATCTATTGGGAATTGTAATATTTGTGACAAGCACTGGATTTCTCATTTCCCTGTTTGTTTATTCGTGAGACAGCTGGGGTACATGAGTTTCCTCCTTATAGTTTCAGCTTCTTCATTATGCTTTAGCCCATACTGCAGCAGCAGCCTTTGTGAGCATCAAGTGACCCATAAAACAGCAGGTAGACCTCCAACTGCTGATGCTGGTGTTCTGCTTTTAGAGGCATTGCAAGTGGCATCATGAAACCATTTATAATAAGAATATATGCCTATATTAAATCCCACTAAGCCCTAGAAAAAATAAAAAAAAAATAAGAAATCCTTCTAAGCAGTATAGTACTGGTGTTGAGATATGCCAAATGATCAGAAGGTGGGCTTATAATAGCTGGTTTTATACTGCTCTGATTTAAGTATTTGAAAAGGGAATGTTTTGTGCATTTCACGGCATATTTTTCATCTGCGTCTTGGTTTCCTTTAGAGATGATACAGCACCAGGAGGCAAGGAGAATGCTATTCTTCAGGGTGTTCTTCAGTGATAGAAACAGGCAAATTTGCCTAAATATCACAAAGGTTGTTGTGTTTGCAAAAGTGCAAATTCATCAGAAGTAGAGCTGAAACATTTCAGTTTGTTGGAAGCTAAGAGCTATGTGTAGTCTCTGCTGCTATTTTTGTTTCTTTGTAGAGCCTAGTCTTGCAGTTTCTTCTCAAACAAAATTCTGAGTGACAGCTGTTGGAGTTTTGTTAGTGTAGGAAATAAGGATCAGGCCTTAGGTAATGTCATAGAAGCTCTTCAAAGTAACTTTCACAGGAGACTCCCTAACTTTGATGATTTTTTCCATTTTTCCAGGTTGAAGTTTTTTCTTGTGCTTTAAGAGGCTTGTCACCCCAGATTTCTGCACAAGAGACTTACCCAAGATTCCCCTTTCAGCAGTTCAAACACAGTGAAATAGGAGAGTAATAAAACAAAGATATGTTTTGTGTGTCTCTTAGCAGTGCACTCATGAGGAAGCACCATGGGGAATTTGTGGGATGTGAGTTAACTCAGAAGGGATAACTCAGTTAGGATTGCCTCTGGCAGAAGCAGGAAGCTCAGAACAAAATCAGTAATTGGAATAACCCATTCTGATGCTGCCCTGGTTTTCTTGAGCACAGCAGCATGCTTGTTTCATAAACCTAAATCTAGGAAATACCAAGTACTTAAAAGCACGCTGATATGCTCTGTCTTTGGAATACCTATGCAGTGTTTAAACTAGTGAAGGCTGTCTCCAATGTTAAGAAGAAAACATGGTAAAACTTACTTCTTTCTGCCATAATAGTTAGTTATGGAATTTTAATGTGCCCCAAAAAAGCTAAAAGGTAATTACCAACATGGTTCAGATGTTACTACCTGTGGTGGGAAAGTAATAAGTCTGAGAGCTTTTGCTCTTCTGTTATAGCCCTTTTGCAGCAGAGTATGAAGGGGTGCCCCAGTTCAAATTAATTTCAGTTTAAGAGACTGCGTATGATACCCAGATGTCCAGGTTGAAACCAAATGCTTCTGATGAAACAAACTCATTGAGTTTATACCCATCTACAGGGATGTTTTCTTGATTGCAGTATTTTCATATAATTTGAATTAGAAGTCCTCAAATTTATTAGCCAGCATTTTTCAAGGTTATATCTCATTTTGTTATTTCTGGACCAAGTTTTAAGTTTTTCAAGATGCTTTTCCTCCCTTTTTGCTGTCTCTTCTGGTGCTTGCTAACATCTGCAGGTTTGAATAATGACCCTTCTTTCACATTATTAATAAAGAAGCTAAATCAAAGCTAGCCTGTCGCTTCTTTGTGTAAGTGGTCTTTGGGTAGCTCTCCTCAACAGGACGCAGTGATGTTGTTACCTGGTTCTAAACATTAAATCTTGATGCAGTATTTCTTTTGAAGCCAATGTATTTTTTTAGTGATGAGTTGCTGTGGGACTGCATCTAGTATTTATTAGAAGTTAGTGCTTCTACCAATTGATGCTCATGCTGATGCAGTCCCCGCTTAAATACATGAGTTTTGAAAATCAGCTGTAACAAACAATATGGCCTTTACTATTTATCTACTTCATGGAGTCCGGAATGGATTGTGAAAAAATGAGTAACCATGTAATGCTAATGAGCATTTCTTTCGGAATTTTTAAAGCTGTTACGCTGCCATCCATAGAGTCAGCCAAGGAAATTCCATGTAAATAAAATATCTCTATAAATTACCTGTTGTCTTCCACTCTTGGTTAAGCTAGACTTTCTGAATGTCTAATAGTGGAGATGTGGGGCGTTTGTATTGGCCACATTATCACCCTCAGGAATTTATGGGCAGGAATGATGGATTGGAAGAATGACTTTTTAGTAGTAAATGCTATATTTTCTCTAGGGCTGGAGATTTTTAGGTTAACCAAAACTATTTTTTTCCAGACGGTCTCTGAGCTATTATTTTAGTGTATAATAAAGCTTGTCATAGCTGCTTTTGTCTGATTTTGAAAGGAGAAAAAATGAAGCAAAACACTAAATACAATTAACAGCAGTTTTTCAGGAACAGTTAGGCCAAAAAAGAAAAAGGTAACGTGTTTCTGGTTTTCATTAGCAAACAGCCAATTTTTCATCTCAGTTGAGCTGTGTTGTTCCATCTCTTTATTTGGGTTTTTTTTTTTTTGGCTTTTTTTGGTCTAAACTTAGTGATTCCACTGACAGGTGTTAGATTTATTTCCCAGAAATGCTGATATAAAGCTTTAAAGATACAAAGCAGTATCAGTTCTGCACACAAGTGACTGAATTCTATGATAATTCAATTAACTGTGATAATTCAATTTTCTCTCACACTTAAGTTGCACATGCAGAATAACTGGATAATCAAATGTTTGAGATTGGACTGGACCTCTGGAGGTCACCTTGCCTATCCACCCTGCTCAAGCAGGGCCGCCTAGAGCTAGCAGATGGCCCAGGACCATGTTTAGGCTGCTTTTGAATATCTTAGAGGATAAAGACTCCACAGCCTCCTGGGCAGCCTGTGCCAGTGCTTGGTCACCGTCACAGTGAAAAAGTGGTTCCTGATATTCAGAAGGAACCTCCTGTGTTTCAGTTCCTCTTGTACAATCTGGCATTAGCTGTTACATGTATTGATTAATTTTGTGCTTTTTCTTTTCCAGTGAACGCTTAACCATTTGGTGCAGCTTCACACACGTAGAAGCCGTGATTATGCTTGTATTTAGGTTTTATGAAGTTTTTGTTTGGTTTTCTTCTTGTAGGGTAAGTCTTACCCCTTCAAAGGTCCATTCCCTCCTATGTGGAATCCATTGGCCTACCTGGACTACAACAACTTGTGGAGGACCATGGATGAAATGGGAAAGGAGGTATGGTACAAAGAATTGCAGCTGTCTCAGCTCAGCTTTGCCTCCAGGAGGCGCAGATTGAAGATGGGACTGTAAAGCAGATAGGCAAAGCTGCTCTAGCTTGAACAAACATGGTGCTGGCAAAAGCAGCATCACACCATGTATTTTGGTACACACTGATGTTCAGTGCATGTGTATAAGTGTCATCTTGGCAAGCTCTTCTTGAAGGTCATGCTGATGCAGTCTTACCTTCACATTTCTGAAAATATGAACATTAGGGTTTATGCATGTGATTTTTAGCACTTTGCCTGATGATTGCTTAAGTGGTATTTAAAGAGGCTTGTACAACTCAAATGTATGCCCTTCTCCACCTTTAAGTTCAAATTCCTCAGTTTGTTATCAGTAGTGTATGTTTTCAATCGACTGAGCTACAGGACTTGGGAAGAGATTACTCTTACTTGGTGTATGAGAGAGATACGAAATATTCCGCAGCACTGTACTTCTCCTTTCTAGGCAAAGGTCATAGCTCTTAAAAGTGTTCTCTATTCTTCAATCTTAATAAAAAATAAGAAATATATTTCTTAATCAAACAAACAACAGAAAACCTAAAAGCATCCTCTGTTGTTTGCTGTGTTACCAGCAGGAATTTACAAGACGAATTACCACATAAAGATGAGATTTGTTTGTATTTGCTGTCTTTCTCATGCCACTCATTCATTTGCTGATGAACACTCTTTTATGTCTCCTTAGATTCCCAGTGAAGCCCCATGGAAGGCTCCACATGCAGAAGAATGGGACAAAATGACTATGCAAGATTTCATAAACAAAATTTGCTGGACAAGGTAAGAAACTATGAAATATAATAACTTATATTTATATACCTTACAGCTCCAAATAAACATCACTGCTCTGCAAACAGGTATAACTACCCCTAGAATACAGCTATTCTAAAGAAATCAGGTGAGAAAATCTTGTAATAACAGACCACACCACCTGTCAGCCCACACAGTAGATTCTGTTTCCATAACTTTTTAGACTAAAAGTTAAAAGGAAAATGTATTTGGGGCGGGTTAGTTCTGAAGAGTTGGGTAGTACCTTCATCTGTTATGTGTACTTTCCCTCTTCTTACTGAGTGTTTAACCTTTAAGAGAAAAAATGCCCTTGCTACAGTAGGTTTTGAATCAAACTTTTGATGGAGCAACACACGTTTATTTTGTGCTGGACCACCTGATCTTATCAAAGTACTACAAAAAATAGCACTTTTCTTGAAATAGCACTAAATCACTCTAACATCCATCATTCTATTGTTTAACTGCTGCACTATATACTACGCAGGGAAACTGAAAATGCTTCCTGTTTTTATGTATACATCAAAGCAAGTTTTCTTTAGTTGCCACTCAACAACAGTTTTATTGGTTTTCTTTGCACTGAAGAAAAAAAAATCCATTGATTCTGCCTTGCTGTGGGGCAGGTTGATTCTTGCCGCCACCTCTTCAGAACTGCTAAACACCTAACAAGGCTGCCCCGAGCCTTCAAGAGCTTGGTGTAGAAGCCTGCCAGCACCCACTCAAGCTGACACTGTCATTGACAGGGGCATTTTTTTCATGGCTTCAGCATTAATAAATTAAATAATTAATTTGAATTAATTAATTCAAGATTATTGTTAATGGACAGAAGGCTCTTATCCAAAAAGTTTAAAACTTCTGGTTTTTTTTTTGCTTTGTGTGACAATTGCATGAAAGGATATAGAAAGCTACCAGACCACTGTTTCAGATACGAAGTTGAGGAACCGAAAGTATCCATTCCCCTTTTGTTGCCAAGACTTTTGCATGGATGTGTATATACTGTTTCTTCACTATGGCTTTCTATTTACATTTCTTTACTTGTTGTTTTTGAGCTGCATCACCCTCCCTGAGCACAGCAGAGGAGCAGGCAGTAGGGAGATGCTGACTAATCCAGAGAGTTTAGATAATTAGCTTAAACAATACCCCTAACTTTTTTATGACAAGTGTTGGATAACCTCCATGCTGTGTGTTTGAGGGACAGGAATGGAGCAGGTGCAAACAGAGCTGCAGATCCTGTATGTAACCCAGGAAGAGTGGGAAGACATGGTAGTTTTAGAGTCCGGTGAAGGCAGGAGGGCTTGCTTCCCTTAGTCCTGAATCCAGAGTGAGAATCTAACTTTGCATTGGTAGCATAAACAAACATAAGATTTCATGAAGAGGTTGCCAAAGACAGTACTTGAGAGCAGTCTTGTCACCCTTCTTGGGTTTTTAAATTAACATACTTTATTATCTTTGCTGCAGCGCTGCCAAGAGTTTTGCAACTCTGTTTGTGAACGTGGATGTTACTTCTGAGCCCCATGAGGTCTCTGCCCTCTGGTTTTTGTGGTACGTGAAGCAGTGTGGAGGGACAACAAGGATATTCTCAACGACCAATGGAGGACAGGTACCCATCACCTTCTGTGGCTCATAACAGTCCCTGATTTAACTTCATTCTTCTTCTTGAATATTTTAATACAGAGGACCAACTGAGAAATCCATGACTGTGAGCCAGTAGCACCCTGATAACTAGTTCTGTTAATCAGCACGTTAATCTGGATCTTGCAAAATTGTGTTGAAGGCTGTTCCTGTGCTAATGTCAGTGGTCTAAAGATCAGTAGATTTTTATCTGTTCCTGACACAGGCTTCTTTTTGGGCTCTGGTTACAACACACACTTTGATTATCCATGTTGAAAAATGAAAGTTTTACTTATTCTTATTTCTGTCATGAGGCTGAAGCAAGCCTTACCACTTCAGAAGCACTTAATGGAGATGGCAGTGTTAGCTGCATGAATGTGGAGAGCACTCCAAATTAATGTTGAAAATGTAGCCCAGAGCTGGGTTCCTAAAGATGCAAGCTTCCAAGGATTCGAACTGTTAAGTCTGAGGAGAAATGAACACCCCTTCTTAAAAATGATATTGCTCTGAAATTTCTGAAATCCGGTGTATTAGTGCTGCTTCTGCATTCCAAGAAAGTAAAGACGCTATTAATGGTATTCTTAGAAATTCAAATTTTGCTAATTGTATGGCAAATTTTCTTTTATGAAATGCAAAGTATTTAATCATTAATAAATACATAAAAACATTATAAAATACATACATATGCATAGATAAGCAAGAATTGTAGATAATTTAACTGTAAATACATCAAATAAAATATTATTTGTATTAAGTTAGAGATGATTTTCATTTAAATTGGGTTAGATTTTATACTGCAGGAGACATTTTGATGTGAGCTACATCACTTCTTATACCTTGTTATTTATTATGGCAACTGGGATTCCTGCTTCTGATACACAGACCTCTACAGGGATAAGACTGAACTCAGAGAAAGGTTTAAAAGTTAAAGCATGTTTCAGTAGTCTTGCTAATTCACACAGGTCTGTGAAATCCATTTGGAGACCACATGAGAAGGGGTTTTCTCATGAGGTTACTACTAGTTTTGGCTGGTGGTCAAATATGGGAAGGATTTGAGTAGCTCACTGAGATACCCACTGGTGTTGACAAGTTTTCCAGATGAAATTCTGCCAGATTTCCCAGAAATGTTTTGATAACTACAGAATGGGGTTTGTCTTGAACACCAAGCAAAATGTTCATATTGATACACTTCACAAGCACTGCTCTGCCGAGTCCACTTTGCCAAGTTATTTTCTGTGTTTCAGGAGAGGAAGTTTGTTGGAGGCACTAGCCAGATCAGTGAGAAAATAATGGAGCGCCTGGGAGGCCGGGTGAGGCTGAGGAAGCCAGTCATCCGCATTGACCAATCGGGTGAAAGTGTTGTAGTGGAAACCTTAGATCATGAATTGTATGAGGTAATGAAATCTGTAACATTTAAGCAACTGTTTGTGATGGGATGGCTAGAAAAGCTTTCGCTTTTCCTTTCTGACTTCTCAAAAATCCTGTACAAGAACATAGCAGAGATGTGACTGTGACAGAAAGTTGCACTTTCTGATTGTCCCAAAGTAAGAGCAGTGATAAAGCTTTAAAATGATGCCTGAAGATCAAAGTGTGTATTCAAACTCTTCCTTTGCTAGCATGCCTTCTTTGTGTTCAGTTACCTTCCAAAATAAAGGATAATTGTAAAGCAAACACAAAAACGTAGCTTAGTAATAAACTCTCTGTGCTTGCTTATCAACACAATGTCTTCTGTGAAAGACATTGCAGGTGTTGCTTCCAAGTTGTAACAGGGGAGTCCAGATGGAAGGGAGACCAATGGACTCTTACAACACAGTGCTTTTAAGTGCTGGGGAAAGAGCAACACCCATCATTCAGACAGATGGATGCCTATATAATGCTTGTTTTTGAACAAGCAGGTTTTTGTGAGGGTTCAGTTTTGCAATTCTTATGTTAAATGCCAACATCACTCCTGAAGATACACCCTGCAGCCTCCCCGATGTCTGCCAATCTCGTTAGAGCAATATACTTACAATGAAGTAGTGGAGTATTTGGCTTATATATAATTTCTTTTCCAGGGCAAGTATGTGATCAGTGCCATTCCCCCAGCTCTTGGTTTGAAGATTCATTTCAACCCACCTTTGCCCCCAATGAGAAACCAGCTCATCAACCGAATCCCTATGGGCTCAGTCATCAAGTGCATTGTGTACTATAAGGAAACTTTCTGGAGGAAGAAGGGTATTACATTTTAATTGAAAGCAATAGTAGTGACAGAAAGAGGGAAGAAGGTACATGGTAATGGAGTAGATTTTGTGTTTAGAAGATGCTGGACCTTAGAAGGAGACTTCATACACTTCTGTGCCATTTTTGCCTTCCCCTGTTTGAGAAACTTGAGAGATTGTTTGGGAAAAGAGGGGGATGGGAAAATAAAAAGAAGGAGGTAGGCATGAAGGAATAACTCATGCCTGTTCCTTATTGCCTTCATTGTTCTTTGTTGTCCTCTCCTTTTTCTTCAGTGGCACCTGGTTATGAGATGAGCCTCTCCCAATTGTACAGTAACATAAAAGTGATGTGTTTTATCCCATCAGTTGTCAGCCTGCAAAAATTCTGCCATCTGGATGCACTGAGCAAGATTAATTGAAGGTGTCTTCACACCTGCCATGAGCAGGGACACCTCCCACTAGATCAGGTTGCTTGAAGCACCATGCAGTCTGGCCTTGAATGCTTCCAGGGATGGGGCAGCAACAACTTCTCTGGGCAACCTGTGCCAGTGTCTCACCACCCTCACTGTAAAGAAACTCTTCATAATATCTAATCTAAACCTACCTTTTTGCAATTTAAAGCTGTTCCCCCTTGTCCTATTACTACCTGCTCTTATAAAAAAATCCCTCTCCAGATTTCTTGTAGGGTCCCTTTAGGTACTGGCAGGCTGCTCTAAGGTCTCCCCAGAATCTTCTCTTCTCCAGGCTAAACAAGCCAAACTCTCTCAACCTGTCTTCATAGGAGAGGTTCTGCAGTTCAATAATGTTCCAATAAAGTTCTGCCAATAACTACTTTGCTAGCCAGGTTGCAGAATAAATTATTTTTTATCATGAATTCAACAATAAGAGATTCCTTTATTGACTTTCTGTTTTAAAGATGATTGAAAAGGGTTTGTTAATTATCAGAACATCTCAGATCTAAACTTTATCTTCTAGAGAGGAAAAAGCACCTGTCTCACTCAAGCACTAAGTCCGCTCTAGAAGACAAGGTTTAGACCTGGGATGTGTGCTAAACTTTGTCACTTAATGGGAGTCATGTTAGTTTTTAAAAAAATTGTTTCTGTTCTCCTTTCCTTTATCTTCATATCTCCCTGTATTACAACCAGAGAATGACAGAGATTGGGAGGAACCTCTGGGTGTCATCTAGTCTCATGCCTTGCTCAAAGCACAGTGAATTAGAGCAGGTTGTTTAGGGCTTTTTCTAGTCCAGTTTTGAGTATTTCACAACTTCTTGAAAGCTCATTCCTGTGTTTGGATACATGGATCATAACTTTTTTTCCACCTTGTGCTTAACAGGCTATTGTGGTACCATGATCATTGAAGATGAGGACGCTGCAATTGGTTTAACACTTGATGATACTAAGCCTGATGGCAGCTTTCCTGCCATAATAGGGTAAGTGACAAAGAAAGTGTCTAGATTTTTCTGTTTTGTTTTGGTTGGCTTTTTTTTTTATTTGTTAGGGTTGGGGTTTTTTTGTTTGTTGTTGGTATTTGGGTTTATTTTTTTCATTTGTCTTAGAGGCAACAATTGAAATGGGAAACCTGCTGCTTTTGAAGGGAAATGCTTCAAAATAGTTGAAGGGTTTAGTTTCTCAAGGGTGGTGAATATGTTCTATGATTTTTTTTTCTTTCAAATAAAGTTCTCTCTGATTTAATTGCTAATTGAAAAAAAATCTGCTTTTTCTCACTGTTATCTTTTTCCTTTTCATGTGGCAAAGTAAAAAAATGGAGAAGAGGAAAGGAAGGAGGGAAAAAAAAAAAAAAGAAAAATTTTGGTTGCAGAAATGTAGTTTTCTCCAAATATTTTGCATTCCCCAAATTTTCCAGTTCTTTAAATGAAAATTTGTTTTCTAGAATTATATTTTGTTTTGTTCTATGTTTTATAACAGCTAGAGGCTTCACCTCTTGTTGTGATATGCCTGCCCCCACTGATGTGCAAAATTAAGGTTATTGGGAAACAGCTCATACAGATATTCTAACCTGAATCTCAGATGGTTCTTTCCACACTGAGACCTACAAGCAGCAGGCAGAGAACATAACATTATCCAAAATACCCATTTCCCATCTCTGCATAGAGACCCAAAACCTAATACTGTGAATCACAGCATCCCATCATAAGGTATTGGTGTTTTAAATAATTCAGAAAATGTAACATAATGGAAATAAATTGTTTGTGGTCTTCCTATAGCTTCATTCTTGCTCGGAAGTGCAGAAGACTGACAGGTCTCACAAAAGAAGAAAGGTAAGTGCAAATGCTGGAGACTATGTGTGGACTATGAGTCAAAATGTTGTTATAAATGACCAGAGCAGGAATAAAATGCCCCAATTTGAAAGAAGTTTTCTGTAACCTTGTGATGGTAGGCAGACATATCACTAAGCAAAAAGCTACCTTAGCTGGTTTTGGATTAAGTTCTGGTTCTCACTGTTCAACAGGGGTTCTCTGTTTATATTACTCTAGCAAAAGAGCTGTTCAAAGCTGCTGAATTTGAAAGCAGTGTAGATACTCTGCTGTCCTCACAGGAAAGTGTCCAGGGCCAGCCTCTTTCCACCCTAGTGCTACCTCTCTGGCTTCCTGCAGATGCACTGAGCTCTTGAAAGCTTGTCAGAAAGGACATGTTTGGCCACTCTGCTTGATTTCTAATCACCCTTGAAGGTCCTTTCAGCATCTGTAATGTAGTACAACCTTGAGGCTGCTATAGCTGCCATGAATGAGATCTCAGCATTGTGAAGGTATCAAAAAGCCACCTCCAACTCTCCACCTTTAGTTTGGGGAAAAAATGCCCTTCAGACACAGATGAAGATATTTTTTATTGTCTTCTTGAAACAAATGTCTGCATATACTAGTGCTTTTTGGTTTATTACTGAAATGGAATTTACAAAGTAATGAAATTTTTCCATCACACTGATTAACAGTATCTGATAAAATTAAGACTACAAGTAGAGAGTGTGGATATGAGGAGATCCTTACTTGGACATGGAGAAAATAGATTAGTTTTTAAAGCCACAAGGAATACCATGTCAATGTAAGCATTATTACAGTAGTAACTAGTCTAACTAGGGAAGATGTAGTCATCTCAGATTAGCTTTGCAGGTAGTCTGGCAGCCTGTGGATAATAAGTCTAAATGTTAATGTGCCAGTCTTTTCAAATAACAGCCTGGTACCACAGACCATTTTTAATTTTGGCAGGAATGGACAAGGCAGCCTTTTCCTCATCACTCAGGTTTTGAGACAGACCCCCAGCAGGGGACCAATGACAAAAATAGTGTTGTAATCTGAAATTCGGTGTGCCTAGCATTTTAAGCCATCATAAACATCAAATAGTGTCTTAATCTGTATGTCAATGCACTAGATGTAACCTAGCATTTGCAGTATTTGAGAATGACTTCTCTTTCTGTGAAATGAAGTGCTATCCTGACTGTTTGTGAGGCGTCATGAAGGAAAGGTTGCTTTTCCCAAGACATTTAAAGTATTAGCACAATTACCTGACTCTGCTGCTGCCTACAGCCAAGTTTTACACAAAAAGAGTTTAAACTCTTGTCTTTGGAGGAATAAACTTCAGACTAGGAAAGATTTTGCTTTGGTAAAGAATGGTTATAAAATATGCTTGGGTTGGTACCTGATAGATGGTACGCTTGCGCAGGGGTACCTCTCTGATTCCTGCAGTCTTGGCCACAGCCAATCAAGTCAGGAACCTTGGTGGCTGCACTACAGCTCCTTCCCTGAACATGAGCACAAATCTCCTTCAGTGGAAATCAGGGTCCAGGAGAAGGCGTAACTTGAACCTGGGCCTTCTCCCAGCATATACTCAGGGTGTAACCAGTTTGTGTTGTTTGTACGGGGACTGTGGTGTTCACAGAGGGATCTCTTCTGAGGACAGGCTTCTTGTGGCATGCTATAGAGGATGCATCTTGCTGAGATGCTGTGCTCACCTATCAGCACAAGTTGGGCTCTCCTTTTATCACATTGGTGACAGGGTAAGGTTTGTGGAAATCCTTGGATATGAAGAATAGGATGTGGAGTCCATGGCAACTATCCTAAATCATTACTGAGAATGGCTGTGCTGGGAAGGGATGAAAGATGTTTTAGAGCCTAAACCAGACTGAAAGGAATAAAACTCACTGCTGCCTTCCAGCTGGTCTTCCCAGGCCAGGTGCCAATGAGTATTTTCAGTGGTTAGATTGTGCCCTACCTTTCATAGTTTTGCAACAAAGGTGGAGGCATCACATACTGCCATGAAATAAGAGACCAGGGAGAAGAACTGAGTGTTTGTCTGCATGCACATTTCTTCCACACCAGGCACAGTGTAACTCTCAACAGGACCTACCTAGGTAGCTCCAGGCATAACATTCTTCTTACTTAGTGCTGGTGGCAATTTCAGAGCTGAGCCTGGAGCCAAGAAATAAGGATTTAACCTCTGTGTATTCCATATGTTCCATGCTAGCATTAATCATAAATGCATAAATAAGTAATTATTTAAACTGTTCTAGGACAAATAGCACAGATGTTGCAGAGATACTAGCTCATCTGCAAGGATTGTTCTTGTTAGGGTTAATGTCCTCAGTGACAGATTAATGTTGGTACAGTTCAATCCTTTAGATACTGCTTTTCTGTGTTGTTTTTCTTTTTTTCCTTTTTCTTTTTTTTTCCTTCTTTTTTTTCCTGTTAAATAATACCTTATTGATGAATAATTTTTTTCAAGGTTGAAATTTCTTAAAAGTCTGAAGATGCCCTTGACCTGAAGCTTAACGTTTTCTTTTGCACTGCTATCTTTATCTATATGAGCAATGTACTTATCAAACAGTGGTGCATTTGCACCTTCTTGGAGTCCTGCAGTTGGCTGTACATGACAATCCCTACCAGCCGCTGGTATGCCATTTCCAGGTTCCCTGGAGGGTCTGCAAGCCACATGTGGAAAAAGGGCAGAGCACAGGCAGATCTAGAGGGATCCATCTCACCCCTGTTGTGGTGCTGGGAGGAGAAGAAGCATATGGGTCCCAAGGTGATAACCCGCTTTCCTGCGGAGCCCTGTGGTATTACTGACCTGCCTGAAAGCAGGAGCTGGTGGGCATATTGGAGAGGTGGTAGGCAGACCTCAGCAGAGGCTTTTCTAACTCATGCTACTGAAGTGGCTTTAGTCTGTTCAGACACTGCATGGTCAGTGCTGGGAGTTTGCAGGGTGTGGTGCATCGAGAGACAGAGGAAATGTTCCCTTTTATGATGGCTGTTGCTGGATTCATGTCACCCCTGACTGCAGAGGGATGTTCATATATAAGTTCATATATACAGATCATATATGTTCATATATACAGATCCTGCAACTCTCAGAGCCTGCCTGGCCAGTCACTGTGTCACCATGCATTTCTGCTTCTGGAGCAGGCTGACCCTTGTCCTCTGCCTCTGGGCAGAAAGAAGGAGCTGCTTCCTTCCACTCTGCTGCTGCTGGGCTTGACATATGCCAGCAGTAAAATCATCCCAGGGCCATGGCTCTTCCTGAACTGTAGCAGCCTTTGTCTTCTTGCTCAAGCCCACACCTGCACAAGAGGACCTTCAGATCTTCCTGATTTGGTTGTTTGGGATTTTTTGACCCTCATCCCTTTTCTATAGCACTCTTTGAGTTCAGCTGCTCATGGGTGTAACTGGCCTCCTGTATAGCTGGGTTGTTTCATACAGTAGTATAGATATGGTTTCCTCATATACTGATACAGCTGCAAATGCAGCTCATACAGTTACAGAGGTGAGACTGCTCTGTTTCTCTGCCCAGCATGGCTATCTGTGGAGCACAGGATTTGCTTCCGGAAGTAAACTTCTTTACAGCATTGTGTTTGCATGTTTGATTCTCGTAATTGTTAACTTTCATTTCATCTTGGTTTTCTCGTGTTTGGTATTTGGTGCAGTGCAGTAAAACAGTAAGACCCAAAGGCTTGTAGGAAAAACTTAATTGCGCTTGGGATTTGCTACAGAATGAAGTATATTCATGGGTTTATAGACTCATAGACAAAACCAGCAGGAAATTTTCTACATACAGAAATGAAGTACAGATTCCCTGAGAGCCTCTGTATATCAATACCTGCATCTTTGTAGGAGTAGACCATGCGTTAGACTGTGTGCCAAGACACAAAAGTGCAATGCCTTACTACTCCCTTTTCCTTACAGCCTGGAGGACCTTTAGGTAATGATTGGATTTAAGGGAACAGCTTACATTATAGCTAGTAAAAAGCAGAGGAGTTTGAGTGCATTATTTCTAGTGATCCAAAGGCTTACCAATTAGGATAGATACCAAAAAGTTCGAAACTCAAGTTCAAGCAGATATTAATATTTGTCCTCTTGCAGCTAGGACGTATTAGAAGTGGTTGGTTTTGTCTTTCCTCACACACAAGTCTTCTGCTGCTTTTCTTTGCAGAAAGACAAGGCTTTGTGAGCTCTATGCAAAGGTTCTGGGATCAGAGGAAGCTCTACATGTAAGTACAAAATCTAAACCATGGGGTCAGACTCCTTGAGGTAGGGAAGGGCAGAATAAAGTTGAATAGAGCAGTGCCCTTGGACAGTCCTGTGTAGTGTTTTGGAAAAGATACCTGCTATGGGAGTACTTGCTACACCATATAGAGGAATGGAGAGAAGGTTATGGCAAGCCTTGGGTTGTGTTTGATGAGGAGGATAAGAATGAGCTTATGAAACAGTTAAAAGGCAGGTATGTTCTTGTCCATCTTCATTGCTGTCATTCACAGTGCTTACCACCATACTTCTCAACTGTTTCCAGATGTGACAGGCTTGCCTTTCCCTCAGTCTATGTTGAGCATAATGTTTCTTTTCTCTTTCTAGTTGCTAAGATCCATTCCTGCATGTGGTGTTTGCTTTTTGTGTTGGCTTTTTCTTCGATTGGGTGGTTGGTTTTGCTTGTTTTGGTTTTTGGGTTTTTTTCCCCCTTGCCTTCTCTTCCATGTAATGGTAAATATAAATAACTGCTAGGATTTGTGTGAACACTTGGTTTATGTGATCAATGCCATTTTTCCTTTAAGAGCAATTTTACACAAGTTAAATGTTGTAGGCACCAATCTCAAGCTTACATTATTTAAACCACAAAGATATTGTACATAAAACCATACAAATGTCATTCATGTCATTTTTAGCAGTGTATATTTATATCCAGTGTACATATTACAAGTATTATACTTTTGTATACAAGAGGTTAATTTTGCTTTACATGTCTCAGAGCATAAATTTGTTCTCAAAGCATACATTCACACTGACAGATTAAGAGGATTATGTTCTACAGTAGCCAGATTAGCTAGCTTTTTTTAAAAAATAGCTGGCAGTGTCTAAAATTAAGGCTTTTTGTGTTGAATCCATGTTGCATTAAAAGATTTGTTAAATATGCTCCTCTTGTCAGACATTGACATGCAACAAATCATAAGCTATTCTTCTCTGCTGTCTCCTCAATTCGTTTATTAGCTTCCTCAGGACTTTGTCCTTTCCTTGAGTGAATTAATCTCTGTTTTACAGCCAGTACATTACGAAGAGAAGAACTGGTGTGAAGAGCAGTATTCTGGGGGCTGCTACACAGCCTACTTCCCACCAGGCATAATGACTCAGTATGGAAGGTATAGTGTCTATTTACAGTGGGCTTTGGAGTAGTAAGATAAGACCAAGTTAATAAATATCCTCAGAAAGGGTCATAAATCCTCTGTCACTGTTCGCTTTATACCTTTAAGATCACTGGGGAATATTTTAAATAGATATTATAGTCACTTGTGTCAGTTGGGCTTTATGATGGATGAGTACAGTATCATTAGGGGTTTTATTGACTTCTGTTATTCAGTGAATACAGATGAGTAGGAAGAGAGCTAGAAAGCTTTCACAATCTGTTTACAAAACTAGTTTTGGATATTTGAGATTAGCATTACTACTTTTGGCATACCTTTAGTTGTATTTTATAAATACTGACAGTTAATTCTTGCCAACATTCACAGTAATGAGTGATTTCTTTAGACTGTTCCTTTCCTGTTAGTAGTCAAGGCTTAATATAGTAATCTGTGTGCCATTGTATACAGTCCTCTCTGACATAAGTTTTTACATGAAAATAAGATTTACTAAAAACAACAACAACAAAAAAGGCTTACTGGTCAGACTGGTTATAGGGTTCAGATACATAGCTTTTAATGTGATGGCATAGCCCTACTTTTGAGGTATAAGCTTGCACAATTTAAAAAGAACTGAAAGCAATAAAGCAGTTGTAACGAAGAACATATAGAGGCCTTAGTATTTAAAGTAATTGCAAATTCTAGTAAAAAGAGAGAAAAAACAACATACAAAACAATAACACCTTGTTTAATTAATTACTTATTTAAATATTATTTCCTTATTGCTTTTTAGATATTGTGAGGATGTATTTCAGAATGCTACGCTGTGCCACTAATGCCTAGCATTAGTATTTATGATGCTGGCTAAAATTAAGAGATAGAGTAAGTCTCAAACTAGTTGTCCTTTACACATGTGAGCAGTGTAAATGTTTAGAAGACACAAAACACTGGCCTGTTTATTGTAAGAAGTGAAATGCAACACAGACTCCTCCTCCAGCTCAACTCACCCAAAGTTACTCTAAGTGCTTGCTGTTACTTAAAACACTTTTATTCTAATATTAACCTGCGGATTTCAGTTATCTTTCCTGATAATGGCTGATATGGTTTACTGCTTGTCCCCCTCCAGGATTATTCGGCAGCCAGTTGGTAGGATCTATTTTGCTGGCACAGAGACCGCCACAGAGTGGAGTGGATACATGGAGGGGGCTGTGCAGGCTGGAGAAAGAGCAGCCAGAGAGGTACAAATGCAAGCATAAACCAGGGGGAACTGTCAAATATCCAGTGGAAAATTAAAGATCTTCTGTTTGGAGGTGAAATCGGAGCTGAATATTGACAGACTCATGTGTTCTGAAATCTTGATGCAAATCCTTGTGAAGGGGACAGACTTCAAAAAGGATGAAGGTTTTCCTGAGTTCAAATCAGTGATTTGGAATGCTTAAGAAGGGCTTTGGTTGTTTCATCAAACTCTTTTCTGCTGCCAGGGATTAAATCTTTCTTTAATAGAACAGTCCCAAATTCTCACTGAGTCTTTTTTGGTTTTTCTTTTTCTTTTTCTTTTTTTTTTCCCAAAATGGGCACTTTGTTAGTTACTGTATTGAGATATCATGGCTCTCAGCCTCATTAGGAACAGCTCAGTTCGGCAGCTCTGCACACCACGATAGTCCCTTCCTCAACTGTTTCCAAGAATACCATTGACAGTGACATACCATTGAGACAGCCTTGCATAAAGGCATCAAACAAGGACTTAAATATTTTGCTTCTGAGAAAATGTCAATTCCTTAAGTATTCTCAGCAATATTACAGTTTATGGTGCAGCAAAAGAAATTTCATCTTTGTTTTATGAAGTGAAGGGAATCTTGTGGCTAAAAAGCTCCAATAGTGGAACAGAAGTTAGCCTGAAAGGGAACTGGGGAGTATGTCTAGGCCATACCGCTGCCCCAAAATACAGGGATCAATTGTCCCATATGTGAAGGTACCTAACCTGTCCCTGAAACCTCCAGAGGTAGTGCTTCTTGACCTCTCTAATGTGCAGACATTACAGCAGAACCTCCATAGGCCTCAGCAGAGAAGTTGGCAAGTGAGCTTGGTTGCTAAAAATATTCTCCTTTCCTCAGTTATTTGTGAAAGGAAAATATGTTTAAAATCTGGTGCAAGGGTGTTTCTCACTCTCCTGTATTGAAAAGTTGATGGGGTCCATGAATCTTGTCTAGAATAAAAACATATCATAAAAGATGGCAAATTGTAAATCTACAAGTGCCTGGAGCAGGAAAAACAGTATTTCATAAACCTCCATTTTATTTTACTGCAGAAGAAGTTAATTTTGCTGTCTTCCATAACTATAATTCAGATAATCCTTGCTATCCTACTGGTATCTTTGATACTTTGAATGTTCAATTTTCCATTGTGAAGGTTCTCCTTTTAGTCTTGCTCTTCTCTGAATGAAAGTGGTAGTCTGTCGTCACTCACAGGCTTCTGTTCCTCTTCCTACGTCATGGTGAAATTTGTAAAACAAGCTAATCCTGTTTATATAGCTTGCCCATGCTGTAGCTGGTTTATGCATGGTAAGGTTGGATGGGGCTTTGTGCAACCTGCTCTAATGGAAGGTGTCCCTGCCCATGGCAAGGAGGTTGGAACTGGATGATCTTTAAAGTCCCTTTCAACCCAAGTCATTCTATGATTCTATGTTCTATGCTTCACTTTGCCATGAGTATATATGTAACTCTTAGTCACTAGTTCCCCATGGGACTAGCCAAGTTCCAATATCTTGCATAGACTAACTAAGCATAGTGAGATTCTTCTGTTACTGTTTCTATTTTCCACCAGGAGTGTCTTCTTAAATATCAGGCCTCCCCACAAATGAGTTGTACATTGGTTGAGTCTTATTCTAAACTTTGAATACACAGTGATGTTTGTGCTCAATTGTTCTCTTCATCTTGCCATTTTAAAACAAAAATTGAAGCCAGCTCTTTTTCCCTTTCAGGAGATGAATGGTACTTACTAGGGAATGTTATTTATTTGCAGATACTGTTTGCTATGAGGAAAATCCCAGAGAGTGAAATTTGGAAGCCAGAACCTGAATCAGTTGTAAGTCTTTCTGTAGATTAAATGGATTATTTTTTCATGCAGTTTTTGCTGACGAGATAAAATTTCGATGGCCATTTTTATTTCATTTCATTGTATCAAAGCCACCATAAACTTTTATATACTCACCAAAACTGCCCTTCCCTAAACAGGAGCATAGTAGAAACTCAAACATGGTGCCTATTTGACAACTCTGTAACATGAGATTGCAAAGAACCACACTTTTAACCAGGCTATGAAACCTTTCCATGAGTTTCCTCTTCTTCCCTTTAACTGAGCAGAAAATTTTGATACAGCATACTTCTTGATAACATGAACTGCTTCAATCCATTCTGTTTCTGCCACAAGAATCTCTATTTACACCTTGCCTCTCACAGTGGACATACTGTTATGCTGATAGTGGATGCTCTTCCCACAGGATGTTCCAGCTTTGCCCATCACTACAACCTTCTGGGAGAGGAACTTGCCATCTGTGCCAGGACTGCTAAAGCTGATTGGATTTTCCACTTTCTTCACCTTTGTGACTGCAGCTGGGTTATTTGCCTGTAAAAAGGGACTTCTAGTTCGAAACTGAAAAAGGTGCCAATGCAAAGCCTCACACTTGAGCAGTTTTGGGTTTTTTTCAGAGGTTTTTTTTTTTTTTGGCATGTACTTCCCTGTCTCCAAAATCAGATCAGGACTGGGGAAAAGAAGGTAGTAGAGGGAAGAGGCTGAAGGGAAGGGATAAAGGAAAAGGACTGAAAAAGAGCCCCTTGAATTCAGGCCTATTTCCAGCAGCTCCTTTTTGGTTGCTGAATTTGTAGGGTAGCGTGTCAAGCGTTATCACCTTGAGGTTTTTATCCACATCTCAGAACAGAAGTGACAAAAATCTTCTCTAAAGCCTGTTCTGGTGAGACTTTCAGTTGTTTTTACACTTATACCTGAATCAGACCCTGAACTCCAAGTCTTCACAGGCCCTTCCATCTCTAGTTGTAAACAAAGGATTTCTGCCTTCCTGTGTGGTAGACTGAGAAAAGAAATCCAGAGCTTAAAGAATACTTAACTAGTTCATGCAAATTGCATGGATCTTTTGTAAGGATCTTTTTAATGTTTTTATTTTTCACTTCGATGTCCAGAACCCAGGCAGCACCTAACAGACAAGTGAGGCTAAATTTATCCATCCAAACTGTTCAAGTGTGGTCATAGGTTGTTGACATATCCAGTGGCATTTTTGTCTTACAGTGACTTCAACAACAATGTTTTTACTGCCTTTGGCAGCATGGTTGAATCTTAGGCTCCACAGCTTTGTTCATACTGCCTGGAACATCAGAGTTCATCCACCCTGTGCAGGTTTGAATCTCTTTTGCCTAGCAAATTGGCAGGCTTCAGACAGCAGCTGATATGTGCAGCAGTATGGCAGACCAGGCCGTTGGACCTGAGAGTGTCAATGTACAGATACAACCTTTCAAATCTTTTTTGCCCTGTCTGACAACTCTTTGCTAGCAGGTCCTCTTTTTAGCTCCATAAGCTGCTGCAAGATAACAAGAGAACAAATTAACCTCTGCCTACCCCAAGAGGTTGTAAAGATCTCAATTAAAAACCTCTTTTACATATTTTTTTTTCTTGCTGCCTTCCTTTCTTTTGTCTACTTAAATTTACACTTTGAACACCTTGAGGCTGTCCCTTGCCTGGTAGGACACAATGGACTTGAAAATATAGTATGAGCGTTAAAACAATTCAAAAAAACCCTCAACTTCACTGCTACCCAACACTTGCTTCATGCTGAACACTGCTTAGCTGATTCAGAGCTTCAGTCTTGCCTAACAACCATATTGATGGGGTTAGCACTTCCACTTCTGCCTGCTGTGCTGTGTTATACTGACTCTGCACTTTTGGCAACTAATGAAAGATATAAATGATAGAGAGATTGAAGAACCATGGAAAGGACAGTCACATGCAAGTGCTCTGCCCTCCCTAGCTTGGTACATTTCAAGCAATGTGAAAAAAGAACAGAAAAGAGAGGGGGGACCCCAACCACAAAACCTTATATGCCTACCTGTAAACATGACACTACCTTGTTCTCAGTATTTCTGCTGGTTTACAGCTGCACAAGTACAGCTGAGAACAGGATTGGGTGCACATGAAGTCTGAGATGTCTGGAATTTTTCTGAGCCTGTTTGCTGCACTTCTCCCTTCAATCAGTGCTGATTTATGTGTAAAATATTCCATGGTAGTAGAAAGCCATGGAGGGAATTAAATAATATATCTAGCAATTAGTGTGAGCAGAAGGTAGAGGAACGGTATCACCAGTCTCAGGCAGACTTTTTGGGCTACCATCGGATGTTGCTTGTGCAGAGTGGTACTTCATTCTCCAAATAGTCCCATGGAAATCCACTGAACCACTTACAAAGCTGTAATATTTGTTAGCAGCACATCGGTTTCTGGCCCCTAGGTTTCATTCTTTTTAACTTGATGTGCCATTTAAAAATCTTCTTGTAGCTGCAGCTTGGATTTTATCACAAATGAATATCCTCATAACAGCCTTTTAAAATGCATAGGGGAACTTTTCAGACATAAAGATCTTTAAGTCAGAAGAACAGTGCAGCAGTGTACATATGGCCTTTCTCATTGTATCACATAGAGCGGTAATTGGCTGGGACATTCGCCTACCACAAAGTGCTTCTATATGGCTTTCTCTCTGTGATTTATTTACTAAATGAATTAGGAAGTGAAAGCTGAATGGGTAAGTTCAGAGCTTTTGTAACTCAGACAATTCTTGGGCCAAAAATAAGCATAGGAACCTAAATTTGGGAAGATAGTTTTAAAGTGTTGGCCCAATATTTGTAAGTGCTAGACAGTGAATACATACTTAACATATAAAGAACTGCTGCATTTGCAGATGATTTCTCTGCCAAAACTATTTGGAATTCAAGTCGTGCTTCTGCCCTAGAAATAGTCTGTAAACGGGAGCAAATCCGTGAATGTAATGAGGATAAACTGGTTTTATTTATGTCTGATATGTGTAATTCTTTCCTTTGCTCCTGAATCTGGCAGAGGTTTTTCGCAATCTAACAAGACAATGCTGTGTGTCATAAGGGCAGAAAAGCCAAGGAAAAAAAGAAGTTAATTATAGTTAGAACTGAACTGAATCACAACCAAAGCTTTTAAAGAGAAATAAAATGTATATAAACCTTTCTTAATCTTAGTTTCAAAGTGAAACAAGAATAGAAAAAAGCCACCAAAACACAAAACATTTCTTCTGTTATTCTGCTGCAACTAAAAGTATGTGCAAAATCTCAAATTAAATTTGGATTCCCTGAAGTTTCTACCCAAATCTGATGGAGCTGGGAGTTCTGAATTGCAGCATTTGTATAAGCCCTCAAAAGTCTCTGTCTTCCTTCATTCCAGACTGCCAAAGCCTTAGGAATACTCTCTTTGTATTTACAGCTGTGTCTTGCTGTGATGATGCTGTGGAGCTTATCGCCACCATGGGATTAAAAAGAAGGATTTGCTGCTGTTTTCGCAACATCTTCCACATAAAAGGAATATATGGCACTTTGTGTATGTGGATGCCAGTGTGATAAGAGCATTGACAAATGTACGTAGAGAATCAAGATGCTTCCCCATGGGTGGAGGGAAGTGTTAGCACTGGCTTACATTTTTAAAATTCCTTTGTGCCAACCCTTCAAAGAGAGGAATGAAGTCTGGTTTAATGGGTAACCAGTCATGATACATTATTAATTTCTTAATATGTTTGATGAGAAATCTTTTATCATAAAAGTTCCAGTGGTTTACCAGCTTCATAAAATATATCATAGAACAGCCATGGAAATAATCGTATTGTCTCTTATGAACTGATTTGTGTTATCATGCGTATTTTGTAAGGCTCTTAAGAGTTCTGATAGCAACTGTATATTGCAAGGAATGTTGGGTAATGGCATGAAAATCTGTGTTAGCCAAAGTGCTTGAAAGCTAACTGTATAAACTACAATAACAAGGAGGTGAGAGATCTGAGGCAGCCCCTTGTCTTTCCTTTAACTACTGTGGCTTTTTTCTCAATGCTGATTTTGACTCAAGATAGCACATCTACTGTCAGTACAACAGTAGATGCTTGTAAAAGATGTATTAATCACAATTAAGTATATGCCTGAGTATTGTCCATCAGTGAAACCCAAGGCCTGGAGCTGCTTTTGTGGGACTGTTGTTTCACTGAGGTAAACTTTACAAAAGTGCAGAAATTTTAAGGTTTTTGTTGGTATTTTTGCGAAAGAAGAAATTGCGTGTCCTCCAAAAGTACTCGGGTTCAAAAGGAAGCCAGGGTGAAATGACAACAGATCTGCCCCTGCTCTCAGGCAAGAAGCAAAGCCACTTAAATTGCAGATTGCAAATGCTCACAAATAAACCTGACCTGCATTTAAATGAACTAACATTACCTCCCCCATCTCCACGACCTTATGGTCACCTTGATCTTACAGTCTGTTGTTCAACAGAGATAAAAATGTGATGGCCAAAGCAGTCTTGCTTTTAAAGTATCTCTGCAGTCAAGTTGTTTAGGCGTTGTCATAGGCTGCCGCTTATAGCGTGTCTCCTGTGGTCATGTACAGGTCAGTGTTCAGTGATGCCTGCCTCTGTGTTTTGGAAAAAAAGAGTGACTTCACTGTGCAGGAATATATATACTGTGTGTGTGATGAATTTGTGCCTTTTATAACTGTAGCATATTCTCAAGTGCCTCTGTGGTGACTGTCTCCCTTGGTTTCCTTCTTAAGCTCCCTTTTCAATAGACTGCAGATATTTTTATCTGACAGCTGTGAACTTTTTTTAACCTTAATTAGAATCAATAAATATTGTCATGTCACACTTACTGTTTGAGGCTTTTCTTTTGTGCAAGTTCCTTTTGACTCGGTTGTGATGGCTATTACTTAGTAACACAACATTCTGCATTTCATACTGAAGCCAGTGAGGTATCTTCAGCTTTTCTCGTTTAAGACAGTACTTTAAAAAAGGAGAGAAGGATTAAACAAACCAAATAAACCCCCCAAATCAAAATAATTAAAAACCCCAAAACCCAAAACCAAACAACCCCCCCGATAATTATTCTTCCTAATGTGTAGATGACTGACTGTCTTACACTTAAAATTAAGTTTCATTGCTGTAGACAGATTTGAAGTGTCCCCAGCATGAACATCCCTCTCACAGCACCTTGTTTACCAGAACACACGTGGGCAGGGACACATTTTCTAGCTCATAAGAGTCAAGGGGAGGTGGTATTTGGCTGTAGCTGAACATGGGAAGAAACAGATCATGTACCAAATACTGTGTGGTGTAAACATAAAATAAAATGAAAAATAAAACATACGAAAATCACTGGCTTAATTTCATCCAGCAGCTCAGTGTCAGTGCTAAACAGATAATGTAACTGGAGAACAAATTCGGCCTTGGGAATGGACCCGTGTTTCACAAAACTGTAGTCTATGAATACTGGAAAAAGTGTAACCGTCCATGTGAAAAACGCATCAAAAGCATGTGATGCTCTTTGTATAGGCTTAACTTTCGGTATTACTTACAAGTTATAAAGGAGCACAAATACCATGAGAGCAAATATCCTCAGCTAATCCTTTGCATGCTCTATAAAGCATCCGTTTCCTAAGAAACTTATCGGACCCAGCAACACATTTCATGGGCCCTTAAAGCAGCTCACAAATGGTTATAACTCTTAAACACTGCTGCCTGGGGTCAGATTTGACCTACCTCTTTAACCCTTTGTTCAGACGTACCCTGTGGCACCCCAGAGGAGGTACTGAAATAGTAGTAGCAGTAGGAGTTATTTATCTATTTACAAAGATTTCAGTGTGCAGAGACTATGTCAGCCGGGGGGCACTTCAGTATTTCCAGCAGTCCAGTGTACAGAAAATTAATTTGGACAGATTAATACAGGAGAAATGCATTCTGTAGAACATCTGTAGAAGATAGTAGTATGATTTCCTGAGAAACTAATTAGAAATCCCACTCACTGTTTAGGAGAGGATTGGTTGTGTTTCCAAATTATTTGGCTAATCCATAAAAAACTCCCTTCTAGTATGAGAATTGAGGATTATTTTTTCCTCTCACCTTGTATCATTATACCAACCTGCTGATCTGAAGCAAATGCTGAACATTTGAGGGACTAATGAGTTGTTTTGCCTTCTGGCTTAAGGCAGGATAAATTCCCCATGGGCCTCAGAAAAGAATCATCCACGACTGAAAGGCAAAACTGGCCTCAGATTGTACAGAACCGATACAGTTTGGTGTCTTTCTTGAAACAAGGGAAGGCTTTCTGTTTAATTTAGACCAGTGCATTAAGGTCCAAGTTTTTGCTTCCTCATTTGAGGTACTTTGATCAGCAGGGTTGCTGAGATACAGTTCTTGTCTGGTCGGTCCTCCTCTGTCAATGAGCAGGGAGAGAGGAGCTCCCAGCCTCACGGTTCAGCCCATGCAGGACTGAAGGAGTCCTACAGACACATCCTTCTCTCTTGGTCTCTGTGTGGAAGGATACCTAAAATTGACAGGGTTTCTGACTTCAGCATCTTAGTTATGTGTTTCAGATTCATGGGGTTAACTGAACTTTAATGCATGTGTTCCATTTCTTCTACAAAGACACTGATAGCAAGGTTAGATGTTTTCAAAAAGCATGTGATACCTACCTAGAGACCAATTCAGGGACCAGAACACAGTTGCTTTGTGCCTCTTGGACATCTGAGGGCCCCCTGTCCAGCCTCCAGCTGCTGCTATGAAGGGTGGCAACACGTACAGAGGTGATATGTCCTAAACCAGCCCTGTGAAGGTGGCACAGATGCTCTTTACCTACCAAATTAGGCAGTTTCTACCTCCTACCACCTGCTGATGGCAATTAGGTACTTAAATGTTTCCTTGGGGTATTCAGCTATGGAGAAATACAAACACTGATAATGTAGGCCCTGTGAATCTAAAGTGATGCAAATTAATAAATTGCATGTTAATAGGTAGCTGTTCTTTGTGCAGGCAGGCAATACAATGATTTTGTTAGCCATTGATTTTGCTGGTCATTGAAAAGAAAAAGGTGTGATATTCTAGTCAGAATATCAGTAGTGTTTGTTAGAAAAGCCTTCAATTAACAGCTGAGCACCAAGTTAAGCTGTAAAAAATACAGTAAGAGGGTTTATAACTTGATTTTAGTTTGCACTATTTGTAAAGTCAGTAGCAAAAAGCTATTTTGAAAGTAGGCTAGAGTAGACTCAAAAATGAATTCTAAATAGCTGTGATTGATAAGCTGAGAAACACATACTAAGGATCTTGTCCACTGGGTCTTTACCCAGTGCCATGCTGGCTTATCCCAGTTTTCCATTCTTCCTGGCTTTGCTGAAAAGGCAAACGAAGTTGGTTTGAGTTTTTACATCCATTGTAGGTCAAAGACAGTCTTATTCTGTGTTTTGGCAGATTGTGAGAGATATCTTTTCTAATTTAGAAGTAAAATTTTATTAGCTTTCACCCAGGGTTGGTTTTTGCTATGTGTACAGGGAAATTTCTGTTAGCAATATTTACAATCCCTCCTTAGCAGAATTGCCCTAACAAAATAATCAATACCCATCCAGCTCCACTTATCCAAGGCATCTACAGGCTCTGTAGGCTCCCTCCTTCCACATCACAACTCTGAGGAGGGAGGAAAACCCCATACAAATTCAAGCAATCTGTTCATCTGATCTATAGCAGAAGGGGTCTGAGCAAATACAAACCAGCCTCACCTGCCCAGGGGTGTAAAGCCATTGAAGGCCAGCAGTAACTTTAGGGGAGGAGTCTCATTGAGTGCCATTTCCCTGCAGCAGCAGAGACCTATTGAAGAAGCACTTGAGGAAGCTGCACCCAACAGAAACACCAGGCTTTGGCTGATTAGATTTGTCAAATGACTCCTGAACCCCTGTCTAATGGGAATCAACATTAGACTTGAGTATGCTCTGATGCTTGGAGGGGAAGGAGGGGAGAAAAGGAAGCGTATTAATAATGCACTGAGGCATCCTTGTCAGCTCTCAGGCTGTTCACTCCCAATTTGCATATGCTCCAAGCTGTAAGAAAACACTTTGCACAGCAGTGTTGCATTTAGCAGAAATTACATTATAATTTCAGATGTGGAAACTTCTATTTCAGGTCTGAGGCTGTGCGATGTCCCATCAGGCTGTGCAGTCATTATCTTCAACAATTGAAATGCATGCTCACACTTAGTCAAAATCAAGGGAAGTTACTCCAGCCTCCACTTGCCAATTCAGCTCAAAGTGGAACAAGAGTATAAACTAGAAACTTCGTTATTTCCCAGTAATTTCTCTATGAATTGGACTTTGTCCAAAGCACTTTTTCAGAGGTTGTGTAGTTGAGCCAATACCTCTATCTAGCTTTGTAAAGCAAACTGCCCCCAAAGAAACCCCCTTCTCAGAGAAGGCGAATTTTCAGGTGCATTTGGGATCTGCGCTCACACTTTTATTTCAGCTCCTACATGCTGCCAAGCAGCAGAAAAGCATTCAGCGGCCCTTCAGAGGAAGTCTTGCAGTAGAGACAGAGGGTTACTCCAGCAGCCAGTTCATTGTCCTGATTTCTGCCAGGGACAGGCTGGTGTCGTGAATCAGGGGCTGCAGGGGTGGACCCTGTCTTTCTCTGTTTCCTCCAGTGCGGCGTATTGGAGCTTAGAGGTGGGTGAAAACCGGGGCTTGAAGCTGGGAAATTGCACCCCTTTCCTTTAGTGTGTTTCCATTCCAGAGTCTGATATTTTGGGTACCCAAAGGGAATGGTAAGCGCCAGTGCAGCAATACCACTGAGACCTTTCAGCAAATCACTGTTAAGCTTCTGTCACATTTTCGTTTGCCGGATGGCAAAGTACTGCTATTACATAACCAGAAGATGGCAGCCTTTATTTCAGCCTGTTCCCTCTTTGCAGCAGATCTGCACCAGCCATACTTCAGCACAGCTGTCTGCAGCTGGCATCTACTAACAGTAGCCTCCCCTTAATGCTAGGCTCTGACTTTCATAATTCAGCAGGACACCCTGGATTTAACCAAAGTTTTGATGAAAATAATGGTTCTCAGGCTGTAATCCAAAGAGTTTTAGAGTGAATGGTCTGGCCGTGTGTTGTGATTTAACCCCAGCTGGCAATGAAGTACCACACAGCCACTAGCTTACTCCTCCTGGTGGGATGGGGAGAATAATACTAATAATAGTACTAATTTTAATACTAATAGGAAAAAGAGAGGGAGGGATAAAACCAAAGAAAGACAAGTGATGCACAATGCAACTGCTCACCACCCACTGACCAATATCAAGCCCAATCAAGCACTGACTGGTCCCTTCCAAGTAACTCCCCCGAGTTTATATACTGGGCATGACATGCTGTGGTGTGGGATACCCCTTTTGCTAGTTTGGGTCAGGTGTTCTGTCTCTGTTTCCTCATAGCTTCTTATGCCCCTCCTCACTGGCAGAGCATGAAACTGAAAAGTCTTTGATCAGGGTAAGCATTACTTAGCAACAACTAAAACATGGGTGTGTTATCAGCATTGTTCTCAGACTAAAGACAAAACACAGCACTGCACCAGCTACTAGGAAGAAAATTAACTCTATCCCAGCTTAAACCAGAACACCAATGTCCAATGGAAGTCTAATGCCAACATGAGCAGTAATTATGTCCTTTGCTTCATTTTTGACCCCATGTCAAGTGGAAGCTGTCTTGTACCATGAGTAGCAGTTACATTTCATAGAGTAACAGCAGGAAGATAGAGGCGGCAAAGGACATCTGTCTTGTCTTGTGCTTAGTAAGGTCATAGGCAGTGCAAACTCATCCCCCTGTCTGACCTGTTCCTGGTTATAGGCTGGGGCATATCACATCTCCTGGGACACCTGGAAGAGGAGATGGGCAGTTCAGAGCAGTGAGAAGCAGTATGCCTTGTTTACTGATGGGTCCCCTGCCATGCTGTGGGAAAGCATCGGAGATGCAAGGCAGCTGAATGGAGTGCTTGACAAGTTGCAGAAACTGCTGAAGGAGAGGGCAAATCAAGTCAGTTTGCCGAGGTGAAAGCCATCCAGCTGGCCCTGGACATTGCTGAACAAGAAAAGTGGCCAGTACTTTATCTCTACACTGACTCATGGATGGTGGCAAATGCCCTGTGAGGGTGGTTGCAGCAATGGAAGCAGAGCAACTGGCAACGCAGAGGTAAACCCATCTGGGCTGCTGCACTGTGGCAAGATATCGCGGCCCGAGTGCAGAACCTGGTGGTGAAGGTACGCCATGGAGATGCACATGTACCCAAGAGTCGGGCCACTGAGGAACACCAGAACAACCAACAAGTGGATAAAGCTGCTAAGATTGAAGTGGCTTAGATGGACTTAGATTGGCAACATAAGGGTATTCACATTGGCCCGGTGGGCCCATGACACTTCAGGCCATCAGGGCAGAGATGCAACATACAGATGGGCCCGTGACCGAGGGGTGGACTTAACAATGGACACTATTGCCCAGGTTATTCATGAGTGTGAAACACGCGCTGCAATTAAGCAAGCCAAACAGTTAAAGCCTCTTTGGTATGGAGGATGACATCTGAAGTACAAATATGGGGAGGCCTGGCCTGTATTTTATCTCTTTTTCCCAACTGAAAGCTGCCAGCACTGCTCTGCTAAAGCTTCCTTTTCTCTCATAAGTAAAGCACTCTTGCTTAGGAAACTTTTTTCCCTGCTTCTTCTATGTGGCCTGGGTTATTCAGTCTCTACTGTGCAAGATCATGCTAAAAAAACCTCAAGGAGGGCAAGAAGCAAGGAACAGAAACTGGGAAGTCAAGCACTACAAAGAAAAAAAAAGCGGAACAGGAACTGCAACTGGAGCCTGAAGCATTGATTTCCAAGTGCAGGGGCTAAGTGGGAAAAGTTACAGTTCAATAACAAAGAGCACATTTCATTTCCCTGTCTGGATTTTCACCAAGATGAAATTTGCTTTCTCTGTGTGTGTGTGGAAAGCAACTTTTGCAGGGAACATTTACAAAGCAAAATAGTTTCCAACTGCTCCTGGAAGAGAAACAGTCCAAAAGGGAAAAAACGAAACCGATTAAAATGATGTTTCCACAGAAGAGCACTTTCAGAATTCGACCACTTTTATACTTCTTGACACTGCTATCAGGGCCTGGGAGCTGAGCTCTGTGCAGGGAACCTAAGAGCAGTCATCAGCTTGTTCCCAGCTTGGTTTTTGGCTGGGGAAAATCCTTGCTGCCAGGCAACAGAACCTGGTCAATAGGACATGGGAACACACTGGTGGGAAGCCTGCACGTTATGGCCCATCCAACTGCACAGTGTTGGAACATCACAGTGGGTGGTATATTTATTTAAATATATAATGCTAATTTGTGCCAGTGTTTGAGGGTATATTTGATCCTGGGAAACGAGATCAAACGTAAAACGAGGAGCTGGATCAAATACGGACTGAAAAGTACTGCTAGTGAACAGCTATCAGAGAGACCAAATACAGCTGCACTTGCTTGCTCAGAGTGTATCTTGAGCCTGGATGTGCCTTTAGCACAACCCAAGTGACTCTGGTCAGACCTAGTCCTTGCCTCCATGCTAGAGCATGGCTGGAGGGATGCTGCCTTACCTGGGGGATGCTGATGTCCACTGCACCAAAGCATGCAGACCCTGCAACCTGGCTCTTTGTCCTCATGGTGGGTTTCCAATCAGAGGAGTCTGGGTTGTCAGTTCACATGCTGGGCATTTTGGAGGTTGTGTGATGGGCAGGTTGTGAGGGAAGAAAAGCCTTCCTGGGCCAATGACGCCAAATAGCCAGCCAGCAGCTCTGCTCCCGCACCTCCTGCCCATCCAGCTCCTGACTGCCCAGCAGCCTGTCTTGTTCCAATGTCCCCATCCCTCTGAGGCTGGCTGGTGGCAGCCACGGAGTGGGCAGCCATGTCACCCTGCAGGGGCAGGAGCTGCAGCAGCGGGGAAAGGGGAGAAAGGCAATGGGAAGCGCAAGAGTCTCGCAGAAGTGTTTTTCCATCCCCGGTGCTGATTTCTGTGTCTCTCAAAGGTGTTGACAGGCTGATTATGTGACCTGCTGTGAGGGGTTTGGGCACAGCTGCAGTGGTATCTGTAAGAAAGCCCAGCAATTTAATTAAAAAAGAGGCAGGTTCTCTCATGTGCATCATCTCCACCTGATCTATTTGCTCCTTGGTGCTTCTTATTTCGCTGATAGCATGGTGGATTAGTCTGATTTTTCCTGTTTTTGTTTTTTCCCCCTCTTTCCCCTCTGTTGCTTCTTCTGCCAGTGCTTGCTCTGATCTTGGCTTTATTTCCAAGCATCAAAAAGCAGCCTTTTTACCTGAGGCTTTCCCATTTCTCAGGCATGACAATGTGATTTGGTTCCCTCCCTGGTCCTGAGGGATTTGGTGTGGGCTTTGGCCTCTGCACTCTCACCCCTTACTCTGACGAGACAGAGCATCTCCCACCTCTGCCAAGGGAGTGCAGAGCTCTCCCTTCAAAAACTAGGGCACTGAGCACCCCTACTCAAGGAAGGTCCCCAAAGGCTGTCCCACCCCATCATCCAGGTGAGGACCCTGCTTGGTCTCCAGCAGAAACAGGTGTTTCCACAGTGCTTCAGACTCGTGGTTTTAATAGCAGCAGCAGCTTGCTTTGAGACTTGTCAGCAGTGATAAACTCAGTCCCATTCTGTTTCGAAATTGGTTTAAGAAAGATGCCAGGCTGTTAATATTTAAGCTAAATGTTTAATGTTTAAACAGGAAAATTGTTCTGATTGTCAGAAAGAGCATTAAAGCAGGATGGAAACCGGTCTATAATCGCTGACAAACGCTGCCCTTTCTCTGCAGCAGCGTGGTGCCTGGGAGCTGCAGGAGTTTCAGAAATGACAATTTTAATCAACTTCTTTAATTTCATTTGCCACTTATCACTCCCACAGCAGTGAGACGTGCTTTTTCCAGCTAAGTGGGGAACACTGTACCTGGCCCTGTTTAACAGTTTGAGAGTAGTTCAGCTGAATTGAACTTGCAATTCAAAACCCAAATTGCAACAGAAATGTGCATGGAAAAAGCAAGGCTGGATTGTGTTGGTTCATGGGTGTATTCCAGATGATTTGGGGTCCCTTTGGCATGTGTACACAAAAGCTGTGAAATTCAGATGTCAAGTCTGAAGTCAGCACAAAACTGAATGGCTCTGATTGCCACAAGTACAAGTATGGATGCATACTTTTTAACAGGTATGGACAGTGTTTTTTCAGGTGGTGGAAATATCCACTTGGGGAAAGTGTGTAAGGGTGCAGAACCATTTCATGACACAAAAGGCTTGCCAGGAGCAAGCCCAAGCTCCCTCCCCAGCCCTTCAGGCAGGCTTTGTGGTTGTGCCAGGTTACATGACTGGATAGTCCCAGCACACAGGAACTCCTGCTCAGGAATAGCTGAAACTGGGGAGAACATATTCAGCAGGGAGCCCTTGAGTCAAACAGCAATGCACATAAGTCACTTCCCCCCCCCCCCCTTAAAATGTTTTTAAGGTGGATGCCAAACCAACCTGTCAACCAATCTGTCAAAACCCTTTTAAGCAAGCATTTAGTACTACAGTTTAGGGTGTTCAAAATCCAAGCTGCATCCTACTGAGACTATTCGCTCCTTTCCAGTGAGGGTAATTTGAAGTGCACGCAAAATTAAAGGTAGATGGAAAATTTGAAGCTGAAAATGTAGACAGTTTTCTTATCAATAATCTGTTCAGGCTTTTTTCCCCTTGGAGAAACCAGTAGTGGCTGGCTGATTCTCACACAGAATAGCTGTGAACAGTGAACAAAGTAGCTCAGGAGACATGTACTGTCTGTATAGCCATTTCTGTGTGATACTTAACACTGGCACCGAGAGCACCTACTCACATCTGATGACACAGGGCTACCTGAAGCACTCTTTCCCTTAAGAAATGGCTTCTGGTTCAGAGCCCACCAGAACCTAGGCTGTAATTGGTCTGCACTTACATATTCTACAAGGCTTTTGTACAAAAAAGTGAGAGGACATACAAATGTGGTTAAAGCGGAGGCCAGGGGCAAAGTCATCTTGGGTAGATAGGTATTTCTGTTGGTGTATATGTATGAATCATGTTGAGTAGAGCAAGGGTGGCTGCTGCATGTGACATGCCCGGTGATTTAACACAGTAGAGAACCACCATCTTCCACAAACTCACAAAAAACTAGGCAAGAAAGAATCTGAAGAAAAGTTTATAGAAGAGCTCCTCTTATCAAGGTTTCAGAACCATTGAAAGGCACATTTCACCCATGTTGAATGACAGTTCAGTCCATGGACACACACACTGCTCACATTTCAAGGCAAAAAGACTGCAAAACGGTGGTATGCTGTGAAACATATATTCCAGACTTCAGTTAAACACTAAAGTGATTATTTTAAGTGCATCATGTACAGAATAAGAGTGGAACAGGCAGATGCATCCAATTACTGTAATTTACAAGGCAGTAATTCAAGCCCCAAATATATTTCTCCTTATTGGAGGAAGGCAGTACAGATTACAAGCAAAATGAGGGGCAGCAAATTGACAGAGAGCCAGGAAGCTGCTGCCATTTGGAAAACAACAGCTAGCACCTGCTGCCATTTGGACGGGCTTTAACTTTGCTAATTCATTTCATTCTGCTTTAACAGCAAATGTCTGGGCTGGACTGGATGCTCTTGGGCCAGGAAATAAGCCAGAACCACACCATGGCCATTCCACACTGATGCAGAGATACTTCAGAATAGGTAAGCATAAGTATTTGCTTGAAAGTGGGCAGAATAAAGTCCACTCATGCTTTCTCTTGCTGTTTAGCGAGCTGCTTCCTGCTAATTGCCTCTTTTCATCCAGCTCATGGTAAAGTTTCACGTTGTGATGATTAATAATTAATCAAAGGCGTCTGAAAATTAATTTGGCAATTCTACATCTGATTGGCATGCTAATCTATTCTGTGCAGCAGGGACATTGTGGGAATAACTTCAGATATTCTGAGCTGCTAACCAAGGTGAACACGTAAGGGCATTTATTACCTTCTGTGGTAAAAAATTAAGTGGTGAGTGATAATGAATGCATTATCCAAGGCCTCTTTGCCTTTTGACAAAGGCGTGATTTGCATTTTGCCTTGCCTGCATCAGGAATATGCCTTCGATATTATCATGTCCAATCAAAACAAAGGGACAAGGAAAAGGCATATTTGAAAAACACCTCCACAGCTGATTTATTTCTGGTTAGCTGGTAGCAATGGCAGATTTGATTCCTTAATGGTGGTACTAAGAAGAAAAATCACAAGAACAATGTTTGCCCTTCCCAGCTGTCCATGCCACTTCTCTCCAAAAATAGCGCTCATCTGGTAAAAGGGAAGAAGAGGGAGTACACAGCTTTCACCGGACATGTGGTCCCAGCTAGTTTCGAACTAGTAGTCCTTTTTTATAGGCAAACAGCCCTGCAGCAGCCACAGAGGTGAAACACATGGTTGAGCTAAGCAGGTACAGCAGTCCCGGCACAGAGGGCAGGTTCCTCTCCCAGAAGCTGGTGGTGAACGGTAGGGCTGGGACATCCTGGGAGAGAGAAGAGATGGTTATCCTCCCTCATTGCATGAGCAAGGAGGTGGCAAACGTCCCATGCTAGGTTGGAGAGGTCGCAGGTTTTCCTCAAGGATCAGACCAGGGGGGAGCTATGAAATGCCTATTTTCTGTCATCCCAAAAAGCCACAAGGCAGTGAAGATGGAGTTACTTGTGACAGGAAAGGGGTTACATTTGGCTTAAAACCATGGCCTGGGACAGGGCAGAACTAGGCTGATTTCCTGCATTTTGCAGTCCCTGTGGCTCTGAAATCTTTGTCCCTGGCTCTTTGACATCCACGCCTCAAACAGGAGTAACCAGATTCCTCAGACAAAAAAATTAATCCTATCAGCATGGGAGGTAACCAAATCATTCCATGGGGTCAGGCTCCACAGAAGTCACTGAAGCAGGGACTGCAGCCTTACTGAGGGGTGTGTGCCTGACCGAGTAACAAGAAGAAAGTCTGGCTTACCTTTGACTCTGGCTCTGGCATCCAAATTTCATTCTCTGAGATCCTCCCCATTCTGTGCAATATCTGCAAGAAAATATTTTTTTTTTATTTTTTTTTAATTTTTTTTGCACCAGAGTGAAAAAATTAGAAAGCCCATGCTACTTTCAGTTTTGGAAAAGGAGAGCAAGTCAGAATAAGGTGACATTGTTAAAAGGCATAACTATGATAACCTGAAAGTGCTTTGAAACAGAAGATGTATAGTGATTCCAGAGAGTAATTTCCAAAAATTAAGACTCAGAAATCCCCATGAACTACAACTTCTCCAGATGTTTATTTGCAGTTTTTTCCTGAGTACAAGTATAAATGCTTTTTCATGTGACAGTTTGAGAATGGAAATGTGAGGTTACCACCAGGCACTCAAGATGCAAAGCCTATTAGGAGTGATCACAAACTAGAAAAAGGAGAAATACATCCCTGGAGCTTTCAAAGCGTACATCATGAAGTTATCTCTTAGTAGTACAAAGCTCATAAAGGATTTTTCTTGAGAATAAACTGATTGTAGCTATCATGGAGGTTCTTGAGGGCAAATGAGTGTCTCCAGAAAAGACAGCTCACTGACTTTGAAGCTACTGCTCGCAGGGGTGGAAAATAGGAAAGATAAATTAGGTGACTTGAAATAAAACAAGTAATGATGATTATAAAGTAAATATGATGGTCTGTCAAACGGAAGCAAAGGGCCAATTTTTCCCTTAAATGACAGTTCTGTAGCTCTGCCATACAGGAGTTGTAACTGTAATGTATACCCTTTAATGCGTTTTTTTTCCCCCTTCCATCCAGACTGCTGTAAAGGGATTTCACTGTGACTGGGAACCTAGCCCAGTGTGTGTCATTATGAGGAGTTTTAGCCCTTATCAGAGCTGCCTATTACAAATTCATAAAGGAGAGCTAACTGTACTCTCTTGTAAAAGGAGAAGCAGGCGGGACTGATCAAAAATGAGAACAATGCTCAGATTTACAAATTGCTGCATAGGAAACAACTGCAAGTATTTATAATGACTTAAATTACTTTTAAAACATACTGTGATTAACCTGTTAGACATTGTGGTAGTATATCTAAGGGCAGCATCAGGTTGTAGGGGTTTTTTCCCTCTAGACATGGAGTACAGGGCATGAGCTTCATTTAGAGTCTCCAGGGCAGCAACACACTGCATAATGTTCTGATTTGGGTGAGATTCTTGGCTTCACTTTATTCAGTAACAAACTAAGTAAAGTTGTTTGTTTTGTTTGTTGTTTTCTGTTTTTTTGGTTTTTTGTTGTTTTTTTTTTTTAAGGTTTTGGTTCACATCCTATTCTGGGATTCTTCCACATCAATTCTAGCAGCTTCTACACAATTACAGAGCGTGATGCACAAAATCAGACCTTCCAAGCTGTACTTAATCCTTTTTAGCCTTTTAATAGAGATGTTGAAAGCAAATCAACAGTATGTACCTCTCTGGCTGCTCTCTCTCCTGCCTGTACAGCTCCTTCCATGTATCCACTCCACTGGGTAGCTGTCTCCGTGCCAGCAAAGTAAATTCTGTCAATGGGCTGGCGAATGATCCTTCAAAATAAATGGAGAATGTAAGATGAAAAGTAACAGGAAGGTGATGATCCTTCTAAAAGCAATTTATGGGCTTCAATGAAGTACCCAGTTCTCCAGAATTCCTGCAGACCTGAGCTGGGGAGCATGGTGCAATAAGCTGTCCCTGCAGGACCACGTACTTGCACATACACAACGCTCAAGATCTGAGAAAGAGAAAAACTAAGGCATAAATCAGTGTGCCCAGCTTCTGTACAAAATAACATGAGACTTATTTTAGTGCTGGGATATAGGATAATCCAAACAGCCTCCAGAAATACAGTGCAGCTGATAGATTTATGTTTTCTGCATGGCAGCTTTGTTGTTATCCTGACATTACAATGGGATGTGAATGATGTTTTTGCAGTGATGGGTCACTAATACCAGCTTCTATTTGGAAGCTGGACTTGCTTGACTGCACATCCTGCCAAAAGGGGATGGCAGCTGAAGGCCTTATCATTCAGAAAGTTGCATTTGACCTGCAGATTCATATAAGCAAGCCCCTCAGCCGTGCAAAACTGCACAAGCATCCCGGTTAACCCAGCCCTAGGTGATAAGCTCCCTTTCCCATAGAAAGATGTGCTTGCTCTACGGACTCCCACCTAACCCCCAGTTAGGTTTTCCCTGTCTGCCTGACACCAGCTTTCCCAGGTCAGAGGCAACACCCACCAACTGTTTAGACAAATTGCAGCAAAACAGTCTATGCACAAGATGACCTTTCCCACATGCATCTTGGCATAGAGGCAGGGTGTAACTATATGATGGTCATCCTAAGGAGCTCATGCTGCGATGTGCTGCATCGTTTGTCTGGTCTTTGATTATGGATACAAGACTTGTCTGGTTGTTCCTATTACGTGCTGAGCCATGCCTTCCACAAACTTTTCAGGAATATACCTAATATTAATCAGTATTATTCCTTCAGGAATACAGCAATTCTACATGGGGAGGGCATGGGAGGTTTTGCTGGGTGGATGAACAAATGAGTTTTCATGTAAGGGAAATGTACGTCTTCCCCTTGTGATGTGACTCAATGGGGTTTATCAGAACCTCATGTTCCACCTACAGTCAGTGACAACTTTTCATCTGTCCAAGATGTGTGCCCTCAAGGTCTTGGAAAGTGTTAAAGGGATCTGCTGCAAATATTGTGTAGCAGCAAATACTGTACATAGCCTAGTGGGGAAAGGTTTTGTGGTTCCAGCAGGTCCCCTTGTGACTGTGTCTTGTTTCCTTGAAAGTTACAAGAGAAACACTGCTGTCATTAAAGTCAATAGTAAGATCCTTAGTAGCTGAAATGTAGGGAAGCAGAACGAGGGTTGGCATTCCCTCAATGTGCTACATATGCCATAAGTTTGTTGCATAAGGTGTATAATTGCACATGAGCGAAGAAATGTATATTAGAAAGCAAAGAATTCTGTGTTTTACCTTCCATAAGAATACATTATGCCTGGTGGGAAGTAGGCTGTGTAACAACCCCCTGAATATTGTTCCATGCTCCAGTTCTTTTCTTCATAATGCACAGGCTGTAAGTATCAGCAAACATTAGAGAGTGAAACAGTGACAGAGAAATTGGAAATAAAAACCCAAATTTTCTTTGAAGAGGGGAAAAACAGGCTAAGGATACCTGTCAAAGGAGCATCCTGTCATTTGGCTAATGCTATCCCTCTGCACAAAGTGAATCTTTTCACTTTTATAGAAGCACTAGCCTCCCATGGGGAAATGACAGGACAAATTAAACCATGCACTGCCTTCTCTTTTCTGTAAAGAGTGAGACTGGCAGCTCTTTTCTTCCTGTACTAGATGCTGCTGCCCTCCCTTTGGGAGTATGGATTGTATGGAACAATATGCAAATTCAGGCACACAATTCAGGTACCAAGAATTTTGGTTTCCTCTTCCAGAACAAAGGAGGAACATTACTGTACAGCAGATGTGACAACAGGCATTCGTTCCTTACATGTAAAGCCTCTTCCATCCCCATTGCCTTGGCATATGCCTCACAGATCTTCGTCTTCCTATATGAGAATAAAATCAGAGTCATGGTAAAAAAAAAAAAAAAAAAAAAAAAAAAAGAAAGAAAAAAGGAAGGTGGAAAAAAAAATGTCGCTGCTGTTGCTTTTGTTATATGAAAACATCACATTTACTACAATATACTGGACAGCAAGCTGAATTCGGCTTTGTTTTTAAGTCTGATTTCATGTTCTTATCTCAACATAAATATTTCAGATGCTGATGTCTAAATGTGACATCCAAAATGGACCTAGGGAATGGGAAATGAAGGTTGATTTTGGGAATGAGCTCTAAAAAAATAAATCTTTGTACAGTTATTTTAGTATGCAGAGACAATTCATTCTCATGTTCACTGGTGTAAGACCAGAAGAGAAGCAACATAAATCAGCAAAATCTCTACAGATTTACTATAGCTCTCAACAAAATATGATCTGGAGAATACTATTCACACTCCTAAGCTGAGCTCCTTTTTTTATTTGCATATGTACCCAAAATGCCATTTAGAGAGTACTGTTTGTTCATTTCACAGGCTAAAGGAAAAACCATGCTGTTGTAAACATGGAGGTTTAAAAAGTTTGTCACCTGGTCTGAATGTGAAGGACACCAGAAACTATGCATGTCAGTGCTCCCTATATCCCTAGGGTGAAGTAACATTCAGTCGGGATGCAGCCTGGGAATGCGGTAGGAAAAATCTCTTCAGTTCACATAAAGACACAGAGATGCTATGTCATAACATAGAAGAGTGGGCAGGACTTGGAAACTCATCCCTACCTGGATGCCTATTAGCATTAGTGTCTTGGCCTGTTTATGGTAGAAGCTCAATCTTTGCCCCGGTTTCCATATTAGTAGTTGTGCTGAGAATGTGCATACATGAGTATGCACACACATATCCACACGCATTCCTGTGGGGAACTATTCCAGAGAACTGACTGACTTCCAAAAGGTTTACAGTTTCTGAACTCTTACCTCTCTTCCTTACTGAGATGGGCCAGTTTAACAGCTTTTCTGGTAAGGATGAAACTGAAAAGAAAAATATGGCATGTAAATATCACTCAGTGCCAGCACCCTGGCTGATTTGCCAGGTCTTGCTAGAAATTAATCCAATTTTTTGTTATCAAACATTTTTTTCATCATACCTCATTCCTTAATAATTGAAAGTTACTAGCCTGCACTGCCTACCCTCTGACAGCTAGGTCTTACACAAAAGGATGGAGAACCTGAGTTTTCTTAAGCCTTTGAAGACTTGCAGACAGCTGGCCAAACCACCACCCGTGTCATTTGGTGTTAGCAGGTGATGGGAACCTGCTGCTCTGACAAGCATTGCATAGTGTCATGGACCAGTCCTGTTAAGAACTAGGGTCAATATTTATTCAGCTTGAAGGATACAGATTTCTGACCTTAGTGGAGATACTTGGGGGATGATGTTCCTGCACTCTTTTAGAAAGTTGCATAAATCCACAGGGAGGAAGCAGGAAACTATCTGCCGTGTGGGGTTAGGAGGAGGCTTATTGTTTTCAGGCCATGGAAGTTTTTAAGCCTTCAATATGGCCGTAAACATGCACAGTTCAGTAGAAGTGGTAAGCTTTCCTTGCCAGATACTTAAGGAGTAGTTTCCTGACATTTATATTGGCCTTTTTTTGGCAGTCTCACTCAACAGTGGGAACACTTGTAAAGATTGTTTGCTCACATTGGCTCAACCTATTTTAAAAGCCAGCTATTTCATATGTTTCATACTTGTTTGTCCAAACTACAACTTTTTTACTTGTCAGTTTCTTCAGAGTTCCCATTTCTACACTGCACAGCTGCTGTCCCACTCAGTCACCAGCTGATGTACACTGTCTTGCCTCAGCACAATGGGGAAAGGAGGCAAATTAGGATTTCTTGGACAACTGCACTTTCAATTTGGCCCAGGCACTAAACAACATAAGCCAAACACAGGCTCATAAAGCTAGGTGAGAAAGGGATTTATTTCTAGATCTACTCCACAACAACAAAAAAATCCTTACCTGAATGGTTAAAATGAATGAACTACATGAATGAACTACAGCTGATTTCAACTAATCTTTCCCAACCAGCTCTTTTGTTCTAGGCTATTTGTAGCAGAAGCTTCGCCTAAAAGGTTACATGGACTAGAGAGGCATAAGATGTTTGTCAGAAGTACTCTCCTGCATCTGAGAAGACTGTGGGAGTGAGTACCACTGAGGTAACCTGGCCATTTCCCCTCCTCCTTCTCCTCCCGCCCCTTTGTACAAAACTGAATACACATCTGTGAGAGTAGGCTAGAAACTCTTAACCCCATAATGGCAGGGAAAGATCCATCAGGTTTCGTGTCATCTATGGTTAATCCAACTGGAGACTCTTCATCCTCAAGGATGAAAGCACCACAATAACCTAAGGGAGGGAAAGAAAACAAAATTATTTCCAGAGAAACTTGTTGATCGTTATTTTTTATAGCAATGAGCAAGGAAGATTATCCAAAAAGGAATTGTACAGTAATTCCTTTGTCACCAATAATACCTACATGTCTGAAATGGTTTTGTAACAGGCTTTCTCCTCTCTTCCCTCTGACTCTGGGAAATTTTGTACACAGACTCATAAAAGTCGTATTTAAATTCCAGTATTACTTAGCAAAGAATTTCTTTGGATTATTGCAGGTCCCTCTGGCTCTCTATACTGAGGGCAATAAACATTAAAATAAAAAGATCTAATAAAAACTATGAGTAACTTTGGCCAAAACAACAGCAGCAGCAACAAAACCCAGTGTAATTGCATCTGGTCACAGTGGGCTCAAATTTACACCATGTATTGATTTTGCTAATGGTAAGACTGTCAGGATTGATGTCCCATAACAGCATTGTAGCAGAAGCATGGGCCATCTAATCTAGTATCTCATCAGTGCATGGTTCAGATGAACATGCAAAAATTCTCATATAGATAACAATGTATAAACCTGCTTACATTTCTTTCTAATCCCAATGGCTGGTTTATACCCTGAAACATGCAAACTTATATTCTTTTGATTAAGAAATATTCTCACCCAGTATAACTCTCAGTATCGTTACACAGGAAGTGGAAACTAATCTGTTCATACAAATAGTTCTGGAAATGGTATCAGTTAAAGCTGAGAAACACAAGATGCTGCAGCACGTGGAAAAAATATCTTGAGTTAAACAAAAAGCTAACCTACATTTTCCGGCCCTCTGAGATAATCAAGTCTATCGAACAGAGGATTAAACCCAGGGAAAGGTCTTGCTTTCATCTTAAGCTTTCCTTACCATCTGCTATAAATTCTCTTTGGCTACGCTAACTCTGTCCCTGGCTGGGAGAAGCAGGGACCTGCTGCTGCAGCTTTCAGCAATGCTTCCCAGGGAAATCTTGCTTGTTCTCTAAGTCATCCCTCCTCAGCAAGCAACAATGGATCTGGCCCCATCTTTGGGACAAGGTGTGCGCTCAAGCTTGAGAGAAGAGCTCTCCTTCCTAAGAGCTTTATCTTTCACTTTTCTGTGTGCTTGGTTTTGATGTTTTGCACCTTTAACTCCCATTGGATTTATTTCCCAAAAGACAGCAGAGCTTCAAAATTCTCATAGCATGGGGCTCCCACGTCTTTCATTTTTCCCGCATACCTTTCCTCTCCCAGAAGGCTTCCCTGTAGTACATCATACATTTTATGACACATCCCATAGGCAAACGCTGAATTAACTGGTTTCTCTTTGGTGGCAGTTCTGGTTTGTAATGAATCTTCATTGTCAGGACTGGGGGAATTGCACTGATCACATACTTGCCCTGAAATGTAGAACACAGTCAATACAGACAAGGCACTGCCTCTCACTGAGCTCACCCTGCAGGACACTTTTGAAAGACGATCTTCTTAGTTGTTAAACAGATTTCTCATACCTGACTCTACTAATTAGTTTTCCCACACTGATATTTCCAAGAGACCAAAATAATTCTGCCATTTCAGAGAAAGGAGATGGGAAAAGCATAGTTGTTTGTTGGTTTGCAGGTAGATGATTCTTGACAGCTTTCCAGACACTACAGGACCAGAGCCAAAACTTGGCTGGAGACAAATGAGAAATGGGACAAGACAGATCTTATGGCATAGATAAAAGTGTGTTTTATCATGCCCAGAAAAATCTGAACCACATTTGTCCATTATAAGCTGTTACCGCAACAACAAAAAAATCACTTCTGTGCATTTTCACAGGGTACAACTTTAGGGCAAGCAACACTAACGGTGAGTTCAGCTCTCCTGAGCGCACTATCCCACTGGCAGGTACTGTGCCTGACTGGTGCGATGAAGGACACTGTTTCAGGGCTCAGGGTGACACAGTGTAACAACTGATGCTTCTGTTCTCAGGTGCAGGAATCCTGTCTCCTCTAACTTGGCTCTCACTCAGCCAGCATGGAGGGAGAAGCCAGAGGTTTTACTCTGAGGTTTAAAAACTCGCGGGTCAGGGAGAGTCCCTCCTCCAGGACATCCTTAGAGCAGCTTCTCTTTCAAACAGCTCCTTCCCTTTCTGCTAGCATTCTCTAAATATCCCACAAACACTGCCACCAGTGAGATGGGGATCTTGCAGACTCTGGTAGTCCTGCACAAACCCCTGTGGCAGGCTGAGCTCTGTGTTCAGAAGGCAGCTACCACCCTATGTGTGACACTGCAGGTAATCACATACTGATGGAGAATTTCACAGCACCACTGCACAGAGGCCAGATCTTACTAAAGGTGTTTGAAATGTCTTTTTTTGTTGTTCTGCAAACCACAAACTTCGATATGAAGAGGAACATTATTTTTTCTTTCTCTGAAATGGTCTCAGTGCAGAACTGAAATGAAAAAATAAATAATCATAGAAAATGTTAAGACAGAAAAGACAGGGTAATGACAGAAACTAACTAGCAGCACACCAAGAAGAGACCCACTCATAAATAAACCTGTAAAGCAGGTTTCACGGAGTGTCAGCATTGTCCGAGAAATGGACACACACAAATGGGTACTTCCTGATTACATCTGTCTAAGAGCTACAGCAGATGTATTCCCCCACTAAATGCATACTCTACTTTTATTCTGATCAAATTACCTCATATATCTCATGGTTTAGAGTCTCCACAATGACATTATCACCTGTCTGATCAATACGGACCACAGGTCTCTCGAGTTTGACTCTGCCTTTGAGGCGTTCCATTATTTTCTCTGATATCTGACCAGAACCCCCTTTAAACTTCCTCTCCTAAAAAACAAACAGAAAAGAAAAACAAACAAAAATATCACCAGCATTAATTATGATGACATTCAATAGGACTTCTGCTTACAATAAGGAACCTCCAGGCCAGATCTGCAAGTCCTAAGGTACATAAAGTCGTGCAGACTTTTAGAAGAGCAAAGGCATAAACCTGAGCCTCAGTGGGGATTGCTGTCTAAGCCGTATTTGCAATGGTTTCCTCAATTTGCTGGAGTAAAGACTCTTGAAGCCTAGTGAACAAACACATATAATGCAGGTATTCTAGCTAGTATAAATATATCACCTCATTAAAATATGTTTTGAGTGTTTTACTCATCACTGTGCTACCAAAACCCTCTTGTGTGACAAAGACACCAGCTTGCATCCATACAGTAAAGCCTGCACCAGTGCAGGAGCACAACAGATCTTTAACTGGGTCTGGCCTCAAGTGCAGCAGACAATGAGCTTTATCTGTCCCTGGAAGGCATGAAGATATTGCTGTCTGGAAAAGAGCACAACCTGTGACACACATTTCCTTGCAATGTCTGTGAGATGCTCAGGGGAAGCAGTAGCACACTTCTCTACTAGCCACCGTTATATCAAGCAGCTCACTTCTACATATAAGATGCTGGTATTGGCAGCAAGGGAAGGATCCACAAAGTCTTGTGCCGAAAGACTGAAATGGCTGTCTGAAAAAGTCTTGTAAGACTCATCATGGCCACTAAGTCAGAAACTCTTAGTGGTTTTGTTCAACTGGTTTGCGTACTGGAGTGAAGGGAGAGTGAGGGATGGTAGAAACCAAGACAGATCTCCCCATTCGGCCACAACGAAATGGAAATGATCTTCCCAGGCTGGTGTTCCCCTCTCCAGGTCTTGCTTAGATGCAAGTACCTTGGGATTAATTTTATTTCTAATTCTTGTTGCAATGTCTAGCAGCTGCTGATGTGGGTGCAATGATGCAAATGAGGAGCTCCTGGGGAGGAAGGCTCTCAGGTCTTGCTCCTACTCCAGGGTGGCTCTACTTGTATCCTGGACACAGGGTTACCTCTTCTTACCCCGACTGACAGATGTTGATGGAGTCTTTGCATTTCTCCAGGCAACTTCCCTTAATGTCTCCCTATCCTGGCACACTTGGAAGGGTGTGACGCTGTTGCTGGTTTCGCTGTTGGTAGCTGGAGTTTGAAATGCTACATGTGCTTTCTGAGGCTGCATTAACTGAGAAACTGCTCATAAAAGGTGTCGATATACTCCATCCAAATTAATTTGCCAGCACATCCTTCCCTCCTCTGAAACTCCATTCAGAACGATCATGTGAAAACCATGATGTTTTGCACGTAACCAGGCACCTGCCACAACCAAGGTGAGAAACACTCTGAAGTAGCTCATAAAACATGCTGCCATGCGAGCTGTCCCAAGAAGGAAGGATCTTTAGCTACTTAATTCCAATTCATGTCATTAGAGGCTTCAATGCCAAAAAACCATATTGCACTCTGAAGTACACTTGCTCTGAAGTCTTGAAAACATTCGAATGTGCTAAGTAACCCATAGAAAACAAATTGGCAAAAAAGCAACAAAATAGCAACAAAAGAACTTTGTTGAAGTGAATGCAGGAAAAAACTATTGACTAGATTGTCCCATTTTATCCCAAAACCTAGCTAATAAAATTCCTCATTATACAGAGTTAGCCAAAAGGGGTGTTCCAGTTTGTGGGAACACAACTGGAGTGTTGTGCCACATGCACTTGGTGTTTTGCCCTCTTTTCAATAACTGCAGGGCTTTAACAAGTAAAATACTCCACTTGCTTTTCATGGTTTCAAAAGAGGAGGAAGAATATGAGACATTTTATACCTGGCCTCCATTGGTGATAGAAAAAATCCTGGCTGTGCCCCCACACTGCCTCACATACCACAGGAACCAGAGAGCGGAGACTTCCTGAGGCTCAGATGTGACATTGACATTCACAAACAAGGTGGCAAATTCTTTAACAGCTCTGCATGAGACACAAGAGCAGAAGCAACCAGTGAGTAAACATGAGTTCCTGACTGCTTATGGGTTTTTCTTTGTTATTCTCAACAAGGGCCGCTTTTCCAAAGTCAGAAAAGCCAAAGTGATTTTTGTGTGTCTCACTTTCTAATTTGTAGCAAGTCTGTTTCACTGGGTTTATATCAGCACCCCCCTCTGCCCCAGAGCATTTATCCATTCGGTATGAAATCCTGATGATTTCACCTTAGTTCTTTCTTTAGTTTCCCAGCTGCTATTCCTTTCATCAGAACAAGTGTTTTTCTCAACACAAGATGCATTTGGTAACCTATTAGTGAAACTCTTCTGCATTTCATCTCCATGGGGAGCCCATAGGGCACATCATTCCACGACCCCATGGGTCGTGAGGGACTCAAATAGCCAAGACATTTTCCATTTCCTATGTAACAGTGCTACACAGACTTTTTGTGAAACCAAGAATCAGACATAGTAAATAACCCAGAGAAACCAAACTGGTGATCATTGCCATAAACATAAGGAGAGGACCAGCTGTCTACCACAATGAACATAAACAGAGTTCCAGCAGCAGGAAATGAGGACCTGGCTATTCACATTTCTTTCATTTGTGGCTACAGATTGCTAAAACAATTGAGATCATTTTGCAAAGAAGATGAAATGTCTTTGACTTGGATGAAGTCTCATAAAACAATATGAATTTATAATCATCTTAAAGGAAGGAATGTTGAAGGTTATCTAGGCTAAAACACATAACATATAAACTTCCATAACTTCATTTCCCTGGGTATTAAGTCAAGTCAACTCTATTTCTTAAACCAGGGTATGAAAACACTCTGCATGCAAGAACCCTCTGCTGCAATCCTGAAAGCACCAAGACACAAAACAGCTGTAACAGGTTCACACCTAAGAAATATGAAGAGAGGCTCCAGGATCAGAAGATGCTGACCTGTGACACATGACAAGCAAATTTTCTTTTATAATCTTGTCCCAAGTCAGATAGAAAATGCTGCAGAACAGCTTTTTTTTTGGGGGGGGGTGGGGGGGGTGGGGGTTGGTTTTTTGGGTTTTTTTTGTTTTATTTTTTATTTTAGGGTGCTATGGTTTTTAACTACTTGCAGAAAAATCTGCCTAGGCTTAAAGATCTAAAATGACTTTTTACTGAGTTTTTAAACATGTTTCAGCTGAGCTCATCCATTAAAACTGAAGTGCCACAAAACCATCAGTAGTAGAAGCAGTCATGCAGAGAAGCGTGTTAGAGGAGAGGTCACTATAAACCGTAAGTTCTGCTTTTATTCCACTGGCTCCCTGACTAAGAGGAACAGTAGAAACTAGAAGAGAAAAAGCCAGAGCACTTGCAACAGGAAGGGTAGTTCAAAGTAACTGAGTTTGCAGGCAAATAGCCCATAAAACTTATTGTAAAGAAAACCACAACGCCACAGAGAGCAAGAGCAAGTCCAAGCAGCTGTACCCTATATCACATGGAGCTGGAGCAAGATTTAAGCTAGCAAAATTTCAGATGGAAAGTTTTGGTCAGGAAGCTGCAGGCATAGGGCTAAACCACAGTCAGAATGAAAGAGCAAACAGCATAGCTGCACACATAAAAGTCACTGAATACATAGGGGAGGAGAGTGTTACAGAATAGCACGGAGGATGGCACAGCAAGAGGGGACACGAGCGTACCTGAGCACACTTCTAAAGAATCAATTGAAAAAGAAAAGGAAGTGTATTTCCAGTTGTTATCACCTCTTATTGAACATTGTTTGGTTTTTGTATTCATACAGTTTGGTCCCTCAGAGACATATAAAACACACAGGCTATTTTCTAGGTGATACAACAGCTTGGATCCTCTTCCTGCCAGCTAGGGTTGATTGGACCTGCTACTCACAACAAAAAAGACCTGTTGGATGAGGCAAAGGTGAAGGGCAGCCTTAGGTACAGTGGCCATGAGACTGTGGAGTTTAATATCCTGAGAGTAGTAAAACAAACAGCAGAATAGCAGCCCTGGACTTTGGAAGAGCTGATTTTATCCTTCTTAAGGACCTGCTTGGCACTGTCTCATGGGAAAATACCCCGTAGGACAAAGAACCCCAGGAGAGCTGGCTGTCATTCAAGGACAGCTTCCCGGGAGCTGAGGGAGGGTGCACTACAGTGGGCAGAGCTGAGCAAGCGCAGCAACAGGCTTGCTGGGATGAACACAGGGCACTCAACAGGCTAAGGCACAAATCAGACAGGGAAGGGAAAGGAAACAAGAAAGGTTGCTTCAGCTGCTTTGTTTCTCTCTAAGGGTTTTGGTTGCCCAGCAGGCACTACTGCTGAAACAAGGAGCAGCGTCTGAACTTTTCCAGAGCTTCCAGAGCCAACAGCTGCTCACTTCACACTCTTCAGGTCTCACACTGCCCTATCCATTGAGTGACCACTGGAGAGCAGCTGCCCTCTGGTACAGCATGCTGCTCTGCGATTTGCCATCAGCATCTGCCTGCTCCCTGGTACATGTGATGTAGCTCACACAATAAACTCAGACGAATATGATAACAGTTCAGGAGAGGACCTAGTCAAGAGTCAGGGGACATCACTCCTCAGCTCCTAGCCTGCTGTGGGGCTGGCGAAGCCCCCTCACCTCCTTCTGTCTCCATTTTTGTGCCTGCAAGTGGCTTTTATTCATGCCTATGAAGTGGAGTTTTATCTAAATGGTTCTTTTCCTAAAGACAAAGGCCCATGCTCTCCAACTGCGTGAAGTGAAAGCACGGTGGGAAGAACCCACACTGTCATTCCTGTGTGCATGGGCCTCCTGAGGCAAACCCCACGTTTCTCCCGTACCTTAATCCTACCTGCCAGCCAAACCAAGCTCTGTCATACCACCTTAACCTTTACAGGCCATCACCCCCGCAACAGCACATCACAAAGACCAGCCTCATCCAGATACTTCCTGCTCTCTCATCACCTGTACCCCTATTGTACTCAGCTGTACCCCAGAATTTGCCACTGTCATTCTAGATAGTAGCTAGATTTCAAAGTGAATGAAGAGTTATGTACTTGGTCCAGCAAATCTTATTTATCAGCTCTTTCATGGTCATTTTGTCCCATTCTTCAGCATGTGGAGCATCCCATGGTGCTTCTAAAGGAATCTGGAGAGAGAGGTGAAATATTCAAGAAGTTACTTAGTACTGTGTCATTGCCTGGTCATAGCTAGTTAGCAACACAGAGCTGACTGACATATTGACCAGAAGCTGCTTTTGTCCCCTTGTAAATTTGGAATAAATTAACTAAATGGAATAGTTTCCACTCACAGCTTTGGACATGAATTGTACTGTGACCACCAAATCTGGCTTTGGCTGACCAATGAACTACATCCTTATGCTGGGACTCATCCAGCCTTTAGTTGTCCAGAAGCAAGGTGTCTGTTCTAATTCAGTTGCCCTGATATCCTCTCATAGCTGAGGGAAAAATTCTTTCTCCAGTCAGAGGTTCAGTCAGATGGGCATTCAAAAGCCCCTATGTCTCTCTGTCAACTACAGAGGGAGCAGAAATCCCTAAATACTACTCAATTATTTTTAGACAGTTAAATTCTTAATAGTAATCCACTGCATCAAAGTACTATGACATGTGATGACACAAATACATATCTGAATCTATAAAAAATATGTATTATTTTACAAAAAATATTGTAGTATCATGGACAAATTTGATTCTGCAAAACCACATAAACCCAACGAACTTTGCAGGAGTACCATTAGCTATGCTTGAAGTTTGTTGTAAGGAAGGGCCCCTGGTTTGAAGCCAGATTATAAGGCAACTGGTAAATATTTGGAAGACAGCATGATGTTCCAGGCTAATTTTTGTGCACAGGAAGGTCGGCAGTTGTACTGCTTTAATTTTGAAGGCATTTACTGTGTAAGAATTTTAGAAATAAAATTTTAGACATAAAATAAGATAAAGCTGATTTTTAGACATCTAAACCAAAACAAACCAAACCAAACCAAACAAAACAACACAAAAAGCACCAAAACAAAATCCAGCCCCCCCCCCCAAAAAAAAAAACAAGCAACACAACAACACAACAAAAAAACGCAAAAAATTGTTACTCAAATAAGCTGTCACAAGGGAAGGGGAAATACCCTTCTCATTTCCCAGCTCATGGAATGGTTTTCTTTGGCTTGAGAAAATACATATACTGAGGTTCAACCTCATTTTCTTCAGATATCTTAGACACCTTTGGACCTTTTTGTATCCTCTCACAGAGTCATAGAATGGTTTGGGTTGCAAGGCACCTTGGACACCCTGCTATTCCTCATACTTCCCGGGCAACACAGGTATTTTTCCTGATGGATATTTCTTTTCTTTTTTGTAATAAGAAGCAATAAAAATGCCTGCCAGATACAAAACAAACCAAAACCGGATTTGCTCATGGTGACATGAACATTTTAAGAAACAGATGCAATTTACACAGCCTACCTCTTTTCCCAGCTTGTCCATGGTCCTCCAGAAGTTATTGAAGTCCAGGTAAACTAAGGGATTCCATGTTGGAGGGGAAATACCTGAGAAACAGCGTGACTTCCCCTAAAATACACATAAGAACATAAGCAATTGAAATAGAATAGAGCATATCTTCATTGCTCAAGAACACAGCTCTTGAAGTCATCACATGGTTGACCTTTTGCCTTTTGGTGTCTAAGCATCTTTACGGTACACCTCACCTATAAAAGCAAACGTGCCTCTTTATTATTCCAAGTACCCTGGTAGAAACCTACCAAAAATACGCCAAAAAAGGGTTTTGGCTTCAGGAAGAAAAAATCTATACTGTTTCAAAAATGGTACCGATACTGACAATGTGTATAAAACATAACTGCAACAGATAATAATAATTATCTCTCAGATAATCCTGTGATATCGTGATAAGCAAAACTTGCCTAACAGCAGGTGGTTCTTTGCGATAACTTTAATCTGAAAGGACTGGATGAGCAGGCAACATTGTCTCATATTAAATTGCTTGGAACCTTCCCCCATATAAATCAACAGCAAATTTCTCATCAGACCTCTTTAACTGTTTTTGCTCTTCCAGGTGTGTCAAAAGTTTGCATGAGATCACGTGGCAGGGTACAGCGAACATAGCGGACGATGATAGGTAGGAGCTGCGGTGCTAAGAGGTGTGCAATGTGCTTTTCAGTGCAGTGCATACTATGCCAGCACATCACACCTGGCAGGTGGGAGTCACAGATGAAGCGAGAGCCTGCAAATGCATGAGATGGTGACCGAGGGACAGGGGGACACTAAGCAGGAGCCAAACGCACCTTCCCCATGCTTAGTGAAAGAGAATTTATAGGTCTTCCCTACTTGTAATTGTGCATGTGTGTGTAAATACAAATGGATTTCTGATATTCTTCAGAACATTTTTCTGCAAAGATCTTAAGAAAGATAAATGGTGCAAATGAAACTCAGAGACCACAGTGAGCTTCCAGACTTGGAAAAAGCAGTAAAAAAAAAATCCAAATTCCCACATTTTGGTCAATGTTTGTTAGCCCCGGCGCAGGTACAGCGTAGGAGACGAGAGTACATGGGTAAGGGATAGAAAAATTGCTATGGCCAATATTGTTTGATTCTTCTTTCCCCAGAAGACAGCTGCAGTGGTAGCAGAACCCTGGGATCCATGTGGGCCCATGGTGTACCTCCTCCTCATTTTCAGTGAGTGCATCTGCAGATATGCTCTCTTGTTAGGTCTAGACATAGTAATCTCTGCTATGGGCCAAGCAAAGAGCAAACTCCGTATTTAGTTCAGTTTGAGATCCAAATGCTTAAAGGCTTTTGGTTAAATATCCAACAAATCCTGAGTTTTCAGTTCACCAGGATGAGTTCTGGTGTCCCCAACATAAAAAGGACATGGAACTGCTGGAACAAGTCCAGAGGAGGGCCACGAGGATGATCAGGGGACTGGAGCGCCTCCCGTATGAAGACAGGCTGAGAAAGTTGGGGCTGTTCAGCCTGGAGAAGAGAAGGCTGCATGGGGACCTCATAGCAGCCTTCCAGTATCTGAAGGGGGCCTATAGGGATGCTGGGGAGGGACTCTTCATCAGGGACTGTAGTGACAGGACAAGGGGTAACGGGTTAAAACTTAAACAGGGGAAGTTTGGATTGGATATAAGGAAGAAGTTCTTTCCTGTTAGGGTGCTGAGGCACTGGAATGGGTTGCCTAAGGAGGTTGTGAATGTTCCATCCCTGGCAGTGTTCAAGGCCAGGTTGGATGAAGCCTTGGGTGACATGGTTTAGTGTGAGGTGTCCCTGCCCATGGCAGGGGGGTTGGAACTTGATGATCTTGAGGTCCTTTCCAACCCTAACTATTCTATGATTTTATGATTCTGGAGGTGGTTGGTTACCTCTGGATTTCTGAGTATGTAATCTTAATTTTGTGTACAACTTTTTTTTTTTGTTTGGTTTGGTGGGGTTTTTTTTTTTTTGTTCTTTTATCCCCATTTCATTCTGGTTCAGGCAGTTATATTGGAGGAAGGTGGGCAGGGAATGCTGCTCTAGCCTTCTGCAGGTGTGCATGTGTATGCAAAACACAGTCCTGCCGTGGCAAGGGAAGAGAAAATTCTCCTAGGAACTACCAGCAAGGGAATCCTCTGCATGACTCTGCATCTTCGTTTTCCAGAGTACAATTTCTCACTGCCAGTTTGGAGCACCGTGTGTTCAGCCACAGAAAAATGGGCAAAAAAAAACCCCCACATGCAAAGGGATATACTGCATGCTACAGCTTTTACTATCATAAACCCGTGCTGTATCAAACAAAGAAATTGCGACACAAAGCAGAAATATATTGCTAATAATTTTCTTCTTATTGCACAACATTTTGTTTTCCCAAAAGATCATCAAATACTGCTCTTCCAAAGTTCATTTATTGCTAGACTTCTTATTCTGGTTAGAATGCAGGTGCCATCAATATGCCTTCCTTCACATGCTTTAACACCAATAATCTTGCCCTTGAGCAGAGGTGAGGTGCAAAGCTGTCAGGCCACCCAACTACAGGTGAAGATAAATTATTACCACAGTTCTGTCATGTTGAGACTGGAAGGGACAAAGGGAAAAGATAAGCCTGCCATTCAGGAGTTGCAGTGAAAACTTTCCAGTTTTTCACTGTTGAGTGATACCTCTTTTCAACAGACTTTCTGATAAGTGACTGTGTTTGTAGTGGGTGGTGTGACTTGCAAACACCACTCCTATCCTCTTGCTTAACTCTAAAAAGAAAGTAAATAAATAAATAAATAACTTCTTCTAAAGCTCCTCTCCTCCCCTTGTTTTCAGCCAATCCTATTCCTTATATTGCTGGAAACAGCACCCCAAGAAAAGTCTCTCCCAGAAACTCTACAATGAGCTTTGGACAAAAGCAACTTTCCCAACTCCCAACATTAACTTTACTGTGCTCAACAGCTACAGGTTGAGAAACTCCTGAACTATCTTGATTGCTTCAGATGGGACAATTAGTGAGTGAACACTCTCGCTGGCTAATATTTTCCTCCAACTTTTCAACCTCGGTGCTAGCTTTAGACCACCAGAACCACAAGTTGCTGAGGACTGACCAAGAATATGACACATACTGCACTGGATATTCACTTACCTGCTATTTGAAAAAATAACTATCTTTTCATTACTGGTCTGAAAACATTATTAACCTCACATCTTTGGTCAATGGCATAGCCCGGGGAGATTAATAGGAAAACGTATTTTATCCCCTGAAAACTAAGAAATGCCAACTTGACAGTCTAAACATAACAGTCTAAACACACATAACAGTCTAAAGCCGCATTACTTGTTGCTCTCCTCTGCATGCAAAAAACCCTGTAAGCTTCAGTAAGACTGGAGACCAAGGGCAGGAAAAGCTGGAAAAATACAACAGTCTAACAGACCTGAAAGAGTTTGAGATTGAATTCAGAGAGCCTGAAATAGTTCATGGACACACTAACTCCTTATGAAGGGGTGGCTGCATAAGAGGTGGGAACTGATCAGAGGAAAGCCCAATTCTAACAAATTCCAGGAGAGAAATTCCCATTGCTCACCAGAGAGCACATGACAAACAGCCTTAGCCACATCAGTTTTTCAACTCTTTCTCTCTTGCACAAGGATCTCCACAGCAGGGAATAAATCTAGCCCAAATGACCTGGGACTGGTAAGTTATTCATTTGGTTTTAATATTGTCTACCTATTAGGCAAAACAGCTCTGGCTGCGTGTTTCAGAGATCACTGCAAGCAAGCAAGGTCTTGCAATATTCCATTTTAAACAAGTTTATAGTGTTCTGGGTGTATTATTTTGAGAACAACTGTTTTCTTAACTGGAAGGCAAATAACCTACTGGCTTTGCTCCCATGCTCACACAAAGCTGCCTGCCTGACCAGAGTTTATCTTTTTTTTTCTTTTTTTCCTTTCATTTCCTGACATGCAGAATGTTTTCCTGCAGACCTCAGATTGGGGTCCTACTGCCTGCTTGGATTAGTTACCCCACACCAATCCAAAGGAAACAATATCCCTAAGAACCATACTTCAGTGGTTAGAAAGGCAGCAGAGAGCTCTGCTCTGCAAGGTGTCGCTTTTCCCTGCCCAGGGCTGCACCGTGGCTTGTAGCCATAACTACAGGAATTAAGCCCAAGCTGCCCCAGCTGTGACACCACTCCAAGTTTAAAGCTGTGCAAGAGGAGCAGACAATTTTGGCAGTCTGGTAAGTCTGTCTCCTGCCTTCTGTGCTGAGGAAAAGCTGCACATGAGGAAGTACAGGAGGAACACACCTTGTGCACCAGAGCAGGGATTGCTATTGCCCTTGGGCCACCCATAGTGCATACAGCTACAGCAGCAGCTCACTATGGTGTGAGCCCCGAGGCAGGCATCCTTTACTACATAGAAATGCTCATCTTTCTTCAACTGTTACCTTGCTCTCAAAATCATAAACAAATAAGCAAAATCTGTCCTTATTTACTAAAGTTATGTGTACTGGAGTTTGGTGCTGCTGCAAGATATTAGAGGACTGCAGTTATGCGAGAAGTTTAATATTGCATCAAGACCCTAATGCGTTTACTTTCTAGAGTCTTATACTAAAGAGAAGGTGAAAACAGAACATAGCCTGGCCTTCAAGGACCTCTGTAAAAATAAAAAGCTGTCTGTATCATCTGAGAAAGAAGAACTCCACCACATCTGCCTTTTCTCAGTCCCAAAGCATTCTTGATGAATTAAAGGACAGTAGCCACAGACCCATTTGGCTGGAAAGAAAATCTGGGGCTCGTATCAAAATCTACAGTTTGAAGCTACAGATTTACAATGACAGGATACAAGCAAATTCCCAATTGACATCAAAGCAGTCCACGTTACTGTACTAACTGATGTAAAAGAATGAACAAACAATAATTACAAAGATGAACAATAGTTATATATTTGGAAACTTTAGCTACAAAGGGAACCTGTCCACATGAAGCAACATGTTTTTTAAAGCTTGCAATACATGGAAATTTTCCACACACATGGGAAAAATTCCTTTCAGAGCAAAGAAGCTCATGAAATCCCTCTAGGGATCTTCACTTTCCCTTGGCTTCTTCCATGACTAGGATTAAACATTTTCCCACTTTCTTCTAACTCAGTCCAAGCAGTATCCTGGAAATCTTCAGGAAAAGCCAGACTGAAATGGTTAGTATGGTACACAAAAAACCAAAAAAACTCCTAATCTGGGGGTGCTGGGGATTATATGCAATTGTCTGACTGTCGCAACAAAATCTAAAGACATGTTTAGTCGTTCCTCAAAACACTGTCCCTCTTGCCTCAGACAAAACTGCACAGCATTGTAGACTTTGGAGAAATGCCCTTGGGAAGAGAACTTCCTGTCTGTCTCTAGCTACATGCTCTCTGACAGCCATCAGATGACAGAAATAGCAGATGAGATGCAAGGAGAAAAGTTTCAGTCAAACTTTTCAAACCTGAAAGGCAGCAGATGGCCCAAGGCTGACAGCATATTAGCCCAAGAAACTGAACATATCCCTGTTTCAGTTTAATATCTAATTTCTGGGGCAATGATCCTTTAATATCAAATCATCTCTTTGCTAACATTTTCTATCTAGGAGATACCATGGGTGCTCGGGTTTCTGGAGCATCTTTAATGAATATGAGGGGGTGTAACTATAGCCAGGAGAGCACAAATCCCTACCTGGCCAACTCACCATCATCACAGCACACTAACAGGGTAGTTAAAATGTAAAAGCCCTTACAGCCCTGAGCATTCACCAACCCAGCCAATAGCCAGGACTACACAGATGGTTTTCAACAGGCTTCTTGTAGAAGTGGGATGTAAGAAAGGGTTCAACAACAGATACCTGACGAAGGGCATGGTGACTACATGGTGTCTCAAGGAAAGGGTATGGAGAGGAAGCTGCGGAAAACCTTCGGTAAAATAAAAAAAAAATGCAATTGATGGGAAGACGATGTGGGAGAAATGAGACCTAATAGAGAAAAAGCATCATTATTTCTTCAGTGCTCAAGTCTGTCTGCACTAAGAGACCTTAAAACCCCTTTGCAGTCACCCTGGTCCAACAACTATGCCTCCTTTGGGGACCTCAGTTAGCTTGGCAGGACCATGATACAACTGATCCACAGCCTGCGATCCAGTTGAATAGCTCATAATGCTGCCTCTTGCTTAGAAACATGCTTTTACTTCAAAGAAAATTTACAAAATTACATGGTCATTAGCAAGGACATGCATAATGCAACGTGGAACAAAAACAAAAAAAAAAAAAGCTGCAGCTTCGGTGCTAAAATGGATTAAGGGCTGAAATTCATGTAACCCATTAGAGCCTTTTATTTTACACACATAAGTGCCTTTAGGATGCTAAGAGATCCGTGTCTAAGATCCATCAGCTTAAATAAAATAGAGTGGGCCAAACATTCAGCTGGTACAAATCAGCCCAGCCATTTTGCTGTCGAATTTCTCCAACTTTACACCAGGTAGTATAAAACAACTTTTTCAGAATTATAGACTAGCTATGCAATTATCTAAGATGTGACTATTTTATGAGCAGGATGTGAATCTGCCCAATAAGGAGAGGTTACAGAACCAGATGATAAAACTTTGCAGCATGAACACATTGGTCTAATTCTTGGATGAAAAAGTGGAAAGATAATAGAAATGAAGCCATTTATGGTTCCACCACTTAGATGTGTTTCTATAAAGTATGTCAACTCTGATTCATATGGGCTTCAAGCCTTTTACCAGAGTCTGGGAAGTACCAAAAATAAAGGATATTAAAAAATACAAGAAGTTATGGTCTTTGGAAAGGTAGTTTGTGAGTTATGGAGATGGACGTTTGTACCTCATACATATGAATCTTAGGCCTCTCTGTCCCTCTCCCTACTGCTCTCCCTTTGTGCTTGTTTTGGCAATAGGACGTGTCTAAGACCTGAGCAAAAAATTTGGTGGCCTAAAGATCTGAGACAAGGGCTGGAAATCTGCTCTGAAGAGGCTTCATTCTAGTTCACTTCAACCACAAGTACCTACTCAGGAGTGGCCATCTGTACTCCCACTGCCCTACATCTCAAACATGAAGCGTACAGCAAGCCTTGGAAGGGGCTTGTCTCTCACCATTACCTACAGAGGGAATCTCAATGAGTCTCATAATAGATGTAACCAGTAACAAGTGGTGTTCCTCAGAGATCAGTGTTCGGACCTCTCTTGTTCAACATCTTCATCGCTGACATGGACAGTGGGATTGAGTGCACCCTCAGCAAGTTTGCTGATGACACCAAGCTGTGTAGTTCGGTTCATACGCTGGAGGGAAGGGATGCCATCTAGGGGGACCTTGACATGCTTGTGAGGTGGGTTGATGCCAACCTCATGAAGTTTAACCATGACAAGTGCAAGGTCCTGCACCTGGGTCAGAGCAATCCCAAGCACAGCTACAGGTTGGGGAGAGAAGAGATTCAGAGCAGCCCTGCAGAGAAGGACTTAGGGGTGTTGCTCGATGAGAAAATTAATATGAGCGGGCTTCAGTGTGCGCTCGCAGCCCAGAATACCAACCATATCCTGGGCTGCATCAAAGGGAGCGTGACCAGCAGGTCAAAGGAGGTGATCCTGCCCCTCTACTCTGCTCTTGCGAGACCTCGCTTGAAGCATTGTGTGTAGTTCTGGTGTCCTCAACATAAAAAGGACATGGAACTGTTGGAACAAGTCCAGAGGAGGGCCACAAGGATGATCAGGGGACTGGAGCACCTCCCGTATGAAGATAGGCTGAGAAAGTTGGGGCTGTTCAGCCTGGAGAAGAGAAGGCTGCGTGGGGACCTCATAGCAGCCTTCCAGTATCTGAAGGGGGCCTATAGGGATGCTGGGGAGGGACTCTTCATTAGGGACTGCAGTGGCAGGTCAAGGGGTAATGGGTTAAAACTTAAACAGGGGAAGTTTAGATTGGATATAAGGAAGAAGTTCTTTCCTGTTAGGGTGCTGAGGCATTGGAATGGGTTGCCTAAGGAGGTTGTGAATGTTCCATCCCTGGCAGTGTTCAAGGCCAGGTTGGATGAAGCCTTGGGTGACATGGTTTAGTGTGAGGTGTCCCTGCCCATGGCAAGGGGGTTGGAACTAGATGATCTTAAGGTCCTTTCCAGCCCTAACTATTCTATGATTCTATGTCCAGCTTCCAGACATCCATTTGTAAGTAAGGCAAATCACATGCTACAGGTCTGGGAGGCATCTTACGTGAATCTAGTTACATAAGTGGGGCAAAAATGTTATACTTACTCCCATACTAGTCTCATAATAACGTTGTCTAGTATTATCATTCAATAGTATCCAACAGTTTTAAATTTTTTTCTTATTTAAATTTAACCTTTATTTCAGAATAAACATTTTATGCAAATTCCACAAAAAAATTCTTCAGAGGATATGTTTAGACGATATGATTCAAAGACAATCAGGTGCCAAATGTATCCCAAATTTTTTAACTGCTGTCAGTCCCACTTTTTTTTGAACACTTTACAAAAGAAAACAAGAACCACTGGTCACACTCTCAGTAAGTTAAAATAGAATAACAACACTTCAGACAGGTGCTTATTGGATACTAAAATTGAGCTGTAAATGAAACACTCTCAATGACTGTCAGAAATTTCCCAAGCTCAGTGGTACCTTTAGGTACCTCAACATGAAAAATGCAATACTTGCCCCCTTATAATGGATCATATTGCCATCGAATTTCACTTTGTATGTCTCAATACCCAGCTCTTTTGCCAGTCGGAGAATCCGGTTTTGGGTAGGTCCCACATATGCTCCACCAACATCTACGTAATTAACTTGATTGTTCTGTTAAAAGAAAGAATCCAGGAATCAGAAGCTGCACAGAATGCTCCTCAACACAAATGTAGAAGTAGAAAGAATAATTCCATACTGATTAGCACTGCAACTACATGCATATGTAATTACAGACACGCAGAAATCAGTGTCTTCACTCTGTCACACGCATATGTGCAATTTGGTTTAACTCCTGTTTAAATTCCCCTGTAGTTTTTAATATTGTCTTTTAAGTCTCACAAAAGATATGAGAATCTGAAGAAATATCCAACCAAAACATCATGAACCATTTATTGTTGAAACCACTTCCAGCACCAAGACTTGTTTTCTCTGTAGATAACTGCTTAGACTTAATGCAGTGGATGCTGAGCACTGCACTGCAGTATTCATGGAGAGTAATCTTCTTTCCAGTACTGCACACCTTGGCTCCAGCCTGGTGTGCTCTGGCTAGCAGCTCCCAGCAATGCTTGCCACCAAAGGTGCTCCATGTATCCCTCAGACCAGCATTATGCTCACTTGGGAAGCAGAAAGAAAGCCAAAGGTTTCAGGAACGAATACTATTACAAGCAGGCTGATTTTCCAAGATAGTAACTCTTTTTAACACTGTTTATAGTGAGCATTTTAAGCTAGGCATTCTCAGTGTCACAGAAGAATGGTGTTTATGCGTCATGTTTCATGCACAATGATTTCTGCTGAAACACCACTGTTTATCTCTGGTTCCCTAGGAACGGCATCTGACATATTTTAAACTTCCCTCACTTTCAGGGTGGGAAGCAGAAGTAATATCTGTATTACACTACCCTGTGCCACAGGTGGCTCCTTATTTCTCTCATTTTCTTTTTAATGGCAGCTAAAACGTGGTCCATTTTTAGAAGCAGGAGTGTTATTTCAGATAATTTAACTGTGTTAAAATGTATGCCTGAGCTGTAATGATGTTTGGCTCTGCTCAGGCTGCTTCTTATAGGACTCTTAGTTACCATGTCTGTTACAGTATGCAAAAGGAGATGGGAATGACAGGAGAAATGCTTTGATACTCATGGTCTCAAGATGATAGTTTTCCTCCGTAATGTTAAATACAGAGCAGATCCTGCCATGGACAAAGGGTATGGACTATGTGGGTGGAATTCAATTACCTTAATACGGATGTTTAACACAATTCTAGACAGCCCAAGGTACCCAAGCTGAGCAAGGCCAACAGATTTGTCTTATGACACATGGAAGACCTGCAGCTGGATGCCAGGCAAGGTATCCTAGGGCAGCTAAAATGGTACTACATGCTTCTGGTTAGGTACCCAAGTCCCATTCCATGGCTCTCAGAGTTGCTTCCAGTCCAGTCTTAAAGCACCTCCTGTCAAGAGAAGCCTGCTGGCATGTATTGCAGTGCAACCTCTTGAAACAGCTCTATTACTTGACAGAAGTGATGGCAATTTGGTACACTTGTCTGCTTTGGGAACTCATACTCCCTTTTTTCCCCCTGGCAAAAGTCAAACCCAACAGAATCACAGAATGGTTGAGGCCAGAAGGGACCTCAGGAGGTCATCTGGTCCAGCCCCTCCTGTTCTGGTAAGATCTCCTAATGCGCGCTGCCCAGGACTGCACCCAGACAGCTTTTGAATATCTCCCTGCTCTCTCAGCCTTTCCTCATCGGAAAGAAGCTACAGTCCCCTCATCATCCAGATCATCAATGAAAATGCTGAACAGGACTGGACCCAGTATTGACCCTTGGGGTACATCACAAGTTACCGGCCTCCAACTAGACTTAGTACCACAGATCACCATCCTGTGGAAAAGGCTGTTCAGCCAGTTTTCAGTCATCTCACTGGCTGCTCAAACAGTACATATTTCATCAGCTTGCTATGAGGATCTTACAGGAGACAGTGTTGAATTACTGAAGTCCTAGTAGATGATACCCACTGTTTTCTCCTCATCTACAAAGCCAATTGCTTTATGATAGAAGGTTGTCGGGTTGGTCAAGCATGACTTCCTCTTGGTGAATTCGTGCTGACTGATGACTTTCTAGTCCTACATGTGCCTGGAAATGGTGCCCAGGATTAGTTGCTCTATCACTTTTGCACGGACTGAGTTCAGGCTGACTGGCCTGTAATTCCCTGGTTCCTCCTTCTTGCTCTTCTGGAAGACAGGAGTGACATTTGCCACACAGTAGATCAGCACAAGTGAGAGTCCAGCATCTCATGAAGCACTTACCCTAATAGTGAATGTCCTTCCTCCAACTCTATCCCGGGCCTCAAGGACCACCACGTTGACCCCAGACTCAGACAGCAACTTGGCAGCCGATAAACCTACCAGAAAAAGACAAAGTGCTTTAAAGCAAGGGTCAAAAACTGAACCAAAGCTTCAAGGTCAGAGATTTCCATACTGTTTTCAAAAATTCCTGAGAGAAGTCAGAAACTTTGCATGTCATAACACAGAAATCATGTGGCTGCTGCTTAGTTGCATGTTATAAGCATATCCATAAGTAGCATTCACAGACTGAAGTTTTCCTCCTTCCAGTTAGTATTTTGGCATTTAAAAACCAGTAAAATCTCAGTTATTAAGAGACAAAAATGCTACTCTTCGTTTGCACAGTACCTAGAAAGGCAGAAACCTGCTTGTGGGGCTTGGAGTGCCATAGAGATAGAAATAATAATACACTAACTAGGCATGCTACAGCAAGGTAGGCTTCCAACTTCTCTCATTCATCAACTCCCCATTCTACTGCTATCCACTGTCCTCATTCACATGCAGGAAGAAAGACTGCTTCACTGTCAAGATTAATTTTAAGCAATGGAGTTTGACCATGGCAATCAAACACAGATACTTTATAAAAGGAATTATGGTCACAGCAAAAATCATCTAATTATGGGACTTTGTGATGGAGGCAGTACAGACAACTGAAAATTCAAGAGGACAGGATTCCTCTTTGCTTTTGACAAATGTGAGCTGAAATTGTAAAAAGCAATTATGAGTTTGTGAAATCAGATTATCCCGCTGCCCTGCAGGCCAATTTAGCACTGAGGCATATCTTCTTTGGAGTCGTTTCCCCCCCTTAAGTATACGAAAGCCAGCCGTATTGATCAGAGCTTCGAAGATAGCCCGCAGTAAAGAATAATAATATTATATTCATGTTTATTACACTACCTCAAAATGTGATTAAAAGTAACTGCTCATGAGCCAACAAAGAATGCATGTCTGAAAAGACCAGAGGAGAGAAACTGTTCTGGGTAGCATTAAGTGTATCTGTTTATTCTGAGAACAATACAGAAAACCCCAGAAACTTCTGTGCACATAATCTTTTAATGAGGAAGTGGAACACCATTCACTGGAAACCAGAACTGAGGAAGTTCAAATGGCTTACATTGACAAAAATCATATATACGATTTCCATTCTCATCTAAAAGTAAATTTACATCCTCGCACTACATTCTTTCAATTGCTACAGCAGCAGAAGTATACTTGATTTTTCTATTTATTTAGTTTTCTAATTTTCAAAAATGCAAGAAATTTTTCAGTGGAGTGAACATCTTCTAAATTAATCACATTTATTTCAGCAGTATTTGATCATTTTTTTCCTGCATGAAAGTCTATAGAGAGCATTTAACTTTTTTATTTATTTATATTGAATTCTTCGATACTTTTGTGATGGTGTTCTATTCTTCCTCAGCATAAGCATAGAAGACACAAGTCTATAATGCTGGGAATACAAACTGAAGTATTTTCTTATGAATATTTTTTTTGTAAGAAAGTCTATCATAGATGTATAAGTCTTGAAAAAATGGACAGTGCATTCATGTGTTATCCTATCCTGCATGAAGCAAACAAAAATCTGGCCTAGGTATGAAAAAAAGCCCCACAACTGTTGTATGCAAATACTTAGTGCCTAAGACCATCATTCCATGCTGTATATGACAGCTATATTCATGCCATAGCTGTGTAGGAAGAATAGTGGTTGCACTGGACTGGGTTGGAAGCTAAGTTTGCTACTGGTTTCTAGCTTAATTAGATGATATGTCCAAATAAAGAAGGACTGTTGAAGGATGAAGGACATGTGGCAGTAAGACCAAGGTTCTCTAACCTGTTTGCTTGTTAAACCGTAATTCTTGCACTCCCACCTTACAGGTTTTTTGTTTCATTATTGTTTACCAAGTGTCACCTTAGACGCTGATCAGAAGAAAAAAAAGTCTTGAGAGATACACAGAGTGGGAATGGGCAAGAGATACGCTGGGACAGCAATGGCTTACTGGCAACTGCCAGAGGGCCCAAATCACAAATCAAAACAGTGCAAAGTATGTTGATTAAAGAGTGTTACTATGTATTTATTTCTTTAAACCATGGAAACAATTTTCTTTGAAAATGGAAGACTAGAATCAACACCCACACATGGGGTATTACTATGTAGCTGCCTACGGAATCCAACTCTTTAGCTTCATTGTGGTTTGGCCGAAGGGCACCAGATACAGCATCACAACAATCATGAAGCCTACATGCTTTTGACACACAATTAGCCTCTGAATAGATTGCATATTTTCCCTTTATCTTCTGAATAACTTGAATTTTCAAGACTTTTGTTGCTATTCCAGTATCTTCTGCAGGACTGGATGCCAGAGAGTGACCATTTATTTCTGTTTGATTGATCGGGAGAGAATGAGAGAGAGGAAGAAATAAGACCTTCTCTTTTCCAGATGCTTGCCCCACCTCTGCCTGCTCAGCTTCCCTTGGGCCACACAGATGTAGTCTTCACCTCCTCTCCAACATCTCCATTACTTCCCCAGAGGACATTGCATGCCTTGAAGGAGCTGACAAGGGGGAGGGCAGGACCTTCACACCACAAGAGCCTCCTGCAACTTGAGCATTCCCCTAGAGCCATGGCCCTCCATCACACATGGGCTCTGACACCACAATGTCCTGGGATATTACGAATGTCCACAGTGCCCTGGGCAAAGCCACGCACTGGGTTGTGACCACTCAGGCTGCAGCCAGGGCTCAGGTGAGGTATTTTAAAAATCACCGGAGTATGCCTGTATGACTGCAGTATGGACATGCCTGTCACAACCAAGGCCACTGCTGTGCCCCATTGCCACCTCTACCTCCTCCAAGCAAACCACACCAAATCACTGGCTGCACTCCTTCCAGATATCACCCTATGAATTAGAAAGAAACTACTTGCCCCAGAAAGGTGAAAAAAACCTGCCAAAACCATGCCTCATTTGAAGTATCTGGCTGTAGAAAGTCACTTGTTATTAGATGAGAATAAACAAGGAGAGATGACTTATACATCCTCCACAAGGGTTTCTATGGCAATCTCACAACAAGCTCCCCCCCATCTGAAGACGCCATGTGGTAAAGCCCCGTTTCTATTGATTCTGCAGCACTATTAAGGACTCTGAATTGCTGCTGTCACCAGAGATCATACTGCTGCTATTTTCCTTTCAGAAAATTGTCATAATCCTGTCAAGCAAAGCAGTTTCAAGTGCATCAGAACACCAGATATACAGTTAAAAAATATATAAGTAAAAGCAAGTAAGATGAATTCAAACCAATCTGCAGACTACAAGACATATGCCATGGCTGAAACACAGAGGTGCTGAACAAAACTGGATTTTGCATGTAGCCTCATGGAAAATACAACGAAGCATGCCTCTACCCCATAGGAAAGAAAGGTTCAACTCTACATGTAGTGCACAAGACTGGGGCTTAAGAGACCTGAGTTTGATACCCAACCGAGCCCCATAATGTAGGAAATATTTGCCTATTTTGTATGGAAATGGTTATAAGGGTAGCATTTCTGAGAACAGTTCCAAGTTGCCTCAACACTGGAGTTGATACAGAGCATATGAACAGATAGAGGTTCTGTAGCACGAAGAGTGGGAGTTTTTAAAAATTACTTTGTTGGAAATGTGATAGTAATTCTACAGTGATAGCAGAGTAATTCTACTTTTCAAAATCTAGGCTCTGTAACTCTCAGCATCAAAATGATTTACTGATACCCCATGATGAGAAGCAAAAACCACCAGCACCTTTTCCAGAGACAGCATACTTCTTATGTAATGCATGCTGAACATTTCCAAGCCACAGAAGGGCAGTGGAGGGGCACCGACCTTTTAACCTTTCAGACTGAGGCCACTATGTATGCGCTGTATTGAGCACACCAAAACAAAGGCAGAAGTTAGCTGTTAATACTGGAAAGGTAAATTTCTGCTGGTTTTCTGGGCACACTGTTTGCCTGCTTGCTAGCTGCTCTGAAAAAGTGTGTTTGCTTTTCTGGATCCTCCATTGGGTTAAAAGTTTAAAAAAACCCAACCTAATACAACATTCCTTCATAATATCCTTGTTAAATCACCCTGCTACACAGGAGTGGGATAATTACGTTGTGTGAAAGACTACTAAGCCATTACTGTAGTGTTCTAACCTAGCAGGCTTTAATTGAGTACTGTACAGAAAAAAGCTTTCTAGAAAATCTCTGTGTTTTTCTGATCTTAAGCAGGGGAATAATTTTTAAACTTGTTCACATATTATGCTAATACACATCAGTAAAGTAAGACAATTGACAGTATATCCCTGTGAAAGTTCCACTGTAACAGCATGTTAATGTTGGGATTATTTTTATCATTTCACTGGTGAAAAACTTAACTTTTTCCAGATGCAAATGGGTAATTATATCTGCCAGTGCCCACCTTAGAATAAGGTCTCGTTATTCAGCTTGAAGTTTCTTTGCCAAGTAAACATAAACCTGTCAATAAGAGACGAAAACCTTTCTGCCATGACCCCAGGGTAATATCTCGCTTCCTCACCTCTTTTTTTACCTTGCTTGTGGTTTTTCTTCTGTTTTGTTCAGGTTTTGTTTGTTTATTTGTTTTGTTGTGCGCACCATTTTATGCAAATAAGTTTTACGATATAATTAAAATGTACTCATTTATATCAGGCTGACCAGAGAAATCACATATGGGCAGCGACATGCAGAAGGCTGAGAATGAAAGAACTGTTTTCTTTCACATACTAAGGATTTGAAGATTTAAAATTGCCATTGAAAATGAACAACAACAACAAAAAGATATTAAATTACAGCCCCTTAAATTTGCACAAACCAGTAGGAATACACATTAAGGTAGACTTATGATCCACAATTTCTTCTTCTATGTTGCCTAAATCCATAACATTACTAACTCTCTGTTTGTCACAAGTTGTATTTTGTCTTTCCACATGTTATTTCACAATCCTTGATGTAGAATACTTGATTCTGGGGCTAAGGTTGTATTCATTTATTTTGTCATTTTCAGGTAAATGTTTTTCACTTATTTTTCATCAATTCTTTCCTTCCCCTCAAGCAAAAATAATCCAGTTGATTCAGCAAAGATTTCAACCAGAAGAGAACAAATATTTTCTGTTACAGAGTACATTGTTCAACTGAGATCAGCCACTCTGACTGGTTTAAATGGCACTACTGTCTAAATGCTTTCATCGGATGCAAGCCATGTTCTGAACAGTACAAAGGCAGTTTCTCATGGCAAGTGTTAACAGAAACACAATAAGCAGGGACAGGGAATTATGTCCTGAGGATGAATCCACTCCTCCATACACACCCACTGGGATTTTCAAGTCCAAAGCCCATTGCAGTAAACGTCTCTTCGCCAGAATAATGCACTCCCCCTAAAGACAGAAGAAACTTAACTAATAAAAGCATGCAGTTAGAAATGCAACATCCTCCTTCCCCTTAAAATGAACACCACCAGGTAAGACGAAGATGGTTTAATACTATCTAGTTAATGGAAACATCTAATGTAACTACACATATTTTCTAACTACTGCTAATTGTTTTGCTCAGTAGGCAGAATAAATTCCTAATGGCTAAATGGTAATCTTCGGCTAGATAGGTATGCGAAAAAATGTTGCTGCTAAACTGCGGCCAGTGTCATTGACAGAAACATCAAGAACATAAGTATTCCCAGAAAAGACATAATGCCTGTTGCATCCTGTTCTTGCTATGCTAGGATATTGAGAGACCTGTTCTAATTGGATATTTATTTTGCTTAGTGGAGTAAATAACACTCTTAAGACTTCAGACCTACCTAGCTAACAGAAACACTCTTTCTGACCTTTCAATACCTTTCACCTAAGCTTGAGACATAATGCAAAATCTGCTCCTCAAGGACAAGCCATACGTTTCCAGTGCTCTCTCAAGAGCTCTAAATTTGCTAACCCATGAATCATGCTGGTGTACATTTTGGTCTTGCCAGAAAGAAACCTAACACATTCTTCATCCAGGGGCAGAACCTGCTGTGGCTACTCAAGTTACCTCCTGGGTTAGACAATGTTTAGAAATGATGCATTTACCATAGAAAACAACATGACAAATATTATGAAAGATTAAGAAAATAATAATATTTTTACATCTGGTTATATAATGAGCACATCACAACCATATTTTGACCAAAACTATGTATCTGGTACTAAGCATAACACAAAGGAAGGGGCGTCTTAACCAAAACCCATGCTCTACATCATAGGATTTTTTGTCTCTAGTAGCAAAACTTTAGAACACATTTTCAAGGAGGCAAATGGAAACTGATATTTCTGCTTATTTGCAACTATTGTATAGATTATCTGTGACACTTTATACAGGGCCCTGTTAGTTTTGTCCCTGCTGTAAACTTTTCTCATAATGACAGTCAGCTTCCTAGCAGTTCATGGGGAACCAAGAGCTCTGTGAAACATTTCTATTTATTTCTGCATCCCCAAAAATGTAGGAATTTCTGGTACTCAGTGACAACAATACCACTGATTACCAGCTTTCCTGTTAGATCCAGAAAGAAAACAGTAAGGAATCAGGCAGCCAGAGTCCAAGACAGGGCAGATGTAAAGAGACAAACACAGGATAGATTTTAGGAACAAGCTATTGCATTTCTACAGGTCAAATTCTGGGTAAATTTAGAAGTAACAATGAAAAAAAAAAAAGAAAAAAATTATAAAAAAAAAAGAAAAAAAAAACCAACAACCAACAAACCACAAGAAAAATCTACTGAAATCTAGTCCAGATTTGAACAGGTGAGACTGATTTTGTCTTCTACCAATAACTGTGTATTTGACAGTTTATCTGACACCACCACCCACTAGCAGCACAGCATGCTGTCAAAACAAACAAAGTGGTATACAACATAAGGTGTGCTGCCATTAGAGCAGCCATTATAGCAAGCAAGGAAAATCTGCATTTCCTCATTATTCGCTCTTTCACTCAGAGACCTCAGCCAATGTGTGGGTAGCTCAAGTGGTAAGGTTCTCAATCATCTCACATCCCATCAATCTCACATCATGCAACACATAGTGCCCTTCCTTGGAGAGAGAAAAAAAAAAAAAAGCCTTAATAGGGTGTCATACTGTTTATTTCAGCATAAAGACTAATTGCTACTATTTTTACATCCCAGCTTCTCCTACAGTTTGTGGCCTTTGGACTCCTTAAGTGCAACAGAAAACAGTGCTGTTTCCTGCATGTGGCTGGCGAATCTAAGCATTGTTTTGTTGAGCCGTGAGATCTCCTTGCTTCTAACCAAGAGCAAATGTGGTTTTATGTGGAAATGAGAACTGTCCATATCAAAGAATTATAATCTTCAGCATAAGTTTCAGTGATGACTGTGTTTCCCTTGTGCTTTGTGCTTGTAACATGATGTGCTGAAATATCTTCCGAGAGGTATTTGTATGTAAGTTTTCTTGGGCTTGTCTGCTTCTGGACATTGTTCTCCATTTGTAATATGTCTCTGTTTTGCATTATGTAGACAAACATCCTTAATGTCCCTTGCTTTCTTTTGATAAACGTGGCTCCCAGTGTCCAAAATTCATGTGTAAGGTGAGGCTGGCACACAAATATAGCCCAGACTTTCCACTGAAACAAATTAGGATATTTTGCTTACACTCTATTTTTGCAAGATTTTGAATTATTTAAGACAGAATTTTCAGGGTCAGGCTGATTCCTTTTTGCTGGAAAATCTCAGTCAAAATGGGCTATTTCTAAACCTTCATGAAACAAACATTTTTTGATTTTGAAAACTCATGTCTTTATTTTATTCCTATTTTGGAAGTTCTAGCAGCAACTTAAAAATTGGCAAGGAGATAGCCTTTGAGTCATCATAGCACATTTTGTTATCTATGTGAAAATATGCTGCAATAGGGTCAGTTACAAAGTTGTAAGGAATTGCAGGTCACATACAGGCAGCAGCCACTTCCTAGATCTGAAAAGCTGAAATATCTGAAGTTTATGTCAAACTCTCTGAGCACTTAACGCTGACCAGTCATTAACAATCAATCCCTGAGGAGTGACTGAGCGTCCTGGGCCTTGTAACTGATTTCATATCTCAGAGCTTTGGTGCATACTGCATCCTAGGGCTATGGAGCCAAAATGTAAATCTCCCTGTAATCATGGCCTTAGCTTCAGTTGCAGGCAACAGCTGAGGTGTGGACAATGTGTCAGAAGAAGTATAGCAGTGATCTGCTGCATAAAAGGGACAACTTCTGAAAGCCATCCATACAGTAGTCAACACAGAGGATGACGATGTCCTAGTCCTCAATTAGTGTAGCCACTTAACCCAAGCAGCAGAGGATTCTCCGATGGGATGTTAGGGTTATGATCCTGCTGATTAAGCAGACACACACCCATGGCACACCATGCGCTGTCAGCTTGCCGTGTTTAACAAATGAGGGAATTTAATAGCCTAAACCAACAGGTACAAGCAAAAGGTCAAAATCAATCCAAACCAGAACACCCTCTTCAGCTCAGCAGAAAACCCTACAGGTAGAAAATGGGAGAAATATTCAAGGCATAAAATTAAGAGCTCCCTGTGGGTATGGGGAAAGTCTTAAAATTCAAGCTTCAGTTTATTTCATATGCCACTGTTTAAAATATTATAATTAATATTAACTGTATTACAGGGGACATTATCCATTACAAATGATACAAACATGTGACTGGGGCCTTTCCTGGCCATGATCCACATTTTCAGCATGTGTACCCATGTGAAAAGAGGAATTGAACTCTGCAGCCCCGTCTCTGAAGGGGCCCAAATGCACTTGCTAATGAAGCGTGGGCTGTTTGAACGTGATTCCATGGAGTACAGCAGGAAAATATCAGCAGTAGGGTCAAGCAGAAATGAGCTCTTCTTCCAAGGGCTTCCCCACTCTGAAACACACTTTGCAGAAGCTTCCTCCACCCCTAGAGTGCAGCTTCCTACAGGCAGACTCGATTCTGTGTCCCTATGAATGACAGATGTGTGCATACAGAGGAGAGGAGCACAGATGAGAAGAGTGTGTTAGTTTGTACAGAACTTTGCTCTCAAGAGCATGCTTCACGTTGAGGAGTAGATAATTCTAGAGTTGCCAGTCATGATCTGAGCTTTATTTTACAAGTATTGTACAACTGTTTTTTAAAGCAACAATCTCACTGCTGGGAAGCTCACACTTACTGTATTAACAAGCACCTTGTTTATACCCGATGCATATTTCATCTATTTCTAGTGAATAACTAGTTCATCCCAAAGTTTTCCATCCTTTCTTGCAAACATCAGGTCATGAGTATTGAAAATGCAGTAGAAGGAGAAAAGATAAGACAACTTAGCAGATAAGACAACTTCAGATAGATCTTCAGAGAAATAAGCAGCAGCAAGTCAAGACTGGAGTCAGAGACATGTTAAGGGGAAGCCCTGTCCATACTGGAGCATGGTTTTTATCTCACCAGCACCAAAGTTCTGGATGCAGATTACATTTTTTAAGATCAGAAAGCAGTGCTGTCTAACCTCTTACAGAGCTGAGGTGTAGGTGCATTGGTACAGGAACAGTGGGGACAGAGAAGCTGTGTAAAAAGCAAAACAAACCAGGAGCTGATAGGAATTATAGTGCCCAGCTGTGAACGGTATTATATATTGAAGATAGATTAATTATGAAATAAGGCATTTATAGTCCATTTTTCTAAGACTGTTTTCTTCAAATGATGCCAGTTGTAATTCAGAATAGGCAAACACCAATTTTTCTGCTACTGGAGTGACATAAGGGTTTCCACTGGTAAGAAAAATGTTCCTGTACCCCAAGAGTGCTATGACATGTTTATTTGTCTTCCTAATGCCACTGACAAGTTTTCAGAGACTGCAACGCCTTGGAATTTCCTGGCTGGCTCCATTTCAGACTCCACACCAGGCTTTAGTCCAAGGCATAACTATTCTGAAGAAATTTACTTATTCTTGTACTAGTGAAGCAAGATACCACTTAGAAATGCTTGATGTGTTTTCCAAATCACTGCTACAGTTTGAAAGCTGGGGAAGCAAGAGAAAAAGAGCTTTTCAGAACCCTAAAAACCACATTAAGTTCAAACCACCACCAGCTGCACATAGTACAGGGTGATAGGTCATAGTACAGGGCCTATAGGGATGCTGCGGAGGGACTCTTCGTCAGGGACTGTAGTGACAGGACAAGGGGTAACGGGTTAAAACTTAAACAGGGGAAGTTTAGATTGGATATAAGGAGGAAATTCTTTCCTGTTAGGGTGGTGAGGCGCTGGAATGGGTTGCCCAGGGAGGTTGTGAGTGCTCCATCCCTGGCAGTGTTCAAGGCCAGGTTGGGTGAAGCCTTGGGTGGGATGGTTTAATGTGAGGTGTCCCTGCCTGTGGCATGGGGGCTGGAACTAGATGATCTTGAGGTCCTTTCCAACCCTAACTATTCTATTCTATAATTTCCTAAGGATACTCTGTCTGTTACGTGAACCTTAAGCATGAAGACCCAATGACTCATGATAGCAGAAAAATACCCAGGCATTTGATAAAAGAAAAAATGCAAGCAAAACTATGTCCAAGCTCTTTCTTTCTACAGATTTTTAAATAACTACATTGACACAAAAAATAATTAATATCATTTTAGCAAATTATATAATGTAATTAAGTAAACTGTTTGCTGGTTTATGCATTAATTCACTGTAGATTAAAGAAAGGAAATCCACCAACTCCTCCTCAATTCTAATAAAAGCTCATTTTACCTATAGCTGTAATGGTTGTAGTATCACTGAAGTGACATAACTCACTGTTATCATTAGTGAAGTAAAGACTCCCTGAAAACTGAATCCTGGTCAAAGCTGTTAACACAGTATTTATGCAACTGACAAATGAAACAGATTTTCTCCGTCATAGCACCATTCTCATTCTAGGCGCAGTTAAGTGCCATAAGAATAATTATTTCTGGGGGAGGGGGGCTTGAGGGGGTGTTAAGCATGAGAATCAGCAGTCACAATGTACCTTGCCAGGGTTAAAGTAGATCTGAAGAGTGTTTGGAGAAGTATTTCCTAGCAAAGTGTGAAGAGTCCATTGCACTGGGAGAATTTAGCTGGCTGTAGTCCAGCTCTCGTCACAGTAACAAACCCTAAAGTGCTTTTACAGCTATTCCAGATGTCCTTCGGCAGCATTTATCAAAGCAATACAGCTGCCAGTGCTGCAAGAGCAACCTAAAACCCCACAATTTCAAAACACCATCTTCCTCGGGATGCAGAAGTCCCAGCCTGTATCCTTGCGTTCTCCTGACATTATAAAGTCAGTTTTCCTACAGACTCTCTTCTGGCGAGCGCGAAGTACAAACCAGCGCAGGCAGCAGTAAACACTTGATAAAACAACAACCGGGATATTTTTTTCCCTTTGTTTAATGTTTTTATTTCCCCAAGTGCAGCTGACGCCCCTGGGGACCTGACACCCTCTGTAATCATCGCCTGAGCCTTAAAGCCAGCCGTGGGAATGAGCCACCCCCTGCCCCACCGCTCCCCGGCCCCGCGCCGTCCAGCCGAGATCGGCCCGACCCCGAGCGCTGGAGTGATGCCCCGAGGAAGGCCGGAGGATGCCCGGGGACGGCGCCGCCCCCCGAACCTACCTGAGATGCCGCCCCCGACCACGACCACGTCGTATCTCCCGGCCATGTCGCTGCGCACAGTCCTCGCCCCGGTCTCCATGCTGCCCTTCCGCGGCGGCAGCAAAAGCTCCGACCCGCCTGTAGCGGGTGGACGGCACCGCGCCGTCCCGCCCGCCCCGGCCCCGCCCCTGGGCGGTAACCAGAGGCACCTCCACCAATGGGATCTGGTCGGGTCGGAGGGTGGAGGGGGGTCGGGGTGGGGGAGTAACCCTTAGCCACGCCTCTCCGGTGCTCCCGACTCGCCCGGCACAGCCCAGCCTGACGGGGCGGTGTGAGACCCCTGCGGAGGCGGAGGGCAGCTGGACGCTGCGTCCGAGTGCATGTTGTGTGTGGGCCCTGCTCGGTACCGGTCTGCCATGGGTCCACGAGAAGGTGACAGGATGTAGATGGGTGACAAAAGATGCCTGTTGCGGGATGCGGCAGACGTAGCAGCCTGCACTCACGAACCCTTGTTTATTTACTGAGATTTATAAAACATGCTAGCAGTGAGTGCGCGAGAGGAGCAGAACCATGGAGCTAGTGTGTCAATGGCTACAGCTATATACAAGCTCCACCTTGCACTAGAATCAAGTTTCATTCTGTCCATGACCTGGGGAATGAAGGGTTAACATTTGCATGACAGTATCTTCCCAAAGATGATGCCTGAAATAATAACTGGTTGTCAAACACCAATTTTATTTGCACTTACTACTATTACTGCTGTGAAATACATGAAATATATAAAGCTACACTCCAGGTTTGAAGATCTAAGGCCTTGATAGAATCATAAAATGATTTGGGTTCGAAGGAACATTTAAGATCACCTGGTTCCAATGTCCTGCCATGAACAGGGGACACCTTCCACTAGACCATGTTGTTCAATACATGGTGTATATGGTGGTTCTGACTTTTCTTCCTTTTTCATGCATTTTACAGCTCATACAGTTTTTATTGCCAAAGTGTAAATGTCATCTCTGTGAAGCTAAGCAGAAAAAATAGAGAGCCTGTCCATCCCCTTCCAAGTAAGCACAGAAGACCTTTACAATTTACACAGTTGCAGAAAATCCTAATGCCACTTCATGTTAAATATTGATACAAGTTCTGAGAGTTGCCCAATTCTGCAATCATATTCCATACCTGGCTGTGACCAAAGGAGAGAATGAGCACAATACTTCACAGGCAGGGGCTTCAGAAATGCCTTGGCTTTCTTACAGTGGGAAAAATTAGGGCTTCTGGTGTATGATAATTGTGACAAATGAGCAAGGGTCACTGGAGTGGGTCCAGAGGAAGGCCACAGATACTATCAGAAGGATGGAGCACCTCCCCTATGAGGACAGGCTGAGAGCTGGGGTTGTTCAGCCTGGAAAATAGAATGCTCCAAGGAGACCTTATTGCAGTGTTCCAGTACTTAAAGGGGGCTTATAAGAAAGATGAGGAGAGACTTTTTAATAGGGTCAGTAGTGACAGGACAAGGATTAATGTTTTTAAACTAAAAGAGGGCATGTTCAGACTACATGTAAGGAAGATTATTTTTTTCTTTTGGATGAGGTGGTGAAATACTGGAACAGATTGACCAGACAGGTGGTAGATTTCCCATCCTTGGAAGTGTTCAGGGTCGGGTTGGATGGGGCTTTGGTCATCCTGATCTAGTGGAAGGTGTCCCTGCTCACTGCAGGGAAGTTGAGCTAGATGACCTTTAAAGGTCCCTTCCAACCCAACCCATTCTATCAATCTAGGACAGCAGCGACTGAATGTAGAAACATCTATGAAATCACTAAGCAACAGTATGAGAGCCAGAATAATCAATCTTCCTCCAAAAACAAGCAGGTACTTTATGAAGTAAGGTACGTGTGCAGTGCTAATTAAGTGTGTTGTGCTAGCGCAGACACACAAGTGCCAGGTGCTATAGCAAATAAAAAGAACAAGGTCCTTACTGCTCTGAGAGATTGTCTGCTGACACAGAGGCTCATTATCACTGAGACTGCTGCTGTTTGCACGCTAAAGTGAGCAAAAAGGGGCCACTCCAAGACTGTGAGAGGGATATGTATTCTGAAGCAGAAAATGTAATGTACCAACTGCTGTTTGTGCTTATTTGGCATAAAAAAAGTCTTTGCTTCTGGAAGCTGGTAAGGATACCTGCTCCCACAGCTCGGCTGGCCCCAGTGAGCAGGTCACAGGGAATCTGATGAATAAAAAGCTTCACCAAGGGGCACCTCTCTGTCCTGGGTTCAGCTGTAACATTTAAAGGTTACAATATAAATGTTACGTTATATGTAACAATATAATGTTACAATGAATGTTACAAATGATACAATAAATGTTACAAATGTTACAAAAATGTTACAATGTAAATGTTACAAAATAAAGTTGTTATTTTTCTCCTTAGCAGCTGGTGCAGTGCTGTGTTTTTGCCTTTAGTCTGAGAACAATGCTTATACCATGACACTCCCTCATGATCCAGATGCCAAGTTCAGAGGAAAATGGCAAAAACATCCTCTGTGATAGCAACAGGAAACTTGTGTGTGTGTAGATAACTTGCTGATAGATAAACTTGCAAAAAAATCTCTACTGCTAAAAGGAGCTGCCACAGGCTTAATAAAAAGCAATGGAGATTGAAGTAATTTTGCCTAAAGCAGCTCTAACAATGAAAGATGACATCAAAAGATGAATTGTACACATTGTGGTTGCCTCAAAACTTGGAGTAAAGACCAAAAAAATGCCTAAGGGGTTACCAAGGATTATCTTGGGCATTAGCATCCTCCAGGATAGCAATGCCTGTCAGAACTGCATAACTGCTAAGCCTTTAGCAGCTGTATGTACAAATAAGAGACCTCAGAATAATTCTACCTTAGCTCACACAGATCTGCAGACACGCAGAATTTGGGAAAAAAACAAACACCACAACCAAGCAGATGCTGAAGCCTCACTTGAGAACAATGGGTTGAATGGGTTGAGAACAATGGGAGATGATCATGGAGATTTTGTCAGCATCTCAGCTGGGTCTATCAGAGTTTTTGCTAAGGACTTGCTGAAAGTGCAAGAAGAAGGGAAGGAAGATGCAAGAAGAAGGGGAGGGAGGAAGAAAGTGATGTGTCATATTGACAGTGATCCTCCTTTTCTAAACATTATGACTGCATTTTAAAAGAGAAATTTGAATCATGTTCAGAAATCAACAGAAGATAAAGGGGTGTCAATCTTTACAGTAAATGAAACTTTATTCCAAATAGATACATTTTATTCAAAAAGAAATTGTTGCTCAGAACAGAGGGTTGAGTAAGAAATGCTCACCAATGTGTCCTTATCTTTATGCACCATAAAAAACCCAGGGGCAACACTGAAGGGTGAACATCAGAAGCTACTGTTGCTGAAACCATTTCCCAGCAGCCTGCCTAGCTGATTTATGTCTGCTTCAGTGAATGCATTGTAGTAATAATTTGCTGAGCTTGCAAAATGTGTAAGGTTATTAATGTGAAGGTATAGAAAGTCACAGGACTGACATGGACTTTTGCGTTTATCAGGAAAAAAAAAAAACATGAAAATTACTGAGAAATGCAGTTGAACACTCCAAGCAAATCTTTCACTTGAGATCACAGCTATATCAGCAACAATGAAATTTTTCCAAGAATGTGCAAAAAACCCCATCAATTTCTTGATCATAGAACATGAAGAATAATATCCAAAGATGTCATCACCGAGTTCTTCATTGTATTGCAAGTGGTTTGCTTTCAGTTTCACCAACTGCTGATGTGAAGAAGTCAAACTTCACGGGTCATCTCATCAGTAGTCACAGCTACATGTTATTTTATGTCTGCTCAGTATCCCAGATGCTGAGTGAAATTGGTCATAATCATGGTGGAAGACACATATGTTTTCCACCTTGTCCTGATTTCACTGTTTTCCCAATGCACCTAAAAATTGGAATACAAACATATGGAAAATCTCTGACATTAAAATAAAAAGTTTTCATTAAAATAAAAAAAAATACCTCTTGCACATTTGTGTATAGAGTATAATTTTTTAGTTTGGTTTTTTTTTTTTCTAATGAATGCATTTTGACAAATAACTAGAACCTAAGTGTTGTAAAGCAAGAATACATTATCACTAGCAGACTAATTTTCATTATTAAGGCCATAATTATAACCACTTAGCAACCTCTAAAGTCACATAATTCTTGTATTTTAAGGATATCAACAGAGCTTATCTGAAATATCCTAGATTATGTGCATTCTTAAGTGGTACCACCAGCTGAAATCTCTGCCATTAACTCATCATCTGTGTTGATTAGCACTCCACTGTTCAGGCACAAAGATGAGCTTTCCAGAGAATATCAGAGCCTTTTGCGAAGTTTGATTCACATAAATTTACATTCACACACACACTGGTAATTACATGCTTAGTACTCTGGGCTACATCAAGCTGAAATATGAAAAACTGTGAAAAACAACACAAACTCTTCCAAACATCACATCAAACTCAGTAGTTCTGTTGGGAGTCCGCTTGTTGGACAGCAGTGTGCATGGTATGGAGTAAATTCAAACCTCAGCTGTAGGTGGAGCTTAAATTAAATAAATCCGTCAGGTTGCTTATTTCTACTAATAGTTTCAGTTCCAATATAAGCTTCAATATGAAGTCAGTATGTGGGAGAGACTGCAAGGAAGGTCCAGAAAGAGGGCTTAAAGTTTTGCTCAGTCTTCTGGAGCTTCTTTCTTCCACCTTCATGGGGGAAGACCTTGCCAGGCCACATGTGTGGTGCTTTCATTGCACAACAGAAGGAGTAAGCTGGAGGCAAAGTGGTCATGCAAACTGTTCAGAGCATGGGGGCAGGTTCAAAAGGAATCTTAGAATCATAGAACAGTTAGAGTTGGAAGAGACCTTAAAGATCATCCAGCTCCAATCCCCCTGCTACGGGCTGGGACACCCTCCACTAGACCAGGTTGCACAAAACACCATCCAGCCTAGCCTTGAACACTTCCAGGGGTGGGGCAACCACAGCTCCTCCGAGTAGCCTGTTCCAGTGTCTCATCACCCACACAGTAAAGAATTTCTTCCTAATGTCTAATCTAAATCTACTCTCTTTCAGTTTAAAGCCATTCCCACTTGTTCTATCACTACTTGCTCTTGTAAAAATTCTTTCTCCTGACTTTTTGTAGGCCCCTTTTAGGTACTGGGAGACTGTTATAAAGTCTCCCCTGAGCATTCCCTTCTCTAGGCTGAAAACCCCAACTAGCTCAGCCTGTCTTCGTATAATAGGTTCTCCAGGCCTCTGATCATCTTTGTGGCCTTCCTGTAGTCTCAGTCCAACAGATCCACATCCCTCTTGCACTGGGTGCCCCAGAGATGAATCCAGTACTCCAGGTGAGGTCTCATGACAGCAGAGTAGAGGGGGAGAATCACCTCCTTTGACCTGCTGGTCACGCTCCTTTTGATGCAGCCCAGCATACAGCACTGGCCCACCTCTCAAGCCAGCCGAGGATGGCATCCCTTCCCTCCAGCATGTTAACAGCACCACACAGCTTGGTGTTGTCCGCAAAGCTGCTGAGGGTGTGCTAAATCCCACTGTCCATGTCACCAACAAACATATTGAGCAGCACCAGTCCCAATAGCAAACCCTGAGCTGCCCTTATAGCTGCCAGTGGGAGATGTCTGCAGGAGTCTTGACCAAAAGGCACGCAAAGACCCCAGGCAGGTGTGCAGGTGCCGGTGAGGGGCAGCCACTAGTGGAGCAGCCTTCACCTCTGAAAACAGGGAGAAATTTCTGAATATTTCCTCCTGGACTCAGCCCTCAGCAGGTATGGGTTTAACATTCAGCCTCTGTATTTTAGGTCTCTGATTCTGCCACTGTGTACCAGATTTACACTACGGTATTTCTGAGTGAGTATTAAATTGACTTTATTCCATTCTTAGCTTGGCAGCTCCTGGTGATTTGCCCAACCTCACTTTTCAGGCTTTAGATACCATGTGAATGCAAGTTCCCTCTGACCTTTGGAGGGGAGACTGCTGGTATTACACAATGTATGCTCCAGTTGGTGGACAGGACTTCATGTAATGATCTGAACTTTGCTCATGTTCTTAAAAGCATGTGAGAGAGATTTACACTGTGCAGTGCCATTGCCGCTATCAATTATTCTATATGCCCTTCACCACACTCACATGATCAGATATTTTTTTATGCATTGGGTTTTGCAATGCACTTTCAGTAATATTAACAAAACGTTCCTTTAATTACCAGCTCCATAAAGAAAGGGGTTTGTGTATAGCTCATGGATTGCTGGTATCACCTGAGATTAGATCAAAGCTTGTATTAGAGATAACAATCTCAACATGATAGTACAGTTGGAGAACAAGTATTGGTTATAGATCACAAAGCTTGGCTGCAGTTTGAACAAGATTTTAAGAGCAAAGCAGCCATTATAGGAATATAGGGAGACCAGTGGAGATCATTAGTGGGGACAGTTAAATACCAAAGAAGTACAATAAGATCTGATTTGAGAGTAAGAAAAAGCCTGGTGGAAATGACAGGTGGAATAAAGAATCCAGTTACAGCCATCAAATTCCAGCCTTTGATACAATAACAAAAAAATCAAATAGCTTTACTAAAAGTAGGTAAAAGAAATTTGTCATGCCATCTCACTGTCTGTCAGGTAAAAAAGTGAGTTGCAAACCTATAGAAAGCATTCAAAAGGAAATAAAGGCTGTTTTCCTTTGGAAATCCTGTACAGGATGCAATCAGCTGGAGCCATGTGGACAGCCTCATCTCTCTTCTAGATTAATGACTACTTCACTGAATACCTAAAACCCTCAACACCCCTCTTGAGAAGCCAATTTACTGGAGGGGTTTGGGAGATGAGCAAACCTTTCTGCCAGCCCTCCTCTCCCTGTGCAGCAAACCCGGCACTTTGTAATTGGACCCATTCCTAAGTACCACCAGGTAGAAATCAGTCACACAGACACATTTCCCCATCTCTGTCAGGAAGCTGAGTTGGGGACAGAAACGCTCATTTCCAAGGTGCTGTTTCTTCTTTTTCTGAAAAGTCCTGGACTGGAAATTGCCCTGTAGATTCAGCATGCTTTCTAGTGTGACCTGAGGAATGACATACTTGGATTAAATAAATAATATTCATTGCCTATTTTCCTAATTGCAAACCCAAATAGAGAATTTGAGGTCCTAACATCATGCTCCTCCCCCAGACTTAGAGAGAAGTGCAGCATGTTTCCTCACATAATTACTGGAATTTATGTAACAATTTAGAAATTAAATTTATATAACCATTAGAAATTGGACAAAACAATGAATTAGCAGATTTTGTAATGAAGAACTGTGAATAAATTCATTAAAGTCATGAGAATTGTTCGTAGTTTTTCTTGAGCTCTGCTGTAACTATGTTATCTCAGCAGTGTTCATGATTAGTCACTATCATGTATCTGGGATACTATTGATTACGTCTGTTACATGCAATTTAGCAACATGTTAAACATTTTGTCTGCTTCAGAGAAAAAATATCTTAATCTGGCTCTAGATTAAAAAAAAAACAAACCAAAGTGAACAGAAATTAATCTCTCATCAAGGTTAATATGGCAATGTGCTTCCAGTTAAAGAAAAAAGACTGACTGAGCCCTGTGATGATATCCATCAACATCACTTAACACAGTTTCTCAAAGGTCTGTTTAGCAGTAGTCACTGCCAACTTTGAAAAGATAGTCTCAGAAGGCAGATGGAAGTGCCTGGCTATGCACGCCTTCTTGATTAATAAATAGGTATGCAGCCTTGCTGCATTTAACTATACACCCCAGACAGTGTGAGTCTGCAGGGCCTCACAGGGTTATATATGATACAGGCAGAGCAAAGCAATGAAAGTTCAATTTATAGTGTCTGAGCAGCAGAGAGGAAGGATAGGAAAATTGTTCTCAAACATGAGTTGCTCGCTGCTTGCCTCAGCAGCGCTAATTTACCTACAGCCAAAATGCCAAGCACAGATGTAAGTATAATCTACAGCAGCAGGAGGTAGCTGTATTTATATTCTGCTTACGTCTTTGGCACACACTGCAAGTACAGTATGGGACCTCTAGCACCAGTGCAGGTGCCTGGTCAGGGTAATGCAGTCCTTGGTGTCACCATATGACCAGACTATGAATCTGTGCATCCATCCATAGAGTTGGAAATGAGGGGGGCAGCAGCATTCAGCTTTGCAGGTACCTTGTGCTCCTGAGTCGTTACAAAAATGCATTGCCTGTCGTCTCTTTTCTTAATGGGTCATTTAAGAGATAGGGCAATTAGTGCAATTTTCTGAATATTTTTGTGAATTTCTTAAAGAGCTGTAAAAATGGTTTTCATTCTTGTGAGCAGGCGTCATTATGAGTTCGATCTTCATCTTACACCTATGGAAAGAGTACTGAGGGAAAACCACACATGGGAGTGTATGTTTACTTTTTGTTCAAAGCAGGAGAGAAAAAGTCACCTGATGCTAGCCTGGACAGGCATGGGTATGGCTCCACCAGCAATGTCCAACAAGGCTACTTCTCATGGTAAAACCCTCTGCTCACCAGTCTGAGGAGCCATTGCCAGAGGAAGCAGCAGGGACAGGAGACTGCGTCTTCACTCTGGGGTGACATGATGACTACACCAGCTTTCGGAAGTGGAGACATATGGCCAGGAGGAGGGATTCACAGCACCTTCACTTCTGCGTTTGCAGTGTATTAAAAAGGCACTAGAAGAAAGACGGTTCCTCCAAAGACTGAATTCTGCCCCTTCTGAGGAAGCTTGTCACTTCTCGCAGATTTCAGAGCCTGAAGGTGACAGCAACAGGCTGAAGTGCCCAGCCAAGCCAGAAGGGGCAAGGACCATCAGCAAGCAGTCTGACTATGGATCTCACTTGATATTTTTCAGTACCCTAATTTCCTTTTCTGCACTTTCTCTCTTGTCTGCATGACAGAGTCATGTGGGACCAGTTCCTGCAGCTCCGTCAGCCTCTAGTAATTTGGGTGCACACACTGGTGCTGCTTGCCTTATCTAATGCAATGCCTCAGTGTGAAGACTATTTCTACATATCAACTGTACAATGCTTAAGCAAGCATGCATCTTATTTGGTGCTCTTTGGAGTTTTACTTCTGGTAGGTTTTAGTTTTACGATTTTGAATGTCATAGAGCTATTAAAAGGAACCTACATCACTAAACAACTTGTTGCGTTTGCTGTTTAGTGCGAAAGACTTTCTGAACTGTGGGAGCTTCCTGTATGTGAGGTTTTATATTTGCTTGAACTTTTCAGCTGAAGGACATTTAGTGTTTGCAGGTGTTGAAGGTTACACAGTGGTGAATCACTGAGTCTTTTGGAAGGATAATTTTACCTTCTCTGCAATTTCACTGGCTATCAAATATATTTCTAAGGACATAATACCCAGTTATATTTTTTTTTCCTGAGAAAACATTTATGTGATGAGGGAATGACTATCAACAAGATATTCCTAGAAAGGGAAGGAATAAACAGAATTACAATAAAATATCAGGTCTACAATTCATTCTTACTTGGGCTGAGAGGGAGGATCACCTCCCTAGACCTTCAGGCAATACTCTTCCTAATGTAGCCCAGGACACCATTAGCTTTGTTGGTCACAAGGGCACATTACTGGCTCACGGACAACTTGCTGTCCACCAGGACCCCCAAGTACTTCACAGAGCTATTTTCCAGAGGTCAGCCCCAGACTGTACTGGTGCCTGAGGTTGTTCCTTCCCAGGTGCAATACCCTGCACTTGCTTTTGCTGAATTTCAAAATGCTCCTCTCAGCCTGTCTAGATGCTTCTGAATGGGAGTACAGCACTCGGGGGTATCAGCCACTTGTCCCAGTTTTGTATTATCAGCAAACTTGCTGAGAAAGCACTCTATTCCTTCTCCCAAGTCATTGATGAGTAAATTAAACAATACTGGACCCGGTATTGACTCCCGGGGGACACCACTAGTCACAGGTCTCCAATTAGGCTCTGGGCCCTTGATCACAACCCTCTGAGACCCGCCACTTAGTCAGTTCTCAAGCCACCTCACTGTTAACCTGTTCAGCCCGCACTTCCTGAGCTTGCCTATGGAGATGTCACAGGTGACAGTGTTGAAAGCTTTTCTGAAGTCCTGGTAGAAAACATCCACTGCTCTCCCCTCATCTATCCAGCCAGTTGTCCCATTGTAGAAGGTTAGTTAAGCATGGCTTCACTTTGGTGAATCCATGTTGGCTACTCCTGGTCAACTTCTTGTCTTCCACATGCTTAGAGATGGCCTACAGGGTGAGACATTCTATCACCTTTCCAGGGATTGAGGTGAGGCTGACGGGCCTGTAGTCCCCTGGTTCCTTCTTCTTCCCCTTTTTGAAGACTGGGATGATATTTGCTTTCTTTCAGTCCTCAGGCACCTCTTCTGATTGCTGTGACCTTTTGATGATGACCAAGAGTGACCTAGCAATGATGCCCCCATCAGGGCCCATGCACTTGTAGATGTCGGGTTTGTCCAAATGATCTATAACCCAATCCTCCTCAACCAACAGAAAGACTTCTTTCTGCAGACCTTCTCTCTAGTCTTCTGGGCCAAGGATTCCTAAGGACTGACCTTGGCATTAAGACTGAAGCAAAAAGGTATTCAGTATCCCTACCTTCTCTGTGTCCTATCACCAGCATCCTGCTCCATTCAGTAGCAGGCCCACATTTTCCCTAGTTTTCATTTTATGATTGATGTGTTTGAAGAAGCCTTTCTTGCTGTCCTTGACATCCTTAGCCAGATATAATTCCAAACGGGTCTCACCTCTCCTCATCACTTTTCTGCATACTCTTGACAAATAGCCCTATATTCATCCCAAGCAGCCTGTCCCTGCTTTCACCTCCTGTATATCTCCTGCTTGTGTTTTGCATTTTGACAGGAATTCCTTGTTCATCCAGGTACCCTGATTGCTTGGTGCTTGAAATCTATCTGTGCTTGATTTCTTGCCCCTGGGGGTGCACTGGGTCTTGAGTCTGGAGGAAGTGATCTTGAATATTAAGCATCTCTCTCGCACCACTCCTCCCACTAGGGCCTGTTCCTATGGGATTCTTCCAAGAAGGTCCCAGAAGCTGCCAAAGTAGCTCTCCTGAAGTCCACTGTCGTGATTTTACTTACTGCCCTGCTTCTTTCTTGCATGATACTGAACTCCACGATCTCATGGTCACTGAAGCCCAGGCTGCTCCCGACTTTCACGTCACCAACCAGTCCTTCCTTGTTTGCTAATATGAGGTCCAGCAGCGCATCTCTCCTTACTGGTCTCTCCGTTACTTGTGTCAGAAAGTTACAGCAGTACTTTCCAGGAACCTCCTAGATGGTTTGTTCCTCCAGCAGATGCCATGGTGGCTGAAGTTCCCCATGAGAACCTGTGACTGCAAGGCGCAAATCTGTGAGCAAGCTATGCTTGTTTGCATTTCAAAAGCTACTCTGTTCTAGTTCATACTTGCCATCTCCTCAGACTCTCATTTAAGATGTGCTGATCACATTCAGATCCTTTGGTGACTAATCTGATTGAAAATAATACCATTTATTAAATATAGTTCTATCAGGACTTGCTAGATCCGCTTATTTTTTCTTTTTTCCTGCAGAAGAAAAGTATCTGTTCATGTATTATGCGATGTAATTCAGATACATGGAGAGTAAAACATACTGATTATCTGCATGTGAGGATTTTTCTTATATATCATTCAGTACTATGCAATAAAGCAGAAAATCCTTCTTGATACAAAAGCTTTGGGTATCCTGCCTGCTGCAGTCAGCAGTCAGTGCACATGAGGAGCTGACAGGTTAATATTGCTCAAGAGCAAATGACCATTTGTGTGGAGCAGCCCTGATTGTGACTTGGGAAACTTGTTGCAGTGATCATCCACAGAAAAGGAACAGTCTTGGACAATTTGCCTGTCCAGAATGGCTGCACAGGGGCAGGCTACACTGGGAGACTCGAGCAGAGGAGCAGCTTCAAGGTGCAAGAAGTGATGTGGTCTTCCTTGTTGGTTTTCCCCCTGTCCATCGCCCTGGGCAGGGTATGGTGTTTCTGGTCCTCCTGGGCATATGGCTGAGTCACTTGCTTCCAGACAACTTGTTGCAGACTGTGACCCACTCATTGACAGACCTGGTGGAGCTGCCACAGCACGGGGGTGACGATCTGGTTGCCCACATCTATAGCACCTTGCAGTGCCCATGTCCCCTGCCAGCACCACATTAACCCCCTCAGAGAGGCCCAAGGTCTTCATCCTGTGCTTTCCATGGGGCTTTCCCTCCACCTGTAGTCTAGTAGCTGTGGGCAAGCAAAACAGATTGCAGGCAAGTGCAATGGAGGCGTTGCTGAGTAACAGATCAGCTACCGACCTAAATGGTGTGCTGGCTGCCTAGCTCCTCATTCCCAAGCCTGAGGAAGTAGCTGGGTTTCCTGCTTACATGGCTTCTGCTTAAGCACCCAGGTGGACTAAACAGTTTCAAGCCTCTTGTATGTGGAGAGAAGTTTCTATTTTATTTATTTCTAGGACACCCATAACCAAAGGCATCCGTTATTGTCAGTCCAGATAAGTAGAAAGTGACTTTGAGCACTCTTCATCTCTCTCCATTTCATCTAACAAGGTATCTAGGTTGTTTGTACAGTTCACAGAGAGAGGGGTATATTTAGCACACACAATTTATCCTGCCTAAATTGTATTTACAGGTAAATGTGTGACAGTGTTAGGCAATATAAGTACATTATTGTAAAGCAAATAAAGACCCTTCAGAAGAAGAAAAACTTTCCCTCCAACATCAGCTAGAACTGGAAAGAAAATGATGTGAAACAAATGAGTCCCTGCACAGCATGTAGGGTTGCTGTCTCCATGTTCACTGTCACTTTGTGCCTATAGAGTGATGAGATACATGAGTTCAAGAGACAAAGCTCCTACTTCTATTTTTGTGCACTTCAATCATTCTTTGGCACGTCTTTGATTGGAAAAGGAAGTGCTGAGGTGCTAAGAGAAAATTTCCCTTTCTATCATCCCCAAGGCAGATGTTCTGACTTTATTTGCTCCCTCTGGGAAATTTCCAGTTGAGCCCATCACCAAGTTTGTCTAAATAAATGAAGGCAGACTTTTTAGTTTGAGATATGTGATCAGCTTAGGTAACTATCCAGCTTTCATGCTTCTACTTTCACCTTCATTTTGATAGTTGCCAGCCATCCGGTTGCTAATATTGCAGCACAGAATCTGTCAGACAGATGTATGTCTAACAAACAGTTGGCAGTGATGACTGTAGCCAAAATCTCATTCTTGTTCCCAGATCCTTGCAACAGAGGAACAGTGTGAGTATAAATTCTTTTGTTCATACACACGTGTACACACAAGGTATCCTCAAAGTTCAAGCACACATTAGTCTCTGCTCAGCACCAGTTTGAGGGAATTCAGAATAAACAAAGTCAATGTGCTAAGATTGCTTCCACAGTCCTTTACATCAGAAGACGAGAAATACTTTAAAAATGAAAATGCTAATTCAGAAAATAAAAAGACCATTACAAATGAATCAATGTGTTAAGAAACATAGCATTTAGGCAGCTAACAAATGTGGTTTTTGGCTATCTAGCAGAAATCCATTTCAGAAGGTGGCAGGTATTTTTGAGCACCTGTAAAAGAAGAGAAACAACAAAAAAGAAGGATGTAAGGATGCTTTTCTCTTGTCTAGGATTGCAGCTATGGTGGCATAAATGCAGAAAACATAAAAATCCTGGAGTACTTGTTAAACATGAACTGATCCTTTTATTTCCTAAAAGTAGTTAATTTCTGAATTTTTGTTAGCAGCTGCTGAACATTTTTTTAGCATAGATTATGCAGGAATTAGCTGAACTTATCTCTCATTTCCATGAGCAGCAGGTAGGTACCTGCAACGACTGCTTTAAAAGTTAGTAAGCAAGAAAAACCTGCTTTTTCCTAAACCTTCCCAAAACCTGAAGATCGTATAAGCACAAGCAGAGCTAAAATTGGTGATGCAAAGCTGTAATTTAAATAATGAAGGGCCATAAGGCAGCACGTTTTCTTGTGCAATTTGGCATGCACAGTTCATGGCACAGGCTTTTATCTACACAGGCCTGACTCATAGGCAGCCTGTGGCCACTGCTGTGACTGTACATTGCCATACTTGCAGCGCATGTGCAGATGTGCAGCTGTGATGCATATGTGGGTGAAACTGCTGATGAATCCATTCAAAGTTCCACAAAGCCAGACTTTCTGATAATTTCAACCTTTGAGGCTGATAAAGACCACAATTTTCATGCACCTCTTGCCATTCTCCATCAGATTAAAATGGGATATGAAAGCTGAGACACTACGAAGATGGCTCTTCTCACAGAAGTCAGCATCCACTTTTCTTTCCAGAGACTTAGTAGCTCTAAGCAATGGGTATGGTCCCACTGTGTGCTGGGGAGGAGGAGGCGGATGACTGGCAAAGAGACCTCACACCTCAGAAAGACTCTGCATCTTCTTGTACCTCTTTCTCATCATGCTCCGGAAGTGTTGTTTGGAGCATTTTTTAAGCCCAACAGCCAGTGGATATGATGTTCTCCTTCCCCAACTGCTTCAGCCATCTGACAATTTGTAAGCTGTGAAAAATGATCTCTCCATGGCTAAGCAGTTCCTGTCCAGCTACACATGAATGCAAGGCTGAAGCTGCCTGTTGATGTGTGAAGCCAGATGACCTGCTTTATACACCTCTGATGACCAGAGACGTAAGAAGGTGGCAGACAGAAATCACATGGCCAGTGGTTGCCCCCAAGTCATGGAGTACACATGGTCTTCTTCTCACAAAGTTTCCAGGACTGTGTAAACAATTGTTGAGACAACTGTTGAGACTTAGGAAAAAAGAAAAATATAAAAGAACCCAGCCACCTCCAAAGAAACCCCAAACAACCAAACTGAAAACCAACACAAAACCCCAACCCTGAAACAGAAAGAAAATAGGTAATTCTACTATTTCTTTTGCATTGTTGGCTTATACCAAGGTTTAGCTGCAGCTTCTTTTCTGCAGCTGTGGATAGCAGAAGCTCACTTCTTCACAGTCAGCACAGTCCAAGATTTTAACATGATCATAAGAGCCTGGAACCAAAGTTTTAAAGACAAAGCTTCATAACCCCAAGAGTTTTTGTAGAGTCAGAAGACTTGGCAGTACTTGGCTTTGCAATTCAGTTATACAAAGAATCCAGCAGTTGTAGCAACTTTGAGAAAACATCCCAAATTTTTGGCATGACTCTTAGAAGAGAAATCCTGAGCTTTTAAGGGTTGTTTTCTTTATTTCTGTTTCTTCCCAGTCAGGCCTGAAGCAGCTGGTAGAAAAATATACCATTTCCAGTAGTGCAATTATGATTTCTGTCCAAGCATAATGTAATAATGTATGGCACCCTCAGGAGAAAGCTTCTGGAGACAGGATGTTTTATAACAATTAGAAATATAGATCCTCTTCCACACTTATCCATAATGCTTGTACTAATACTCAGCTGTAATAAATGCTTTCTTTCTTTCTTTCCAGGCCAAAACACAGTCTGGACAATGTATGAAATATTTATACAATATTTGCAACTATGTTATGTAAAATCCACTTAATGTATGGTGTTGGTACTGTAAGACATAGAATGAACTAGATGTTGCTTTCAAGGCAGGGACAGTGTCCTGGGTTCAGGACAGACAAACAGACATGGCTCACACAACAAGCAGAAGGTTATGTCCCAGGGACCACAGCAAGAGCAGGCTCCCAGGCTGTCTGTACACTGCACACATCTCTGTGTTCACTTATTTCCTTGTCTCTTTTCTGTTCCTTGCATAGCGCTAATGATCAGAAGCCTGCCCATGCAACCCCTGCCAGGTTCCACACTCCTCTCCCAGGGTACCGTGATGGAGAAATGACTTGTTCCTGTTCAAAGGCCATTGGGCTGAGATAGAGAACGTGTTCACCTACGCTGATAGAACTCCCTAAAGTGCTGTCACTATTGGCTGGACACCACTGTGCTGCAGGAATTCTCTTCCCAAGCCTCATGAGTTCTGCATAGACCCGAGGAGGAAAGTTCCACAGCCAGTGGAGTGCCTTTCTCAGGGTGTTCCAGCATCCAGGACAGGCATGGTGGCCCATGCACAGGATAAGTACTGCTGGGAAAAGTGAGCCAGAGGTGGAGTTTCACATCTGTTTCTGTTTAAATTCATGAAACACTAAGAGCCACAGAAGTGGAACAAACTTTCTGAGGCTGCTAATCTCATTGGCAGCAGAGCACATTGATGATCTTCTGCGTAATGTTCACCTCCTTTGCTTCAGTGGCATTTAACTGCGGCATTTTGAAAACATGGCAATAAGCAGGAATGTGACAGACTTCATCTGGAAAGAGTTGTCTTTACAAAGATTTAGCCTGCATCATGGTGTTTCCCAAGGGAGTTCATAACCTCAGTTGTATCTGGAGAAAGACAAGAGGGTATGTGCCTGTGTGACAGCCACTGTCACAGCTGAGACACTGCTGGCTTATATGTAGATATTCAGATACAGAACTATAAGCTGGCTGAGAATTAATATCAAGGGCTATAGGTGCTCCTTGTAACAGACTTTGAGGAGTGGATTACAGGCAAAGAAAAGTAACATTCTTATGACCCAACATAGCTAGCTTGAATCCAGTCTCCTGCTTCCTGAACATGAATAAATATCTAAACCCTAGCCACTAATTAATAGTAAGGAAGACATCTAAGCTGAAGCAATAACAATTAGTTATGCAGTCATAGACTGTCACTCCGTTGCCTTTTTGTCTCCAGCTCCTGCTACTTAAGCCCCACGTTTGGGGACAATCTTTTAGTAGCTCACATAACAATAGAACAAGGGTTAATGGTTTTGAACTGAAAGAGGGTAGAATTATATTAGACACTAGTAACAAATTCTTTACTGTGAGGGTAGTGAGACACTGGAACATGTTGCGCAGAGAAATTGTGGCTGCCCCATCCCTGGAAGTGTTCAAGGCCAGGTTAGATGAGGCTGTGAGCAACCTGGTCAAATGGAATGTGTCCCTGCCCATGGCAGGGGAATTGGAACTAGGTGATCTTTCAGGTCCCTTTCAACCCAAAGCATTCTATGATTCTATTATTCTATGATCAGCCTGGACTGTGTGACTCAACGCTTGTCACATTCTGGGATTTCCCTGCTTATTGAGTGGCAGACATGCAAAGTAGACGACACGTCTGTTAATGCTGGATACTTCTAGAAAAGTGAAAGGTACCCCTTGTTTTTCAGAGTCAGGGGAGTTATTTAAAAAATCAGTAAAGTGAAAGGAAAATACACCCTCTGGGAAAACAATAAACATTTTTGGTTGCAACTTAATTTTGGTTGATTATTTCACTCTGGCAGAGTGCTCTGAAGTACCAAATGGAAAGGAAATGTTTTAGATGATTTTCTACGGCTTGGAGCTTTTCTGACCCTGCCTGCCTATTTACTAGATCTTCCTTACATAGGCTGCCTGCCATTTGTACCTGCTACTCAGCAATCTCCCCTTCCCCTCCCCTTTCCTAGAGACACCTGTAACATGCTCACAGTAACTCCTCTATTACCAGCACCTTTGGACACATTCCCTTCTCTATTCCCCTCCTCACACACCTTTAGTCACACTAATCTAGGGGACTTTTTCTGTCTGTGTCTTCACAGACTGGATCAGGGATGGATTAGACCATCCCCTCTCCTGCTGAGTAGACTCCCTGAACGGCCTTAAGGATCCAATTTGTTGAGGGGTGAGTAAGCTCTGAGAAAGGAGGACACTGTCCCAAATAGGGCAGCACCCATGGGATGCCCTGAGTGCTCTGCCTCTAAACTATGTGGGAAAACCTCTCCAGGTCAAACGGCCCAGTTGGTTTTCGGGTAGTTATCTCCTGTGGTAAGCAGCTGCTGAGCAGGCTGCCACCAGGTCTTCTGCCACCTCTAATGGGCTGGCCGGAAAAGCCAAGATATTTGTTTTTCTGATGGGTCACTTATCAGGTGCAAAAGACGTGCTCTGGCATATAAGCACGCAACCCCTTGGCTGATGGATAAGGAATGGAGCTCTATGAGGCTTTTAAAAAGCCGGACACACTTTGCTGCTGTAAGTTTGCTTGCAGCAACCTTTGCTACCAAATGTCTTCTATTTCAAGTTTTCAGGAGATAAAACAGAGTTCTGTGAAAGCTTCAGAAATAGTTCAGTAAAGGCATTGGCATCTCCCTTCACACTTGGATGCCTGTCAGCAAAGCAAACCTCCAGGGCTGTACTGGATCTTTAACAACACTCCTGGTCTTTAAAACTCAAATTAAGATTTTAGACATCAACAAACATGATGCTTTTTCTTTGCTTCTCTTTTTTGTCCCCCAGTGATACTGTTAGCACTCTCAAACTCCTTTCCCAGATGAGCTCTTGCACAGGAACAAATCAGATAAACAAAAATGAAACACAAAATGCCATCATCTCTTTCAAAAGATGTCATAACTTCTGATGCCGAAAGAACTTTGGAAGTGTTTGTGTAAAAGATGTGATGATCTTTTCTCTTTTGGACAATCTCTGGGAACCTGTGTTTTCACGGCTCCTACTGGACAATTCTCTATAGAGACAGCTGTTCTGGGGATATTTCTTAGTTCTGTATCCCACCTAGACCATGGCCTGCTGCACCCTGAAGGCAAATATTCTCTCAAAGGCTGGGCATGACCAGCTTCCAATATAATTGACTCAGCACTGCTCCATCTTAATTGAATAGTTGATTCTTGTAGATAAAAATAATCTGTTTCTGCACTGGACATTATTTTACTGCTTTGATGTGCTCCAAGAAAAACCCTGTGCAGCATGTTTAATGTTAATATAGATTGTCTGGGGATATTTTATGGCTGTTGCATGAGATTTGTACACTCCCACTGATACTCCAAGACCATGAATGCTGAAGTTGATGAGTACTTAGCTGGGTTTGGCTGGAGAAGCAGCACTCCTGCTTTCGGGGGAAAATGGGTGGGTTTGGACATGGGGGCCAGTCATGGCCAAGCTCTGGCTGCTGCAGCACTGCAGAGCCAATGGCAGGGTGCAGCGAGTGGAGAGAGACAATGGGAAGGAAGGAGAGGGGTTTGGAGAAAGACTTGTGGGCAGGGGCTTGAAGCTGCCTGGTTATTTCTGCTTGTTCAGCTTTCAGCGCTGTGAGAAATTAGTGGCTCCCACAGGGAAGGAACAAAGGACCTCTTTTTACCCCCAGATTTCTGTATTTCATCTATGGTCTAATCAACATGGTGTAATCTCATGATTTGAGGTTCCTGATAATGTTTGCTTTGTGTGGAGAGATCTATTTGGGATCTATCAGACATAGATATTAAAAATGGGCATTTCTTTCTCGCATATGTTTTGTGGTCTGATCTGCATATTACTGCAGAGTGGCCAGCTATGTATCACAGGCTATGCTAAACCAACCTACTAGTTAACTGAGAATAAGTAGGCCGTGAAACAAAATTCAGTTCTACATGTCCAATAGACCAAGTTGTTCATGCGAGAGGACAGCAAAATCCATAGAGCTTGGTTAAAGAACAGGAACCTGCTGCGGAAGAGTTAAGAAAAAACACTGGCATGTTAGCTGGTGCACATCTCAAACGCCTCAGCACTATTTCAACAGTTCAGCAAATAGTTGCTCCCTTAACTGTTGAACTGAAGAAAAGTTGAGTTCTCTCATCTTTGCGTTCACACTGGGCATGAAAATTTGGCTGTGATGACCTGTGAGCCTGGTGGGACACCTCTGCTGAACTCAAAGCACATCTGGGTGTCTGCGCTGAGTCTCCACACAATAAACCTCAGGGCATCCGTGGGGCTACTTACTAGCTCATGAGAGCTCAAGGTAAAGAACAGGACAAAGATGACCTGGATTAGATAGTCCTCATCACAGTAAAGTGATGGTGTAGCAACGCTTTCATTAATGAGGATCAGGTTCTTGTGCATGTACTCTCCTCCTCAGCTCTTCTGGTTTGTGCTCCCAAATGGACCGGTCCCTACCTGTGTTGTCAGAACTACAGCCTGACATGACTTGTTTGGCAGGCTGTACAGAAAGTAAACTGATTGCTGTAGCGAAGAATGCCTGATGTCCCACATGCTGTATGCTAATTGTTGCTAATGAACTGCTGAACTAAAAAGGCTTAAACTCCATAATTTGGATCAATGTCCACTATTAATTCATCACTGGACACCATCAATAATTTCAATCTTTGTTAGGCATGAAATTACACTTCTAACCCCTATTTCTCATGTGTGACTTGGATTACCAAGGAAAGGGAGTAATATGGAAAAAAAAACCAAAACCTCTGGCTGACTTTGCCCAAAGCCCAAATGTGCATGTGGTAAATGAATGCAGGAATAAATAAAATATTCCACTTTTGATAGCAGCTTTCACTTTGGTGCATCTTATTTAAGTGTACCTGGCTGGACTGTCTGAAAGGAATATCCAATGGATACCAAAATGTCTGAAGAACATTTGAGATGAGCAACTCACACTGTCCCTTCTCAAGTACTGGTAAGAAGAAAGCAGTATGGGCTTTTAGAGGGATAAAGTTAGTAGGGAAAAAATAAGCACTTGCCTGAGAAGAGCCGTTGGACCAGATCTAGGTGACATTGCCTGAATCTGGCTATAGAGAAGCGATGCTCACTGGTAAGTGGCTGAGGTTACAGTACCGAACCTGCAAGCTCCTGACAGAGTAAGAATATGAATAACTTACTTCCATTGCAGTCTGGTCCCAGGGTTGGAAACTATGCCTCTAAAGGGGTAATTTTAAGATTAGGTCCTTACAAAAAAAACCCCAGATTATCCCTGAGGCTTTAGTTTCTTTCAGACTGATAATTAAAATAGAATAATAGAATGGTTTGTGTTGGAAGGGACCTTACAGTTCATCGAGTTCCACCCCCCTTGCTATGGGTAGGGACACCTTCCTCTAGACCAGGTTGCTCCAAGTCCCGTCCAGCCTGACCTTGAACACTTCCAGAGATGAGGCATCCACAACTTCTCTGCGCAACCCGTTCCAGTGCCTCACCACCCTCATGATAAAGAATTTCTTCCTAATGTCCCATGTAAATCTAAATCTAAATCTAGTCTAACCGAATATAATCTAATCTAAATATGCCACAGACTTTTTGTTGTTTTATGGTTTTGCCCTTTTCATTTACAACAAATGCTCTGTCTCATTCTGAAAAGGCCATTTCTAAACTAGTGAGGTAAGCTGAGCCTTATTTTGGGCCATCTTGTATCCACAGAAACAACATAATTTAAATTAGATGTCTTTTAAGTGCCAAATTTCATTATTTCAGGTGGATGTAGTACTTTATGTTTAATGTTGTTAACAATATGAAAAAGTAAACAACTGTGCAGTATGCACACAAATACCTGAACAGAGCCATGGTGATCAGATCTAAAAAATAATAATAAAAAAGGATTCAGATCTGCCAAGTCTTTAATCCCTTTGTCATATTATCTTTTTCATTATGACCTCCAAAGCCTCCCTTTCTCTCCTGCTATTTTTCGTTTACAATTGAAGTGCAGACCCTGGCACTAAGTGTATGAAAGAAGATGGGGAAAAGAGCCATGTGCTTCACTCTTTGTAAATATAAATTGTGGCAGAGAGCCATTTTTAAGGCGAGGAGATGGTTACAGGCCTACATTACATGAGAGTAAATGAACTCTTACAAGAGTTTAGAACAAAATTGGAAAGATCGAGTCAGCAAAAAATCACTAGTGCAGATGCCCTTAACTTTGCCATTCCTTCTCTGAAATCAAGAGAAGTGTGCATGAGCTGAAAGCACTTTGCTGCACTGAGCCTATTAATGGAACCACAAAATGCCCAGGTCTGTTTCACTGTATCAAGCAGAAAGGGAAAGCAACAATGAACACCAGAGACTGAGATGGAGCAAACAGAATGTAACGGTTCATACAGATGTGATTAGTAGCCAGCTGCTGCCTCTGTTCATCCAGAAAATATTAAATCTGTGGATAAACATCAAATTCTGCATGCATTTTCTGTCTTTTGTTTCCTGAAGATACCGAAGTGTGCCACAGAGGAGAATATATAGCAATAATTATGCTCACAGTGGGCTGGCAAGCAGGAGTTTTTTAACCACACACAACAGTAAAGCTGCAGGGGAGATTTCAGTTTGGAGGCAGGATTGGGCAGTGTGGTGAGTCCTCCCTTCATAAAGGAGGATAATTGCTCATTTCACATCTACAGATGTCCAGGAGCTCTCTTTTATTTTTTGTCCAAAATCTTTCCTCTTCTGTATGGTTCAGATCCTTTTCTCTAAAATGGATGAGGCACAAATGCACCCAATTGTTCTCTGGACTCCACATAACAAGATGTTGCTGCTTTTCAAACAGGTGAAAAACTGTCAATCCTGATATTGCTGAAGATTTGGGAGCTTGAGTAGCAATACTCAGAAACCCCCATAAGGGTCTTAGAGAAACCACATTATGGAATGGGAAATCTGAATGCACAAGACTACCTGTTTATTTATTTATGCAAAAACAGAATTTATAGCCACACTGGTGATCTGTTGGTTCGCTGTGACTGGTTATACAATGATTAGGCAGAGCAACAGATTTCAACCAGAGTGTCAGCATGGGTCTCTCATACCTCTGTTTGGCTATTATACCTAACAGTGAAGACACTGAAACAAATTGTTATTGCCTATGATAAGCAATAAAGTCCTGGGGAAGAACCTCCACATTTGTGAGGGTTTTCAACACTGGCAAGTGAGTGCTTGTACTGGAGCTGTTTATGTGGTGAGTTCTTGCCTTTTACATTTGGGGAAAAATAACTCGGTGTAAAATACTCACAGGCTCCTCTACAGCCATGACTGTATCCTGGATGCCTTTTGTACTAATGCTCTTTCACCTTTTTTTTCTTTTTCTTCTGTCGTGCTTCCAAGACCAGCAAAACTGCAATGCTATTTCCTTGTGGTGCCCAAACTGCTGAAAAGCTCTAAGGTACAGCCACACAGATCTGCTGGAAGCAGGAAATCCAATGGGATTGTAAATAGCATAGCAAACAAATAGGTTTTGTTCTTGAGATGAAGTCTCAGGAGCTCCTGCATTTCATTTCCATAGAAAGATTAATTTAGTGGAAAAATGTTATCCACTCCCCTAGCTGCTCCATGCTCCTTGGTCCTCTAAAGGCTGGGGCTGGGTGGGGTGCAAGCATGGACTTCCTTTTTGCTGCTGGTTTGTAGCCTTTCTTGTAGCCCTGAAGAGCCTGCTGCCGACCAAGAAATGCCTGCAGAGCACAACAGCCTGACAGCATTTCAGACCATCTTGTGTTACAGCTGTTGGAGTATACATATTCCAACTTAGAAATACTCACAGAGTGGGGTTTAGGTTTAACCTAGATTCTCAAATAATGGGAATAGATCATCTTTGCCCAGGTGAGTCAGAAAGATGCAAACCTTCCTTTCCAGTGCAGACTCACCTGTTGGGCTCCTGAGAGGGTGACAGAGTGCATCCAGGGCCCAGGTAGGCAGTGTGTTTACTTTTGGAGACACTTCAGACTGTGACACTTAAAGTTTTGTCACAGTAGTTTTCATAGCTCCTATCTCACACCAGGTGAGTCCCCATGTATGGGCAAGTAAAGCAGAGAGACACAATTTTACCTGTTTTCCAGGTGAGAACTGAGGCCCTCACCTCAGTTGCAGGTGTCCAGGCACTCAGGTCAAACCCCAGCAGAATAGACTTTGCCTAAGGCAACAGGAAGTCTTTGGCAGCGCAGGGACACCACCAACCTTTGTAGCTTTGACCAGATGGGGCCACATGGTTTAAACCAGTGTCCGGAATCTCAGACTGGCTCCAGGCTGCTTTCTTTCTTGGAGCCTTAGTAACAAACTGTGAATTATTGTTAAGAACCACTAAACAACATATGCAAGTTGGGTCTGTAGGGTGGCTTTTGCAGGGCCTTTTGGTGTCTTAAACCAGTGACAATGTCTTCTCATGGGACAGCTCTTGCACATGCTGCTTCCTCCAGCAAGGTGCCTGGGATACCCAGTGCCTGGTAAGCGTTAGGTTTGAGGGGAGAGCGTTTGCTTCAGCAGACCTCTAATTAAACACTACAGCAGCCCCACAACTGTTTTGCCTGTGCTGATTGCCTCTGACAGGAGCTTTCTGTCTGTGTATGACAGCCGTGTATCCCAGTGATGGGCGGCACATACAAATAGATCTACAAATAAATGTCTGTATAATGGGGGGAAAAAGAGGGACACCCCCCCCCCCCCCAGTGCTGCTTCTTCTAAATCTACGTGCATGCTCCCTGGTTTTGGAAAGGTCTATATTTGCCCGGATTTATTTTATCTTTTTTTCTTCCTGTACAGAAAGAAGGTTGCCTGGAGCTCCCCAGCACCGGCTACCGGTCCCGCAGCCCGCGAGAGGGCGGCATCGGCTCAGCAAACCTGCGGGCAGCTCCCCACCCGGGACGGAGCTGGGAAGAGGACCGGAACTCGGGATGGGCTGCCCGCTGCAACTCCGCGCCTTCCTGCGTCCCGCCTGCCGCCTGCATCTCCGGGCATTCCCCTCTGGCACCGAGCGCCGGCTGTTTACAGAGTTCTTCGCATACAGCATGTGCTCAAATGATAAAGAAGGCGCTGCATCCCCTTAATCCCCATTCCTCTCCAAATATAAACCCAGTGGGACAGAAAATAATTATAGAATCACAGAATGGTTTTAGCTGAAAGGAACCTTAGAGATCACCTAGTTCCAACCCACCTGCCACGACCAAGGACACCTTCCTCTAGACCAGGTTGCTCAAAGCCTCATCCAACCTGGCCTTGAACACTTCCAGGAATGGGACAGCCAAAACTTCTCTGGGCAACTTGTTGAAGTGCCTCACCACCCTCATAGTGAAGAATTTATTCCTCATATCTAATCTAAATCTATCCTTTTCCAGTTTAAAGCTAACAATTGCGGGGCTGAAATGTCGACTCTTCTGCTAACACACATTGGGAACTCCCGAAGTCTGTCAGGTCACCCGCGTTTGCAGAGAAAAATGTCCACACGGTTACAAGGGCAGAGCACCGGAGCACAGATTTCAGGGCGATGCGGTGGTAAGTATCCGTGCTCCCATGGCAACCAGCTCTCAGCCGGCTGAGACTGGCGGGAAGATGCTCCACTCACGCCGCCGCGGCGCGGAGAGCCCCGAGCACCCTCCGGTTTTCACATCCTCTGGTTTCTTCGGGTTACAGCAGGGTTTGCTTAGAGCTGGCCGCCTCCAGCAGGCGTATTATACTAGTTTCATCCAGCGGTACCGTGAGCTAATTGCAAATTCAAACGTGCAAAATTTGCCATAAAATGTAAGAAAGTCAAACGATGTTTTCTCTGTACCTTTTTCATTTAGCAAACCCTGCTGCCGGGATTCCTTTTTTTCACCTCTCTCCTGTTGTAAGGAAATAGAAACGGAACTATCCCCATTTTGTTATTCGTTCTGGACAGGGAACCATTTGCTTCTCCACAGACATCTGCCCCTTGATGGTTCTGGCTTTGCAAGGAAAGAAGTCCAGTCTCTCAGCTAATTCCATCTAAAAACGCACTGAATGGAAGGCAATTCACTTTTTTTCTTCTGATTTAGAAGTGCAAACTAAGGACAAAACCCCTCAGATCTTTTTCATCGCTTCTGATTGTTTTGTGTACTAGGAAGATAGCTTGATCTGACTAGCTCAAGGCTGGCACTCCACTGCTTCAGGGTTTGTTCCTTTAAGTGACAGTAGAATCCCTCCCTCTTCCTCACAAAGAGGTTGCATGAATCTGTCTGCTGTGGGTCTGACACAGGGACCCATTTCTTTTTCCTTTCTCCCTGAGGCTGAGCCAGTCCTCCTATTTCCATAAGCTTGTAACATTTCCAGAACACCCCTTGGAAGTGCAGCCCTTCTGCGTTAATGCAGAGGCATGTAGTTTTATTTTAGTTGCTTGATTTTCTATATTTCTATAATTCATATATTCTAAAGCTCTTACATGGTTTCCTTCGTTTTTCTTCTGGTTTCATACCTGCCCAAATTGGGCACGAAAAAGAAAGCTCAGCCTTTGAGTTTAGGTGGTGAACTGTATAATCCTATTGCAAAGAATGACTTGGCAATTTGTAGTGCATCTTTGTGTATACACACACATCCATGCACACACCCCAGGTCTTTTTCACATGCTCTACTTTGCATGTTTTGAGAGGCAAATGGTGTGCTGGTCTAAAAACGAAGCTTTGTAGTCTTTAGTGTCTATGGAAAATCAGCAATATATTAATCAAAAATCTAGGTAGGTCAATACTAGGGAAAACCCTGAGCTGGAAATTAAGAGGGTAGAAAAGGGTAGAAGAATATCCATAGATTTTACTACACTTTCCATTTTTGTTGTGAAACACACGAGTTTTGTTATGGATCATCTGATATTCTTACATGATCCCTGTGTCTATCATTGGCTCACATGGCTAGAAGTTTTCTTTGGTTTAGTGCAAATGCACCATTATACACCATTACACACCATTACACTTAGATAAATGGCTTACAAGATTTTGTTTGCTACAGCCAGCTGCTTTAAACCAGAGGACTATGTGAGTTTTCTTTGAGGACAAAAGAAGGTCATATGTTCCTTTAATTGCAATTGCTCTTTTGAAATGGCACAAACAACCAGGGAATGAACACTGAAATCTTCAATTTCTGATACACAGAAGAGAAAAAGGCACTGGTCTTTCCAGATGTCATAACTAATACTTTTAAATGCTATATCCCTCTCTCATCCAGTTTACAGAAGATTGTTCTAGCACAGAAGCTCTATGATCTAGGGTCAATCAGTTTTTTGACAGATTTATGACTTTGTCATGTTTTAATTTATAATGTTAATATCTGTTGCCTTGGAAGAAATTTGATTTTTCCATGGAAAGGCTCCAACATTAGGGTTTCATACCATTAAAGTCTGAGACTGATTTCAAGGAACTGTGGTTATTTTTATGCTTTAGTTATTTAGATGTTCTTTGGAGATACATACGTGGTAGTAGCACCTGCCTGCCTCGTTGCAGGCATTCACGAGGAAGCACTCATGGCGCGGTTGAGGCATCCCTGAGGAAAAGCATGCAACAAGTAGATAGCAGGGCTCATCAAGGCTCAGCACAAATAATGTCCTGTGTAGAAGGTACAAGAACTCCTCTTCCATTACTACAATTTCCTGATGCGCAGCCATCTTTTATGCATGAAATAAATCGTTGAAAGCTGAAAAGAAGGTAAAAAGCTAGACCAATTCTTGGGCAGATCAGATCTGTGGTGTAGAAGACTGGCCATCTTCAGTCTTGACACTGTGAGGCTGAGAAAAGTAAGCAATTGACCAGGTAATAAAAATATGGAGGCAACACAATTTTTCTCACAGACTTACAATAGCTCACCTCAGTTGTGCCATGCAGTACAGAGTAGGAAAGGGAATATGACACAGCTGGCTGGTTGAAATAAGTATATAACCAGCCTCCTCCAAAACTTCTAACAGAGATGGCAGACTGAAGAGTTTGGGACCAGGGATGTAACTTGCATAAATCCTGTGTGTTCACAACCCAAGCTTTCGGGCTCACTGCAATGTTCAGGCAAAGCCCCATTGCAAAATGCATGGAGAAAGAAAGGCTCCTAGCAAACAGCTACTGAAAAACAATGGTTGTTTTGGGCACTGTCTAGACAGTACTACTGCCTATTAGAGACCTACAAAATTGGGAAGTCCTTTCCCAGGCTAGCAAAGCACATAAGCACACAGTTAATAACATCCAATGTAATAGTCCCAGGGACTCCAATCAAATTAAGCTACGTGCTTACAAGCTCTGTTGAACTGGAACTAGATTGCATTAGCTTGCTTTAACCTCTCCACAGATCACAAACACTAAGCTGAAAACACCTGCCTTAGACAGCTGAAGCTAATAGGGAGGCACAGGAGGAAGTGATGCTCTGGCAGGTGCCTGCTTGGGTGCTTCAGGCTGCTACTGAGCCTGGTGTATGCCTCTGGGTTTTCGGCAGATTGAAGGTGTAATTATGATGGTATACTGTGATTTGGGGAAATGAAGTCAAAATAACCAGAGATCTTGGCCAATCTCTGTTGCCTTTGATGAGGATGCTCCTCACACAGAAAGAGATCTTCTGCCTGTAGAAAGAAAAGGGCATAGAAGGATCTGTCAGCAGTACCCAACAATCTTATGAGAGGTGACCTGAGTCAAATGTAAACTTGCTTATATCCTGGGTTTTTCTCAATTCTCAATTCATTTTTTGACCTGCAGTCAATGGAGCAGCACCTGCTTCTCATGTGGGTGATTTCAGTCCTGTTTTGTCACTTGGGGTTTTCTCACACAAGCAAGGAGCATTATTGAGACTGCCCAAGGTACCCTCCCAGGCTAAAAATACCCTGCCATTGACACTTTTGTTCCCTACATGGACAATGTGCTGGCTTTATAAGTATCTTACTACTTAATATAGTTCTTTTTAATTGCAATAATTATCTGAAACACCAATGGGTGGTGTTGCTGGAACTCTGGTTCCTCAACGCAACAGCAGAGCTCACATGACACATTCTGGGTTTGTCCCATATGGACATCCATCTGTCCTGAGTTCAGCAGTAGCAGTCATTTTTCTCCTTCTTAGTAGCTGGTGAAAAATGGCATGAGCTCCTTGAATGGTATTCTTTTGTGTGAGTAAAATTTAACATACTCAGTACTGGAAACCTGTCAGGGATTGTTGATGGCATCCATTTCGGAATTTTTATAGCTGCATCTAGGGACTTCACTTTCTGGCAAATTGCTGGTATCTGTGAACCATGTTAAAATAGTCAGGTTGAGTTTTTCATACTTAAAGCCTTTAGCTGAGTAAGGACCTGATTACTCTTCAGATAATCTTCATCAGACCACATCTCAATAGGTGTGTGTAGATACTAAAGAGTGATATCTATATCCTTTTTTACAAGAGAGACTCTTAATCATGTAGTGCCTTCACTAGGAGACTGAACATTTCCTTTGGGAAACCTTGGGATGTAAATTAATGTCTCATGGGTACTTGTTTCAAACCAAAGCTCCCCGTATAATGAATAAATACCTCTGAACATTGACTTTTCCATGTTGAAACACAGTCAGTCTCAATACAAGCTGCTAGCATTTCTGTAGTGTTACTCACTATTCTATATTTATCATCTTGTAAGAAGGTTCCTTGTGTGTGACCAATGGACACTCACAGCTGATGAAATCCATCTCCATGACCTACAAAGGGACTTTTCAAGAGTGACCAGAGCCAGCCAACTGCTAACACTTAGCTTTTCTTCCACAGTGTCTGAGTGCTGGGGAGGCTGGGGCTGCTGGAGCTGTGCAGAGCCCAGGGAAACTGGCTGCTGAGTCATAGGCAGACAGCACCTGGGAGAGCCCAGGGCTCATGCCCTGCGCACTGCTCCAGCTCTTCCTGTACTCTGTGCCATAGGAAGGACCTGTTGCAAGGTCTGGTCTGTGGCACTGTGTCACCATGACAAGTGTCCTTTTTTATGCATGGCAGGAACCCTTACAATGTAATTTAGTGCAAAACATAGATTTGTGGTTTTAATAATTGTCATAAATACTGGCAGCAGTAAACGGGTGCTTGTTCAACTTATGCATAACACTCTAACAGGTACAGCACCAAAAACTAGTGCTATAAGACCAGACCAGACCAGACTAGACTAGCAATACAAACCTAAAGATAAAAAGGACTAAAAGAATGATCTCTGAAGACAAAGCAATATTCTGGCTCATTTTGCATAATCCAGTGAATGGCTTCTCAGCCCATCTTCCCAGAAACTGGTGGAACAGAATCAGATGATGAAAGGGAACAGCACATATGAAATTGTAGGAAACATACAATTTTTTTTTTTTACTGTTGCTATTCAATCTACCTTAAAAATCCCCAAATATTTTATCCTTAAAATTTGTATATCACAGTGATGTGTCAACTGAAAACTACATTCTGACCAAAAAAATATAGAAACTGTGTTATTTATCACTTTTTCTTGGGCAGGGTAGGAGGGAGGGATGAACTTGGTCAGACCTTTTGCATTTCTGCAGTTTTCAGGGGATTCTTCACTTGTTTACTTCCCATGTTCTAAGTGTCCGGTGTGTTACTAGCACAGTCTTCTTCAATAAAAATTAATGCATTTTTAAAGATTAATTTTGTTTGCTACTTGTTGCTGCTGCTGCCTGCTACTTGCAGGCTGCTCTTCAGAGCCTTCAATTTTACGCAGTCCTTATCATCTAAATCTGTATCAGCACTGGCTCATTGGATTTCTGTTAGCATATTAGAAGAATAAAATGTAATATCAAAAGTACTTTAAACTTTTTTTCGTATGAACATTTCTAAGATAAAAGCCTCAGATGCTCTGACAAATCACCAATAAAATTCACATCAACTTTCCTGGTGCAGAATCAGGCCCATAGAAAATCTTGAATGATTCGGTCTGCAGACTTCAGCCTATGAACGTCTCACAAAAGACATCTTACAGATAATAAGGATGAGTGCTATTTCATCAAAATATGAAAGCTAGCAGTGAAGGAAAGCCATTATGCAGTGAAAGAACTCAGAATGTGAATCCTTTGTCCAAAATCTTTTGGCATAGCTGCTCACTCTTTTTTTTTGTCCTTGGGAGTGTACACCATTTTTGTGATACTTCTTATGAAACAGTAGCTCTGCTGCCATCATTAACACATGGTTGGTGTGAACCGTCAGTTATTTTGCTTACATTGATATGGAAGCCAGAGTCTCCTAAGAAAACTCCATGGAGCTAGTTCAGATTTGGCTTGACTTCTGGAGAGCTCAATTTAACAGAAAACAAAAATATGCAAATAAAGCTCAAAACGCCTCAAGTGTTTCCTGGTGAAAGTACACTGATATATATATATATATATCACTCATGATGGTAGTATCCCTATGATAAACTACAGACATATTTGATAATTTGAAACACCTTTGATACTGCCAATCTTTATCTGCCGTAGGATTATACTTTGTACTTCCACCCCCTAATAAAAAATCTTCACTTAATCTCCCATCTACTAAAATTACACCACCATTAGGCCTGATACTACTAGTACACTTCAGAGGTTAGGTTTAAAGTCCATCCAGAATCTCCTACCATTAAAAATCTAATGCATTGTGTGGAAAAAACCAAACCAAACCAAAACACTGATGTCAATTACAGGGGGTTCTAAAATGAAATAGTTATTATTTTTTTTCTGTCTAAGGTCATACTCCAGAGAAAGATGGGCTGCAGAAGCGATGCGAATGAAAGGCAATACGCATTTAATTGCTTTTTACTATTACTTTTAAAATTAAATGTGATAAAAGGCTTTCAGTGTTCACATGGGACAACCTACATGATCCACCTAGATGCAGGTGAATGCACCTGCTTTTCCAGCCCAGGTAGCCATTTTGAGCCTGTGCTGGTAAAACCTTGCTTTCCTTGTCTGAATCTCGTATGTTCCTTCAGTCTCCACTTTTATGCCTAAGGAACTGGCAGATAATATTGACTGTTTCATGGAACAGTATTATAATGAATCAACCCCTGTTGCAGAACCTTTAAAATTTTATTTTATTTCAATAACATGAATAGAGCCTGTTGTTTTGGACTTTGATGTTGTGCCTGGCAGCCCCTGGCCAGAAGCTAGGCTCATTGACTAATTACAGCAATGTCTTACATGAGCCCTGGCTTGAAACAACTTCTTTTGTTTGCAATACTCTCATGAACCAGTTTAGTGCTGTGCTGAGTGTGTGCTCTTCATCTGTCTTTTCCTTTGACCTCCACTCTATCTTACCTTTCTCTTCATTACCACCCGTTTCTTCTCCATCTGCTCAGCCTGATTCCTCTTGCTTTGTTGCCTGATGATCTCCCTTCTCTCCCCAGCAGTCTCTGCATCCTCTGTCTGTGCCTCTCTTTCTCTTTCATTGTTGGTGTGCAGCACTGGATCTTTTCCTTTGACCAAGGTCTTGAGCCTCCTCAAGGGTTTCATTGTCAAATGCAGCTTCCTTTCTGATTTCTTCTTCTGATAGCTCTACGGTCTCTATCAGCAGCACTAGTGCATCAATCAGCAACGGACTTCCTGCTCTGCAGCCTACAAATTCTCTAACAGTGGGTTTTGTTGGACACTTGAGCCTTTGCTTCCATGCTCACTTTTCTGTCTCATATGTGTTGCTTTGCTGCTTTCTTCCCCATTGGATGTTTCTGCCTTTCCTGATGACGAGCTCACCCTCAGCCTCTTTCATTCCCTAGAACTACAGGCAAGCAAGTCCTAAGGAAGAAGCACTCCACTGCAGGCAGCATCTCTGTGTTTTCATTTTCTGCTGAAAAGAAGAATAAAAGTTATTCTAGGTATATATCACAATTTCTACAGATTGAAACCAAAGGCATCTTGTCTTTGCAGCACTGACACAGGTCCTGTGGGACTTTCCCTGCCTTTCATCATGGGCTGGAGTGGCTTTGATGACCTTCTGGATGTAGACTTCTTCTCTGACACACTATAAGAAGCAGTTTAGCACACAAGACTTACTTTCCAGGGTAAGAATGAGCTGACGGGTAGCTTCGCATGCATAGTTGCATTTTAAATGTGGACTAGAGCTGGTTGTAACACTTGCATCAACAGAAAACTTTTCAGAATTGCATTGCTATAATTTCTGTCAGAGAGGATGATTATGTTCCCTGCAGTGAGATAATATTTGGACTTGGTTGAGTGTTTAAGGTTTTACTTTGCGTGACTTGGATAACCCAGCAACGAAAAACCCTCCCTTGAATCTGTCAGAACCTGGACTTAACCTGCATGTCCCTTATCTTAAGCTGCAACTTGGACATCACCAGGCACATCTGTGTTTTTGTGGAATTCAACGTTCAGCACACTTTATCCCTGTGCTTCTGCAGGACACCCACAAACATATAGCCCTCATGTGTGTAGTGGGAATGTAAATTCCTTTAGCTGCTGTTTATTAAACAATGGTGTAATTCTGTAGACAAATGTTTATGTGAATACTCTCAGGAAGTTTCCCAGACTTTCTTCAGATCTGAGAGTTTTAAAGGGTGAGTTACACAGAGGAGCAGAAAATCTTGCTATAAAAATCAAAAGCAGCCCATGTTATTTCACAATATAGACACAAGCAGACATGTATTCCAAATTATTCCTTTATTCTTAAACCAAGCACTCCAGTGTTTTAAGTATCTTAGTCATTGTTCTCCAATTAATGTGTGCTAGACTTGGTCTCCAAATTCAGTTCATGCTAGGGAGTCTTCCTTATAGTACGGCTTCCCTTAAAGTTACCGAAGAAGAGAACGAATTCCCTTTTTTGCTTTTTACTTGATCAGGAGTGAAGTTACATTGGCTTTTTGGTTTCCACCTCTTGACTTTATGGATCTGTATGCAGTATTTACAGCCATGACTCTCTTCTCTCCTGGACAAGACAGTTACAAGTGCAGCATCAGACTTCTTCAGTTGAATTCTGGCAACATTTAGTTATCTGTAAAGAGCAAAGTGAGAATCTACTTCCTTTTCAACCCTGCAAGCTGTACTCTCACTAGCCAGCACCTGGCCTTCTTAAAATGACAGAAGTAACTTACTGCTGGCCATGGACACACCTTACCTGGAACTGGCCCAGCTCTCCTTTAAATTTGAATAAGCACTGGGAAAAGGTACTGTGTTGCACACATTAGGCCCCAGATTATTTTATCTGGTCAGATCATGATCAGTGCAAACTTCCTCATGCGGCTGCCAAGTAGGATCTTGCCTTATCCATAGGGAGCAGTGTTTTGAAAGCAAACATGCTTTGCTAGGCTGCTCCTGGCATATCCATCACAACTCTCCCATTATTCACAGAGTGGGACCTGGGGTAGAGAAGTGAGGCTATTTGTTAAAGTACAGCCCCTATTCACGGGGCTCATTTTACTTAAACGTAACTGATGCTGACGAGTGTATGCATATATATCTTTAGGTTCTCCAGCTTCTTACTGCAGAACCATATCCTTGCTGACAAATCATTTTGCACCTAGCAATCCATTTATATAACTGTAGAATCAGGGCTATTTTTGCAGTGCAGAAAGGGCTGGAAAATTACAGCAGATGCTCACTTACAACAATTGCCTTTCTCCCCAAGTAGTCCCACTCCTTTCAACAAAGGGTCAGTCAGTGTAAAAGGAGAAGAGTTTGCCTGTTAATTACTTTGAACAGCTGAGCTTGTCCTTCATGATTTTAGGCTGTCTTCTAATCTGAAGGTGCACAACCATGGACACTGATGATCAAGGCTGAAGCTGGGAGGGGTGGACTCACTGTCTGGAGCCAGCTTGTTGATCCTGCCTCCTCAGTTAACTTTTTTTCCACAGATTGTTCCATCTTTATAAAGTCACCTGGCTCAGATCAGGAAATGTGAGGAATCCTCTTTCCTCACTGCTTGCAGACTGGCTTCTCTGGACTCCCCAGATCACTGCTTCCCTAATATCTAGAGAGGAATAAGGAAATATGGATGGAAGGTTCAAATTATAACATTAACAGTGGATGGCAATGATGTCTATGTTTATGAACTATGACAAGTTCTGATTTCATTACTTTGAACTCAGTATCCTAAGGAGAAAATGTATGTATTTACTTATGGGCTTCCGAAAGCTAAACGTTTACAAGACAGTGAATGAATAATGGTAGCATGTTGTTTTGTAAGCCTTTTCCCAAGTCTTAGAACTCTTTCACATCTTGAAGTCCCCCAAAGAAATGCATCTAAAATTGTCTTCTCTTTATACACTTTTCTTTTTCAGGAGAGAATGAAGTTTGGCACATAATTACTTTAAGATTAAATTTTTCTGAATTATCAACAGATAGTAAAACAAGTTAGCATGCAGTTGTTTCGCACATTGAGCATACAGAATTACAAACATAAAATGGTAAGACATGCTCCCAGCATCGAGACAGTGAATGTAAACAAGAGGTCTCAGTCAATGTGCACACATTACTCTGCGAGTAAAATGTGCACATACTCTTGGCATATTGAGAGAAGAGCTGTATCCTACCTTTACCAAGGCATCATACCTGTGCAAATTATAATATACACACAGAGAGTTCAAAATAAGAATTGATCTGTGAGCGATCTGAATTGATCTGTGAGCCTCTGAACAAACAGTGGTTCTAGTAAAAACCCTCAGCTCTTCACCCACTCCAGCCTTGGTCATTCCCTAAAAACATTGCAGTGGATTCTGCCAGGTGCTGTTGTCACTATATAAAAAACAATACAATAGCATTAAATGTATATATATAAAAATAAGCATGCATAAGATAAAATGATGAAATTGATAGCTTCTGGAGAGGGCCCACATTATCCCTAGTCTGTCTTTTGTTTGCTATATACCTATAGAAGCCCTTACTGTTATCTTTCACATCCCTGGCCAAACTCAATTCCAACTGATTCCTATCATCCTGGACAACATCCCTGTATTCTTCCCAGGCTGCCTGTCCTTGCTTCCTCCTTTTAAAGCTTCTTTTTTCCCCCTCTCTGAGTTTTCTTAGCAGCTCCTTATCTATCCACAGAAGCCTCCTGGCTTTGCCCCATTTCTTCTTGTCAGGTCACAATGCTCCTGAGCTTAGAGCAGGTGATCCTTAAATATCAACCAGCAGTCTTGGGCCCCCTCTCTGGCCCTCTAGGGCTTTATCACATGGCACCTTACTAAGCAGGTTCCTGAACAGGCCAAAGTCTGCTCTCTTGAAGTCCAGGGCAGTGAGCTTGCTGCGTGCCTTTCTCAGTGTGCTGAGGATCTCAAACTCTTACCATCTCATGATCACTACAACCAAATCTGCCTTGGAGCATCACATTTCCAACCAGCCTCTCCCTGTTGGTGAGCACAGGATCAAGCATGACACCTCTCCTTGTTGGCTCCCCTATTACTTGCAAGAGAAAATTGTCTTACCACACAATTGAGAAACCTCCTGGATTGCTTGTGCTGGGCTGTGCTGTCCCTCGAATAGAGGTGGCTGAAGTCCCCCATGAGGGGGGCAAGGGTCTGCAAGTTTGAGGCTGCTCTCTACAGCTCTCCTTGAGGACTATAAAAGGAGCTTGCATTTAAAAAGCTTAGACCAGAAGCTTAACTTCTACATGGCTGAAACTGAGTGAGATTAATTCCTTTTCTGCATTATTCTGTGTCTGTGTGGAAAACTGAAGATAATGACACTTCAACTCTGTCGGAGTGATTAAGTGAATATCACTAGTGTAGATATTACAGTAAAAATATTGTTGAGAAGCAAAAGGGTTTCTGGAGGAAATGAGTTTGAAATAAATCAGCCCACAGTTTTACAAGGTTTAGGGAATACATTTCAATTGGAGGAGAAACTGCAGGAATTATACAAAATGCTTTTTTTGAACATCACTGAGATAGAAGGAAATTCATCCTTCTTAGCAAACAACTTAATGTTCAACTCTTTGAAAACAAGAAGACTTGGCCATAAATGCAACCAGAAGCAGACCAGTCATGCCAAGGTATCCAGTGTAATAAAACATATATCAAGTATTCCAGGATAATGAAAAGCACACACTTGTCATTAGTTTGTAGAGAAGTTACTGCAGTGGAGCCTTGTAGGAATTCTCATCAGGTTGAAATGACTGGGCATTGCACCAACATAAATGTTTGTTAGTGATAGCAGTTATGGGAATATAACACTTAAAACCCCCACATCACTAGCCTCATTCACAAAAACTGTTCATCTGCTTCTCTGTGGGTACTATGGGCCAGATTTCATCCTTCAGTCTATATGCAGTTCAACTTTCTTTCTTTCACCTCCTAGCCAAAAAGGTAATGTCTGCTCCATGTGAGGTTTAACTTTCAGAAGCCATTTATCAAGCTATTTATCACATTTATTTGACAAATCAAATGGAATGAGGAAAAAGCATTCTGAATCTCAAGGATCATTTCAATCTGTGGTGGTGTTCAGGCAGCTCTAGTTAGTAACAGCTTTTGAAGGCATTGGTGGTTTTGCATTAAGCAGGAGTATTGTCCTTGGAACATGATTCTAGGGCATTTCCTGCACTTCTACAATTTAACTTTTCATTTCAACTTGTTTTCTTTAAAAAATACGTCATTCTATAGTGACTGGTATAGAATGGAAAAATCTTGCAGAAAACAAACATAGCCATATATTTCCAATAGAAATATCTTCTTTCACAAATGCTACTCTAATATAATAATATAAATTAAAACTTGCATTAAGAAAACCAAATCTCTGGAACAATTCAACAAATAGCCCTTCATCCTGAAGAGAGATGGGCCCCATGCTAGAGAGGGAACAAGATCGGCTCCACACCAGGGTGTTCACTGGAGATTGCTCTGCTAGTCATGGAGTGTGAGACATGAAGAATATTCTTGACCAAATGCAGGAATATGACAGCTCTTCCTGAGTCAGCTTCCTACAGCTCAGTCCCTCTAAATATCCCTGTGCAGGTCCTTAACTTATCCCTGCTGTGAAATAGCTTCCCTTAGCTTAAACCTCACTAAGCAGAATTTAAGCTAAGGCACACTGCCTTAATTTGGGCACATGAAGAGCAAGCTCCAATGAGTTGGTGAGAGAAAAATGGGTCAACCACCCCACGTTTACCAGTTTACTTCTGTAACAACTTATAAATGATGTGATTTTTCTTTTAAGTAACTTTTGCAAGGAAGTGAAATGAAAGCCTGAAATGAATTTGAGAGGCATTTAGCTGTCTTTCCACTTTGAAAGAAAAGGCACATTAGGGTACTTGACTCTTTTGGCAATATTTGCAATTTGATCCGATTATGTCTTTTATATTTAATTTTGTAAATGAAGCTCTAAAAAACCAATACCCCTTTTCCCCCTTTCCCTGTCCCAGTCCCAGTTATGCACTGCTGCAGGTTGTGAAGGGCCCTTCCTGCTGGGGATGGCTGACAGATGGGCAGAAAGGATACTGTGACAGGCTTTGGAACAGATAGGGCTCAGGATACCAGTATTTTAATCTTCAGCTATTGTGGTTAGAATCATAAAAGTTAGGGTTGGAAAGGACCTTAAGATCACCTAGTTCAACCCCCTGCCATGGGAAGGGACACCTCACACTAAACCTTGCCAACCAAGACTCTGTCCAACCTGGCCTTGAACACTGCCAGGGATGGAGCATTCACAACTTCCCTGGGCAACCTGTTCCAGTGCCTCACCACCCTCACAGTGAAGAACTTCTTTCTTATATCTAACCTGAACTTCCCCTCTTCAAGGTTCAACCCATTACCCCTTGTCCTATCACTACAGTCCCTAATGAAGAGTCCCTCCCCAGAATCCTTATAAGCTCCCTTCAGATACTGGAAGGCTGCTATGAGGTCACCACGCAGCCTTCTGCAGGCTGAAAAGCCCCGACTTTCTCAGCCTGTCTTCATACAGGAGGTGCTCGAGACCCCTGATAATCTTTGTGGCCCTCCTCTGGACTTGCCCCAACAGCTCCATGTCCTTCTTTTGTTTAGGACACTAGAAATGCACACACTAATCCAGGTGGGGTCTTGAGAGCAGAATAGAGGGGCAGAATCACCTCCTTTGACCTGCTGGTCACGCTCCTTTTGATGCAGCCCAGGATACGGTTGGCTTTCTGGGCTGTGAGCACACACTGAAGCCGGGTCATGTTAAGTTTCTCATCGATCAACACCCTCAAGTTCTTCTCCGCAGAGCTGCTCTGAATCTCTTCTTTGCCCAACCTGTAGCTGTGCCTGGGATTGCCCTGACCCAGGTGTAGGACCTTACACTTCTCTTGGTTGAACTTCATGAGGCTGGCATTGCCCCACCTCTCAAGCGTGTCCAGGTCTCTCTACATGGCATCCTTTCCTTTCAGCATATCAGTCAAACCATATAACAGTGTCATCAGCAAACTTCCTAAGAGCGCATTCAATCTCACTATGTCACACACAGAGATGTTGAACAGATCAGTCCCAACACCAACTCCTGAGGGGTACCGCTCATTGCTGGTGTTCTGTTGGACATTAAGCCATTGACCACAATGGCCTGTGGCCATCCCGCCAGTTCTTTAATCACCAAGTGGTCCATCCATCAAATTGATGTCTCTCCAGTTCAGAGACAAGGATGTTGTGCGGGACAATGTCAAATGCTTTGCACAAGTCCAGGTAGATAATGTCAACTGTGTTGCCCCATCTATCAGTTCCATAGCCCCATCATAGAAGGCCGCCAAATTGGTCAAGCAGGATTTTCCCCTTAGTGAAGCCATGCTGGCTGTCACCAAGCACCTTGTTTTTCATGGGCCTTAGCATGCCTTCCAGGAGAATCTTCTCCAAGATTTTGCCAGGCACAGAGGTGAGACTGACTGGTCTGTAGTTCCCTGGGTCTTCCATTTTCCCCTTCTTGAAAATGGGGGTTACATTTCCCTTTTTCCAGTTGTCAGGAGCTTCACCTGACTGCTATGATTTTTCAAATACGATGGCCAGTGGCTTAGCAACTTCATTCACCAGCTCCTTCAGGACCCGCGGGTGGATTTCATCAGGTCCCGCAGACTTGTGCACATTCAGGTTCTTAAGATGGTCTCAGATCAGATCCTCTCCTATAGTGGGCCTAAGGTCTTCATTCTCACAATCCCTGCACCTGCCTTCTGAGACTTGAGGGATGAGACTTGCCAGTGAAGACTGAGGTGAAGAAGTCACCGAAAACCTCAGCCTTTTCCAAATCCAGAATAGCCAGTTCTGTTTCCTTCCGGAGAGGGCCCACATTATCCCTAGTCTGTCTTTTGTTTGCTACATATCTATAGAAGCCCTTCCTGTTATCTTTCACACAGTCCTGGGTTTACCAGGAGCCGTTTTGCTCCTTCTTAGTAACCGGTGCAAGCTCTGTGTTTTGACTTCCAGCCTGGGCAGAGAGCTGATAACACCGATTGTTTTTAATTGTTGTTAAGTAATGCTTATTCTGGCCAAGGACTTTGTGAGTCTCATGCTCTGCCAGGGACGAGGGGAGGCCGGGAGGAAGCAGAGACAGGACACCTGACCCAAACTAGCCAAAGAGGTATTCCATACCACAGCACGTCATGCCCAGGGAGGTAACTGGGAGTTACCCGGAAGGGCACACTCTCTCTTCGGGGGGGTCAAACTCGTTCGGCAGTGGTATCGTATTTTCTTGTTATTTTCTCTTATCAATATTATCATTGGCGGTAGCAGCAGTGGCTTGTGTTATACCTTAGTCACTGGGCTGTTCTTATCTCAACCCGTGGGAGCTACATTCTCTCGATTCTCCTCCCCATCCCTGCGGGAGCAGGGGGTGTGGGGTGGGGGTGAGTAGAAGAGCTGTGTGGATCGATTTAAACCACGACACCTGGCCAAAATCAGTTCTAACTGGGCCTTAGTTGTCCTAACCTTGTCCCTAGTTTCCCAGGCAATGTCCCTGTATTCTTCCCAGGCCGCCTGTCCTCACTTCCTCCTTTTATAAGCTTCTTTTTTCCCCCTCTCTGAGTTTCCTCAGCAGCTCCTTATCCACCCACAGAAGCCTCCTGTCCTCCTTTCCCCATTTTCTTCTTGTCAGGTCACAATGCTCTTGAGCTTAGAGCAGGTGATCCTTGAATACCAACCAGCAGTCTTGGGCACCCCTGCCCTCTAGGGCTTTATCCCATGGCGCCTTACTAAGCAGGTTCCTGAAGAGGCCAAAGTCTGCTCTCTTGAAGTCCAGGGCAGTGAGCTTGCTGCAGGCTCTTCTCACTGTCCTGAGGACTTTGAACGCGACCATCTCACCATCACTGCAACCAAGGCTGCCCTGGAGCACCACATTTCCAACCAGCCCCTCCCTGCTGGGGAACATGAGGTCAAGCATGGCACCTCTCCTTGTCGGCTCCTCTATTACTTGCAGAAGGAAGTTGTCTTCCACACAATCGGGGAACCTCCTGGATTGCTTGTGCCGGGCCATACCGTCGCTCCAACAGATGTCAGGGTGGTTGAAGTCCCTCATGGGGCTCTCAAGGGCCTGAGAGAGTGAAGCTGCTCTTATCTCTCTACAAAGCGCTTCATCCAGAGGCCTCCCAATCAGGCCGTCTGGAACAGATCCCCACAGTCATTTACCCCATTGCTGTTCTCCCTTTGACCCTGACCCACAAACTCTCTGTTGACTGATCACCTGTCCTCAGGCAGAGTTCCATACTCTCCAGCCTATCACTGACACATATAGCTATTCCCCATCCCCATCAGCCTGGCCTGTCTTTCCTAAAGAGCCTATAACCTTCCATTCCAACACTCCAGTCATAGGAGCCATCCCACCATGTTTCTATGATGCCAATGACATCATACCCCTGTAGCCATGTACACATCTCTAATTCCTCTTGTTTATTCCCCATACTATGGGCATTTGTATAGAGGCAACTGAGCCGAGCTCCAAATGAAGCCAGCTCATTGGCTGGAGCTCTGCATCACTCCAGGTATTTATTATAGTTGCTGGCAACTGACTGGGAGTGTTGGGATAGATCTAAGCTCTGCCTTCTCCTCCTGCCCTGAGCAAAGCGGATATGGCAAGGATATTTCAAGGGAGTGCCATCATGCACGGAGGGTCCCATCTAAGGTCTCATCACATGGAGTTGATTGAAATTCTGGGAATTACATTTTTGATGTCATGGCTAGAGGTCTCATGGCTAACACCACTGCCATTTGAGAGGCAGCTGGGTGTCTGAAACACCAGAGCAGGTTGCCGCAGGGAAGATTAAGGGTGAGAAGCTCTGGAGTTGTCTTTGGGAAAAAAACTGTATAGGACAAGCTAAGTGGCCAACTGCCTTCTCACAGTTCAAGACCTCTTAGTTCATTCTGTTAACAAATTGGCTTCAAACTACTCAGTAAGTCCTACCAAATCTTATCAAGCCACTGTAGTGGCAAGATGGACTGAATCTTTCACATTAGGGGTTTTCAAATGCAAAGGTTATTAGGTCGATCAAGAAGTATTGGTGGTCAACCTTTTTTTGTGAAAAATAAATAGTCTGTCAAACATATCAGCCTAATTATAGGGGTCTCATTTCTGCCAAGATATAATTAACAGTTTCACAGTGATATTAAGCGCTGTGAGAGTTCATTTTGAGATGAAACTTGGCCTGAACATGTCCAAAGCTGTTATTTTTGCAAATATGCACTATAATAAGATAATTATAATAGCTCTGAAATAATATTTTAAATACATTTAAAATGGCTTGTCTATTTCTAGCCAGGACTATGCATTTCAAAGCATGGTTTTCCATAATTTTTAGCACAGTAATTTAAGGTAGCCACTGTTGTTTATCCCTTATGCAAGGATCAAAGGACAGGACCAAATGGTGAAGTATAACTACAGGAAATTAAGCTAAATGCCAGGTGAATGCAAAGAGGGGATGGGAAGTCCTCTCCTCTCCCTTAATTTAATTTGGCTCTAAGCAGTTAACAAAAGGCATATCAGCAAAGCCATGAGACAGTATTGGGAGGGCACAGCATGGCCCCATGAGTATCCCCTTGCACTGCTGCCTTACCACAGTGTGTAACAGCACAAGCCCTGTGCCCTCGGAGCACAGAAATGTCATTTTGAGAGCAGGGCTGTGGGATCAGCCATGGGCTGAAACACTGACACTGGGATGAACATGCCATGTGAAGTGTGTGGCTCAGGGGCTCAGATTCTGCTTGGTGTCTCTGATTAATAATTTTGTTACTGTTATGGTGATGCTGTCCTGTTTGATGCTTTGCCGTGACCTGATGGCACAAAACCACCTCGCTCTCCCACACTCTCCCCTGAACCATTGCAGTGGTACCCAGCGAGCTGTGTATCTCCTAAACTGCTTGAAAATCGATCAAAACAAAAAGTAACTTTTCTGAGACAGGCTAAATACTGCTTCCCTTACGCATTTCTAAGTACAAAGACCTGGGAAAACAAGCTAAGTTCTCACTTTTCAGCCTACAAGTAACTGCAAACTGAGAGCAATTTCAGCCCCACTTAAGGGGAGAGCAAAGGATTTTCTTTGCAGGCAAGAAAGCCCTTTATAAGTCACAATTAAACTGTATCAGAGCCATTTGAAGAAGCATAAACTCTGGCATTTCGTTCCTTATCTGGAAAGCTGCATAAGGTAAAGAAGCTGAAATTAATCTGCATTTATCATCTTCTGGTGTTAGGGCTTGCTGCTCTTATGTAATTGGACTGATAGCTATAGTTTATTAATATCATTAAATCAGTGCTGTCTAGTAAACTTCCTTTTTATTTCACAACCTTGTGCTGTTTGTCCTGAAGAGAGGGACTGGTTTCCCACGTGAACTAGGTGACAGGCACTGACAATTCAGGGTGCAGCACTGTTCATTTTAATGGTGAAGAAGAAGGACAGATTGCTGGTTTCGATGAGTAGCATAACAGCTATTGCTGTGCTGCTGCGCTTCGCCTAGTGATGGCTGCAAACGATCCCTGACAGTATAGATATCCCAAATCCACAGTAATGCCTGTTAATCTTGCAGAGAGAAGACACAGTTGTAATGAAGGAAAAGAGCAGCTTGATCTGCTTTGCCATAGGGTGTCTCACGGCCAATGAAGATTTTGTATGTATTGGCTTCTTTGACAGTAAAGGATTACACGGAGAAAGCATCTACCCATGTTGTGCCTCTGATGAGTCTGCAGTTTGCCAGGCTGCAATTTACACAGACTACATTATTAAAGGAGACGCTACATTAGCAAAGAGGGCTGGGCATGCTTGGAGGCACTGGATGATAAGCAAGAGGCAAGCAAATAAACAGCAAGGGGAAGAGAAAAGAAAACACAGATCTGAGGAGTGCTAGCATTGCTTTGTTCGTTATTTGAGGTCTGATGGATTGCCTCCCTCACCATTGGTGGTTATAATTTGAGCAGCAATGGGTGAAGAGAAGTCTTCTGTTCCTGCTGGTGCTACTTCTTTTTTCCAGCTGTAATTCTGCCTGCAAGGTAAAGTCTTCTACATTCCCCACACCTGAACTGAGTTTTGTTTTTTATGTTTTTTTATCTACATGCTTAACAGAGGATGCCATATAAAGGACACATCAGTATGGACTCAGGTAAGGAAGTAATAGTGTGTAGAAATAAGGAGTGCGAAAATAATTTGAATAGCTGTGCAAGCCATAGAAGATGGAAGAAGGGAGGAAAAACACTTTCCTGACTTGAAAGTATTGGTGCATGTATTCTGAAAGATTTGGCCCACAAGGACCAAGGTGAAGGACAGAAGATCAGGAAACTATTCTAATGTCCTAGTCCCACACATCTTGGGCATATCTAAAAACTGTGGAGGACAGCTCTGACACTGCCAAAGCAAGGTTCACCCAAAGCCTAAAAGAAACGAAAGATTGCTCAGAGTGGCATCCTGCTCTGTCCTACCCCTCTCCTAACCCAGCTCCACTCCCCTTGCTTCTTCCTCTGCCCAGAGGTATGTTTGAACAAGCAAGAAGAGCAGGGCAGATACTGTGAGTCCCTACTACAGCAGTATGCTTATACTTGTTCTAGTATAGTTATAATGTTAAAGCACATTAGACACAAAAAGCACAGTTGCATCAGTGATGTGGCTTAATAAAATAATGCACCATGAAGCAAGCAAGCCTCCCTCCTTTCCTCCTCCCTCCCTTCCTTCCTTCCCTCCCTCCCTCCTTCCTTCCTTCCTTCCCCTTCCTTTTCCTTTCCCTTCCTTCCCTTTCCTTCCTTTTTTTTTTCCTTCCTTTTCCTTCCTTTTCCTTCCTTCTTTCCTTCTTTCTTTCCTCCCTCCCTCCCTCCTCCTTCCCTCCTTCCCTTCTTTCCTCCCTTCCTCCCTCCTCCTTTCCTCCTTCCCTCCCTCCCTCCTTCCCTCTTTCCTTCCCCACTAACCATGCCACTGATGGCCAGTCTCTTTGTGAGAGGGTCTTTCCAATCAGATGAGGGCTCCAAAAGCACAGTGAGAAGCGAAGGCTGTGCTGGATCAATAACCACTTTAGGAAATAATAATCGACAGCCCCTGGGGACTCTGTACCTGCGTGTGCCAGCGTGCGTTTTCCACTCCATGCTCTCTGTGTGCCACCTGCAGGCTTAAGCACCCGACTGAACTCATGAGACTGCTCCCAAGGCGCGCAGCGCAGAAGAGGGGAAATCTCACGCCGCTAAGTAACAGCCTTGAATTTCTTTCAAATCCTGAATATAAGCAAGGCCCAAAAGCTGAATGTGCCCTATAAATTCAGGTTCAAAACCAATCTCCCCTTCTTTCTGCCATCACTGTCGATGTGGATAAGCTGCAGATTTTTTCTTCTGCATTAGACACAGGTTTGAATTAATCCAGTTTTCTTTGGGTCACATGCCAGAGCAACAATTCCAGTTTCAATGCTGTACAGACTTGCATGGCTTTTTCTTTTGTTGGAAGGGAAGGAAGACAAGCTATCTTATTACAAGCTACTGTGCAATTCAACCTATGGGATAGTTTCCACAACGTGGAGTTCAGAGTGGAAAAAACTGGCTGGTAGTGAATAGTCAAGTTGTTCACCAAGGAAAATTCTCATGGAGAAACCTAGTGTCTATATTTGATGAAAAGTTAATGGAACACACACAACATCCCTGTGATGTGCAGCTCATTTTGAACAGGAGCTGAACTCAGGCAGGTGCACCTGAGGGTTTTGATAAATGTTTCATAGGTATTTGTGCATGACCCCAGATCTGGAAGGCAGCAGGGAACCTGGCAGTTAAACTGACTGATGCACGGAAGGAACCAGGGCAGTGGGGAGGAGGAAAGGCCCCTCAACATGTTTAATGAGAAACAGCACACAAAGAAGAAAGTGAACATAAGGATTTTTTTTTTTTTTTTAATCTATAGTACCTTGGCTACCAGCTCTAACAAAATGAGCTGCTAATTAGTTGAAGGGGAGTCTAGTATAATTACGATACAGTGAAGAACATGATCTTGCTTATGGTATTTCTAGTATCCGACTGGAATAAAATGTTGGCTAACACACATTTTGCAATCAATTATTTGTCTGAAAAGGTTTCTGTGTTATCTGTGTTCAATTTGGTAATGTGTATCACACAGCTCAGTCCTCATTTTGACATTAGAAAGGCAGTTAGATGTGATCTGGGGCGGGGGAGAGGGGAAATTGCTAATGCTATCAAATACTCAGATACAGTGAAACAAAGGAGCATGGAGGTTGAATTTGCTCTAAAGCTCATACCATCATGTGGCATATCCAAAGCCAAACTGTAATGCTGAATTCTTAAGAGTTTACAATTGCTTTTTCAGCCATGTGTAAATTATGAATGCATGTTTCTGTTCTGGATTATGTTGTTAATGAGATTGAGAGTACTTGGAAATAGGCTTGTCTGTTTAGAAAAGCAGGGTATGTGTGAAACACAAATGGATAACCAACAGGCTCACAGTTCTGGAAATAACACCTCCTGACAGTGCTAGGACAGAGCGCTGCTTTAGCCAGAGAAAGGCACTCAGACTTGCTTATGCAATATAACATGCCCTGACTGCACTAGCAAGTGAGGTGCTTTTCACTAGTTCACCAGTGAAAGACCACTCCATGAGAAAGGCAACCCAACAGTCTCATTCTTCTTCTTATGGTTTTTCTGTGTCTCCTGTGCAACGGGTACATCTTTTCTCATATATGCAGGCTGAGCAAAACCCAATCATGTATGAACTCTAGTTAACCTGGAAATAGCATATAGATCGGAGCTGGTGGAAAGTAAAAGTACAACATACAAAACCTGAAGAAAAACTCAGTTCCAACTTCTACAGTACACTATCTATACGCGACAAAGGAGCACCTTGAGTTCATTTAGGTCTTTCCTATACAAGTTTGAGAAGCTTCCATAATAAAATGGGCACTGACTTAGGCAGGAGACTATTCAAGGTGTAAAATAAAGACATTAGAGTTGCCTCTTTCTCTATTCTGTTAACTGGGTCTAGTCTTCTTGCAAGGCTCCCTCTCCACTGGAGATTTGTCTTCAATAAAAAATGACACATGAAATGATGGGTTTATTCTGCATACTTAATGGTTAAACAGTAAAACCCAGAAGTAATCAAAATGAGAGATGAAGAGTGAGTTGGAGGTTATAAGAAAGTGGCTAGTTTGTGAACAAGACTGGACCTGTTCAGCAGCTTTCAGCACCACCTCTAAGAGCTTTGCTCCAGAGGTTTTCCCCTGAAATCTTCCTCTCCTGAGCATCAAGAGCTGCAGGGCAATCAGCTGCCTCTTGAGCAGAATAGGTAGCTACCTGATTTCATGTTCAAACTCCTGCTTTTTTCTTTTACTTAAAATTCTTTTTTGCCTTCTGGCAATTATTTGCTGCTTCCAGACAGGCTTTGTAAAGTCATGATACCACTGGGGAGTCATTGGTAGAACAGCCTTAGAAGTGTTGCCGACCTGATTGCAAAGTATCACATTAACAAAACAGGACTTTTTTGCTCCTTGCTCAGCCTACCAACAGGGTTTCTGCTCAATCACTCTGTGTGTGGGAGAGGAATCCAGACATTGCTGCATTACTCACTGGCCTGAATAGAGAAAGTGTTTCCATATGTTTTTCTTGATGTGTGTATACACATCACAAACTGAACTCTTAGATCAATTACTCTGAATTTCTAGTAGTGATAAAGGGATCAGAATTAAGTTGTCTCAGAGAGAAAGAAAAAGGCTTTTAGCTTACTGATGTCTAATTTTTTCTTTGATTTTCATGCCAGCATTTCTGATGGACACATCAACCTAGATATAAAAGATTATTACAGCCAAGTTAGCACAAATCACATATCTACTGGGGCTTGAAAGCATTATTGTGGTCTCTCTTATTTCCTTCCTTCATTTCAAGTAAATATTGTAGCATGTGCTCATGGCCTGTTTCATTTAACTGTAATATCAGATGCCTGAGATTCAAATACCATTATTCATATATAGTTATCCTAAATACAAAGCAAACATTGCGCACACTGAGTGAATGTATTTAATTACCTTAAATACATTTGAATAAGACAGTATCACATGATAGAGAATGAATTTCTCGCTGATCCTGACATGCTTTGTATGATGTTAAGGACCACTGCTGCTGTAGCCATGATTTCTAACCAGTGGGAAAAAGCCATCATGCAAAACTGCAGTGGCTGTCATGGGTCCCTGAGATTATGAAATGTAACTTGAGACAAGAATGAGCACTGTCAGGCCTTGGGAATAATATCACCAACACTTCCAGTTTGTCCCAGTTTAGAACTGGGAAGCCTCTTCAAAATACTGTATATTGTGGCTTAGGTGAAATCTGAAATTGTAATGAAAGAAAAAGACACAGATCTGACCAGGTCAAAACAGACCTCATTACCTGTGTGGCAGCACTGATAATCTGCTAATGGATGCATGGTTATGCCTGGTTGATGACAAACAAGCCAGCCTTGGAGCATGAAGAACAGCAGGAAGAATCCTGCCTGTGCAATGTATCTACAGCTGGGGGAGAGGTCAATCCCACAGAGCAGACTGGGACTCGGAGGTTCCCAGTCTGAGGATCTGGGGGAGGCTGAAGCCTGGAGTGGTTTAGGTGCTACCCCTTTTGGCACTACTGCAGGCAGGATGCCTCAAAGTATGTATCAGGAGTTACCCAACACCCATAGTCCAAAAAGTGATGGAGAGCAAGCACCACATGGTGACAAACAGGGAACAACAAAGTGACTGTCAGCTAAGTGACACAGAGCAGCTGGTGATACTGGATGAACTTATTCTGTTGGAGAGCCACCTTGGAGCTGCAGATATGCCAAATGGGTGACCCTGACACAAGGACAACCATAATGGAAAACTTTTTTCCAGGGAAAATGGATGATGGTGAATTATATTGCCCAAGTAAAAAGAGTGCATTTGATCTGATCTAAAAGCAAAGAGAAAGTATAATGATGCTGGGTGACATAGAGCCATTACTGTGGATGGAGACGTAAGAAAACATAGATTTTTTTAATATATGGAAGACCAAAACTTTATTCTAGTCTGGCACTGATCTTGACAGAGAAGTGGCTTTCAAGAATCTGGTTTTCACTGCGCAGGGTATAAAGACAATACCAGAGGAAATGGAGACATTAAAAAATCGTGGTTTCTAAGAGGTAATAGGTGTTCAGTGGGGAGCAAATGGGTTGTGGGATACTAAAGGAAGTGATTCGGCCGTGCAAGCAGCTGCCAGAGCTCACAAGGCTGAGAGCACACAGACAGTATCCTGTGAGATGGCCTCATTGCTAAACCCAGTATCACTCCCATGCAAAACCTTGTGAACCCCGAACTTAAAAAATAGCCTTCAAATGGGCACTTGGGGGCAGTGGTTGCTCGGCGGTATGGAAGGCAGAAACAGTACCCGACTGTGAGAACACTACGGTAGGCAAATAACCGTAATGCACAGGCAGCATGGGCCAAACCACAAGCTCTCCAGGTCTCAGAGGGCTTCAGTTTTCGGAAACACGTTTATGTTCTGTCACAGACCTGAATTATGAGGCGATTCTTGGGTTTTAACTTGCCTTCATTCCTCAGGGTAGGATGTAGCCATTAAAAATAAAATAAAAAAAAGAGGTAGGGGCTGTCTTTCAGAATTTGTCCCTTCCTATCTATTTCTTAGCTACACCCTGGCAGTGCTTTGCTTTTACAGAAGGAGAGGAGAAGACTGAAGTGACAGAAGCCTACTGGTGACATTTATACCAGGACCTGCTCCAGTGGAATTTGGGTTGGACGTTTTGTTTTTGACCTGTCTCCACCTGAACACGGTATTTTACACCAACAACTCCTTTAACACCATTAAGTGCTCTTTTGTTGATGAACTCCTCTATTTCCTTCAGACCAGCAAACACCAAGGAGAAGACAACATTACCCTTTCATATGCCTTGTGCTTCTCGTAAAAGAGACCCCAGTGAATAGGTAGGATGAAAAAGGGGAGGGATTCAAAACTTGTTAGTAGTTATCAGAAAGTCCTTCTTGCATATAGCCAAGGCTGTGTTAGTTCTTCAGTATGGCTTCTCCCCAGGAAAACTAAAACAAAATCACTTGGCATGGTTTCTGTGGGCAGCAATAAGAGGGGTGCACAGATGTGTATAGATAGATGTGACCGCCCCTACCTCCACCTCACCTGAATTCAGCTGGCCACAAGCTGGTTTTGATCCTCAAAGCCATCTGTCTAGGCAAACATTGGTCATTGCCCAGGTGAAAATGCCCTTTATTTTCAGCAAGGCTTCCTTAGCAAAAGGGCCAAGATAGAAGTAGGATGTTGTCAGCCCTACAGTTACAGAGGGATGATACATAAGCAGTTAGGGCTTCTTTAAAAATTTGTAGCCAAACACAGTAAAGATGTTAGCATTTTATCACAAAGTGTTTTATGAGTTATAATCTGAAAGTTCAAAAGGACAACTAAGACAAACCTCAAGGCCCCATTCTTCAGAAATAATCAGAGGAGGCAAAAACAATCCACTGAAAACAAGCATAGATGATTTCCATGCTCAGCTGTGCATAAAATAACCATCCCCATCAGAAACTGGGGATTAAAGCAAATGCTTCAAGGTTTAGTGGTGCAAACAAATAGGAAGAAAATATTTATGCATTTTATGTTTTAATTCTGTTCCTTTTATTCTATGCCAGATTGCCCAAACTCTGTGATGCATTAGACCATAAAAAAGCACAACTGTAGAAATCAAAGCACAATATAGATTAAAAAGAATCTTTAAAATTAAAGTAACGAGATTTCTTTGTTCACTTCTTCTGAGATCTCACTTTCATGATTGTCTAGGAAAGAGTTAATTAAGTCTGTCAGTGTAAAACAAAACTCTTCTGTGAGATATATTAAATTTGCCATGTTTCATGTGCAAATCATGGCTGCTGGTTTTATGCATTATTTTTCTTTTTCATTTTCTGGGTTCTCGACCTCTTGGGCTTGTTAGCCAAGTGGGGGAGTGAGCTGTTCACAGGAAAGAAACTCTGTAGAAGAAAGTCTACAGAAGCATGTCCTTTAAGAGAGCAGCTGGAGGTGTCCCATCTCATTTCAGGGAGTGCACAAAAGGCAGACGTGAAGTATGTTTCAAGCAGGAGGGCTGTAGGACCTAGCTTCTCCTGCAGTGTTACTTTGATGTTCTTCTTTAGAGGCAGACCCAAGTGAAGAGATCTGCAGAGCTAAAAGATAATCATACAACTAATAGAAAGACTATAATCTTCCACAGACTTTGCAGCAAATTGAAATAGGAACACTATTTATTTGCTCTGAAAATTCCAAGGACTATCATTCCTGCAGGGTTAATTTTATTTTATCTTTCATGAGTTATGAATTACATTAAAAATGAGCACTTCCTTTGGTCAATCAATTCAGCACATTCCTTAGCAGAGAATTGGGTATGAAAACCAACAGTGGAATCTTGGTAAATTCAATAGAGACCAACATCACTTGGGATCAGTGCTGAATCTACATGTACATCTACGTGAATACATGTTGTCAGAGGCAGATCCAAAACATGGGTAGAAAAGCATGGAAAGTTTGTAGATATTGCAGAAAGAATGAAAGAAAAAAATTATTCTGAAGTAATCCTGTTTTGTTGGTAGAAGAAAAATAGACTCATAAATAATAACATAATGCAGAAGTAATAGTTTACCTTCCTCTGAAAATGGTAGCAAGGATCTGGGTTTCATCAGTTGTGCATTGTCCCGAACAGTCCATTTACCTGTCTGCATTGTGAAATCAACTTTTCTCAATTACTGATAATATCAGTTCTTTCTGTTCTAATCAGACTCTTCAAAAACAAAAAAAAAGCAATAAGCAGAGTGGGATTAGCATTAATAAGGAAAAAAAAACAACCAAACCTAAACAAGTATATTATGCCTGCTGGGTTTTTGCTGTTTGAGTTCCATTTCCACCTCCACTGTTAATAAGGCTTCTGGAGAAAATGTTTTTTTGATGTTAGGAAAAATAGTGATGTACTTCTAAAGAATTTTTTTTCTTGCAGAAACTGTTATAAGCAGAGCAATTGTGTGGATGCAGTGGAAGGCTAATGTCAGAAAAAGAGTATGAACCTTTCCCTCTCAAATCACTTAACAATGGCAGTGTCCTTGCAAATGGTCATCCAAGTAGAGCAGAAATCGCAAAAACCTTCCCACCGCACTACCCTGAAGTCCTTTATTCTGTAGTACTTCAGCAGCATGGAGATCCCAGACAAAAAACTTTTGAGGAGCACAAATTGTGATGTGTAGGGAGCAGCTCCCATTTAACACACATGCATGCACTTTTGCCTCAGAAGAAAAAGAAGTTGTTATGAGTACACTGCTGCAAATTTCTAGCTATGGGTTTGTCTGCCACAAAAAGTGTGAATTTAATCCCTTGTGGGTGGCAGGGGTTTGTTGACTGAAGACAGCTTTGAGGAGCAGAGGACTTTCCTGTTTTGTTTATGTTGATATTTCATGCCCAAGTAGAAAACAGATGATAAAACCACCACAAGTTTGGGTTTTGCACACTGACTAAAATGCACTAGACAGGTTTCATTATAACTGTTCTTCAAAAGCTCTCCATAGTGCAGCCTCACTGAACATGCTGCGTTCAAGTCATCAGGAAAGCAGAGTTGTGATATTTCACAGATAGGGTAAGTCTATGGATCAGGGAATGAGTGAGATGAGGTAACGCTGAGACATGTCTTTGTAGCTGAGAGGGCTCCAATTCATCCTCGTTGAACTATTGCAAGAGGAAAGTGTGTGAGAGGGTATGTGCCAGGTACACGGTAGAGCCCTTAAACCTACTCATATGAGAGGGGGAGATGAGGGCAGAGCCCTCTCCAACAAGAGAGCATTCAGGCAGGTTATTGTCTTGCCTTTGCTGTGATTTGCAGTGTATTTCAAGGCTTTTCAGGCAAGGTGGCCACTATTATAATGATCATGGGAGAAGCCAAACTACTTCTGTGTCTAACACCCATCCTCTCCTGCATTCCCTCTTCTTTCTCTCAAAAAAGGAGAAAAAATAGAAAAAAGAAAAGTAAGTTAAGACCATTGTGTGCTATCTCCAAAGACCAAACACTGCTTGCAGGCCACAGGCAAAGGTCTTTTGAGGGTTTGTGAATAATGCTATTTGTTGACCACTGCCACTGACAATATCTTTGCTGTGCCACAGGGTCCCACAGCGCAGCAGGACACCTTGCTGATGTGCCTTCAGGCTGCAGACAATTAGGTGGCGGCAGCAAGTGGTCTCGAGTGCACAGATGGAGTGAGCGGGAGGAAATATTGAGACTAAAGCAGAAATGTGTTATGTCCCTGTGAGCAGCCTCCTCTTTGCTCCGCTTTACTGTCCCAGCTTAGCATTTAGACTACAGTAGCCTACGTGTGACTGAATCCTGTAAAGGGCTGCAGTCTGGCCTTCTGCCATTACCTGAAAGAATTAACTCTTCAAGAGAGCTGTTGCAAACAGTATGATCCTGGGACTGGAGCTCTGTAAATGAGGTTTTTAAAAAGGGCATGGCATTTAGAAGCACTATAGACAAGAACAAATGAAGCATATAAACAATTTATTCTCATCTGTCACTGGAGCTGACCTACATAAAAGCCAGATCACCTTTGGTCAGTGCCAGAAGTATTTCTAGAAAAAGTAATATGGACAACCTTAGGATTGTTGTGCCTCTTTTCAAAAGCACATGTGCTTGTTTTTATTCCCAGGTTCAGAATGGAGAAGGGTTTTGAAAAAAACCCAGGACAGCATGGTGCAAATGTAGAACCACATTTAGGCAAATCAGAGCATAGTCAAAGGCAGTTTTGGAAATTCTTAGGTTCCATGAGTCAGTTTGGTAGCATTCTCCTGGGGAATGAGCTCCACGCTTACACAGTGCTATGGTTTACTTCCCAAGTACAAAAATTGATTAGTAAACCTGTTGTACTCTGTGTCTGTAGTCCAGACTACAACAGTTCACTTCAAGTGAAACAAAATCCAACACACATCTTTGTTCTGGCTGGTGGCTCCCAAGATGTTTCCTGACAAGAGTACGTTACTGTTTGCCTCAAATGCTTCATGCAAGAAGTATGGGACAGAGAAGAAAGGAGTTCCTCTGCCCTGTCAAAGTTTTGGACCTGCACGCCTCAGATACGCGCATTGCATGATGCCAGCACTAAAACAATTTTAGTCTCATACTGCCAAACCATATGACAAATGTACTATGGTAACTATCCTTTTCTATACAATTTTTCTAGATGTATCATCTTTACCGCTCCAGCATCTGTCCTGCTTGCTCTACCTGCAAGTTAAATCTTCATAATATTGACTTTGCAAAACAGGGGTGAGGGTCTTGCGGAGTTGCTTTTGTAGGAAGTGGACATTTATCCTATTCAAAATAGATCTTTACCTGCTGAAAGACTAAGCATAGCAGGAAAACAGAAGGGTACACAAAGAGCTTTGAAAATTACCTTCTTGAGAAAAAATAGGGGGAAACATTTGGAGAAGCAAGCTGCAAAAAAATGAAACATCCAATTAGTGGTCATCACAGCATGTCTGTAGGGTTTCATATGATCTCTTGTGAGGACTGACCCAGTGAGGTGGCCCTGGGTAGGAGCTTTTCATCTGCATTCTCACCTGCAGCCTCTCAGGCACTGCTGGAGCTGGGGCTACTCTGCATGACACAGAGGTGCAGGCACACCATCAGCCCAGGCTCTGTCAGGGATATTGCTGGTAAGTGCTCACAGATCCCAGGGTTTGGATGCTGGATCCCTTGGTTTGGGTGCTGAGGCTACACCCTCAGTGACATGATGTCTTCTTTCTTCTAGCCCTCTGTTTGTGTGTCTTGGCTACTGACAGCCTTGTTGCCTGCTCAGAAATATCTGCCTGACCATGGTGGATACTGTTGATTGATATTAAAAAAAGCAGAAAAGTGCTCCAAGTAGTTTCCATCAGTGGTCATGACAGTTGCCAAAGAGCACAGTGTTGGCAGGAGCTGTTCGGGGCTATGAAGGCATGCCCTAATCTCAGGAGGGTGCTAGGCATCTTTGGCAATCCTGTACTTACTGTTCAACTGATGATCCCGACACTAAGCCCAGGGATAGGGGTCTGCTTTCCCTCAAAGTCCATGATCCACTTAGGGCCTCTTGAGAGGGAGGTGTTGCTTGTGTGACACTCACCAAGAGCAGAGGCAGGCTTCAGTTCCAGCTACAGCCAAAGAAGTAACCCTTCTGTAAGGAGAATCTTCAAGGGGTTCTCTGTGGAGTGGTTATCCAGCAGCAAGAAGGGAGTAGTCAGGCCATATCTCTTCTGGGAGGCCTCCTCAGCACTGGTGTAGCGCTACTTTAGGAGGATTGTTCACTGCACATGTGGCTGTGAAGTGCAAAGATGTGATGTGATAGTATCTTGGCATGGATGGCACTGCAGTGCTCCAGTCTGCTATGCAAAACATGGGTGCTGTGAGGGAGAAGGGCAGGTGTGGTAAAGGATGCTCCCAAAGGCCACCCCAAGGGCTGGAGACCATCACAGAGTCCACCTCTAGGGTATGGCTGGTGCTGGGAGTAGAGGGGAAAGAGTCAGGAATTCAACTTTGTTTATTCCTACATGGTTTGTTTCAGGGACTTTTTTAGTGGTATATCTATTGTATCTCTCAGTTACCTCTATCTATTGAGCAATGTTAGTCACATGGGATTTAAGATCATCTTATTTCTTGCCAGTATCAAGCTATTACAGTCCAAATTCTATAAAGGCATTAACACTTCAGCAATCAAATAATGAAATCACTGCAATAGGCACACACTGTTTGCATTCAGGTCATGTCTCTGAAGGTCTAACACTGAATTTATATTCTGCATCCTACACCTCCTGCTTGGGGCCCAGCAGGCTGAGGGATGCTGAACCTGCTGAAAGCCCCTACATGGCTGCAGCAGTGGGACCGGCTGGGAAAAGAAGGTGCCTGGAGGAGGCTGTGAGAGGGCTGGCACAGGAACAGAAGAGACAGTCTCCTGTTCTCATCAGATGACGTTGTGGGCTGTTTTCCCATGAGGGAGAAACTGCTTGTGCAGTGACCAAGGTAGCCACTTGTGTTAAGGCTGTTTACACTTCCAGAGGCTGGCCATTAACAAGACATTTGGCTGCACCACACATGATCTGAGTACTCTTATCTGAAGGGCAAATACTCATGGTTATTTTTGCAGATGCAGAAAATATATTAAAGAAACATTTGAGTCTGCCTCTAGTGTAGCCCACTAAAAAAGGATACGAAATACAGGATCCCTGTAGGTACAAAAAATGTTCTGTAGGATTTTAACACCATTGCACTTGGAATTCACCTTGTTTTTCCTTTCCTTTCTAATTTTTTCCACTGTTTTTTCTGTGCTAGGATCAAGAGAGGATACATTGCTGTAGGTAAAATAAAAGCTTTTATCTAGGATTTCTCCATGCTCTAAAATTGCCCAAGTGACAGGTAGGTAAGGGATTCAAACAACCAGCTAATTAGCAGTTCTTCATTAAACTCACTGCAGGAAGAGCCTAAAGTTCTTCTGGTTCTCCTGTCCTTCACAGATGAGGCCTTGAAAATCCTTTCTGAATAATTTTTCATGTTTCTTACTATAAGTTTTCATCACTTGGGGTGGTTTTTGTTTTTTGTTTTTTAATTTCTGTTATCACAGTTTTTATGGAAAATGAGCATGGTTCTGTGGTTGTATTTTATAATTCACACAGCACATATGCCCCTTATGGAAGTGATGGAAACAAATGATGGAAAACAGCAGAGCAAAGTCCAGTTGGAGGCCAGCAACTAACACAGCACCCCAGGGACAATACTGGGTTCAGTCCTGTTTCATCTTCATTAATGATCTGGGTGATGGGGCAGCAAGTTTGCAGATGACATCAAACTCAGAGGAGTGGCTGATACACCATGCTGGCAGGGCTGAACATGAGCCAGCAATGTGTCCTTGTGGCAAATAAGGCTGCCAGTACCCTGGGCTGCACTGGGAGGAGTGTTGCCAGCAGGTCAACGGATGTGATCCCTCTCCCCTGCTCAGTGCTGGCAAGGTCATACCTGAAGGTGTATCCAGTTCTTGGCTCCCCAGTACAAGAAAGACACAGACATACGGGAGAAAGTCCAGAAAAGGGCCACCACTAAGATGATGAATGGACTGGAGCACCTATCCTGTGAGGAAAGGCTGAGAGAGCTGGGACTGCTCAGCCTGAAGAAGGCTCCAGATGTTTCTTGTCATAGTGTTCCAACACTATTGCACAATCGCTAGTAAGAAGTAATAGCAGAGAAGTCTCAGAATGTCTTCTTCGTAGTCCCTTTACTGCTGGAGCTACCTACCACAGGGAAGTCTGTGGTTCAAAATCACAGAGATCAGTTCTGCAAAGAGCAGACTTTTCACTAATTGATTATTCGTTTTCCTGTTCTACATCTCTCTGCCTCTTGTATCACAGCCCTATATATTGTAAGCACAGCAGAACACACTGAGAGAAAGTCTTGGTGTAAGCACTTGCCTGAGGGTCATGCCAGCTCTTCTCCAGCTCATGCCGTCAAAGTCCCTCTATTCCTTAAACTTCATCACAGCTGCAGGCCCTATAGCCATTGCAGCAGAGCTGGAAGCTGTGGGTTAGCTTTGCATGCCTTTTATTTCTGACAGCAGCAGTACTACTCTACTACTTAGCACCCGAAGGCAAAGAGGGGCACAGCTCAGCCCTTGAATGCTGTACTAACATTTTATACCGTGCACATTACTGCTGTGGCACTTCTTTCCGGGGAAGTGGAAAGTGTGGAGGGAATGGATTCACACTGTGAGTCACGGGGTAGATTCCTCCAGGCCAACCCAAATGTGGGGTTTCAGCTAAAACATGCTTTTATGGGAAATATGGATCGTGACAGTTGTTTAGGTTGGAAGCTCAGGGCCAAATTCACCCAGGACTATGCATGCTCCTAAGCACTCCCTGGGAAGGGAGCATGGAACATTTTACACCTCTTCAGTCAGGCATTTGTTTACCATGGAGTTTGCTAAATTTGTCTTTGGTGCCATGGGCACCCACTTCTTTCTATCTCTTCCTCCTGCCCCTTCTTATTAACATTTTCAGAAGGTTTCAATTTTTTTTCCCCTAAGAGAGCTTGCAAGAAATGAGTAAATGCTTATGTTGCAGCTTTTCATCTGTTTGTTTTGGCTGTTTGTTTTCACTCTTCTTCAGAGAGACTGTGATGCATAAATAAGCTATGACCTGCCATCCCAGCGGGAGGAAATGGGAGACCGTGTGCAGAAAATGTTCTCTAGTTTTCCTCCTGTAATTTTGGTAATGACATCATACTAAATGATCTGGCTCTTTCCTGGAAGAGAGTTTGGTCTATTTTCTTTTAATCATCCATGTTGTATATGCTTAGACCTTCACAGTAAGCCTGAAACCAATTCAGAATATGTATCCTTAAGTCCTTCAAGGTCTATATCATACCCCATTTAAATGACTAATTAAGGTTTAATTTCACTGTAGTTTTCAGATACAAGGCAATCACTGTCTCCTGCAGTGCCGATAAGGACTGCAGCAACAAAGACTAACATTCCAAGTAGTAATTTAAAGACAGAGAAAGGAGGTGAAAGTAAAAGATTTCCCACTTTGAAACCAAGCAATTATAAGCCTACAGTGGTCATTTCCTGCTGTGACAATTGCTGGTAAAAAAATAAATGAGAGATATCCTCAACCTATAGTCTTCATTGTCATTTAGGAGTGAAATACTTTTTGTTGATTTCATGTAGGTTTAATTTAGGTTTTTTGGTTTTGTTTTGGTTTGGTTTTCTTTGGGCTTTGTTCTGTTCTCGGGTGGGTTTTTTAGCTTGCTTAGGCTAAAGGAGGGAAAGTAACAGCAGAACCAACAGGTACAAAAGCAGAATTTTCCCTCATGCTGCCCAGTTGATTATTTCAGCGCTCATCTGTGAGCGCCCTTCATTGTAGAAGGGATGCCTTTGAGAAGCTGTGTATAAACCCTTCCTTGAGCATCTCTGTAGCAGAGGCTCAGCTATCAGGCTTCCAGCGCTTGCAGTTAAGCATGGTGTCTGGTGTGTGTGATTTCTTGATGCAGATCACTATCAGTGAGGATCTAAGCTGAAAATTACTTATTTCCTTTCACGCAAGGCAGGGAATAGAGGCAGGGCTAGAAATGAAGTGCTGTAGCTAAATGCAGCAAATTCAAATAGGAGAAACTTGCTGACTTCACCAGCGACTGTCTGTTGATTACAAAATTCGAACTGGTCTTCCCCAGCTGCATAACACAGTGATTCCTTTGAGTCTGAAGCCAGGATTTTACTAATCAAGGTTACATGTCCAAATATGCAGATACACACACCAATAACCAACATAGTCAAAAGTTAAATTTGTTTTATCATATTGGCCTTCCTTTTTTTTTAAGGAAAAAAAAAAAAAAAGAAGAAGAAAAAGGGGAGAGACAATAGATCACACGCATAAAGTGCTGGACATCTGCAGATGTTCTCATGACACATAATAAGCTTAAAAAAAAAGCAAAGTTTTGGAGGTTTGACATAACTACAAAGGAATGATCACAATTTCAACATTAGCTGGTTTTAGTGCATTAAAAGGTATGCAGCTGTACTTCCCCAGTGATCTTTACAACATTAACATCTTCTTGTTTCAATATAAATTTTTTTCTTACATGAGGGTTTGTTGCAAGATTGCACTGAAAAGAAATGAGTGGAAAACTGCCTGGATGGGGAAGCAATTAAACTGCATATGAAGAATCAGAATCCAGCCCAGACGTCTAGCCCAGGCCTCTGTCTCCTCCCCCTGGACACCACCTGCAGTCAGTGGAATCCAGTCAATACACCTGGTGTATTCATCTCATCCTAACTGAGATGCTCAAACAGAGCAAGTACATGGGCTTCTTCTTAAATGCACCCATATCTCTCTCTCTTTCAATTACATAGCGCCCATGGTGACTAGCTCAGCTGTGGACATCTTAAGTGATACACAATAAGTCCCACCCAAGGTGTCTGTCAAATGCTCACTGAACTAGAGAGATGTGTTTTGTATCCTCTTATCCCATTAGTTTCTAGCAGGTTGCAGGTGTTGCTTATGACAATAGAGTATCAAACATTTTTAGGCACATATGTGACTAAAATTGACAATGTGTTTTTAATATATGGTTTGGAATATACTTATTCACAGTTTGTTGTGCTATACACAGTGGAGGAAAAGCACGAGTTTAAAACCCCACTATTATTTATGGTACAGCAAAACATTTTCTTTGTGCTCTAAGTTAAAAAGCTTATAGAAAGAAAAAGAAAGGGGTGGGGAGTGGTGGTGGGGGAGGGAAACAACAAGAAGAAACAAAGGATCTTGAAGCAGATTTTATTTATGGAAGCCAAACTCTGCCACTTCATTTTATTTGGCCCCCAAAGCCCCCAGTAAGGCTGTTCAAGTTCCCATGCTTCACTGGCACCTTCTTCTAGTTTTAGAGGAGGGTGACTGTGGCCAGACACTAGTGGGGACTTGCCAGGATCTCCAGCCTTGTGCAAAAGCAAATGCCTGGCTGCTCCCAGTGGCCGTACTCTCTTTGGGCAGGCTGGGAAAGCCAGCGGATATCAAGCACCAGATCCCTACTAAGTTAAAACTCTGCTTTGACTCTTACCACCAGGGTGAGGTCTGTGTGGGGTCAGAAACACCCTTGGCTTTGTGCAGGATGCAGTGCTTTAAACTAGAGTCTGGCCTTGGCTGAGATTAGGTGTGAGCCCTTGAAGACGTAGTCCTGACTGGGTGATCTTGTGCCAGAAGGGATCCCTGCTTGTCTTCGTGAACCTCCCTCTTCAGGAGGTGTCATGTGCATCCTCCAACAAGATATGGTCAATTCCTTTTTTTGAAGTTTATGTATTATTTCCATTCCCCAAATTCATGCATCTTTATTGATTTAACTAAGTAGGATGGAGGATTATAGCTCACACTGTAGCCAAATTGAGAGAAACAGAGCTGAAAAGAAAAATGTTTGAAACTGAAGCAGGTATGAGATAATGAGAGGATGCTCAACAGCCTCAGTCATACCTCAGCCAGTATCTGCCCCCATAAGTCTTACATAAAAAGTTTGTAGGGGCTTGCACCTGGGAGCTGAGAAGGAGAAGAGTATAGGGCACCACCCCTGAGACTGTACTGGTTGCTTTCCAGGGTGGCTGGTGGACCCCGCAGGGCAGGGTGGGTTTTGGCAGTCTCATGGATAGGCCACTGGGCTCTCCCCTTGCAGCCCACCCGCCTGCCAGCACAGCTCGGTTGGCATGACACACAGTCACACCAAGGAAGAAGTGGCACACATCATGGTGGGAAATCAGAGGTCTGTGTAAAGGTTTCTTAAAAGGCCATTCATGTCTAGAGTTCAGTGGTGATCACCACAGTGAGGTTGTTTCAAGATGGAACACCAGGGGAAGAAAAAAGTCTTGCTGACAGCTTGTTTGTTATACTTCTGGTTATATAAAATGCAGCAGGCTCAGCCAAAAATAATGTGAAAAAAAAAAAACAAACCCTGTGTTCTGAACTTTGGGGAAAAACCTAACATTTCCTAAAAACCTGAAAATTAAAAAGGTGAGGAGACAGGGCAATCAATTCATGCAAGTGAAAACTTTCACTTGTTGATTGCAACTCTATCTTTGTATATGTGTGCGCCTTCTAGTTAGCCTAAACTGCAATGCAACCCCACTTTGAACCTCAGAAAATAGAGTCCTGGTTACATAATTACAAGAAAAATGCTTTTTCACAATTTCGAAAGTTCTGTGTCACTGTTCTGAGCAAATACTTGTCCTGAAACCCATAATTTAGATTGAAATGAATAGGAATTTTCTGACAGGAAATATTAAATCCTTATTTAATTTGCAGTCAGCTGTGGTGCAAAGCTTAGCTGTAACTCACTGTTCTGGTATTCATATATTAGAAACCAGTGTTTGACCTTCTTTTGAATCTGGGCAAATCACACCTTTAGTTAGGTGTTAAAGGAGGGGGTAAGATAGGGAAAGCACACTCCATGCCTTCTTCTCCAATTTAAACTAAATTTGTATTTTAGAATAATAAACCTAGACTAAAAGCTAAAGAGTGTACTGAGCCATAACTGCCTATTAAGATTAATTCAAAGCCAACATATCATTTTCTAAAATCTAATTTCTTCATTACAAAGAATCCATGCAACCAGTCAGTAAATAAATTAAAATTTGCCCAGGCATCCTCTGAAAGAGCCTGTCCCCCGGGCTGGCCTCTTGTCACAGGCAAATTCTTAATACGTTGTGGCTGGAAAATCCCAGGGAAAGCTGGAGATTTTTATGAGATGAGCAGTGATTGTGCAGGAGCCTGCAGCTATTGCTGACCTGTCTCTTTCACAGAAAGAGGATTATTACACAAAAGAGTGCTAGAGATATTGCATGAAAAATGCATTTTAATTTCTTTCCCAGCAAGAGAAGAAGATGAAGAGAAATGGGAACAGGCAGAGGAACTACTTCTGCAACTCTGTTAGGTGGGATTCCTTTATTATTTTTATTATTATTCTTGTTACTTGGAAAGTTCTTTAGAGGGTCTTATATGGATGCACATGAAGAGATCCCTAGTCCCACAGTTTCCCTTTATCTCCTTCAGGTACATAGAGTTGGTCTTTTGCATACATACTCCCATGAGCGTATATATTTTTCTGTCTTTTTCCCATGATTTCCCTTTTGCTACTCCCTCCTTACTTATCAGACAGAAAAAAAAAGCAAAAGAAAGACCTTTCTTGTCTAATTACTGTGCACATGGACATGTGTCAGCCTGGGCTCTTCTCTCAATGGTTAGTTGTCGGGGGTGGGGGGCTTTTATTATTGTGTTTAATGTCAGGGAGCTGCCTGCTTTCCCACCTTACACTGAAGAGCACTAATGCAGTGCTGTAACCTCAATATCTTTGTTAAGTCTCTTGCAGTCACACTTACCTGATGAGAGCAGCTGCTCCTGCTCACCCATTCTGGACCTCAGGTTTTTCCCCAGGTCCCCCCTCCATTCTCCCATCCCCCTTTCACGCTGATGTTGCACTTCAAGCAGCATGTTCGGCTGTATCCATGACAACCAGGATGACATCAGCATGAGGACTCGACATCAGCATGAGGTCTCAACATCACCATGAGGACTCCAACACAATTAAATGTTAATAACGGGTTTATTTTAAATTGCAGTTGAAATCTTTCTGGCAATGAGTGAAAAAGGGGGTGGATGGATGAGGAGATGTAAAAGGTGGAGGAAAATTTGTTTCCCTGCTGGCTGCCTATGCAGTGATAACAACGCGTTTTCCCCAGGCACCACAGCAGTATCCACTGCTATCAGAAATCATCCTTTTATACCCCTGAAGCAGTCATCTGCATCCTCAGTGTTGTTACAACCAGCTGTAAATGCTTGGGAAGCCGCTAATGCCTGATCTGCTGTTAAGATGGGTGGAAGGGTGACACAGCTGCTTCCTTGATTCCCCTTCAGTTAGGCAGGGAAGCACACAGCATTCCTCAGGCTAAATCTCTGCCCTTGTCTTCACATGGGGGCTGAGCAAGGTCTGGGCAGCATGATGCTGCAGTGAGAGAGGAGGCAGGTGTGCTGCAGGTATGCCACCTCAGTCCCCTTGCAGGAGGTCCCATACAGACACACAAGGCACAACCTGATTTATGCTTAACCTGTCTTTGCTGCTTCCTGAACTCATTCTGGCCAGGAGCAGTTCAAGGAGAGCTGGCTGGAGCAGCTCCTCTCCTGCAAGAGTCCTTACAGGACCTGTGTCAGATCTTTTAGGGCTACAGTGTTGATGCAGCTGAGCAGGGCAGAGCTGCTGCTATTTCAGCACAGGCAAACAGTCTTAATGCCTCATCCTCCCCCATGTAGGCAACTTTTCCAAACACAGGAATTTCCCAGGCACAGAGCAGGGAGAAAAAATAACTTCCATCTAATCAGATTTGTGTACTAGCAGCCCTCCTTACTCGCTAGCTGGTTATTGGTATTAACAATGTAGGTCAGGTCAGTGGCTGACAACCAGAGGCTCTTGGCAGCAACTTCCCAACAGTGAAGCAGCAAACACATCCTCACAGCCCTCATCCCCTGCTTCAAAACCTGTCCTCAAGTTCCCCTTTTGCACAGAGTCAGAGAGCTTCCCCCAGGCTGGCTGCCTCGAAGAGGCTCGGGGCTGCACCTCTTCTCAGATACCCTGGGCAAGTGGGGTGTGCAGAGACTGACTTATTCGTGGTGCTGGGCTCAAGGCATCACAGAGAGCCACAGGGTGTCTCTACCTGCAGGGCTGCCCTTCATTGGCTGCCTAGTGGGTCTGGGGAACAGCTGTCTCCCTTATTTACTGCTCACTTCTCCAAAGCCCTCAGGGTATGACTCTTTTGCAGGCTTTTTGCAAAGGGAATGATACCTCACCTCACAGCTCTGCGATGGTTTGGACTACGGAGAGCCAATTTGTCAGTTTTTCATCATGCCGGACATTTTTGCTTCAGTTCACTGCCAGCGATTCAACCCCTCATGAAAAACAGTTGCTCATGCTCTGTGATGTCCCACTATATCAAACCAGGTCAGCTTCAGACTGTCCTGGTTTCCTAATTTTCTTAGGGAGCAGGTCTTCAATGTCCTACAGGACATGTTTCTCCCTGTGAAGAGGGCATGGGAAGCTGTTGGTCCCAAGGATGAGGTGAGACCTAATGCAGGGAGCTAACCTGTCTCAGCAGCTGTGGTAGGAGATCTGGTATCCTTGTCAAAAATCTCAGAAGACATATACCTTATGATCCCCATCTGGAAGGTGAAGCCTATTTATTCGGCAAAACTGCCTGTGTGCTGTAACAACAAACATCATATGGGAAAGAAAGGACAGAGGACCAAAAATTAAAAGAAAGGAGAAAAAGCAGAGGCTAGCTAGGGCAAGAAATAAGGAAGAGAGAGCAAAGAAGAGATAAAAACCGTAATGGAAAAAATGTGCTCACTTACACTTGGGAATAAAGCAAGCAGGAAGGAAACCTAAACTTTGAAGCTTGTCTTCAGGGCTTCCCTCTGACTCTTCTGTGTGAGGATCTTTGGTATGAAGCCTCAGATTATATTGAAGAATAGACAATTAAATCAGTTGGATAAGATCAACCGGCCTACTCATTTTAAAGAAATTTAATGGCTACAGCCACTGCTAGCGATGCTGCTGAAATGTTATTTCATGGTTTGATGCAGTTATTACCATCTATATAAAGTGCCTAGTAATCTATCAGTTATCTGGTATTTATCATTGTGGCTAGAAGTTAGATTACTGGCAAAGACTAAGATGTTGAATCGTTTACTTCTATAACAACGGACAAATTTTATCTTACTAAGAGAGTGGCTAATTCATGTAACGATCTTTGATGCTAATCCATGAGGATTTATGTTGCTTTTGTCCTATCCCATTTGTGCAAACTCCTTTTCCTTATCACAAGTGTAACTGCTCTGCTTGGCTGACAGAGGCCTTTTAGCTGAACTGTGAAATGATTTAAATTGAGTAGTTCCTTTTGTGTTCCACAGTCCTATAAATTGGGGAAGGTGTTAGGAGAAGGGTACTATGGGTACAATAAAAGTTTAAATCCTTAGCTCATTTGATTCTTTGTAAATGTTATTCCAATACCTTACTTCCAAATTTCTGGATGTCAGTAAAATACAGTGGAACAGTATCCACCCACCGCTACAGATATTCTTGGCAATCTTCTAAAGTGTACTGAGGGACATCCATCCGCTAGACTGGGCCAAAATATATGTGCCCTGTGAAAAATTAGAGGAAAACACAAAACTGAGGCTTTCTTGTGTGTGTGTGTGTGTGTGTGTTTCTTGTATTGAGGGGTTAGAGGAGTGAGGGTGTGGAAACAAGAGAGCTTTAAATCCCAAACACATTTTCCAGCAGGAAGGGTTGGAGGAAGGGTTCCCAACCCACTTTGTCCACCAGCTCCTCAGGACCTAGCACAAATGAGCTACTCACTGGTAAAGTTGACAGAGCATGGACTGAAGGGGTCCTTCACATAGTCCCCCAGCAACCCCTCAGCCCAATGCTGTCACCTTTCCTCCACGGAGCCCAGGGAGGCAGATAGAGTAAGACCTCCTTTCTTACCAACATAGCCTGCGGTCTGTGCTGGGCTGTCTGCTCAGGGTACTAAGCAGTACAGCTGAGATAAAACCCCTTCTCAGGCGTAGCATTCCCCTACCCATGCTACACCATGGGTGCTAGGTGAATGAGCTGATGCAGGCTGGATGAAAGTTTGTTTGGAAAAGACCTGTGCTTGCTTAGTTGCAGCTGGAGAGAGGGAAGGATGCCACTGGCTTTGTCCTGGAGGCAGGAGAGGAGGACCAGTGTGGACGCAGGCTCCTGCGAGAAGAGTGGAGAACTCTTTTGAGTGGCAGCTGCTTTACCTGGGAGGAAGGAGCTGGCTTGGGAAGAGCTGGGGTCTCCATGCTCCTCCTTGGATTGAGGTGGAGCCAGCTCCCCTACAGAAAAGCTGCTTGGGCAGGAGCAAAGCTGCTTGCTCAGTATTTTCCCTGCTATAACCTTAGGAAATATTCACCTCGGATACATCCAGAAGAGGCTCTAAGCAGGGCTTCAGCGGCTGCTGGAGCGAGCAGGATGAAGGCTGAACCTGACGTGCAGATTCCAGCTCAGATGCTGCCCCCGAATACTGTGTTTTTCCAGCTGACTGGAGTTGCAGTGCAAACCTGAAAGAGCAGCTCTGACCCTGGGCAACTGCACCACCTGAATCACAATGCCCTTCTTGCGGTGTCACCTTCCATAATCTCACTGTTTTCCATCTACTGCTAAAATTTAAAGCAAAACTATGGCTGTCTTCAACTGGGAATAGGAGCAGGCCTTATTAGCATTCACTGTATCTGCTCACCGACAGCCCTGTGTGTCACATTATCTCGTCACTGTAGGCATCCAGTGTGCCATCCTGCAGGATACATCTTACGCATTTTGAGCAGCTGGATTCTGTGCGCTAAGGCAGAACTCTGCCAGCTACCTTTCCCTGGCAGGCTGTCTCACTGTATCTCTTCTGCATTTTCACAGGATGTTCAGCCTGTGAAACTGTGAATTTCCATCAATTCACCTAGCAGAAAGGCTAGCTTAAGCTTATGATTTGTTCCAGGCAGGCAACAGCTGGAAGTGTGAGCTTGCAAATCCACCAGAGCCTTCATGTGGATTCTATAGAGTTATGCCAGGAGTTGAAAAAATGGATGTCTAGGATTAGCTCCCAAACACAAAAGTAAGCACTTAAATTAACAGCCTGACTTTGGGAATAATCTACTGCTCAGACTGTCTGGAACCAAGACAATTTGTTTACATGATTCAAGATGGCTTCAGAAGTCTAGTTTTCAGTATCCAAATCCAATCTATTCAAGATGCTCACTCAAGCTACTATACAGTAATACTGGGGGCAAAATGAAAACAGTGGGTGATTTTTCCACATTACTACCACAACACAGTCCCTCCTGGACCATCAGCAGATAGAAGGCTGGTAGTACAAAGTGAATGGCAGCCAGACACTTTCGGTTTTCACACATATCACCTGCCCCACATGCAGTATTCCAGGTCCATCCTCACTGGTGGAAAACCCGGACAGCTTCAAACAGTTGATTTAAAACCCAGATTGCCTGAGATATTGCGAACTGCCTGCCCAGCTGCTCAGTTGACCGGCTTGGCATAGGAATGGGAGAGGACTGCGCTTTCAAAGCTACATTTGATTTAAGGAGAATTTCTGTAGAGGTGTCACATGGCAGATGCCCATGATATCTCCTCACACTGTATTTCAGCTCAGCCTCAGGCTGGGGCTCCCTGGGGGGCTGGGCAGTCTCTAGGCTCCCTAGGCCTTCTGACAATGTGCCAGCACAGAGCTGGATCACATGGTCAACCAAAAGGGTTTGGGTTTTGTTTTTTTTGCATGATTTTTCCCAAATAAAGACACAGATTGAAAGATTAACGAGCCTTGGTAATGGCTATGCCTGTAGCATTTGACTGCTGGGAATTAGCTTGTCATTCTGTGCCTAGTTTACAAATGGAGGAAAAATGGTCTAGTCTCCATTCAGCTGTACCACTTTTCACCCCAGAATTGCCTCTACAGCTCATATTTGAGCTGCAAGCACATATTTTCCTCTTTCCTTATTACACTTCCAGCTCTCTCACATATTAAATAGCAGGTGCTTAGAATAAAGCATATTATTCTGACAAACATTTTCATCATGAGGTAAATTGGCACATACGAACTGCTTTAAAATACTTACTGAGTAATTGAATACAGCAGTACAGGTTACTATGCAGATGTCTGTCTCTAATAGTTTACGATTACACGCATTTCCCTGCTAAAGGGAGAGACAGTTCCACAGGTAGAGCTTGTTGTTTCAAAAAAACCCAAGGAGGAGGGAAAAGAAGAGGGAGCAGTCCCTGCTACCCCCATAGGATATTCTTAAAAAAACAGATGGTTACATTTTGCAGAAGCTTTTGAAGAAAACTTTAAAGAACTATGCAAATTTTTGCCATTGCTTTTTTTGGTTTGCATATTTCTTCTTGGTTTCCTTCTCTATCACACATGATTGCAAATCTGTTTCAACCTATAAATAGCTTTCTTCTTGCAAGCAAAGAGCTTTGTAATAGCAAAATACATTTTTTTTTTGGGGGGGGGCTTGGAGTGGTGATATTACCATTATTCTTTATCTTTTAGGATATTCTGGGTTGTAAAGCTCAATGCTTTACATTATGTTAATGTGTCAGATCACAACCATAATCCTTGCCCCAAGGTGTTTTACAGGCTCAAAGGGACACCTTCAAACAGTAAATTACATTTCTGCCCAAAATGGCTTTACCTGCCATTTTGACATGTAGCACTTTTAGCCAACAGGAAAAAGCAGAGGGAAAGCTTGTTTCTCTGTTTATTCCACCTTAGCGTGCAGCTTTGCCAGCACCTCATGCATAGTCAGTGTTACAGCTTTGCCGTTAGCCTCTAGCCTTTCCTGTGGTGTGTGTTGAGCAGGAATCACAGAATAGTGTGAGTTGGAAGGGACCTTCGATGCTCATCTAGTCCAATCTCCTTGCCATGGGCAGGGACATGTTCAACCAAATCAGGTCACCCCACATCCAGCCTGGCCTTGAAAGTCTCCAGGGATAGCGAATCCACCACCCCTCTGGGCAGCCTGTGCCAGCATTTTACCATCTTCATTGTAAAGAATTTCTTCTTCATGTGTGGCATGAATCTCCCCTCTTTCAGTTTAAAATCATTACCCCTCATCCTGTTGCAACAGGCCCTGCTAAAAGGTCTCTCCCCATCTTTCCTATAGGCCACTTTTAAGAGCTGAAAGGCCGCAGTAAGGTCTCCCTAAAGTCTTCTCTTCTCCATGATGAACAACCCCAGCTCTCTCCATCCTTCCAATCATTTCTGTGGCATTGCACCTCCACCGTCTGCCCTGGTCCCTGCTCATGGACTTGTCCTTCCTTGTTAGAGAATGTGGGGCTGCCTGCCCTGGCAAGACCTGCAGCACTGCCATGTTCCTGGCCAAGGTGTCCCTGACTCACATTCAGGAATCACCCAAGAAGCAAGGGACAGAGGCATGCTTCAGTCAGTGCCTGGGGTGCTGCAACCTCATGCAAGTCTTTGCACAGCACAAAAACTTCTTCCAAGCGGGATTTCCTAAAGGCAATGCTTTTCATCATTTTTTGTCTCACAGTAAAGCTTAGTGGTGATTTAAATAAATAAATTTACAGCACACAGTTTCGGACCCCTTCCAGGAGTGTGCTGAGCAAAACTTACACTGAGTTTCAACAATCTCTGGGTGCCCTGTGCTGTGGTGAAGATGAGGTGGTCTTTGCTGGCTGTGTCTACACTAACAGTAGGTGTATAGCACCCTACACACAGGGTGGCCTGGGTCCCTCATCAGTCAGACCATGTACCTGTCAGAGTGTGCTGCCTTTTTTCTAGTCCATGTACTGTTCTCATGGGGACAAATCCTTGGAAGGGGTGACCAGTGCGCATCCTCAGCCTCTTCCTACTGTGGGGCTGACAAACATCCAAAGCCTACAGCCAGCACCATTTTCATGGAGTGATGGTTGCTATAAATAGCCCTTACCAGGCTTTTGGTTTTTTTATTTGTTGGGTACCTGTTAGATAAAACAAATAAGAACTACCAAAGCTCTGTTATATCTTTATATATTTGCAATATAATCTGTTGAATCTGACATTAGTTTCTACCTGTGCAAACATTTTGCGTTTGGTTTTCTGTTTAACAAAATATCAGCCAGTAACACATTCTTTAGTGGTGCTGTTCTGTAATTTAGCAGTGCTAAGTAGGCTTCATAAGCTGATGATGCAGCCTTTTGCAGCAGGTGATTTGGTATTTTACTATTTTCCCCCCCAGTCGTTTGTATAAGGAGTAACAGGAAATGGCAGCGACATACTCAAACCTGTATTTGACTGTAAACTGCTTAAGTTAAGGCCCAGTGAAGTGCGACTAATTGCAGATATTACTATGTCAGGTCTGTCATGTCGAGATAAAATAAAATAGGTATGCATCATTACAGGTTGAGCTATAGACTCATTAGAAAGTATTGTCTCAGTGCAATGGACGTAACAGCGGAAGGACAAGTTTGTTTTGGCTTGTTTTTTCCTCCCAGTGTGTAAAAAATCCATGCCTGCTTTCCTCCAGAAAGAACAATTATTCTTATATAAGAAACATGATCTTTTTGCTAGCCTTGGCTGGTATTTGTGGCACAAGTAATCAACATTAATAAATGTCTTCTTTCCCAATATTTAAACCTTATAAAATTGCCTTTGATATTTAGAAGAGTTTGACTCTGGATCAGGTTGCTCCATGCCATGCCTTCAGACATTTTTTAGTCTGCATTAATCTTGATACCGTCTGTTAAGGAGGTACCAGTCAGACCCAAAATGCAAGCAGTGTTTGAGATGTAATGGATCAGCAGCCTCTAACATGAACCTCTGCATGATGCAGTTGACTTATTCAAACTGCTTCCTATAATGCTCTTTACAAGAAGCTGTTCTCTTCTCTCCTTCACACCTCAGAGCTTTCCATTGTGTCAGTAAGTGACGAGAACACGTGTCACAGCAGTGCATAGAAAAGGTCTATTTAGAAGATCTCTGTCACAGAAGATTTGACTGGTGGCTTATTGGTTGTTCTGCAATTCTTTAAATCAAGTGGTCACTTGTGATGACATCTTATAGCCACAGAGTCTACACTTTCCTGTAGATACTACTTAAACCACTGCAGCTAACTGCAGGTATGACATTGGCCTAATTTTTGCAGTGCACCCACAAAGATAACAGGAATGGATAGAGATTGGCACTTGTGAAAACTGGGCACTGTGCTCAGGTGCCATACCTAGAGAACAATACTTGGTAAAACAGTGAGACTGCTGGAACGGAAAGCTTTCAGATGAGCTTGCATGCAACGTTCAGATTCATGAGAGGAAAATTCAGACCATAGCTTGATCTGAATTTTTACAAAGCGTGTAGTTTTCAGAGGCAGCCTTCTCCTCCCACAAAGAGTTTAGGAAATCATCACCATGAGAGCAGAAGACACAGAAGTCCTGCCCTGGCACATGCTGAGAAAGAACATGGGAATGGAAATCAGTAGAACTGATTTCCAGTCACTGGGGTATAAATAGGTACAGCTCCAATGAAGCCTGTGATTTTTCACCTGTTGAAGAGCACCTCGTGGCATCTAGTCAGTGATGCTGAATAGACTTACAACTCAACATAATCAGCAATTCTTATAGGAATGAATATCATCTATGGGAATCTGTGATTTCCTTGTAGATGCTCTCAGAAACCCAGGACACAAAAATACAGTTTGGAGGTGAAAATAAAATAGGAAGCCTCATGGCATAAGTTGTTCCAAAGTAGACTGTTATAATTTATTTGAGACTAAACAGAAGAGTATGAAGCTGATCCTGCCTTGACAAAACAGGCCTGTAGGACAGTGGGCTTCCTGACATCTTTCAGAATAGTCTGAGGAGTAGGTGATAAATAACCGTGTCTTCGTGTACAGGCTTTTATGCTTTTTCTAATGTCCACAGAGACCATCAGCTGGGCTCTGCCCATTGACATCAAGTTAGTCCCAGGAGTGATGTGTTAAATCTGTCTAGAATAGGACAAGAGAAATGGCTGTTAACATTAGTGAGGGGAAATTCAATTTGGTTTGGAGCAAAACAAGCATCCTGAGCAGACCAGACAAACTAATATGAGTGCAGTTAGAGATATATTGCTAGAGTTACAGCTGTATCAGAAAAGGAAGGAACTTTCTTGTATCAGGCATTAGGAGGTCTTTCAGAGGGCAAACAGCTTGCCTTAAGCCACTCAAGGAGAAATGCTGGAATCAGAATTGAACTCCGAAATATTTCCTCCAAGTCGGTCATTTAGACATTACAGTCTGTCTTTCTTGACATTGGATGATTATTCATTAATAAGTTAATGAATATAACTGTTACTGGAATATTTAAAGACTAGAAAATCAGAGGATCAGCTAGCATTGTGAAAGGAAATATGAATAAATTAATTGTTACTTGTATAGCCTAAATGCAACTTACACTAAAGGACTCTACTTTGATCCTGATTTCCACCAGTTCTCTCTGGAGCTGATTTACACCGCCATCCTCTGCTGATGTAGTGTGTTGTCCCAGCAACCAGTCACCATCTGAATAAAAGCTCCAAGGTTTGGCTGAGAAATACCAGGACCTAGTGCTGTAGGAAGTATCTTTATGCATCCATTTGGATCCCACTTTTGATGTGGAAGTCCCAGGTCTCCTGTGTGCCCTCTTCCTATGCAGGTGGTTTGGAAACAGTTGTTTTGGCAACAAAGCTGAGGTCCCAGTGTATTGCAATTGCATCATAGAACATAATAAAATGCTCCTTCCTGCTCCAGCCCACAAATTCTTGTCTCCGTCTCAGCCGATTTTTCTGTGCCTGTAAAACTTCTGGGCCCAGTGCCTTGTCAACCTGTATGACTTCTTATCGCCTAATTATCTGTTCCAGTATAATCATGAAGCCTTTTAACATTTTTCTTTCTCCCCAAAGAAAATATATCTCAATCACTAGAAAATGACCTTCAGCTTCTATTGTAACAATGAAACAAAAAGCTTTCTGAGCAATATCAGCTTCATCTGTACTTTTCCATTGTCATGCCTCAAAGACTCATTAGTTGCTGATGATTTCTCCTGGTTTTAAAGAATTTCTTTTTGTTTATTCTAATTTTATTGTCCATACCTTTATTGTTTATAAATTTAACTGCCTTTAGCAACTTCATCTTTACCTTTCTACTCTGCCACTTTCACACTAATCCCAGCAATTGTTGTAAATCATTTGAAGATCCTTTGTTCATTTACTTCAGTCTTCTGAAGTCTCAATGGTACTTGCAAGCTTGGTAGCTTTCAGTTCTTGGAAGGGTTTCTTCATTTTCTTTCCCATGAGAAGGAATGAAGGAATTTCGTACATGCCTCTACAGGAAAGGCTTACAAGGCAAAGCTGGAAGCAGTGTTTCCTTCCTGCCGCATAGGTGGCGCAGATCTAGGCTGTCAGAGCACAGAGGAAGACACAGCCAGAAGAGCCAGGAGGGAGGGATGGCCTTACCATGTCCTTTGCCTGACTGCTCCCAAGTGCAGCCAGCTTCCTGAGTTTTCATATTTCTTACTATTAAATGGAGGAAAAATACTCCCAATCTGACCCAAGACAAAGGCCCAGACCTGCAGTCTGGGGCATTGCTTTATGTTCCTCTGCTGTATCACCTTTACTATCACTCTGAATGTTTTTCTTGCAGCACCTTGCCCCAGGGATTTTCTGGGGAACTTGGTGCTTTCCCAATGTTATCTGCCCTGATTGAGGTAAATTTTCATCCCTCTGAGTCTTTGTCTTAAGACAGTCTCACCAGTCTGAGGGAGAGCTTTGTACACTTTCAGTCTGTTTGGCTTTATCCTGTCCTTGCCTTCCTTCCTTACAAAAACCCTGTTCCTTGGAGACAATCATAGTCAGAAGTGCAATACTCCACCCTATTTCTCCAAGTGATACAGGAAAAAACACATTTTAGCCATCAGTGTCCTGGTTGCATCAGGATAGAGGCCTGAGGTTGTTTGCAAGTCCAGGTGTCCCCTGGGATCACAGATTGTATTAGCCCTTGAGACACTTCCATCTCAGTTATCTGATCAAAGTGGATCTTCAAATTCAATTGTTCTGAATTTTCTCTTAGGATTTCGCTTGTATTTAACTCTCGGGCCTAATAAAATTATAACCATGGCTCCCCAGCCATATTCCCTTTTATTCTGTGTATCCCCTCCTTTAATAGCTTCCCAATTCTCTGCACTTACAATTCTTCCACTTTTATGTTCCTGATCTTTATGTCTACCATTTTTCTAGGTTTCACCATGGCTGCTTCCCTTGGTAATTATCAAAACCAATAACAACGTGTTCGGGTCATGTATTGAAAAAGTGTCATGATTCTAGACAGAGTCCTTAACTAAAACAAAAAAAATTAAAGCAATTTCTCCTTAAGCAGAATTTTCCTTTTCATTTGTTACAGTTTCATTCTGTCTTTCTTTTGAAACACTCAAATACTGTTTTTAAGAGAAATCCCTGGAAATTTTCTCTATTCTAGACAGGATCTTTTAAAGAAAGCAGCTCAGTTAATTCTTGTGCATCCTCTAAGTTAGACTTGCAAGGAGGAAGATGTGCTACAAATACACATGACACAACCTTTCTGTAAGCCCATTCTATCAATGTAAAGCTATCTCAAAGTAGCTTAATTGTAAAACTGAGAAAAGAAGAAAAGTATCTTTTCCTTAAGTATGTTATGTCATTACACTTCATAATATGTAAAGTGATTTTAAAATGTTATTTCTTACAACAGCCAGGCATGGGCCTATGTGTATTGATTTTCCTATGGAATCAAATTCCAGTTACACTGGGTCCATCAGTCAAATGTAACTACCTTGCTAAGGTAATGTTCACTTAGCTTCTGCAGCCACTGAACGCACAGCTATAATGTTATGCACTGGCTGACTGATGGACCCTGTATTGCAGTTCTCTATTCCTGTTTTGAAAACATAGATGGCTTGAGAGACTGTCAGACATCCTGCATGCAAGTAAATTCACACATTATGCCAGTCATTCTGAGCCTGAGATTTTGTGCACATGAAATTCAAAACTTCTTGCTTTGCCCGATCAATTTCTTCTGAAATTCTTCACAGGTGATTCACAGTAAATGCCATACTATATACATATTAAGATTCAAAACACACCCTAAAGCCTGCAACCTCCTCCTGGGGAGACAGGAGTCTGAGACCAAAGGAAAGAAAAACCTGGGATTAACAATCAAGATCCCAGTTTCACAAAATATTTTGACTGAACTTCATTTCTGTAATTCTGCATTGCTATTTGTGCTTATTGCTTTCTGACTCCTAAATGAAGCTCGTTGAAGGGAGTAAAGAAAGGGTACAGTATCTCAAAAATCCTATTTCCTTGAAACAGTTCAAAGTAATTGTGCATTGATTCCTTGGAGATAAAGGAATGCTATTTATCAATTGATTTTAAAAGCTGGAAAGCAGTGGTTTGAGATCACTTGCTAACTAAAGAAGTTGGGGGTTGAAAATAACAGAATAATAAATGGTCATGGTTTGGTCATGCAGGTGTGAGGTAGACAGTCGATATCTTCCAGCAGTGTGGATTATTTGCTGATGCAGCTAATTCGCAGTGCCTTTGGAGGGATATTACAGACTCTTTAAGAGAGGTTAGGAGTGAGAAACAAACAAAAGCCACCTTCAGAACTTTTCAAAGAGCAGTTTGCTTTACATATTTCTTACACCCCAGACTTCCTCTGAGACACAGCTTAGATGTTCATAGTCAGCTACAGCCCTGCAATAATGAACACAACAATGATTGTGCCTGCTACCTTCAGTATACGAGAGAACTCGGGGAAAACACCAAGCAGAAAACTCACCTCGAGATAAAAGCAACCTGGAAAAAGGGCTTTTAGATTAATTTTGTGCACATGGCTTGGCCTGTCATGCTTTTCAACAATAGCCCACATGGTGGACCTGCAGGTCTCTGCCACCATCTGCATGATCCCAACATTTATTTCCATTCCAGGGAAACCTGCTGCACCCCCCCCCCTCCACCCCCCACCCCCCCCCCCCCCCGCCCCGGCCCCCCACCCTTCTGTCCTTGGTAGTGAAAGACCTCAAAATATAACTCCCTGGCCCAGAAGCAAAAGAAGCAAAGGCCTTCTCTTGTCCTGCCCTGGGTTACGACACCAGGTTGTGGTAGTGGAGGAGCACATCCTGGCGCACATTGAGGGGAGCAGCATCCGCTCGAGACTGGGAAGGTGGGCTACGGGGGACATCCATGAGAGAGGCAATTCTGCCTGCAGGTTTGTCAGAGTGCTTGTGGGTTTTTTAATTTGCTTCAGTCAGCATAACTTCCATATGAGCAGAGCTATCCTCTGAATGCAGCACTACAGCTCCGCCGAGTACCTGAGGAGAACTGATCTGGCATTCTGAGTTAGGCAGATCTTCCCAATCCCACCAAGAAGCCCTTTCTTGATAGCATGTATCGGTTGTTGTGTTACAGGTAATTGCTGTGCACAATAAATGAGCTACACGGTTATCAAGAAGGTAACAGCTTGTTCACCTTAACTTCTTTCTTCTAAGGGCGATGCTGCTACTGCTTCTCCTGGTTGAAGGCTGCAGGCCAACATTTTTGGAAATCTTGGTTTGTGACTAATTTGAAAAGGTTGCTCAGTGTAAGGTAATGCTGAGCTCCTACCTTTGGTTCCCCAAGCTAGTAAGTCCTCCTTAAGGTGGTCACAAACAGGTCTGTCAGATGTTCAGCATCACATAAAAGATTGTTAAGCAGTACTATTTTCATAGTGTCGCTGTGAAGTTTTTATTTGAAAAGGAAAATCTCTCCCTTATGTCTGCAACATTTTGTTACAAATTCTTGGGGGTTTGAATGAAAGCACTATAAAGTTGATGGGAAATAACATCCAAGGGACCTGTGAACTGCACAGTCATAATACTCGGACAGCACTGTTTTCCCAGTGCAAATTGCCCATTCCTGTTTTGGTAGGATTATTTTCTATGTGCCTTCTCCCTTGCTTCAAAACAGGAGTGACTGAAAGAAAGTGTTGTTCAAGAGGTTCTTACATTGTTTGACAAAGAAATCTCTAATGCAACTTCTCCTCATCTTCACCAGAGCTCAGGGAGGTAAAGTGACACTTTATAATTCAAGGCGAATAATTTCTACTGTCAAAATAATTACTTACTAATAAATATCATGTACAATTTGTAATACCATCTCATGTAAAAACTTAGAGCATATTTTCTCAATATGTTTCAATAAACTATTCAGACTATAATTTTTTAAATGTTACCGAATTACTCAGTTCTTTGTATTAAAATGTCATTGCTTGAAACAACACATGCAGAATTACTTTAAATGGCATTTCATTGAACATTACAGGAACTCTGAAGACCGTACAAACTTTCTCCTGTGAAATATATCAGCTTCTCACTGAAAACCTGAAGAAAAAAGAAACCCAAACCAATGCTGATACATGTAAAATTTCTGGTTTTCAATAAGACCTGATGGTTTTATTAATTAAAGTTACACAATTCAAAATAAGAAAAAATAAGAAAAAGAGATTGAGGTATATGAGTGCCCACAAAAATAGTGTAGATTGAAACTTTCCGACCAGATGTGAAAGATGTGCATCTATGTCTGATACACGGATTGTGTTTTGAAATAGGATTTCCAAAAGCTTTGCATCCAGTCAGGAGACAATTTCTGAACAACCTCAGCATCTCTGGTGCAAAGTGTCCGAAAAAAAATCCAGACAGTGTAGGATATATCAGGTGCTGTTCCGCCCTTTTCTTAAAACCTGGCTGCAACTGTAAGTCCTGACCTCAGCTGGAAATCTAGTCTATTTTTGGCAGAAAAGACTTACTTTCTGCTGTGTGTTAATAACTTTAACTAAAACTGGCCTTCAACACAGTTTTGGAAGAACAGCTGAAAGCTCAGTTACCCGTGAACTGTTTGCTGTTGTCTTGATGAAGAACAAGAGCAAAGGATTGTATAAAATCCTCATTTTGTACTTTCAAGTTATCCTTGTATTCTATAAATAAATCACATAGAGAACAGTATATATAGGTCCTGCAACAGAGCAGTGGCCTTGGATTTATCCTTGTGTGTAAATTCTTCATATGCATAAGAGTTTGTAAAATGGGCACTTAATCTTACACTTTCCCTATTATATCAAGAGGGTAGCTGAGAGAAGCATGAGAAATGCGTAACAGTAGCAGGGAAAATCAATAGTGTGATTTGGGCAGAAGAAATCAATGCAACAATGCAGCAAAAGAACCGAATATAGTGGTGTGGATGGAGGTAATCAGTAAAAATACATATGTTTCGTGATGCAAGGCGAGTAAACAGGTCCAAATCAGACAGCTGACTAACCTGGACTTTTAGAATCATAGAATCATAGAACAGTTAGGGTTGGAAAGGACCTTAAGAGCCTTCCAAGCCCCCTGCCATGGGCAGGAACACCATACACTAGACCATGTCATCCGAGAGTACCGCCAGGGACGGAGCATTCACAACTTCGAGATTTCCATCTCTGGTTATTTATCTTTTTTCTTGTGTTAGGTTACAAGTTCGACTGTAGTTTGGTAAAAAGGCAGCTTCCATATCACCCGTGAAGGGGAACTGGGCTTTAACCAGTCCATAAGTCAAATCCTATTTGAACTGGCTGCTTTTGATGTGCTATATATATTTTCCGGAAACATTCTGCCCAGCCTTACCTTCTGGCTTGGGTCCTCTATAATGCCTCATTGTTTGTTTGCTTACTTTTCCCTTGGGTACTGCTGAAACAGGTACAACCTCGAAACCGATTTCTCAATGAAGGAACACTCTCCTTTTTTTGGGCCATACTATAGTGCAATTTTTATTTCTTGCAGCAAGCTCATGACTTTGTCCCACTCTAGTTGAAAATATTTTTTTCTGCTTTGGTAGTAGATACAGAATATTTATGTTTCAACTCTTGTGTGTGGGTTTCTGAAATTATGAGATACAATCCCCATAAGCTACATATCTGACCTCAATTCTGCTACACCATTTATTACATTTATCTCATATTTATCTCATTGCGGCTGTATGGACTTCTGCAGCTTCAGTCACTGCACTCTTTGTACTTTGTACTGCCCAAGCAATGTTTTACTTAACTATTACAACGCTAGCAATCAACAGTATGTAATCTGAGCTTCTTGTTTTACAAGCCACCAGTATCACCCATCAGCAGGCATGACTCCTCCTAGACTGGGCCTTTGCAAAAGCAATCAGTGCTCTCTTCAGCTGCTGGAGAGATCTCACAAGGTCTGAGGCACTAAGACACACTGCTGGGTTTTGACCTTGTTGCCTGTTTGAGTTTTCCCAGCCCTCAGCATCCTCTGACTCTTCCACAGGACCTCTGGGCTCCCCCACACTAGGTCATGACAGCTGAAGCTTCCCAGAGATATTCATAACTCACAGGAGTTGACTCAAAAGAATAACACTGAGAGACAATGTGTGTCAGTCGTGTTCCTTGCTGGGGATGTTATGCTCCTGGTACAGGGTTATTAAATCTTGAAAGGTCTGCTGACCGAGGATACTTTTTTCCCCTGTGGCATGATAGTTCTGCCATAAGGGCTTAAATGTTTGCAGAGAAAAACAGAAATATGGTACTGTTTCTGCTGTAACTAGCGCTAAGAATTGCCTCTCAATAGGCTGGTTCAGCAGACATGGCAGAAGTGAGGTTAAGGGCTTGTGCCAGAGCTCAGGGACAATCCCAGGACAGAAGGCTGTTATTTCAGTGCTGCAAATTTTCCCAATCCTCAAATTTATTTTCAAAGCTCTTAAAAAAATTTTAGAAAGCATTTATTAATAACTTGTCTGCTTCAGAAAGTGCTTTGCTGTGCTGATATTCACATCCCCAGGAAAGAGTCACACTCTGCTGAACTGATGCTACTTCCTAATTTAACTCTCTGTGTTTCTGCACTTACTTATCTAGTGAATTTTCTGACCATGTTCTTATAGTTCTAAACCACATTTGACGGCTTAAGCAGAGTGAAGAGGTAAGGAAGGCCAAGGGGACAGAGAGGGCAGTGTATAGCATATGGCAATAGCAAACAAACCTGCCATCTGCCTCAGTTTCAGGAGTTTGAGCTTATGTATGAACCAATGTTTCCTCTCTTGGAAAACACAAGCATTGGAGCAGGGTGCATTGCTACGGTTTGCTTTGCTATGGGGCTGCAACAGGTTCTCGCCTCCAGATTTGGATCTGGGAGACTGGGACCAGCGCTGTACCCCCAGCACAGAGTTGTCTGCCAAGAGCAGATGCCCATAAAACCCAGCTCCAAGGCAGGGTTTTATGGTACAGGCAGGGAAGAAGGTCCTTTTCAGTTGTCTTTTACTCAGAAATCTTCACAAGGGCTGGGAAAATCAAGCTCCCTGGTTTTAAATTTTGCAATCTAACAGACAGATGCTTTTTGAAGCTCCCTAGAGGTCTGTTTACAGCTTCTTCCACTGAGCGACCAGTGTGACAATGTTGTAAGTGATGCTACTTTTCCATCAAGAAGAATGCCTTCTCTGGGACATCCAGGAGAAAAAATGTCAATTATAATTAAAAATATCTTCTTCATTTTTGAATGCATGTCACAGATTATGGAGGAAAACTCAGCAGTCTTTCTTGCTGATTTGAGCTTCTAGATTTCCACAATGATGTGTGTGTGTATGGTGGTCCTCATAGATGAGCAAAATCCTGTGTGATAAGGGTGTAATTATAAATATGAAAATGAAATGTTGTGATTCAAGAGGCAATGCCAATACTTCAGAGGACCATAGGACAAGATGCAGAGCTCATCTACTGCACAGCCAACCCAGCAAAGCTCTCCCAAAGTCACCCTGATGACTTCCCTGAAATTAAAGATTTGCATTGCTGTAACCGAGGGGAGAGTTGTACCCTATGACTTTAAATCACAGCTTTGGCATTAGTGCTAGAAGGCCAATTCCAAGGCTGTCAGAAGAGGATTTCAAGGATCTATTTATTGACTAGGAAAGAAGGTTACCCTTTCAGAGAGCATCAGCCTGACTTTTCATTTATTTTCATCTTCCCTGGACTTTAGCAAAAGTAAAGGAGACCTAGAAACAGTGATCTGGGCAATCTTTTATATACGGGAAACTGCTCTAACATGTTAACCAGCTGCAAGCAACTTCTGGAAATGAAGTAGCATGAAATGCTTACAGGCAGGATCTAAAATAATCTCTTCATCTTTTGGGGGCCCCTTCACTCTTTGCTTGCTCAAGTAGTGCAAAGTTCTGAAAGTATAACTTGAATGAAAGCAAGAATAAATCTTCATGTTTAGGTTAGGCATGGAGGTATTGGGCGTTAGTGTAGCTTTAATATGTGTAGTTAATGGGGAGAGCAAAAGGGGAATGGAATGAGCGTTTCTGCTTACTATCTTCCATAAATCAGAGGAATTACTATTAAAAAATCTTACTCTTTCATTCAGGCATTCTAAGCCAAGGACCAGCACTGGGCAAATAATTGTAGCTAATTCAAAAAAGTTTCCAAAGTCCCATATATGGAGGCAAATACACACTTCCTACCATGTGTATTTGTCTGAGTCACATTCAAGTAAAGTAAACGGAATTGGGCAATGTTCAGTTTGACCCTGCATATGAACATAAGTTCTTCCCACTGTGTGTTTGTGAAAGTTGCCTGGGGGTTGCTTTATTTTAGCTAGGGTGCTGACAAGGAAGGCAAGTATACTGAAAACAAAGCAGCCAACGTTCACAAACATGATAAATGTGCTTTCTTTTCAGAAAGTCAGGCAATCTTTTCTTACTCTGGAATTTAAAACGCTGTATGCAATGTACATATCACTCAGCCTAGATGAAATTCTTATGTTAAGAGGCTATAAGACACATGATTTTAAACTTAGACTGGCTGAGGGTTTTTCCTGCTGCTTTTCGAATCACATTTGCATAGAAAACTTTCTATTAAGCTTTATTCAACCAAAAACTCTGACTCCATTAAGAAGATATTTATGTTGAGGTAAATGGTGACCTTGATCAGGGTTTATTGCAGTTTTTGACCTTTAGCTATTTTTTTCAAGTATTAGCTGTTTAGAAAGCTGGTCTGAATTCATGGATGTTTCTTTGACATTCCTCCTCCCCTCTCTTTCCTCTCAGGTAAGTTCTGGCCTCAGGGCCTTTCTGGGGAGATTTGTATAAAGAAAGAGCTGCCCAAAGTAACAGGGGTGAATTCTGCAGCATTTAAACTGCTACTGAGAATAATTGGGTGTCCCCACTTTTGCATTTTAATCACACGTCTACTTTTCACATTGCTTAGAGATGTCGGGGACTCATGGCAAACACTGAGATCATGTGTTACAAGAAACATAGGGTAAACTCTTCATCTTGTCACTTTTCCACCATCCACTGCCCTGACTTCTGGGCATAGTCAGTTTGATGCATACCTCTGAAACGAGCTGGGCAAAACACCCTGCCTGAGTTCAGGAGAGTTGTCACAGCCCCTCACTGCCCCAAGCCCTAGGGATGTGCGCAGCTGGGGCTGACCACAGGCACACAGTGCTGTCACCCAGATGAAAGAGAAAAAGAGGCTGGAGGAGTGAGTTAACACACCAGACTTCTTCTGGATGCCTAGTTTGCTTCAAATGTGGGGTACACACTGCAAGTGTAATGGGTTTAAGTCTCATCACTTAGGCTTCAGCTGACACATCTCCATCAAAAGCTGACACATAATTTATCTCCAATAGGAGAACTGCTCAGGGGAAATTGTCAGTGCTCTGTGTGTGTGTGTGTGTGTCTGTGAAGAAAGAGAAGAAAAGAAAGGCAGAAACAGTTTTGAAACACAGGCCAAAGGGAGCTAAGGTTGAAAGGAGCTGGCTTGGCACTTGCAAGCATAGCATTAGCTGCTGCTCTGAGATGGAATGGGGAGTCCACAGACCCACTTGGGCTGCTGCCCTGCAGGCCAAGTGGTAGTAGGTTGATACATAGCTGCCCACTGCACTCCCTGGCTTGGCTCAGAGCAGGACACAGGCTGCAAAGGCAGCTGCAGGCACTGTCCACCTGGTTCAAAAGCAGTAATGTCTGGTGGGTCCTGTCAAGCTCCCTTGGGCAAAACTGCTATCACTGATCTTAGAGATGAAGTGCACACAGGTGAGAAATCAAGGGATGTAAGACCTGCTCTCAAACCACAAGCCTGCGCTTACAAACTATCAAAGGGTGAGCTAGTGCTACAGTGTTTGGAGGCGCAGGTCAGCCAACTCCACAGTAATCATGTGTTTTACTCAGTGTACCCATGGAGTTATCTGTGAGCTACAGAACTGGCCGATACAACCAATTAAACCCTTGGCAGACTACTCATGCTGAGCCTTGGGCTACTGCAGTTTGCTTGCCAGCAGCACTAAAATGAGCTGAAACAAAGTTAGCTCAGGGATATGTAGGGTCCCTGCAATGGCTTAGCTATAGGTGTAACTAAACCTAGAAGGCCATGCACTGTAAGAAGATGTGCCAAACCAACAGATGATCACCAGAAGGAGACCCTTGCTATCTTTGGTCTGTATCACTTGCTCTAACATGTACAGGCTACTGCAGGTCTGGAGGGTGGGCTGACAGCCTTCAAACTCCTAGACCAAATGTGCCCCACAGTGCTAATCAGCCTCCTCTATGGGGAGCAAGACCTGCAGCAGTAACCACTATCCTGGGGGCTGCCAGAGCCTTGGCAGCTGTACATGGGGCAAGACGGAGGTGTGGGTTGACAGTCCTGGGCAGCATGCAACATTGTGCATCAGAGACACTACTCACCCGCACAGGCACAGCAGAGGCACTGGAACTGGGTCTCTGACTAAAACTCACAAGCACCTGGGAAGGCAAGTGGAAAAAGTACCCACCACGTTTGAACCTTCTCTGGGGACTGCAGGGTCTGACGAAAGAACAAGTGTTCTGCTTTACACATGGAGCAGGACCTAGGTTCACGTGTGAGTACATGAGAAAATGAGGTTTAATTAATTCACTATTTAAAGAAAGAGCTACTAAAATAATAGCATTTTGATGGAGCAAAGGTTATCTGTCCTGGAACAGCAGATATTCCTCGGTTACTCTGCTGATGAAAGGCACAGCCAGTATGAGCTTTGTGAAGCTCGGGAGTACTTGCTCACTTGCTCTTCCAAGCAGTCAATTGGCTATTTATGGACATTTCCCTTATCTCCCAACAAAATTAATTTTACCACACACATTGTAATATGCTTTTGTCTCAAACAGCAGAGACCCGTAAGCTTTCCTTACTCCCCAAAATTCTCCCTATTATTTGTGTGCATGTCTGAACTGAAGGAAAATACTGGGGAGGATCTGGCCAAAGAAGCACTGAGGAGAATATCAATGTGTGGTCCCAGCACAGCTTTCAGAGATCTGCATAGCTTATTTGTGCTGCTTACAAGTGAGAAGAGGATTTTTTCGCCAACCGCATAAGCTCAGCCTTTGATCTTAAAATCAATTGGTGTTCTTTTGCTTCTCACACCACCAAAGGTGTTTAAAAATCTGTTACCAGAATTTTGCTTACAATTTAGATTTAGATTTACTTTGTGAAACGAAAAGCACGGGTTAACAATAATAAATTAGGCAGATTTCTTAAAGATGTTGTGTGGGAAGGTGCAGGATTAAACCTTAATTCTTTGTGATGCATCTTGTTTATGCTGATGTAGCAAACTACAGCTACTGCAAAATCAGCCTCCCTAGCTGCACCATGGCTTCCCTTGCATAGGAAGATGCTGTTAGCACATAAGCAGTGAGGACTGCTCAGTGCCACCCTGGAACATTTAGGCTGTAGCCAGTGCATCAGGAATATAATGGGAATGAACCGTTTGCCAGAGGACCTTGACTATCAGGCAAGGAGGGCAGAAGGAGAGGACGAAGCTAATCGGATTACCATAATTTGAAGCAGTTAAGAGGTTCCACTGGATATCAGCTCTTTAGGTACTGGAGGGAACATTAGTTTCCTCAGACACTCCTGTCTTTCCTGTATAGTCGCACTGTGGGTGAGGCTGTTGTTTCATTGAGACAGCTGCAGTGCTACTGAATCCCTGATGCTTAAACCTGGCACCCCTCAGAGCACCCAGTTTCTGCTGCCTTCGTTATGGGAGACGAATCACTCTTCTTTTGCATTTGCCTCCTTTACCTATAACGATAATAAATTCATGTAAGTTACTACTTCTTTAGTATTCCTTCACATACAGTACCAACACAATGATGCAACCAAAATAAAGACACCCTACTGTGACTTAATGGAGTTCCTTGTGTTATACTTTATACATGTTAAAATTCTTCTCATGGCAGGATTTAAAGAATGTTTTTTGGACTGTATTACAATCCTCAATTTTCCACTGATCTGTAGTTTACTTGATGGAAGAGGATGTCAGTGCTGTTAAATGCTACCCTGCTGTGGAAAGGATTCCTCAAAGAAAGCCACGCAGCACTTCCTAAAGATGGTCAACCTACAGTTCCACTCTGTCTCTTTGTGAAGATTGTTCCAAGAATGGTTCCCTGGGCTGTTGCCTGCACTATTGCAAAGGAAGGACAAATGTTTGTTTCAGTCAAGGCCTAGTAACAAGCTGCCATTTTTTGTCATATTTAGCATGTTTGTTAATGTACAGATCAACAGAAACGTGACTTGGGTGGGAAGACATGGTTCATGCTGAAAGGTGCGCACTGAGACATCAAAGGCTGCTAAGGGTGAATTTTACCTTCTGCTGACCTAAGAACTTTTAAACAGTTAGAAAAGTCTTCTTATTACAAGGTGATATATGTGACTTAAAAATAAATGAGGTGATTCTCAATTTAGTTACAGGAATGGCGGGATTACCCCCTGCATACATTAGGGGTAAATACATTTCATGGAGGAAGGCGTAGATTTGGAGAGGAGATGGAAGATTAACTCTGTCCAGATCCTTCTGAAGGCTGCAAAGAAATCAGTTATGAAACTGCCATGCTCCACTAAGAGTGGTTTCCCTGTGATGAATGAAACCTAAGGCACAAAGAAAAATAGAGTGCCTCACAAGACGTGCCGTAAAAAGTGTGTAACAAGTCAGGGGAAGAGAGAGACATTCAAATTTTAATTTGGTGTAAGCGTTATTTCATGTCTTGATGTATCTTTTATAAATATTGGCAATGATGCTGTCAGTCTATTTTTGATACCAAATAATTCAATGTTAATTTTGCTTAAACTTCTTTTGAGCAAAAAGCGATTTCAAAGTAACTAAGAAGACCATCATTATCACACAATGGAGGAAATCTGTGAAATAGGACCACAAGGTAAACACCTTTCTCCCTTTGCGCATATCTGGAATATCCAAAGATATGGTTTAGTGGGAGGTGTCCCTGCCCATGGCAAGGGGGTAGGAACTAGATGATCTTAAGGTCCTTTCCAACCCCAAATATTCTATGATTCTATGATTCTATATGACTCCACAGGAGCTGAAGAGCTTGTCTGAGAGCTGGTAAGAAGGGATCTTCTAGGGACTACTCATAACCAGGAGGGTTCTCTGATACAAAATAAGGTGATGAACTCCACAAGGCAAAGGTCCCCTTTGAAGTACTCCAAAATCTAAGCTCCCTTTGATGCTGTCCAGATCTCTGGAGATATTTGTTGTTGCTCTCTGCTCTAACCAAAAAGCTTTGCAGCCATTAGAAGTGATAAAGTTTTTCCCAGGGAAATAATTCCAAAAGAAAATGCCCATTTCAGAAAACCCAGAATTTACACGTGGAAATTTCTTATTTCCCAAAAAGCTTTTGATTCTTCATCAAGAAAATGAGAAGTGGCCTGCCCTGATGTCTCCTTCTCGGGAACACATTGATTTCACTTTTTTGTTGGAACAGAAAAAGGGAAAATAACATGAATACTCCAAGAATATAATGAAGAGACTGGGAAATAACAAAAATAACAACAAAATCTGGGTTACAGGCCTCAGGCTGAAATCTTCCTGGAGCCCCTTCTCATGAAATATTTTTGTGGGTTTGACGTTATGTCCAGAACACAAATATATATTCATTATGAACAAGTGTTTTGGTTTGTTTTTTGCAAGGCTGGGTTTCTTTTTTCTAAACCTTTTTACTGCCTGCTTCCTTCATCCCTTTTTCTGTGTCTTGTAATGGTCTTTTTGCCATCAGTGCCTGATGCCTGGACCTGCTTTCATAATTCTGTCACTAGTCTTTGCCTCATTCTTTCTTGAAACACCCTTTGCCAAAAGCTAATCTTCCTTCACAAAGGACTGAACCTAAAAATAGGAAGACCAGTGCTGCTCCTGTGAGAATTCATTGAGTGTGACTTTCTGGCTATATTACTGTAATAGCTATCTTTTATTCTCATTATCCCTCTAATATATATCCTCTTGTCTTATTTTGTCTAGTTTTATTCTAGCTTGGGTCTACAAATCTCTACTCAACTTGTAGCCCCTCTGCAAGCAATTCACTGAAAACAAACATGAGCGGATCACTCCGCTAATTAAAAAACCTGCATTTTATACTACCAAACTGTTGTCTTCCTGGAGAAAGCATCAAGACTGTTTTCCAGGAAAGCACTTCACATTTTAGTGGTACTGTGTAAATACCAATTTTAAGAACAAATAGCTGAATATCACATTATAAATTCTTGCTTGAGGAAGAAGTACCTTCAACCATGTTGGCTGGCTCTAATCAAGCATGGGTCTTAGCAAACAGAAGTATTGTACATGCTCAGGATGCTGAGCTGCATTTTACAAATGGCATCTACATTAAAATAAGCCCTCTGTACTGTTTAATTTATTTTTTTTTTTTGGGGGGGGGGCGAGGAAATAAAAAATATTTTATTACTGCTGTGTTAGTCTTAAGTATTCATGTCATGCAGGAGGGCTGGCATCCTTAAGACAGGCACAGAAAGAAAAGTTTGCTAAAGCACTCTCATCTGGGGACATCCTTGTTTCTGTCCTTGCTCACCCAGTCTCACAGATGACCACACATCCATTTGTCACTGAGCCACAAGATCATCCACAGCAAGTGGCATCTTCCTTATTACAGAACAGCATGTCAGTGGGTTTGAGCATTACAAAGTACAACCAGATTTAACAAGATTGGGAAGGAGGCTGGTAACAAACTCAGCAGCCCAGGACTAGCCAAGGAGGGACATTAGGGCAAATATATTTTCAAAACCAAAACTTAACCCTCCAGCCAAACCCAGGTCTTTACACTCAAGCTTTCCCATCAGTGTATGAAGGCAGCAGCCTCTGGGGCAAGGGAGAAGAGTAGCTGTCACACACAGAGGGAAGATGGAGAACATGGCACTGGTGAAGCAAGAACCCAATGGAATGAGACCAAATGAACCAAACCAAACCCCTGCTTCCAGTTAGGGCTCGAATCAGTCCAGGGGAATCTTCTTGGATGTGAAAATGCTCACAGGCTGTCAGAAGAAAGAAGAGCAAATGCTGGAGTCTGTCTGAGGAGCAAAGAAATGGAGCAGCTCTTCTCCTGACACAGAGTTGAGAATAGAGCTGGGCTGTGTCAGTGGAGTCACACAAGGATAGCAACAGCACAAAGAGGGCAGCAGTCGTCTCCAGGAGGGGAATTTACTGTGTGCTCTGGCTGAGCAGCTCCAGTTATGCAAACTGCTGTAGCTCTGATCAATTAGGCTGCTAAACCAGATTTATAGGTACTATATATTGCTGCAGAAGCACAAAGCAGCCAAAGACTTTCAACAACATTTCGTCATTATGGCCTGGTACACAGACAATGTTTTCTTGGTTTTAACCACTGCAACTGTGCCAGGTTGGAAATGTTTCCTACCAACTAATTCATGCAAATAAGCCCTGACTGTGGGCATGGCCATCTTGGCATTACAGTTGGTTACAGCTACCTTGCTTATTCATTTCACATACTAGAATAAAGCATTTACTGGTGCAGCTGCATTCGAATTACAAAGGTCAAACCACTTGAACTGTCCTGATGTAATACGACATTTGTATGCAATCACTGAGTTAATCCAAGATAGCTTTTCATCTTTAGAAAAAGTTTGAGCTATGATAATGCATTAGAGTTTAGCACTCTATAGCAGAAGTAAAATATATAATGTAAGAAGTAAAAACAGAAAGGGGAAAAGAGTTAATTCCTCCTGAATCCATTTGTACTAGGTCAGAAAAATCTGCATTTTCCTTTAGTTGTCTGATTACCAGTTTTCTCTTTGGCTGCAGATTTGAAAACATTTTTCTTTCCCTATTCTATTCCCTACAAAAACATTGTCTTCAAACAAATATCTCGAAGAGTTTATAGAACTGATTACAGGCTGATTCTGGAAGGAAAGATAGATTATTGTATGTGAGCCGATAAATGTTGAAGGGACAACTTTAAACAATCATGCATGAATTATATCTTCAACAAATGTAATTACTGAACAATTCAGAAAATGTGAAAAAGCTGCTATTTTTTTGCAGTTATTTCCTTTCCTGGCTTGTGTTTTGGATGGTTGTCAAGCATCTCTGATTAAATCTGGCCGGAAATCTTCTGGTGGAGCCCATTCCCAGTGAGAAATGCTGATTCATCAGAATAAAGCACTGCCGAGTGCGGGAACCTGTCGTGTTTGGTTCAACACTCAGGCTTCAAACACCGCCTGCTGTGCTGGCTGCTGGTGGAAAACTACCAGATTTCCTTCTGTCCCATCTGCACATTCTGTGGCAGCCCACTGGGCAGACTGCACAGAGGGGCCTGTAGACTTAAGGCAGACTTCTCTGCAGGCACTCCAAGGATGAAAAGGATCAGGAGGTAAAAGCTATGAGGGAAAGATCTTTAGTCTTGAAATAGTGGCAAAGCAGTCAGCACCTGACTCAACTTCCAGTTTTCTGATGTAGGACCTGTACTCCTAAAACAGATTGCAAAATCAGCATAATATAACTCTGAAACTGCTCACAAGTGACCTCCGAAAAGATTAACCTTTGCTTACAGCAGTATGTCAGGAAATGTGTCATAAGCTCTTTAATGCAGGATATTTGAAAGTGTTTTGACCTATATTTCTATTTGAGCATCCTGCTCTAATGCTGTGTTAATCACCAGTCCCTACTGCTAGTCCTCCATCTACAAAGCTGTCAGGGCAACTGAGCATTGTGTGGAGTTACGATCGCTCTCTGCCAGATTTTTCCTGTGCACGGTGGCCATCCTGGAGCGCTGCACACCCCATACCTGCCCAGGACTCGCCAAGAGCAATCTTCTGCTTATCTGCAGGGCCTTGCCTAGTTCCATGACATGTTGTCCTCAGTAGATATCAGCAGGAGCCTCCGGCTCCCAGTTCGCCTTTCTGGGTGTTAACTCAGGTTACTGCAACACCTGACAAGGACAAGTGACAGAGAGGTGTCACTGCAGAAGTGTGCATTGGCACGGTACCTTGGATTCCCGAAGGAGATGACAGTCCTAAGGGACTTGCCAACACAAACATCTGCCAACACAAACATCTGCCAACACAAACAATAACATCTACCCACTCAGCTTAAAAATGATGGGAGTGAAACAATCACAAGACAGGAAGGAAAACAGAATCAGGTGAAGTGTTTCACTCAACTTTTTGCATGTGCACTGGTACTGTCCAGAATGTTCCTTCCTGCAGTAAGATGTTATTGCAGTGCCTGAAGTGCCTTCACCTGTGTCACAATGAGGGCCTCCCATCTGCAATTCTGCAGCCAGTCTTTCCCTCGCAGCTGCAGGGACAGCATTTTCCCTTGCTGTTCTCATGCTGTTGTTCTTGTGTGGTTATTCTTTTGGGTATGCACCTACAAACTCCAGCAGAGTAAGAGTCCCCACTGCTGCTCCCCCATTCCTTTTCCTGCCTCATGTTTCATAGTCTTTGATTTATAACAGAAAAAAAACCTAAGTCTTAGCTGATAGCATAGTAGGTATTTGATGATAAGTATTACCAAGTAATACTACCTGCATAAAGTTTAGCTGCCCTGCAACATTTGCACCTGATCAAAGCACCCTGCAATCAACACTGAGAGCACAAGAAGTGGAGAAAAACAATAAAGTCTCTGAGCAGGTCCCAGGGAAAAATGTATGGTACTGCGTTTCTCTGACTGACAAGGGAAGAAAATGGGGACCTGGAATAAAAAAGGTGAAGATCTGAACTAGAGGAAAGACCTTGGAAGCAGGGGGAGTTTTTGGAGATCAAGTCAGAGTGAAGACAAATGCAGTAGGGTGCTCAAGAACCCTGGCTGATGATGTCCAAAGTCAGTAGCTGTGAGCAGCAGCAAAGCATGAATTGACATGACTTTTGCCCAGTCTTCCCAGACCAACAGAGACTACCTGGAGAGGTAAGCTGAAACCTCATGAAGGTAATGTAAGTAGGGGAGTGACTGAATGTGTTAAATAATCAGGTAAGGCGAAGGCTCTGACTGGTTCTTCAGTAAATCCTGGTATCCAGATCCATTATGAGCTGCTTGTTACAGTGTCTTACCCATGAACAGGTACGGAAGATAAAATTCACCCAATAAACTACTCATAATAAATGCTACCTTGAGGCTGAAATTCACTTCAGTACAATGAACAGTACGAACTGTATGTATCATTTCAAAACTACCAAAGTCATAGAGCTGGAAATAGGACTAGCTGTGATCTTAATTGGTATAATGGCCTTGTGCTGATCCACTGTATAAGGATGAAATTAATTCTTTTCTCACCTTGGAAACCATTATCAGCAGCAGAAGCTAAAGACTTTTCCTTACTAACAAATCTTACTTCAAGACACCAAAGTGAACGGAAAGGCAGGTGTAAGTCAGCGTGCTTTGGTTCTGGACCAACTTCTGCTTAGCAAAACTGCTAGCACATCAAATGCAGACAGGCTAACAGCTGCTTTCCGTTGTTGTGAATTTCAGCTGGGATATTCACCCATTGACTTCAGGAACGATAGACTCACCCTGTGGGTGAACAAGGTAAATACTGGGAGATTTAACATCGATTCAAGCTGAGGAACTATTCACATAGACTTGAAGGAAAAGAAGGTTCCTTTACTTTAAATAGCCCTTAAAACCTCTTGCCTTATCAGTGATATAGCTTTTGTGAAAATAAATCAAAATTCCATGAGGATTATGTAGATAGGATTTTTAAATTGTTTTGGCTATTGAACAATTGTAGCCCAAGAATGTCTAGCCTGCCAAACTTTGTGCACTACCAAGAGCATGTAACATTACCCTGTTAACACTAATCAACTCTAAATTGCAGAACATAAAACATTTGTCAGCCATTTTGGGATTATTTTGGCCCCAGTGAAGAAAAGCAGCTATCTTAGCTTAGAAGCTAAGAGATTTTGTGATGTAGAATTTATGACATACTCACTTCCAACACTACTTATAAACAATGAAGAGCCGGGTTTTAGCATCATGATGTGATTTTAATGGGATCTATTTAAAAGAAAAAAAAAAAGGTGAAGAAGGAAGATCATAGAATCATAGAATAGTTAGGGTTGGAAAGGACCTCAAGATCATCTAGTTCCAACCCCCCTGCCATGGGCAGGAACACCTCACACTAAACCATCCCACACAAGGCTTCATCCAACCTGGCCTTGAACACCGCCAGGGATGGAGCACTCACAAGATATGGAGGGGAGAATGATATGGGACAGTCTACACTTACCATGCTAAAGTAACCACTTTGTCCTGGATTCATTAAAATCAGTAGGTGAGATACTTAAATCACGATTTCTTTGCCATTAACCCAACTCAGTAAGCTTCTGGCACCAACAAACACTCCGCATCCCTTGGACCACAAACAGCAGTCATAAGAAGCAAATTTTCACTCCTGCCTAATAAAAAGAAAATAACAGCTGAGACATTTGTAAATGTTTGCTGTAATTCTGCAACAGAATAAAATATTAAATTCCACATGCTGCTCTGGCACTCCCATCCTGATCATCATCAGTGAAAATACACCTTCAGTGCAGCAGCTGTAGCTGCTCTAATAAGATATCTACATAGAGAAAATAGGCAATCAAATTTCTGCAAAGTATGAAATTTTCCATTAAATTGTCTCTTCCTTTTATATAACACAGCTGCAACAGTTCTCACTAGCTTTTTGTATCCATGCCTCAGCAAACATAGCAAGATATTTTCCAAATGAGTCATCTGAGATTTAGATTTCCTCTAAAGGCGTCTAGACCATGCCCCCCAAAAGTTTATCCTAAAAAAAATTTTGATCCTATAAAAAAAAATTGTTTCGTTGCCTACAGCCATAAGTTAAAAAATAGAAAATGTTGCAAATGAAGAACATATTCTGATAAATTAGAAATGGCTGCAGATATCAGGCAGGTCTGTCATTTGATTCTAAATGAGTGGTAATTTAGTCAATGTATTAATCTTCAAAAGGCCTTTGATATTGTGGTCTGTTTGGCCTTGTGTGCTGAACTTTATAGTTTTGCTTTTAATAAGGCAGGGGTTCTGTGGTTTTCATCTGAGTAACAAGTCACTATTGGTAGACTGAATTGCTTGGAATTATTGTAAATTGCAGTGTTTGCTTGCTAATTGATGGAGTTTCTGAAGTCCTGAATGAAAGGTGTCATTCTTTTCCAGCATTAATGATCTGTTGAATCCTGTCCTATTGCTAGTTTTGGTGTTAATAATGGTGATACAAACTATGCCTATAAAGCTCTGTCATTGTGTCTACAGAGTGAGTCTGGTGATTTAAACAACATACTTGTATCAGAAAAATACAGTTGTTGAAGTGATCAAAATGCCAATCCATGCTTACTTGGGTCAATGAGAATCATGGGAAATCCCTGTAGCTGCTGTAGATTCTTTTTTAACCGCTGTTTGCAGTGTCAGCCTGAGGAAGCAGTCTTGGGTTAATTGGGACAAATCTGGGCAGAACACCTGAGATGAGAGTGAAGGCCAGTACAAAGTTTCTGCTACCTTTAAGGTCTAGCTAGGCTATGCCACAGTGACTTAAATGGTGCACTGGCTGAGCAGAAATCACTCAAAATTAATACAAGTTCTTAAGGACTTTTGTGTCTTTGAAATTATTTTCTTTTGAAGTGTCTTGCAATTTTTCACTCAGCCTGAAACGAAATGTTTTGCTTCCTCTGTGTGTGGCTAAATCTCATATGTCTTTATTTTAAGACAAGGAGAAAGTATAAAAAGACCTTGAAAATCAGTTGAAAAGGAAAAAAAATGAATAAAAAGAAAAATATTTCTGATTTGAAATTGAAATAATGCTTTGCTGTTTCAGAAATATTTCATTAGGATAAAGAATTTGGACTTACAGTAAAACCTCACAATTTTTTTTTGGATCAAGAGGATCTGCTAAATTCAACACATGAATAATAGGTTCAATTCCTATCCAAACTTAAATTTCATTCAAAGTTACCACTAAAATAAAAATCACACAATGTGCCACAAAAGTTTTTGTGAATGGCAAATTTTACCCTCTGCTATTAGCATGCTTTGAAGACCTCACAAGATTGTTGTTTCATAGTCAGAAACAACAGTGGCTCCTGAAAGAGACAAACAAGATGTCTTTGACCAAAACTGTCTATGAATCTGAGAAGAACAAGAAAAGACTAGAAAAATAAAAAACGCATGCAACTGCAAAGACTGTAATGGATTACCATGTTTGTGATGGGATCAATGATACATGTTCTAGAAAAGCAGTAGAAGTTTATCAGGTGTGATGCAATCTAAATAGATTATCTATTTCAGAGATTTTCCTACCTTGTTTGATTTGCAGACCTGCAGACTTTGCTGAACAGCAGTGCAAACTCCATAGCTAGTCTAATTTCAGCACTGACTTTGTGGTGCCATTTCATGTGTTGTTTAGAAACAGTCCATGGGCAGAGAAGAGCCTAGAGGCCACAGTCCGGAAAGCAGACTGACCTATTACAGAAATGTAGTTGGTTAAATTTTAGTATCAATATACTGTGCATTTTATCTGTGTAACAGATTGTTGTTACCATGGAAAGGAAGCTTTTGTTTATGGGGTCACCTTTTTAGTTGTCATATTATTGATATTGCCTTAAGAAAAATACACCAAGCTCATATTTCATTCACTATCCTTCACATCTTCATCCTTCAGCACTGAAAAAAATGCTGTATATTTGACATTACTTTTCCCATATAGAACAACAGTAACAGTGTTATTGAATAATGCATACAGTAAATGGAAGCAGTCTTGCCTGCAACAGCCTATGATTTAAAAACTCATGCTTTGGGTGACTTTGAGCAAATGACTTCACTATTCTCTTCCTTGATTTCTCCTAGTACATGATGTATGCATAATACATATGTATAATGCTATGGACTTGCTCTTCAAAGCACTTGGGTTCTGTGAAAGAAATTGCTAAATGAGTGAAGTAATAACAATTCCCCTTTTCATTTTCCACTTGCAGTGATAAATGATATGTGTATCTGCTGTCAAATGCTTCTATTACATTAAATATGCATTACTATCATCTGTGCTTTAAGGGCACAATGCTCCACAAGACAGTGGAAGGACTATACATACAGGACTGAAGGACTATGCATACAGGACTTAAGGACTGTGGAGGAGGTGGAGGGAGGTACTCTTTCATGAGAAAATACATAAAAGGGCACAAACAATCCCCAGCTAAGACTACCTCTCAGCCAAACCTCAGCTCTGATGTCCTCAGGACAGCTCTTTTTCTCTGAGGAAAGGAGATGATTACACAAGCTACCCAAAACTCAGTACTTCATAGAGGTATGGCAGTGAAATGTCCTGGGCCCATCTCAGCACTCCCGCTTTCCTCCTCATTGACTTCTTAGGTTGCTACTCATTTATACCTATAGCTGCTTATTCACTCTCATGATTTTTTTCAGAAAAGGTAACTGCTCTTGGCAGGTGTAAATACTGTTTAGAGCACCCCCTTCCTTCGCCCTCAAAACACGTCTTCATGCACACATACACACAGATGCACAAATAGAGTGATATTATCACACATTAAATTACCACTGTTAAAATCAGATTCTGGCTTACATGATGCTGACAATATTGTGCAAATATGGCTGAATACTACAAATAATTCCTGACACTCTCAGTGATCTATCACGTAGCTCATCTACTTGGGGATTTCCTCCACCATGTAGTATCACCAGAATTTTGCCTAAGGAACAACTGCCAGGGAGGATCTGCTGTTATACCCTATTTCCTTCTGGAACATACTAGCATAATATAAGTAAACATCACAGAACAGTTTGAGATAATGTATAAGTACTGATTTTATGTTAAACTAATAATAGATGTTGAGAAGAGATAAATTTTCAGGAACTTTCTTAGTCTACTCTTACATGTTAAAATAGCAAAATGTAGGAGCAGCTGGTATGTCTTAATCCCCTATAATCCAGCCACATTTCTGTATCCTTGCCTCTCACTTAATATACACACAAATTCAGACTACAGAAAATAAATTTTGCATTTATACTCTTCTACTATAAACATTTTTCCTTTGATAGCAGACAGTGAGCCTGTTGCATATATAATATTGAGCACATGTGTAAGTCCCCCTCGCCTCCACTTGGCTCACTCTCAGGAAGCATATTAGAAATGCCCAGGAACAGCACACATACCTGCCGAATCAAGGCATATTCATACTCACTGCAACAGAGGTTGCTCCCAAAGAAGTACAGCAAATGCACCAATTGCTTAGTTTGTTAACATTAAAGATATAATAATGACCAACCTGGTTCAGGGCCAACTAGCCCCAAAGCCTTTTTTCCCAGCTACCCACTAGGAGATAACATAGGGAAAGTTCGTCATAAGTACAGACAGATGTTTGGCCAAGCATCTCCTCTGGCAGTCAGTGCCTTAGAGAACACCTGAGCTGAAGGTCAGAGAGACCAACCTGTTTAATGAGTGCCAATGGACCTGTCTTAATTTAGCTAATCCCTTCCTGAATCTATTTGCATTTTCCCTCCACAGCTTGTTTCAGCAATGAATGCCTTCTTCAGTTAAGAGCTGTGTGACAAAGCACCTTCTTCACTCTGTTTTAAAATTGTTGCTTGATGTTTTGGCATTGAAAGCCCATTCATTCCTGTGTGACCAGAATGAGGGAATAGTCCTTCCTCACACCCTTTCACTAACGTTGTAAAAACTTTATTCAGTTTTAGCATATGCCTTTCCATTTTCTTTTTCATAGAATCATAATCATAGAATCCCCAGGATTGGAAAGGACCTCATCTAGTTCATTAAGATCATCTAGTTCCAGCTCCCCTGCCATGGACAGAGACACCTCATACCAGACTGTATTGCCCAAGGCTCTGGCCAACCTGGCCTTGAGCACTGCCAGAGATGGAGCATTACCACTTCTTTAGGCAATCTGTTCCAGTGCCTCATCACCCTAACAGTAAAGAACTTCCTCCTTATATCCAATGTAAACTTCCCCTGTTTAAGTTTAGACCCATTATCCCTTGTCCAGTCACTACAGTCCCTAATGAAGAGTCCCTCCCCAGCATCCCTATAAGCCCCCTTGTCCCAGGTTCAGCAGTAGCAGTCATTTTTTTCTCCTTGGTGGCTGGTGCAGTGCTGTGGTTTTGATTTTTTGGCCTGGGAAGAGTGCTGATAATGCCGATGTTTTTAGTTGCTGCTCAAATGTTTGGTCTGGCCAAGGACTTTCTGAGCCTCACGCTCTGCCAGGGAGGAGAGGAAGCCGGGAGGAAGCAGAGACAGGACACCTGACCCAAACTATCTAAAGAGGTATTCCATACCACAGCACGTCATGCCCAGGATGTAACGGGGAGTTACCCCGGAAGGGGAGGACACTGCAGGGTTGGATGAGGTGTCAGTCGGTGCTCGGTCAGGTGGTGTTGGGTGAGTTATTGGTCTGCTGGTGTTGAGGTGTTGTATTCTTTCCTCTCGTTATTTCCTTTATCATTATTACCATTGGTGGTAGCAGTGGTGATTTGTGTCATACCTTAGTTACTAAACTGTTCTTATCTCAACCCGTGGGAGTTGCATTCTTTTTGATTCTCCTCTCTGTCCCTCCAGGAGTAGAGGGAGGGAAAGAAGGGCGGGAGTGAGTGAACGAGCTGCATGACTTTGTTTAAACCACAACACCCCTTCAGATACTAGAAGGCTGCTATGAGGTCTCCACGCAGCCTTCTCTTCTCCGGGCTGAACAGCCTGACCTTTCTCAGCCTGTGTTCGTAAAGGAGGTGCTCCAGCCCCCTGATCATCCTCGTGGCCCTCCTCTGGACTTGCCTCAACAGTCCATGTCCTTCTCATGTTGAGGACACCAGAACTGCACACAATACTCCAAGTATATGAGGTCTCATGAGAGTGGAGTAAAGGGGCAGGATCATCTCCTTTGACCTGCTGGTCACGCTCCTCTTTATGCAGCCCAGGGTACGGTTGGCTTTCTGGGCTGGGAGTGCACACTGAAGCTGGCTCATCACTTTCTCATTAACCAACACCCCCAAGTCCTTCTCTGCAGGGCTGCTCTGAATCTCTTCTCTTCCCAGCCTGTAGCTGTGCCTGGGATTGCTCCAACCCAGGTGTAGGACCTTGCACTTGACATGGTTAGGCTTCATGAGGTTGGCATTGCCCCACCTCCCAAGTGTGTCAAGGTCCCTCTGGATGGCATCCCTTCCCTTCAGTGTATCAACAGAACCACACAGCTTGGTGTCATCGGCAAACTTGCTGAGGGCACATTCAATTCCACGGTCTATGTCACAAACAAAGATGTTGAACAGGATCAGTTCCAACACTGACCCCTGAGGGACACCACTCGTTACCTGTCTCCACTTGGACATGGAGCTGTTGACTTCAGCTCTCTGTGTGTGACCATCCAGCCAATTCTTTATCCACTGAGTGGTCCATCTATCAAATTTATGTCTTTCCAGTTTAGAGACAAGAATGTCATGCATGTCGAACGCTTTGCGCAAGTCCTCATAGAGAACTGCTTTGCCCCTCTCCATCAGTTCTATAGCTCCATCACAGAAGGCCACCAAATTGGTCAGTCATGATTTGCCCTTGATGAAGCCATATTGGCTGTCACCAACCACCTCATTGTTTTTCACGTGCCTCTTTGTGAAGCCGAACATGTTCTGTTTGGCCTGTCCTCTTGTGCAGGCTGTTCTCTGATCAAACTTTTTGGTACCTCTTTCAACTCTGCTTTTTACGAGATGAAGGAAGGACTAGCCCTGTGTGCAGTCTTCAGAATACGTCTGCACCAGGCACTTCCACAGATGGTTAAAGGTGTTTTTGGCCTGGCTCTCAATTCCTCTCCCTAATTCCTAACAGCCTGTTTGCCCTTTTGACCGCTGCTGAGCAATGAGCTTACAGAAACAACTCTAGTATATTCTTCTTGACTGGTAACAGCTAATTTAGAGCCAAAAATGCTATATGCATGGCTAGAAATACTTTTTTTCCAAATGTATTATATTGCACATATGAATGCTGAATTTTGGTTAGTATATAGCAAGATCTTCCACATTCATTCACAGTCAGCTTTAGATTTCCCTGTACTAACTTTTTCTTACCACCAAACTTTGCTACCTAGCCCCACTTTCAAGCTTCCTTCTGAGAATAGGGTGATGCCCCAGCACAGTTAACATTTCCCTGCTATGTGAAATTCATCATTTCTTCTTCTTTGTTTCCAGTCCTTTAAGTAGTTATTAATCCATGAGAAGCTTTTCCAAATGACAGCTTGATTTCTCTAAGAATCTTTGGGGATAAACCTTGTTGAAAGCTTTCTGAAAACACTCAAAGACTGTATCAACTGAATCACCTTTATTCATATACTTTCTTAGACCTTCACAGAGTACTCATAGATATGTGAGTCGTGACTTGCCTTGGTAAAACCTGCAGTGACTATTCCTCAAGAAATTGTATTTTTTTCCGTGTGCCTAGTAAATCTATTCTTTACATTAGTTTCTATGTGTTTGCTTGGTACAAAAACCAGGTGTAACAGCCTTTACTTACCCACATTTCTCTTCCAGTCCTAGTTTAAAAAAAAAAAAAAAAGTAAAAAAAAGTTATACTTGTTGCCTTTCATTTTCCTCATATCTAGAGCCTAAAATTTGCTTATTCTCAGAATAAACCAAAGCCTTTAACTCCTTTATTTTTTTATAACTCCTTTAAAATTTTTTATTGTTGTATTCTGATTTGTCTCATACCCTACTCCACAGTTTTTTTCCAGCTAAGACACATATTACCTGTATAGGTACTCCTAAAGAACAGCAAAGTCTCTCCTTCACCTCTCTGAGGAGAACATAGAAACAAAGAAATCATTTGCTACCTTTCCCAGTCGGAGCAAAGGATATGTTTCCCACCAGAAGCAGCTGCTGCTACTTCATGCCTTCTTGTACTGAAAGATGTGGTACTAGCTGTGCAGATACCTGTTTACATTGGGGTTCATCCACTCTAGTATTTATTAATAGCTTTCTTGCAATGACCTTTTCTTTCCTGTGTGATGCTTTTATATCTTGTTCACTTCTGGACCTCACCAAGTGTAGTAGATGTCCTGCTTATGATGCCTTTGAAATTTTTGTTGTTATGAAGTTTCACACTTTTAGTAAATTGCTTCATACTTTGCTGCTGGTTATGGACTCATTAGCCCTTTCTCTCCTGGCTACGGGCTTGTTTAATTATTTCATGCAATGAGTCATAACTTGGGAAGAAGAGACTGAAAGAGCTTCATGTGAAGTGCTCTACAATCCTCTAAGAGCTAAAGGGTCGTCTTCACTTGAAGCATTGAAGGGATTTTAAGTTCGGTTTCTTTCTTGTCAGCCTGTCAGTAAATGCTGACCTCACCTTCCTCTTTAATTCCCCAAGCACTTGCATCTTGATCTTCTCCACTTGGTGTTCTGCAGGGGTGTGCAGTTGGCTCTCGGCTCAGCATCTGTGTACCTTATGCCCCAGGGCAAGCTTTTCCCACTCACACCATGAGGATTCCAGCCACCTAACTCTGGAACCTGCTCTCTGCTCGTGGGAACTCATCACTGTGAGAGAGAAACTCCATGCTTCAATAGCTCCACCCTTCAGCCTATGTGCACGTGTTATCCTTCTCACCAAATGCTGACAGTTTAAAACATGTCAGCACTTGTTAAGCTGAATATACAGTCTTATGATCATGACAAAGTAGTTTGGGTCAAGATTTGTCTTGCAATTTTTCTTTGTAGTGGCTTGTAAGAAAAAGCCCTTTTGGTGCTGACCCTGACATTAACCTTTCTGGCTAGAATGTAGCCAGACAAGTCAGCTAGTTGTTTGTCCCCTGCTCTAAAAAAAATAGTTTCTAAAGGTTGCTTGTATGTGTACTCATTAGTGAAAACCTCCATGCTCCTAAAAAAAAATCCAAAATTTACTGTTATCCTATCACAATGACCCTTACTGTTTTGGAACCATGTGACTTAAAATGTGAAATAAAGAGGAAATCACTTTTTCATGGTGTTTCAATGCTTCTGAAACACAGGCTTACTGAAATTAAGCTAATTGATTAAATGAGCTAACTCAATGAGTTAAATGAGCCCCCACTCTCCCATAGGACATAAAAGGAACACAAACTTTCCTTCAATATATGTCATGGCCCTAGTGGTTTATTTAATTGGAGATTTGATTGAACCTAAAAACAAGTGCATAGTTATCTTAAGTTTACCATCAAAGTTACTTAAAGATATGATCATCCTGGTCTTCTCAAAAATGACAGCCCAATAGGTCTCTCTCTTATTTCATTATGCTAACGAAATACGTAAGTTTGAATTCTAATTGACTCAAACTCAAAACTGACCTCCATAATATCTGGCCTCCCAGAGGGATGGGGAGGAGAATCCAAAGAATGTAGCTCCCACTGGGTAAGATAAGAGCAGTCCAGGAACTAAGGTATAACACAAACCCACTGCTGCTACCACCAATAATAATAATAATGATAAGAGAAATAACAAGGGAAGAGAATACAACCGCTCACCACCCGCCGACTGATACCCAGCCTGACCTGAGCAGTGATCTAACCCTTCCAGGTAACTGCCCCCAGTTTTACATACTGGGCGTGACGTGCTGTGGTATGGAATACCTCTTTGGCTAATTTGGGTCAGGTGTCCTGTCTCTGCTTCCTTCCGGCTTCCCCTCCTGCCTGGCAGAGCATGAGACTCAGAAAGTCCTTGGTCAGACTAAACAACACTAAGCAGCAACTAAAACCATTCATGTTACCAGCGCTGTTCTCAGGCTGAAAGTCAAAACCACAGCACTGCACCAGCTACTAAGACGGAGAAAAAATGACTGGTACTGCTGAACCAAGAACAGTGGCTAACCCGGACTTCTTGGAGGCACCAAGACTTAACTGGTGTTTCCTGCAAAACTTACATGACGTTGTGACATATAATTCAGGGTGTAAAGTACTTACAGGGCCAGAAAGTAAGCAGACAACAAAAAAAACCTCAGCCTGTGACCTCAGTATTGTATCATGGGGCTGAGCAAGTGGGGTTTGGGGTCCAATTTTAAGACATCTTCTAAATTCAATCATAGTATTGGGAACAGAAACCAGTTCATAGCCTTATTCTCTTTACTACCAGGAGGCAACGTCAGGAGGGGCAGAAGGAGCATGTGTCAGGACCTCCCTCTGGATCAGTACTCTTTCTTTCTTGTAAAAATGGAAGTTGCTTTTCACTGCATGTAGGAAATTGTTCAGTGTAAACACCAGCAAATTCATTATTTATAGTTGTTTAATGAAAGTTTAATGTTAACAAATCTTTTTTCAGTGGATGGCTCATAAAGTATTTGCTGCCTTTTCCTGTCTTTTTGTTTCTTCAATTCATTAGGTCACATTCATTGCAGGTGAAGCTTTCAAAGAAATAAAAATAAGGATCTGAAGTGAGTCAGTGTCTTTGAGTACTCGTGAGCTACAAAATGCCTTGTGCTCCATCTGATTCAACTCCAATATTGTAATTTTTCAGGAGAAGCATGTTTAAAATGTCACTTACAATATGAAAATGTATTTTAATACAATTTAGTCTGAACATTTATGGTACTTGCGGTGTTCCCATCTGTGCTTATGAACCTTTTCTTTCTATAAATATGTAAAGGAAACTGCATTTTATTCAGCTCTTGTCTTCAGTGAGTGTCTCACGACTTCTTTTAAGTCTATGTTTGCAGAGGTCATTATGAATAACACCTTGTTGAAGCTGCAGTCAGAGATAAGAGATTTATATGTGGGATCCTGAAGTAAGGCCTGGACATAATGATTTTCACTAGTTTCAGGATTTTATTCCGTATTTTCGGTGAGCTGACTCTTTGTCAGAATGACTTCTCCAGGCCTGACACTTCTGCTTGGTCTTGTTCTCAGGGCAGAGCACATGCATCGACCAAGCTCAACAAGGCATGATTCATCCACTTCCAACTCCTTCTTTTTCCTCACAACAGTATTAACAGCTACTGCGTTCTGAAGCAGGCTGTGTTGCTGATCATCAAGACTGGATGTTGAGGGATTTATCTGCAAGCTTGAAATTAAGCAGAGGCAGATGTACTCAGGCCACTATCATTTATTTGTGCTTCAAGCGTGTGTAAATAGAAATTGAATCTATACGCCAATGTGCCAATTAAAACCTTATTTTTTTGGACAGAGTAGTAAAATATTCAAAATCCATAGTATGAGTGAAGATCAGATCTGTTTTCTTCCAGAAAATGTAGTCCAACAGCTTTACCCTTCCATTTAGTAAAAACACGTTGCTGTCCATGGCATGTGCTGTATTTAATATGTCTGTGAAACCCAGCATAACAAACAAGTGAGATAAATAACCTTCAGTTGATAAAGAAACCCATTGTCGAAAGGAGGTGCTGTAATCACCGCTGGCTATTGCTCTGCAGCACCCTGCGGGCAGCCAGGAGGTCTGGAGGTACAGACACAAACTGTGTCCCAGCTGGCAGCTCAGCCACCAAAGCAGAGATAAGGAAGGAAACTAGCAGGGTCTCATCTGCCCTTCATTCACTTCAATTTTCTTGTGGCCCCACTGTTTATGTCATATGTGCCTACTTTTTACCTAGCTAACTAATAATTTTCATTATCAAAATTGTATCCCTCAGCCCAGCACACAGAAAGATTAAGTAGGACAGTGACAGTGAGAGCACAAGAGTAGGAAGGGCTGTACCACCCCATTGTTTCTTCCATAGCCAATCCCTACGCATCTTCACTGATGCTTCAGACAGAGCAGGATGGCCAAATGACAAATGGTCACCCCTTTCTGGAGAAGTCCCCCTTCTCCATTTGAAGCAGGACTGGTCAGGGGGTGGGCTGCTACTGCTTTCCTGGATGTGCAATTCTCTTGATTTGTTGTGCCAAAACAAAAGGCTCCATCACTTGCCCCTATTTGGGAAGCTGGACTAGAAGTATCTAGCTGCCTGTCTGCAGCCTAAGTCATAGAATCATAGAATAGTTAGGGTTGGAAAGGACCTTAAGATCATCTACTTACAACTCCCCTGCCATGGTCAGGGACACCTCACACTAAACCACATCACCCAAGGCTCTGTCCAACCTGGCCTTGAACACCACCAGGGGTGGAGCATTCACAGCTTCCCTGGGCAACCCATTCCAGTGCCTCACCCCACTTACAGTGAAGAACTTCTTTCTTATATCTAACCTGAACTTACCCTCTTTAAGATTCAACTCATTACCCCTTGTCCTATCACTACAGTCCCTAATGAAGAGTCCTTCCCCAGCATCCTTATAAGCTCCCTTCAGATACTGGAAGGCTGCTATGAGGTCCCCACGCAGCCCTCTCTTCTCCAGGCTGAACAGCCCCAACTTTCTCAGCCTATCTTCATACGGGAGGTGCTCCAGTCCCCTGATCATCCTCGTGGCCCTCCTCTGGACTTGTTCCAACAGTTCCATGTCCTTTTTATGTTGAGCACACCAGAACTGCACACAATACTCCAGGTGAGGTCTCACAAGAGCAGAGTAGAGGGGCAGGATCACCTCCTTCGACCTGCTGGTCACGCTGCTTTTGATGCAGCCCAGGATAAGGTTGGCTTTCTGGGCTGCGAGCGCACACTGAAGTCGGCTCATGTTGATTTTCTCATTGACCAACACCCCCAAGTCCTCTCTGCAGGGCTGCTCTGAATCTCTTCTCTGCCCAGCCTGTAGCTGTGCCTGGGATTGCTCCCACCCAGGTGTAGGACCTTTAACTTGGCATGGTTAAACTTCATAAGGTTGGCATCAGCCCACCATTAAAGTCTGCTTTATTGATTTTAAATACTAGCAATAATTATTGCAGCAAACAGACCACACATACTGTCCAGAAGAAGTCTGAACAGTCATTAACACCTTTTTGTCCAAGCCTTCTGCGGCAGTTATTTACAGGGTGTGTGCTCCCCTGATGCACTTTCAGGGACAGTTAGCTTTTCCAAATGATTTGAAAGCTATTATCACTGTCATGATTGTCTCTACTTCATAAAATAGCTTATTTGTTAATGGCCCTCTGTCGTGATTTAAGCCCAGCTCGTAACTCAGAACCACGCAGCTGCTCGCTCACTCCCCGCTTCTTCCTCCCCAAGCTCCTGGAGGGATGGGGAGGAGAATCCAAAGAATGTAACTCCCACTGGGTAAGATAAGAACAGTCCAGTAACTAAGGTATAACACAAACCCACTGCTGCTACCACCAATAATAATAATGATAAAAGAAATAACAAGAGGAGAGAATACATCCACTCACCACCCGCCGACTGATACCCAGCCTGATCCTAGCAGTGATCCAACCCTTCCAGGTAACTACCCCCAGTTTTACATCCTAGGCATGACGTGCTGTGGTATGGAATACCTCTTTGTCTAGTTTGGCTCAGGTGTCCTGCGTCTGCTTCCTCCCAGCTTCCCTTCCTCCCTGGCAGAGCATGAGGCTCAGAAAGTCCTTGGTCAGACTGAACATTACTAAGCAGTAACTAAAACCATCGGTGTTATCAGTGCTGTTCCCAGGCTGAAAGTCAAAACACAGCACTGCACCAGCTACTGAGAAAGAGAAAAATGACTGCTACTGCTGCATTGTACTATAAGACACCCTTCTATGCAATAGTACATCTGCAGGCATGAGCTGTTCCTGACTGGGTTCACTAGCTGATCATGTTACTGCCTATCTCTATTGCAGACCAACACACTCTCTGCTTGTGGATGCCAAGGCTGGACACTGCAAAGCCTGAAGGTACCTCACAAATGCATTTTGGGATACTGAAGAAGAGCTTTTCCATTTAAGCTTCACCGAGTGATGATCTCGAAGTGGGCGCTGTGGCTGGACCTCTGTGATGCTGCAAAAGCTTGACGTGCTCACGGAGATGACAGTTTAAATTAGATTTTCAGCAGCTGCATGTACATACATTTCTCTCTCAACTGATGAGAGCTGCAATGTAACAAACACCCTGAAGCTGGGTGTTTAAGTTCAGCAAGTGAGGAAAAATGCTGATATTACTCAGGAACTGATTGGTGTCTGCAAATATCTACCACCACTGGCTGAGGTTTGACGGAACAACTGAGAAAGTATACTGAAAATGTGACAGCCAGTGAACACGTTCTTCTTCTTGCTTCAAATTGGATAGTGTTCGCACAGATGGGCCACCTGCCCTGGCTGGCAGGAGTACTGGTTGTGTCGCTTTGCTAGAAGGGGGTTTGTAGCAACTGTTATCCAAAATATCTTTTTATCATCATCGGGAGGCTCTTTGTGCTCAAGACCTGGATTTCTCGAGTTCTAAACCTGATTGTTTCATCAACACAATACTCGTGCATACACTAAACCAACATTTCTCTAAATGAGAACAGGAGAAAATTAATCCCTCTGCAATGTTAGTTAGCTGGCACAGAAAAAGGCACTTCAAAACTATTGGAAATAAAAGAAACAAGTGGCTTTTAGAAGGTAAAAGTGAATTCATGAGTCACAGCAAGCTGCTTGAAGACCAGGATTAGGTAGTGCACTGGCTTTCCTTTACAGGCATTACATTTTGTCTCTACCACGTCAGTATGTCTACAGGGGAAAGACTATCTTTCTGTTATGATGTTTAATGGCCTTTTTCATGATAAAACTGATAAAAATCTCTTGTCTCATTATAATTTAGACTGCTTTATTTTAGAGCAGTTAGGAGTTAATATAGGGTTATAAATTAGGAGATCTATACTATAATGTTATTAAATCCAGTATTATATGAGTGAAATTTTGAAGAAATTACGGCAGAAAAGACCACTGTGGCCATTTAGTAATCCTCTTGCTGAATTTATAATTGGAAATGTTGAAACTCAAAGCTACAGTCAGGCTTGAGAAAGAACTGCGATTCATCTCTACCAATGAAGGCCAGTGTTGTCTTGAGCTAAGTGCCAGGCAGGTAGGTGCAGCCCTGGCCTGACCAGGGTGCAATGCAGCTGTATGTCCAGAATAAATGGTGTGACATGGAAAAGATCTCCCTGCACTGACCTAAAAAAGGAGCATTTTACCCTCATCCTGATGAAGTAATCTCTGCTGGAGTGCATAAATACCACTGATTTTTTTAAACAGCTATAACCCATAATATTAATGCCTGAAGAGAACAGCAAAAGAGCATTTCCAGGGAAAAAAACCACCACATTACCCTGCTCACTGCCACAATGGGCTGAGATGAAACCAGGGCTGGTTGAGAGCTAACAAGGTTTAGAACACAGTCAAAACTGAGAAATGCAAACCTTCCAAATAGACAGGATCATAAGATAGAGTAAGCCTGTAGAGAAAGGCATGAAGCTTTAGCCTTTGTTTCCCATCTCAAATTCCCAGCACACATCCACCGCTTCATCACCCTAAATCTGGCATATAAGATGAAGAAGCCAAAGGACAGAGAGTAGGAATGCAAGAATAGGAACAGAAGGAATGCCAGAGCTGGAGCAAGAAACCAAAGGATGGGTGGCAGAAACGACCCTGTGAGTCCAGTTTTGAACATACACATTATAGATGTTCAGGTTTAAACACCTGCCCATGTGGTGAGGTGCTCCAGTGGTGGCACCTTTACTTAGAGAAGTGAGTAGTAAAGAATGTGGCAACAGAGAGCAGAGGTAGACCCAGGTCTGTCTCAGAGCTTTATTTATGAAGGTATCTGAAGTCCCCATTCCGAACAGATCCCCTCCTGGCTTTTGTGTAGAAGTACAGTGAGTTCCTGTGCAGAGCCAAAGTTTGTGTCAAACACTTGAATGAGGGGAAGGATCGACTGCAATGCTGCATCAGTTTACAAATCCCAGTACGGGCAGTCTCCAAGCCAAAGACATTCTGCTAGAAATGCTAGGTTTTACACAGTCCATTGTGCTGAAAAAATGATCAATGAAGACCTCAAAACCCCCACAGTTCAAGTTCAGTTCAATTGAAGGGGGAGGAAGAGTGATGTCAGAGAGGAAGCATTTCAGAGGTTCAGGCTCAGCACAACTCTGAGATTTTTTCTCTGAAATTCATATTATAATGCCTCTGCTGAAAAGCACAGAACCTGAATATTGCAACATAATGACACGCACATTACAGTTAAATAGATCCTGATTCAATTCTGACTGATTATAACTGCAGTGGAGAACTTCAGCCAGGAAAGTTTGATAAACTACACAACAGGATGGTGAGCAAGGTGATAGAGCTGTTAGCAGCAAAAGATGATAAATGTGAGGGTTTTTTTTGAACAGGAACTGACTGACAACTATATCTCTAGTGAATAACAGATATAATGTCATTTGCTTCTCCCTACAGACATGACTGAACAAAGATCAAGACAATTAAATATTTGAAAGTTAGCTGCGGCAAAGTGTAGTTTTTCACTGCCTGAAACCCAGGGTTGAATATGGGGCCCTGGTAGGTGTGTTCCCTGCAGCACATGGGCAAGGTCACTCAAGAATGGCATTCCATGGTGTTGCAAAGGTTTTTGCATCTCATTATTCTTTTCCCAGCAATGGCTGTAGGGGAATGGCCAAGAAAAAAACATAGTAAGACCAGGCATGTAGGTTCTTTTGCCCTAGCAGTCTGCCCACATCTACACAGAGAAACATCCATTCTTCAGGGGCTCTACAACCATCAGCCTTGACATTGATAGTGAGTTGCTCTAAACACCTGAGCAGGTGCCTCAGGACCTGCATGTGGAATCAGACTGATTTGTAAGGCAGGATATCATGGCTTGAGCACACTTGTGCATCGGTATGTCCAAATGGCATCATACAAAAGTCACACGTATCAGCAGAGATTGCATGTCTAGGTCACTCTGAAATGTGCCCTCAAAATAGGAACCCAAAGAACTAGCATACTTCAAGAAGCTTGGTGTGGTCTTGGGAGCAGGGATAAGGCTTTCTCTTTTACAGGTACCTGCCCTAATCACTACAGTCTATATCCAGACTCCTGCATGGCATTTTATCTCCTGCATTTTCGTAGGGGAATTTCTGCACACCATCAGGCTTTCAAGAAGAAATAACTAAAAAACACATCTCAGTTTAACCTATACCTTAGAGAAGTACAGCATCTATCTAGGGCAACTTAGAGAACAAGGCACCCAAACATAATTTTCCATTTCCTATGTTGATTAGTCTAACCTGTAAAATACTATATAAAGCAGGGCTGGGAAGTGACAACACTTTTTCAACTTTCCATTTCACACAAAAAGTAACAGCCATAGTAACTGTGTTTTGTAGGAATTCTGATACATACAACATTATGCTACAAGTGCCCCCACTGCACACTGTTGCCATTTGGGCTTATGCACTGTGGTGCCTCAATTCTGGGCTGTCATCAGCCTTGGGCATAAACAAGGCGTTAAAAGGTTTGGTGTTGTCAAGTCTGAGCCTGTGCTGGGTCACACAGGGCTGGAACTCTCTGGAATCTGATGGTCTGTGTGCAAACTGTTTCTAGCATTTATAAACCCACAGTTTGAGTAGGGGTTCTTATATCTCCATTTTGAAGCCTAGCAGCTCTGTCCCAATTACATCAGCCACCCTTAAGGATACTACCCCATCACTTGAGCTTGCTCTGTACAAATTGCAATGTGGATAAAAACTTTCACATTATGTATTTATATAGCAGTTGCAACCAGACTTCCAGTTTGACCATAGAATATGCCTTTAATTACACACAAGAAGGTTGCTTCTTTTTTCTCTGTTTTCCTTTCTTTTCTTTTCTTTTCTTTTCTTTTTTTTTTTTTTTTTTTTTTGTGAAAACAAGCTTTGTATCTGCAGCTAATTCAAAGCCAGCCACAGAAAAGTAGCCTTTGTTTGAACTGTCGTGACTGACTATGCATTTATTTTTGTCTTTGCTTTCTTAGAAAGCATATATTTATTTTCCATACCTTCCCTTTCTACAGAGCAGCTTTGTACTTGAGATGATGAGTACACAGTAATGGCTTTATGAATCATGGCTCACATATTAACACTGTGGCCAGCCCATGACTTTGAAGTGATAGGTGGAAGATAGAGCCAGTCTGTATGGCCTTGTTAAGCTATTGGAAATGAAAGAGCCAGGAAGAGTTACTGAGCTTTCAGCCTGTGATCTGAGGCGGCTAAAGCAGAAATGACCTGTGCAGTCAGAGGGGAGGGGCCCTGTCCCTCTCAAGCTTGTCAGACACGCTACAAAGCTGAGCTTTGAAAAGAAGGACCAAGCAAAAAGGGGGGGAGGAATTAATTTAGTTTTTTAAAAAATGGAACCTGAGTTACACCGATGTCAACAGGTCATTCCTGAAGGAGGCTCCTGGGGTTTCCACATATGTCAGATCGCTCTAGTCCTAAGCTTCTTTAAAAACATTTAAAAACTTAGGTTATCTGAAGCTGAGGGAGGGAGGTTTCTTTAAATGCCAAAATTCACAGGTTAACAACTACGGATTTTTGGGGAGGATGACAGTTTTAAAAACACAGACAGTGGCAACGTTTTTTTTTTTATTTCCCTGCTATGGATGGAATGGGAAATCAGGGCATTCTGATGCCCTTCAAAGACCTCAGACAGAAGCATCGCCTTTTCCTACAGGCAGCTTTAGATGCTGGAGAAGTCAAACTTCTGAACTTGTTATTAAAGTTTAGAGGAGGACAGGGAGATAGATGGAAACCTATTCCTAAACATTTGCAGAGCTGGAGACATTAGCAACTGAAACCTGGTAGATAAATGTGAGTAAAATATACCAAGTAACATGTGGAGTAGAAAGCATTTACTGTTATGTTTAAGTGCTTGCAAAATGTCTCTTTGTTGTTATATTTATGAGGAGAACTTTGCATACAGAACATCAATCTCTTACAGAGCCAACACATTACTGTGATAGAAATAGTAAATTAGCAACAATATGGATCAGGTAGGTGAGCTCTCAGCAATGGGAATACACCTTTACCACATAAAATGAAAGAGGAAAACCTATTTTATACCTTTATGTCTTCGTCAGCCCACATGACAAGAAGGCAGTTACCCCTGCTGCTAGATGCTTTTGACAGCATTGTAAAAAGGCATGCATAGCAGAACCAGACACCATAGGGATTAAATGGTCTGAATGTTTTATATCAAATGACAGTTGCATTCATCTCCCTTTTCTGGCCTCCCTACCCCTAAACCCTGAGCAAATGGAAGGGCTGGAGGGCAGGAGTGCTCCAGAGGTCAAGACATTTACACTACTTTGTACCAAGGCAACAGCATACCTTTGAAGACTTTCACACCACTGGGGCATGCTTTACTTTGCATGATTTTGCAAGCAGATGTTATAGCAGTGGCAGTGAAATGAAGAGAGCTCATAAATGGGCAAGATGTTTCAAAAGACAGAAATAAGCCACTCTGGCCTCCACCAGAAAAGAGGTGAGAGGAACCCAGCTGAAACTCAAGCCAGAGAGGTCAAGGCACATCTAGGCTTCCCAATCTTCACTGCATACCCACACCTGCACTTTTGTGCAAAAAACCAACTTGCCTCATGTCCAGACTGCATACAAATATTGAAGCTTCAGCTTTGGGTGAGCTCCTGGGCTTGCAGATCTGAGCTCACTGCTGTCTCACATGGGCTCAGCTGACATGAAACTTGCACTGGTATTAGTCAAACTGGATGAGTGCTCAGTGCTCACCTTCAGCCACTCCCTCATCCAGAATGACTAGTACCAATTTCTGGCACTGTTCTTTCTTTGCAGAGCCAAAGCCAATACATGGCACAGATCTGTCAGACCTACGGCAGTAGATAAGAATGAAGGGGCCCAAAACTACTCTTAAGCAGAAAACTGCCACAGAAACAACTACCACTACCTCCATATTTTTTACCCACAACAAAGACTATGCAGTTGAAACTCCCTCAATGTTCCAATATACCCTGATTTAAGACCTAACCCTGCAACTGCCTCCATGAATAGGAGCTAGAAGGAAGGGCCTGTTTCTTCTGTAAACTAGCTCTATCCACTTGCTACAGGCTGAGTAGGTTCCTTGTTCTTTTTAATAACAGAAGGAGTTTTCTCATAAATATTTTCTTGCATATCTTGCTCTAACCTAAGAATTTTGAGAGACTAATAAAGTAAATAGAATGCCAGTTTTGCTTTATTTTGTTACTGCTTAGGTTATGTATATATGTACTTCTGGAGAAATACTAGAAGAGCAAAGTTTGTGATCTAAATAAGTCTCATATTTAGTCCTTCTAAAATTGCATCTAAGTTCTTCTTGTGATGCAGCCTTTTTGTTTCACAGAGTACAGGGGTTTGTTGCTTAGTTATGATTGAGTATTTCAATTGCTTAACTAAGATGTGGGAAGTCTTTTGTAGTTTTAATATACTTCTGCAGGGAAGGGAGAAATTGTTACACAATCCATTAAATGCTGTAGATTGCTAAAGTTTGTAGAAGGTTGCAGTGTCAGGGTTTAAGCCCAGCCGGTAACTCAGCACCACACAGCCATTAGCTTACCACCCTCTTTTCTTCCCCTCTGGTAGGACCAGGGAGGAGAATTGGAAGAATGTAAACCCCACTGGTTGAGATAAGAACAGTCCAATATAAATATAAAATATAATATAAAACTACTACTACTAATAATAATAATGATAAAGGAAATAATAAGTGGAGAGAATATAAAACTATAAAGGGAAGGGAAAAAAAACAATAAACACAACTGATGCACAATACGATAGCTCATCACCCACTGACCAATAAATACCCAGCCCAACCTGAGCAGCGATCTGGGCCTTCCAGGTAACTCCCCTCAGTTTATATCCTGGGCATGATGTGCTGTGGTATGGAATACCCCTTAGGCTAGTTTGGGTTGGATGTCCTGTCTCTGCTTCTTCCTGGCTTCCTGTGCCCCTCTTTACTGGCAGAGCATGAGACTGAAAAGTCCTTGATCAGGGTAAGAATTACTTAGCAGCAACTAAACCATCGGTGTGTTAGCATTGTTCTTGGACTAGAGCCGAAACACAGCACTGCACCAGCTATTAGGAAGGAGAAAAATAACTGTTAAAGCTGAACCCAGGACATGCACGCACACTGCATTGTATTCAAGTTATTCAGATGTTATTAATTTCTCCATTTCCAAAGAGTTGCACGACTTCAATCTATTTTACCAAATGTTATACAGTTAAAATCTCACACACAGGTTTGAAATACTATAACAATACAAGAATAGAGCTAAATTTCTATTGTTGTACCAAGATTGCAGTTCACAGATCACGGAGGGTTGCTAAGGAATGAGAGTTTGAGCTTTGTGAGTTAATCAAGATGAGAATTTTAAACTTTCACTCTTCAGTTGTCTTGCTTGTCTGAAAAGAATTGGAATTGTTATTGTAATGAGCTTTAAAAATAATTAACTGTGCTATTTTTTTTATTACTTTGAATACAGAGACAGAGAAGAAAGAGATTTGCCAGTCCAGACCTTGTGCTTAAGAAACAGGACTGTTGTGTATTCCATGCATGACCATAGTCAGGATTTCAGTTATGCAGCTAAGCAAAGCAGTACCTGATCCCCATACAGCTTGTCATCTAGCAGATTTTTTGTCCCTTGCCTGGGTGGCTTTATGTTGCTAGGACTCCTTATAGAGCACCTGTGAATTGTCAAGGGATTCTGTAAGCAGTTTTGGAAGCCAGTCTGCTGAAGAGGAAAGGAGAACATATGGGTATAAGTGGTTGATCTTGCGCATCTTGATGATAGATGATTGCAAATGCATCCATTAGGATGGAGTCCTCAGGCAGCAAATGCTATCCTTGTGGCAGGTCCTAATCAGTTCACCCAGGGACAGAGTATCTCAAATTTGGGGTAAAATAGTAATCTATAAGAAACTTCAGGGCAGATAGATAGAATTTAGCCCAGGCTATCTCTAATGTGGAGACCCTACATGACCCACTAGTTAAAATAGACCTTACCTCTGTTTCTAAACCTCCTTAGCACCATTTAATGGCAAGGAATAAACATGTCATTTCTCCAGTTTGACTACTGAGAACGGAACCAATTTAGCATGGGTTATTATCATTATATATGTGCTGTGTCCTGTCCAGGTCTATGGGTCTACCATTACAGATGCCTAGAGTATACTCACAAAATGTCTTTTTGTTGAAGAGTGCGTGTGTGTGTGTGTGTGTGTGTGTGTGTGTGTTTTAAAAATCAAACATTTTCCTGCTACATCCTCAAGGATGTCCTCATACAGAATTTTTAGTTAAGGACTCTTTGAGTATTTTTAATCAGAAAGAGACTAGAATGGAAAACTTGCCCTTTTCAGACAGAAAATGCACATTTTCATCTAGTTTTGTTTGTCAAAATATCCAGAAGGTTTTTGTTGGTTCCAGCATGAAACAAAAAACAAAATTTGAAGCTTAAAAGTAATTTCCAAATTTAGCATTTGTTTTTAATATTTATCTCTACATATAATTTTTTTGCATTCCCATAGATAAAAAAATCCTCATAATAGCAAAGATGATGATGACAATACTACCAAAAAATGTATAAAATTAATATTTTTTCTGTTTCTGGAGGAGAAAGATTCATGCAGAGGTCTTACATTCTCTATGAAAGTGATAGAGAGAAAAAAACCCTATCAATAAGTATTAAGAAAGCTGTCCTATTTGACAGCAATAAAGCTGTCAAGGTCTGCTGTCTCACAGCTCACTTGAGAAAGATTGAATCTGAAGATTTCTGATTCATTAACATGCAGATTATTGATATTATAGCCTTGTTATAGCTCACTGGATGAGAGCATCTGCATCAGGATTGACCACACACTCAGTTCTCTTATATTCTGTCCAGGTTCTTCCAACAGATCCTTTCCGCCTGAGTACCCTCCAGCACCTCATTAAGCAACACATCTAACACCTGCACAGTTTGTTCTCTGTCTTCTCCCAAGAAGGACATGTGGGTGCAGTAAAGTGTTCTGTTAATGGTGGGACTTCCTTGACATTTTTTAGGTAAAAACCTATAATCTTAGGTGTGCAAAAGTGAGTTGAAATGCATTAGTTCATGCTCCACCAAAAAAACAGCATAAATTCAACGCCAGCTTCTTTTGAACTGTGTAGAAATTTTCCATAGCTTATCACTGTTTTGGTCTCTACTTAAAAGAAACAGTGCAAAAGTTTTTTGGTTTGGTTTGATTTTGGGGTGGGGTGGGTATTTGGGTATTTGTTGGGGTTTTTAAACACAGTAAAACCTGTTGGGTAAGACTTCATATTGTTATTGATTCACAATGCTCAGAAGAAAAGGGCATGCTTCCTGCCCAGAAGAATATGGAAAAATATAAAAAAAATTAAAATTATATACATATATATATATTGCTCATTTTACATAGCAGGGAAGGAAAACCATGGGCTTTTCAGTATAAAACCCTTTCCTTGGCATAACGATCTCTCCCTTGTCCACAGAACAAGGTGACACAGAGAAGACAGGGAGGAGTGTGGCTGTAGTCCTGCTTCATTCCCATTGTCTCATGCCCTGCTCAGGATAACCACCAAGTGTTGGGAGAAAAATTAACCATGGACTATGTAGCAAGCCAAGGAATAGCCTCTGAAGTCACTGCAAGCTTCCAGATGGGCTCTGCACCTTTTTGTTTGGAGACTACTCTGGGCTATGCCTCTGAAGCATTCCTGACCCTACTGCTCTGCTACATTTTTGTTATTTAACTTTACCAGTTGATCTTATCCTTTCCCAACTACCACTACAGATCTTGTGCTAACTCTTTAGAGAAGTTGTGTTATTAACTTCCTCAAAATCTATGTGTCAAATCTGACAAAATGCCAGCTAGTTATGTTTACTTTCAACCTACTGGGAATAATATATTTTCAGAGAGGTGGAAATGACATATATTCAATTTGAACAAGCTCTATTCAATTTCCAGAGGATCAGACACTCTTGAGAGACAAGTGCCTCCCTGCTTAAAGATACCATTCTCTTCTAAAATAAGATTAGATGCCATGAAAACATTGTGTGTCGTTAGGTCCTGGTATGTTCTGTTGCAAAGGGAAGAGGCTCAGAGTAGCAAGAAGAGTTGACTGGAAGACTGAAGTGTTTGTGTTTTAAATTCCCAGGAGGCTAAAATATTATAGGAAAATCAATGCAAAAAGAAAAGAGGAATGGGAGAGCATTAATTGAGGGTGAAGTTAGAAAGTCCTCAACCACGTGGATTTGTTTTAGCACTCAGCACTAAATAGAAATACCAAAACCTTTCTGAAATACACTTGAAAGATGTTGAAAAGAACTCATATAATCATTAAAGTATGAAACCATATTACTTCCTTTGACACTGTCAAGAAGGTTCTTTCTTGCCATCTCTACAACTACCCTCTCCTCCATGCTCTAAACAACACTGTATTTGAAAAGACCACTGTTGCTTGCAGCGTTCAAAAAAATGGGCCTAAAGAGCACTCTAATCTTTTCTCCAAAGTATAACTCCTTGATTTACTTTCAAAACAAAAGTAATTTAAACTCTGAAGAAGCTAGTTACACCCTTATAAACACAAGCGTCCTCTGTAAGAAGGTCTGCTTGGGTTTGTTTGAATGGGTATGGAAAGGAAACAAAAGGGCTCCAGGATAACCATTGTCAGAGAAAAGCAAGAGAAGTACATGATAGGCAACCTCACAGCTGAGTTTGTACTGGGAACTTCAGGGCTGGCCCAGAAGTCCTCATGCATGCTACTGCTGGGGAGTTGCTTCAATCTCATCTTGCAGCTTTCATCAGTTCTCTGTGCTTGTCTCCTTCCATTGCTTAATTGAATTCATTACACAGGCCATGGGAAGCAGCAAGGTAGAAGCTGCCCTTACTTAATTCTGTTTGCAGGCAATATTATGTGCTAGGCACACCTAATCTATATTTAAGATCATAAAGAGCATAGTACACTTTTTGTTTTTTAAGACAGCAGAATTCATTTGGTCCAATGAAAGCATCACTAAGGCACGTGTTAGTGACTGAACTACCCTTTTTAGTCTTTCTTAGAGGGTTGGCTTTTTTTTTTTTTTTTTGGGGTGGGTTTTTTTGGTGAGAAATGACTGCTTCTCACATGAAAATAATCTCCTCTTGATGCAGATGCCTGAAACTGGTCAGAGGAATTGTTCCATAAAAATGCATTTCCCTTCTTAGCTCACAGAGGCAGGTTATGGTGCTTGACTTCAGCAGACACCTGCACTGCAAAGGCTGAAATGTAGCTGCACCATCATAAGTAAACCTTATCCATCATAAGCATAACCATCATAACCAAAACTGTAAAACACCCACAAAAAGACACAAAAGATATGAAGAGGTTCAACAAAATACTAGACAGCAGAATAATAATTTCAAGTGCACCTAAGCATTTGGCTATGTATTTAAAACTCAGGGTTTCTCATTCTCCATGTCACTTAGTAAGAAGCATGCCAGTGCTCATTGAGGTAGCTGGGCCAGCCCGTAATTAATAGTTCCCCCTCCAAAAGACATCAGTCAGTCATCCACCAAAGGCAGTCTGTGTGAGCAAGAAATGATGGAACACCGTTTAAAAGCACATTTTTTCTCCAATGAACAAACTTGATAGGATGATCTTCATCCTTCCTCTCACATTGTTGTGACAGATAACCATTTTTTGTGGCTATGATTAAAAACTGATTGCAAGTACCTCATCACTTTCTTCTTTCTTCATAATACAATCAAATTATTTACCCAGACAGGTGTTTTTCTGCTAGAGGTGAACTCTCAGATCGCTGGCTTCTGTGGCATAAAAATAATCAGCATTCATGCCATGGTGTGTCACTAAGATCTCTCTCCTACAGATCTGACAGAATAAAACAATTTTGTAGCTTTACATTCTGATCCCCTTTGTCACTCTAAGTTATTCTTGTGATGGGCTGCAGCTTTAGTATTGGAAAGAAATAGCACTATTTGTGCTTTTGTGTGTGATAATGGGTTATAAATTGTGGTGCTCACACATTAATCTTTTGGTTATCATTCTTCCCCTCCCCATCAGTTTGAAGTGTTAATAAATTTGTTGTAAACATTTTGCCAGAATGAAACTTGTCGTAAAACCTGTGGCGTGAAATATCTTTGTAAAAGAAATATGAAAACAGGGAAGTAGCTGGTTTGAGACTGGTTTCAACCCTTGTTTGGCTCAAAACCCAAATTTGAGCTAAATGAGTAATGATTTAAAAAATTCTGGGTAATCAATTTTTTCATCTGCTGAAATTTTAATCTCAGGATACAAAACAAAAGTACAGGTGTGAATACGTTAGTGTTTCTATGCTGATTTGTATATACATATATGTATATGAGAGTATACTTAGGTATACACAGATATACACAATCAGTATAATCCATAAGAAATGTAACACTTAAAATCTTCAAAAGATTAATTTGCAAAAAAAAATCATGCCAAACTCATCTACTGGTTATAGAAACTGTATTCATGCAGTCTCACAAAAGCCTCCTGAAGCCTAGAGGAATCATTACCAAGTCTCTGAGTATCATTAAAGGTAAACTTTGGGTACTCAGCACTTCGAGTATCTTAACCTTGCAAGTCCTGAGCAAGCCCTTTTTTTGCAGCAACTCTTTCTATGGATCACTGGATTAGAGTAAAAGATTTCATTGCTGTGAAGTTCATGCCCAGCTGCTTTTTCTGTATCTATTTTCTTCCACTGAGGTTATGGTTTTAGCTTCTCAAATAGGCCAGCTTTTCTTGGATGGTGAACAACAAATATGAAAGTCTCTTATTGTTCCCCTGTATTTATTAAACTCAATGCTAAACTTTAGCTCTAAATTGAAAACATATGACCAAGGTAGTATTCCTTCAGGTTTTGAAATCCTTAAAGGACCTTTTTCCCCAGTCTGTTTGCATATTTAAATGAAGCTTGCTTTACCTCCAGATAAGAATAACCATCTTAATCTGTAGGATATCTGCAACATACATGTAAGATGGTTCCCTAGAATACTGTACAGTCAATGGCACTTTTAGGGAGAGCTTAACATAAATTAGTTCGAGCAGAAAATCACCCAAGGACTGTCTTCTTTTTCCCTTAACACCAGAAGAGTCTGAGGGGCTACCTCACCTGTAAACATTTTACAAACTTTTAAAAACATAATTTGTGAAACACGTCAACAGTGTGTCCTCTGAAAATATCAGTAGTGTAATGAAGCTGCCTAACAAAACCCAACAGCTCCCACACCCGGAGGGAAAAGCAATGCATTGCAGCCTGCTTTCTGGGAGGGAACCAACCTCAGAGCCACTTAGACCTCATGAGAGAAGAGGTCCCAAAACACAGCCTTCTGTATTATTATCCTGTCAGCAACTCTTCCTTTATGCTGATGAAAGCTCCTTTCATGTGTCTTTGCTGCTGCAGTGGGGTATAGTGGCAAGATGATGGTTTCTTGGGTAAGTTAGTTGCAGGTCACTTTAGGATTCCTGATTTTGTACAGAAAACAGTTGTATGAAGCAGGAGAAAGCATTAAAATTCAATTTTTCTGCCTCTCACTGTCTCATATTAAACATTGCCTTCATTTGTTGTATAGTGCATGAGGCAGTATGTTATAAAAAGAAGAAAAGGTATCTATCTGCCCTATAGAATATGGTGTTCTTCACACCAAAAACAACAGGACACGGGTTCTGCTTTAGTTCTCTGTGCTATGCAAGAGGCAGAAAGTTGCATGATCACACTAGGCTTTCAGGTTTAACATTTTTCTGACTCTGTTTTGTCACTGTGACCCAAGATCCTCCAACAGGTCCCAGCTTTAGGGCCTTGTTCAAAGCCCTTTTGATTCTTTCTAAAGGTCCCAGTGGACAGAGCACCAGCTCCCTGATGTGTGAATGATGACTGACTCACCCGTGCCCCTTACAGCTCCAAGCCATGGGAAGGACCTTTCTCAGACTGTCCTATCTTCACAGGGGGGAGGCTTCACTCAGTTTGCACTAAAGAAATGATTCAAGCTAGGGAAGACTTAAATATACCACTAATAATGAGTGAAATCCCATTACTTGGGTGGGACACCCGACACCCTAATATTATGGCAGCTATTGACTGTATGCAGAACAGATCAAACAGCTGTAATGAAGAATAACCATTCATCTAGAAAGTTGGGTTAGTTAGTAAATCTTCAGAAATTCAGCGGCAGAAAAGGAACACCTTGAGGCTTGTGGCCAGAGTCTGCTCTGAGATACACCAGTGCACCATCATGTATGTGCAGGAGCTATGTAACAACTGGAAGCAGAAGGTGAGCCTTTTGACTTCTGAAGAGCTGACTCTACTCCTAAGATAAAGAGTTACCTTATCTCTAATGTCAGCACTATGGGGGGAAGGTAAGCAAACAGGGAAGGAGGAGAGGAAAGAGCAAGATGGGGTAAATGTGGAAGGAATGCAAGTAGATATGGATGATGGAAGCCAACTTCCTTTACCTTTGCCTTCTTTCTCATATCAAAGTACAAGGTGTTAAAAGAATGACTGTGTGGACTGAGGCAAGGAGAAAACTCAGGGAGGTCACTGAAGCAGAGAATGCATTTCGCAGGCTGAAAACAGAGCAAAGGTGGAGAGTGCTAATTTTACAAGTTGTGCTGTAACTTGCAGTACAGGAGTGGAGAAGTCAGTTCCTACAGGACATGTAGTATATCAGTGACAACTGATATTTGTATATTTGTATATTCATATGTTTGAATATTTGTATATTTGAAGTGCTGCAATGCACCTCTCTCTTGAGCAAGATTTGTGTGGATTTTCTCACAAAAGAGCCAATATCTTGCCTGAAACACAACTCCCAGCTGTAGCTTCCTAGCTCTATGCTGAAACACTGTATTAGTCCAAAATTGGAGGGGAATTGCATTCACTTTTGAATCCACATCACTACTTCCTGCATTATTTTGGACTCTCAAAAGAGGTTTCAGAGCTAAATGCAAACATGGTTGAGTTAAGCTTACTTCATGAATGTGATGAGGTCACAACTTGAGGAAGCATGACAGCTGCCTCCATTGCTAAACCTCATGTGCTTGTCTCATTGATGAATTACTAAGCACCTGCTTTGGTGTGACATCCCTCAGGACAATGCACTCACTGATGTATCCAAACTGCTGCATGGGGGCAATGCTCCATGCATGCTCGCCAGTCTCCTTGAAGTCCTGTTGATTGACTATTGTCTGCAAACCAAGCAGCAGTCAGAGTGCTGATTAACCAAAATGCTCTTAATTGCCACTTCTCTTGAAGCTTTTAGCAGCAAGGACAGAGATGGAGGTTTCACTGTGACCCCTTTTCAGGGACTAATTAGAAGAGCTGATGGAGCAATGCCAGATGAATGCATTGGACTGTTCCTATTCAATGACTCTAGCTTCTCCATAGTAAAGCACTGGGCTCAAGCTCTTATTCTCTGCTGGATATGTAGGAACAGAACAGCAGGCCCGATGGTTCTTCTGTTTGTGCTAAACAGGCATCAGACTGACTGTAATTCTCAGGGAACTTCCCATACCTTTCAACTTGAGTCTGAATTTAGTGATGCTTTTGTCAGTGTTTTCCAGGTGGAAAAAAAGGTTTCAGCTATTGCATTTCAAATTCAGATATGCATGTTCATGTAGCCTCGGGCCAGAGACTGCAAAGATTCTTTAAAGTGGTGAATAGGAGATGGAATCTGTGCTCTTTGGTAAAATACTCTGTTTTCTTCTTTGGCTCTTTGTTTTTTCTTTAACAAGGCGTGAACACTGCCTCGCACTGCAACTGCACACTAGAGAGCAGGCTACAGAGCTTTGAAATGTGAATGCCGTTTCTTTCTACCCTCCCTGGAGTTCTCTCGTCTCTATTTATTTTCATTAGCAGAAATGAAAACAAATTAAGGCATGCAACACTCAGTAGAGTAGGACTGCAGCAAGCACAACTGCTAGCACCTGGAGCATTTTATTACTCCAGTGGTGTCCCTACATTTGAACAAAGCCCAGCTGCCTCAGAACTGTTGAAAGCTGGAAATCCTTTTTTTTCCCCAGTCATACAGCTCTATGAGGTTCTTGATCTCACAGCTTGCCGTTTTGTTTTTCCCCCAAAGCCAATCCACTTGCCAGCCCCACCCCCCCCAGGTCTGTTTGCTTGAACGCTCAGGATCAGATTCTCAGCTGGTTCAGCTGGTTTGCTCCATTTACTTTAATACCTTTGGTTTTTAGTATGCTCATTACTAATCTGCCCAGTTATATTTTAATTCCGATATCATACTATTTATGCTATATGGTAATCACTTTGTTTCCCTCCTGTGCAGCCTTCAGACTTACTAGTGTAACTATGAGATATTCCTTAGTGTTGTAGTGTTGCTCTTCGACCAAGTTCAACTCCTCTTCGTTGCTCACTCAGTCCCATTTTTCAATTATTAAAGAAGTTCTGAAAAGATGGGACATAATTCCTTTGGTTACACAAAGTGTCCTGGCCTTTCCACATGTCAGTTCAACTTTCACTGCTGTTTTCTGTCATTCTTACTCAGATATATATGCTTTCATTTTTGTGAGTCTTCCTAATTGCCTGGAAAGGAAACTTAAAACAGCAATAACAAAGCCAAGTGCTCTGGATCCTCACTGGCAGCACGGCATGAGGGGAATTGCACTTGAACTATGTTTATCATAGCAAAGATGACCTCCTGAGATGGGGAAAAGTTCACAAAAATGAACTTCAAATATGGGCCTACAAAAATACTGAAGTTATTTGTAAAGCTTCTCTCTTATTCTTCCTGTCTAGTAGGATGGCAAAACTTCTAGATGAATAGCTGAGAAAATGGAATAGAATGTAGGAGGTCAGAATGAAAAGGATCGGGTTTTTTTTCTCTCAATTTGGCTTTTTTCCCAAGAAGAAACACAGCCTCTTCTCAAAAATAAAACCAAAAGTATCCTGAAAACTTCCAGGAATTTAGAAAGAAAATTTGCTTTTACTACTGAAAACATAAATATGAACAATGTCATATTCTAACATTTCATAATGTGAATAAGAAAAAAGCAATCTATTGCAAATACTGCTTAAAATACTATTCAAAACTTTCACTTTTCACTTTCACAACAATAAAAGACTGAAGCAGCTCATTTTTCAAAATTAAAAATCTCTCCAGACTAGACTTTCAGCTGCTACAACTTACAACTCTCTACAACTCTCACTTTATAGCCTAGCTGAAGTATATTTTCTTGCAAGGAAGTAAACTATGTTGTGAAACATTCAATACAGTAGCTTATTTCACTGAGAGGTAAGACGCCTCTGACATTTCTACGGCTACCGTAAGTGTTGCAGGGTACAGAAACCAGCTAAATCTACAAAGTGCATGCCATTATCCCAGTGCTAGCAATACTGAATATTTCTTTGCGTGGTGGTGGGTCAAAGTCCCACAGTAGTGCCAGCTGTGGCATGCTGCTAGATTGCTTAGGAAACTAATGGGGTCTGATTCCCTCTTCAGAGGGCCCTATGGCAGCAAGCGGATAATATGCTTATGGTTTTGTATCCTGCTGGCACAGGAACAAGCCTACAGCAATATAGAGCAAACATTTTTCTAGATGCTTGCACTTGCTACATCTACTGCCTGCCAGTATTTACTAATGGACCGGGCATATGTGAGAATCCACTTCTGTGCTGTGCCAAGTTCAGGCACAGATGTTTTTCGGAAGTAGAGGGAATTTTAAGGCATTGTGTGTAGTTCTGCATCTTTCTGCTTGCCACACTGCCAGTTTTCATCTTCAGTTTTAATTTCTGCAGAGCTTCCTTCCAATGCCTTTTCTTGTTAATTAGGGTGGCATCATGCCAAGTAAAAGTTTTTCAGCTATTACTAGAGCTCCTGAGACAGCTCTTATAGAAAGCTGATACAATTTCCTGCACCCCCTGGGAAGACACAGCCCTAAAATCGTATTGAAACTTCATACTCCTGAATCAACAAGGTCAGCATATTCCTTGAATCATTTCCCTGCTTGTAAAAACCACACAGGATACCAAGCAGATTTACATTCAGTGAAGACCTGATTGAGCACTGATCTGACTGCTTCTGCTCCCTGAAAGAAATTCCTGCTCCTTCACCCATCTTTGTAAAGCAGTGTGCAGTTTTGGTGGTCTAACAGCTCTTCCATTACATTCCAGATTAAGTTTATTATGTTACTGTTATTTTCTTCTGGAATTAAAGACTACAGCTCTGACAGGACATTTTATCTTCCTCCAGGTTAACAAAGGGGTATCTGGATGCACATTCATTGATTCTGCATACAAATTTCATAATAAGAGTATGGGGTTTAGACACCAAACTTTTTTCTATTTCAGATTGAAACACTTACTGCTAAAAAAGGAGCATAAAATATTACCTGTCTGCTTACCCACATCTTCTCAAGAGTCTGTAAGCTGTATTTTTGGTGGAAATCAATGCAGATGAAAAGTCACCTGTCAAGCGTGTAACAAACTTGTAATCTGGAGCAAAAGAAGGGAAATCTCTATTGGTTGGTCTCCCCCTTCCCTTTGCAGGAATTTTGAAATTTCCTCTACTTTGGAATATAAAGATTTACAGAAGGTGAGAAAAAAAGAAGGCACCCACCCAATAAAAATCTTGAATTAATAATTGAGATACATTGATTCAATTTTTTTTTCAGTCTAACTAGCACATATTCTATAAACTAGAGAAAAATTAAGAAGAAAACAATCTTAGTCTGAAACAGAAAAGTTGAAACATTCCATACTGAAGAAGTCAATCAGAATTGGCTGATTTCTTCAAAGTTTTCTCATTACCTATCAAAACAATGTTCTTTGAACTGACAAATCTTCATGAAGTGCGTCAGTTTTGACAAACCAGTAATTTTGGACAGAATCATTCAGCTGCAACATTTCTAGTCTAGAGTGTAATCTTACCCTGAAATGCTGCTTCTGATGAGACAAGCAAATATTGATCATCAATAGCTGGAGTCTCAGACAATGCATAACCAGCTCCCAGCATCCTTCAGCATCAAGCTGCAGCTCTGCTGAGGTCCCTCCCTTGCCACTTGATGCTGGCAAACTCCACTCGCACACTCCAGGCACCACTCTGCCCTTTGCTGTTTGAAGCTGCCTCTGCTCTTCCCAGGATGCTTTTAACAAAGGGGTGCATACCACATAGGTTCCTTTAGTCTAGCTGAACTATGCCATTTTTTCCTGATCCTGTCTTACCCAGATTAATTCTTCCCACCCTCCCTATACTGCCTGGACAACTGAAAATGGATCGTAGCTGGTTCATGCATTCACTACACAGTTCCTGCTTTTTTTCTTGGCCAGTGTACATAGAAACACATGTTGTCTAACTTCAGATCACACCTTCTGACCTCCCAACCCCCCAGAGATGTTCTAGGGGCTCCTCAAGTCCCAGATTTGATAAAGCACCAGTACTTCAGTAAGTCTTCCTAAAGATGGTGGCCATCTTTACACTTTGAAGAAATCATCACAACTGTGTATAGACTCATGCCTATCCAGAGAAGCCTAGGTGACCACAAAAGCTTAATGTCACAAAGGCATTTTGGAGAAGTGTATTTTCCAGGTTTTACAAATCTGTTTACATCTTGATTAGGAATAGATGGGGAGAAAAATTATCACATCACTCACAAAAAAAATGGACGTTTCTGTGAACATCGCCCCTTTCACACTTTGTTTTAAAAGGAAATTTCATACAGGCTATTCCTCAACAATTGAATGAAACCCCGCCCACTAATATTTCACAGCAGCAGCTTTCAAACTGTTACGTGTGAGTGCCTGGGGCAGACGCATGATCCCATCAAGGGATACAAAAGAAAACCCTGAAGTGATGGCTACATTTTTTATCATGTCAGTGTTTTGCATCTTAACAATGAAGGCAGTAGGATAGAGTCTCCTTTCAAATTCTGTGAGTAAATTGCTTTCTTGTAATAACTGGATTTTCCACTGACAGATGGCAGCTACAAGCTGTCAATCATTTTAAATTTAAAGGATAGATGAAGCGCAACAAATGTATTGTTATTGCCTGCTAGGCTGGAAGTATGTCCAAGCTGGTGTATGGTCCCTTTGTGTTATGCTGGGTTCATAGATTTCACAAATACAATATTTCTGCCAGACACTAACTGGATGAAAAAAAAAGGCCACATGCAATTTCTTATGGACTTCATCAAAAACAGAAACATCATCAGACCCAGATCCATCCAGAAGAGGAAAAAGAGTCTGGGCACACAATAAATAGTTTTCCCTCTCGTGCAAACAGTCGTTTAAACAGATGGACCTAAACAAGCATAACTTCGTTGGAGTGGGGACAAAAAGGATACTAAATTCTTGCTTTGGAAAACCTGTGTGATCTCCAGAACAAGAGCTGTTACCTTCCGGAGCATGCAAGCAGTTGGACTTGTCCGTATCTCTCCTCCCTAGGCCACAAGTGCCTGCTTTGCTTTCCTTCTGCACTCTGAGCCCATGAGGTTCAGAAAAGCCCAGCATGTATTGCCCAACTCATGCCTCTCTTGCATGCCACACCAGGCTCTTTTTCATGGAGTAGCTGACTATCGACCAGGCTGACTCCAGCTTCCCCATGCAGGACTGGCACTGGCTACTCACTCCAGCTAGGCTACCCATCACCAGCTGCTGCCCCCAGCCACACTGTCTCACAGCCTTTTCTCCCAGCTAACGTGGTCTCTGCTGCCTGTTGCCATTTGCCAGGACACATTTCAGTAGCCCCCACGATGCTTCAGCTGTTCAGAGAAACTGTAGAGAGCCACAAGGTATCACAGCCCCAAAAAAGAGCTGTCATCTGAAAGGATGTTCTTCTCTTGTCCCATTTGAAACAAACCAAAAAACCACCCTAGAAAACCAAGAAAATACCCACAGACCTGTCCATTCTTTGCTTGCTTGGTGTTTCTTCATCCCAAACCAGCTTTGAGTTGTGTGCCCCATAATGTGCTGGTAAACGCTTGTTTTTTCTCACGTCCATAGTATACCTGGCTTAGCAGAAACATCTCTGTTTCAGAATGTAGATGCAAGTAAAAATCTATTGAGACCGAATAATTTATCAGTTCTAGTCAACCCCTGCCCTTCTAAAACAGGGACTAAGCACTTTTGCCCTTTCTGGAGCCTCCTTGAAAGGGCTGTTTTTCTCCCTGAATCATTTGGGAGTATTTCTTCTTGTAATTAAGTGAGAAAAATAAGAATAGCCAGCTTGAAACCAGTACAACTGCAAGAGTGAAACAAGTAGGAATTAGAAACACTGCGATTTAGGCTGAACTGGCTCCTGTCTGACTCTGCTTAACAACAGTGGACCTGTGCATGCTGCTCCTGGTCTGGAAGCACGAAGCAGAGAAAGATCACGGAAAAGGGAAATTGTAAAGAAAATTGTATTTCATTTGGGTCTTTGTAGAAATGCTGAGTGGGCTCAGCCAGGTTAGTGGTCCTATTTTGGTAAGCTTGCTGAGCAACTTTTTTACAGTTCTTTCTCCCGTTCATCTTTTCAGACCAAACCCAGTCAGCTTTAAAGAAAACAAATCTGTTCTTTTTTCAAGTAAAGCTGAAAAGGTTAAAGTTGAAAAATCACAGTTTTATAGACAATTTTATGCAGAAAAAATAATCAAAATTGTTGACATCTGAGTTACAGATCAAGGAAAGCAAGGAAAGCAGTCCTGTTGCATGCCTGATGCTTCTCAGTGTCATAAAGCTCAGTCTATAAGCATATTTTTTTTAATCGTCCTTTGCTCAACACCTTTATGACCTCATGACTGTCCACTACAAGAACTTACATTGGTGGTAAAGATCTAATCATGTAAAACATAAACAGACCCAAAGACAGAGCAGGAGAAACCACATGAGCACACTTGTTTGATGCCTGTAATCTTACACTCCGTATCTTCTGTCTCAGCCAAAATTAACCTTGGCACCTTTCATCTTGTAACTTCAAGAGCTTCTGCTACTGTAACAAACTGGGAAGCAAATACATAATCTTTCTGTTGCAAGAGGACAGATGTTCAGTGGCTCTCAGAGGGTAAACTCTAGCACAGATCTTCCAGGTGCATCAGGAGTTTTCCTTATTTTCTCAAATGACACATCTGTGCCATCTTCTAGGCTGGAGGCAGATGTCTTGGCTTCAGCAGATACCTTATGTTAAACTTACTTTCCTTTCTACAAGAATTCAGTTCAGGATTTTGGGGCTTATGTGACAGTTTTCAATACACAAAATATCTGAATCAGTAGTTACAACCACAGAATCAGGCAAACTGCTTGGAGATGAGTGGTCCCTCCTGCTCTGAATGTCACAAAGTTTTTTGCAGCAGATGATACGTGATTAGATGAGAGCATCAAAATGGAAATCACTGTGTATGGGAAAGAAGTGAGGCACTCACTTTGGGAATGTGTGTTGTAAAATATTTGACTTCTTTCCCATTTCCTTATCTGTCAGGAACCTGAGCTGTGAAAGCCTGTCAATAGTCTGATGGTGGCTTTGAATTGTAGCCTGTATAAAAGCCTTTGGACACAGGAGACCATGCATCTCAATTTATCAGAGCACACTAACTTTTTTTCTTCTTTTTTTTAATTATTCTTTTCTAACTTGTCTTTGTGAGACTGAATTCTCTGCCCTTCTCGCAGTGAAGTACCATCAGCCACTGGAAAGAGCTTGCAGCTGAAGGTTTTCCTCCCCCTTACTGAGGTATGAAATGAAACAACAGGTACATCTATCACACCAATAGATAAAGATTAATTTTATTTTCACTAAACACTAAGGGAATTTAACCCTAGTAATTAAAACAGACTCACAGATCACTGCTGGAGCCATTTTCAATGTCAATGAAGATACTCTAAAGGTATTTCTATTTCTGGCCAACCCAGTCCTTTGGCTACTAAAGCGACCCAAAACGGTCACTTTCAGGCTTCGACAATAAGAGGCTCATGCAGCACTCATCATTAATAAGGACACTAATAAGAAATGACAAAAGTAAATGGGGCCAAGTTTTTGCTCGATTGCTCCATTTCATTATCATTCTCAAAGTTTCACGCTGCTTAATGTTTTTTGGAATTAAGTAACCAACTCACATTGATGAGCAACAGTGTCCTAACTATATGATCCATTTATTGGAAGGGTTCTGTAAGCGTATTGACAGTCACGGAAAGGAAAAAGTGAGCAACAGTGCAGACAAGACACTGAAATTTAAAGCAGACTGTTGAAGTTCCTCTCTACTATTGCAGCTCTGTTTTCTCATTCTGTGAATCAGGTCATCTGCAGTTGCCTGCCACTGCCTCATGAGCATTCAGAAGCACTCTTAGCTTTAAAGTTCATGTGCAGAACTACAAGCAGTGCAAATATGGTCATTGCCCTGTTGGCCAGGAGCCTGACCACACAGAGACAAATACACAAAACCACATGTTCCATCAGAGGTAAATTATCTCTGGTTACCGTGTTCTACGTATATCAGGGCTTATTACAATTCAGATAAAAATCTTCCCTTTTTCTGTTTTCTCCTCTATGGGAAATTAAATGATTCCCTCCAGTATTAAAGATTTTTTTCCAGTCTAACTTGAATTTTATAAATCAGATGACATCTCCTGCAAGCACCAGCCAATCCTATGCATTGGCCTAGGACTTCACTGTAGTTACGCTATTTTAAAGGCAACAGTTTCTTTATCTTCTAGGCTCCCAGTAGTGTTTTTTTTTTTTTTTTTTTTTTTTTTTGTGGTGGGATTTCTCCTTTTTCTTTAAATTACTGTATGCTTTTAGGCAGTTTCCTAGTCTGGAGATTCCTGTATCACAAGGACTTTAGATATCATTTTGGCTACAGTGAAAGGATGTCATCCAGGAATAAATCTAGTGAATTCAGAAAGTCGTACAAAAGAACTGCCTGAATGAGATCAGAAAGAGACCCATAGTTGCTGCTAATTAAACTGTCTTATATTCACATTGTCTTCTCTTATAAAGGAACTAGTAGGCAAAATGCCCACTTTTGCCTTTATTTTTCAACTGGCCTCCAGGGTTTCCACCAGTTCCTCTAGAAAGCATTAATTATGCACAATAAGGAAGGCAGAGGCTGCAAATAAAGGTAGGTTGGGTTGATGAAGTTCTCCACTAACATTTGAATACAAAAAATCCAATTCCAGCAGTGATTCATCTTATAAATCAATTTGGCAAACTATCAGGCTTTATTACACTGGATCAGAAGCTGTCTTTGCAGATAACATGTGAAGGGGCAATCTTACACAGCAATGACCTTTTAAGCTGGCACAAGCCAGTTTCCACTACTTGGCAAAGTATTCTCCCATAATGCTAAGTCAATTATATTAAACCTATTTCAGTGTTATTGAGTATATAATGGGAGAGGACTGCTGAGTTCAAATCCACCTATCCCTCCTCAGAAAGGAAAAACACAGTCCACCTGACAAAGTTATAATTTCTCCTATATCTATACTGTACATCTCCTCTTGAAGGAAGAAGAACAGTAAAGAATCAGGAAATTCTAATCCATTTTATATATCACCAAACTTTACTCACAGTTTTAATATCATTAAATTACAACTCTGCAGGTGAAAACAAGAGCATACTGCATGATCATCAGCATATGTACAAGAGGGACCATTATCAGATGATAGTTAGGATAGCCAAAGCTCAGAATTGCTAAGGACTATAATCTGTACAACCTTGTGAAGCATTGTTAGTTTCATGAGAGATTATCTGATGATTCTTTGTTATTTACACAATACACATGGTTTTATAACTCAGACTGAGACTGAGCACTGCCCTTCAGGAGCCTGATCTTCATGCTCATGTGTGCAGCATAGCAAGCACTAAGGGGAGAAGAGGGAGCCAGGATATTCAGAAATGGAGCAATTAAACTACACGTTGTACATTTTGCTTTGCTACACGTAGGTGGTTGAGCAATTTTACAGGGAGGTTTTTGCTGTTCTTAAGAATCAAGTAATTTGTGCCAGAAATGTGTACATCCCCAACACAAATGTGGTAAAAGAGGTGAAGTATGGACCAAAGGGACTGAAACCAGAGTGCTAGAGATGTGTGTGTTGAAAAACATGACCCACAATAAGAAAAGGCACATACAGCTAATATACAGATTACAACAATAAATTGAATGAAAGACAGGACCAGAGCTAATTGATCAATAACAGCCATGATAGGAGCAACATTTCTTATTAAAACAACCTTTAAAAAGAATCAGTATGCAAGCAGATCTGTACCCCAGAAGCAGTATCATGGGATGGTTTGTGGTCCCATAGAGAACACCAGAACAATGTCAGATCACTAAGCTGAGAAAGAATCACAGAATCTCAGAATCCCAATGGTTGGAAGGGACCTCAAAAGATCATCTAGTCCAACCGCCCTGCAAGAGCAGGGTAACCTACAGTACATCACACAGGAACTTGTCCAGGCGGGCCTTGAATATCTCCAACATAGGAGACTCCACAACCCCCCTGGGCAACCTGTTCCAGTGCTCTGCCACTCTCACAGTAAAAAAGTTTTTCCTGATGTTCACATGGAGCCTCCTATGCTCCAGTTTACACCCATTGCCCCTTGTCCTGTCACTGCACATCACTGAAAAAAACTTAGCTCCAGCCAGCATCCTGACACCCACCCTTTACATATATGTAAACATTGATGAGGTCACCCCTCAGTCCCCTCTTCTCCAAGCTAAAGAGACCCAGCTCCCTCAGCCTCTCCTCATACGGGAGATGAGGGAATCTTGCTCACCATCAGACTTTCCTTGATTATATAGGGTTCCTGAAGGACTCCCTGCACCAGAGAGCTGCTAAGGGAAGGAGAACAGGGAGGCACACAGCAGCAGGCAGAGCAGCAAGGCCAGATAGCTGCTAAATCCTGAATATCAAAGGGAGAAACTGGCAATTTACCATTCTCTATGCTTGGGGAAAATGGCTGTTGACAGAGATCTAGGTTTTTTTTCATTATGCCTGAAAATGATCACCTTCGCAGCTGGCTGCAAGCACAGAAAGAGATGTCAGGTTAAGCCTTCCTGGCAAACAGACCTCAGTACCTCACATACATTGTTCTTGCTTAACTCAGTGTAGCCTGTTGCATTAAGGACACAGAGAAAACCAAAGGTTTCATATGCCAAAGACAGAGCAATAAAACATGCACTATCCTGGAAGACAGTCAAGGCCAGGCTGGATGTGTTTCTGGCCAACTTGACCTACCTGAAGATGTCCCTTCTTATTGCAGGGGGCTGGACTGGATAACCTTTGAAGGCACCTTCCAACTCAAAGTAGTCTATGATTCTATGACGGTGGTAATTTAAATAGTTAGAGAGCAGGAGAGACTTACTGAAGACAAACATAATCAGTAAAGTGAATAAGAAGCCAGACTTAGCAGTCCAGCCACTAAATCCTGAAGCTTCTCCTTTCAGCACCTTCCTTTCACTTCTCAGTTTTTAAAACAGAAAAACATGTTTATCTGTGTGGCTGGGATAGTAGCAAGCAAGAAATATGCCTGTCTGACTACAGTATTATGCACCCTGAAGACGAGGCAGCCAGATGAATTACTCCACCTTTGTCTCAGGCTATACATTCAGAGTGACTTGTTTGTGTGCTTCTACAAGAGCAAGATTTGGAGTTTAAAGAAACATCTTTTGCTTGATATCAAACATCATTTTTGTTTAAACTGTAGGATAAAATCCTTACAGTGCAGTTAATGCCCACTGTGTTTTTGCAGCCAGAATTCTGCTGTTTGGAAGGCACTTCAGAAAGGGAAAATCTGAGACAAGAATCAATGTTTGGTGCTATATCAATAATCCACCAAAAAAAAACCCCAAACCAAAACCAAACAACAAAACACCCAACTCCCCATAAAACAGCTGCATGCAACAGTTCTTAGTGCAGCAAATGAAACAGAGTTAGTTCTCTGGTGCCTCAGGATCCACTTTGATGGCAACACCAGTTCTCAAGCCCAGTCTTTTGCCCCTCCTGGGTGTCAGGAGACCTGTAAGGTGAATTACTCAGCTGCTGTCTCATTCATGAACAAGCAGTAATGAAACTGAAGCATGTGGCCTGATTCCAGGGCTTTAGATCCATGCAGAATATTGTGTTCCTAGAAAAAGGAGGAGAAGAAAATAGGCAACAAGGGCAGAGGTAAAAAAGGAGATGGGGAGGAGGGGTTAAATATATACATATATATACACACACACACTACCAGCATAGTTTTTTGTAGGTAACGAGTGATAGAAATCAGTAACATTTGCAAAAAGTATTCTAGGAAAACCGGGAAATGACAGAAAAAAACCTGCTTAATGTACAACTCTGACAACCATTCCTCACAGGATGTAACCAGCAGTATGTGCGAGGTATTGAAAGCTGCATCCAACAACCAACATAGTAGTAGAGATTTTGCTCTCAATTTACACAATACATGGAGGTAACCTTCATCTTCTCACAATGGTCAAAGTCTTTCAAGCACTAGGATTGATCTAGGTCATCTCAATGAGGGAATTGTTATATTTGTTTAGTCATCCAAGGTTTATTTTGCTTCATAAGTTCCCAGAACAGAGCTGAAGCATCATTGCAGTTCCCATACCTGTCTCCCAGCTGTAAATAGAAGAGACATTGTCAGAGGGAAGCAGGCATGGCAGGGCATCCCTAGGACCAATTAATTTGAGATTCTGACAACATAAATTAACACATTTTAAGTGAAAATGTGACCAGTCTGGATTTGTAGAATAGATCAAGTGGCAATTGTCCTATGTAGTCAAAGTCAATGAAAGTGACAGATTAATAATTATTGCTCTATTCCATGTTTCAGTCATAAAGCAACCCACTAAATCTCACAAAATTATCTGATTATATAAAATATCATGTCGCAGTTCACCATATACTTTCTTTTGTATTTTAATTGGGGCAGTATGCCTAGCAGTATTCCCAGGTCCACCGATTTTGCCCTTCCTCCATATTCAAATCTCAGTTCTGCTATCCAGTTGTTTGATACTTCCTTTTTTCTTTTTTGTCTCCAGAAAAGCACTTAAAGCTCATGACTGAATAGCTCACTGAACAGCCTCATTAGGGGTAGTGCCTGACAGAATAACTAAATACAGTGCATTGTTTCACATGTTAAAGCCATTTGACTAAAACCCAAACATCAGAATTCTTTTCTAGAAAAAAAGAAAAGCCATTTCATCCAAACAAACAAGTGTTATAAACTGTCAAACTGTGACAAGCATTTTGCATGAAAATCAAGCAACTAGCTTTCTTAAGTCTTCCAGTTTAAAATGAATTTCGAGTTTTGGATGAGAAGATTGGGAAAAGCATAAAAAAGGAAAGTTAGAACAAAATGTTTTTTGTGCAAGTAAAAATGCTTTGACTAGTCAGGCCTGACTATTTAGTACTGGTCCATAATACTTCGGGGGGGCTGGAGGTGGTAAAAGTGGGAGGAGGGCAGCAAAGAAATAGAGCATCTGCCCAGCTCTTCTCTAAGTGGCATACTCATTACTCTGGTATGGTATGTCATCTGCAATTTGGTACACTTCCCTTAGATAAACAGTAGAAAAAAACCTGACATTCTTGGATTTCGTTCTGCTTTACATTACTGTGACCGCAGAATCTTAGCCTTTTTGTCTTGACATCTTAACACACAGGTCACAGAGAAAAGCACGGATGACTAGCGAGTTCAAAACTAAAGAAAACACAAATACATTCTTAGGAATTATGTTGCCCAAAATGTGCAATATGAGGAGGATTCAGCAACATGAAGTTACATTTTTTTACCCATCTGACACCAAAAGGCCACCCGTAGCTATTTAATGTTAGGTTCACATGCTCCAAAGAATCCTGCCACTGATTCCTGGGGAAATTCTTGCTGAGCTGCATTAATCAGATCAAAGTTGTTGTTCAGATGCTAAATGATTATCTGGTAACATCACGCAAGGCATGGGAGAGTATTACTGCAGTTACTGCTCGCAGCTGCTAACGCAACAAATGAGCCATCCCTGTGGGGCCTCTTGTGCATGGGACTGATTTGACAACCTCTATCCGACCTTGAAATATGAACATTTAGGTCACACACACAGCTTTGTGTTTTCCTGGCATGAACACCCCAACTGGCTCCTTAGCTTCCCAGGTTAGTTTTCTCCATGTGCTAAGAAAATAAACAACACTTGATAGGAGGTAAAGGAGAGGGCACGTGAGGCTGCCAATTCACTCAGGGAGTAAATGAAGCACCACCCCTCCTAGATGGGCTGTTTGCCATTAACTTGGCAAACTTGATCCAAATGCTCTTTACACCCTGAATAATTCAGCAGATGAGTTTACCACCAGAACCTCTAGCAGCAGAGAGAATTAAGTGTGTCTTCATTTTCAGCAAGATAAAAACATCCATCTGTTTCTGCTCTTCATTAATTTTGCCTGTAAGTAGAATGCAGATCTATACATTAATTAAAGGCATATGACTGGCTAATAAATTTGATACAAGCTACTCTCATGATGCCTGCCTTTTCATTAAGTAGAGATTGAGAATGTATAAAAGGAGAACATTTTACAATAAATCATATACAGATGACAACTAGGCCACCTAGAGTCTTACATAGCACTATAGAAAATGCCAGGGGAAAGAGGAATTCCATCAGTCCTTCAATTTTCTCTTTTTTTTTTTTGTGATTTGGGCCCCATGTGGCCCCACAGGAGGGCAAATGTCTCCCCTTCTTTATTTTGCAAGCATAATCAGTAGCAATTTTCTCCCTCTTGTCTAACAGCGCAGGGAAATAATGCCAGTCAGGGTTGCTACTAATATAATTCTGCAAATCAATGAGTGAATAAGTGCCACAATGATGGGATAGCCAGAACACTTCAAGTTGCACAGCCCCTTGGGTCTGCATGCTTTGCCAGTGGCCATGTACCTCTGAACCAGGACATGAGGGTGAAGTAAGAAGCTGCATGGAATAAGAGAGCAGGGACTTCACAGGTCAGCTGAGCTGGCATAGCCCCTACTGCTAAATACACCAGGGATGTGGCAGTCAGGAGGTTTGTACGGTTTGTGCTACTGCCCATTGTGTTAACTTGGAATGGAAGTGGAATCAATCTTGAAAAGGTCAGCAGAGACTCCATAAAGGAAAACCACACCATTCTTATGTTACACAAGAATCTCTGGTTAAACAGGATCCAAATAAGATCTGATGCTTGCAGTAATTTTGTAAGAACCTTTCCAACCAGGCAAAAGGGAAAACGTGCCTTTTGAAAGCACTCCTTAAAGTCATTACTACCTGTCAGTACCTACTGTTATAGAAATTGGAAGATAAAGAGAGAAGCTTCTGCTGGTATTGCAGATCTTAGAGATAGCATCGCCTTACTAATACACTTTCTACAATAGCGTAATAATGAACTACCATAGACTACATTTTGTGACAGTCTAAGCACATACCACCTCATTGCAAAAAGGCAAAAGCCAAGGTTATTGCAAAAAGGGGAAAAAAATAACCAAAAAACCCCCAAAACCCAAAAAATAATGCATACCCTATGGAATATATGGAGATGGAAAACACAAAGTAAAACATTGCAATTAATACAGCTACATACATTTTTAATGGAACTGCTTTAAAAGTTACAGTATTTTACCAGTCAGGAAGGCTAAGCCTCAGCTAGAACTTAAATTGGACAGGGATGCCAAGTACAAGGAGAAAGGAATCTTCAGGTGTGTGAGCAGTAACCAGAAACATTGGAAAGACATAGGCCCATTCCTAAACAGGGCAGAGAAGCCAGTCATGATGCTGACAAGGAAGTCTCAATTCCTTCTTTGCCTCTGTCTTCACTAGCATGGGTAGACCCCAGTTCACAAGATCCACCAGCTTCCTATAATTTTGGAAAAGACTACTGAACATTTTGCCCATGGTAAACTCTCTCAAAGCTGAAGATACCTACTTCTTGCTTAGGAAGTTCTCCTTGACTATTAAGTTAGAAATGCTGAGTGTTCTCAAAAGTGGTAACATGGTAGCACATGAGAGTTAAACAGATGAATGAAAATAATTAAGCAAATTACACATTTTCTTGAGAAAAAAAAAAAACATAGCCTCTGAGTGCTATTCAGAGAGCTAGGATTTAGATAGAAAAAGTTACAACTACACAGAATAAAAACTGAATGGTAAAGCAACAGCAAAATAATTAGTTGTACTTTAGCAATTACTTAGGAATTCCCCAAGAGGCAGCATTGATTAAAGTTATTTTGTAAGTATATAAGTAGTCTTTAAAAAACAGTCATGCCAGGTTTTTGTTGATGATTCAAGGGAACCAGAAAACTGGGGAAATCGCATTCCATTAAGAAATTAAGTTAGAAGGAAAACATACAAAAGAGGTGAGAGGTAGCAAACAGAGAACAAATGAAGGAACAGAGTAAGGTAAACAGAATCCTGAATCTTGTAGGCAATGCCAGAACATATTCTTTTTTCTCTCCTGAAGAATGAATGAAAGCGTATATGGGAAATGCCATTCTATTAGCCCTGAAGCCACATAGCAGAGCTAGCAGCAGCAGATTTAACAGCACATACCTCTCTGCCCTGTCTCACCTGGGCATCCCAGTCTTCACTCAGAAAGAAGAAACAGTTCAGCCTCATTGCCCTAGTACTATACAGAATCACAGAATCCCAAGGGTTGGAAGGGACCTCAAAAGATCATCTAGTCCAACCCCCCTGCAAGAGCAGGGTAACCTACAGTACATCACACAGGAACTTGTCCAGGCGGGCCTTGAATATCTCCAGTGTAGGAGACTCCACAACCCCCCTGGGCAACCTGCTCCAGTGCTCTGTCACTCTTACAGTAAAGAAGTTCTTCCTGATATTAACGTGGAACTTCCTATGCTCCAGTTTACATCCATTGCCCCTTGTCCTATCACTGGATATCACTGAAAAAAGCCTAGCTCCATCATCCTGACACCCACCCTTTACATATTTATAAACACTGATGAGGTCACCCCTCGGTCTCCTCTTCTCCAAGCTAAAGAGACCCAGCTCCCTCAGCCTCTCCTCATAAGGGAGATGTTCCACTCCCTTAATCATCTTTGTGGCTCTGCGCTGGACTCCTTCAAGCAATTCCCTGTCCTTCTTGAACAGAGGGGCCCAGAACTGGACGCAATATTCCAGATGCGGCCTCACCAAGGCTGAGTAGAGGGGGAGGAGAACCTCTCTTGACCTACTAACCACTCCCTTTCTAATGCACCCTAAAATGCCATTTGCCTTCTTGGCCGCAAGAGCGCATTGCTGGCTCATGGTCATCCTCCTATCCACCAGGACCCCCAGGTCCCTTTCCCCTTCGCTACTTTCCAGCAGGTCACCCCCCAACCTGTACTGGTACATGGGGTTGTTCTTCCCCAGATGCAAGACTCTACACTTGCCCTTGTTGAATTTCATCAAGTTTCTCCCCGCCCAACTCTCCAGCCTGTCCAGGTCTCGCTGAATGGCAGCACAGTCCTCTGGTGTGTCAGCCACTCCTCCCAGTTTTGTGTCATCAGCAAACTTGCTGAGGGTGCACTCAGTTCCCTCATCCAGGTCATTGATGAAAATATTAAACAGCACCGGTCCCAGCACCGACCCCTGAGGAACTCCACTAGTCACAGACCTCCAGCTAGATTCTGCGCCATGGACCACAACTCTCTGCCTTCTTCCTTTCAACCAGTTCTCGATCCACCTCACTACTTGATCGTCAAGCCCACACTTCTTTAGCTTATCTATGAGGATGCTGTGGGAGACAGTCTCAAATGCCTTACTGAAATCAAGAAAAACCACATCTACCGCTCTACCATCATCCCTCCACCTAGTCACCCCACACCTATACCCCACAGCCCCAGCTACACACACCATAGAACCTTGAGCTCCCAAGGACATGTACGCGTTTTCCAAGAGAACAAATGGATGCCAACCACAGTGTTTGAACCTCCCGATGATTAAACAACAGAAACATGTTATCCATTCCACAGGCAACAAAGAGGTGTGCCCTTAACAGCTCTCACCTGAAAGCTTTCAAGTCCCTGCCTGATATTGATTCCAGGCTAACTTTGTTGAAGCCCATGAAGCTAACCAGAGATGCATTTGGTTTTTCAGATATCTGATATCCATGGCAAACATGCTATTGTTTTCTCTGCCCTTTGAACAGGAAAATTACTCCAATTTTCCCTGACTTGAAATCTCATTCTTTAGCACAAAGTGGCTGTTCAACTTCCCTGGTTTGTATTTGGAGTCAAACCTACCGTTCTCATTGTCACACAGATGACAGAAAGGTACAGGTCAGCACAAAGAAGGCTGTGTGTCTTCCAGACACCAGACCCTTCTCTGCCTGCATGCATCTGTGCACTCCGCACATAGAAAGCGGCTTTAGCAGTCACCCAAAAAATGGCACATGCCACCAGCCAGGGGCAGACCTGAGCAGGCAACAGCCTCCAAGGTTTAGGGCCTGGACATGAAATAAAAAAATAAATCAGAGCAAAGCTAGGCTGGAATGTATACCCTTGGGTAACTGAAAGCGAGGACAGGCAGCAAGGCCAGTACTGTCCGCACACACTCTTTCCCCATAACCACCGGGGCAAACCTAAATCTGGCCATGTTCATGTTGCTCCACCATAGTACTTGTCCATGTGAAAAGCAGCCTCTTGGTCCAGCATCCTGGTCCCCTTTCCACCACCTAAGGTTTTGAAGAGTCCTAGAGTGCCGGTGGGGGAATAGGGTGGCAGTTTCACGTGCTCTGGTGCACGATGTTTTGGGCTTGTGTGGTTGTGGCCTCAGATAGTCACAGATGCAGAACTAAAGCTTGAGAAGGTCACTGCCGCCCAGGCTCTCCCTGAGGTCACTGTCTGCATGCCCCAAATGCACCCCAGAGTGACTCGGCACAGACAATCAAGGAACTTGACCTAAAAAAACATTGTCTGAAAGGGACAATAAGAACACAGCCTTGTGGGATCTGGGACAGCCATTTGCAGAATCACATCCACAGCTGCTCTGTCAGCTCCTTCTTCCTCCTGAACTCTCCATGCTTGCAAGCCCTGAAATGGGAGGACAAGTGCAGAATGAATTGCACTGCTAAAGGCTCCTCTAATTGCACAATCCCTCCATGCCAGCCCCCATAGACTTTCCCTGTGGAAGAGGTCTGCAGTAAATCCTGTCTCTACTTTTTGCTTCCTAAAGATTTAAGATTCGATTTTCCCCTCATTTACATACAAGTCTAAAGCCATTAACCTCCAGAAAGCAATTCCTTCTTCTGCTGGTGCAAGGAAGAGTGGAATTAGGTCATATGGACCCAGTCAGTCCTTTTTTTGATATCAATGAAGGATGACAAGAATATTTCACTGAAAATTTAAGCAGAAGTTCCCTATACCCCTGCTGCTGAAGTACTTGCATCAATGCCATGAAGCCCTGCAGCATCATGTAAGCGCTTGTTTGTCACACTCTTTACATCTAAATGCCCCTCCTAGACAGGCTATTGTTCTTCCCTTGAACCATTAGTTCTCATGGCTTTTAGGGCTTTTTTTTTCTCGTTCCTCTTCCTCTTTTTCAAAAAATACATTAGCTCCAGAACAACATTAGCATCCAAGCACTCAGTTTATGGCCATGATCTGGCCCCTAATGCTCATTCTGGCTGTGTTTGCTGGTTATCTGGATTTACTTCTCAAGATGGTAATTACATTTTTAAAGCACAAATGCTAGCTGCCATATTGCACACCTCTAGACAAAGGCAGTGTTAAGAGTTGTGTATCCATTTGCTGCATTTCATTCCCCTCCCCTCAGCATACATTAAATTACCCAGCCATGGTCACATTTGTTTCACCTGAATCTCCAGTTCTGCTTGTTTTTAAAGGAATAACACATTTGTGTGCCTCTGCTCAAAGTCCTTGCTCTTTACTTTCAGTGGCAATATTCATTGGCAAGGAACGCAGCTTATTCGGTGTTTTTTCCTCAATTTTCCTTTGCTGCAGAGCACAACACACTTCAGTTTCAGAGAGCCACGTTACAGCAGTTCTTATCTGTCATGCCACTCGATCTCTTAAGAGACCAACAAACGCAGACAAAATTTAAAACACCACAACACAAAATGTGCCATTGTTCACAAAAGACTTTAAGACCCAAATACTTACATCTCCCCATGTTTCTGACAGTAAGTTCATCTTGCATTGTATGTCTCAGTTTCCCAATGGACAAGGGAGTGAAAGACCTTAAGGGATGCAGATTTACAGCAAAAACTGTTCTCTAAGTAGTCCTTATATGAGCCAAAGATCATCTGGCTCTATTATACAGCTTTTAAAACTCCCCTGTAATGATTCTGCTACATGTTATCCTAGACAAAGGAAATCCTTAGCCATACAGCTTGTTTACCTGCCTGTCACATTCACTAATTTAGGTGACAGACAGCTGCTTCTACCAGTCATTGAATAGCTTTGAGCAAGAAACTATCAGGCTACCAGACATGTAGATGCCCAAGACAAGCAGCCATTGCAGGCTTAGCATGGTACACACAGACATTCAAATTTTTTGCAGCTGCACAGATCAGCTATAGATACATAGTAAACTCATCTCATACTATTTCTGGACTGCTTGTCTAAGCAAGCCCGGAAATACACCCTGCAAACTAAGAAAGGCCTAAAAGATTCAACCTAGGCAGTGAACTCAACTGGAAGTGTTCATTCACATTTAACTGTCCATCATTATTCAGCTACTCCAATAGCTACACTACAAACAAGATTCTGAAATCAAACAGGCCATTAACACTCCCTCAAGCCTAAAGCAGATAACAGAGTACTACCTACTATTTTCACCCTTCCCTCCTTCTTTTTAATGCCCAGCTTTTCATCTTGGCTGGCTGGAGCTAATGAGACCCACCTGACACAGCAGCTTGTATAAGTCAGCAGAACAACTTTCCACCTCCCAACAAGGTTCAAGAGCTACAGATATGCTACAAAGATAGAAATACTTCACCTCCCAGGTGCTCCAGGGATTAATTAGCATTTTGAACTCATGTTTTGAGATTCTCATGTGCAAAATACTAGAGAAGTTGCTATTATTATTCTTACAAGCCATAATCCTGGATTAGTTAAAGCAACTAGTCAAGCAATCAACAGAATTTGTCAATGATGAGATAATGAGTTACAGCCAGTGACATTTCTAGGACAGAAAGAATGAATTTTCTAAACAATCAGTATGTGCTGCATAGAGTGAATAATTTGTAATGAATAATGTATGCAGTTAATTTAGCCTCTTTGCCAGCTTGCAGAAAGTCCATGAACAGGAAGATAATTTCCCAACCATATTTCAGGAATTTAAAAAGTAAAAGTGTGGTTTACTCTATGGATGTATCTTCAGCATGTCTTCATTTCTGCTTAAGATGTACTAACATGGTGCAGAGATAGAGGCAGGTAAAACAAGAAATCTTTGGCCCACCTGGGATAGGAGCTAGGAGAATGACATGACCACAAAATCTTCCATCCCTATTGCATGCTCAGCCTGTCATGTTTGAATCATGGCAAAATATTTGCCCAGTGGGGTTTGTATGTTGTAGACATTCATGTACCTAGGCCATAGTGGGAAATCTGCTAAGAGCAGCAGAATGTCTATTTCCTAAATGAAGTCACATGTGAAAACAGTCACTGTCCTATGGATATTTCAGCAAAACCCATATCTGAATAATTTCTTGGCTGACCATGTGGCTTTCTGGTTATTTGACAGGATCTGTCCTGGTTATCAGCTGTGGTTTTAAAAGACAGAAACAAATATATTACATACTACCACCATACATCTTTCAGCTGCAAAACGGGAATTGTGGGCAGCTTCTTCTGCTAATCCTGAATGTCAGACCTCACTTGTTAATGATGATTTTGTCAGATCTATAATAAAGCTTGTGTTTTAAAGTCAGTAGTTAAGAAAAGTACCCCTATGTGGAAAAAAGTAACGGAGAGACATGACATCAGATGTCCTTTTGTTTTCATTGACTTTCTATAGGTTTCAAACCATCAAACCTGGGAAATTCTGACCTCAGGCTCACCAGTACCAGGCTGTGATGACACATAAAATCTTGAGCTCTCTCATATGGTTTACACTGTTCACTGCATGACCAGAAAGGTTGCCACACATGTGGCAAGGAGCACATGGGGACTGGAGGAGCAGGATTCCTGTGACTGGTCAGCCATCGCTTCCCACCCATACTTCCTCCCACTGCAGATTTCCTAGGCATACCAGGATTGTTCCCTTCCGCTGCTCGCGAGGGAATGTGTCAGGTAACCTTGCGACTAAAATGAGGGTCAAATTAGTGAAAACAAATACTGCTTTCTCATTTGTAGGTAGAATAGATTTGTCTCCCAGCATTAAAATACATGGAATATGAATATTAAACTATAAAGTTGCTGTTGCACTGGCTCTCGCTGATTGTACAGGCTCAGCTTGCAAGGCCCAAGATGTTTTGTTTTCAGCAGGCTGAGGACATCTGCCCCTGTGTGCTGGACTCTGATTTCCTTCCAACGCCCTTTGTGCTGTCATTTTTGCAAAATACTTATTTAGAGGAAAAATGCAAAGGGTGCATGAGTAAACACCACAAAGACAAATCCCTTAAATGATTCCAAAGGAGAAAATTAAAGTAATTGCTTTAGGATTATAGGAAATCAGCAAGGAGAAAAAAAGGAATTAAAAATACAGGCTGCAAAAGGCAGATTTTGAAGGTGACCAGAAAAATAAGATCAGTAAAAAGAAGAAAGGCACATATTCGTGCATCAAATTAATGTATGAATGTGTGAAACATGCCACCCTGACGCATTGATGAATATATACCTTTCTCTAAAACCACAGCTAGCTCATCACGTCACCCCGAAGGGTCATGCATTGAGGGCCAATTCACAAGAAGTCCATGGTATGTCTGGGCTCTCCGTGACAAGTACAAATGTAACTCACTCTGAATAATTGTCAGCACATGGAAATGGAACAATTTCAGCATAATTTTAAGCAGATCCATCACTGTGCACCTGGAACAGTTACCCGGAAGGATCTTAGCCAGCTCATCTGAGCTTTGGGTAGCTCTGCGATGAACTTAGGAGTTAAAAACCAGTACAGAGCCAGGATGATACAGACTAATATTTAAGCTGCGGTTTATGTACAAAGGGAGCAAGTTTTAGGGTAGTGGAAGATAATATTAATGCTCACACCTGCTGCAAATTTCTAAGAGTGTTCATCACATTGCCTTCCTAAAACTCACTTCTGTCTCAATAAACTCCAGTTCTCTGCCACTGTGAATTGAAAACAAATTAGAAGCTGGGGCTCCGTGGAAATGTTTTTGAGAAGTTTGCAGGTGGGAACATTTTTGTTGTTCTGCAGTATGATGTTGATGAGAACTTTCCTTTTCCTCCTCCTGATTTTTTCTTTCTTTTTTCCCCCTTCTTTGTCTGGAATCCCAGTAATCTCATTAGTTTTTTCTTAGTAAATTATCCCAGGTGGCAATGTATCAGCCAAAAGGCAAAGGCAGCTGTCATTCGTTGCACTATAGGGTCAGATTTTTTTCCCTTCTGAGTGACTCCGCAGTGTTACTGTGCAGACTTTTCCTGGTTAAGCATGTAGAAATGCATAATTTATTTGAGTTAATTCTGTGAATTGAGAACAGAGCTACAGGCATTGAAGATGCAGGATGCAGCTGCATTGTGAGCCTTCACTCTGTAGGACTCTGCAGTAACTGTACTGGGGCAGGAATCAAAGGAGGAGGAAAAGTTAATTTTCAAATTATTCTCCATATCTGCTTGCTGGGGTAAATTAGGAGAGCCTTAGGGTTGTTAGAATCACATTTCTGTAGAAAAGCCCATTGTTCATGTACTATGGTTCAAGAAAATGTATATAAAATAGCCATTATGACTCTAAGCAGCAAATTATACCTGCAGTGGACAACATTTGTCAGCATTAAAAAGTCACCAGTCTCTCAGCTTCCCTTTCTAGGAAACTGCCATTGGCATGAAAGGGAAGGCCTGAGCTGGGAAGCACAGCTGGCTGCTGCTTTTTGTCAGAAATCCTACTAAATCCACCAAGGCCGCAAGCAGGTTGCACATGAGCATGCTCTGTGGTTCTTTGTGACTGTGGCTCACCTCCATCAGGCAGGTTTCAATCCCACAGTCACTGAGGCAGGTCCATCCCCATGGGGCTGGGGTGCAGTCAGACACACACATCTTTTTAGGAGATGTTCAGGCACAGCTTGCATCGAACCGTAGTCCTGACCTCTCAACATTTGAACCATGAAGCTTTTTGTACTCCCTGCACCATGGTGGTTCTCAGAAATAGAGGGGAGAAAGTAGGAAAGAGCCCACATTAGCATTTTTATAGCTTTTTTTTCCTGTGTCTTGGCCACCAAGGTCAGTTCAGGGGAGAGACAGCCAACTCAAGTATCCCATCTTCTGGAAAGGCTGCAGTCCTCACTTCACTCATTCTCCATGTTTTCAGAAAGACTTTACACGTACCTTCCTCGCTGATTGCAAGAAACCCTGTGCTGTTCTCAAATGCTACTTCACTTCTCCACTCAGGTACTGTTAAAGTGCCTTCATTTTCCTTATTTCTGCACTTTGATTTTTCTGGATGTGCCTTGTCTGATAGTTTCTGTTTCTTGCTAGCAGTCGGCAGCTCTGACTGTGCTCCAGTTAAATATTCCCTTTCATATACCTGCAAGCCCAGAAAGTTCTCTATTGGTATCTAGCGCTTGTTTTACTTTTGTTTGTAAGGAAAATACCTGTAGCTAGAGGTTTTACTGAGGAATCTAAAATCCAGAAGTATATGCTGTCCAGTTGCACTGGCAATCAATTTCTCATTCACATCAGCAGTTATTCATTAAAAGCATTGTATGTTTCATTGATGTGAGGACCTTCAGTGTCTCAGCTTGTCCTTGATTCTGATGCCATCTGAGTGGTGATCACCTGAGGTCTGCAGCACTGCTAACCCCCCTTTTAGGAATAAGTCTTGCCCTCACAGGCAGCATAGAAGCTGCAATAGGCCACAAATATTCCATTGTCACCATTTGCATTATTTTTAATTCAGTGTCGACAAAGGTAGAGTTGTCTTGGCCTCAGCCTTCCAGTCTACTTTCTCATGAGTAGACTGGAATCAGTGCCACTGATTTTGAATGGGTTTATGTGTCCTGATAGTTGAAGCTGTCTTTCTCATGACTTCATGGTGAGCACTTCTTCAAGTGATGACACTGGGAAGAAAGTCCTAGATTATTCTAACATATGCTACATCTAAGCATGCCAGAGTACATTTTCGCAAGCTTCCTCATACTTGTCTTTCACCATGGTCCAGCAAGCCCTGCAATACTTAAGACACATAACGCTTTTGTTTGTAAGATTCATTGGCTTTACACTGACCAAACACCATTTATCAACTGGGTTGACTCAGACGACCTTCAGTGTAAACCCACAGCAAAGCTGGATTAATAGCAAAATACCTTAAAATGTCTTATATCACTCAAAATCTTACTTTCTTTAGCTGCGAGTTTATACTGGGAGGGAAAGTGCTGCACCTATCTTCATCTTTGTAACTGAGAGGCATTTTCTGTGTCCAGAAATCCTCACAGGGCGTCTGGCTTCAGCACACCCCATCGAGGGGTCTCCATTATTCCTCAGATTTTCATGGATACACTTTTCAAAACTCTGTGTTACCTTGGAAAATGACAGAACTCTTTTATTGTGCATTAATTAATGGTGTGATAGCACAGTATTAATTAGCAGAGGGTACTTACACATACAGTCTCTATACTCCGGAGGCATAGTCTGAGTCACAGAGATATTCCTGTAGCAGAGTTTATATTTTTCTATTGAATGTGAGTCTTTTCCTCAGAAATAGGCTGTTTCTCAGCCAAGCACAGAGACACACTCCATTCATGATTTACAAGCTGTTAGGAATTCAGAGAGGTACTGAGCCCTGCATCACAGTTTTTCTTCACAGAGCATTTTTAACTGCTTCTTTTCAATCAAAACTGTCCAAATGATGTTATAGAGCCTACAGCCAATGCAAAGTGAGTGTGTGGGGCTTCTTTACTATAGTGTCATTGGACAGAAAGATCAATTTTTGTTTTGGCAGCCAGTTTAGCTCTCAGTGAAGCCAGTGGAAAATGTCACTGCTTTCAGCACGGGTTAGATCAGGTGAGCTGTCTACATCTCATTATGCAGTTCATTTCAGCAACAGGGCTGGAGTAGCTTTTTATGGCTCTTTCACTTACTTTACACCACCGATACAAGTTAGGACACCAAAAATCTCCATTTTGATTTCTTGATTAATTGTCTGGATATTCCCAGAATACTGATCGCTAGGGGAAGGCAATACAGCTCTTCCAGAGCTGTAGGGTGATAATTGTAAGGAATAATTAATTCTGTATTGTACTTGTTGCCACTGAAGTTTTTTTAGCTGACTTGGGACAGAACCATATTTTCTTCTCAAATTAATGATTTAAAATGTCTGTGAGTCTGGATCCTCGTCCTGAATCAAAATGTTAGGCATGCCTTACTTTTTATTTCTTCACGCTGTTCCATTTACTCCCTATCACCTTAAGCTGGAGCGATGGTTAACTGACAAAATAGGATAAACCACTCCTGAAATTTGGGTACTTTGTTACTGAAGCCCAAAGCATCAACATTTTTATAAAGAACGGTGTAAACTGGAGGTTTTAAGACTGGCAGAACTCACAAGACAGACAGGTGACAGCTTTCAATAAGGCTAAGATGCATGAAGACAAAAGTAAGAAGGTCAGAATAGTTTCTCTTAAAAAACAAGGAGAATATGGAACTGAGATATATAAAATCATGTCATATAGTGAAGATCAAAAAAGTGTACTTAATTGCTAACAAAGGACCAAAAGCCAGCAGGGTATTCTTTTCAAAGGTTTTATATAATGTATCATTAGCTTGTCGAACTCATTGCAGAAGATAATAGCAGATTCTGTGACTCACAGTAGCATTATTCAACTACAGTAGATAGACTTTAATTGCAAACAGGACATAACGCATCTTTACCCCTTGCTGGTTTGGAGGTGAAGGGAAGGAACAGGTGAAGGGAAGGAACAGATGAAGGGAAGTGAAACATACTTTTGGTGTTGGTGACAAGACGTTGTCATCTACCCTAAACTGGGAAAGAGGAGCTGACTTTTCTTCTGTCTTGATGCTAAGACTTAGTATCTTAAAGAACAGAGATAAACAGATTCAGGAAAGACAATTTTCAAGCCTAAAGAACCAGTTTTGTCTGTGCTCTTAGAGGGAAGCATAAAGACAGGCTCAGAGTAGGACATTCTGTCAGCATGTAGCATGTTTTAGCAAATACATGCACAGCAAGACAAAACGGAGCTGGCACTAAGTGCGCTTGGAGGAAAACCTGAATCCTTGCCTGTCCATAATAACTCTATGAAAGTGCAGATTCTCCAGACCGGTGTTCTCAAGAAGCCTAATACAGAGCCCTAGGCTTCCAGCCAGTGGCAATGTGTTTGTTTGCAGGGTATAGGCTTACTTTTCAGAGAAGCTATCTTGAACTTTAGATGGATATGCCATTGGATCCAGGAAGTTTCCTAAAAGCCGTGGAGGTAACTTATTTCAAGATACTATCCACCTCAGTTCATGGCTGAAGATACCAGATTATAGATTGAATTCATTTAATAAGTGGGCATCAGGGATGCTGCTTGCTTCTTGACTTTAGGTCCCCATTGACTATGAAAGATAACATCTCACTATACCAAAATGATATTGATCCTTAGTGTTTTCCAGAGAGTAGTTGTCAACTTCTATGGACTCACAGGAAGCTCAGCCACTTTCACCTCTAGTAATTAATTCAAAAGTATTAAGAGTTATGTAAGAGTCGTTAGGACTATTAGCATCTATCCTGTTTTGGGTTTTGTTTTTTTTTCCACCATAGAAAGGTCTCAAGGGAAAATTCAGTGACACTTCCTACTTTTTTGTCAGTAATTGTGATTTCCATATTAAAAAAATGAAACATTGCCACTATCAGTAGTCCAACCAACATAAAAGCAGAGAAGTACCTGGGATGCTATTGCTGTAGTGCTTCCCCAGCAGCCAGGGCAAATCCGTACACTTGGTTCAGACGCCATGTGAGCATGGTTGGTAAAACCAGGATGGTTTTCAGAGCTCATAGGTAGCAGACACCCCTGTGCTGATGCTTGGCCTTCTGCCTCCTGCACATCTCCTCAAGTGGTATGGAGCCCATGGTGGGGTACTGTACAGAATTAGGCAGTAACAGATCTGCTCTCATAATTTTCTTTCTCCCATACAATGGAGGTATAGAGAGTGTGCCTCTGGCTAATAATTTTCATCATTTTCTTCCCTGTACAAAGCAAACAAACAAGTTATTGCAGAATTCTGCAGTGAAATTTGATTAGTGCCTCCTTCAGAGGCCCCTGGCAAAAAAGAGAGGAGTATATTGAAGGATAAGGGAAAGGCAGAATACAGGCAAACAGGTTTAGAGGCAGGTAATTGCAAATAAAATCCACCACATGGTCTTGAAAATCCCAGAGGCAAAAGAAAAAGAAACTATATATATCTTAGCTCATAAATTACCATACAACAGTCCTACCCACATGACTACAAAGAGAAACTTAAGTCTTCAGCCACACCACCATCCTTCCGGTCACGTCTTCTCAAAGCATGGCTCAGAGGAGCTACACCTCATCAAAAGAAAAAGAATTGCCAATCCCTTACCATAGGTGACTGTGAAGGTGCAACAGCTTAGCTTTCATTTGTGTATGCATTTCTGAACCTTATTTGAAACACTGCAAACCATAAATAAACTTTTCTAATATCATGCACAACCATAGCTTTATGTTGTATTACAGGTTCCTGATATGGAATAAAACAAGACTGTGTGCTTGCCATATTTTAAAAGGGAACACAATATATATAAATCTGTGTAATCATCAGCTGGTTATTCTTCAGTATTTGAAAAGGAGAAATCAGTTTGATGAATACAATACAAGTCATGAGAATTTGTGGTAAAAATGGCCTTTCTGTTTTTTCATGTTCAAAAACTTTGTTTTGTTTTTGGTCAAAGCTATATACATACTGATTTTTCATATTAATAAATGAGAAAGGTGCACCATACCATAAAGTATCCATTAGTTAGAAGTAAGCATGGGAACATTTAGCAAATTAAGCACTGGATCACTCGTAATACCACTAGCCAGAAATTTTCACTGAAATACTTTTTGACTTGAAATGTCAACAGATTAAATTATAAAACCTTTTGAGAATAACTCTTGGTCTAAATGGCTTTGGCTTAAAAAAAAAAAATAATAATTTCAAGTTCATATTGACTTTGCCTTGAAATAGAATTGTAGTAGGACAAAAAAGCCCCAACAATATCTAATTGGTAAGACTTAAAGCAAAACTGTCACTTGGACTTATCTTCTTGCTTTTCCTTTACAGATGATGAGTTACAACTATTTTTGATATTTCCATTTTTTTTCTTTATGATTCAGCATGAGAGTTTCCTGTGATTCTAGAGGTAAACAAATATCTAGATACCTAAGCAGCCTGTAAAGTTTTGTGACTATGGAACATGAACAGATGTTGAAGAAATGTTGCAAACCAAACTCAAGAAACTGGTGAAGCACAGAAGGCATTGGATTTAGGTTATTGAAGAAGAGATAATGTAATCCTGGTCCCAATAAATTGATTTTTAATGTGAATTTAATGGGACCAGAGGGAGTACACCCAAATGCTAACTTTATAGTAGACAGATAGATTAGTCTTCCTGCATTTCCTCTTCAGTTGGTTGGGAGCGATAAGATCCTGCATTCAATCATCCCCTACAAGAGCTTAGCTGTACCCTTTCTCCCTCCATTAACTCTAACAAGTCTAGCAAGGCTGCCCTCTGTCAGCAGATACCAGCCCCCTCGTACTCCTCACACACTGGGCCAGTTAAGAAAAATGTGTGTCTACTGACTTGATATATGATTCTCTACTTACAGCTAAAAATAAAGATCACCCATAGAACTAAACCTGGGATTACTGCAGATATCAGTTCTCTTAGCTGACTGAATGTTGTCCCTGATTTCTTGCTTTAAAAGAGAAAGGTGACTATGTTTTATTGTACTTGTGGACCCCAAATACGCACTTTGCAAAAATAGCTAACCTGGTAGTATGAGGAGAAAAGACCAATGAGTGCATCTACTTTAGCAATTCACTCTTTGTAATACGATCAGATCAGTAGCTCAAAACTATTGGTGCTGTGGCTCTTTATATCTCAAATACATTTGATTAAACTTTGTTTATTTGGATTAGATATGATCTGCTTGCATGCTATGTGTGTTACTAACCTAGAAGAAGAGGGATGTTGATGCTTGGGGGTAAAATCCATAGTGTTTCATAGAAGACTTTGAAGGGATCTCAAGTTTGAATATAATTTCTTTCAAGCATACGCTTCCTCCTAGGTGGAGGGAAATTGTTAACATATGTCTGTGCAACCCTTTCTTAAGCAAGGTTCAGGACAGCTGTCACATATTGCTGAGCACTTCTTGCACTGAAGAATCTGCATGGCTATGGTCATGCCCATTCACACCTGGTGTTAAAAGTTAATAAATAACTTGTCTGTCAGGGAGGTCAGGCAGGAAGACAAAAATGAAGTGTTTCTAAACAGCATTACGTCAGGCACAGTTCCTCTGCAAAAAGACAGACTTTGCTTCCCTTCCTGCTCTCACAGTTCAGCTGTCTTCGAACCACTAAAACATGATCACATAGGATAATAAGATGCCATTCAACCTTCGAACCTTTGCAAGGTTTTTCAAGCTGCTTTCAAACTCCTTGGGAAAGCCCGGTCCCTTTGCGTAAGTGTGAAACTGAAACACGAACATAATTCCAATATCACGAATGCAGATATCTTTTGTATTTCTGCTTGGAAACTTCAAGCTTTAAACCAAATTGAAGAAGACAGCCTTTCCTACAGTGGGGTTTCCATTTGAGTAGCAGATTGACAGAATTTCTCATTCAGCAAATGTACATCCCAAGACAACAAAGCAACATGAAGAGAGATCTGTAGCAGAACTGATTCTGTTAGAATGAAGAGAAATTTACCTGATAGTTCTGGCTAAGCAGGGAAACAGATCTGGTATTTAGACACAGTCCATGAAGAACCCAAACAACACCCATAAGAAAGCAAGACTCTACCTCAACTTCTGGTCATACTCTTCCAAATGGTTTAAATTCTTGAAAATGCACACAAGTGCAGTGTCATCTACACACTGATAAAACCCCTTGTTTTAAAGAAAACCAGTGAGGCAAAGCTGCTTCTGTCATCTTTCTACACGCTTCCTGCACCTTTTCCCAGGACCAAGTGACTCCCAAGGGCAACTTATGCCCGAACGCTGCTCCTGTAGCTGGAATGTATTCATGGTGTTGCCATACTGTCAGTGATACTCCAGCACAAGCTGCCCAGGGTTAAAGCTAGTGAGGAAGAATACAGCAGAAAAGGTGCAAAGTTCATGATGCAAATCTGTGGGTATTGGCCCTGATTTTAGTAGATCTGGACCTGGACCACCTCAGATGTAGAGGCAGTCAGAACAGCTGGAGTAGTACCCAAAGAGGTACTCTAGGGACTAGAAAAACTCTGGGCTTTTCCCCTGATGTAGCCAAGTTCCCCAGCATGGCTGGATGGCATGGGCAGCGACCTGACCCCCGAGGCGGATGGTGTCATCTTTCTCACCAGCCAGGTGGCTGAGCTACCCTAGCAACTCCACTTTAATGCCCAGAGGAAGACGTCTCAGAAGCAAACTAAGAAATCAGAGGACGTCACCTCCCATTCCTCTCCCTGAAAGGCGATTCCTAATCTGTTCCTTGCAAATCAGATATTAATATCTTAAAGCACATGCGTGCTAGCTATTGTAAGTCTGGAGAGCTTCATTACCAGACAAGATCCTGCCTGCTGAGAGCCTGACCTCCCTGGAGCCTTGCAGCAGGGAGCTCCGTGGTTTAATTATCTCCTGTGCGAAAAGGGTTTTATTTGATCAGTCTGGAAATTGCTGCTTTTCAATTTACTTGAATATTTTCAAGCACCAGTGTTACACTACACAGGATTTAATATATCTTTATCATACTCTCCTTCATTGGTTTCCTTTCTAAGGTGAATAGTCCTAACACAGCCTTTCTCTTATGAAAAGTTTTCCATGCCCCCAATCATTTTCTTTGCCCTTCTGTGAACCTCGTCTAGTTTCTTTAAGATAGAGCAGCTGTCTGTACATACATTCAAGGTAAAGCTGCATTATTTTTCTTATTCTCTTTCTATTCCTCTTCCATCATCTAACATTTTGCTTGTTTTTCTGGGCCTCGGTGGCATACTGGGAAGGTCTAAGTGAGCAGCATATGAGATACAGGCTCCTACCCCTAACATCCATGGCTGATTTAAACCCCTGTAAATTGTGTAGATAGTTAAAAAAAAAAAAAAAAAAAAAAAAGACAGTCTGTGCTATCACAGCCTTAGAATGTTCCCTTTTTATAGCAATGATTGGATCAAATCTTTTAGCAATTTCCAAGTGCACTTTGCCTTTCTGCAGGAATTTATTTCTGTAGCACATCACTGTTAAGGTGTGCAAAAGCTTCTCAGGTGTGGAATAGGCTGAAAGGGAGGGATATGGAAGGAAACAGAGGCTACTTAATGCAAAGGATGCATTATAAAGAAATGGTAGCTTCCCACAACATGGATAAATTCACACAGTGGTGGTATGATCAGGTACATCTGCATGTCTTTGGGTTATCAAGTAGAGCTGCTCCTGCTGAATAACCCACAAACTTAAACAAAAGAACCCAAAACAAAAGAGATTTTAAAATCCCATGAGGTGCTTACAAAGTCAAAGAATTCACTGTATGTACTGTCCCAGTCCCACCTGTTGTTCCCACTATGCTGTATTAGCCCCAGCTCTGTTATACCCCCTGGAATGAGAGACAAGTGATAAAGAGGGATGCTGCTCAGGAAAGAAAGGAGACTGAATTTAGTCTCCTACTCATGGCCATTGAAATCGAGTCCAGAGCCTAGGTCTTTGTATTTCACATTCTAACTCCTCCCAAGTGACACTGATGTATTTTATATGAAGACATAAATGAAACAAACATGTTGCAAATGTGATCTAACTGAGCTGGGAGAACATAAGATGAAAGGAAAAACATAGGTTAGATATTTTTGTAGAAGTCCAAACAATATCCATCTTGGAGGACTAGGGAGGGTTTTTCCCAGTAACTTGTCCCCTGTAGAATGAGTTTGACTCTCAGCTAGCCAATCTATGAGAACAAAGTCATTTCTGACTCCATTATAAATGGGTTTGAAATCTGCAGCTACAGGTAAGTACTAACAGAGCCATCTTGTTCTACAAGTGAAGCAATCTGGTTTTGCTTTAAATTGCATCTAGTCCTGGGGTAACAATTAGATCATCAGTGGTCCATTAGGTAACATTTTCCCTCAAGCCAAGAGAAAAGCAGCATGCAGAAATGGAGGGAGGCTTTGGGTAAATATCAGAGCTGTCAGCAGCTGAGGGGAAGGACCCTGGCTTTGCAGCTGTCAACTGAATATCAGCACTTTACAAATGACAAAAATGGGTGGAAGCACAGAAGGATGGTTGCAGTGGTGAAAGGAGCAGGCACAGGTTTCTGCTCATTCTTTGTTCACAGGCAGGTCCTGATAACAGTCTCCTGCCCTTTCAGATCAAGCAGTAGGAGAAAGGAAGGAGACTGTCAGTCTGTCAGGCATCTTGTTGGCCATTCTTTGGCATGATTTCCTTGTTGTTTCCCCTTTCATTTTCATTCCTCAAACTGCTATGACAATTTGTGTTTGCAAATAGTAATCTTCTGTCAGCATGTAATGAGCTGGGATGGAATTTTTCAATGCCAACAAGAAAGAAAGAGTTAAAATAGGAAGATGAATCTTAAATACTGTAAAATGGTGTTCTGTACTCACACAAAGCTTCATGCCATATCCCTAAACTGAGGACACTCACCAAAGGAGGAGGCTTGATCTTTTGAGCAGGGAGACTCAAAGTTCAGGAAGCCATTTGGCAGTAAAAATAGACCAACAATTACACCAAACATACTAACCTGCACTGTGCAACATCCCTCTGTTTGTACTGAAAGGTGAAGGGGAATCCATTGCATCCTCCTTTGGATGCCCTCATCAAAGAGATACAGCGGCCTAAACATCTTAGCACTGAGCCTATGCAGTCTTTTCCTGGAAGTGCAGGGGCAGAAAGGCTCTGAAAAGGAGCCAGTCCAGGAAAACTGATATCTTGCCATCACTGCTGCTAACGCTGGGATTCAGCCAGCGGCCTGAGGAAAGGAGCAGAAAGGATTTTTGGAGCTACTATTGCTTCATTATCCCTTACGCTCCCCTATTTTTACTGTGTCCAGGTTGTCTCACAGGGACAAAAATGGAACTTGCGTCTGCCACCAGCATGTACCAGTTTACATACGCTATCTTTGGAAGGCAGGCTGCAGGAGACCGGAGGCTGTGATCACTTTTGCCTTTCCCTTGCAGGCTTAGGCTGAGATCAGACACCACAAGTCCCACAAGCCATTCAGCAGGAGATACCATGATGTTCAACAGGTATCCTAGCTTTTCTGGGGCAGCCCCAGGGTTTAAGTCCCCTATCTGCGCATCAAAAGAAATCCTCTGAGATGTCATTTTGTCCTAGAGTTTAGAAACAATATTACAGACTGCATAGTAGTCCTGTGTACATTGCATTGACGAGGTGGCATTTCCTAGTCTTCCCCATTGAAACTACAGCCTCCCTGAGGAACCTGCTGTGCGGAGGAAAGAGATTGGGAGATGGGGGCCACACACTTGAGATCTGAATATTTGTGTCACGTAACTTGATGTGGGAAGAAGAAAGAAATACCCTGTCATGGGCTTACATGGGGAACATGTCTTCCAAGGCCTTTTTTTCTCCCTCTCTTCATTCCTCATATAGGGTCCCTTGAGGAGGGATCCTAGAGCATCTTCTCTACCTCAGATCAGCTCTGTGATAGCTCCACAAGTGGTGCAAGACATCAGTTCATCATTCCTCCATGCCCGGTACAAAGTTCTGGGCCTATCCATGCTGTGGAGAAGTGTACCCCTGGGGGAATCTCCAAAATGCAGCTCAGAATGATGTTCCTCATACTTCCACTGGTTCGCTACTCACAGATACATCCACTGAACCATCTCAGAGGCAGCTATGGGGCTTTTCCTTAAGGTAAACTGTAGGTGTGGCCTTAAAACCATCCTGGAGGCCACTTCTGCATACCACTGCAGACCTGACATTCTAGTCCTTGATGTCTTGAAGACCCTAAACATTGTTACACTGACAGATGAATCTGACATTGAGGTACTTCCATTTCCAGGAGCATAAACTTACACTAAAACCAAAGACAGTTTTCAGAGCCCAGAGTAGTTAAACTATTTAAACTATATAGCAATTAAACTATTTTCCATCCCATTCCTGCCCACTGTGTGAGCATAATTCAGTATCCTCCCATAATCTGTTTATACTTACTTGCTGTAGCAAGGTTTTACTTTACTTACTGTAGCAATGCTTACAACGATGTTGCATCATGTTTGGGAAGGTCTCCTCGAAGCTGCATCGCTCCATTTGCCAAATGTTCAGCTGCACAACACTCGGCCTCAAAACATGCTGCCTTTGGCTTACAAATAGTTGACTGGATCACAGGTTGGATGCAGCAAAGACATTGCTTGTTTAGATAGAGTCTGACGAGGGTTTTGATTTCCTCCCAGCCCTTCATAGTCTTTGTCATTTATCTTAGTACTGTCCTACATTTTATTATCCAAGTTGAACTGCTTTAGGATCGGCCATAAACGATCAACTATCTGATGATTTTCAATGGAGGGTTGTCCTTGGGAGCATGTTCTGTTGGCCTTTCACGTTGTAAAACAATTGCGTGCAGTGATATTAGGGCACAAGGAGCCATGAGGGATAACTGGTTGTTAGTTCAAGTTTTCCCAGCTAATTCAGTTCCTCCAGCAACATGAAGAAAAATGCTTTGAAAGAATGTACTCCAAAAAAAAAACAAACAACAAACCAGTGTCCCCTGTTGGTTTTCTTCAGTGCTGCAGACATTTATTAGCCTTTCCTAGAACAAAATATGGTGTTAAATATAAAAGCAATGGTTCAAATGGCCATAAAATGTATTGGGGCATACTATGTATTCAATTGATTTCAAAGCTTAGATTTAGGGAAAATTTATATTTAGGGACTTTATTTCTCCAAAAGCTTGGCTTAGGTATTTAATATTGATCCTAAGATTATGGTAAAATACATTTCTATTGATTTCTGTGTGGAATAATTCATCACTGCAAGAATTTCTGGCTCTATATATCAGGTGGATGAAGATGTGAGCAGCTTTTTCTGGCTCAGGTCTTTGCCCACTGTAGTTATGAAGTACCGGAGGACTGTTGAGCATGAGAGGGTGGAACAGAACCGCTGAACTCACATGCTTCCGTGTCTCAAGACAAAGCAAAGTGACCCAGGAAAAAAAGCAGAGACCATTCTGGCGCAGTGTGGATTTTGTTAATTAAATGTGGTTGATTGTTCTCCTTTATAGCAAAACAATTATAACCTTTGCATATCTTTGCTTCAGTCAACTTGCCAATCCATTTAGCAAGTATATAATTCTGCCTGAAGATATACGCTACAAGGTTAAAAATGGTCTTATGAAAGAGGTGTCACTTAATTAAGTTCCTCTGGGCTAGACTGTAATACTTTGAGTATCACAGTTGTTACTTAATATAAATTAGGACAGCAAGTTTCTGCATTTCCATTTTTTGTAATAAAAAATTCCATTTTGTTCACAGGAACAAAATTCTGTTTTTTTTCACAGGATGACAATTGCATCTGTATTCATACTAAGTAACACCTGATTATAGAAATAATTCTCATTTAATCAACAAACTGGCAAATGCCTCTTGACATGAGCAAAAAAAGTAATTTTCCTTTCCAGACCAAATGACTGGAAAGTGAGCCGGAGATTGTACAATTCAGCAGCGGTAGGATAAACTAAGTTAGGAGGATATTCTGACTTTCAAAGCCCGATATATAGATGCAAAGTCAAGAGTTCTTTAAAAAGCTGAAACATTCAAGGCATGGAAATGCACAGATTATGATTTCTAGCAGCTTTATCCTTACTCTGCACTATATTAATGGGCATATAGGAAAAGATGAGCTACAAAGTCATGCAGGTCTTGAGCATATTGTGATAGTACATAATGATTTTTGTCCATTCATTCTTTAAGGAAAATATTCAACATGAACTCACTATAAACCTAGCCTAACTGGCTGATTTGTCTGAGTCTATAGCTGTTTTGCTTCATCAGGGGACAAAACAATTAAACACAACAATATTTCTACTCCTAGATGTCTTTACAGAAGGACTGAGTGGATACTGCTCACATTAAATTCACCTGTTGTCTTTGAAGACTGCAGTCACAGCATTATTTGCCACTGTATTTGCAAACTGGAAAATAAAATCAAGGTATCACCTTGCGACATGTTGGCTTGGGTATATGTTTACTGCAGCACTTTTCTGTGTGTAATACATTAGACTTGCTCATATATACCATTATTCCCCATGGTAGGTAAGTTAATGAAACCTTTCCATTAGCTTATGAAATTCAAGTCAGAGTTTTGCAGACTTCGTTTCTCTGCCTTATAGGCTATATGTGACTATTTAACAACTAGAGCAAGTGTACACACTATGTCAGGTTTATGTTTAAAATTGCCTGCTGCTCGGTGTTTTGAAGCAAATACCATTGTTATTTACATTGATTTCAGATGTCATAGAAATCTAGTCTATGACTAAGATCTGAAGGTTAAACTTTATGCCAATGCCTAAAAATCTTGACAGCAGTAGCACAACTGTGAGCAGAATGAGCTAAGAACATCAGGGAACCCTGAGCAAATCAACAAGGAAGGAAAGCTCCAAGAGCACTTCACACTCAAAGGAGAAAAGACTGAAAGAAACAGTATTCTCTCACAGCTGTAATTCACCGAAAAGGCTTATTGATAATCAAAAAGCACGACTATCCACAGAGCTGTGGAAATCATAAAATTCTACTAGTTTCTACCAGAGAAGCCTGATCCGAAGCCTGCTGCAGTTGAAGAAGGAGTCCCACCAACCTTCATGAGCTCTGGCTAACCCTGCAGATGACTTAAGTACTCCACAACATTAACTGCTAGGAGAAAATATTGGTCTCTTAAAGTCTGTCCTCACAAACCTAGGAAATTGCAACCAACATACAAGTAGCTAATATCAGCATATCCTCAAAAATCCAGTTAGTGGCTGAAACCTTGAATTTTATCCTTGTCCAAAAATACATCTTGGGTTTTTTTCACAGTGGGTTTGTACTTTACCCCCTCCTTGGCATGCACTTCAGTAGCTGACTTTTCCCATCCATGCCAAATTGCAGATCTTTTCCTGTGAACTAATTTTGTCTGAATTGCCTGTGCAGCCACCCGTCCCATCCCAATTTTAATTCATGGCATCTTGTTTTCAAATGAGTTGCTATCTTAAACAGCTTGCTGCCTTCAATCTGTTCGTCTCAGGATTTTGTTTACCTCTGCCAGTCTCCCATTTTACCTTATTCCTCCTCAGGCTGCAGAGACCAGCAAAGGCTAATCCTTCCTCATAACTCAATATCCAAACCTCTGGAGTATTGAAGATTTTCCTTCGTAACACGATTTCAAACCTCTAAGCAATTTTACTAGTGTCCAGAATAGTATATGATATTAATATTTTTTCAAGTTTCAGTACAGCAAAATAACCTTTACTTATTAAGGTGTAGAATACCATGCACATGGAAATCTGAGGTGCTTCCTTCCTAGCTGCAGCTCTGTAACTCCTCTAAAAGCATGCCCAGTTGCCGTTTTGCTACCTGCTGTTTCAGTAATATAAAAGCTTCTTCTTGTCACTGCATTGGGAAAAACTAGCTCACTGAATACTCCTTCCCCCAATCTCTTCTTTCTCCTGTTTTTCACTTTTTGTGTACAAATGTCTATAGCTCCTCCCAGGATACCAAGACAGCCCTGCTTTGTCCTTTACAAGCACCTAAGACAATAAGAGCTGATTGCAGGTAAGATATCTAGTAGAAGTGAATCATGCACCCTACTCATTTAGTCCTTTTCTCTTCTTAGGTGAAAAATCAGTCCTCTTACATATAATTCACAATGTATGAAATTCACTGCTGAGCAGAAGGCCAACCCAAAGTCTGTGCAATGTTGAATTGCCTATTTTGAAGGTTTCTGAAAGATTAGGGAAGTGAAGTGTCTCTGTGCCAGCCCCCCTGCCCAGGGATGAATTTCATTCTTTGTGAACTGCCTAGGAGAAGACTTTGATTTTTATTCATGTGCTTATGGTTTGAAATTACTTGAAACATGGCTCATGCTTATGCATTTCATAGGTGCATTGCATTATCAGTAGTAAAAATATGCAGAGATACCATTATGAAGGGCTTGTTTCCACAAGGCTCAGTTATTGATTTACTCATAGATGGTTATCAGAGACAGTGATTTAGGTTGTAAATGCTGCACTTTGCTATGGGAGAAACAGACACAGGTCTTATTTCTCTTTCCTGATGGAATGATTCCCAAATCTACAGCAAATTTTAAAGCTGAATCCTTCTAGAAAGGCATACAGTGTGGTAAAGATCTTTAATGTTGTTGTTGTTCTTAATGTTTTTCAAGCAATTCACTAAGGTGGGATTTCAAAATGTAAATAAAAAGGGCTTTGACTCAGACCCATAATGTTGATTCTCATAAATGAGTATGGATAGTTCAATCACATTTTGCATAAACAAATAGAAGATATTCTGCTCAGATTTAGCCCTGGGGATGCTAATGGTTTGCACATCACTTTCCTCATCCACTCCATGGTTGTTTTATCTTAAGTGACAATTGCATAAACTTTTCAACATCCTGTTGAAGCTCATAAATTTCTCTTTCAGACAAAGAAATATGTTATCTAGGAGCAGGACTGGAAGAAAAAGTCCTAACTGTGTAATCTAAGGTTGGGACTTTGCTACTGGTCTGAGTACACAAGACAATAGTACTGGTAGACAGGTGATGGTCACAAGGCAGGCCTGAAGTGGAAGGAGATTGGTCTGGGGCATCAGCAACCTTAAGGGGCTTCATGTTCTTTCCATGTACATGTGTGGAGAATAGGCATTGTTCCTCAGGGTAATGTAGTAAGAAAATATTTAAACAGGGACCACTTTTTTTTTTCTTTTTTTTCCAGTTTTCCTGCTCCCAGCTCCCTTATCAATGTTTGCTAACACCTCGTATCCATAAAACTAGCTGCAAGGTGGTTACACACTTTACATCATTATTATCTGTTAAGACAGCTTTCATAAATCAAGATGGACTTTAAAATTGCTCACATCCATTAAAAATACTGCGTGGCCTTTCACAGAAAACAACATTGCATGTTTTCTTCTCCAGCATACTGAAAGAGGATGTTTGTGTCAGGCTGCAGGTGGAGGACTTTCCTTTAGGTTTTTGTCTCTTTCTTCCTTCCTTGTGAGCATTTGCTCAGGGCAGACAGGAGTTCAGCTGGTCAACCTGCTTACTTGCCAGACCCAGCAGGGAAAGAGTCACATAGGTTTTGCATTTGACTGAGAACTTTTCTCATGAAGAAGGTACGTGCCTTGTCTTGCAGCAAGCGAACAAGGGGATAAAGCCTTTGAGCCGTCTGGTTTGTTTAGGGCTGGGATGTAACTGTGTGACCCTTACCACTGAGAGAGAGAAGCAGTCCTGGAACAAGTGGCAATGTTAGTCCTTGCACTAGGCATGGAGGGAGGCAGCCTCAGCCCTGCTTTGCTCACCCACCTAAAACTCTGCCCTGTCCCATGCAATATGGGCTCCTCAGATATTTCAGTCTCTTCCAGATCCTAGGTTAAATATGTTGGGTTTTTTTTGCACCATTCTAGTATTTCGGAGGTTTTAATACACACTTTTAGACGTTGGTGGGAATAGCCAGAAGAATACTGAAAATACTTGTTTGTTCATTATATTGATTTCTGCAATAAATGAGCCAGTAAAAGTAGATGAAGGAATTCATATATATGCTATGTATGAGTATAGACACTTCCGACATTCTTCTTTCTAATTCACACCTCAAAGCATTACAGAAAATACGTTGTGTTATTTTCATTAGTCTTTGCCCTATCCTTCCAGAAATATCATGTAGATATTGATTTTGCCAATTAATATATAACCCAAATCTTTGGCTAAATGAATTTATCTCCTTTTTTTTTTTTTTTTTTTTTTCGGAGTGTACTGGTTTTCTAACATCATTTTTGTCCCCTGGCCTGTACTTCAAACACAAGTATATGAAAATTATCTATGGGGGATTTTTATATAAGTGATTGTTTATAGACACATTATTGTCTCTTGAGACTGGAGTTTGCCTAATTCTTTTTAGGATGGCTGTGCTTTAGCTCCACAATTCTCATGCCTCCTGCTAAAAGGGTTTTTTTCATTTTTCTGGCAGTAAATAATGAAATGAAACAAATATAATCTGTAACAGAATCAAATGTGAATACAATGAGTCCACAATTCAATTTGGATTTAATATTGTTGCTTAATCCTGTTAAGGGGTGCCCTCATGAGAAAGATGCTTTAGCAGCCCAGAGCAGAGCTTGAAATGCAAGGACAAGCAGTTAAAGCTGGTTTCATGGTGCAGTAGAGGATAAGAGGAGGCAATATGCTTTTGTACCATGCTACAAAGCCAAGCCTAATGACACTGTTCTGGACAGACTGGAGGTTACTGAAGGGACTTCAAAGAAACCATGGACAAAGATGGAACAGCTACAAGTGTAGGACATTACTGTCTGTTTTCTGCCTGTTCTGAAAGATCCATGGGGCCAGGAGGGGTATTACATCTATCTGTTTGTATACATTTGCCATTTTTTGTTTTGCTGCGATGGAAGTGTCTCACAAGAAGCCAGACTCATTACCATAAGAAACAAGTTAGCTTCATCTGTAGGAGAAACAAGAGAGAAACACTAAAAATGAGTTGTCACTATAGAAGTAGAAACAGTCATTAATTTTTGTGAAGCCATCTAAGAATAATTAAGGCTTGCAAGAGACAACAAGAAACCTATGTAGTTATACCAGAAACTGTATTTTTCAAGATACAGTCCTTAAACATAAACCACACTTTTCTTGCAGGAAATGCACATATCTTTTTATAAGCATAAAACAACTTCCACCAGAATTCACTGTGGAGAACAGGTGGCATCTTATTGCTCCAGGAAGACAGGGAGCAAAGGGCTTAGCATGCCCATAAAACAGACTATGGAGCTAGCTAGGAGGAAATTATCTGGGTTGTTAGCATCACAATGTGAAAAGATACACACCTCTAACTACTTTAGAGTCTGGAACTGCAGAAAAAAAACAAGGTCACTAAAACCTGCTCACTGCTATTGCATACCCCAGTTATCCTACAAATATATTGTTTTTCCTGTCTCTTCAGATTAACTCCTCATACAAGAGACATCAGACAAATCAGAAAGTCCTGGCAATACAAGTTTCTTTCTGCTCTTCAGCACTTGTATTCCCCGCTTCCCCTGTTTTGAAATAACCTCTCCTAAATCATCCAGCTACTCACATTCTTCAAAGATTTACTAAACTTTATTTGCAGCAAAAGGCGCTGGCAGAACTGTTCTGGTCCAGTTCATTTGTATCCACTTTCCGGGACAGTGGTCTCCAATTTTAATGGGTTTTTTTACTTTTTTTTTTCTTTTTTAACTCTAAAACTTTACTGAGATGTGTCCAGGCTCCTCTGAAATTATCATAAATCCATTGACCCATTGGCAATATCCAGGTTTTTGCTTTTCTGTGGACCTCTTGAAAGTAGTCTAAATGTTTAGAGTTTCTATGGACTATGCACTGTAGATCAGAGCTCTACTGGTTTCTAAATCTGCTTCCTTGATGGGGCAGTGTTTAGATGGGTTGATTATAATGCAAAGCTGTGAAGTGAGAGTTTATTCCCTTCTCCTTAATATCCAAAACAGGGGAAGTCATCTCTTCTCCATGTAAGTAGTCATGAGCTGAGCATTCGTTAACAAGCAGGTATGGCCCAGGACAGGACTGTGGTCTCCTTTACATGTGTACATACCCTCTCAACTGTCTCAACTAGCTTGTGGCTCGTGTCTTAAGTGTTTGAAGTACAATTTTTGCATGCTGTGCAATACTAATCCTGATAAAATTGACCCTTGTACTCAGAGAACCTGAAGCTTGAGCAGATTGTCTGGCCATGTGGAGAGCTGGGTTCCTACCTTGAATCCTATCATTAGAGACATCTAAAGGCCCTCAACTTCTTAGACACTTGAATTAGATGCCTAATGTTTGCCTGTGTGAATACCTTGTCCACTTCCACTGCATGTCAGGCTCTCCACTTTAGGTCAGGTCTACTTCTGCACTACCTATATTTTTCTCCAGTGTCTTTCCTTTGATTTCAGTGGGTGATGTTGTCGTATATCTAGAGTGGAAGATGACAAAATTGGTCCTCAGAATCACAGGTAAGTTACCAAGAAGTCATACAGTTACAACTAATTTTTCTCAGTTATGTACTGAGCTATCTGAAGAGGAATTCCACTGAGGTGGAATTAGCATCAAATCCCAAGGAGCCACTTTGCAATGCCATTTTCTTAAAGTAAAGTCACTTGTCAATGCCATGTCATTTAAAACTGTGTTGGTGAGAAGATATAGATGAAAAGAACTGCATCCTTCAGCCTGGAGAGGTCATGGGAGAGCTGCATTTTGGGACTTTGTGCAGTCAGGTGACCTTATCTTCAGCCAAGTTAAAAATTCAATAGAAATACAACTTGACATTATCATTATATTGAGGAATTTAGATAGCACCATAAATATATGCATTGCTTTAAAGAATGCAGATAGACATTCTCTGCCCTAAAGACCTTAGAATCCGAATAATGAAGTAGAATTACAACTAGCATTTAATCTGTTGAATATCTCCCATTGTGCAGTAGACCCTCAGCTACTTTAATAATAGGGTTGTATCACCTATTCTTATGTACTGAATATTTTATTTAAAGAATCTTAGACATTGAGTTTTAATACAATTTCCTATGCTTCAGTGTTCCTCAGTGCTCCTCTTCTTCTGTCTTTTTTACCTAACTGCCAACTAGATACAGCCCTATTGAGTTTATCAGATCATGGTCCAGACTCCCAGGCAAGTGGAAACAAAATTTTAATCCATGTTGCCTCTTGTCAGGAAGGGCAAATTAATCTAACTGCCCTCTTCCCTCAGTTAGAACAGTTTCATTTCTGGGTGGTTTTGAGGAGAATGTGCTGTATTATTGAATATGCAGCCTTTTTACTTTCCTATGTGTCATTTGATATCACAGTTAGAAGAAGAGTGAAATGGTTTGTAGGAGGCTGGAGATTTCAATGTGTTTGATATGAGAGAATATTAGGAAACTATCATTTGCCTCTGAGTTTTATATCATATATTGAAATAATCCCAACATGCCCTGCTGCATTAAGAAATATACTTGCTGTCAGATGTCCAAACACAGTCTTCATGTTTCTCATTGTGAATGAAATATAAGTATTGAAAAATGCATGCAAAACATTGGTGCTCTAACCAAGAAAGATGTTTGTGGTTTTAAGACTGACAGAAACAGGGAATATCTTCTTACTGGCTTTTCTGCCTTATTGTCCAGGGCAGCCAGACATGGTTTGTCTGTTCAGAGTAGCAGGACAGAGATTCTCTCCTACTCCCTGATGTCATCAGCCTCACAGAAAATCCCTCTTAAGAGTCTCTTCATCTGGGGTGAAAAAGTCAGTTTTGGTGGCAGCTGTTTCTGAGCTATTCCAGATTGCTGGAACTACTAATTGTGTTCCTGTATGTATCCACTAAAAATACAATTATATAAAGAAGAAAATAATTAGAGTTGAAATTAAAGTGTTACACTTAGCCTACCTGAAAGGATGAATGCTAGACCACTCCATTCATTGTTACTATTGCCACTAATGTAGCAATAAACAAAAGCTTTTGTCCCACTTCAGACATATTTATTGTGCTAAGAACATAAATTCTGGTGGCCAAAATCCACCCCTTTGCACTGAGTTTCTTGACTTGAGTTGATGGAAATGCATATGTGGGGTGAACTTTTCCTGGGATAAGCACTTTCAGTCCCAAGCCATGATAAGTCTAAATCCTGTATTAGTTGTGATTTTGCCATCATAATTGTCTTACTTATTCTGCAGAAAAATGAGTTCTTTAGGTGTTCGCGGGTGTTCACAGCTTCCAGCTCATTATTCCTTCTAGCAAAATTAGGCTTACATTTGCATGTTTTTCCTCTCTCCTTAGGAAAAAATAATGACAATTACTCTTTTCCAACCAACGCCATGCCTGTCTTAGGCCTGAATTCACCTCATTTCACTCTAAGACATTTCACTGAACCTACTGATTCATACAGGTGATCTGGGGACACATCGAGATGGAGGAAGGCACCTCTTTCAGATGCATAACGTTTAGAAGAAGGAGAGGGGGAATCCAGCTTGGATTCCTGTATTTGGAGCTGAAACACAGAAATATTAGTGATGAACATGTTGGCTCTACTTTACTTCTGCAGTTTCTACTACCAAAGATATACGGACTCTTAAAAAGGCCTTTATAATGCCAGCTCAAATTGGCACAACCAAAACCAACAGTCTCTGCTTCTAAGTGAAAGTGGAGATGACAGGAGGAAGAAAATGAGACAAATGATTGTTCAAGTAATTAGGACAGTATGGGAGTATGTAAGGGAGCATCAGAGGGTAGCTTTACTACTCTGCCTCCTTCCCTCCAGAAAGTTGAGAGGCTTGGTATATATGTCGTGGTGCTGGCTAAATAGCTGCAGTTCCACCCAGAGGAAAGCATGAGAGTACAGCTTTTTGCCAACATTGGAAGCTTGCCAAGCTCTGTGGTATTTAAGCAGTCATGACTTTGTCTTCATCTGCACAGATTAAATATGGATGCGTATATTAATTATGTAAATGCGAAACTCCAGATCTCAATCAAGTAGAGCCAAGGATACACTACCCTTTGCAAGCGCTGATTGATGCCATACAGCAAAAAAAAAAAACACAGACCATTCAGCTCATTGCTATGTATATTCTGGAGAGCAGAGGGAAGGAAGCAGGAAAATTGGGAAGTAAACAGTGTTTTATAATGAGAGTGAAACTATAAATGCCATAACTTTCTATAATACCTAATAGCCTATACTCAGCAAAACAGAATGCTTACTTAGCAGGAGACTGCTCTAGAAGAGGGTGAAAACACATATTTAGAGTGAAAAGAGCACTATCAACAGACTCATAACAAGTTTTAGTCAAGGGCTGAAACCAGGCTTTGATGTGACATGGTAAAGTACCTGATTTTTCTGTAACTTCAAGTAGATGGAAATCAGTGGCACATCAGTGTAAACTTGATATTTTGCAGCAAAGGATAGATAAACTTTCTGGGTTTAGCTTTGTGAACGATGACACACCAAAATTTGGACTGTTTGTCTGCATGCTTTGTTTTAAGGAAAAGAATATGATGTAGGTTTTCAAGGAAGGTGAATTGTATTGTGCATGTGAAATTTCCAGATTCCTGTCAAGGCACACACAAAAACGGTGTGTTGTTAGAGAAACCTCATCCTGCTGCCAGTGACAATTACCCATCTCCATTCTCTCTGATCAGCTCAACAACTGAATGCTCTAGCATCTGGGGCCTGTCTCCAGGATAATTTTAAAGTGATACAAAATTAATTTCTTTGTCTAGCAAGGCCAATAAAAAGCATAAGCAAGTTACCCATTTATCAAGGTTAGGGAAGACAGGAAAGAAAGCGTAAGTATCACAAAGGAAGCTGTCCAGCATCTGGCCAGTGGGAGGAGAGGGATGGACAAGAAGATTGCAGGGCAAGGCAGAGACCAAGCACTCTGCCATCATCCAAGTTCACTCACAAGGAGAGTGAAACCCAAGCATTTCTGTGTCTCCCAGACACTGTTTTCTCACCTGTAGCACAAAGATGGACATTGCTCCCTACTCAGCACCACAGCACCTGCTCAGTGGACAGGAGGTCTACTCAGAAAGATGACTTCCCCAAAGGCACAAGTAGTTTTAACTTCTATGTATCTAGCACCTCCTCCCAAGGGTTAAAATAATCTGATTTTAGGATATCCTTGCACTATGAAGGTGTGTGCACTATGAAGGTGTGTGGAATGATTTTAGTTAAGAAACATACTTATTCCTCCCCAGGTTTTTCAAGCTGACTTTGAGCTTGGTGCATTCTGACTGTTGGCATTAAGGTGGCTGTCATTCTCAGTAGAGAGTTGTATTGGGGTTTTCTGGTGCTATGAATGCAAGAGTGATTTTTGGGGTGAAATAATTGCAATTCAAATTCTGAATAGATCAGTTAGTCATAAAAGTGACCTGGTTAGGATCAGCATTCAGCTTGTGCTCTGCTGTTCATGTGCTACTCCTCTTCACCCAACAAATTCAAGCCTGGAATATGAGCCCGTTCTTCCCCCACTGACTGTGATGACTATGAGAGGTGGTTAAGGGATGATAAGGCATGCTACATGAGGTTGTGCAGTTGCTCTGCGTGCAATGGCACAGGAATATCTAAGTAGACTTTTAGAACATAAATGCCTCTTCAATAATCACAGATCTTGGAAGCGAAGAAGACTGCCTTTCTATGCACATCCCCTTTTTCATGTCTATCTTAGCTGCCTTTATATCACAAAGTTGCACGTCTGCTATGGATTGCTACAAGCCATTCCAGGAAACAGGTTTTCCTATTGAATTGGCTTGGGGATTGACAGCCAGGTCCCTTTACACTTATCAGGTAGGCCATACACTATCTTTACACTGAACAGCTCTTGAAGACCATTCTACTTGTGATGAACTAGGACAGAGGTGGGCTATTTTGTGATAAACAATGATATGTCCACACTTGCAATCAGCTAAGTGAAGTTACTGTTCCTCTTCTAATCACTTAACAACCATATTCCCCTGCACTGATGCCAGGTATTCACTTGGCCCTAGAAATCCTACCTGAACTTACACAGTATCATACATGATTCAGACCTTGCCAATTTACCTAATGCAAGTGGTTTAGTGGATTGCTGGTGCGTGACTTTGGCCACTTACCTGAAAAAGCCTAAGCTGTAAAACTTGGTAGTTCTGTTCTTTGAATAAGTATTAAATGTAGGGTAGATTTAAATCTATCTAAGGTTTCACTTTCATAATTAGAAAAACCAGTCAGCTGCACCAGGAGCTCCAAACTTCCTGTGACTGTGTATCACTATCAGAGCCCGCACTGGCAGTTCCCACGTATATTTGGGTCTAGAAAGAGGCATTTGGGTGCTCAAGTCTTCAGCAGCATGCTTCAGGAACCTTTGCCCTGTACTGTATTTCTGCCTTTATTCTTGCAGGTTGTGTATGTATGCATTTATTTGTTCATTCCTTTGCACTTCACCTGTGCACTCACATTCTTATAACAGAAAACAGGCTGGTCTCTCATTTGGCTGAAATGGAAATTAAATCCTGACAAGCAGATTAAACAAAATGGCATAGAGGCATGGATTACTACTATTAAATGTTATAAACTATTATTAAAGCTTTACTGTGGGCATTTTGAACTGTTCCTTAACATAAATGTATTCTTTTTGAAATAACCTAAACTTAGCAACAATGTTCAAATAATAAAGTTAGCCCCTTCAGATTTATTAGTTGCAGACAACAAGTTACATATACGTTCATATAAATTTAAATTCACCTGCTTCTTATTTGGACCACAAGCTTTAGCTTAACTTTTACTCCCAGAGTTTGCAAAACTTTATTCAAAGGTCGACTTAAAAAATCATTAGGAAACTGAAAAGTCCTCTCACTTCGTCAAGCGATAACCTGCAACAGTCTGAACAGTATATCTCTTTGACCTCTGCCCATGCTTCTTGCAGACTTTAAAGCATCAAGTCAGATTTGAGATGCAAATGTAAATTGAATGAAGTGAGTCAGTGATGAAGAACTGTGTGACAGGCTTCCTTTCCTGCGGACTGCATAACAGATGAGGGATTTTAGCAGTCAAGTTTCTTCAAGAAAGGACAAGCTTGTTTAGTGTGTTAACCACAAGTACATTGTTGGGTCTTGGGTCTTTTGTAATGGGTCATAACTGATTCACTAATGGCAGATCAGTTAGACCTCTCTGGACTCAGGTGGATGGGTCATCTTTGCCTTTAATTGTGTTTTACACAGTTAAATTTTGCCTTCTCAATCTCTTTGTTTCCTGGTGTAGATGTGATGTTTAGTACTATATTTTGACTGGAAAGAATAGGGAAAATATGACATCAAAAATGATGGGACTAAATGTAACTTTTAATCATTTTTTGCTCCTAGATTCCACTAAAATTGTTTTGCATTTTAGAACTCAAAATTTAAAATTAATTTTCTGTTTCCAGCCTGCAGAGTCCATGTTAGGTGAGTACCCTCCTGCCATGCCCCCATAATCTGTTACTTGCTCTCTGTTTTGGATGTGCTGTCTATTCCCTTAGGGACAGATCCTCATTAACAAAATTAAGGAACAAAAAACCCCCGAAAACCAAAACAGAAGCCAGCCATATTAGAGCAATTGTGAACCTTATTCACAGAACTGACGAAGAAGCCCGAACACAGGCAGAGGAAGTGAAACTCCTTCCTCTTTCTGTTTTTTCCTTCCAGGTCAGACTGCCAGACAAATGTTGAGGAGACATTGTGTATCCTGCTACCTCAGGTCTTCTTCTGAGGAAACAAAACATTTCTATTTTCTGTGCTTCAGTCTATAAAACAGCTAAAGATTTTTTCGTTGAAAAGTTTTGTGAAAACTGAAACCTCCTTTAGATCTTCTTTATGCATACTTACAAATATTACATGTTTGCATGCAATATAGTTTGAAACTATATTATTCAATACTGTGACATTAAGAAAGTGAGAGCTAGGGTAAGAAAACATCCCCCCTGCATCCTCACACCTTTCCCCCTCCACTTAACAGAAATCCACACCACTTAAGCATAAATGAGGCAGTCTCATATATTGATCATGAGTGTGCAACAGAGGAAAAGAGGAGAAAAAAACTATGAGGAGTGGGGTTGGGAGGGGAAGGATAACAAAGTTTTTTTTGCATAATAAACTGCAAAAATATGTAAATGGAGACCCCTGAATGTGTTAAAAGTATCTTTTTTTTAGAGATGTCTAAATAATTAAAAATTGCCTGATACCAGGTAGTAAAAAAAAAAAAAGGAATATCAAGCATAATATGTAAACGAACTATAATATTTATAATAAACGGATGAATAGATGAATAAATTGCAGACATAAAGGCCAGATCTTGACATGTCCTGACAAAGACTCACGTGAAAGTGACTGTTAAGTCAAGGTTACCACTGCATTTGATTACTCAGGTATGTCTACAACTTCACACTTTCACACGTACACGTATTTAATACGTGTATCCTGGGAAGCTTGGAATTGCCTCTCCATTTCACTTTTAAAAAATTTTTAGAGAATGAAATTAAATTGTGTTGGGGAGAATCAAGAAGTTTGATAAAATCCAACCAAAATTTTGCTTGGAAAGTGTATCTAGAATTACCCAGTTATGATTTTCAAGTTTTTAATCTCATGCTCAAGGCTTTGCCATGGTAGAACTAGTTGCTTCTTGATATATGTTAAGCTTATTATTTGGATCACCTTGATAGATTGAAGCTTTATTAGTGCTCTTGAGAATTAACACAGCAACTACAGGACATGGAAGTGTGTTGTATATACAGTAACATGTGAACTTCAAATGAAGTTGCTTTAGAAAATGTCTGTCGGATGCTGGTGGGAAACATCACTTCTACAAAACTGGCAGAACTTCAGGTCTTAGACTCATAGAATCATAGAATAGTTAGGGTTGGAAAGGACCTTAAGATCATCTAGTTCCAACCCCTCTGCCATGGGCAGGAACAACTCACATTAAACCATGTTACCCAAGGCTCTGTCCAACCCTGCCTTGAACACCGCCAGGGATGGAGCATTCACAACTTTCCTGGGCAACCCATTCCAGTGCCTTGCCACACTTACAGGAAAGAACTTCCTCCTTATATCCAATCTAAACTTCCCCTGTTTAAGTTTGAACCCATTACCCCTTGTCCTATCGCTACAGCCCCTAATGAAGAGTCCCTCCCCAGCATCCCCATAGGCCCCCTTCAGATAATGGAAGGCTGCTATTAGTTCCCCACGCAGCCTTCTCTTCTCCAGGCTGATCAGCCCCAACTTTCTCAGCCTGTCTTCATATGGGATGTGCTCCAGTCCCCTGATCATCCTCGTGGCCCTCCTCTGGACTTGTTCCAGCAGTTCCATCTCCTTTTTATGTTGAGGACACCAGAACTGCTCACCATACTCCAAGTGAGATCTCAGAAGAGCAGAGAAGAGGGGCAGGATCACCTTCTTCGACCTGCTGGTCATGCTCCTTTTGATGCAGCCCAGAATACAGTGGGCTTTCTTCATGTCAGGTCTTTGCACTTTCTCCTCATTTTAGACATTAGCAGGTTTTTTATGGCTGGGTTTTCCTTCACCAACATTTCATAACTCTCTGAAACTATCTGTTTACAATCTTCAATCCTCTACAAGTATAGTTTAGCTCAGTGGGGCTAATAAATTCACATCTGTTGTTAGATGCAAGGCACTTGAAGTTCATGCATGCTACTAAAGCCAAAGGAACTTTAGCCAAGATTTCACTTCTGAAAGCATACAGACACAGCAACCAGTTAAGATAGTTACTATTAGGTAATTGAAATGCCCAACTCTGCTTGTTTGCATGCTGAAGAGATTAATTTGAGTGTCTGCAATTAGTACATTAAAAGCCAGAGGCTTTACCTGTCTTCTCTCTCTCTCTTTATTTAATGTGTCCTGAGACCACTTTTACTGATAAGCTCCACATACACTGACATATGCTATGATTATATCTCTTGACCTATGCTCATACTTTGCTTGGGTTTAAAATCACTCCCCTTCACACCAAGGCTTTCATGTCTGTGCAAAGGTGAGAAAACTCATCCCAGTTAATATAATATTTTATTTTCTAATGCCCTTAGTGGCTGGAGTCTTGAACTCACCTGTGCTAAAATTTTCACATATCCTGGGCAGTGGCAAATCTAAGACTTTTTAGTAAAATGGTACCTGAAGGAAAGGTTTTGCAGTAGGCATGTACATGTGGTTTTGTGTGTGCATACAAAGTACTGAAAGTTCAAGAGAAGCTATTTGTCCCAAATAATTATTGGGACAAAAACTAAAAGGGCAACAATATTCAGTTGGGGAAGAACTCTTTGGCATGTGTACAGTTTCTTCATCCATACCAAATCTCTACCGTCATGCACTCAGTAAGTTCAGCTATGTACTGCTTTTAATCTGTGTTTCAAGATATGCCTAAAGGGAATAGTCATTTCTGGAGCTCTCTGAGTATATGTGGGTTCATCCAACACTGGTCTGGTTAAAAGCAGTTATTTCTGGATCCTGCATAATTTTGAATTTATCTGTAACATATACAGACAAACAATTTGAACACTGAAAGAATATCAAACTATGTAACAAGCTACCCAAGATCCGAAATAAATAATTACAAATCAATCCCTTTTTTGAATTTAAACTGACTATATATTCATTAAAATATGGGAAGCTTATTCAGTTTTAAGGGGAAATAATGTTAATGATGTTTACAAACTGCCAAGTATTGATGTGGGAAAGGCTGGGAAAAGCATTTTTCATTATCATTTCAGGATTATTGAAATAACATTTATTTCTTGCTTTACTAGGAGACCTCATCTTGTTGTGGTCTGCTAAAGAGTGCCAAGGCACAGTAAGCTTGACAATCAGCCAATTTTTATATCACTCCTTTCTGCTACTTTCACTGTTTCTTACATGGAGCAGGACAATGCATGGCAGGAGGTAATGCTGATTTCTGTATGCAGCACAGCTGGGAATGTTACTGATGCTTCTTACTACAACATGCAGAATCACTAGGATAAAACTTTAAGGCTTCTGTGGTGTGAAGTATATGTCAGCTTTTGTCATTGACATACAATATAACATTATATTTTACCTGTATAACTGTGAACTGAGACAAGGCAGCAGAGGCCTCTGAGGGGGTGCAGAGTTCCCCACCCTCATGCCGCAGGGACATGGGAGCAGGACTGACTGTACTTGTTGAAGAATCTGATGAGTAGGGGAATGAAGGCAGAGATTATGTGAAAGATAACAGGAAGGGATTCTATAGGTACATTGCAAATAAAAGACAGACTAGGGACAACGTGGGCCCTCTCTGGAAGCTATCGGGAGAACTGGCTACCCTGGATTTGGAAAAGGCTGAGGTTCTGAATGACTTCTTTGCCTCAGTCTTCACTGCCAAATGCTCTGACCACACCACCTAAGTCTTGGAAGGAAGATGCAGGGACTGCGAGAATGATAACCCTAGGCCCACTGTAGGAGAGGATCTGGTTCGAGACCATCTTAAGAACCTGAACATGCAGAAGTCCATGTGACCTGATGAAATCCATCCACGCGTCTTGAAGGAGCTGGGGAATGAAGTTGCTGAGCCACTGTCCATCATATTCGAAAAATCATGGCAGTCAGGTGAAGTTCCCGACGACTGGAAAAAGGGAAATATAACCCCCATTTTCAAGAAGGGGAAAATTGATGACCTGGGGAATCACAGACCAGTCAGTCTCACCTCTGTGCCAGGCAAAATCTTGCAGCAGATTCTCCTGGAAGGCATGCTAACACACATGAAAAACAACAAGGTGCTTGGTGACAGCCAGCATGGCTTTACTAAGGGAAAATCCTGCCTGACCAATTTGGTGGCCTTCTATGATGGGGCTACTGAACTGATGGACAGGGGTAGAGCAGTTGGTGTCATCTACCTGGACTCGTGCAAAGTGCTCAACACTGTCCCACACGACATCCTTGTCTCTAAATTGGAGAGACATCAATTTCATAGGTGGACCACTCGGTGGATAAAGAACTGGCTGGATGGCCGCACACAAAGAGTTGTGGTCAATGGCTCAATGTCCAGCTGGAGACCAGTAACAAGTGGTGTCCCTCAGGGACTGGTGTTGGGTCCGGTCTTGTTCAACATCTTTGTCAGTGACATTGACAGTGGGATTGAGTGTGCCCTCAGCAAGTTTGCCGATGACACCAAGCTGTGTGGTTCAGTTGATACGCTGGAGGGAAGGAATGTCATCCAGAGGGACCTCGACACGCTTGTGAGGTGGGCTGATGCCAACCTTATGAAGTTCAACCATGCCAAGTTAAAGGTCCTACACCTGGGTCAGGGCAATCCCAGGCACAGCTACAGGTTGGGCAGAGAAGAGATTCAGAGCGGCCCTGCAGAGAGGACTTGGGGGTGTTGGCTGATGAGAAAATGAACATGAGGCGGCTTCAGTGTGCGCTCGCAGCCCAGAAAGCCAACCGTATCCTGGGCTGCATCAAAGGAGCGTGACCAGCAGGTCGAAGGAGGTGATCCTGCCCCTCTACTCTGCTCTCGTGAGACCTCACCTGGAGTATTGTGTGCAGTTCTGGTGTCCTCAACAGAAAAAGCACATGGAACTGTTGGAACAAGTCCAGAGGAGGGCCACGAGGATGATCAGGGGACTGGAGCACTTCCCGTATGAAGACAGGCTGAGAAAGTTGGGGCTGATCAGCCTGGAGAAGAGAAGGCTGCGTGGGGAACTAATAGCAGCCTTCCATTATCTGAAGGGGGCCCATAGGGATGCTGGGGAGGGACTCTTCATTAGGTACTGTAGTGATAGGACAAGGGGTAATGGGTTCAAACTTAAACAGGGGAAGTTTAGATTGGATATAAGGAGGAAGTTCTTTCCTGTAAGTGTGGCAAGGCACTGGAATGGGTTGCCCAGGAAAGTTGTGAATGCTCCATCCCTGGCGGTGCTCAAGGCAGGGTTGGACAGAGCTTTGGGTGACATGGTTTAATGTGAGCTGTCCCTGCCCATGGCAGGGGGTTTGGAACTAGATGATCTTAAGGTCCTTTCCAATCCTAACTATTCTATGATTCTATGATTCGATGATCATGACCCGCTGGAGATGGTAGCTGATCCCTCTAATTCAACAGAGAGCTGTATTGGGGTGCCACAGGGATAAGCAATTACTTATGAGCTGGGGCTGCGGGCGCTCCCCATGGCGTGGGTGCAGCTGGGCCCATCTGAACCCCCAGCCTGGAACAGCCAGAGCATGCCTGCAGCCTCAGCCCTGAGCAACAGGCACATCCCTCTGGCTGAGTTGCCAGATCTCCATCAACTGTTGCTGGAGAAAAACTTCAGCTCACAAATCATTTATGCTTTGAAAATGCAGCATCAACTCTGCAATGACCTAGCCAGCAGGCAGGGATGAAAGAGACCATGGGTGGATTAGCAGCTATCTTCCTCCCTAACACCTGACACAGAAGCTGGTGAACAGACACTACTCAGACTTTGTGAAGGATGACAAGTTAGGAGCACTGGACCCAAAATCAATCACTTTTACAAAACCAGCAAAGCATGTCCATTTGGCTTTTAGTTGACTCTGTAGTGTCTGAATGATGAGACATTTGTGTGTCTTTTCCTTAAAGCAATACAATGACAAAAGAGAAAGAAGGAAAAGGAAAATAATAACCCGAAAGCTTTACACTGTCAGTTAAGGAAAAGTACCTGGGATTATTGACTTAATGAGGAAGTTCACCATATTTAAACTATCAGGCTGTTAGTTCCTTTTGAAAATTTTCATTTTGATGATAATGATTGTTATTGTTGTCATTAATATTCTTTGCCAAGAAATTTCAATTCAATTGGTGATATTTTGCGTCACATGTGAATATGATTGTCATTGCTTCAGTGTTGGGTATTTTGTGATTATAACATCTATATTCAGTGTTGCAAACACTCTCTGGAATAGATTTCTTGTTCTGTACAGTTAAAACTTCCTGCAATGTTTTTCTGTATTTCCAGAAAATAAGAGCATCAGTAAAATACCACTGTGCTGAATCTCTCCAGTTTTACTTCCACATAAATCCTGTGTGGTGTAGGAAACAGTATGTGTTCTTCCTCCCTCTCTAAGAAACAGTATGTTCTTTCTCCCTCTTATTGTCTGTTAACTGACCAAATGGAATCCCATGATGCTTTTTCTACATCAGTTTCTTGTTGACTGAAGGTCTTAAATATTTTTTCTCTTTTGTTTCCCTCTTTTTTTTTTTTCTTAATAGATAATTTGTTTTCTAACAGATAAATATCTTACGAACAAAATAAACGAAGAGAAATATAGATTTTCATCATCAAATACAAGAAAGTGAGACTTTTGAGGAATATTTCAGTGCCAGCAAGAAATTCTTTGCATTTAGGATGAAGTTAGTTGAGGGAAGGAAGGAAAAGATTAAAAAAGACGTGGAATTCAGGGAAAATTCTTACGCAGCAAAATTCAGTGCAACACAGTGATTTTGAAAGGACCTTCTTAGGATTTTCTTAGGACCTTCTCCCTACCACTGTAAAATGAAAAATCATCTGTCATCAAGGGTGATGAGAATTGGCTTGCTTGCATGTTTGTATAGAGAACTACATCCTACTAATTTTTGTAGGGTTTTAATTTTGCATCACAGAATTTGGGTCTTTAGGGACCTCACACTACCAGAAGTGAGACAAATATGCTGTTACTTTCAAAGCATAAAAATCCAAAATAAAACACTGTTATAAAAATGCTATTTCAATTATGCTAGCATTTTTAAAATGTTTTTCATGGAAATTATTTTGATTTGATACAGTGCTTCCAAAGTCTTTGTAGATCCTCTACAGAAACTCTCAGTTCCTGCTCACTTAGCTGTCATTTTCCTCAGGTCACACAGTATGTAAGCTTGTAAGCTTAATTTATTTATTATCGGTTTTTCTTAAAATCATTTGATTCCTTATTTTCCTGTCCCCAGGATAGCTGAGTTCCTAGGAATGGCATAGCTGTGGCACATCAGATTTTTTTCAGCTGTCAGATGAATACATTTTCCCTCAGCATCATTTTAATGTGAAAATTCCTGAAGATGTATTATGTATACAAATATGTTACAAACTATGCCATGACATGTGAAGAATAAGATCTGTCTGTTTGTCTGAGATTCCCTCAGCTAAAGTTGTTCACTTGCTCCCAGCTATGTCTGGCTCTTGCAATGAGCTTGCCTTTAATCTGCATCCAAAACACACAGTCATTCTGGATGTCCTCATTCCCTTAACAGAGGTCTCTGCACCTCCTCTCCCTGCACTGAACAACACAGAACGAAAAAACTCATGCTTCCTGAAGACAGGAATTAATCTGTATGAATTTATGAATATTGTATGAAGCCAGATAATAAGAAATGTTTATTTAGACATCTCACAGTTAACGGGGCAATAGCAATAAAAGAACAAGCTGTCACTAAAATAGCTAGAAGATACTTGCTGCCCAACTCAAATGACTATTTCCAAAGCTCGAGAGTTCTGTCTAATAGACAGCATCTCAACACCTGGTGGTCTGAACATCACAGGCTGAATCTGTGAAATAAATTGAATGAGGCTGCAATACAGTAGTTAGTTGTAAACCTAAAAAATGGCTGTTAGGATGCACTAGCCAGCAGGACTCATGATTTCTTCATGAAAATCAATGTTTCACTTCTACCTTGTCTAACTGAAACATGAAAAAGACCATTTTCCCAAGTTTAAGCACCTTGCTCTCCAAACAAAGAATGTATATTAAACATATAAAACATTAATGAATACTAAAAATCTTTTCTGAACAGTCAAGTCAATATTCTGCCAAGAAGCCACCATAATACAGACATAAAATTGGCCTAGAATTCATCCCAGCTACAAGAAGATAGGAAAACAGCAATGAGACACCTGACTAGGAAATGAGAAATAGCAAGGAAAATAGAAGCTAGTGGTTATTAATACATTTTGTAAGTTTGACAATGTAGAATGATCAAGGGAGACAAAAATATCAATTAAGTATTAATATTTAACAATTAATGGAACTGTATACAGTCCAAATACAAGAAACAAGACAAATAGCCATTTGGGTAAAAAGCTGAGTTTAGATTAGATGATAACTTTGTAAAAATGCCATATAGGAAGCAATCAAACGACCACAGTGTTGGTCTCTTCTCCCAAGTAACAGGCAATAGGACAAGAAGAAACAGCCTCAAGTTGTGCCAGGAGATTGATATTAGGAAAAATTTCTTCACTGAAAGGGTTGTACAGGCTTCCCAAGGAAGTGGTGAAGTCACCATCCCTGGAGGTATTTAAAAGATATGTAGATGTCTTAGGGACCTAGGGACTTGGCAGTGCTAGGTTAATGAATGGACTCTATGATCTAAGAGTTATTTTCCAACCTAAATGGTTCTATGAGTCTATGAAATAAAGGCATCATTTCTTCTTGAAACGTATGATAGGTTTTGCTGGTAATGATGGTCATGTTTATATAATATATTTACACTTCTCCAAGACTTTTGACTTAGCAACAGACGTCATTTTGATTAAAAAGCTTGCATTATGTGGAATTAACAGAACACATATTACATGGCTTTAGAGTTAGTTTGTGAGACATCTCAGAAGGTAGTTGCTAAAGCTGAGATACGAGCAAGTGAGATTGTTTCCTGCAGTGTCCCAAGAAAACTATTTTTGTTCTAACACTGCTTAATATTATTATCAGTGACAGAGCTCAATCATTTTTTAAAATTTTTTTCAAACCATGACTCCCCCCTACATAGCAAACTAAAACCGAGTGGCCGTAGGACTGCTTTGCGCAGTTATATTTGGCCCCTGGGAAGGAGTACACAGACCCACAGGTTTAAGACCTATGACTGGGACAACATTAAATCTGTCCTTGTAGCATCTGTGAGCAGCACCAGAATTGGTGTAATATTTAATAATGAAAACAGACTATTGGCAGAGTTCAGTCCAATTTCTTTGGTTAAATAACCAGGAACCACCAGAGAATATTTAATGTTAATGCAGTCGAATGCATGGTACAGCAGCTGAGAACCAGAAAATTACATCTTCAGAGAGAAGACTGTCCTGAAAAAGATACGTTGGGCCAAATTAAGAGCACATTAGCAATGCTCTTTTGAAAGAGCTGATCTGGTATTTGCTTTCCAAAGGGGTTTAAAGGGCAGCAGAAGGAGGGAGGTACTATTGTTTAACAGAACTAAATGAATGTCTGAATGAGATGGCTGATACTACAGTGGGGTACAGAATGTACTTCAAAGGGTCTGGCCAGTGTATTTTGCTATTGTGCTCAGGATCAGACTTACTATCCCATTTTAGAGGAACAATTTTATGTTAAAACTCTGCTTTCTCATATTCTTTTGGTTTCTATTGTTAAATCAGCAGACACCTGATTACTAGGCTGGCTCCCAGCCTCATCTTTTCCAAGGATGATTTGCAAGTGTCAGTCCCACTTGGTATGCTAACTGCTTTACAGCAAGTCCCACTGAAAGACTGAGAAAATGGCAACTGGCTCTAGAGAGGGAGTGATTTATGCAGAATCTGTTTCCCATCATGAAGAATTCATAAAGACCTCACTGGGGTCAAAAGGACAGCTAAGCCAGACACCAGGACACAGGTTATAGGAGAAGCCTCCTATAACCTATTATTTTGTTATTTCCTGTAACAGAAATCCTAAACAAGTGTTAGCTTTCCCCCTATCGCCCAATGCTGCACTTGCAAGACCCTGTTGCAGGCCCCAGTTTTTCTAGGTTGCCCTTGACAGCACACAGACCCTCACATGGCCCATCATTAGAGCCTGCTACAGTCTCTCTTCACCCCTCCTGCTTTCTAGACCTATTCTTGGTCGCCTGCTGCTCTCCTTCCCAACCTGTGCAAGAAAGTGAAATCTGGCACAATGTCACGAAGAGCTCGCTCCCTTGTAAAAATGTACTAAGCCGTAATCTAATGCACAGCTCAGTGAAACATGGACAGATGTCACATCTGATGTAGATAGGGTTAACTCCTCAAAACAGCCATCAATCTCTCTCCTATCCCAAGGAAGTCTTTCATCCATCTCAGCCAAAGCATGATAGCCAAAATTCTTTGAACTGGTTGGTCATATTAAGCACTTCCTTTGATCTATGAGAATCTTTCTCCGCCACAGGAAAATTAATTCAGAAAATAGATACAGTAGCCAGTATTTTGCTCATGTCATACAAAAGACACAGATGCAGTTACTCAGGCTGATGGGCTGCGCATTGATCATTGATTTCACCCACAGCGTGTGTTTCAGTTTGCGAAACAGATCCAGTGCATTGTAATTCTTTCAAGCTCTCCCTTCTAACAATGCTTTGTATATTAATGAGTTTAATCTATCATTTGCAAATGGCCTGCTGTAAGTCAATAAAGTTTTGATAGGAAATAGCAATCCAGCAGGGACACTATTAGAGAAAAAGTCAGAGGTGTTTTCAGGCAGAATACGATGTTAATGTTCCTGCTTCCATTGTCAGTGACCTAGTGCAGAGGTTAGAGAAAGATCTGAGCACCCATGTCCCGAACAGTAGGGCTTCTGTAAGATTATTATTAAATAGTTACACAGTTTTAAAAGTCCACTTATTTTTGACCTTACATACAGGTATTGTGAAGGGTTTTTAAACGGTATTTCTTTGGAAAATCAAAACATAATTTAACCTTCTGTCTTATTTTGTTTTTCCTGGGTATTTTTTCTCAAAATAGTCCCATTTTAATTAGCAACATGGTTTCCAAATGCAGGACCCATCTTCAGTTTCACTTAGTGTGGCTGCTGATTGAAAGGTGTAATTCAACAGAGGAGGGAGCACCACATGGGCAGGCTGTAAATAGAACAGGCATCTCCAGATACTCGATGCTGTTGAAAAATTCTGAGCTCACCACATTTGGCTTTAATTTCCTGACTATCCTTCCCTCTCATGACCTGACTATTAATACCAAATTGGAATTAGGTGGCTTCCTGTTGTAAGTGGGTGTTAGAGACAAAAGACTGGCCTGGAGAAGGTTGCTGGTGTTTTATTCTTGTCGCAAAGGCAACCCAGCATTAAAGAAAGACAGAAAGAGTAAGAGAACCAGGCAGGGTTGGAACAACATCACAAAGACACTGAAGCCTGCATTACAATTAAACAAAATAGACAATGGTATTGCCCAGATTTGAAGTTACCCTTGAGAGTTCATCTACTGAAACTGAAACCATCTGTTCTCTTTAACTAGGATGTATTCAAGAATTGAGGTAGCTTGAGTCAGAGAGTGACATGCATATTAAAAAGCAATGTACTGCTTGAATATTAACAGAATTGAAAATAGCCTTACTCAAGAATATATGCTGAGCAACGCACATTCAAATCGTGTCCTACTGGTAGGTAATGTAAAGGTACTGATACGAATCTGAATTGTGAAATCAGACTTGCTTCTATTTGCAGTAATTAAGGTTGAACCACTTGCAAACCTAAGAGTGTGTATAAATAGGCAAGTGTAGACTAACCTTTCCCCAGTACTCTGGCCAGCAGAGAAGATCTAAAGAAGTAGAAATAAAGATCTAAAATTTGGAAATGGCAGACTTCAAATTGCCTGTAAGTGCTTCATCTATCCTTACAAGAGTGTACGTTAGGATACAGTCTCTAATTGCAGGGTCGTTTATTTTTTCTCTAGGATCCTTGCCTTCTTCAGTATCTCAGATATATGTTGCTTATTTAACAAGCAGCTCTTTAACATTTCACTCTTACGTTGCCATTCTATGCATACTTCTATGCTGTGTAACATGAACACTTTTCCAGTCCTGCTTGGAAGCTAAAAACCTTAATTTTCTTGTAAGGATTTTTATTGTACTCCTCATTACACCATAGCGCTCCAAAAACTTCCTCACACTATCCTCTTTTCATAAGCAAAAATAGTTGAAAGTAAAACCGCTGCCTTTGGTGCCCAGTTGGTTATATCTGAATGCTGGGGTGGGCATGTTTCATACTGAAGCCTGGCACAGGGTTTCATCCAGACTAGGCAACCCCCTGGATGCCACAGATCCATCCACATTGCTTTCCAGAGGAGACCTCTTGCCTACAGATGCAGCCTCTGTCAAGCCTGACAGAGGGGTTTGGGTTTTTAGTTTTAGTGACTATATGTAACCACAGCACCAGATATCCCAGGATGGCTCCACTAGCTCGTTTTGGAGCTATGAGTCCACAGACCTCCTGCAAAACAGACACCAAGGCCACAGACAGGCAGACATCTGGGAAACCAGGAGCTCATATTCAATGATAGTCTGTGAAAAAAAAACAGCTTCACAGAGGAATTTGGGCAACTAGCATGCAGGAGAACATGTAGCATGATTTCCAAGATCCTCTTGGCAATCACTGTAAGCAGCCATCTCCTATTCAGGGCACCCAAGTACTCAGAAATCTGGTTCAAAGTCATTTGCCAGCATCATATATGGATTCCAAAGCAGAAGAAAAGTCTTGTTCCTTAAGACAGTGTCAAACTACTCTAATAATAACAGAACACATTAAAAAAATAGCTCTGGAAGTGTCCTTGATTTCAAACCAGTTCATTTCCTTGCCTCCAGCCTCTCCTTCCTCAGTACAGGATCAACTATTTCTGAATTATCTCTGGTAGGTAGTTTTTTAACCCGTTTTTAACACAGAATGACTGTAAAGTTGAGCTGTACAATCATTACAAAGAACAATGAAGTTAAATAAAATATTTAAAAACAGCAGTGAGAAATATGTTTCAGGCCCTATCTTGCAGGCACTTTGACTACGAAATACCTGATGTTGTTTATTACAATTTAATGAGTACATGAATTGTGATCTATATAGTAGTCTTTCCTATGAATCTGATTCAGTAATCCATGCTGTTACACTAGGCTTTGAGTCTCATTCCCACTGGCTTAAAATTATGTAGTACTTCACCCATGTTAGCCTCTCTATAGAATAAGGCTTAGAGACTGCACAGCATTTAAGGTACAGACTTCAGAAATAACATAAATCCTGTGAATGGTAATTACTTCTATTTAGTTTAAAGTTGCTGGAGCGTGAAGTTTATTTTCACAACCAAGACAACAAGCTTTAAAATAAAATTGGAATGGCTGTATGGTACGAGCTGATTCAGACTGGGATGTGAAGAGCCTGATGAGTCCCCTCTATTAGCAATGTTTAGTGATGTGGTGTGTGATGAGGGTCAAATAACAGGAGATTAGTCAAACTGCTGAGTATCTTTTTTTCCCTAACATCCCATGCAAGGCACCTGCCTCTAGCTGTGCTGCAGTATTGCATCGGTTTTACTTTCAGTGGTTTGGCTGACTGAACAAAGAGATACTTGGAGGATACCTTGCTACAGGGTAGTTTTATGTAGCTTGGGATAATAGCCTACTAGTGCAGAAGTGACAAAAATCAGCTAAATGTTAGGATACAAAGATGAGCACTGAAGAGTTCATAGATACAGTAAGGATGCTATATGTACCCATGCGTATTTATAGATACATATACACACACCTGTATGTATGATTCTATCTCTCTTACTGTCTACAGCAGATAAATAGTGAACAATATTTCTTCCTGCGTTTTCATTCTACAAAGTGCCTTTTCTGTTTCTATAGCAACTTCTGTTGTTTGTAACTTGCAGTTCGTGCTAAAAATACACTGATATAAGAGGGAGAAAATTCTAAAAAGTTAGAATAATTGGAAAAGATGGCAATTTCAAAATTAAGTAAAGTCATAGACTATGCTTAATAGCCTGTTCACCATACGAAGCACTGAATGTGACACCCATTATGTGACTTATAAAATAGAAATGGGGCTTTTATTAGTATTTCTCAAGTTCTTTGTTACAGCCTGAATTACTGCCATTTGAATGACTATGTAGTATTCTCTATCAGAAAGTCAGCCACTATGTAATGAGTAGAAAAGGGTATCACCTCTAGCCAAACCTGTCTTCTTGCCACGGCACCCCATCATACAGACTTCAGAGCAATAAGCGCAATGAATGTGCTTCACTCTCAACTGCAGTGATTGCAATAAGTATCCCACATCACATGAAACCTGATTTTGTGAAGAGGAGCTTTAACAATGGGCAGTAAGATAAACTCTGATGGGTGCTATTTTTTATTTTTTTTTCCTTTAAATGAACAGAAAGATTTTTATGGGTCATCCTTCAGCTTCACGTGATAAAGGTCTGAAACAGTCCCTCCCCATAGCATTAGAACTCTGTAAATACAGTTTTTGCAAGGCATTTAGTTTTCCTCCCATGCTGTGCTGTTACATTTTGGTCAGCTTAGAATGCTTTATTATATTTTATATGCAAAGAGGCACATATTCAATGCAAAAACTATAGTTGTGAACTTTTTGCCTGCAGGATTGCAGTACAATGAGCAGAGCAGGAGTAATGTCTTTACAATGGGCTTATGGCCTCCACTGATTTCTGTCCTCTCTTCTCCACATCATATTCCTGCAGTGGCCTACCTTTGTGAAACAGAAAGAGCTTAGTGTAGGACATGGATGGAGCAGATCCATCCCAATCTGTGCTTTGTGCCTAAGAATGTCCCTCTAGGAAGGAAGAGAAGAAAGGAATTACAAGAAAAATGGGCAAGCCAGGGGGTCAAATTTGTTAATAAGCAACTTCCTTCTTGTATGCAATAGCCAATAAAAACAGTGAATGTAAGAGTTAGACACTGCAACATCTCTACTTTAAAATGCTCTGAAGGCACTCTGAGAGATCTTAATTAATCTTCTTTTCTAGCTAAACTGAATACTTGTGGGGACAGAGACTGCACTGTATTTGTTCTGAACAGAACACTTTGTCAGCAGCCAATAAATTAAACTGTAATAAATGGAGTCATTCTGCTGCTGTGCAGTTTTGCACAGACATTCTGCCGGGACTGTTGCATATTGGTGTATGCTTCTCCTTGAACTTCCTCTGTTATCTACATCTTTCTCCAGGCTGATGATTTTCAATTATTTCCTTGTTGATCTCTATATTTTGCCCGGGGAGATGCCAAAGACATCTTTGCTTCCTTCCATTCTTCATTACATTCTGCAGATCACTTTGCTTTATTCTCCCCTCTGCTGCTCCCAGCCATCTTTACCTTTTGTAAGTTTGATGGTTCTTTCTAAGTTATTTATATCCCATTTCAGCATGAACAGCTTTTTCTTGCAAGGACATGTAGTTGTGACAGGAGATACATGATTGTATGAGTAGTTATCAAAAAAAGGTTTCAAGATTAAGACTTTTAGCAGCCAGGAAAACAGTTTCCTTGCGTGTCCACTGATTTTCCAAGTAAACTTAAATCGTGTGAGTTAACTGTGGGAAACTACAGGATAGCTGTCCCTCTTGCCTTTCCTCCTTCCACTAATTGCAGACTTCTCTGTCTTTTCATTGCTATTCTTTATGCCTCCAGTCTTACAAGAGACACTGGGATTTAAGTGGCTTCCAAGGTCTCATCAGCTCTAGACAGGAGCAGAGTAGGTATCTCACTGCAAATTTGCTTTTCTGACTCCAAGCCATTCTGCTCTTTCTGCATTTCAATTTTTCACCCTGCGATGCCAGAAGCAGCTGGTTGATGTTAGTTTGAATTACCCCAAGAATTATTGTCCAAAGAATTACAATCCTCAAAGGTGCCCAACAGTCAAGGCATAGCATTTTTATTTCACCAACCTTTGACCAATCCCCTCTGCCAGATGTTTTACAAGTGATGTCAGCTTGTTTAGTTACCCATACGTCAAACTCTTAACTGAGACAGAAGAGCTAGCAGCATTTTGTTTGTTTGCTCACAGCCAGCCGTTCTCAGCTGATGTGAGCACAGTTCTTCAGAAGCTGATGTTTCTACCTGAAGTGGTCAATGAATGGCTACATACAAGAGTTTGAAATTCCTTATGAAACTGGAAGACTGCTGAAGAATTCCACAGTTTATTTGATTTGTGCAAGCTGATCCATTGGTAATGCTTGGAGAAGAAAGCCAGGTGCCTCTTACTTGCTTGCAATGTCATCAGGTTTTTCATGCTGACAAATATATCTTATAAAATGCATTTATATTAAAGGCATCTCCTGTTTCAGGAAAGTGCTGTGCCACGTTTAAAATGTTGGCATTTTAATCATTGCTAAAGAGGTAATTATTTCATTCAGAATATGGCCGCATTAATAGTAATACAATCATTTTTCAGGGACATTTTTTGGCATACTATATTGAGCATGCTGAACACAGGGTACTTTCCTAGAGCTGCCAATAATTATTCAGAAATGTTCTTCAACCAAACCAAATTCAGTGCAGCTGCTGTGCACTGAGGCTTTAGTGAAAATATGTGGGGTTTCTTTTCTGTGTTCATCTCTAATGACTTCTGACCCATTTATATTAAAACTTCCCTTTAACAAACGACACATGCTTAGTACAGAGAAAATGTGGTGTCTGATTCCTCTCATCATCTATCCTAAGGGAAGAAAATGTGCTTATATCTTACTTCTTGACAGACAGCAAGAGGAACTCCCTGCATCTATGGAAAGACCTGAGGATGATCAACCTTGGTTGTTAGCCCAGCCTCTGGAATAACCAAGGAAGGCTCTGCTCTCAAAGAAGTGAAACCTGATTTTACAATGAGCCCAGCATTGCTCAAAAAGCTGCAGCAAGCCTTTGGGAGCTTAAGCAGCATGGGAAGTTAGGCAGCATTCAGATATGATCCATGCTCCTTACAGAACTGCGTCAGAGTCAATGTTTTAACTTTTGAGAGTGTTCAGATTGCATGAATCACAATCACCTGCCCAGATAGTGAGAACCCCAAAAGGCTTGCAAGGAAACACACTTCATTGACTGCAGAAGGGTTCCTCTTGGTAGGGAGCTTAGAGGCTTTCAAATGGAAGGGCAACTACATCTTCTAGGAATTCTTGCTTGGGTAGGCAAGAGCTACTTTTGTGGCTCCAGGCCATGTTAGAGTGCTGTGTGATATCTCTGCCTGTTCCTGCCCCAGGTGACATACAGATATTGACATAAAGAAGCTGAACAAACTCAGGTTATTTAGCCCTGATGGAAAATTTCAGGGTTTTATTAGGGATCATCAGCTAGATGCACACAAGCCAGAGCTCAGTGAAAACCTGCCACTGGCTGGCTGTTAGGTAGCAATTTATGCTTCAGTGCCTCCAAGGTAAACTCGCTTGTAAAAAGCAGTTGACTCTATATAGAAATTGGAGATCATAGTTGGCCACCTGCTCTGCTACATCCTTCCTGTGAGGTGTTCTACCAACCTCAGTAAGAAATAAAGAAATCAGCCATAATGGGAACCTCTTCTCTTGATTGCCAGTAACACTGGCAATATTCATTAGTAGAAAGTCTGAAACAGGAAGGTATAGCTCCTTCCTTTCCCTATACTTCAGCAAATCTTTACTCTCTTCAGTCTGTGGCAGAGAAAAGCTTTTTAAGTGCAGGCTGTAACTCATGTCAGTTTAGCCCTAATCAAATCCGCATCTGGAAAATATTAGGATGCACTGCAATTTTTAAAGTGTGAGACTTAGGACTTACTTGTTTCTTTTTTATTTGTAAAAGTGATGTGCATGCTTTGTTTCAGACCACTCCCAGTGCTTTGTACTTCAATGTGTATTTCAATTTGCATTCCATTATGTTGCCTTTTCTTTTGGGAATGGTTTTCTGCTGGCCTGTGATCTGCCTCATAATTCAAGTGGAAAGTTTCTGATAATAAAAGAGATTTTAATGCAAGACAAAAAGTGGCTGTAAGTTTAAAAAATAAGAGGGATCTGTACCTTTCTCTGAATTGCGGTGATTTATAAGCTTCTAAGGGGATGAGGAAGCCTGGGTATTTTAGAAGGTAGGACAGATCTTAGAAACTGCCCTTTGGTCTTCTAATACCCTCATGAACACACACCTTGAGGATTTGAAGATGAGACTAACTTGCAGAGGAAAAGCATCTGAAGCAACTTCTGACAGATCATTATTCCAAGGAGATGTGACTTCCACATGTATCTGGCCCCCGGATTGCCTACAATGAGAATGACTATGCCCATTTTAAACAGCATGCCCAGGATAACAGGGATATACATTTAATTTTTATACCCTGTGTGGGAGAACTGTATGGCCAGCAGATCTCTGTGTGTGAAGCTTGAGCGATTCTGTTTTCTGTCCCTGCTCCTGACTGATAGCTTTGGCACGGGCAGGGCATGAAGAGACCTCTCAATCAAAGTGGGTCTCTCCCAGTAGAGAGAGGAAAGGCTGTAATTAATTTCTCTTTGCCTTTAGTCCCACATTGTGCTGGCCTTTAGAGTGACAAAAAGTAGGCACTGGACACAGGCTGCTCACTACAGACATCTGGAACTTTGGCACCTAAGGAAGAAAGGCAAGATTTTCCCTCCTTCAAAGAGGAACAAGACCCTGATCTCTCATCAGGACAAACCCCAGGTACTTCTGCAGATGCTGTGTGGGGATTTCTGACTGCTTCCTGACTCAGTAGGGCGAACCAGACCTCATTTCTCTCCCAAGCCCCTGTACTCACAAGGAACCATGCAACCCAATAAAGAGCCGATGTGTACTATGGGCAAATCCCAAATCTGGACAATTGAGGGACCAAGTCTGTAGGGGGTGCCACAAAATGTACCTACTCTACAGCCTATAGGTGATCTTAGGCCCTTTCAGCTTGACTAGAAGTTTGAGCACAAAAAACTGGTTTCCACTCTCCTTTCATTCAAAGGAAAATAACGCAGAGAGAGAGGGTCACAACTGAGAGTATGGAGGGCACAAGGGCAGGAAAATGAGGGAAGGTCAATGTGAGCACCTGGAGGTTATCTCCAGGAGGACAAGAGAGTCCTCTTCTTTGAATCTGGGACCATGCTACTCCCCCACGGCTGAACAGATTTATAAAGCAAGTATTCTTAAATTTGAAACTTGCTTAGCACCATTTCTAGCCAGATTGGTAATTTTCATTACTCTGACTGAGGGCTGTGAGTTAGAATCCTCTTAAAGTCAGAAAACAACATGGAAAAGAGCTTCAGAAATCATGAGTGAGATGAGTGAGAGTGCTGTGGTTTTAAATTGTTGAGTACAGGGTGAACTTAAAAGGAGAGACCATTTCCATTGTTCCTGAGGCAAGAGTCACTGGTGGTTTCCTTTGAGCATAGTCTCTTTGCACAGAGCGTGCAAAGCAGCTGAAAGTGTCTCTGCATGACCTCAGTCAGCCTCTGAACAGACTAAGCAGTACGTGTAAGAAGCAGCAGCCACTGGGTGTAATTCACAAGGCTGTATTTGGCTTGCAACTGCTTTTAAGCCCACTGTAAGAAACAACCATATCTTGTTTGACAGGCTCCTCACCATGCAGAAATTACCTCCATTTTAGGGGCACAATGACAGAAAGCGCAACCAAATTTTCATTACAGCCAGTGGCAAAAATCCTGTTGAATTTGGCAGGAATTGCAGCAGTGAATACTAGAATCCTTCAGGCCGGGCTGAGAAAGAAGAGGGAGTCTTCTCCAGCTGGAACTGCAGCCTGGTAGAACTGAAAGTGCAGGCTGGTGAGACATTTTAATTATACAAAACCAACTATTTCCATATTTTTTTCTCTTATAAATTGAGCAACTTAAATAGCCTTCCTTTCCTTCCTTCCTTCTCCTCTCAAACATATCTTTTCATTATCGAATATGCATGCAAGCGAGGGAACACTTAGACTGACAAGGTAGAAATTAATCTCTACCATTAAAACACTGGCACTTCTAACCCTCTGAAAGGTACATATGCTGTGAATTCAGCTTCTTCTCTTTCAACTTTTGCATTTAATTAATCTTTGTCGGAAGGGCATGTTCTTTTAGCTCAGAAGCATGCCTCACTGCTGCTAACTGCTGCTAATGTTCAGCTGAGTGACCTCAAGTTGGTTAACAATTATCGCCCTATAGTTTTCCAGCCAATTGTCTCTGGAGATACTAGAAAGGATTATTTATTATCTCTGTCTCACTTGGTTAAAAAAAAATAACTATATATCACTGAAAATGAATGTCGTTTCTTTAGGGAAGATTATAAATCTGCAATGTAACATGAAAAGGCTGTGAATTTTAAGCATGTTTTAATCTATCTGGATATTCATACGGTTTCTCTAGTGCAATAAAAAATAGTATGGTTGCAAAGTGTTTTGGTTTGAGTTGTTTCTTTTCTGTATGAAAGGGAGTGATAGTGGGTACTGAAAGTGTTTTGGATGAATTAATTTTATTGTAACTAGACATCATTGTGAGCCATGGGGGTAAATAAATCACAGTTTATTACACTAGTGAGTATTGCTTTAGCACTTAGAGCCACCTATAACGAGGATTTCAGTGTGGTAGATGTTGGACAAAAAGCATAGTCCATGCCCTAAAAAACATGCACTTTAAATATAAGACAAAAAGATATCTGACTAGTGACCAGGAAATATGAGACAGGAATAATGAAACAAGATGAACAAGATTAAGATGACATGGGATGTCAGCGGGAGATACAGGTCAGTAAGATAACTGCACATTTTTGAGGAAACCACAATGAATTCACATGGATATTTGTTCAATGTATCTCAAGGAATTAAATAGGACTTCTCCTCTCTGACCCCATGCAACCTGACGATCAGCTAGAGGATCTGCACGTTACCCCCCCTTTTTTTTCATTCTTGCACCTTTCTATTGGCCTTGATTCCTCATCATTGGTGCACTCTATGCATTTTCTTTTAGTCCAGCTGCACAGCCTTGCTTAGTCATAATGAAGGGTCTAAGGCAGAAAACCAAATGAAGCCTGTATGTCCCTGTTGTAGACAGGATGTCCTTAGTTCTAGCAGGGGGAGGCAATTAATGAAGAGGCCAGCTTTGCTGCATGTCAATACAGTCTATGCAAGCCAGCTAATTTTCTCTATTATTCTATGAGAATATAATTTCTTTCTGGAATATTGTGAATACTTGTTCTCTCATACGAATGGCTTTAATGGATCATTTCTCTGGGAACAGTACACGGTTCTGCAGGGCACTTGACACTAATATGAAGGATGTAGGGCGAAATTCTATTGTACTTTATAAATAGCTATGACTGCTATTAGAAAGCAAGAGCCAGATAACATCAACTGATTGATAGAGAATTTTGTCCCACTATGGTCCATAGGGTGTGATTCTGAGGAGCAAAAGTGACATCTGTAATGTTTATAAAATCTACGAGAAGTGTTTATCTCCATCGTAATGTCCTGTATGCTTTGCTGGGCTGTAAACAATAATCTATGAATATCAACCCTGAAAATATCTTCCTTTCAGAGCTCCAGCAAAGAACAAAAGCCAATAGCTTTGGGGCCTAGACCACTGAATTTTCCTGAGAATTTTTCCAGCTTGCCTTTCATAAGCTTTAGCAGTTTATAAATTGGATTTGGTATGATTGTCCTGGAAACCCGATTCTCTTATATTTAGCTTCTTATCTCACCATCCTTGTCTCCTAGAAAAGCCTAAAGCAAAACAATTAATAATCTACTCTTGAAACCACTGACCTACACACTTGATTATTTTAGAAAGACAACAATACAAATGCTTTTGAATTTGTAGTCTGTCCTTGAAAGAGTGGAAATAAAACACTGGTATACAGAGGAATTCAGTTTTAGAGAGGGCTTGAATATTCAAGTATTGTCTAAAATACCCTCTCATCAACAGTGTAAGAGTGATATATTCAATATATGTGAAAGATACTCTGTCTGAAGTAAATCGTTACCTAGCATGCTTATAAACCTATCCCCAGTAAAAGCTAATCACAGTTAACAGTGAATATTGTGGTGAAAACAAACTAGAAATAAACTGCCAGGCAGTAAACTGCTCACATAGCAGAACCTCCTTGAAAAGCCAATGCAAACATCCCTGGACTCCTAATTTATCTGACTTCTCCTATTTTATTCACTTTCATGCTTCTTATAAACATCTGTCACATATCTGCTCAGCTGCATTAAGCTACTGAAGAAGGAAGACTTTGTAACAGAGAATTTACAATGTTGAACTGGCCAGTGATCACAGGACTATGTAATTAGCCAAAACAAGTAATTCTCTTCTATGGCATTACATAGAACATAATTCCCCAATGGTATCAAAAAAAAAAAAAAAAAAAAAAAAGAATACTTACAAATGAAAACAAGGCCCCAATGTCTCTGTATTCTGTTGGTTTTCCTTTTCTCTGTGCCCTCTTGCTCAGAACAAGCATCAGTAATGAAATCTTGTCAGAAAGATTGCCCATACTGCCACAGCTTGGACCGGGATGTGAAATGGAAACTCATATTATCTCAGGTATTGTCTCTTGTCAGTGTCACTCTCACATGAATTACTCTGTCATTAGAATCTTTTGGTAGGGCTGCTAGTTGGCGTTGTACCATTAATTTGCCATTATCCTTAGTGACTCCTGTGGCATTAAGACCTCTAAAGTTCTGCACTGGCCCCATTTCTCAATCTCCATACCACAGAGAACCAACCAAGATAGCCTAGCTGCTCCTCATCTCTGAGGGTCTTTGCTTACAGCAAGTGCTAGTGACTTAGGCAGTAAACTATAATTTGGAAGAGGGACATTCATTTAAAAATATGTGATTTCTCTTCAATTTCCTGACATGTTAGGTTGCAGTGAGATGTTTAACAGTCCTTGGCAGACAGGCTTGAATGCTCATATCTGCCTCTGTAAGAACAGACTTTAACAAATCCATAGGATTTGTCATCTACCATCTTTGTATCTGACACAGCATCTTCATATTCCACCTGGATCAGCAGACAGGACAAATGAACCTTCCTGCCTGATACCTCGTGCTTCTGTTCCAGTTGTCAGCCTAGTCCCTTTTTTAATTCAGGCTATATCTCTTTCTGATAACAAAAGCACTAAGGACCAAAGCCAATTAAGCCATAGAAGTGACTCAGGAACCAAAAAATATTAGTTAAAGTAGCACTATAGAGTGGCACATAGTGCTTGTATTGACACCAGTGTCATTTAGTGTTTCCCAGAAATGGTTTCTGAGGTTGAAACCAGGGCGAGTTGTCTTACTGGGGTTGGTGTCACAGGTATTAAATGAAGATGGTAACTTTGAAGGTTGTATCTTTTCTCCATCTCAAAGTAGAGAGCAGAGCCTTGCTCAGCCCAAAGGGAGAGGAAAGCAAGGGTCTCTCCTATTTTATTTCCTTAAAGATTAATTTCTCATGGAGATTCAGGCAAGGTGCTGAAGCTTCAGCTGCAGCTTTTAAGTAAAAATTTATGTTATGAGGCTTTCATTTATTTGAGAGATGTTGGTTTGTGCTTGCAAACTCTTAAACAGAATATTTTTCAAGAGCCTTTTTTCATGGAAGATAATGGTGGTTTAACCTCACCCTTGCAGATGATCATGGTGCAAAAAAAAAAGTCCACTGACGTTACATATCAAAATACACCATATCCCATGATGGTGTTGGATTCCAAATACAGAATCAGTGGAAAATTATGTTTGACAGGGGTGGTGACCACTGCCACCTTTTCTACCTCAGAAGTCTCTCTGGTTGGCCAAAACTGTAACTGCATAATGCTGGCATGTTAATCAGTTCCATTGAGCAAGGTATCTTTTGGACCAATGCTATTATTGAATTTATTGTGTTAGTCTGCTAAGATCAGGAATTCTCTCACCCAAGACAAAGAATTTGAAGTGACCGGAGCAGGGGGGGTAGAAGGTATTCAGACACATATTAAAATGCCAAAAAATATTTCCTAGCTTTCCTTTCCAAAATATTTTATAAATCCCAAATAACAAACTGCAACAACATGTAGTTTCATAAAGAATAATAATTCTTCATCTTACACAAGGGAAGGGAATTAATTCTGGCCACCAAAAAAGGCAATGTCAGAATTAAAGCCTACAACTAGTAGTACTAGCTTCTAAACCAGAAAGCAGCCAATTAGATTTTGCCTAATAGCCAGTCTAAATCAGCCATTAATGACTTCTCCAACTCCCATTTGTTTACCACAGCAGGATACAAATCAGAATGCGAGAGGCAAGAAAATTCTTGTGCTGGGACTCACAAAATCTGAAAAATAAGTTATTTTCAAAAACTGTTTTTCTTCTTGGATGTGATGGAGACAGCTGCCCTTGGAAAAACACAGACAGACAGATGGATAGGGAGTACTTTTGCTATGAACTGAACCATTGTGAAAGAAGAGAAATGGAACAGGACAAGTAATGAAATAAATTTCCCCAAGATTATCCTCTTGAGGGACAGGGAGGGAAATACTGAAGGGATTTCTACATCTACCTGCTTAGTTGCTCTTAGAGGAGGCTCCTAGCCATCTTGACCTCCTCTAAAGCATCTGTCTGAGTATCCTTGGGGACATGAAGAAACGGTGCCATGGGCCAGAGCCAGAACACCGTTCCAGCCTTCCCTGTACTGCCATTACCTGCAGAAGTTGTAAAGGGCTGTGACCCCATGGAAGCCAGGAGGCTGAGAGTGGACGCATCGACTTCCCGAAGAAACAAAAGAGTATCCAGTCACAGATCTCTTCACAACAGAGAGGCTATGAAGGCCTCCTGCTGATTTAAAGGCTAATTAGACTGGAAACTGTTGGCCGGTCTTTACAGGAACTGTGCTGCAGGGACTGTTCAGTCATTTCAGTCCTCCTAATACTGAGACTTGACATATAGTACCCGCAGAAATCTTAATGGCATTGCTCTGGATCCCTTTCTTTCCTCCTTATTCACATATCATCATGACTATTGCATGTAACATTTATTCTTGTTTCCAGACTTCTGCTGCACCTGAGCACAAAGGAGGCCAGATCTGCTCCTATACAGTTATTGTTTTACAACTGTGCTATCAGCAAGGTTAACTTGTTAAGGAGCACAGTTTAGCTCCCTGTGCTCTCACAGATGGGCCAGCAAACATAATGAGAGCTGATACAAAATATCTCAACCGATTGTGCCAGGCAAGAGTTGCTGCAGCAGATTTTTAGGGTGACTGTTTGTATTCATGTGAAGGCTCCCAAAGCGTTGCTGAAGTGACAGCCTGTTTCTTTAAGAACTGCTGCTACAGAAGGTTACAACGCAGTGATACAAGAAAATTGCTGCAACTCCCTACATGTTTGATTTCTTGAACTATCAGTAGAAATGCTCCATCTGCGTCTTCCCATCTGTACTGCACGTTTTGGCAAGACAACGTGCCAAAACTTCTCCTTTCCTCTATCTCCCTCCTCCCCCCTAGGTCCTTATCCTTCTTTCCCCTCTAGCTCTCCTCTTTCTTCAGAAACACTGGGGAGAAAAAAAGGTCTAATGTGGGGTTGCTATTTCTTTTGCTTTATTTCTGATTGTCCTGGAGGGAAGATGAACCTTGTCATCTTCCCACTCTGCTCCTCAAGGACCACATGGGTTACAAGATTCAAAGGGCCTGGCCTGCGATGGAAGCAGGATGACTCCCAATGAGAAAGATTATGTCATCTTTTAGCTGCAGGGATTCCTGGGAAAGAAAATCAAAGTTACTGTAGCAGGAAACATGGGCCACAAGGCCAGAGGGAGAGGAGATTGGATGGGGCTGGGCCCAGGAAGTGAGAGGAAGCCCTGTAGGGTCAGTCTTCTACTGCCAAGGGAGAGATGGGGGTCAGCACTGTTGCCCTTTGTATCTCCAGTACTGCTGGTATCCTCAAGTATCCTGGCCCTTGGTGCTCTCTCAACAGCAGCAGCAGCAGTCTGAATTTGCATGGCTGTGCTACAGGCAGAGAAAAACCATGGCCAGTTTGATGTTCCCAAAATCTGCTGCTGGAGGCGGATGCTTACTCTGTCCATGTAGCCAGCTAGCTGTCCAAACGAATGCCTCCAGTATGAATACTTAAGGATTCCCTTTGGGTTTTATTCTCATATGGTCTTCTGACTACTGCATGCTAGTGGGTACATCTGCTAATCCTAAAGTTATCGCTTATTCTATCACAAGAGCGTTTGTTTGTCTGGATTGTTTTGGCCTGACAGGGCAGAAGAGGGGATAAGACTGAGTTTTCTAAAAATCTGTGAATGTTTTTTAAAAATCCCAGAATCCTTCTGGGTTTGTATTTTTCGTTTTTACACAACTCAGGAACCTAGCAAAGAGCATAAGAAAAATAAAAAAATAAAAAAAAAATGTTACCTTTCCTGACACAAACATCTAACAAATAATGAACAATCAAAGCAAAGCGATTACAAGCAACCCAAAGGCAGAAAACAATTCAATAGAGCAGCTCAGATGAACTGTCACAAGCAAGGATAGCAATCACAGCCAAAGCACTAAACCCTTAAAAATGGCCCAGTGGCACACACCAGGTAATCCTGCAGGGAGTCTGACCTCTAAGGGTTTTTAAAGCTCCTTCCTCTCCCAGATTACATCCAATAAATCTTTTGAGAACATACTTGTATGTGAATATGAGTAGCTGTAATGAAAAAAATCATATGCTTGCTGTTACGCATGTGCTCAAGTACTGGATCCACTATGTTAAATGTGAGCAAGATTTAGCATTTTACAGAAGGTAGCTGCAAAGTGTAGAATGAGCAGGAGGTACAAATCCTTTACCCTGGGATTCCTGGAGCGTGCCTGGTACTTAATTGATGGTTATAGTTTCTCAATCCTATTCTCCCTCTCTCCCTCCCTGTTCCTCTGCCAGCACGAAAAACACACACAGAGAATCTCACTGTGTCCCAGTCTGACCCCACGACTAGAGGCAATATGGGACAGCGTTTAGCTACAAAAAAAAAAAAACAACACAAAAAAACACAACAAAACAAAACAAAACAAAAAACCCCAAAACCCCCCAAAAAACCCAAAACAAAACAAACCAAACAAAAAAAAAAAAACCCAAACAAAAACAAAAAACAAACAAAACACAAAGACATGTGAAAGCAATTTCAGTGGGCTTGCCCATGTCCCTACAGGCAGCCTAGCTGCAGAGCACCTGGATCCCAGTTCAGGAGTGAGAGCAGCCACCATGTCATGGTGGATATTGCTCTCATGAGAAGGTGCTTAGGTTGTTTCGCCTCTGGCTGGTTGCCTCTGGGGCTATGACTGAGCAGCAGTATGTGTACCATAAGGTGTCGTTTTCATGCATGAGTAAGTAACAAGTCACTAGTCAGGCTTGCTACACAAGGGCGTAACAGCCTGCTACTTCTATAAGCAAGTTCTCCTCTTCCAGTTGCTCCCTGGCATGTTCACACCCTGGTTAAGACACTGGTGTCCAACAGCATTGCCTGGCCTAGCTTAAGTTCTCTGAACCCAGCAGTTTTTGAGACTGGCACATGAGGCTGCTAATCATCCTAAATCAGGAAAAAAATTATAAATGACGGTGTTTGCTTAAGGCTTGGCTGTGCGTGTCCTTACTGTACAAAGTGTTTTGGACATGATTCTCTTACAGATGCCTGGCACATGTTCCTACAACGTTTCACAGCTGTGGTTTCACCACAAGAACTCCCAATTGTATGAAGCGCACACTGGGTTTTTAAGGCAGTGCCCTTTGCTTCTAATAGTTATTGATTCCCTGAATGCATGGGAATATGGATTCAATTAGCTGGTTGTAGCACTGTAGTTCAGGGCTTTTCAGCATTTCCAGTACATAAGCTTCTGTTTTCAAGGTTTATATAGCATAAACATAAAAGTTCATTCTGCATTAAAGCTCACATTCAAGGTTGTTTTACAGATGATTAGTTCCTAACATGCACTAATTACTTTTATTATTTTAGAAGCACTGCTTGCAGTAAACATGAAGTGAGTTTCCAATAAAGTTTCTTAAAGATGTGCATTTCCACTCAAGGCAGTGCTAAGCAGCCATACTCGTAACAAATCGTTTTTCTGATTGGATGAAAAATTGCTCATGGACACTTCTGCAAGCACTGCGGTCTGCTGCTCCAGAGTACAAAAATTCCCCGTTGCACAGAATGGAAATAATCTAATACCCACTGAAATCAATGCTGCTTTAATGTAGGTCACCCCAGCGTTTTTGATCAAGCTACTTGACATTGCATCTTTTCTCCAGAAATATTCACTTTTGCAGGTTTCTTCCTTCGTTCTCCAACAGCAGTTAGGAACCAGCGCTCTTGCAAAATCTTCAGCAGTGCTTATGCACAGTGCTATCTGAGCTTTAAAAAAGGAGGCATCTCCCCATCCGAGGAAAGGACTCCAGCATGCACACCTTCAGGCTTTGACTGCACTACAGCCTTCAAGGATCTCACTGCTGGCTCTGCAGTTTCTGACACATGCCTCTCCCACTCCCCAAATGTGTATTTCTGCTTCCTTTGCACCCACTCCAGCATCACTTTGAAGCCAGGTCTAGAGAAGGGTCAGGCCCGTGGCCGCTGACAACTGCACTGGTTAATGCAGTAGTCTCCTCCAGGGCCATAATACACCATCTAAAAAGCCAGTTTATCCAGCAGGCTCTCACATTTAAGTCAGCTTGGAACGCAGCAACATCTTTCCAACAAAACAAGGACTTCTAGATGGAAGAGTTTCCTGAACTAGAGCTCAGCAACAACTGTGAGATGGTGATGCTCAGCGTGACAATATCTTGCTTGGAACTCATTGGAGGCTGTGATCCAAAAACCTTTTGGCTCTCAGTGAAGCAAGACGCTGCCAACCAGCTGACTGATGATGTAACAGCGCTGTGAGAGCCAGACAGCCCTGGTTTTCTTGCTCCAGCTGAGCCAGGAACTCAGCAGAACTGCTGCTTCTCATCATGGGAGAATAATGCTTTTGTAAGAGATTCTGCTAACTTCCCCTGCTGTTGTGGTCCCAGATCGGAGCAGTCAGCACCCCACACGACTTGCTCTGGTGGGCTTTTGTCCCCATGAAAATCAGCTGCCCTTGGCTCCCAGCTCCTGTGGAGCCTTGCCATTACCATACCAGGACAATACTTGCACCCATTTTCCTCTCCTTCAGGGGCATTCCCTTGCTCTGTTCCTCCTCTTCTTCTCTGATAAGCAGCTGACACACACCCCGTATTTCAGTGCTTGGTGTTCTTAGTGTACACCATTGAGCTGCCTAGCATGGAAGGTGCAAGTTAAGCATTCAGAACAGTTCAGCCTGAGACCGCTTCCTGTCGCACAGTCTACTCTGCCTGTGTTCATGTTTTCACCACATTCTGACAGCAAGCCAGGCTGAGGTGTGAGTATGAGGTGTGGACACCATTCCTTTTTCCATGCTATGCCCTGTTTGGCTTCCACTGGAGGGAAACCCGCTGAATGGGCAGGGTGAGTTGGAGCTGGTCCTCTGAGCTGGCCAGCTTGGGGCCAGGATAGGATCACCCAGCTTGTCATGTGTCCTTCAGGATAGATGCAGCCTGAATACCTGGATTTAAGATTTTCATTGTTTTTAAACTTTTCCATTTCTATGATGTAATATTACTTTTCTAGATGCAGTATGTCTTTTACTGTATAATTCAAATATACCAACTTCTAAAACACCTAAAGTAGCACAAATATTTATAATATACTTGGAATAAGGATGGCATATTAAAACATATTTACATCTCAAAAATTTTAACCTGGAGCAGGCTTGATATTATCTAAATAATTTGTTTAAGAGAACATAAAGTAATTTCCTCCTTTTCCAGGGGAGATGGAATATTTACAAAAATCTTATCTTCACAAACAGAATTTGTATTTTAAGCTTGCAAATTAAAATTTGCAAATTAATGAGAGTAAAGATAAAAAGGAATTAGGAACACGTGATCAGCAAAGGAAGAAGAAAAACCCTGCTTAAATGTATCACTATTACTATATTAATATATGGCAATCTTATGACAGATAAATGTATAAGGTCTTATTTGCCAATGCAGAACACTCTTTCTGGAACATTGATTTAAATATAGTCTTGCCTTCCTCTCTTCAGTGGGTCATAATGTAGTAGTAGTATGTCCTCTGATGTCCTCTACTTTCACAGTTGATACAGGGACCCAGCTAGAAAGATTAGAGAAAATGGGTGGGAAGTATAGCAGCACACTACAGCTATTGCCTTGATATATGAAGTGGTATAGGACCAGCGCATTTCTGGAACTGGTAAGAAATGTTATTGATGTCATGCTGGGAATATGCATCCCTGTAGTCACTCAGCTATGTCTTAAGGTGACATGCATTGCAGCAGTACAAATTGTACAGGTATCATTAAGGCTAAGATGCCATTTCTATGCCATGAATGGTAGCCTCTCCATTCCTTTTCTTGTATGTGTATCTGTATAGATACTAGCATAATGGCAACTATTGTTCAGATTGTCACAATATGAGCAACAGTAATGGCTATAAAGGAGCCATAATGCTGTGTCAATTAAGCAATATGAATTTTAAAAGTGCTTCAGTCTGAAGCTACATAATAGCTAGCAATCATTCAGAAGGGTTTTAATAGCATATTACTTATATCAATCCATGTCAGCTGTCCTCAGCCCACTGTGGGGTAAAGGTCTTTTTTGCAGTCTTCCTGGCTGGACGTGCATTGTATTTGGTTATTGCAGATAGTCAAGAACAGGGTGACTTTCTTCTCCAGGACTTCCTCAAGTGCTCTTTCCCAGCTGAAATGTAGGCTCATCCCCTCTTAGCAATACTGTGACCTTCACTGGTATTTATTACTTTCAGCATACTTTTAAAAGGTGGACAGTTAAATATAAAGGGGTTTTTAATGCTGCCAAAGCTGCAATGTATTTCCTGTGAAGATAGGTATCTTATTAGAAGGTGCATGCTTGTAAGTAATCTGCCACTGGGTCATCCCTTTGGCTAGGGTCTGGCAGCAGGAAAGCACTGGTGTGCTGAGATCTTCAGGAGGCTTTCCTGGCCTCACCCTGGGGGTCATCCCTGTTGCTGCCAGTGGGACCCTCATGCTGGCCTCGGGCTTTGTGCAGGTTGGGTAAAACAGGCTGTAACAGACCCAGCGTTTCCACACAGACAAGGAGGGGAGCCACGTTGAAAGGCAGCTGGGCACCCACCGTCGCTCCTCAGTCCTGGCACCCTCTGGGGCACGAGGACATGCTCTCCAGGGCAGCAGCTTCTCTGGTTGCTTGAGAAAGGATTTTTTGGTTGTTTTTTCTCCTACATTTTATTGAGATGATAATGGGGAGGCGTCGAACTTTTCTCACTGCTGCTTTCTGGATCTTCTGTCTAGTCAGCTTGTCACTCCAGGGCGTTACGTTACACAGAAGGTGAGAAGAGGCAGCAGTAGCTGTCACTTGCAGTTGATAGTGTTTTATGGGGTCAGTGGATTCTAGCTCCATCAAAAGAACCTAGAGTGACTGAATTTGGGCTTCTTCTCTGGCTCACTCTCCTCAAGCAGGGTAAATGCAGCAGCTCTGTTAGCGCTTTTGCCATGCCAGGCTTGCTGCTCTTTTCCTGCCTCCCAAAAAGCACCTCTCTGTGTGACTGAAAATAGTGACCAGCTCATAGCAGGGAGAGAGAACTGTGTTTTGTAGCATAAGGAGATAAGCCAAGCTTAATTTTTCTCTCATGAATTACTTTTCTGTGGTATTCCTTCTCTCCACGTTGGGCTGTATATGCTACACAGTTAACTTTGAAGAAACTTCAGGTGAAGTTTGGCATTGACATCTCTCAGGCTCAGCCCAAGCTGACCCACAAAACACTGGAAAGGGTCTGATGGTGAAGGGTGTTTCCAATTACTGTTCACAGAGCCCATAGAAAGCCACCATTGTTGTTTTCAGTCAAGTACTTGTGTTTCAATTCATTGTAGCATTGCATCTAGCCATGATGCTGCCCCCAAAACACTGGGGGCTGGAAAGTACGTGGGCATCTGAAAGTACAGCCTGTGAGTTGCTCAATAGCTGCAGCATTTTCTACAATTGCTTCAGCATGAAGAGTAACTGCTAGAGCCATAAAAATGCTTCTTTAGTTGCGTCAAAAATGGATAGTGCAGATTTGGGAATTTCTGGATTTGAAAGTTCACTGTGGATACAGATTTTATTCTCACTGTGCCAGGAGACAAGCCCCCAGCCTTGCATTTCCAGCACTGGGACTTCTACAACATTCCTGGTTTAGGGAATTACACATAATAAGGGTGAGTGCCAGATGAAGGAGAGTCTACTGACTATTTCCATTCCTTCCATCTAACTCAACAGGAACATTTTCTTAACCTTCACTCATCCTACCATTTCTTTATTTTTGTTTGGTTTGTTTCCATGTTATGTTTTTCTCCCTCTTCAGCTGTTCACTACCTTCCATGCGCCCTTTCAAAGATCTCCCAGCATTCTTTAAATTTGCTGTTGTGAAGTTTCATCTGACAAATCCCACCCTCCATTTTGTTTCCCCAGAGACACATTTATATGTTAAATGGGTCCTGTTCTACAAAAAACGAGAGTTCAGACACAGAGAGATATGGAAGACATCTAGCACATGGCTCAGCTCCACACTCTCTCCCACAGTGCAAATGCAGAGAGTGAAGTAGTCATCGCAGGAGTGTGTCATGGTGAAGGAAAGATACCACTGTGTGGGCATCTCCTCACCTTCCTCTCATCCAAGTCACTAGCTGTACGTGAGCCTCCTGCTAACATCCTAACCAAGGACTGACACTGAAAGAACCAGGATTTTCCTTTACATGGCCCAGTTAGATGCCACCTAGATACAGTAGCATGGCAACAGACTTCCTGGTAGCTGTACTAGAAATGAAGCACTAACAATTTCTCTATGTATGTTGCTGTCTCCAAGGTAAAGTTCAATATAAGTCAGTCCCCTAACATAAGTTTGACATCAGCCTATGTCTTTGCCACATTAATTCAATTTATTACCCATTTTGATCCACACTTTGCATTCTATTTAAGATGCCAGGGGACTTGTTCATCCCTAATGACTGAGGAAGCATTTGTGTTTTATAAGCTATTTGGGACACACCATAAGGAACTAAAAGTGTCTGGTTTATTTTCATTGTTAAATTTACCATGTACACAATTCAGATGCCATTGAAATTGATAGCTAAGTTGTCAGGTACCACTGTAACTGAAATGCTTTATGAAATTTAAGGATCACCACCAAAGATGTTCTCTTCCACAAAAAGAGGCCTACCAGTCTCTTCATAAGTAAAGCATGGAAAATGTTATCAGGGGTGGGGAGGAAATTACAAAATGTTAGTTTGTTGTTCTGTCTTTTATCGCTAGCTAAACTTTGATCTCTAAAAAGTGTTTCTACTGTCATCTGTAAGAGTTTCCTTAGCCTCTACTTGGTGTCATATTAAAATTTTACTGGTTTACTTTGATCTTTTTCCTTCAATGTGAATTACTCTAGCTGAAGAGTTTGTATTTGCCTAAGCATAACCCCTCTCCTTTCTCTGTATATTCAGACATCTGGGAATTTCCCTGTGCTAATATTTTTTGCCTACCTATCCCTGTTTATCGCTCCTTCCCTTTTCCTATGCTCTTCTTTCCAGCTGGTATTTTGCTGTCTCAAGTATTCAGTTTGCTGCAAGTGATGGGTCTCTGGAGAATTCCCCAGCTTCTCACTCCAGGTATCCCACTGATTACAAAGCTGTGTAGGACTATTTCCCCACCAAGGTAGATACCAGTAACCAATTAGTGCTGCTGAAGTCCATACTAATTTTTAAAATAATTTATTGGTTTGTGAATGAAAGAGTGCTGTGGGTTTTGGAGTGTGAGATATGGGATCAGTAGTGTCCGTTAAGGTGCAATGATAAAGCGAGTTTAGTAACAAACCAAGAAGTATTTCAGGCTGTTGGCTTCTTACATACTTCTGCTTTTGTGTCTGCATTGTTGCAATGTTTGTGATTATGTAGGTGTCTGGCCCATGCACTTTGCCCAGCCCAACCCCAGGAAAAATGGACAGGCCATGGCAGGAGAGGCATCAGAGGCACTTTGTCTCAGAAGTGCAGCACGTCACATATATGCAAGGCTGTGGAAGCAGCAGCATCCTTCTTAGCATACTCCCTCAGCCACCCAGCACATAGATGATTAGAGACAGATGCGCTCCCTACATCTCCCACCCACTCACTGCTCATTTGCTCCTGAAGGGAGCAAAGAAAACATGTTTTCCTTGTCCCCATAAAAATAGACCCCGTTGCTGTCAAACCCCCAACCTATGAGCACCATGCACATATGCTTGTGTACACACACACTCATTCTCCACCTGCTTTTTTCTACACAAGATCCATGTTACCAAAAAGCATTTTAAGAAATCTTTAGAGATGAAACAAGGATTGGCTAGAATGAAGTAAATTTGAATTGTGAATTTACTTGTTCATAATTCCACAGTTGTGAAATCATAATGCATATTATGGTCCATGCCTCTTTTTACAATAGGAGTGTGCTGCCTGTCCTCAGACAGGAAGTTTTTTTCAGAGGCCAGAGCAGAACTTGGAGCATCCTCACCACGGTAGTTTCCCCTGTCATGTCTGCCAGATGATACTAGATGCTTAGCTAGAATTGTCTATTAGAGTTGGAGAGTTTTTTAGACAGACAGTTGTTCATTTTACATCCTAGTAATGTGCTCCTCTTGATTTGACATAGATCAGTGCTCTGTGAGTGTAGGGTAATATGTTGGTGAAAAAGAAACTGCAGACTTTGCTTTCTGAGCAAACCTCAGTGTCTTGGGACAAATCTATTAATTGGTATCCTGCACCCAAATTATTTTCCTTCAGCTCCAATTTTTGTCCAGTATCACCAAACCCTTGGTAACATACTGAGCATGAAAGAAGAGTAGAAAGAAGAAAGAAAGAAATAGAAGAAAGAAGAAGTAGAAACAAGAAAGTAGAAAGAACTGTAGAAAGAAGACTAAATCTTCCTTCCTTCCTTCCTTCCTTCCTTCCTTCCTTCCTTCCTTCCTTCCTTCCCTCCTTCCTTCCTTCCTTCCTTCCTTCCTTCCTTCCCTCCCTCCTTCCTTCCTTCCTTCCTTCCTTCCTTCCTTCCTTCCTTCCTTCCTTCCTTCCTTCCTTCCTTCCTTCCTTCCTTCCTTCCCTCCTTCCTCCCTCCTTCCTTCCCTCTCTCCTTCCCTCCTTCCCTCCTTCCTTCCCTCCCTCCCTCCTTCCCTCCCTCCTTCACTCCTTCCGTCCTTCCCTCCCTCATTCCTTCCATCCCTCATTCCTTCCCTCCCTCCTTCCCTCCCTCTTTCCCTCCCTCCTTCCCTCCATCTTTCCCTCCCTCATTCCTTCCCTCCCTCCTTCCCTCCCTCTTTCCCTCCTTCCCTCCCTCTTTCCCTCCTTCCCTCCTGTCCTCCTTCCCTCCTTCCCTTCCTTCTTCTTTCTACAGAAAGAACTGCAGAAGAGTTACTCAGTTAACCTGACAGATTTTTTAAGACACATATCCAAGGTGTCCGGCCAGCTAAGAAGTGGGTATCTCCTTTTAACTGTGCCCCACCTAGCCTCCTGCTACAGAAGAGCCCTTAAAGGTGCAAAGGGAATTTTGTATTATTCATTTAATGTGCCAGCTTACTGCCTCTACTAGCTTTGATCTAGGCAGCTGTGCATGATACATACTAATCAGGGCTACCTGATGCTCATTCTGAAAGGTAAAATGCTAGGCCCTGCAACACTGTGGGTGAGCTTCACATACCATGACAGTTTTCGTGTGTTGATGGTTTAGCTGTACAGATCTTCACACTGTGACCTGCTTTGCTCATCTTCCACTCCTTTTCCAGACCAGGACATCTCTAACTATATGTTAGAGATGATTCCAGACTGTGAGAGAAGGGTTTTCTTTCCCAAAATGATGTCTGGGATAGACGTGTCTCAGACAGATGCTGTGTATGACAGCACAACAGCTCTCACCCACAGGGTTATTCTGAGCTCAGCAAATCAATGCTATCTCTGCTGAGAAGCAGGAAGACAGTCTCCACTGATAGAGGAGGGGTGAAGCACTCACTGACTTGTCAGATCACATCATCTCATGAATGTATCATACAAGGCAACCCCTCTGAAAAAGCAGTTTAACTCTGCTTCACCATCATACTGATGATGAGATGGTAACTTAGCATATCAGTACCTGCGTTCTTTCCCTATCTAAGCTATGGTCCCTTTAGGCCAGATGTATCTAGCTGTTGGCTGGTATCATTTCATGATTTACCACATACTTGACAGCCATTTAACTTTGTTACTTTGTGCTGTGTCTTTTCTCTTGATACACTTTACAATGAAACTGCAGCTCCATTGTTTTTTCCCCCTAGCAGGCAGACACCACAAACCAGGACAAAAACTGCTGCAGGACAAGTACAGGGAGAAATGATAATTCTTTTTGCCTTAACTCCCTGCATGCATGTTCGAAACCACAAGTAGAAAATGTAAACCCTCTCTGCCTCAAATTTGCTTTCTCATTTCCATATATCTTCTCTTGGCTGTGACAAGCACCCCTGTCATCCAGTTTTACTTCTGGAGATTATGAAAACTCTGAAGATTAGTATGTTTTCACAGCTATATAGGTATTGACAGTTGTTTTCTCCCATTGACTGCAAAGGATGGGTACACCCAAAATCTGATATTTACGCTAAAGTTTCTCATTCACTTTCATAACGCTGGCCAGGTATATCCACTGAGGATGTCCAGAAGCTTGCTGCTGCTCAAGTTTTCTGAGTTGCTCCCAGGGCATGGAAAGCACCTTCCCTGGTACTTATATGATGTCATTGATATCTAGAAGTGAAATACAAATATAACCCAAAACTAAAACCATGGGGTCACAGCCTCCTTCAGGCATCCTCCTGCTCCAGTGTGGGGTCCTCCACAGGCTGCAGATGGGTATCTGCTTCACTGTGGTCATCCATGGGCTGCAGGGGGACAGCCTGTCTCGCCATTGTCTGCATCACAGGCTGCAGGAGCATCTCTGCCTGGAGCATCTTCTCCCTTCCTTCACTGACCTTGGTATCTGCAGAGCTGTGGCTCTCATATATTCTCAGTCTTGTCTCCAGATGCAATTGTTCAGCAGCTTTTTCCTCTTCTTAAACATGTTATCCCAGGGGCACTACCACCATTACTGATGGTCTTGGCCTTGGTCAGTGGCAGGTCCCTCTTGGAGCCATCTGGCATGGCTCTGTCAGACATGGGGGAAGCTTTTGGCAGCTTTTCACAGAAACCACCCCTGTTGCCCCCCTGCTACCAAAACCTCGCCACACAAACCCAATACAATTAGCTACTTATGTAGATGTCGTAACGAGTGGAGGTATAAGGAGCACTAAACACCCCAATCTCATCAACACTCACGGACAAAGGAAAGGGTTTTTGCTGTAGAATCTTAGAGGTGAATTTCTTCCCAGAGAAAGTGAGGGTAAGATGGTGTTTGGGCTGTAGCCCTGTGAAATCATAGATCAGAAGATAGGGGCATTTCCAGGGAGTAATTTATTTCATCTACAACCTGAATAACCTTTTGGGCATACTTTTTCTTTCTGCCAGTTTTAAATGAATTATAAGCCTTAGGTACATCCCTAAAGGTACACGGGGTAAATCCAGATTTTGGGGTTTGGTCCATAAGGAGCTTCATGTGAGCAGATGTGGTGTAAAGGGTAGGATGGGACTGACCAGGTGACTCCATTAAACGAGTTTTAAAATAACTCTGCTGGGACTTCTGATAGCTTCACCAACACCAGCCAAGTCTTATTTGACTTCTAATACTGAAAGTAGCATTGGTCTTGTAAAAAAGTTCTATCTTTACTGCTCTGTAGCTCACACTGTTGTTCCTGGGAAGCAGTGCTGACCATAGATCAGATAGTTCCCACACTGCTTCAGAAGAGAGAACCACACTCATGGGCAAGTTCTGCCTCTCTCTCATTGTTTTCGAGCATACTCTGAATGATATGCAGCACTACAGAAGGTTTTACCAAATCACTTGCCTCCGTTAGGAGGAAACCCCTCGAGATAACATTGAGTTTCAGGTATCTTAGGCTCTGTCTTATCCATCCATATAATGCATGAGAAAAGACGTAGGCAACAGAAATTCTTTGAGAATTCATTGAAGCACAAACACTGAGCTATCCTCTGTGGGTGTTTTATTCCTTGCTTCATGTAAGCAAGGTGTACAGAAGGTGTATGTGGAGACTACAGTGGTTTTAAACGATCCCAAGTTTTGGCTCCCAGTTTCTATCATAATTTTTATATTATTTCTTATTAGAGTACCCTCCCAGCAGACTTTTTGTCACATTTTTCACCTAACTTTGCCAAGAGCCAGGGGCAGCTGGCTTTGGCACACACACTTACAGTGTTGGATTTATCAGAAAATGCTGCCTGGCTAATGGGCTGCCACTCTCACTGTTGGGCAGACCTTACTGCCAAATAATCACTGAAATCTCCTAGTCTCTTTCCCTGGCAGTGTTTCCAGACTTTCAGAAATCAGACCTGGATCCAAACCAGGTATCACAGAACTAAGAATGGAGGACAGATGCCAGAAAGAATTTGCATTTTGCCCAGTGTTTGTCAATTTTAATTTTGTCTAAATGAAGGAATTCACTTTTCATTGTTCTGTTTTGTCTTTTTCATCCTTCTCTGAGCAGCAGAAGATTGCTTTGTGGAAGGTGGTGTCACATTTTGCTCCCCTAGATGGGCTTTTGTAATTAGAAAAATATTTAGGAACTCTTCCTCCATGTACTTCATTTACTGTTACAAATTTTAACAGAACAGAAAAGCAAGTTGCTTTGCAAAGGCTCTAACCTACAAACAAAGCGACAGATCCTCAGCTGTTACAGACCAAGAGGTACCACAAAATCAGATCTGTGGAGAGCCTGACTCAAAAATTTCAGTGCAAATCACTACAGTCACAAGTTAATGCCAACCTTAGCAGTGTGTCTTAGGCACTAATCCCACATCAGAGAGGTACTGACAATCTGGCTATCCTGATAATACTGTGTAGGCAGTCCAGAGTGTAACTTTATTGTTTCACATATAAACAAGGTTTTAAACAATTTAATTCTTCACCAATCTGTTTGAATTCACTGTAAAGAATGGCCAGACCAGCTTGACTGCGATCCTCCCAGCTCTTAGAGGTCAAGCAGATGAGGTGCAAGGGAACAGAAGGATGCAGGAGCAAAGGAAGAGGCCCAGACATAGTGTTAATCAGTTTACTATGTGGCCTGACTGCTTCAGACTATAACTCGGTAACTCAACTCTGCTTTTTGAGGAAAGGCTATATTAATAAAAAACATGAAATGTCTCTAAGGACGACCCAGTTTTAAAAGCATGCTACATGGACTTGACTTACCACTAAGGGCTTAATACTGATGGAAGTTTCAGAACTATGCAGAAAGCAAGATTTTCCATCTCTGCTGTGCCATGAATCTTGCCTTCCTAGAGAATGTGTGTCATCTTTTCCCACAAAGACGTCTGCAATTGATTTACAAGTGATCACTTAGCAGAATGGAGCCCTGATCTTGAAAATGCATTACTATACAAATAAAGGACAATAAATGGCAGGCTTCTTAACTCTTCTAAAAGCATGCAGAGATAATTTAGTCTTCTAAAAATTTGGACCAGATTGTTGACTGGCACACTCCATGCTGTCTCTATCCAGCCCTTTAAGTGTGTATTTAAAAAGGAAAGAAAGATAATCCATTGATTAATCCCAAGGAATGGGCTCAAGGGGAATCTCAGGCCAGTGGCAGAGTTGGAGATTGGCTTACTCAGTAACTGTTAGTTAATATGGCTTAACTTGTCAGTGCCTTCATTCTCTACCAGTGAAGGGCAAACAAGAATTTGCATCCCTTTGGTGCTGTCTGTCTTAAAGCTTTCACATTTTTGAAAAGCTTTGGGACTGATACATGGAAACTGTATATTGCACAGCCTTGTACAGACCTTATTGTGGTTTACTTAAAGTTTAAATAGTCCCTTTGGAGAACACATCTAAAGAGATGTTACCTGTCAATGATACAGAAAAGAGTGGTTATTCCAGGGACATAAGAGGGAATACATAGCAAACACTCATCAAACTAAAATATTACAGCTATACAGAATCAAAATAATGACTTTCTGTGGATAGATCCTTGGCAGTTTTATGCTCTTTTTAAAATGGAAAACTTTCATTTTCCACTAATTAATTTTACTTTTTTCCCACTGTTCCTATACAAAGACAACAAGCTTTACATTTTCGAAAGTCTTCAGGGAAGATTGCTCTGGGCAACTCCCAGTAACATCAAGGAGAATTGCAAAACTAAAACCTGAACACTAGAAAGTCCTGAAAATCCAGCTTAGTTATATGCCATAAAAAATAATGTCATTAATGAAAATCTTGTTAAATGCAGTAGCATGAACATAGAACTGAAAAATAGAGAAACTGAGGGCAGACACTGTCTATCATTTTGTAGGCAGACTGCTTTCATAGCTACACTTGCTTGTGCATGCTGGATGATACCTCATGCTTTCAAGGAGGCCTTAAAAAAAAAAAAGCTCTTGGAGAGATGCCTACCAACTCTGTTGCCATGGCAGCTGCAAGCATCAGTTCATAACCCAGAATTTCTAGGCTATAATGTTCATGCAACCCTATTTAAAAATCCCACAAACGAGTCCACATTAGCGGTAGATGAAGTCATCTGGTAGCCCAGTCTCAAAACTTGGAACTCAGTTGAACAAGATCTAGATCCAAGCAAGGTCTGTTTCTGGTATGCTGTATTCCTACATGTTAATAATACAACTGTCAAAGATGCATAATACATTTAGAACAAAAATTTTACCTGCAGCTTTGTAGGCTGCCTGTGTATTCACCTGCTGCAGTCTGTGCTTGCAAGTTAGGAAACTGAAGGATGGAGAAATCAGAAAACTGGGCACAGAGAACTCAAGATCACATGTTAGGAATCAAGAATACTGTTCTTTTGGCATCCCTCAGCTGTGTGAATGTTTTTTTCATTACTTGAGTGTCAGCTCTTCTAAAAAAGCGTTACTGACATATTCTTGCTCCCTTTCACTTCAAATTTGGGACATACCCATCCTTTTTAAGGCCTCTCTGGAAACAGAGGAGACAAGGACAAAACACAGAGGAGTAAAAGTTAGAATTTTTCCTATTGCTTAGCTTCAGATTTATCACTGTGAGGGAATTTCCTACCAGTCATTGGCATCTAATGTTATCTTGCCCTGTGTCATTGAAAGAAAAGGTACATGTGGCTATCTGTGTACTAATGCTTACCTCCTACCAAAACCCTGCAGAGCACCTGATACCATCTCCAGGAGCAACTGTGGTTCTGGAGGAAAGGTGCTGCAATCCTGCCTCAGGGCACTTTAGTCTCAAAGCACTTCAATTCCCTATTACCTTGTCTCTACACCCCCCTTGCCTGTTCAGAAAATAAGGATGGCATTTCTTTTTTCTCCCTTGATGTGTGTTCCCTGTCCTTGGCTTGTCAGCAGCTTTGATCAAGAGCTGTCTGCAATGACATGTGCGCACGGCATTTAGCATAGCCAAGTGATTTTTCAGTTGGGCGCCTCCTAGATAGGATAGTGATGCAACATTGGTAATAAATTATTGCATGAAGCTGATACCTCCTAGTTCCATGGGATTTAGACTTTCTTTCCCTTGCATACCTGAATAAAGAAGAGGATTTTTATCAGAGGGAAGTTGAGTGCTGGTTCTGCCTCTAACGTCATTAGTATAGCTTATGCTCGATTTCCTTTCCTGTTTAGGTGACTTTGCTTCCCTGTTGTTCCTTATAGAATCATAGAATCATAGAATAGTTAGGGTTGGAAAGGACCTTAAGATCATCAAGTTTCAACCCCCCACCATGGGCAGGGACACCTCACACTAAACCATGTCACCCAAGGCTCTGTTCAACGTGGCTTTGAACACCACCAGGGGTGGAGCATTCACAACTTCCCTGGGCAACCCATTCCAGTGCCTCACTACCCTTACAGTGAAGAACTTCTTCCTTATATCCAATCTAAACTTTCCCAGTTTAAGTTTTAACACATTACCCCTTGTCCTATCACTACAGTACCTAATGAAGAGTCCCTCCCCAGCATCCCTATTGGCCCCCTTTCAGATACTGGAAAGCTGCTATGAGGTCTCCGCGCAGTCTTCTCTTCTCCAGGCTGAACAGACCCAACTTTCTCAACCTACCTTCATATGGGAGGTGCTCCAGCCCCCTGATCATCCCCGTGGCCCTCCTCTCCACTTGTTCCAACAGTTCCATGTGCTTTTTCTGTTGAGGACTCCAGAACTGCACACAATACTCCAGGTGAGGTCTCACAAGAGCAGAGGAGAGGGGCAGGATCACCTCCTTCGACCTGCTGGTCACGCTCCTTTTGATGCAGCCCAGGATACAGTTGGCTTTCTGGGCTGCGAGCACACACTGAAGCCGGCTCATGTTCATTTTCTCATCAGCCAACACCCCCAAGTCCTTCTCTGCAGGGCCGCTCTGAATCTCTTCTCTGCCCAACCTGTAGCTGTGCCTGGGATTGCTCCCACCCAGGTGTAGGGCCTTGCACTTGGCATGGTTAAACTTCATAAGGTTGGCATCAGCCCACCTCACAAGCGTGTCGAGGTCCCTCTGGATGGCATTCCTTCCCTCCAGCATATCGACCGAACCACACAGCTTGGTGTCATCGGCAAACTTGCTGAGGGCGCACTCAATCCCACTGTTCATGTCACTGACAAAGATGTTGAACAAGACCGGTCCCAACACTGATCCCTGAGGGACACCACTCGTTACTGGTCTCCAGCTGGACACTGAGCCATTGACCACAACTCTTTGTGTGCGGCCATCCAGCCAGTTCTTTATCCACCGAGTGGTCCACCTATGAAATTGATGTCTCTCCAATTTAGAGACAAGAATGTCGTGTGGGACAGTGTTGAACGCTTTGCATGAGTTCAGGTAGATGACATCAACTGCTCTACACCTGTCCACCAGTTCAGTAGCCCCATCATAGAAGGCCGCCAAATTGGTCAGGCAGGATTTCTCCTTAGTGAAGCCATGCTGGCTGTCACCAAGCACCTTGTTGTTTTTCATGTGCCGTAGCATGCCTTCCAGGAGAATGTGCTGCAAGATTTTGCCAGGCACAGAGGTGAGACTGACTGGTCTGTACTTCCCAGGTCATCCATTTTCCCCTTCTTGAAAATGGGTGCTATATTACCTTTTTTTAGTAGGTCCAATGCTTTCATGCATCTTTTCAGACCCCAGGAATTAATTTATTGTTATGTTAGATACTGCTTTAAAGTAAATGAAAGCATTAATATGCCACTGTATATTAGCTTTCCTTTGTTTAAGGCATCTGGAAATAAATGTTCAGATTGTTTCAGTGAGGGAGGAGTTTCTACTGTCAAACAAGTTTCCTTAAATCTCAAATATCCTGAAATGTATACCACCGAAGCATACTGAAACATTCCTTGTTTCTAAACACATTTTTCTCCTCTTCTAATGGAGATTTCTGTAAATGGAGAGATCATCTTCACTACCAGACTAGAGAAACATGTTTATTTCATGCATTTTATTATTCAATTACTTTCATTTCAGAGTTTTGTGGTGAAATGTGGTAGGAAAATCTGTTTGTACTGAAAACAATAGAATCCAATTCATATTTTATCCAACCTAAACCAGCCAGTTTTTCTTTTCCTGTCTGCCTTCAAGCAACACTAAGCAATCGTTGATTATTTTTATTCCAGAACACTAACTGATAGTAAGGGCTGCCACTGATATATTATGCTAATTATAAAGCAACATTCATATATTTTCTAAAGCTACAGTGGTATAGTTCCACTATCACTAACATCAGATCTATGAACTTCTGGATTTTCCAGGACTACAAATTAGACCCAGATCAATCTTGGGTATCTCTGCCACATCAGCTGTATGGAAAGAGCTGATACATATATGCTTGTTCTGTGCTAGCTGTGAGAATAAAGATGATATCTGGTTTCTTATAAAGACTGTCAGTGCCATAAAACTAACTCTCTGAGAAAATCTGAGCAAGAACAGAGAGTTTTAGCTGGACCAGTGCTTTGTACTATATGGCTGCATCATTTTTTACTTTGCATCAGAAGCCCTAGAGCCAGTTATTGAATTGTCTAACCTCAGTCCAAATAACTTCTTTGCAGGCTTGATAGCATATATATCTATCTTACCGTGCATGATCTTATTAGGATAGCAAACAGGTCTGTAATAAAAGTACATAATATATGAAGAAATGCAAAGACATGCCAACACTTTTTGGAAATGGATCCAAGATTCCGTTTTGGTTAAGATGAGAGGCAGAAACTTCAGTCATTCAATATTGCCTTAAGGCAGAGTTTAAGAAAAAAAAAAAAATATGCTGTGTGATTGCTAAAATGCACAGGCGGGCAAAGATGATTTCAGTTCCTCAAATAGCTACACTGTAGAACAGGGCAGGATAAAGATAGAGTGTTCTGAGATCCACTTGTGAAAGGTATTATCAGTGGGCTGAGTATTTTAATTACTTTTATACTGTTGATTTCAGATTTGGAACCACTGAATCTGAATCACTCTTGATATGGCAGAAAGTTCATGTAAAGGGGAGGAAAATAGAACATTCTTCACATTTGCTCTCATTTTCAATCCCTTTTCTTTATCACTCTTTTCTGCTGCCATTCTTCTCCTTTCCCTTATTACTATTCAGTAAGCTAAAAAACATAATTTAAAACTTTGCAGAGAATGAGTGGAATGGGTTAAAGACAAAATTGCAGACAGGCCTGTTTTTTACTACCACTAAAGAGTACTGCACACAAGCCATTCAAACAGTTCAAAAAATCTCTTTTTGCTAATGATTATTTTCATGTTAAATTCACGGAGGTGAAGAGCACAAAATTTCAACAGGCTGCAGTGCTCTTCCAGAGAAGAACAGCTGGTACATTTTATGCAGGTTAACGACTTAGAGTGCTCTTTCCAAGGAGAGAGGAAGATATTTATGGAAGATTTTTGGAATGTTTTCATTGGATAGCTTTTCTGTTTTGACAGTAAAAGCTGGGAACACCTGGGCCTGTAGAACCCAGAGCTGATTTTGCAAATTGAATACCTTCTCCTTCCCCACCCCTCCCCCACATTAGGTAAACCAAGCAAATTTTCATTCTGTGCCAGAGAATACATTAAACACTGACACACTTACAAACACCCCCAGATGCTGCTGGCTAAAAATCACTTGTATTAGTAGGATAGAACTCCTGTGATTACTCTGTTTAATCATCCAGCTGTACCATTTTCAGCTGCCTGAATTTGCTTGCCTTTAGAGCACTCTTTTTTGCTACTAAACCTGCATTTTCCAGGAGCAGTGTAAACTTATTGTGTCGCACTTTGCCTTTGATACGTAATGACAATAATAGGTTTCCAGTATGTGAGAAGGACAAGCCTGGTGTTGAGCAAGGCCTCGGGGCTGCCCCTGAGAGTACAGAAACAGCTATTATCTTTCCAAGAAGACATTACTGTTCTGTAGCTCCAGGAAACATGCAGTAAAATGTTCAATTAAAGTGATTTGCATGTTCTTAGCTGGTCAGCTGTAATACCTAGACTTAAGAATGTACTGGATGACCCAAGGAAGACCGCTGTTTCTTTACTAACCTCAGAGTGCTGCCCTTTATGCCTGTGGATGCATGCTGCTATCATATTCCTTTGCAAATTTTCCTGGAAGCAATCCAGCTTTACAGAATAGCTGCTTTTACTGCAAACATTATATCCTTCACAAAATCTGGTTTGAATACCTTTCATTTGCAACAATCTAAGCTGAGAAGTGGGATTTATTTACTTCTGTATTCTATATTCCATTATTTTTTTGTTACGTCCATACAGTTCTTTCATTGCTTGCCAGTACTGCCCCTGTAAATATCTAGCCCACAAACCTTTCAAGAGTGAGTTACCCAGGTAGCTCAATTTCTTTTGTTCTCATGCAAGATTGGTTCAGTTCTGACATGACACAAGAAAGATATAACTAAACACTGCTGTGGTGCATGCCTTTGTTTCCTGCCACGTGACAATGGTTTGCGTTGCAAATGTTGTACCTTGTTATGTGGTAGGAATTGCTCTCTGTTGGCTCCTGTAGCAATTATTACTGGAGGGAAAGAACATGTTGAGTGTTAGAATGGAAGAAATTGCTTGTTGGAGCAAGTCCCTGAGAGCCTTTCTATTTATTCAAGTTCACTGTTTTAGGAAGTCATTACAATGAGCTATCCCAAAAACCAGCTCAGCAGGAAAATGTATTTAACTGAAAGCCATTGTATTCACATCTCAGAGCAGACACAGTACACTGTGTTAATTCCAGAATTACAGCTATCTGTTTAATCCCCTTATTTCTTTCTTTCAGCTTGGCATTGTTCCTTCTCTCACTCCCAGACACACAAGGCTAGGCAGGCCCATTACATTCACCCCAAGGCCCAGCAGAAACCTGCCACCACATCCCAGACTTATCCTTCCACTGCTTCAAGCTTTCTAAATGCAACAAGTGACTCCAGATTTGCCTGTAGAGGAACTGCTTGAAAAACAGCTCCTTGCTTTACTTTATCACCATCTGAAAAGCCCTCCCTGATTCACAAGCTGACATGGAAGTCCAATTGAATTCTTACCCAGTTTCTCTCTTCATCATTTTTAGTCAAAACCCCCAGGGGAATAAGTGTCCTCACAGTAAAATAAATCTATCAGCCGGTGTTGCTGTGTCTTGGTGTGAAGTGATATACAGAGCTGGCTCCATTTCCTCCTCCTCCACACAGGAATCTCAGCTGGATATGGGAAAACATGAAGTTTTTAAAATCTCCTTGCATCAGAGGTGCACCTTTTATGTGCAACTGGCAGGCTGCTTCTGTATGAATACTTACACATTTTAATGTATTTCTTGAATGGTACAAAAGGTGGAAAACCCCCCACAGATGATAACTAATCCAAAAGCTCTCAACACACCCATTACAACCTGTTGCAACCATCATCTTTTCGATTGGATGCATCACCTTCTATTACAAACCTGCAGCTTTAGGCTAGAGGATGCAGCTTAGAAGACCAGCAAACAGTATGTCATCGATTATGGCTTCACTTGATGGAATGATGGTTACACATAGCTCTTTGCTTTTAAGTCAGTGCTGGAGTCATAAGTTTACTAAATAAACTTGTTCAAGTGTATGTGCAAGAAAAGAGAGGAAGACTCCTATAGGAAGCAAATGGTAGGCATCACACTTACTTTTAAGTATTGTTTCTACAGGTTACAGTTCTTAAGTACTTTAGAATTATTTTACCCAAAACAAATGAAAAGTAATTAAAGAAAATATTTTCCTTTAACAATATTTCTTATACTCTAAAAAAAATCTCACTCTTCTAGACTGATCTTTCTGCACATGCAGAAGTAGCAAATAACTGAATTATGTACTCTGTAGTAGTCAATAGTTGACACAGCTCTTTTCTATTCTAAATGGAAGGAGAATGTGTGTTGGCTCCCAGTAATTACTGGCTAGCTTCTTGAAAATCGTGAATTGTAAAGATGAGTACCATGATCCATAAAGTCAGAAAATAATACCACTTTTAGGAAAAGAAACAACAGCTGCTGCAGAAAATCTCTGCTTCTTTCTTCAGCAAAACTGATCTTGTCTGTGCTGTAACTATTTGCATTGATGAAACTGGGGTGATGGTGTTTCACAGCCAGGAAACCTCTCTGGTAAAAACATGGGTGAGCACAGTTTTCGATGCTGTGACTTGGACTGAGTTTATGGAAGCTCTTTTCAGTGTGGATGCCATGTATCTTCCCTGTATCTGTGGAAGTGGGAGGAAAATTTTTATACTACCTTCATCACATTGACTCAAGCTAATAAAATATCTCTGAGAGATGCTACAGAGTTCCAGGAAGATGTATCAGCTCATGAGTTCCAAAGTCACTATTTTGCCAGAGAATGATGTAGTGCTGTCATTACTGACCTCAACACAACAGGAGAATTACATGACAGAGGTTGTAGTGCCAGGGTCAGTTCCTGTGTGAGATGAATCAGTTTTTCTGAGGGAAGAAGTAGCTGAGACACAGGGTGCACATATCCAGAACAGACTTAATTTACATAAACTGTGATGGCATCTAGCTCAGGAAGCAGTTCTTTATAACACCACAGTGAGATGTTATTGTAGCATTAGTTAAATACTGCATTTTCTCTTAGTTTGAGTTATCACATCATCAAGCCATTAGTATTAGTTAATGGAAACCAAGCACTATGTCACCACTAGCTATCATAACACTTCCTAGAAAACATATATGATCCTTCCAGAAGGCATCCTAAACTACTCTTTTAACTGCTTTGCATTCCAGGAAAGAAACACCACAAGCAATAAACCCCTGTAAACATTTTTTTAATAGCTATCTTTTCAGAATTAGGTAGGAGGAGAAAAAGAATAATAAAGAAGAAAAAAGTAGTCTCAGTAGATGAGCTCTGCTCTTGAACTGAGATCTCCTGGAGAGCATAACATCTCAGAGCTCTATACAAATACTTGGGACTTCTGTCTTTGAAAGCCATATAGTTCAAAGGTGGAAGACAAGAGAGGTGTGGAAAAGGCTTTCACTGGGCAGTCTGTAGTTGCAGTATCTTTGTATGTATCTTACTTACAAAAGAGCCATTTTAGTTTTATAAACCCAGAGGGATTTCAAACTATTGCCCAGCACATGGCAAATAGATCCTGTTTAGATTTTGTAACTGCCCCCAGACAGTAGGCCATGAAGGACTACAATATGAGATGATGCCTAAGGCAGCCTCTGGTTACATGAGCTTTTAAAGTCTTGCTTACTGAATACATCAACATTATTCTTGTGAAACATCCGGCTCAGGTTTCCTGGATAGGTGGCTAAGAAAAGGAGACTTAGCCATGAGAAATGCTTCTGCATACCAGGGTCTCCTGAGGAAAGGATCAAGAAAAGTCAGCAGTGGTTGATTTCCCTGCTGCAGTTACTGCTTTTAGAAGCTGTGGTGGAATAGATGTGTCTAGTGACTCTGAGAACATTAAATCACAGCAGAGTCATGAACACTGGTCAAAAAATGAGAATAAGAGACAAAAGAGTTCAGGCGGCTGTGAGTATAGTGACAAACCAGCAACCTTCAATCATAAAATGTTAGTTGTGAAGAAAAAATGGTTGCTCCACAGCCACTTTGACACATGAAGGTACTAAAGCCTTATCAGGAATGGCAGGAAGAATTCAAATTCCTGTTAATACCACAGCAAGTGCACACTGGTATTGAAATAACCAAAGTTATTCTGGGAATGTTGGCAGGCTGACCTGAAGCAGCTGGGACTTCCAGGTTCAAAAAGACTGCTGTCCTCAGCACCGAGTTCAAAAGAGACAATGTACATGAGCTACACAGAGAGTAAACATGACATCATCCCAAAGATTAAATACAATGCAGTAGCAATCTTTGGTCCTGGCCAGCCAGCAAATGATTGCAAAAGAATGCAAGTCCAATAGAAAGTTAAAGAGAAGATTCAGCAATCTCTGTCAAACTTGGCAGATGATTTGTAAACAAAAAAAGCATTTGGAAAAGACACTGGGAAAGGAGTCCACATGGTCACAGCATTTCCATAAAGACTCAGTTTGCTTTCAAAGTGGCATGGTCTCATAATATCAGCTTGTGAACTAGTTTTATAAAGCATAATTATTCTATTCCAAACCTCTGATGCAACACAGAGCAAGATCCTTTCTTTCTTCAGGGATGTCCTCCCACCACCATATTTTGTCCATGTTCTCTGTATAACTTGGAAGATTTTGGACTATGATTGTCTGTTGCTACATGACCAACGATGCCCTTGTCAAAACTGTTTTCTAGGCACCAGCCTCCCTCAAATAACGGTGCACAGTACAACGCAATGAAGTGACAAAGCTGTGCTCTGTGCAAAGAGCTTATGCTAAGCTCTGTAATTAAGACATATGGGGCCTTATCCACAGCTTAGAGAAGTCAGTGGAAACACTGTCTCGTAGGCTGGATGATAAGATGGTGATGAAGCAGATTTTATTTTAAGGAATCTTTTTTTTTTTCTACTTGGGGATATTGTGAGATTTTAGGGAAGAACTGTGTTACTGAATGGCATGAAAATGAAGAAGGGAGAAAATTGATGAAGTAAAAAAAGAATATATCAGTTCTACAAATGGGCTTAAACTGAGATCTGAAAAAAATTCACAGACAGTACGAATGAGTTTATGTTAGTGGGTCACTTTTTATTTGTGGCTTTTGGTTTTTGATTTTTGTGGGTTTTGTTTGTTTTGGTTTGTGCTGCTTTTTTTTTTTTTTTAATGATTTGTCCAAAATATAACTAAAGATTCTCCTATTCTTTGCACTGGGACATAAATTATCATATGGAATAGAGGTCCAGATGATTTAATTTGAAGTGAGTTATAAGAAAGAGTTACAATATTAAAACAGGACAGAAGGTACATTTTTATGAGCTGAGAAAAGTGCCAGCATGCTTGTAGAGTGAGTAGCTAGCTGGACCAGTACATGCAGATACTCAGTAGGTTTGTTTATGTGTCAGTTTGCCTATTAACAGGAAAATATTGATTCACTGGCTTTGCAAATCAGTGCCCTTAAGTGCTCCGGGCAGAAATTCATAACATGGCAACACAAAAATGAAGTTCCCAAAGAGTGAATCTGGCTCTAAATGTTCACTGCGCAGAGAGAAGCATTTTCCTTGCTCATGAAATGACATTCAAGCTCCCAGTTTCCTGTCTTGCAAGGTATATTGTAGAAGCTCTGAAAAAAAGCCATATAGTAAGCATGGTCTGCTGTAACCCCGACAATTATAGGTATCACAACAATAAATTTTTAAACAGTTAGGTAATATATAATAAATAAAAGATGAACAGGAAAGCACTCACAGCTACTCCCCTAATGCATGTGGAAAGTAATTAACTTTTTCCCCCCCATAAGAATGTAACATATTATGCCCTGGCAGAGGAGGAGCCTGGCCGTTCATCCTCAATGAGGATTTATCTGAGGTCAGACTCAGAGGAAGCAGTCCCACCATCCATCCTGCCGGAATGCAGCATCCCTCCAGAATCATGCCCCGACTCAAGCACTGCCCCATCCCGCTCCACAACAAGACACTGCGGCAAGAGTGTCAGGACTCAGAGTAGCACCTGGGTGGGCATGGGGCAGCCTTGCTCAGCTGAGGGACGCATCAGGCCCCCAGTGTGCAAAAGAGGCTTGGGGCAATGCTCTTAATCACCTGCCAAGGACTAATAGGAAAATAATGTCGAGAATGGAATTACAGACACATTTGGAGGCCAACAAGACTCTCCTCGTATCCTTAGCATGTGGAAAGCCTAAATCTTCCTATTGCAGAGGCTGTCATGGTTGCCTTGTCAATAGAGCACAAGACTGACATTTGCCTGAGGGCCTTGCTTGGCTCTGTCATTTCCTTACAGCTCTGCTGCTTCCAGCCATCATAATGGTGCAACCAGGGACTGAGAGCGCTGGGGGATCTCTATGACAGGGCAGGGCCTGGCAGCTCCAGCCATCCTACTCCCAGTCAGGACCAGCTGGGGAACTGGGGCAGCCACAGCACCGAGCATCAGGCACACACATCCTCAGGGATGGGGCCAGGCTAAGGCCAGGATGGGGACTCATGGGTGGGACCAGCAGGGCAGGGCTGGGGAGAGCTTGGAACCAGCCCTGCTGTGCCATCACTGGGGCTGGGACTGATGGCCCCAGGGGGATAACATGGGATCCTGAGTCATGGGCAGGTGGGGGAAGCCCTGGAGGCTGACATGGATGGGGCAGTCAGGGCTGCTGTAAAGTTCATTCAGCTTATTCAAGCCTCTGGCTGCCTGAGCTGTTGGCTCTGCTCAAGTCTGATCAAGGTCTTCTGAGGCGAAGCAGTTGCAGACCACTGGGTCACTGCATGTTTTCCCTGGTGTGAGTGTGGGAAGAGCTGTGTTGCCAGAGCCAAGTTCAATGGAAGCTCCTGAGGCTGGTTTAAAAGGAGGGAGTTTGCCAATGTGGGTAATGCATCGACTTTGGCATTTACAACAAATAGCACAAAATTGCTGTGCTCTGAGGTATATTGCAAAATCAATTACTGCTGGGAAGTTTTGGAGAACGGAGATATTGCTGAGGGGCAACTTTTAGGACAGTAAGAAGCCTAAATTCATTTAGTTTTCCTTAAACGATCTCATTGACAGTTTTGGGGGGTTTTGTTTAGGATTAATGATGCTTGCAATCCATTGTCAAGGATACTGATGGCCAAGGTAGATGACTGGAATTCATGTAGATTGAAAAATTGCATTGCAGTAAATGCAAATTAGAGCACGGACTGAGCAAAACTCTAGGTAATGTTTTTCAGTAGACATCCTTTCAATGGCAGATACAAGAGAATGGGTGATTTGATGCCTGGTTTTCCATGTCTGATTTGTGTGGTGTATGTATAGGCCATTGTTCCATGGTTACTCACTTCCTGGTCTAAAAAAGCTACCCTTGCATGTCATTTAATTTACACTCAAGGAAATCAAGTCACAACCAGACACTTTAGGGGCTGATTAATACCTGTAAACATCTGGTGGAGCCCGGCTATTATTAGACATGAACTTCTGACATGATTAACAGACACAATCATACACAGAGATTAACCTCTCTTCAATAAACGCAGTCCTGGACTGCATCCTGAGCAAGACGCCATGACCCAGATTCCCAGCTGTGGCTGAGCAGCAACAAAGATGAGCCCCAAAAGGCCAAGGCTTGACCTCAGCTCTCTGTGTACTAGTCCGGTCCATAGCAGAAGTTAAAGCAAACTGTGCCAGCTGTCAACTAAAAGTGAGATCCCCAGAGGACACAAATGCCCCAAGCATGACCCCTCCATTCAGTCATGCTACAAAAGTAGTCAGCAAGGAAAAGGGAGTTGGAGACACTAGTAAATCAGCTCTGAGCTCCTGGGATGCGTCCCCTTTGCTTGTGTCCCCTGTGATGTCTTGCATAGGCATGACCCTTGCAAAATTAGATGTCGGAGCTTTCCTGCAGCTGTGCATGAGGTACTCATGTTCTTCTGTTCTACTATATTTTTCCTGATGCTTATTGTTATATTAAAGAGAAACCATACAAGTTGACAGCCTTATCTTAAAACTGTGTTTGTGAGATTGATCCTGAACCCTCCACAATACTCGATGCATGCATAATTTACCGGTAACTGTGTAAGTCTTCCTCTGCATAACCAACCTAAGCAACCTACGCATAAGCACATTCTTAAAAAGAAGTCTAATAACATCACAAAATTCACACTGAAAAGGTAATAAATGCTTAAATTCATTCTCCAGCTTCTGTGTATGCATGTTTTAAGTCACACTCCATACTCATGCAGTCACATACTGTTTTGTCTAATTCAGTCCCACAAAGCTACGGTTGTCTGTGACTATTTTGCTCCTTTATATGGCTTTGTCTCAGACTCCTTTGCCTGAGTATGTTGCATACATCACAGTCAAAGTCAACATAAGTGACAGTGAAAAGCCTAACTGACATACTTCATGTAAGAGTTAAGCACAAGGGCGTTTCCAATGCTTGATTTCTCAAATTACTCAGTACCCATTTTTGTTGCTTACTATTGCATTTAAAAATCAATCCCCAATCATGCCTAAGTGACACAGAGGAAATCTGCGGCCATGGAGTCTCCAGTTTCTTTCCCACAAAGCCTGTCTGCCACTTCCTTACTTTCTGCCTCTCAGCTCCTCTCTACTGTGCTGAAATGGTTGGTTTGTCTCTAATTTTCCTACTTCTGAGAAGGGCAATTGCAGCACTTTAAAAAAATGAAAAGCAGATGAAGCTCAGTAGAGTATTGCATTAGCTGTTCTTTGGCCCTTTAAAGGAATAATCCCTCTCCAAATACCTTTGTTAGTCTATTTTTTTCTCATTAAAATTCTTTCCTGATTTACACAGTATTCACCAATTTGTTTATAATTGAATATAAAATAATTAACATTTTCCTATTGTCTCAGTATCCCCTGGCATGAGTGAGAGTACCAGCAAGGAGGCTTGACTTTCTAAAAACCATTTTATTCCCCAATGGAAAAAGGTACTTAAGATATGATTAAATTTAAAAGTGCCCACGGTGAACTCCAGAGGCCACATTCCCTTTCAGATACATAGGTCCATTCCTATTGACCAAAATCTGCATTTGGATAACAGATTCACTGATTTGCAGCTTTGGTCTGAGCTTCTGGTGTCTTTCAGTTTCTTTATTAGGAAGCAGCTTATTTTCAGTAAGTTTCTTTGCTACAGCTATTGCAGATACTTTCTTATTTGAAGCTCCCTCCCTTCCCACCCCCCGCCTCCGCAGCCTCTCCAGCATTAATGGTATGATCATTTTCTGGAAAAATGTCAATTATTGTTTCTCTCTTTGAAATTCTTGAAACATTCAAATTCATTTTAGTTCTTAGGCAAGCTAGTATAGACAAAATTGTTTCAGGGTCCCAAAAACATTCCCGTAACTGCATATTTTCCAATTAATTCCCTAGAGGATTAGGAGGAACTTAAATTTTACAGTGGCCTTGAAGCACTGCTAGCAGTTCCTTCCCTGTTGTACCAAATGATTGACTCCTGAGATTTCAACCAAAATTCAGAAGTGATGCACAAGTTTGTAGTAAATTCTGTTTGATCTGTTTACGTTCATACATATTTCCCAAAGGCCAGGCTCCAATCCAAATATTCAGACTCTCCTGGAGGTGCTTAAATGCAATCTGCAACCTATAAAGAATGAAAGGAGATCTTGCAGAATAGTAAAATATAGATATAAAGAAGAGGTTTTCCCCAGCAGCATGTCACTGGGTCAAGAACAAAAAAAGGTTCTGCATTCTAATTCCACTTCTGATGGCCATCCTATAAGTAACCTGGATTATGTCACCTCCTGTTTAACTTTATCAAAGTTAAGATCATAAGAGAGGTTATATTAGGCCAAACCAGAAGTCCATCTATCCCTGTATTCCATGTCTGGTATCAAACAATAATAGTAGCTTGAGAACAAAAGACAGAACAGGGCAAATATGAAACAGGGACTTTTTAGGCCTGAAGTGTATTGTTGGCATCTTGGTGTTTAGTAACCATGGATGGAGTTCTCATCTGTGAGCTTGTCTAATTGTTTTGTTAACAGATTTGTACTCTTGGCTTCCTCAACACCCTGCGGTGATAAGCCCTGCTGTTTAACTATGCACTGTGTGGAAAACCCTGCCTCTTGTTTCTTTTGAAACCTTAGTTTGACAGTTTATTGGAAAGCCAGCCCTTTTGTGATACACAAAATAATTTCTCTTTTCAGCATCACCTATCATTTCCAAAATCACACACATCCTTTTTCTTCACAGAAGGTGATAACTATTCTATTCAGTTTCTCATTGTACAGAAATTATTCTATAGCAACAGTCATCTGTGTTGCCCTTCTTAGACTTTTGTTGGTTGTCTTCTGATCCTAGAGAAAAAAAGACCAGAACTGTAAAATTTATGTGCACCACTGCTTTATTTGCTGACTTACAGACATGCATTGTTTTCTTTTCATGTTTGGGTTGTTTTTTTTTCTCTGTTTTTTATCTTCTTTTCTCTTTCTTTGCTAACAGCTTCTAGTACTCTGTATGACTGCCCCTGAACAGTAAGCTATTTTCACAGAGCAACCTGCGCTGATCTGAACACCTAATACCTTGAATGGTAGCATCTGATGTGGGACTTTTCAGTCTTTATGTATAGGTGGGATTATTATTCTACATGTGCATCAGGTTTTCAGCTTGTTGAAAGATAATTTCACCTGCTGTTTTATTGCCTATCACTCAGCGTCAAGCTAATATTGTGCAAGCCTTCACAGTCAATTTTAGTTTTTATTACTCCTCAGCAAAGGTTTCACTTTTCCTCTTTGTTCTCCTTTCCAGATCATTCATTAATACAATGGAGAGCTCAGGTTCCAGCACTTATCTGACTGGTAACCCCTTGCAGCATTTTCTGTACTGTGATAATTTAGCATTTATACTCAGATTTATTTCCTGTCTTTTAATCCCACATCAGTCCACGAGAATACCTTGAGCCTTCTACCTCGCTGCTTAATTTCTTCACATATTTTTAGGAAGGGAACTTCCAAGTGTGCTTTATGAATGGGTTCATCACAGAGTCATTGACTTTCATTCATTTTAATCCTTGCCTGCATCACAGTAAATTTATAAAAAGGAAACTTCTAAGACACAAGAAATCAAAAACTTGTTAATGTTCACACAGATGTTCAATATATACAGAAGTCTTGATTTATATGGAATGTTGTCCCTCTGAGACGCATTAGCCTTGTTTCATGTTAGGTATGTTTGGATGTGACTGTCTACAAGAATGTGTTTCTGGTGCTCAGATTATATCCTATGCCAAACAAGCTTTGAAAATCTTGGATGATGGCAACCAAATTAAACAGAGGTATACAGGTTTGAAAAAAAACCCAAACAAACCAGTCCTTCCAGAACTAAGGAGAAAGGAGGGCTGGTAAGGGTTTGAGATCTCATAGCGCTGCCATGGAAGTACAAGTTTAACATGAGCACATTAAAGCACCTTGTCAAAGACTGACAGAAACAGAGGAAGGATAGAAGGAGCAGATGGTACGAAAGCTTCAGCTGTAGGGATAATGTTCAGTCAGATCTTATGACAAATTAGACACCAGAGAATTCAACCAGCAGTGACAAAAGACTGAAAAAAGGCTTCGGTCACTTACAGACAATTTTGTCTGGTGGTGATAACTGTTTAAAGTCCTTAGTGTAAACAGCTCAGCACCATATATCCTACTTGCAAAAGCAGATGACAGTCTATACTCCTGATTTAGCCTTTTAGTAGACATCTATCCATTAAAAAAAAAAAAAAAAGTGGGAGAAGTGCCAGGGAAAATGTATCAGCTCTTTTAAATTTTGCTTTGAGAAAGGAACGAAAATAAAAATTAAGTGTGAAAATAAAACTGCCTGCAAAGCCAAGTATTATAGCAATGTGGATAATAAGAAAAAAGGAATCAAGAGAAACTGAGTAGTTCAGCACCTGGGCAGATCCACAGCTGTTTCATTTAAGGAATGCTGGTCCACATAGGGTGAGCTAGTTATTGATGTAACTGTGAAGATGACAGTAAGCAAACTTACACTAACTAAAACCTCATAGTGTCTTCACCCTGCTGTTCCCTTGTCTGGTTTACCTATTGACTTCACTCTTGCTGCTTATAAAAGAAACTACAGTACACCATTGGCCTTTTGTCTTTCATTGAAAAAAAAAACCAAACAAGCTGCAAGCCCAAAAATGGCTGCTATATTGCAAATTCCAGACTTACGTACAAACATAATTAGCTTGCTTTAACAAATGTCTGTCAGTCACATCTGCTGAAAAGTGAAAGGAGCTTGGCAAAGCTAATACTTCTTGATGAAATTTTATTTCAGTGAAAAAATGTAGGTTCTGTGACACTGAAATGTTTACTCATTCATCACAGCTTCAATAAAATATTTCATTCCATAACAAGGTCCAAATGTTCCATTTTAACATTTTCTCAAAACAAATAATTTTACTTTTCATGCTATAAGGAGCTTCCCGTTTGAAAAGAAAGACACATTCTTATTGGAGCCTTTAAACTGGTTTTAACTTCAAAACTGCTGGTTTCACTTTCAGCCTGGAAAAAAAAAATAAAAAAAAATGTACTCACTAAAAATATCATCATTTGGAGACGGAATATCTTACACTTGCCAAGGAATTGAAAAAAAAAGTTATTTGCATACCTCTAGAATTCAGAGCTCTTGAAAATCGTGTCACTTTTGAAGTTCTTCATCTGAATTTAGAAATTTTGCTTCAGACCTCTCTAGCTAAAATGAGAAGATGTAGAGTCATTAAAATGCTCAGAATTCCCCACACACCTGCGCAGCACAGGGGGGTCTTCCTAAGAGAAGAATTTGTAACTTACAGCTAGAAATTGATGCAATGCACAGTAAGCATGTTTCCTTTATCAGCACACTGCCCATTAATGTAGTAAATAAATTGATGTGCTTCGTAGCACAGAAATACTGCAGCGTTCCTGTATGTGTGTTGTATTCTGTCTTCATAATGCCCCAAAACACTTTTTGCAACATGGCTCTTAGTGAGACTGCAACCCTGCCCAGGTAGTGTAAAAGATCTCTTGTCCCACAAATAAAATATTCTTTCAAGGAATTAATATTTATCAGTCAGATTTTCCATCATGTCTGTCCAGCTTTCCCCATATGTGACATCTCATGCTGCAGATACAACTGCCAAATAGCCCCATTTCTGCACTGGCACACAGTGTCAACAGACACTCCTGCTGTTGTCTTGCTTTTAGTGTGCATATTCCCTTTCTGCTTTCTGTTTCTCGTTCTTTTTTCCTGCTGAGTATTTTGGGTTTTTGCCTTGATTTCTCTTAGGATGTTGCTTTTGCTGCTGAGAAATTAGGGGTGCACATTTTCTTTCCATCACTGCTTCTCAACAACTCTATAGAAGATTTGGGGAAGTTGCCATATTCTCTTTCTGGCATTTGCTGTCCCTGCAGCCAAAGACCTAGACATAGGTATTTGAGTGTGATTGAGATATTAAGAGTGTGATCTCCTCATCAAAGCAGGAAGGAAGCCTCAGTGTATCCTCAGTGTACTCTGCCCTTTTAAGGGTCCTTGGGTGATCATGGAAAAGAATTTGAACAGGGCTGGATGAATAATGTATTTTCGGTTTAGTTTCCAAACTGAGATTGTGTGGGTGGGAAACGAGAAAGAAAATTTTGGATGAATGTAAAAATGGTTTATTTCACAGAATCATAGAATCAACAAGGTTGGAAAAGACCTTTAACGTTATCAAGTCCAACCTTTACCCCAGGACTGCCCTGTCTGTGATTAAACCATGTCACTGAGGGCCTCATCTATACATTTTTGAACAATTCCAGGGACAGTGATTTGATGCAAAACAAAATGCTGTGCTGTGGTTAGTGTTTAGAGCCCCTTTAAATAATCAGGACAATATTTAAGAAAAAAAAAACAACTATCTGTCTTAAAAGGAAATATCGAAATACCATGTTAAAAGGGTAGATAAAACATATTTGTATTCTTAAAAGAATACCACTGTTGTGTTTTTTTACTGAAACCATTCATCATATTTATCTAAGGGTGTACAGATAGCTTGTCCACCCAAAAAGGGCTTTCATTTTTGATTAATTTACTTTCTACCTGCTTTAAAGCAATATCCTGCTATGAGTCAACACTGGCATATTTAAATTACTAACGCTCTTAAAAAAACCCCACTTTTCACCAGCAGAATTCACAAGGCTTCAAGCGTGTTACAAGAGGAGCATGAAATAGTGTATTTGCAATCAGCAAGGAGAGCTGTGCTGATGACATTGATTGTGTCTGGGCAATTGCAACCATGATTTTCAGTGTACCCAATACATAAAATAAAATTTTGACTTTATGCCTTTTCATTTATTTTCTTTTTCACTCCCTAGGTCATGATGCTTTTAAAATTTCCACCTATTATTTTATTCAAAATAAGTTGATTGAGGAACTTGGTGGTAGAGCATGACGAGCAGTGTCCCTCCTCTCCTTTGCCAGCTACAGATACTGAATATCTTCATGCTGCTCCAGATGCTCTTTCCTGATCGCTGTATTTTGAAAGTGAACTGAAAGGATTTTCAAACATTCCTCTGCATCTAAAAATTGCAGCAGTAAAAGCTGGATACAGGGAATTCAACCAGTTACCACATACCTAACCCAGCTGCAAAAAGACAGGCTTTGTGTGGTGGTCACTTATGGATTGCTTGCAGCAAAGAGGTCTTAAAAGCCTTCCTGCTAATATGCTGAGTGCTAATAAAGCATCATCAGGGTTTATGCTGACTCTGAAAAGACTAAACTCTCTCTTCTGTAATATGTTAAATACATTTAGCAGCTGCGTGCATAAACTCTGACTAAACTCTTCTCTTTTACAGCATACTTTTCTTTCTCACACTCTTACAGAATGGTAAGATTCAGCCTTGACTCCCTGCCAGGCACAATATGCAGAATTCTATAATTATCAATCTAGTGATGGCATTTAAGAGCAAATGCATTATCATGCACAGAAATCATCTCATGTCCCCTACAGTGAGTTCCACAACAAGGGCTGTCACTTCATTTGACTATAACTCTGGCTTCATTACATTTAAAACTCTTCCATCAACAGATTTCCCAGCCAAAAAAATATTCTTTTATTCATAAAATAGCATGTAGTCTAGAGTGGCTGTCAACATACCTAAAGGTCATATAATGTCAGAGTCATTACTTTCAAATCATCTACACTCATGAGCCCTACTTTGCAAGGCTGGCTATCAAAATAATAGTAAACACAGAGTGCATGTGGTGCTGCATGAAAATTTGTGCCTTATTATTTAAGAAGTATGGAATAGAAACAGAAAGATTTCTCTCCACTCCTCTTCTCACTGTGTGCAACTACTGCATTCAACAGACTAATATATTAAATGTAATTAATAGCCTAAATGACTCTTTATACCAATACCTTTTTCTCCTTGACCCACTTGGAAATACAAGACAATGTGTCTACAAACCAGATTATCCACTGCAGGGTTGCCAGCTCTGTCAGACCCCAATATTTTACCCTGTCATGGATCAAAAAGATTAAAAGCATCTTTAAAAAGCACATGTTGTGGTACTAAGTCCAGTAACTCTAGCCTGTCTGCTTCAGCTCGGGTTTGGAAACTAAGCAAGGATTCATGTTATAAATGGCATCTGAATCAATGTTCTGTCAACCAGCTGCAGAGACAGGGGTTGCTGTTTTCCTATTTGTTTGTTTGTTTTATTTTCTATAATCCAGATAGTTTTCAATCCCTGTTTGCAGCATAAGGAAGGCTCTGCTCTATCTGCAGTTCGGGACATTGTTAAAACTATTTCCAGTCACGCTTAAGGTGGGAGACATGGGTCATTGATTCAACAGGTTAATGTGACTGACATAGATCGCACTAACTTCAAGAGTGATTACATTTATTTGCTGAACTAGATCTTCTGTAGTTTAAGACATACTCCTCCTACCTTCACCTTTTTACCCTCCCATTTTCTCTACCCAAAAAAAAAAAATAAATTGGTTAACAAATGTAGGCAACTGGAAGGCTCCACATTTCACTTTCTGTTTTCTTTTTCTCAGTGACAAAAGCAGTGAAGGAGAAAAGGGGTTGAGATGAAATAAATAACTGTCCTGTGTTTACCTAAGCCAGCTGTAGCATGCATTACCCCACTCTTTATTGCTACCTGGCTCTAGTCTTAATATACACTACATGACACCAGCCAGGGTTGAAACAGAAGACAGACAGACTTTAAATTTGTGTATCCAAAGCTAACCATGTTTATCAGGGCTGAGCTGCATGCAATGCTCTGCATAAGCTACAGTCAACAAAACCCAATTTCTCCTTATAGTACTGTGAATTATTTACTACAACATCTCGAACTGACGTCCAGATTTTCCCCCTCTGTTCAGAGTGTTATTGCAATGAATAGAAGTAAATGAATAGCAGGAGAGGGAAATAAATCCCATTGAAATGCACTGGCTGATAAAGTGTCTTTGAAACAGTGTTTTATGCAAGAATAAATGTACCATTTGTTACAGTACTGTACCGATATACCCAGGACCAGCTCTGACAGAGATACGGGAAGCAAAGCTCCAACTCTAGAGCATCCACAAGGCATCCACAAGGACCTTGCTTTTAGGTTGTTCGTCAAGATATACCCAAGTGGCCAGCCCTTAAGATAGGGGATTTGAATCCTTCCCATAAACAATGGAGGTGTTTAGAGCTAAGATATTGGTCACATGCATGCATGTGCATGCAAACACGCACATGCACAGGGACCAGAGAGGAAAGTCTTCTCTATTACCAAGTGACTGAGGACATAATGCTTTGGCACAAAGGACAGAGCAGACACTGTGCATCTTATATTCTGCACAAACCCAGAAACAGGCAGGGCTGAGAGCAGGTTCCTGTCTGTCTCTCCCACACAAGCATTAGAGGAAAGCTAGTTAACTCCTGAAAAGAAATGCCACCTATTTCTCACTGTCTCATCACCAGAAGTAGCTCAGAGAGAAGTGCATCTAAACCTTCTTGTACAGGAAAAGGCTCCACTCCACAGATTACATCTGGCTCTAGTTCTGCATTGTAGATGTGAACTTTCCTCCTTGGTTCCACAGCTTGGGAGTTTCCAGACCTGTCGCTGGCTTAACTTTCATTTTAAGCAGAAACTGAAGACAGTTCCATACGATGTCTGGACCAGCTAATCCTTTCTCTTCCAAAACTTGCATTTGCTACTGATCCAAAGTTCAGTTTTCTTCTCAGTGAAAGATTGAGTTGGTTATAAGGACCTTTTTCCATAGCTTCTGGCTCTTGCCATTACTGTCATTGCTGAATCTAACACAAGTGTCAGCTGAGTTTCAGCTTCATTTCTAAGGAAGGCAGCGTTTAGATCCACAGCTCACTGTGGAGGAAGTTAAGGAAGATGGCTGTTACAAGTGTTATTGCATTAGATTCAGCTTGAGCAAATTGTATGAACAAAGTATGCATGCATTTTGGACAGGGTAAGAACTTATTTGGACAAATCATCAGGAGGCTTGTCTGAGTGATTACCACTCAGCAACCCTGTGAGAAAGAGGTACAGCCGGAGACACAAAGCTGAGGTGGGTGACAGTCTGGAATGAGAGGCCAGTAACAAGCTGAAATGCTGGGTTTTGCTCACATACAGCTAGAGATGGGCACTTGATAAGCTGGTAATGCCATACTTGCCAAGAGCAATTCTGATGGAAGCAGCAAGCAAGCTTTAGGGACACTCTTTCTGCAGCTGTTTTGCTTGCCCACATGTGCTAAGGTTTAGGCACCCTCAAAGCAGGCAGCGACTGAAGGCATCAGTGACTACAGCCAGTTTCCTTCACTTATGGCCAGACTACTTCCAAGAAGATGTCAATGACCAGGGTGGCTACAAAACACAATAGGACAACTCTTCACATCAGCAGCATGCCTCCTCCTTCCCCCAGAAACAGCAGAAGCAAAAGATTGATTCTCTGTAGCTATCCTCTGAAGTCTGATCCTTTACTGGAGAGGGAGCAGCTTCATCTCTACATGGGAAAACCCTTGGGCCAAGTGCTTTTTCCACAGTGAAATCAGGGAATCTGAGTCTGAGCCCTCTTGTATCAGATTGGCCCTGACTTGCTGCAGTGATCCTGTTACTGGAAAATCATACACACATGCTTGTCTATCAGCCACACACCTCCCCTCTTCGGAAAAATTATTTAATGAAGCATTTTCACAGTGAAAGGGGAAAAGGAAAGAGAAGCCACTCAGGTAAAAAGCTAGAGTGAGAAATATATGCAAATGGTACACCCAAGCTTGGGGGGGGAGGTTGGCGGTGGGGGGGGGGGGGGGGGTGGTTGGTGGAGAGGTGGAATATGTTTAACCGGGGAAAGAAGTAGGAAACAATTTCTCCATGTTCATGAAGGGACTAGTTCAGCTTTCTGCTGAATAGGTTTCATCCTGCTGCGTTGCTCTCTGTGCTGCTGAGCTGCACCTCTTCACATCTGTCCCATGCCACTGGTGTGGTAAGGATGGAGTGGTGGGACAAGGGGCAAACCTATACCTTATCAGGATGGGATACAGGGCAGTAGTGCCTCATAGAGTCTGTTCTGATGACTAGGTTGCCCCTGGACACCAGCCCCAGAACTTCTGGACCAGCCTCATCTGCATGCAAAGTCTGAAACTGGGGCCTTCAGTTATTCTTGCTCTCCAGCGCCAGAGCTACTTACCAATGCTCAAGTATCCACCGGATTTACCCATGAGTGTGGAGCAATAAACATAACTACTAGAGAGTTTGCATGCTACAGATACAGGCATGCCCAGTCTGCCTCCTTTGCTTTGCCAAACAGCAAAGGAAGGAGCAAGCCCCTGTGTCAACTTACAAAGGCAATGAAAACCTTCAACCATTTGTTAGCAACACTCCTGTGAGCAGACATGTGAACCTGCCTGTGGTAACTTAGGTAAGCCAACTTGAAAATACAGTAAAAATAAAAAAGAACTGTCAAGCTTATAATTAATATACAGTTCAAAAATAATGCCTTGTTGATGTTGTCCTGGTTAGAGGAACAGCCCTGGGGAGATGCTCTGAACCAGCCTGTACTCTTACTGTGAATTTCCATGTCTGTTGTGGTAGACACTATACAAGCACTCTCTAGCCTGTTCAAATTGAAATGGAATAGTGCGTATTTTTTATTAACCTGAGACTGCAGACCAAGCTGCTTCAGTAATCTGTCCTACCTGAATGAAAGCAACCTCTTTTTTTCATTATAGAGGCAGCCATGGGGTGTAAAAGGCACTCACAATCACCTACTGGTTCTAGCACCTCTGCTGACATTCATCATTTGCCCAGGACCCACATTTATTTTCCTAACAGAGAAAAAAAAAAAAAAAAGATTTTCTGATAGCATCACCTCATTCAATGTGAGGTGCAGGAGGTCTCAAGGAAGAAACACAGTAATTCCAGATCTTAGACAAGCCAGGCAAACACATAAATCTGGACTGGCATTAGAAGGCAATTGCTTTCCTCCCCCTCCCTTTCATCTAAATTGTGTCTGTTCAGAAAAATCCAGAAGGAAAATTCATAGGACTGTCTTCACAGGCAATAAACCAAAGTTAATGATCTGATGTAAAGCCACTGGAGTAAGAATATTTTCATATGGTCAGAAGATGGAGGGAGAGTAGGCAGAAATATGGCCTTGAAGGTGCCATATGACTTTTTATGTTACACAGAATCTGAATCCTTCTTCCAGCCTTTAGGAGGGATGCTGCCCAAATGTAAAGGCTGTAGAACAAAGAAATTTAACGCATCAATGCAGAGGTGCTCTGAAGCAGAACTACCACAATAAGCAAAACAAACAGCCTTGCTATTCCATTGAATTTAAAAGTACACAACAAAATTGACTTGTGGTTAGCAGGGCTGCACCGAAGGAGGTGTGCGGTTACCTCCTTGGTTCCTCTACGTGCAATGAAAGGAGCTCACACTCCTGTTTTGTTAGGGAACGCTGAGAATCAGTTGCCTCCTGGAAAGAAATGCTGCTGTACCGCTCCAGATACGTTACTGGTACATTAAAAAGAATTAACATCCTGCCTCCACTTCCACAAAGAGAGGGGTCTCATTTGATGCCAAATGGCCATGTGCACTGATACAGAAATAATGTCTTGGCAGCCAGCAAGAGTGAAGAGGAGCCAAATTACATCATTCACTCTCCTTTCAGTGGAGATAAAAGACTATTTACTACTTTGGCAATAGCCAGAACCACAGCTGCCGCCGGTCACATGTAAGGGGAGCAGAAGGAAGGCAACAAAACAATAGAGTCCAGAGATCCTCTCTGTAAAATACCCCACACTTGGTACGAAAGGGTGCTATCCTAAGGCTCAGAAAAACTCCGTTCTTGTCCCACTGCTGTCACCAACGGCTGCTGCATGACAATGACCTGTCACTTCAACTCTCTTCTTTCCTCCCACTCTTGGTGCTGCTTATATGGCTCACAAGCTTTTGAGGGCAGAGATTAACATATTAGGTAAGCTCTGTGCTTAGCTCAGCACTCATCTGGGTCCTATAGGCACTCCTGCAACAGAATAAATCCAACAGCAGCTATACTTTTTATAAGAAAGAGAATACATTGAAAGGCCCCCAAAGGGGCAGATTTTCAAACATAAAAATAACATGAATGTTACAAGAAGATTTGAAACTACACAGCACCTTTAGCTGTTAAAAATGCCTGATGGAGTGTATGTACAATGCTATGAACTCATCATTGTGGCTAGAATGAGCAGCAGAAGCAGTTAAGTACTTTAAATATTTTTTAGGCTGAAACTATCAAGGAGAAGAACTGAATTAATATGAGAAATCAAGGCTAAATGCCTCTGTGAATGATTGCCAGATTTGTCTTTATAGGGAGAGGCATACTGCATAAAGAATACACTTACAGGGCATAAAAACCCCAGAGAACAAATGTTTAACTCTGTGACCTAACAAGTTTTAAGATTTGCCCAGTTTCCAGTGCCAGAAAGCACAAGCCTACCTATCTGAGAAAATCTTGTATGCTTCAAGCAACTGATGATTATCAAACACAAAAGAGAGTGACCCCAGCTTAATTTAAAACACATGCTCAAGTGGCCCAACTCAATTTTTATTGCTCAAGGAAACCCTTGCAGAGTAGCAATGTGATAAATGAAGACTAAAAATCCCCCCAGAAAACTAAAGCCCTTCTCTCAGGATGGAATGCAGTGCGAATTTGTAAAACCTTTGTTACATATAATTCAACAAAACCTGCTAAAAAAATAGGAGGAGTTGGTGCCTCAGAAAATTGTTGTACTTTTAATATGAACCATAGTCACCCTACAGAGGGAAGCTGAGGAGACCCTCATCTGTGCTTTCTCTGCAGAACAAATCCACAACTTCATTAAGAGAATCAGTGTATTTTGTAAGTAAATGAGATTCTGCTCGCTGGCAGGCATATTCTGCTCACCGAACAAAGAAACCACACAAAAAAATGTTCCAAAGGGAGATGTCCTTAATAAAAAAGTCATTGCAACACAATCAGACTGCAGTGTCTGCCAGAAATTATAACTTTGTGGAAGGAAAAAAAAGAGTGTCAGGAATTAGGAAGCAAGCTAGATTCATGTGACAAAATCTGTTCTCTTGATCTTTTCCTTTCTGAGTTAATGCCTGTGACTTTCTGCTTGTTATAAAGCAATTGCTGTGTTGTTTTGTTTTCTTGTATTCAAAAGTCACAACACTGCCCTCCAAATTCTCAGCCAGGGAGCTGGGTTTTGGGATGTGGCAGCACCCTCAGACTTGTTCGAGGTGGATTTTTAGAGTATCTCACCAACACCCAGAGCCCTGGAGAATAAAGCTTTGAAGGCTTTCTCTCAAAGGCAACTACTCATCTCCTGGTGTGCTTGTCCTTAGCTGCAAGCCTGACTGGGCCCATTAAGCCTGAGATGAAGAACTGTCTGAAAGACAAATATGAAATATCACAGCACTAAACTACTGGGAAATTCAGATTTCTGCATGCATGGGAGCCAATAAGGCTGCTGATCTGTAAGGAAATACTCAGACACTGATCCATGCACAGTGTTCTTGCTCATTCTGACCAGTAGAGGATAGGGATGATAAGAGCTCAGATTTGGCAAGTAATGGTAAGAGAAGGCAAGAAAGGGGAAGAGGAAAAAACCACCGGTGAACTGAGGATGCAGATGGTGGTCTGAGCTCCAGACTAGTACTGTCTGTCATGTTTTACTTCTCCCCTTTAAAATAATCCAAAACCAAATGAAAAGGGGAGCTAAAGTCCCTAAAGGGTTTTTTATGAGGGACTTCTTTTTTTTCCCCATAAACATGGCAGATTGTTAAGTATTGCATTTCAGTTATCAAATAGAAGAGCAAGAACTCAGTAGATTGTGAACATTTACAATATATGAATCTAAAGATGGGCAAAATTTACCCAAGATGTCAAGTGTGAGCTAGGCATTCCCATTCTTCACACTCAGTAGAAAGAGAAGCAGCTGCATAAGGAATTTCTTCCAAACTACCTTAGACACATATTCACTCAAAAGAAGCCAGTCTGGATGAAACGTTATACTTCAATGCATCTGTAGTTAAAGGAGATGAATCCTTTGTGAGGCCACAGCCAGCCTGTAGAGTCACAACTTGGACTGCCCCCATGACTTCATTATAGCTTGCAAACAACAACCCATCTCAACCTTGTTCCACTCTCCTCAAACTTATGAACTCTGAAAAAAAGTGTTTGCAGAATTTATGGAGAGGTTACCTGACCTGAGCTCATGGCAGAAGGAGAAAATCCAGAATAAGAAACAGTTCTCAGAAAATCTCTTACTGGTGTCTATCTTTTAAATCAAAAATCTTTGTCGTACTGATAAGAGCAGTTGTATTTTATATGAAAAGATGAGCCACCTTCAGGCAATGTAGACCCAAATCAGTTGGGGATTTAAATCTTATTCTGAGACAACGGGTGGCTTCCTGTTTATTTTGGCTGGTTCTAGAGTGGCTCCATGCACTGGAAACCCAAATTAAATTCTACTCAGGAGTCAGTTGCTAGTTTGTTCGGTCTGTAGTACTCTGGTATTATGGGATGCTAGCATAAAACTCCACTAGCTGAATCCTCCTGAACAAGTTTCCTGGGATATAAATCCACATAGAAAATATGAGTGGCCCAATCTACAAGGAATGGATAAGCATACCACGGATAAGCAAAAACGTGTACTTACCTTATGAAGCCCAAAATACTCTTTTCCATTTATGGACTGGTTCAGGACTTCTATTTCATGAACCAAGTTATTAATTTTGTCTAACTAGCATCAAACCCCACCAATACTGCATTCTTCAGTCTCCCAATATGATTTATGAAAGTATACATGTTTGGTTTTTTTGTTAAGCCATATAGTCCTCATATAAAGTAAAAGCTGTCTTGACAGTGAGAGTTTACCATGGTGCTATGTTAGAAGGATATGTCATTCATTTCAGAAGCTATGTGAGTATTTTCCACACGCTGAAGATGTTGTTGTAGTGGAGGTGACTTCTGTTCATCCTGTTCGCCAGCTTCTCTAATAAGTCAAGGGCTAAGTAAAAGGAGTTAAAAGAGAAGCCTTATTCTCTTTATTTATACAATAATTTATTTCAGAACTTTATTTTTTTCTGTCAAAGCCGTTGGGCTTTGCTGCATGGCATTCACAGAAAGCCACAAAGACCATTCAAACCTTGAAACATCTTCAAATAACCCAAAGAAGACACTAAAAGATTGCTGGGGTAAAGAAATGAAATTTTAAAAGAATATAGTCTGAATATAAAAAAAATAGTTTACATGCACTCCATGGCCTTATTTTTCCTGTACCGAGTGAAGCAAGAGCACCATGGCTGCTCAATCCCTCACGTTCCACCACCCAGTTCCCTCATATGTGAAAGTGCACCGAGGAGTCAGAAGGGGCAACCTTGCCGACTTTTCAAGAGCTTTACCTCAGGCATCGCCACAGAGTAGGATGGTCTGTCCCTAGACATTGTTGTTTTCCAAATAACAATCATCCCCTCCTCTGCAGATGCTCTACTCAGATTAAAACTATGCTGGAACCCACAGAGGCTAGAAAATTCATTAATGGATTTGAGTGAAATTGCTGTTTTATAGAATGTAATTTCACATATGGGTAGCTACACTATCTATGGAGTTCATGGTTGAAACAATTTAAAGCACTTCTCACCCTAACACAAAAGATAAGCTCATTTTATGAGCTTCTCAGTTTCCTCTAGCCTATATTAAGCACAAATATATAATGTGAACAGCAGTCTTTTGAGTTAGATCATCACAAAGAGCTGAAGACAGATTTATTGTTGTAAAAACAGCCCTTTCCAGGGTGATATGCAATGCCCTGCTGTTTCAAAAACAATCCAAGGCATCAGCAAGCTTGCAGTTGATTTGTCAGTTATCTTCTGCCATAGTGTGCTAATTTTTAGGTATTTAAGAGATACAGTTTTACTCTGGGGATGTTTCCGATCTCCAGTTGTTGTGGAGCATGACTGCTAGGTAAGAAGTTATCGTCTCTCCAGAGAAAATAACACGTGTGCTCCACTGCAAAACCCACAATGATGATGTGAATAATTTGCAACACTCGAATTCAAGGCACATTTTTGTGTGATATTAAAAACAATGTGTTTTCACTTGCTTTGATTTATCAAAGGTCTTATTTATCTCACTTCAAATCAGTGTCTGGTATCCAATATCCAGGTTTCAATCTTTCATTCAACCCAGGTGTTCTGCAAAAACTACTTCTTACCTGATTTACTTTATCACTTGTACATGGAATTTAGAGGATCCCATCACAAGCCATAGGCATGTTTAATATTATTGAAATTGCACTGCTAATATCCATATCAATTATGTTTTAAGATTTATGTTTAGTATAGATAGCCTGGTTTTTCCATTTTCAGTTTTGCAAGTATAATTTATTGAGACATAAATAGTAATATTAAAGCTATCAAGTATAAACATCAATACTTGACAGCACTGTGTAATTTAAGAATTACATGCATCTAAATTCAGATACAGTCCTTTTTGAATGCTTGAATCTTAACTGCAGACTGCAGCTCACCAGGAATTCTGAGTTTTGGAAGCAGCAGGCTGTCAAGTAATACAGTATTAACATCCTGAAATAAGCTTTTCAGAAGGACTGGGGAATCAGCAGCACATGATTGGGATATAAAAAATGCATGGTTTTCTTTTTTTTTCACTGAACACTGTTTTAGAGCAATAACCCTTTTCCCCATCTCCCAGTCATTTTGGATTAATTATACTTTCAGTGTTTTAGTTATTCCAGAGACATAGAGGAAAACAGTTTGGAAGGAACCTCAGTAAGTCACCCATATTGTCAGTACTTCAAGTTCAGCTATACTGAAACCTTCTTTAATGGCCAGCTTTTGTCTACATCCTCCTGTGACGAGAATGCAACACTCCATGAGTAATATTCCTTTGCTATGCTGTGAGGTGTCTTAGAAAGTTCTGTCTTATTGCATGAAACCAGGAGTAACTGGGAAGCAATGGTATGTGGTTCAGGAAAGAGACAATATATGTAAGGAGGCCTGCTCAAAAAAGAAAAAATCTGTTTTATTTCCAACAGACCTGTTTTGGTGAACCATAAACCAAATACCTTCTTCAAGGTAAAAGCTTACAAAACGGGGATGCTATTGCTCAGTTAAAATACGATTGTGACAGTGAAGGTGAGATTGTCTAGAGTCAGTCACAAATACGAACTTTTTATCTTCACTTGCTCGGGACACAGACAATGTAAACTGGAAGGACTCGTCCTCTAGAACTGTCCTTTGCTCTCGTTTGGGTAGAGAGGGGCCACCCATGACTTGGCCTAAATGCCTAACTTCCACAAAGCTGCATAAGATGGACTCCAGTTTCAGTGTATGCAAAAGAGTAGAAGATATCTAGCAGCTGTAAGTGTAACAAGGAGCAAACATTTGGAATCTTAGGTCAGTGGATGCACTGTGTTGCCTTCAATTTTCAGCTCAAAATACTAGTGTTTTATTATTTTCATAGCTGTTCAGAGAAAAGAAGCATTAGTGAAGTACCACTGGCATAGTGAGAGGCTACTGTGTTATTTGTGTTATGTATTAATGTATGTTAAGTGGTACTCTTCTAAACAGACACTTCCCCAGAGCGAAGCTCGCCTCTTCAGCTGAGGTGGTAGCATCACCAGAGTCCATGACACATTTCATACTTGATTTGTCTGAAGACACCAGGAAGAGAGCACTTTAAGATGAAGCAAACTGAGAGAGAAACCATAAAAAGTCATGCTGAAGGCAGAAGTTTTGTGTTGCTTTGGTTCAGTGAGCCTCCTGATAGAGACAGATGCTTGTACCGATCAAGAGGGGTTACCTCTAGCAAAAAGAGCTAAATACCACACTTAGCACTGTCAAACACTTACAGCCTTTTAGTACTTTAAAGTGTAAACCTGACCATGCTTTATATCTCAATGAGCCTTTTGAGCTCATATCCGTTTTAGTTTGTGTAACTTTTTCCTTTTTCGATTTGGCTTCCTGGTTTTATCAGGCTTTGTCAATGTAGTCAAATGTGCATCTGAATAACCTGAGAAATTTTATTTAAGCAATGGAGAATCATGTCCTGTTGTACCTGGAGGCATCTGCCCTTAAATACAGAGTTTCTTCTGCCACCTGCAAAAATTCCTGTTAAACAACTGACACTGCCCACCTTTGCACTGAAAAAAATAACTAAACACTGTACTTGTGTGTATTTCTCTGTGTCTATCTAGAAGAAATATTGCTACAAAATGATGTTAATATTATTTGTCTATTTAAATACCTTCTGACAGAGTGAGAATGAAACATTTTTCACAAGGAAAAAAAAAAAAAGAACTTATCTCCTAACACTACCAGTGCTATGGAAGTACTGGTACATAGTCAAGAATTTCCCATGTCAGTAAAATTGGAGCTGAAAATGCTTTGAACAAACAACGTTGATGTTGACCCCAGCCTGACAGCCTTGTGCGCCAGCGGAAATCACGGCTGACAAATTCAGTGACAGTCTGTTGGTGTTTCCCAGCTTTGGAAAGCCTATGAGGGATGGAGGTATGGCCAAAGAGGACAGAGACCTGATGGATCCCTATCAAAGAGGTACTGTTGACAGCACAGATGAAGTAATGTATTTGTGGGTGTCCAACGGTTCCATAAATTCTGTTTTGAAAATATCTGTGGCATCAGTTGCATTTTCTCCCCTCTGATTCATAATTAATGTTCCCTAGTTGGTGGGAAATATACCAATACTTTAGGACTTTCATTTATCTTTTAAGATTTTGAAATGAGCTGATAACACACTGATCTGGTTAATGTCCTTTAGATGAGTTTTAGATTTCAGTAGTAGTCATCTAATTTTAGCCAGCATGATCAAGTTAAAATAACTGTGGCACAGACCGTGAAGAGAGCTATTCATTTACCAGCAAGAGGCAGCTACTTTCAGGACAGACGCTTATTGTGGAAAAGGCAATGATCAAATGAAAATGTCAGCAAAAGATAAAAAGAGTTACAGTCACTGCTGCCAGGAAATTTATTAATTTCAAAGCATCATTATCAGTACAGTGAGAGGTGAAATATTAGAAAATAAATAAAGATTCTCTTTAGCTTATGCTCTCTCTATAAAAAACATGAATAATACTTGGGGTCTTGCCTGCAGCTGTGCAGGTGACACTGCCATTATTCTCTCAGCCGGTTTTCTCACCCACTCACACACCTTTGTTTCACCTGATAGCTGAAAAAGCAGATTCTGCTTTCCTTTGAAGTAGCTGGAAATGAGCATAACACCACCTTGTGCTACTTAGTGCTGTTTGCTAGTGGGTCTCAACCTTCTTTACAGAAGCCCTGGACATAATTACCTACATTTTACCAATGTGGAAACAAAAGCCCAGCGAACATCAAGCTGTGGCTAGAGACTTAGTAAGAAGACAGGAAACACAAGAGGAACTCGAACCTGCAGGTGGTGACAATATTGTGCATCCTCTCAGAAAGGGTTCATTTCTTTGCCATGGTACTTCAGGAGGAAGCCCCTAGAAGCTCACCGACCCATCATCTGGGGACTTCTTTCAGAGATTCAAGCTCCATTTTCTCTCATATGACAGGTCCTTTGTTTGTTCTGCTGCCAGCATTACTCCCTAGCCACAATAGCTTTATCCCTATTTAGCATTCACCCCACTGAGGTGTCTATCAACAGAAACCATGATTCCCATCACCCCCATTCTGGTAAATTAATCAAGCCAGGCTCTTCTAGTTTCCTTTCGTAAGTAAGGTCCTCTATTTTCCTAACCATCTTTATAGCCTTTGTCAATCATGTGTTGTAATTTAAAGCAATCATTTTTGATCCTGGGTAACCAAATTATACTCCACCTGCTAGCAATGCATATGTACACCCCTCTTTCTGCAGGAAATAACCCACCTAATTCATCCTGGATTTCCAGAGTCTTTGCCTTTTCTGTCATGTTGACAACCTGGGTACAACATTATGTGTCTTTATCTTTACTCTTCCCCTCCCATCCCAGCAGAAGGGTCTTTAATAGTAGGCATCTACTGACAGCAAGTATTCTTAGAACTCATATGTCCATATATGATTTTGCACTTTGTACTGGGAAACTAAGTTTCTAATGCTCTGTCTTCAAATTCTATCTGTAAAATATTCTGAACGCCCTGTCTACACCCAGAATATGTCATCAGCCAGTCAGATTAGTACATTCTCTTTTTTGTGTGTGAAATAAACCACATCTCTTCAAAGATAGTCATTGAAGAAATCCATTTCTTCCAGCCAAAGACATCTCACTATTTCTTTGTTTTCAAAAGGAAAACAGTGATTTTATCTAGCATTAAGGAGTTGTGGCTATGTGCATGCTTCTGTTTGGGAGAGAGGGGGAAATGAGGCAAAATCTGAAATATTTGTTTTCCCATTGAAAATCGTTTGGAACTAATTGACAAACATTCACAATAAGAAACACAATAGAAAAATCTGAAGGTAAATGTGCTGCTTTAGTTAGGGCAAGGTAGAAAAGTAATGTGGCTTCAATGTAGGCTAGCTGCAGCAATGTATGGCTGTCTTGTTACCAGAGGACATTAATAGCCTATACACAAAGCAAGAGAGGGAAGGACACGTGAGAAGGTAAGAAATAAACAATCATTTTGGAAAAGGTGTTTTTTCCAGGGAATTCCTTCACAAGGGGAATGTTTTAGTTTAACCCCAGCTGGCAACTAAGTACAATGAAGTATTATGAAAGATCATAAGTTTTCATATTTAATTCCATGTTAGTAGAAAAGAAACAGAAAAGATCATAGAAGAGTGAGGGTTTGAAAGGACCTTAAGATCATCTAGTTCCGACACCCCTGCCATGGGCAGGGACACCTCACACTAAACCATGTCACCCAAGGCTCTGTCCAACCCAGCCTTGAACACCGCCAGGAATGGAGCATTCACAACTTCCCTGGGCAACCCATTCCAGTGCCTCACCACCCTTACAGTAAAAAACTTCTTCCCTATATACAATCTAAACTTCCCCTGTTTAAGTTTGAACCCGTTACTCCTTGTCCTAATGAACAGTCCCTAATGAAGAGTCCATCCCCAGCATCCCTATGGGCCCCCTTCAGATACTGGAAGGCTGCTGTGAGGTCTCCACGCAGCCTTCTCTTCTCCGGGCTGATCAGCCCCAACTTCCTCAGCCTGTATTCATACGGGAGGTGCTCCAGTCCCCTGATCATCCTCGTGGCCCTCCTCTGGACCTGTTCCAACAGTTCCATGTCCTTTTTATGCTGAGGACACCAGAACTGCACACAATACTCCAGGTGAGGTCTCACAAGAGCAGAGTAGAGGGGCAGGACTTGCTGGTCGCACTCCAACTGCAAATGCAGTGTGATGCTGAAGAGCAACATTCTGTTTAAATATAGGCAGGTAATGGAAATATACGTGTGTATGTACATGCACACATGTATGCACAGGCTATTGTATATAGGTAGATGGTAAATTTCCTTATGTCATTTAAGAAGAGTAGTTGGAGTCCTTCAAGATTTTTTAAATACTTTGAATACACAATATATCACTGCTCAGGAACTATTTACGAAACAAAGGCTATTACGAGTTATTGGGAAAGGAGAAAAGAAAAAAATAACATTATGCTACTGTATATTGTCACTGTACATTATATATTTATTATTCACTTCACCCAATCTTGGAAAGATATACTAGAACTAATATAGAAAAGGGAAGACCAAACTTATGGAACAGTTTTGTTACAAGGAGAGTAGATAGTAGACTAGGTGACAGATAATAGATAATAATAGACTAGAAAATACATGACAAAGATGAAGTATGGTTGAGCTAGATATGATAAATAGGAAATGATTTATTCACTGTTTCTCACAATACAACAGCAGGTATACTGATAATGAAATTATCAACCAGCAGTTTCAAAGCAGAGGAAAAAAAAGTCTTTTCATACAAGGCTAGGGAATTAATTCTTACAGGAAGCTGTGGGAGCAACAGCATAAATTTTCTCCCAAGTGTCATTGAAAGTCTCTGAATGCAGGGCTGATGGCACCTCTGGCCTAGAAGCATCCAGCCCAGGTGAGAAAATTCTTCAATGAGCAGTTCCCAAAGTTGAGATTTTTTGCTTAATTTAATAAAAATCCTTGTGCATTTGTCCCTCTTCTGAAATTCTGTTTCTAACCAGCACTAAAGCCAGGTCCTAGAGGCCACAAGAAAAATTCACTGGGACGTGGATGCATTTACAGGCTTAGTATGTTTGAATTAAGTTACAGCATGCACATTTTTTTAATGTCTCCAATGTGTTTCCATAACTCAACATTGTCTCTTAGACAGGGAAAGATACACGAAGATACACAGCTTCCCTGATTCAGTTCTGTGATTGAGCTCTTTTACCCATTAAATGCTGGTTGTTGACATTCCTAGCTTTGTTACTGGTACCTTCAGTTTGTTTGCAAAAATATACCCTTTGTTCTATCTACAAATACAGGAGTCTGCCCTTTTTACCCCATTTATTAAAACAAGCAAACAACCCCCACAATTAAATAAGGTCAGGGCTATTCTGTAAAAATCACATCCCCAGATGACATAAATTCATGTAACGTTATTGGCTTCAGTGGAGCTATGGAAATTTACGGCAATTTACAGCAGCTGAATATTGCTCCAGAACTATTGCTCAAGTTATCAAGAATGTGAAATGCTGCAATATTGATTCAGAAAAGTCTATTTGAATTTATTTTTCTGAATTAATTTGCTCCTAGAGCTATTTAACATAGTAGGGAAATATTTCTCGCATGCACATGAAGTGCAAAATTGTAAACTGAGTTCCAAAATCACCAATGCATTTAGGTACTCTCAGGCATTCTTAGGCTCCAAAGTGCTTTATGAGTCAGACCCACATGGTGCAGGATAGAATCAATTGCTTATTTAGCAAATGTCATTCATATAGATCTCTTAAAAAGTAGTCCTGAATATTACCACTGTCACTTATTGAGAAGTATTCCAGTAACAGTCACGGGGAGTGTCCTCCAACAGAAATATGGACATACCTGCCTTGAAATCTCACAATTTATAGACACAATATAGGAAGTCTACACAGAAATTCTCTCTTTGGACTAAGCTTGCCCTAGTGACCCTTCTGCCCTTTCCATGGCTAATTTCCTCCAGGTACTTCAGTTAAAAATGATTCTTGAGAAGGATCATGAGAAAGGAAATGACCTTGTGATTCAGTTTTTAGCAGCCAAACCATCCATAAAGTCAAAGTTGAAGAACGTATAAAAGGCTGTATTCAGATTGCCTGCTATAAAGTGAAATCTGCTCATTGTAGCCCCTTCTCTCCAGTGATTGTGAAGCCTGACAGCAATTTTGGTACCGTAATTTGCTCCTTTCTCCCTTAAACTTAAATGCCTCCACAGTAACAACACATGATTTATGTGCCTCAAGCCTATTGTGTACATACACACTGCAGGCAGCATAGGATAAAGGAAGCACACATGCAGTCAGCTGCAGTGTTGGTAGCAAAGCAGAAGTGGCAGGACACAATGTGGTGATGCAGGGGATAATAAGACATCTTTTTTAAGAGTGTTAGTGATGAAGGTGTTGACTTTAAGTTACAAGCAGTGGTTTGGGGCTCTGTGAGAAGGGAATGATGCTGTGAAAAGAGGAGCAGGAAAGCTGCTTCTGGCATCTGCTTTCAGCAAAGGATAACTTGGGGCAAGAAGAGACACAGCCAAGGAGATTTGTGTTACTCAAGGACTGAGGCAAGAAAAGCTTAAATGAGACTTTGGGGTGGAATTCAAAGATGAGATGCTTGAAATACCACAAAATAGATTACCCTGAAAGAAAACACCAGAAGAGAAAACTGAAAAGCTGACACATAGCTGTGGTGCCAAGGAGGGGGCATGGCCCAAGATAAGGGAAGATGTCTTGTTATTTAGGCACAGGATAAGGTCTCAGTCAAATGGTTTGTTTCCAAGCTCTGACACAGGTCTCCTATGTGATATTAGATGTGCTATTGCTTCTCTCTCCCAGTTCTCCTTTTATGAAGTATTAGTCATATTTAATTTCTAATGCTTGTCTTGGTTTCAAGTATCCGGCTGTAAATTTGCTGGGAGAAGGGTAGCCTTCATACATGGGTGTATATGCATGTGTGGGTGCAGCTTTTTATAGCAGAGTCCAATTTTCAGCTAAGCCTCTAGAAAATACCGTAAAACAAGCTTCAGTTTATCAATAAAGCATGATTGTAAAATTGTAGGGCTGAATGACATGAAAATTGTAGGCCTGAATGACTGTCAACAGTAAAAAAAAGTGAATAATAGATGATAAAAATAGAGAACTAGAGGATATCTTTGAGATAAATGTAATGAAGGCAGTGTTGCCTTCTCTTTACCTACGTGTACTTTTGACTCCCACCAGGTCCTCAAATATATTAATATTAAATACTTTTGAAAATCCCAGTCATAATTACAAGCAGTCTGCATGTGTTAGCATTATGGGGAGCAGTGCTAACCTTTGTTTTTACTTACAGTATTTGTAACTGGCACCTACACTTACTAGCACCGTAAACAAGCGAGAGGAGGAAGGTTTTTCTCCACTCTCTATGTATTTATCCTGCGTGTTTGGCAACATTTGGAAGTAGACCAAAACCAATTTAAGTCAATACTCAGTTTTGTTTTGTTCCTTTTATAGCCCATTTCCACTCTTGGTTTGCGTGGGCATTTCCAACAGCGACAGAGAAGAGAAAATATTTCAAAGCAAAATGTGGTTATATAACAGCAAACAAAGGAGGTTTCAAGGGGAAAATGTGTCTCCTGAAAATAATTTTAAGGTCTCAGTTTTACTCAGACTGCTACATGCACTATTATAATTACAGAAGGACAAATCTCACACACACATGCCAATACACAGAGTAAATGCAACTACATTAGTGCGCATATGAGCATAGTTTATTTTATGACAGAGAGAGGAAAAAACTATGATGGCTACTAGACTTGTATGCACCTTACATCCATGATACCATTATTTTGGCTTAAGCACTCGCACCCCTCATGCATGTAGTCAAACTAGTACAAAAACTAGATGTAGAGCATCTGGAGAGAGACTTGGTTCTCCTGATAAGTTGTATATTAACTCAAGTGTGTCTAGAAGACCCTGGGCTTCAGGCTGAGAAGAACATAGACTTCTTTTAACACGGCAAGAAATAAACAAGAGAGGGCAGAACATGCGTTTAATGAGCACGTTTGTTTGCTTTCCTTTCAATAGACTGGGAGCTCTACAGCATGTGACTGCGAGGATGGTTGCAACGGCACAATGAGTGCTCTTACCGCTTATTCCTTCAGTTATGACCAATGCTCAGCTTGCTGCTCCACAGGGAGAAAGAGAACGACTCTCTTGAGGACCACTCTCCTCCACCTCCACCTTCCACTGAAGGAGGGGAATACACATGAAAATATCCCCAGGTGTTGCTCAGGAAGGGTTGTACTGCCATTTGCTGGGACATTGTACCTGAAAAAAGGCACTGGAGCCATTTGCCTCTGCCCCAGGTATGTCACCTCCTACATCTGACAGCAAAAGAATGCCACAGCAGTGGAGTTTTTTGCTTCCTCTCATTTTTTTGACTTAAACAATGTCATAGTTGAAGGATGAGCAAAACATGCTGATTCCTCCAAGTACTGCAGTCATGTACGGCTGCATTTTATGTACAGTATCTCCCAGCCATGGCCACTTTGCTTAAAGCTTTAGGGCTCTGTCTGTCTGTCTCCTGGCAGGAATGCATACACCCAGATTTCCCAGTTCATGCTTAATACCTTCCAACTTGAAAAGCAATTATTTTCCACTTGCATTTCTGGTCTCTATTTTCCCTTCTATTTTCCATCTAATTTTGCTTTGAACACTCTTTCATGGGAAAGCTGAATCGGATGAAATGAGCTTTGCATTTTGTTCTGAAGTTGATGAGTTTACTGTCATCCTGAGTCCTTCTCAGGACTCCTAAATTTGGGATATGTGCAGAAAAACTATTTGCTTCACATCCACCTAGCTCCATCATGAGTATTGCACTTCTTGCCAGCTTATCAGTGACTAAGCTGTTGAAAGTAGGCTGAAGTGAGGGAGGGGAAGGAAGGGGAGGAGAGGGGGAGAAAATTGGTAGCCAGAGCCAGTACCATGAGGACCAATGTAGTGCTATGTCCTAAAACAGTCCAAGTCATAGCCTGTGTTGGGTTAATTCAGAGTCTCAGTAAACATATCTTATGTTTTCTTGGCAGTTTAGTTGCTGTTCACTGATTTCTGAAGAAGCAGTGGGAGAATAAAAAACTAAGGCTGAACTTCTTACTACCCTCTCATGTGAGCTGCTAGGGAAGCAGCTGTCAGGCATGCAAGTAAAAGCAGTTTCAAGGCCAGGTTCACAAACCTGTCATACTAATGTCCTGCCAGACTACCACTTTGGGCCTCCTTGGTGGCCAAAGTATGTAGTTCTTGCTTCCCCAAAGTCTTAAAAAGCTTTTGTGGATGAACTTGCTGTGAATGGGTTCTAGGGCAATTTGTCTGGCCCAGTTTCCTCTGTGTATTCCACCTGTTTTTTCATGATGAATATAATCATCACACATACCAGGTGACTCAGGTCATTCCTACAAGGGTGTGAAGTCACCTAGGTTTTCCAGGCTGGTATGAGCACTTCCATGTAGATGGACAACCTCAAAGTGATGTTCCTTCAACATGCTCTGTGGTCCACAGTCTGTGACTTCTGATGATACGTGTAATTTTGCTGTGGCCCGCTGCTCTCCATGCAAAAAAAGACTTATATACTCTAGTTCAGGGACATCTGCTTGTGCACTATGCTACATCCATTGGTAATTCCTGGGAATTACCCTACAGGTAATCCCCTGTATGGATTTTTGAATCCAGCTGAGCCATATAGCAGAAGTAAGGAACGTTCACCTGAGCAGCAGCAACCAGTGCACAACAGAAAGTTACACTGGTTAAGCCAATAAGGGTTTTGTCCTTGTCAGCAAACTAACAGGTTAAGTAAGTGATTTGTTTCAGACAAACCTGTGAAACCTGAGTGCTGTTGTCTTGGGCTGCTGCTGTTCCTTGTTTTCTGTTCATGGAGAATATGCTGTTCTACTCGTCTCCTTGCTACTTCTTTCCTGTATCTCAGGAGTTAAAATACACCCTTACCAATATAAGAAAGTCTTGTAATTTTTTATTTCATTTCAGTCATTAACAGAGAGAGTTTTCTGACCACTTGACAGTACATTACACCATCACTGTATTCTAAATTTTCCAGATTTTTCCACAGGCATGTAATATCAACATCCATTTAACATTCCCCATCCCTTTGTTTCAAAGCTATCTTTGCTTCTGGGACTCCATCCCTAACCATCTGCACAAAAGTGACAAGAAAGTACAGCTACACGTATTTGTTTAAAAAGTGATACCCAGAGTGATGAAAGGAGGTGTAAGTTCTAGATTGAATCAATTATTTTGTGAATAGTAAAAAATGGTGCACATACTAAACAGTGAATAGTAGGATTTTGTAACACAGCAATAATTGGTTTTGCTGGAGAAAAGCAACTGGATCAATAAGCACTAAGATTGCAGAATGATTTGTTGATTGATCTTGTGATCTCAGCAACTTCTAAAAAATACAGACAATACCACTAGCCATTAAAAAATTATGTAAGTTCTGAGTATCTACTGAACAACTGAAACAAGACTATTATTTTTAAAAGCTTCCTAATTCTGCTGTATCAAATCAATGTTACTCATTCGAGATTGTTGCCTTTGTGTGAAAACCTTCAGGATATGTTAATGCAGTTCACTTTGTCTTCTGTCTGAAAAATCATTGTAAAAGTCACACGACTCAGGAAGGCTTTCATGCAAGATCTTACTTATTTAATGTCATGTCTGGTCTCCACTATGACTTAGCAAAGAGTAACTTCTAGTTCTCTTATGTCTGTGTTTTCCATTGTGTATGTTATAAAGGTGTGTAAATTGCTATGGAAGTCTAAAATCTTCCTTATTTGGCTTCAAGGAGAACTTAATTAATAATGGATGAAGGATATGTTTATACTGCACTCAGGTGTCAGGTCTTTCACTAGGTGCTGCTTTCATCTTGGTAAATAGCTTATTTACTGTCTACCCAGGTAGTAACTCCATGTCACTGTGCCCAAGGGACATGAGCATTCCCAGAGCATCTTTAGAAATCAGTGACCGTTTGTAGGAAGTATTAAAACATGAGATCTTTATTAAGTATCGATTCTATGAATTGTAATAAACCCTCAATGGTTCATTTCAGTCTGAATGGAAGCTAGGGGAGAAAAAGAGTATGAGAGAAAACACTTGTTTCCAGCTTAGTATCCTTTTCAGGAAAAAAAAGATTCTGCAGACAGATCTTGTCAGAGAATCAGTTCCCATCTGATGATATAGACTATCTCAAGCTAGAAAAAGTACAGATAGCTATAAAAAATGGTTTTTCTCTTTTTGCTTTTTTCTCTACAGCTGTCCTCAAAATATCTTACTTGCTCTCTTAAGTATGCTATGCTGAATTATTCTCATGTATGACTACAGAATGTCTGGTCAAATCACAGCATTCGCTTCCCAAGAGAATGGCAGATTAAGCTACTGGTGCCCACAACCTCAATTTTAAAGTGAGACTAATGCATAAAAGAGCATTGAGCTGAGACATCTGGAAGCCTTTATGAGATCTCCCCAAGCCTCCCTTCTATCTTTTACTTACAGATACTGATGATGTGACCCACAGCCTGACTGATGATTGCCAAGTCCTATCATCTACCTCATTTTATAAGCCACTGAGCTATTTGAGGTCCTCCCTTCAACTGCCATGCCCAGTGATGGCCAGGTGAGGTGAGCTTTTCTTCCCCTGCAGAGGTGGGGATCTACCTACGGAACCCTGACTGAGTTCCGCGTCTGAGCCTCCAGCATCCTTTAAACTTTCACACCATCTGCCTATGACTGTTTAACACAACATGGCAGCGGTACTTGAGAGTGAGTGGTCACGTTTCTGAGCTCACTCTCTGCTAGAAGGAAAGACATCACTGAAGAAGAGAAAGGGAGACATTATCCAGTGTATGGGAGTGTGGTTGGCAAACTGAAGACACATCCATCAATATTCAATTTTGAATGGATTATCTAGACATTTCCTTAGATAATAACACAGATTTGGAAACTAAGCATAGTTAATAATATGGATTAACAAAGAAAGAGAGTGCATATTGCTGCCTTCCTTTAGATTCCGTCTGTAAATACTTTAATATTACCTAAATAATCATTATACTACAAAATCCCCCTGAAACTTCAGACAAGACAGGATTAAATCCTTGCAAGGTGAAGAAGAAGACACATAAAGCAGACCTGGCACTGTTCAGTGATTGTACTTAGGAAATATTTGTCACTGTGGCAGCATTTTCGCCACTTGAGGCTCTTGCACAGAAGTGAAATCTGAGGGGTGTTTGTTCTACACATGCCAAGAACCATTGTCTGAGAGCAGTTTTCCACGTGAGGCATGTAGCATTCACAATTGGCAGGCAGATGGGGCTCAGTTAAAGGCTTCCAAAGGCTACCAAACATGCTGGGTTCCTTATAGCTAAAAGGAAGCATTTGAGATACACAGTGATGCATTTCCATATTTTCTGTTTTTCTCTATTATGTTCTTTACTGTGGAGCCATTTAAACAAGTTGTTTCCTCTAAGTGTCCCTCCATTCCTTTTGCTAATACCACATTTGAAGCCATGATCTCACTGCATAGGACATAAGTGATAGAAGAAGTGTGAAAGTAATTAGATTTTCAGATTTTTCTGTCAAAAAATGATCAAAATCAGAATTTCTTCTTAATTGTTTCAGCTATTTTTAATTCAGTCGAGAAATGGCTGAAATACTTCTGATTAATAGCAAATAAAACCCTGAGGTAGATAAATGTTTCACAAAAAAAAAATGAAGTTTCACTTTTACAGTGGGGTGGTAGTGTTTGGTTTAAATCTAAAGGAACAGCTATGCATTTTATCTGATTGCCTGCAAAAAAAAAAGAAAACTTATCAAAGTTCTCCTCAATGCTGATTAATATTTAGTTCTTTTGGATATTTTTAATTCAAGCAGCCAGTTAAAATTACTTTTTTCTGACTGGTCATACTTGAATTTAATCTGATTTTAACAGTATTGAAAGCAGAGATGTCTGTTGATAGTTCTTGATGTTTCAAACATGTTTAAAATAATTGTTGCTTTAGGATTTATAACTTCTTCTCAAGAACAGTTGGAGTTGAACAATAAAGAGGCTAAGTAATAATAATGACCTAAAAGCTTCAGATGAAGTTTGAGTCTCAACAAAAAGTACAGCAGAAATTAGCACACCCTTCAAATAAAAAAAGCTGCATGATAGATCCTGTTCATGACATGTTTGCAAATGTCTTAAATTCATTTCAAGAAATGTAGAACTGAGTGATATAGCAGAAAAGATTCAAACAATTGCTGCCATTATTCCATTATTTCTGGTCATATTTTACTCTCCTAAGTGTCTGCACTGGCAGTACATCAAGCATCACCTGCCATGGACCAAGACCTTATGGACCAAGGTACTGTGCGGACTGAACAAAAGAGAGGCTGCCTCAATAGGAGTGACAGTGGTCAGATGCAAACAGATGGGTGAACACAAAATGATAATGAAACACTAATAAGCAGTGCAGCTCCAGTGGTGTTCTGTTCAACAGGCACCAGAGACAAGAAGATTTTCAAGAAGGTCTCTGAAATTCCTATGTATTTACCTCTTTCCGAGGTAAAATGGGCAAGAGAGAAACAAGGTGTCAGGAGGACAACGAAACCTGGCACAACAATGTAGCTGGCATGCAAACTTGACTATACAATTCCAAATGTGTGCTGACTGGTTGGAGGCATGACTGTAAAAGTCATGACAACTCCAGTAATCTTGAGGCAACAAAATGAATCTAGCTTGAATTTGACACAATTGGAGAAAAGGACAAGTTATGGTAAGTGTGATCAGAAATAGGTAACAGTGGGTGAAGTTCTTTATTTGAAAAGAAATTTATCTTTTCTTTGAAAAGAGATTTAAACTCCAAATAGAAGCCAGCTAAGCACAGGTAAAGGATCAGAAGAGTCCTCAAGCTCTCCACTGAAGTTATGTAATGTGAGCATGAAAGGAGATAACAAGGAGAAGGGACAGAGCCAGGAGCTATATTTTGGCAGTAAGATTAAATTGGAGGAGATAGGTCCAAGGACAGTGATATGTAGCATTAATATGCAGGAGAGAAAAAGAGCTTTTTATTTAAAAAAGTGAAAAGAACAGAGAGGAGAACATAGGCCACCACACTTAACACCACCATGGGGAATGTGAGGGAAGTAGAAGACTTCCTTGGAAAAAGTGTTAGGAAAAGGGAAATAGGTCTCTAAACACAAAATATCAAACAAACCACTCAGCTTTTTTTGTTTTCTATACTCTTTTCAGACATGGAATGGGTTGCCCAGGGAAGTTGTGAATGCTCTATCCCTGGCAGTGTTCAAGGCCAGGTTGGACAGAGCCTTGGGTGAGATGGTTTAGTGTGTGTGAGGTGTCCCTGCCCAAAGCAGGGGGGTTGGAACTTGATGATCTTAAGGTCCTTTCCAACCCTAACTATTCTATGATTCTATGATTCTATGACATGTATGACAAAGGAGAGGTAAGAAGAAACAAGATGAGTGAGTAGTGGAAGTCAAAGGCGGGGGCAATGGCATGCAGCACTAGAAGTACAGGTGGAGGAGACATGCAGAAGATGTACTGGAAGGAGGCCAAAGGTGGGAGAAATGGTCAAAACCAGGCACACAGTAAGTAGGTGTATATATGGATCATGGCTCGTCTGATGGAAGAAAGAAAGTAATTAGGAGGATAAACAAACATAGCAATCTCATGTGAAAGTCTTCAGGTCTGTGAATTGTAAGGACATAAAGGGGAAGCATTTTCTTCCCAGTCCAGAGACACTGGAGAGCGAAAAGTGTCCAGAGACACTGGAGACAGAAAAGGGAGAGGAAGTAGGAGGAAGAATGGTTCAGTGAAACAAAGCAGGGAGTGGTGAGTAGTGAGAGCTAGGGTTGGAAAACATTAATAAACAGGGAAAACCAAAAATCTGCAGTGCTTACATACAGCATCTTCTCTGTTTCAGGGCAGGTGAAGAGGATAGCACTGTTTTGACTTAGATCCCCCTCATTTTGTCTGCAGCTGCTGTTTTCCTGTATGTGGTAAAATGCTTATTTCAGAGAGGGGAAAACACCCTGTAGAATAGGGGTGGCTGTTGTCTACATTTCACAAGCCACTGTGCTTCTCCATCAGCCAGTTTATAAACAACAGCATCCTGGCTAAAATGAAACTCTTTTTCCTTGGCAGAAATATTAACACCAAATTACTGTTGCTATCTTTCATTCAAGGCAATGGGCAAAAGAAAACTTCAAAAGTATTCATATGAATATTTAAAAGTAGGAAAAATAAACAGTCCAGATATACTGCAATTCCATCTAGTTCCCACAGGCAAAATGATGCCAATATATCTCTCCAAAGAGCTGCTATGCTGGCATTTATTGGTCCTCATCAGCTGCTGATTGGAGGAGGAAGGAGGTAATGTTCAAGAAAAAAGTATATTAGAGAGGTCCCATTTTGTGCTTTGAGATTTGGATTTGCTTGCAGCATTATCCAGTTCCACCAATACATTTCTCCGTCAGTACTGAAATAGATTCCTCTGTGCCTTCCTCTCCCTGTACTTCCATTACTGAAGGAGCTGACATCATGAGAAGTGTGAACAAAGGGTTATTTAAATGATTCCAGTTCCATGCATAGGTGGTTCCTCGGGAGGCCCTTTACTGTATTTGCACTTGCCTGTAAGCCATTTACACCACATTTAACCCACTGTCTGACACAAACAGCACCATGCTTAGATCTTACTGCTCAAGTGAAAATATACTTGGCTATCTGTGAAGACAATCTGCAGTTTTTAAAAATATCCACACTATTTCCAGAGGTTTAGTTTGGGATGAGCAATTGCTGCTTTGTTTTTTGGAAGGCTGAAACTCACAGCTCTTCTTTCCTGTGCCTTCCAGCTCACACGGCTCACTGACAAACAGTACATACTCTCCTCTTCTTACCTGCATCCTGTAGCTTATCAGATGGGATAAAGACAAGGAAAGTTTTCTGGTTTTAGCACAGGAAATAAGAGTGGTTGGCCAGGTATAGCAGAAAAAGTTCACAGTTGCCTACATTTTATACAGTTGCCTGAATTCATGTATTATGTCCTCTGAGTAGGTATCGAGATTCAGAGCTCAGCAATGGAAAGCCTGAAAATAGCTGGATGAAGGCAAGAGCAAACTTCTTCCTGACAGAGATGTGGAACAGCCCTGTCCAGAGGCCTTTCTGATGCAAGCCAGGGGAGTAAGCTGACTTCATTAGCGGAAGCTTTGATGACAGAGTGAAACACATCTCTTCCTCAAGAAATTCCTCCAGGACGAGTTAGTGGTGCAAAACCTGCCCGACTTCTTGTGAAAAGCCTCCCCCAACCTACCATCCAGAATACATCTGCCATTGTGCTGCCCAGCAAGTTGCAGAATGTAAAACCTGCCCCGACCTCTTTGGCAGTGGGTGTAAAACAAGCCAGGAATTTGGAAAGCAAACGGCAGTCTCCTCATTGTATGACTGAGGTAACTAAAGACAGAAGAATAACAGAAAAGATGGTTTGATAGCCAAAAAACATTGGCTTTGGTCAACATGATGGGAGACTAGGCAACTGAGGAGGAATTATGCTTTATAATTTTTTTTTTACATGCACACACAAACCCCGGTCTGTTTCTTTAATTTTACTTTCAAAAAAGCTTAATACGATGTAAGTAAAATCCATTTCAAATAGCCATATTAAGTGAGAAAACCCAAGAAAATGAAAATGTTTAAGTGAAATATTTCACTTTGACCAGAAATTGCTCACCAAGGTTTTCCATTAATTCATGAAGAGCTTTGGGTTGACTAAAAGCTACATTTTTCTTTGAAATAGAAATTGCTGAAGTCTGACTGCGACATGCTTTCTGCCACTAAATATTTCTAAACCAGGAGATATAGTAAGTCTCAGCTCACGTGTAACCAACAAAAAAAAGCTGATTTTCTTGACACTGCTGAAAGGTAGTTGTGAAAGAATTTATGGAGAGAAAATCACTATTTTTCATAATGATACGAGATTCTTTCAGCATGTACTCTGTCTTGATGTCATCTCTTCTTTAATTTATTCAGTATCATCACATAAATTCCTTCTCTGATTTCAACAATGCTGTCGGCAAATATTCCAGAGTTAAAAGCAGAAACGCTGAACAATTTATTCACAACCTTAACCTCCTTTTTTATTTACAAAGTACTAGTGAATACATTTAGTGCTCACAAATGTGGTCATTGCCAAGAGTTTTTCAACTAATCATTCAGCATGCACAGCAAGTATCCATAGGATTATAATTTGGAGCATTTGCTATGCATTTTTCTTTATTTGGGTAAGTCACTATCTTCTGACTCCCTAACCCATGCAGGGCTTCCCATTCCAGATGCACACACTTGTGCACACCCTTGCACAACCATGTACGGCATCATTTCTTTGTGTGAATAAAGTTGTAAACAAAGATTCACCTGTTATCAGCCAACAGCTGATCAGCATCAAATTAGGCACTTTTATAAACAGCGCTTACTAAATTTTAGCTATAGCTGTTCTTAACAACTTCAGGTAAGGTTTTCCTGGTAGAGGTGATTGTGAACTGCCTCTTCTTTGGAATGTCCTAAGCACCTTCCCTGTGCCTTTCTGGGGCAGATTTTTAAAGGTCTTTCAAAGTGACTAGCTAGAGGACTATGCCCAAGCAAGGCATGTGAAAAAAATTAAACTCATCATGGTTTCTTCAGGAATAAAAATAAATCCCAAGTAATGATAAATGTATGTCCAGGCTGTAAAGAAACCACTCGATCTAGTGCAAGAGTAAGCAGCACCTGATGCCATGCAAAATGCACTTGTAAATATATAGTAAATTTTCCACACCAAGGAAGAATTCTTACAGACAGTTAAATTTTAGAGCATGTTCTTCACATCTCTGGAAACCTATTCTGAATCAACCTGTAGCAGAGCTCTGAGCTAAGCCAATTTGACAAGCCACATGCCTGCAGTTAACTGCCTTCCTAAGTCCCACCAACTTTGTGCTCAGGGGTCAGGAGTTGCCCTGAGCAGTGTGAGGTTTGGAGCAGGAACATTAGTGAGCACATTATACCACTCCAAACTCCATGCCGTGCTGACACTTGAATTAACCTCCTGAAGAAGGAAGGTTTGGTTCTTCTGGGCATGAACAACATACTTCTGTAGAGCAGCAAATCCAGAAAGCAAAACAGGGAGAAGGTGACAAAATGCAGCAGGAACAGCAAAACTCTTCTGCCACAACTTCCGCCAAAACTCAGTTGTCACAATGATGCCTCAGGCCATCGAAAGTATTCATGTCTGTCCAGGCTTTTTTTCATCCTCTGCTCCTTTTTGACTCACTTTATGTTGCCATTCGTTTCTCGATCTCTCTCCCCTTTTATATCAATTATTTGCCCTGACACCAATATACCACAGAGTAAATGAATCACTGCAGTAGTCATTATGAAAATATAAATCATTGGTTACCTGCTCCTCCTTGTGTAGGCAGACAATATATTCAGTAATAAACCATGTGCTGAAATAGAGAGGTTTATCTGGTACATAATCTTTGGGAAAATATTTGCACCTAATCTGAATCTATGGAAGTGTAATCTCACCTGGTTTCTCTCTGAGGGGAGAGGAAGGTGTGGAGGAGCAGGAGCAGTTGGGGCTCTTACAAAAGAAAGACTGTTGCCAAAAATGCATCCAGGCTAGCAAGAAAAGCAAAAAAATATCCCACAGAGGAATGAAAAGAAAAAAAAAAAAAAGCCAAGAGAAAGGTAAAAACAGTAACTCAGGGTACAAGGAAGAAATCTGTTAGTAACAACTTCCCATACAGTGTTCCATTACTCAAGAAGAACCAGGGGCGATAAACAAGTATGGTACTATAAACGTTATTATATCTTGAACTGCCCGCCAACTATATTCCCAGTAATGCAAATAATTCACAGAGGAAGAAAAGGGACAAGCGTGAACAGTAATAATTCCCAAAAGATTTATTCTATTAAAAAAATCCTCCAGGTCTTTTTACTGCATTATCTCCTGGAGAAAGCCAACAGCTGTGGAAAACCTCAAACTTACTTGACAAAATGAATCATCAGCTGGATTTGATGTTGATTGAAGTAGAGGTAAGGTTCAATGCAGCTGTACAGGGGAAGACAACTTTTGCAAACAACGAAAATAATAAACAGGCAATAGCTATTGGCCATTACTACTTAGAGAGTATAAGGGTAAAAATGTGCACAGTATAAATCCATCAGCTCTCTTAGTGCTTAAAACACCATGTCTGGGGGCAACCGGGTGATGTTTTTGGTGTGAGGGGTTTTCTTCCCCTAGATAGATGAAGAGACAACCCTCTTCAGTGCAGCTTGGCCTTTAGAGAAAAATGTCAGTGAAAACAAAATGCTCATAACATCTGCTGTAGACAGCCCTGTAGAAAATAACTTAGAGCAATGCAGCAGACTGCTGGCATTACAGAGCAGCAAAGAGGGAGAAAGAGAAGAGAGGAGAGGATGCAAAGTGTCCCACTGACAGTTCTCTCAATAGATCTCCTTGAATGGAAAGTGCAGACGGTACATTAGTGTGAAGGGATGGCTGGCAGACATTGTGATGTACAATTAGCTGTGTGATTGTTCATAGTAGTACTTCAAGCTGGGATAAAATCTTTTAAAATGTTTCACCTACAACTAAATGTCCTGCTGCGGATCTGCAGAGCAGTTTCAGGAGGCCCTTGTTTAATCACGATCACCCTCAAACATGAAGCATTCTCCACTTTTTAAAAGTCAGGATCAGAATAACAAAAACTTCTTGGTATGCCAAATTTTTCAGCTTCCCCTCCTCATTCATCACCAGGCTTGCGGGATACCTGACGTGCGAGCAACAGCATGGATCTAGAATCAAGTCCAGACTTGCAGTACAATCCTTTTCTCGGGTCAGTGCCTTTGATGATATTCACATGATTTAGGTCACTGATGAGAATCCCTTCAACTGACACTTTGTACCTTGCTTAAGGCAGAAGTCCCATAAATTCAGTGTCAGCTTTATGGTGCATGTGCAGCAAGCACAATGAAACTGGCTTTTACATTCATGTGTAGCAGAACTGTATAATACACATAGTACCTGGGGGCGTCTGGCACCTCTAATACAGCCCTCCTTTAATTGGATTGACTATCTGATGTAATGCAAATGCAGAGAGGTATTTGAATTAACCACTGCATAGAAACCCTTTACTCATTGTCAGTGTCTCATTTATAACCGGTCACACTTTCACGGAGCGATAGCTAGAAAGGTGCTTACCCCTCTACAAGTTTAGACAGCAACTGAAGATTTGGATCTCTGAGGTACCACCCAAATGCCATCCGTATGTGCCCATGCAAGTCCCATCACAATCAGCTGCAAACCTCTGTGTGTACCCATGAGAAATGTTTTACTGCTCCATTTTTTGAGCAGTAGTTTGAAGGCTGTGAATAGCTGGTGGTGGCAGTTACTTAATATTAGCAGTGTAAACATCCAGAGAACCTGGGAATTCACCTCCAACTTCTTGGCAGGGGCTAAACACAAATAAACAGGTAACTGAGTATGTTAAGGGACAACACCACCTCCAGAAAAACGTATTTTATTCAACTGTGAAGATAAGCATTTTCTGAATCAGAATGGGCATGAAGTGCTGTGTACACTCATGATTCCTGAGATATATCTGGGCTCCATTTCCTTAGCTTAGATCCTGTTGGTACTTAAAGCTGTTCAGAAAAACTACCTGAGACCTCACCAACATGATACACAGGATGCTTTTCTATGGTTTGTGTTAACTTCCTTCAGTATTACATACCAAATATTTTGGTATTACTGACCAAAATGCTATTTTTATTTTAGGTAACCAGAACTGATGCTTTTTTTTATTTTCATTAAAATAATTGCAATCGTATTTATCTTATGAATAGTTTTCAAAATGGACCCAGGAAGAGGAAGACACTGATAAATAATTGAAGACGGTTTATTTTGACACTAACACATACCCTCAGAAACTGTTGTAACATTAATTACTTTTGTCCCAGGCATGTTTTAGGATTTTTTTTTGTTTAGTTCAGTGAACTGTTTTACTTTTATTGTCTCACTAAAGTTGTGGCTGCAATTAAAATCACACTTAATGCATCTAGTGGATTAGTTAAGTGGGCAATATCATTTCAAGTTTGAAGTGTATGTATGTGTATATAAATAAGTATATATAAAGGCTTCTAAAGTTTTTCTGTGTTGAAGATTTTTGTGGGTTGCTCTTACAGTTAAAAAGCAAGGTTCTGGAGAGTTTAATTGGTTTATAATTACATTTGATAGGGAGGAATTTTTTAGAAAGAGATTCTTTTGTTTTACACATTCAAATCTGTTGAAACTGAATACAAAAGACATCTTTTAATGGTAGGAGAATAGATAGTTTTAAACTTCCACCTCCTCTGTAGTCCTTTGATTCCTAGCAAGAATGAAATTGTGAGAATAAATGGGGCAAGACTTACTCGTGTTTTCTATATTCTAAAACACAGGAACAAAGTGGGGGTGGGGTTGGAGGGAAAATTTATTGGACACCGGAGTAGAAAAATAGTTTTGTCTTTGAAGTACTGGATCCTATTTAAGCATCAGATCTACATCTTCTTTATCTTTTGATTTTTCAAGCTGAAGGATAAAATGGAACTGAGCACTTGTTATCCTCTCCTTCAGCATGTTTGAGATAACAGAAATCACAGCCTGAAAAAATTAGACAAATGATGGCAGAACTGATCCATGCCACTTCCTTCAGTGTTTCTGGATTAACAGGAGGGGAAACCCTGACAGCAATCGATAGACTACCCTGGGTGGATCCTCTGTCAGCAGTTATCACTCTAAGGTTTTTTCACTCCTGCCATTTACTAGTTGCCTATCTGTTCTGGTAAATCAAAATTACTGTGAAGTGCAGTGGCAGGGGAGGTGGTACCAAGCTTTAGAAGGGGTCAGAGTGGTTCTTAGTGGTAGAAATAACTAAAATGCCTCATTACTATTTACTTCAAAAGGATGTTAATGTTGGGCTATAGTTCCTAATTCCTTCCAGCTATCAACAACAAAAGGACAATAAAAAGTACTGTCAGTATCACAGGAACTAGGGGGTTTCTGACTCTTCCTCTAGAGAAAGGGAACAAGGATGAAAAATCTTCCCTTTTAGGAGTTTGTGGAGTGCTGAGATCCCATACAGGTACACATAAATATCAATTGTAGCTAAAGCTCTGAAAACCAGCCCTGGCTTACTTCCAGGAAACATTATGACTATAAAGTTTTGCTTCCAGGTTTTACTTACAGACTTGTATCACTCAACCAACAAGATCACCAACATCATCTGCTATGTGATACTGAATAACCAGCAATGAACCACTTCCAAAAGTGATGACTGGACGAGTGAAATGCTCAGGCTAAATCTGTGCTAGGTTATTAAGCAGTGCAAAACACTGAAACTCAATCACCTCTACCAGGCTGGGGCAGAGCAGTCCCTGGTGCAGTTCAAGCTTGGACCAGTCAGCACTTTCAAAAATAGTCCCCAGGCAAGAGCCAGGGACCACTCCAAAAAAGCAGATTTAGAAGATATAACATCATGGACATGGGCTGTACTGTACTGGTTAGTCTCAGCACCAGCAGCTCCATTTGACTTCCTAGACAGACATGCAGCATAGGGGCAATCTGAGATCCAAAAGTTGAAGCAACTGTTTAAATTCTCCGCACACATTTCTGTTTCTCTGGCACCAGTGTCTGAATCAGTCAAATGTACTTACTGACATTCTGGTTTCATCTTTGCTTATTTTTGCTGTAAAATAGCATATTTTTTGTTGCCCCATCTTTGACTTCAGTGAAGTTTCATTGAAGGGGATTTTGGTGAATCGGAAGTTTCCCCACTACACCTAATCAGGAATACTCTTTATCAAGAATGACTTTGCCGTTAAAATCTGGGAAGAGGTACTTAACAGTACCTACCTGAAATCACTAAAACAGGCTTCATCATGATAAATTCTTAATCAAAAGTTTTCTATAAAAAAATATAAATATGTAAATATTCTTAAAACAAATACTTGAGTGAATACTTGCAGATGATTTATATTACTTAATCCATAACAACAAGGTTTTCTCCTTTCCCCATTCACACAATTTCACATCCAAGTCACATTGTAGTCAGGTAACGTAGCTTGCCATCTGCCCCCACACAAGACACACAAACATTTGTTTTCCAGCAGTTGTGCTGGCGGTAAGGTTATCACCCCAGCTCATGTATGCAGAGCTGCTCCTCTGATTGCTCCCTAAGCAATCTAGCGAAAATGACCTCTATGAACAAACACCTGCCAATTGATTTCTTTAAGCTAGCCAGTCCCTTTTGGCCTGAAGCAAGCTGGGGAGTGTTCACAAAAGTGCCTGTGCTGACATATACAAAGCAGTAAGCTCTAGCTGCACGGTATCACTGAGAAACTGAGGACAGACTGAGGTAAGCATCTTATTCCACTAGCAGAATTGAACATGGAAGACAGTGTCTGCCTATAGACAATATGAAATTGGTGGGGGTTTTTTAAATGTGATCCTGTCATGACATAACATCCCACTACATTAGAACAATTGTTTTTTTCTCACTCCATAATGCTATTACTGTGCTAAATGCTGGAGTGAAATGCATGTGTAATTCCAGATATTATGGAACTGCAAATGTTTCAGACATGTTTGGTGACAGGTTTTGGGTTTGGGGTTTTGGTTTGGGATTTTTTCCTTCATTTCTCTGCCCCTTTGAAAAAAATAAATATCAAGACAAAAAGTGGCCAATTAAGGTATCCTTCTTTAAATGTCAGCTTTAAAACAGGAAGAAATCTCTCCCTAAGTTCCACCTGTGTCTACACAGAAGTCATGGTAAGTCCTGCAGAGCACATTTCTTATTTGCATTTTAAACCAACAGTCTCAGCCTTTGTTGTCATTTTATTCCATAAAGTGACAAAGGAAAGCTGTGCAATTTTGTATACAGATTTTTGTTCTTAAGTCAGTTAATTTAAAAATTACTAAAAATGACTAAAGGTGGCCCAACCTACATTAAAGGAAGCTGGTTTAATTCATGAGTCTTATATTAGAATTCCTTAGTCCTAAGACCTTGCTACATTTTAAAATGGTATAGGATTGATTGTTGGTATGGGTATAGGACTGGTAGCTAGCTAAAAGATGAGGAGTTTTATGGCATCCTGGAAGGATTCCCAAAGACATATAGTCTTTTCAACCAAGTAAGAGAATGACCCCTTGCAGGACTAGGTGTTTGATTCTCCTGCAGGTAATATATCCAGTCTGATCAGAGGCTCTCCAACCTGAACTACAGCTCCAGCACACACCTGGAGAAGTTCTGTCTTACTGTCTTGTCCCAGCCTTTGCTTTCTGCCACAAGCACTTTCCACCCACTCCTTCCATGTGGTACAAGCGTCTGAACTTAGACACTGTTGCATGACTTGAAGAGGTCTGTTAGACTGGTCCCACTAGACTTCCAAAAAAATCATTTTAGTGACTTTCTGCCACAATAATAAAGAACATTTCTGATCTTTCAGATGTTTTTTACACTAAATATGCAACTATTCTGCAGTGGTATACATGCAAGCTACTTTTAAAAATAGGAGCCTACTTTCATGCTGTGCCTGAGAGAGAAAGAAAATCATATAATAGAATCACAGAATGGTTCAGGTTCAAAGGGATCTTAAAGATTATCTATTTCCAAACCCCTGTCATGGGCAGGGACACCTTCCACCAGACCATGTTGCTCAAAGCCCCATCCAGCCCAGCCTTGAACAATTCCAGGGATGTGGTAGCTACAGCTTTCCTGAGCAACCTGTGCAGCGCTTCATGATCCTCAAAGTGAAGATTTTTTTCCTAATATCTCATCTAAATCTAACCTCTTTCAGTTTAAAGCCCCTTGTCCTGTCACTACATACCCTTGTAAGAATTCCCTCTTCAGTTTTATTGTAGGGCCTCTTTAGGTACTGGAAAACAACTCTGTCAGGCTACTCTATCTGAACCTTGGATCTTTGGCAGATGTTATGTCCAGACAGAGGAAGCAAAATCAAGCCACTGATATTAATTTGGAAAAAAAAATCTCTGTGTAGAAAAGATGTTATCAGAAACATATCTATAATGGCATGTCCAAGATAGTAGCCTAACTTTAAGTATTTCAGTAATTATTTTTCCTAGTCACCCCAAAGTTTTCCGTTCTGCAAAGAACAGCTAATGCCTGTCTAGGCGGAATAACCTCTGCCCTGAAGCATTTAGATGAAATCTAGGGAGCTGCTGTCCTCTGCTCTTGCTAGACAGTAGACAGGTTTATAAAATTTGGGACCCATTTTTCACCAGTATTCATGCAAGGATTCAGATACATTCATTTCTAATTCCCAACCAAAAAAATAATTAGTCTAAAGTCTTTCTCCCAGCCCTTATTTTTAAAGGGAGTTTAAAATTATGGAAATGGAGCTTGTCATGGGAGAGAAAGCTTACCATCCTTGGCTGCTGTCTTTTCAAACCTGATATAATTAAGTCCCAGGAAAGCTTGATCTCAACAGCAGAGTGTTTGATTTTCATGAATAATGCTTTCTCTTTAAAGACAGAAGTGTGTCTGCAATAGAGGTCTTGGCTTTATAAAATCTGGCCTTGGAGAGCAGAACCCGCTTCAACCACAACCTCACCACATGCTGTAGCTGGATCAAGTTTTGGTATAACAAGGGTAACCTGTGGAAGCATGTTCCCTTTGTACTTCTCTAGCTATTTCCCCCCTTGCAGAAATAAAAACTGTGACAAACTCAGACACCACAATTCTTGCAGCCAATAGAGCTTGTGGAGCAGTTACGCAAGCTGCACAAGACAGACCCAGCAGTCTGCCACAGCCATGACCTTAAATAGCTTTTCTTTTTACGCCAATTCAAGCCATGGTTTGACTGTACCGCAAATTTGACTCCAGGGCTGTTAACAGGGAAGCAGAAATGCGGTGGCCACATAATGCAAAGCACTGATCCGGTATAAATTCAATCTGCCAGCTCAAATCTGCTGAAACAATATAAAGAGGTTATGTTTGTACAGGCAGGCTTCATACCATATCATGTATTCACACCATGCTGGGCTCGTGAACAGGTATCATCAGTCATAGAATCATAGAATCAGCTAGGTTGGAAAAGACCTTTAAGTTCATCAAGTCCAACCATTAACCCAGAACTGCCAAGACCACAACTAAAGCATATCACTGAGGGCCTCATCTACGCTGTTTTTGAACACTTCCAGGGACTAGAAGTGGATTCCTCCACTTCCCTGGGCAACCTGTTCCAATGTCTCACCACCCACCCTTTGAAGAAATTTTTCCTAGTATCCAGTCTTAACCTCCTCTGGTGCAGCTTGAGGTCATTACCTCTTGTCCTATTGGGATTACTTGGGAGAAGAGACTGACACCATCTCATTACAACCCCCTTGCAGGCACCTGTAGAGAGTTATAAGATCCCCCCTGAGCCTTCTCTTCTCCAGACTAAACACCCCCAGTTCCCTCAGCTGTTCCTCATCAGACTTGTGCTCCCTTCCCCTTTCCCCTTTCCCATTTCCATTTCCCATTTCCAATTTCCATTTCCATTTTCTTTCTGCTGTCTGTATTTATTTAACACAAGCCCCTGTTTCTCAATGAGATGGTTTGGAACTGCTGTTTATCTGACCACCTCTCACACTGCCTGAAGGACATCCATAAGGAAGAAAAGGAAAAAGAAAATTCTGATTATTTTTACTTGGACTAAAACATAGACACGAGGGATCACTGGAGTGGTATAGTAACTGGAGGGCATTTACAAACATTTAATGATTTATCACTTACACACACGGAAGTTTTGACTGATACACGTAAATGTGAGTATCCATCAGGCAGAGTTCAGTGCTTTCATTTTAGCAACAAAACTGCCTTATATCCAGAATGCCATTGGTATAATTCCTTGAAGGAATAAACTTACTAGCACTAAAAAAAAAAAAAAAAAAAAAAAAAGAAAAAAAGAAAAAGAAAACCCAAACTCTAAACAAATCTTCAGATATGTATACTTGTTCAGATGTAAACCTTTGTACAATGCAAAAGAAAAGCTTGAGCACTAATGTGCCTAAAGCATAACTGTGCCTAAAGGCTTCATGTTCCTGTTGATACAGGTCTGAACAGGGTTCAGCTGATCTCATCTTCTTTAGGGTTCCTGCAGTCCTTCCCTCTTAGGTGGCAGTGGTACTTTTCTCTCTGTCAGTTACCACTGCTCTTTCTGGCTCACTCCCCATCAAAGGAAATGACATTTCAAACATGACTGAGAAGAAAAGTTTTCTCTGTGCATCTTGGAATTAAACGTTCAGTAGTGTGGATTAGGAAGACACAGTCGTGCTCCTTTTCATCACACCAGTAGGTATCCCACTGCTAAGTCCACTTGTATAATACTGGTTTTTACCCTTGGTTTCAGAAAAAAAAGGAGCAAAATTGTAAGTCACAACACTCAGGAAAAATTGACCACCATCAAAATATTAAAAAGCTCTTTTAATGACAGACTTGTGTCCAGTTGCATTAATCTTTCTCCATACAGACTATTCCTGTGAATAAATATTAACTTTTCTGCTCAAGCATCAGACAGTTATTCACATAAGCCTCATTCCTAACGTAATGATATTGGCAAAAAAAGATAACACGCAAACAAAGTATTTTCAAACCTACCCTGGCAAACACTTCGTGTTCTTTATGGGATGATTTGCTGTAATGTGTTACATTACTATAGTACTATTACTTGTTATATTACTATGTTTGGAACAGACTGTCAGCAGCAGATGGACTATTACTGATATGCAAGTAGGTGAAATAGAGTGGCTGGGCAATTTAAACCATTGTTTGAAGACCTCTGTGCTAGTTTCTGCTTGACAGAGGGTCATACCAAAGTGGTAGGAATTCCTTAATATTTAATCATCACTAATGTTTTTATCATACTATAAAAAATGTAATGCAAACAAAAATTACTTGTGAGACACAACTGTAAAAGCCACTTCTGTGCATCACTACTGTACGTATTTATAAGAAGATGTAAGATGTATGGAATTTAGCTGTGAAACCCCCATAGGGGAGCCATATGTGGCATAAATCTATGTACATCTTACAGCAAATTTACTTAAGCTAGAAGTGTTTGAATAACTTTATGGCTTTAATTTACATGTAAAGTTTCAATAGCTAGATTTCGCAGATTTTAATGCTTTAAATTAGACATGAAAAAATCTTTTGTCTCAAATCGAGGCCTAAGTGACGTTTCCCTGTACAGCTGGTCTATTAACAAAATGATGGAAAACAGTGCCAATTATGCGCCTTTTTCTTCCCTAACGTCAGTGGCAATGGGGTCCTCTGGTCATACCCAGTCTGCAAGGAGGAAGAGATGGGATCAGACAATGGACAACAGCATCTTCACAGATGGTGACAGTACACAAGCAGGCTGTGCATCATGTATTTGCAAAGATGAGGTATGCAGCCAGAATGTACAAGCAGTCCCTGCTGAATTGAATCTCCTACAGGGAGGGGAAGGCTGCTGCGTGGTCTAGCTCAGAATTAGCTATTGGTATTTATAAACTGCAGTCACAGGTGCTCACATACACTCATTCACTGAGGAAGGTTGCTGGCTCATGGAAAAGTCAGTTTCTTCTGTCCCTCCCTCCCTCCCTCTCTTTGTGTCTTCAAGAGTAACATCTGTATAAGTTTCACAGAGACTATACCTTCATGGCAACTTAGCTTGCTTTCTGCTCATCTCTCTGCATTTCTTACAATGTAAATGAGATGCAAGCAAAGAAAACCGGGCAGAGGGTACCAGTGTGTCATGGGGTGCAGGGATGGGTACCTACATAGGCAGCACAAACAGATCTGTGAAGCTTGAGCTCTCTGTTCATGTCAGAAAGCTGTGGAAATGGCTTATTAGCAATAGGTCCTGCACTGCTCATTGAGGTGTGAGCACCACATCATGCTGATGCAGAAGGCAGGTGTAGCTGGGAGAAGACTCTCTCCCTCTCCTTTCTTCTCAGTCAAGAAACAGCCCAGCCATGAAATGGAGGCTTGCATGCCCAATTGCCTAGAGGAATGATGCAGCCCTGGGAGTCCAGCACAGCCAGCAACAGTGGCCTTGAATTCTGTCTGGGGGGTCCAGGGTGGAGAGCCCAGAAAAGTGTTCAAAGCCACATGTTGAGCAGTGATTTACAAGCACTTTGTTTCATCTTCTCTAGTGGACAAAGCTGATATGTGGATCCTCTACCTTCCACTCTGACCTCTGCTTCAGTCAGAAAGTTGACTGCAAGCTGTATCATGGGGGAGTGATGACAGCCATCTCCATGATGGCAGAATTCTTTTAAGAGCCATGGTAATAATGCTTCTAATTAAGGGACACAAAAAGAGAGCAGCCTCCCCCTCCCTCTTTCATATGCACATGTGCACACAGAGAAAGGCCAAAATAAATGTTGCAGCACTCCTTACTTGAAGCTAGCTCCAGAGAGGGAGGTCATACATCTGAGCCACGTCCAGCTTTTTCCCTGCTGCAGTGTCTGTAGGGTTCCTGGAGCCACGTCACTGAGAGAGCTGGGGTTGTTCAGCCTGGAGAAGAGAAGGTTCTGCAGAGACATTATAACAGCATCCCAGTACCTAAAGAGGGCCTACAGGAAAGCTGTAGAGGAACATTTTATAAGGGCATGTAGAGACAGGACAAGGGGGAATGGCTTTAAACTGAAAGAGGTTAGATTTACACTAGATATTAGGCAAAAATCACTATGCAGGAGCTGAGGTGCTGGCACAGGTTGCCTAGAGAAGCTGTGGCTGCCCCATCCCTGGCAGTGTTCAAGGCCAGGTTGGACAGGGCTTTGAGCAACCTGGTGTAGCAGGTGTCCCTGCCCGTGGCAGGCAGGTTGGAACCAGATGATCTTAAAGGTCCCTTTCAAGGCAAACCATGTTGTGTTTCTATGACTGTACCAGCAGGACTGCGAAGGCTGTTTTCCACAGGACTGCATTAGACAGATTTGTGACAGAGTACCAAGCTGTGAAATTTTGCATCTTGCCTGTGTAACGTCCTGTTGCTTCACCTGAAAAGTGCTTAATCGAAGCTTGGGTGGAAAGCGACCATAGGCTTCACCACTGAAGGGGCTGGTTTTTTTTGTTTAACTTCCAGCAAAGGAGAACTACCTCTGTGCCAACCGAAGTGAGCCAGACTCAGGGTTTTTTAAGGCCTCCCTCATGTCAGTAGATTACAGAGTTCAGGCGGGTCAGATGATCCTACAGGGGTTTTTAAGGAGTTTGCCTTTTCCTTTCTAGTTTGTTTAACATTGTTTACCATTGTTTCTACAGGGTTCTGTCCCTGCTGTAATGTGCTACCCTAGATGACACCACACACAAACTTCTTCATCCAGTGCAGACTCCATGAACTGAGACCTTATCAGGTGCTGTAACGCCTCTACCCTCACACAGAAATGCTGTGCAATGAAACCCTCACAAACTGCAGCTTGCTGCCTTCTTAACTTTAGTCCCATATAATCATCACACAAGCATAAACCTCTAGCATTCCACGAAGAACTCATGTTATGCCTTACTTTTAGCCGTTCCCAGGCAGCAAATTCCTCTTTCCCATTTTGAGCTTCCCCATATACACATTGTCCCTTCCTAGGGTGAATAATTAATTTCACCAGCAGGCTTCTGCCTGTTTATGCTTACATCCCATTTGAAGTTAATTAGCCGTATTAAAGTTTTCAAGCTAAAAATAAAACATCCCTGAAGATGCTCTCTATGCCCTTAAAAACACTATTTGTGCTGGCATGCACAAATTCCTCCTGTCTTTTTCTATCATGAGTAGCCAACGGGCTCATTTCCTCTCTCGGAGTTTTCTCCTCCCTCCGAATTTGCATCCCTGTGGAAGCCCAGGGGCTCTGGCTGGATGCCGCTTATTTAAGACACCGTGGTTCCCCTCTGCCAGGACCTTGTTGTGGCAAAGCACTGAGCACCCACTCAACTCCAGGAAGTTCTTGTTCCACTGAAACCATGTGGGAAAGTGGTTTCCTGGGGGAGAATGTAACTTTGTGCTGTGTTGTCAGCCTTGCACTGAAAGCGATCGCTGCCTGACAATAGCTGAGTGGGTTTGCTTTTTTTCCCTGATTAAAGAAAAAAGAAAAAAGGTTATTTTGAGCTGTTGCCAAAATAAAACTGTCCTTATAAGTTTTTATTTTTAACAAGAGCTCTCAATAGTAGTTTCTATGAAGGTTCAATATATTCTTACTATTCTTACAGAAAAAAAAAATATAAAGAATACAACATGCTACCATTCTAAAACTACAATATCCAGTATTTCAACACTGACTGTTATAATACCTGGAGATTCTAAGACATGTGCTTAATCCTGAACACTGGGAAAAAAATCCACAATTTTTCCAGATAATATACCAAAAATAGCTTGTGAATGAAACATAAATAATCTGAGATTTTTGGTTTAGGCTTATGAATTTGGGTAGGACTTTTCAAAATGTAAATTATATTTACTGTATGAAAGACCTCAAACCAAAATTCTGTTTAGTCCTGTCTCCAACAGCTGCTTTTCCCAAGGGAAGCTTAAGAACAGGACAAAGACAGGTCATAATTCCCCTCTCATATTCTTCCAGCCTCTAACTGTGCTCAAGAAAAGACAGTTGCTGTGGTGGAAGTGGTTTCTGTATAATTAGTAGCACACAACACATTTATTTCTTATTTGTTCTGTCTTGTCTTCAACCCGTGTTAGCTTTTGAAATCTTTTGTCAAGTTATCCTTCATAAATGGGAAAGATTTTTGTCAGTTTCTTTCTTTTCCTTCTTTTTTCTTCTTTATGTTAGGTTTATTTGCTCAATTGTTTTAAGGAAATTCGAGATAACAGTCAGGGCTTCAAAGACACCACGTACTGTGAGATCTGGAAACAACAAATGGGGAACAAACCTTTTACATCAAGGCATAAGCCAGATGGTGATGTTTAGAAAGAAACTGGCCTTGCCATTTATTTCATAACCCAGTACCGACCTGCTTCTTGCAGTTTTATTTGAAGCATTTGGTGCTGGTCATCATCAGAAGCAGGAGGCCAGATTGCATAGACCTTAAACAGGAAAGTTTCTGTGTTCCTGTTTCAACAGTTAATTTTAGTTATTAACTGAAAAAAAATATGCAGATTTGGCAAATGGTTGGTTTCCTTCCAGAACTAAACTTCTGCCATTCAGACAAGCAAGCGTTTTATCCATTGCCTTAAATGTGCTCCTTCTCATATTAATCTGTGGCAGGGAAGTGCACATGCTTTCCCATACTTGCTCCTTTGCCCCTGTGCTTTCAAGTTTTCTCCATCCCTGCTGGCTTTTCTGTAAGAACAGAAGCCCTGATAAAGTATTTTTAAACACTAGTGTCCTCTTTGGCCCTTCCTCCCCTCCTTGCTCTTGCTTTTTGCTGCTTTGGTACCAGCAACTGTCCTAAAACCTGCAGGAGAGAAGAATACAGATTCCTACTGATGATAGTCATAATGTTTGCATCCCTTGAAAGCAAGCTGAAGAATAACCTAACACAACACTTTGGACTTTGTTGTCCTCAACAAAATCTATCTGGGCTGTGAAAACACCAGCAGCTCCCAATAGGAAATACAGATGCAGCTGACTATCTGTCTCTGTCCCATATGGTTGTCCAGCACTGTCTCAAAAGGTTTTCAAACTCAGAAAGCCTTATGCCACACTCTGGTATATGAAACACGTGCCTCTAGGTGCCTGCAAAAACCTTCTCTCCAATCCGGTGTTATAAGACGGCCAGACATCTCAAGCTGATAAAATGTACCCTAACAATTACATCTTAGGACTTTAGGAGTGCTACCTGTGCCTATGTGCTACATGATTTGAGGGGATGCAAACCTCTCTGTGACAGTTGCCAAAGGCAGCTCAGGCTGGAGGTAGGTATTTGACCTTCCCTGCTCTTCCACAAGTGTACATCAAAATGATTCCTGCTCCAAAACTCAAACCTTACCTCTCAATCTTGTTATGGGAACAATTTCAACATGCCACTGGAGACACTTGGACAACACTTGGGGTGGAAACCCAGGGTAAATGCCTGTACCCTGCATCTGTTCAGTGATCTAACAACTGTCCACCTGACTGTGCCAAGCATCGCAGTCACAAGAGCGTGTATTCAAGGGCAGTTTATCACTATGGATGCCCACGGATGCAGGTTCTCACAGTGGGGCCACAGGGGCAAAATGTTTTGAGGTACCACAACTCAGCCTGAGACCAGGAGAAGGTACAGTCTCTTCAGCTGCTGGGTGTCTCAGGGTGGGCATTAAAAGTGTAGCAGGCATCCAAAATGAAGATGTTTTAACAGATCTATTCTTCAATTATCTCTAAATTGGCAGTACTAAAAATCAGCTGATCCGCCAGGTTGCCGTAAAGGTTAAATAGTTGCATTATTAAAGTGCTTAAAAAAGGTAATTAATCAGCATTTTTATTTTTAGAGCCAAAGTTAAGCATTAAAAGAAATTAAAAGATATGTCTAATTTCCCTGCCACTTGTCCACCATTTATTCCTCAGGGATATCCATTTCTAAGGACTGCAGTATTTCTCACCTACATCAGGAATTCTCAGTTAATGCATGCCATATCATAATAAGTACATTTTTATGTCATTTAACACATTACACATCTGCCAAACTCTCTCCCAGGCATATTCTAAGTGCAGTTGAATTCAAATTGAAGAAGTAACCATACTAAAGCATTTTGTTTGGGATAATTTCTCTTTCCTCTTCATGAGAATGAGTAACTGAGCAATAGCCAGAGAGGCCACTGAGCTGAGCAAAAGATCATTAATTTCTGTCCTTTGAGAAATTCTAGTATTTTTACTTTTCTTTAACCCCAGACCAAAGGGGGATGCAATTAACAGAATTTTCTGCAGGACAGAAATGCTTCAAATTCCAACATAATTTCAGAGAGCTCAGCTGAATCATTCTGTTTCTAGGAAATATCAGGCAGTGTAATATTAAGAGAGAGTCAGGGGTCTCAGGGAAGTTGTAGTACACCCAGAAGGAAAGCTGGAAACATGAATCACATCTCCTTTGAGGCATCTGCACTTTGGTGCTGAGCACAAAACAAAATGGCTCCCTTTTTATATAAAAAAAGTGAAACACTATGATTTGGTCTGAACAGCAGTGCAATATTTCACTTTGATGGCTTAAGGAAAAAGCAAACATTTTGGTCTAAGTAGAAAATTCCCTTTGGATACTTTCACATTTCCAGAATTACTATTTTTTTTCTGACGAATATTTAATGGAAAATTCCCAATCAATCTAATGAAAAGTCTCAGTGATTGCTAGCCCAGAGCTACACAGGAGGCTCTCCCAGCAGCATTCAAGAATTTTAGACCCTGACCCTAAATCTTATTCTCTAAGGTGTTTTTAGCTGAAAGTTATTGTTTAGGAAAAAAACATTTTAATAGGCATACATTATTTCTGGCACAGCTGAGTGCTGAAAAGTGAAACTGCACAGAGTCTCTGCTGTATAGGAAACAGCAAAAGCTACAGACTCGAAGTTGCCTTTTCTTAAAAGGAAACATGGATTTGATTACTTGTGAACTGTGGAGCTAGCACAAAAAAGAGAAGATTTCCACTCTAACAAAAATCATTGATTTTCATGAGTAACTCAGAAGTAATTGAAGATTACAAAATCTTATTGGATTTTTATGGAAATTCTAGAGGAGTTTCAGAAACCATCAAATAAAAATCGACATTATTTCTTTTCAAGCACTCAAAACCTGCGATAAGAATAGTTGCCACAATGTCTCATAAGAGCTGTACAGCCAGGACTCCACGCTCACTCAATTTTGTGGGACAGGGTTTTGCACCAGGGTGGCTTTCCCTCAATGTACCAGATCCCAGCTTTTTGCAGATGAGACAAAGTGTATAGAGAATTACTAATTCTGGAATGACATGATGAGAGACAAACCGACCATGGCAGCACAGCTCTGAGTGTACGACGAACACCCTATAATTCACAAAGTCATTACAGCACTCTGGTTTCTGCTTTCAGATAGAGATTCACATTTTGAAACAGGAGCATCCATGCCTATTTTCCTCTTAATTCTCCACAATGGAATACTCTTGGCAGCTTTGTAAAAGAAAAAAAAAATCTATTTGAAATAAGAAGTCTTTATAGAATGAAGATGTTCACCCAGTCCTGTTTCGATATAACACGGTTTTCAGTGTTCTTAATAAAATCAGCCTTCAGACTGGTGCCTTCACTGTGCCAACCCGAGCTACTCCCCATAAATAGGTAACATTCACTGACAAGAGTGAAAAGGATAAAATAAGTTATGACATCTTCTCTTCGAGGAGATGAGTGTGGGTGTTTATTAGCAGTCTGTGTGTGAATTTGGTAATGACACGCTCCAGGAATGCTATCAAGAAAACACTTAAGTAAGCCATTTGGTCTACTTCAACTCCCAGCATGTGCAATTCCCATACTGAGCTGTGTGGTGGAGGCAATGGTCCACATGGGTTGAGGGCATGCAGGGGGTAATATCTGTATGGAAGGAGGTCTAGAGAAAGGGCTTGGTGGGTTCTCAGATCAGGGAGAAGGCAGCAGAGCACAAAATAGGAGCACAAAACGGCAACTCTCATGCTCAAAATCTCAGACTTGCCACACCTGCCTAATAACCAGTCACCCAAGTACTTACTTCTGTTTTCTTTATAGGTGATTGAGAACATAAGCAGAGGCGAAGGTCAGCACTTACGTATAAACAGTCCCTGCCTTCTAAGCTTCAGAGGGTAAGAGGCCAGACACATCAGTTGAGTGAACAGAAGTTGTTCCATTACAGACTACAAAGATGCACTGATTCACACGACCTGATTTTCCAAACACTAATTGCTTTCAGGATAATACGTAAAGTCTTCTTCTCCACAGGTTGAGGGAAGGAAAACCTTGGTCATCAGGCAGTAAGGACACCCCTCTTAAGCTTCATTTAAGCTTGGTCAGAAGTGCTGCTAAATGTTGTTTAAAAAAGCAGATGAAAAATGGTATCTGCAAAGTCTAAACAAAACAAGTGATATTTTGCATGGGGATAGGAGCAATATTCAGGCAGACCTGAAATCTCTCCACTTAAATTCTTCTGTAGAGACTGGGCATCCCTCCAGCTGCCTGTCTGGGTCCAGTTGCATCATTGCTCCTTCATATTGTTTTGTTTTAATTTTTCAGCTTCCATTTTCTCAATCCCCTAAACTGAAACCACTGAGCCTTCTGGGGTTTGCTGAAGGAGCTACATCAGGTGACAGTCCTTAAACCTTCTCTATTCACAAGCGCCTCAGCTAAACGACTGCTCATAACGCTCACTTCCCCACTGGTTCCTCTCTTTGTATTTTTTCCTCTTGAAGTATTGCATGGTAATGTTCAGATATCAGTCTTGTTCAACTGGGACTGGGAGGAAGGGAGGTTTAGAACAACTCCTCCTGCCAGCAAGAACAGAAATATGATTAAAATAGAGCTCAGCTATCTCATCATAGTGTCCTACAATCAGTTTCTGTTTAAAATAGTTCCTAATATAAGACCATCCCAATGCTTGGTGCATTTTGATAGAGTGGTACCAGCTGCAAAGGGGAGATCTGGGGTCTCAGGAGGCCAGGACAGAGGGCTATGGGCTGAGCCACTAGGGCAGGCTGACCACACCATTGCCTTACCCTTACTCATTGCCTTAAGAAAGTCACCCCCAACCAGCAAACACACAGAAACCTGACCACTTTGTTTAATAATGGAAAATAAAAACATTTTAGAAAAGGATATTATCTGTTGCAGGAGGAGCAAGCAAAGCTCAGACCCAAGCTTGCATCAGCCTTCTCCTGGCACCCAGCCTTGATGTCCACTTGGGGAGGGGGCTGCAGCTGGGGCTGGGGCTCAGCCTGCGCTGCCTGCCTTCACCTCTGCCTCCTGACTCCAACCTCACCATCATGTCAGCCCACAGCTCATGTGGCACATGTGTTTTATTCTCTGTCTTCTTTGCTTAGCACACTACATATTTACTAAGGATTTTACTTGTCTAGACAAATACCATGTATCTCCACTTCAAGACTCCACTTTTGAGTTTATCATAGGTTTCTTTTAAGCTGAGGCTAAACAGATGCCTTCTAGTAACACCAGACACACGCCAGACTATCTCCAGCACTCATTCCTCCTCACTACTGACCTTTCTCAAGTGTTCCACAGAAGTACTATTTCCTGCAGGCCTCTCCTCTCTCCTGCTCCTCACTTGATAATTAGGCTACCTCAGGACAATATAGTTAAGATGCTCAAGTGGAAGCAACCAATACGTCTGACCTGCATTTATCTGGTAGGGTGCAAGAGCAAGTGTTTGTCACAGCTTCTGTAAACTCATGGTTCCCTCTGCAACAACACGCCCACAGCCAGCAGGCAACCTCTGAACGGGCCTCCTTAATACTTATATATTGATCCTGCAACATACTGAATTTTACTAAGGCCCTAGAAGGTAATTTTCTGAATACAAATTCAACCCTTAATGAGAAAAAAAAACCCAGAACAACCCACAACAGAAAACCCCCAACAAACTATCAAAAACTTCAGTCAAAATCTGCTTCTGATTATCTTGCTTTCACAAGCTTTTCATTGCTACTGTCAACAGAACTGAGGCGAATAACACACCTGGAAGCCGAGTCAATGCCATGCTTAGCTGGCCATATCCCCTTGAAGCATTTTCTTTATTCTTTGGTGCTTTTCCTTATAAACATAAAAGCTCACTTCCAACATCAACAGTTGCAGTTGCTCCCAATGCCTCAATTTCCAGCTGGAGAGCTGATGTTTCCTAGAGCACTGCTCTGTGCATACTCTGGCTTGCTTGTTACAATTTACAGTTTCCTCTTCTGCAGCCCTGGGCCACTGCACAATATAAACAATAGCTGTGTCTTGAAAACCATCCAAAACAAATGGGTCTTGGTGCCTGTGCTGCTCTCAGCTCTGTAAAGAGAGCTTAGTGTACGCACAGTTGGTTTAATCCTGTGAATAGTCTGGAAAGTATGATATAATGTTAATTACAAACCAATGGGTCCTTTTTTGGCGTCTTGCTAGGGAGAATTTACCCCCAGATTATTCTTTGCTCACGGTAGCCTACTGAATAGTTGAGCTTTATTTCTAGAGCTATTTCTTCTTTTTTCCACACTACAATTAACCATCTGTAACAAGGAAAGATATTAAAAAAAAAAAAAAGTAAAGGCAAACAATCACCCTCCATCATTATGACTTGGCAAAGCAATCATAATAAGCAGCTAGAGCCGGAGTCAATATTTGCCAATACTCTGAACATTCAGAGGCATGCTGTGCACCTGGGACTTTTACTAATATTTCCTGGATACTCATATTTTCCTTTTTGCCTTCAGCACAGTTTCCTGCTGTCTGAGTAAACTCCTCAGAGATGCTGCTTTTGCAATCTCCAGTGTTTTATAATTTAATGGCAGTTTATCACTCCTTTGAGTAATCCATAGTGGCATATATTGCAGTCTTCTGCCACAGGGTTGTCAGGTGTGGGGTTTTCCTTCCAACTCAGAGCAGCTGGTTTCTTGACATTGTCGTGACAGAACCTCAGGTCAGAGTGGAAGGATCTCGGTAAGGTAAGAGATTAATGTCTCCGTGAAAGGGTAGGCTGTAAGAGGAGTTGACCTAAGAGGATAATCCGGAAAAACAGCTAACTCAGGTTAAAGACTTACAGGGTTTTTTTCTCAAATCAGTTTAGGCCATTAGGTCAATAAGATTTATTTTGAGGTTGTCACCTGAGTTTTTCTACTCTTCATCTGTTTCCTACTGAGGACAACCCTTTGTACAGGAAGCAGACTCCATATGAATCCCTGAAGTCATGGTTTTTCCTAGTGTATTATTATGTTTTGTTATATTTTCATCACTCTAGTCTTCAAGGTTGCCTTGTTCTTCTATAAAAAAAACTTTGTCTTTGCATTGGTAAAGCTTCCCAACATCCTTTTTTTGGTGCCAAGGTAACCTATAAAAGACATTGAACATTGTTTCCCAAAACAATCCTTGAGGACTGACCTCCCCTCAGCCCAAAATTTTCCAATAATCTATTTGATTAGCTGAAGGAAAATCATACAACATCAGAATTCAAGGGATATGGGACTGATTATTCTGGCTATCAGTACTGAATAAATTGATTATCAGTCACAAGGGCAGCCTTAGAAGAATGCACTAATAATTCCATGCAACCTTGATGATTCCCCTTTCAAGACTGTTACCTACTCTCTGCTCTGTGCCTTATTCCCTTATAAGCATTATATATCACCAGCATAACTAATAACTTCTTGTGTGTACCATATTAAAAAAAGAAATCTAGATAAATTACATTTACTTTTTCTTGCCTAAAAAATTCAGTTATCAAAGAAAAATGTGAGGCAAGCCAGATGGAAATTATTTTTGGTGAAACCAAGTTGTGTTTTATCAGTTTATCTTCATGTATTTAACTGTTGCTTCAGATGGCCAAAAAGGCCAACAGCATCTTGGCTTGCAGACCAGAAGGACCTGGGCATTGATCATCCCTCTGTACTTAGCACTGGTGATGCTGCACCTCAAATCCTGTGCTCAGTTCTGGACCCCTTGTTACAAGAAAGACACTGAGGTGCTGGAGCAGGTCCAGAGAAGAGCAATGAAGCTGCTGTATGGTCTGGAGCACAAGAGTGATGAGGAATGTCTGAGGAAACTGGGGTTGTTTAGCCTGGAAAAAAGGGGGCTCAAGGTGGGGACCTTATCACTCTCCACAACTACCTGAAAGGAGGTTGTAGCAAGGTAGGTGTTGGTCTCTTCTCCTAAGTAACAAATGTCAGGACAAGAAAAATGGCCTCAGCTTGTGCCAGGGGAGGTTTAGATTGGACATTAGGAAAAATTTCCTCATGGAAAGCCTTGTCAGGCACTGGAACAGGCTGTCCAAGGAAGTGGTGGAGTCACCATCCTTGGAGGTATTTAAAAGATGTGTAGATGCAGCACTTCGGGGCATGGTTTAGTAATGGACTGGGCAGTGTTAAGTTTATGGTTGGACTTGATGACCTGAAAGATTTTTCCAACCTAAATGATTCTACAATTCTATTATTTCTATAATTTTCGTATTTGTTCTTAAAAGGCATATCTTTTAAGATTTGTTCTCTAATTTTATATGCCACGAATTCAGACTAATGGACCTGCTGTTGCTTAAGTTGTTTTTCTCCTTCTGATAGTGCAGACAGTACATTTCCTATTTGCTAATCATAGGGCACAAGTTCTCACCTTGCTAGTTTCATTTAAAAAGCTCCAAAATTTCCATGTTGCTTCATTCAGTGTATAGGATGAACACTGGCCAGGTCATCTGATCCAGGTGCATTAACCTCCATGAGTTTTGCTTCCACCTGGGGAGCAGCAACTTGCATTTCCTTACACTCATTCCACTAATCAACATCTGTGTCCTAACTTACTAGAATGGAGACCATTTTTTTTCTGAAAGATGAAGTATGAATTTAAACATAAAGCCATGACATCATCCTGGAAAAGTGGCCCCATTCATTTTTCCCTTGGTTGGTTTTCATAATCCCAGATGCTGTTTGGCTATTCTGATACTTCATGATCATTGAGATGTAGTTTTCTTTGTTGATGACTCCTTTCCTCTATTTCTACAGGCTTTTCCCTACAGACCTTTCTGCTGTGATTACCCACCCATGAGCTTCTAAGACCTACTCAATTTTTGCCTTTGCTTAGCATGCAAGTTCATTTATTTTTTCTTTTGTTTTTTTCATTTCTGCAAGCATGGGTTGGAAACGCTTCTGTAAATGGTTGAGTGGAGGTGTTCCTTGAGTATCTGCATGGACGTGGCCTTAGGTTTTTAGAGTAGTTTTTTCAGTCCGGATGAAAGAACATCTTTATCTTCAAAATATGGAGATAACAGAAAACTAAAGGAGTAAGAAACAAAGAAGAACCTACTAGAATTTGTGTGGTCCTTAGATGTATAAGCAGAATAAATGTAGGGATTTTGTATTAAATTTATATTTAATGATGAAACTGCTGTTCAATCCAGTTGTGTTAGACAATATAATGGAAGTAGATGAATGTGAGAATTGAGATTTTCAAGAATGATAAGGGACTAGAAATTTTTCTTGATTGTGAATGATTTAGGATAGAGCCAACCTGTGGGGCACATGTATCTTCAATATCTGAGAGGAGAACCGAGCCACATCTATGAGATTTTGGCATACCAGTATATGTGGTGATGACAACAGTATGATAGAGGGTGGGCTAGACATAGGATAACACCTTATGTCTTCTTTCTATCTTGCCCAGATTCCCCAAATTTTAATGCACTTCTGCCTCTGTCCTTCTCTGCAATGAAAGAAATCCACTTTATGGAACCCATCTATTTCTGAGATACTTTCTACTCTGTGTTCATCTAATTCTCTGTAGTAGTCTCCCTTTTCAGCAGAGAATCATTTCCTCTGCACTTTCTAACCTCTGAAGAATCTCTGCCCATCAAGGCAGATGCCTCTGCTGACCATAAAGTATCTCGCTACTGCAGCCTCCAACAGGGAGAGATAAATCATTTTTCTGAACTCTACTAGACTTAGAATTTCAGATTTCTGCCTTTTCAAAAACAGAAAAAAGTGTCAGCTACTAGGAACAATCTTTCAAAAGGCAGGCAGAGGTCCTCCAAGGATTCTGTGTACACCAGGATTTTCAATGTTCTGAGATGCAATGAGGCAGCTCCATTGATCGTCATGTGTCCCATTAAATCATTTATTGCTCAAGTCTCTCAACAAAATCCCTTTTAAAAACAGAGAATATTTTGTATTATTTATCACATAATCCTGTTCTGCCAACAGCGAGACTCACTTCATACAGAACTTCAATAATGGTAAACTAACTGATTTACTGCAAACTAACTGATTTACTGGAATAGCTCTTACATTTTTAATAGCTCTGTCTGTGTGCCTGCTGTTATTTGCACCCTGAAAAAGTGGCAAATGAAATACAGGACAGATGTTCTGAAAGCTGAAAAAGAGCACCATAGTTTTAACAAACAGCTACCTGTCTGTAGGAAAAAATATCTATTTGCAGGTGGCTTTTGATGAATAGGGCTTAAACTGCTTAGAGTATTATCAGCTCTACTGTTGTTGTGGTGATTTTGAAAGGAATATCACTGAACAGTGATAAACAAGGATCTTTTCCAGCAGAGTAAGGGTTTATTGAGAGTCAGAGATTAATTTCGGTCTACCAAAGATCAAATCTGAGAATTCACTTTGTACAATAAATTTCTCACCTTTTTCGAGAAATGGCTATCTCAGATTTAATTATATTTTTACATGCTAGTGCTCCAACATTAGTAGTCAATTTTCCCCTGAGAAAGTGGATGCTTATTCCAGTGGACTGGAATAAGAAGAGACTTACTCTGTAGCGGAGAACTGCTGACCATCTTCATTTAAAGTAATTACCAAGCATCATGAATTTAAATTTAAATAGGCCTACAGGAGAAAGTAGTGTGTCCAATACTATATGGTAGAAAGGTGCAAGAGATCAAATTCAACCTACATGTCACTCTGCTGAAGCCCATGGATCAGTAAGAATTCAGTTTCATGTATTGAAAGGGATGGGAATTAGCTGAAGACTGGTTGAAGAGGTTACAGCTTCTTTATGGCTCACAAAACCTGCACAGGGAAATAGAAGTAGTTAATGCTACCTGGTTTCTTGAAATTCAAAGCATTAAAAACTGTAAACATGCCAGATTTTGAACGTGTCCAGCAAGAATAAACAACAGATTGTTTCTGCTGAGAGCTGAAGCTGTACTACGCTACACATGAAGAACAGGTGCCTCCCAGCCTGATGGTATTATTTAAATAGCCACACAATTGAATTATTATTTTTCCCCCTTTTTTAATTCCCTACAAAGAATACAGACATTGCTGCTTTAGGTACCTAAGGTTTCTGGACATTAAGGCCCATGGAAACAGTATCTCCTTGAACTGTTTTGTTTCAGGTCTCAACCACGTATAGACCCTCTTTGTAACTTCATTCAGTGCCATGCATGACATAGAGATTTCAATTCAAGCAGCTTAATCTTATTTTGGAAAGTAACTCCAGGCAGGCATAGCAGTTTGCTGCTGGACGTGCAGATTCTTGTCTTTGCATTTTGATATAAGCTTATCCAACGACATGCAATTTCACATGAAGATTGTGCTTCATGCGGATATGTACTACAGTGCTACTGATGCAAAGGTTTGTTGAAGCAGGCTTAACGCTACTCAGTAATCTACACTAAGAATTATGTCCCTTTCTTGTGGCTGCCAACTCCTTTAACCTAATGAATTGGTGGGGAAAATATGGGGGAAAAAAGGGGAAGATACTAGGGCAGTGGTTTGTTTTCTATGCGACTTAGATCTCAAAGTCACGGCACTTGATTAAGGCCTGTGAAAATAAAATTGAATAGGATTCCTAATCCAAAAATGTATGACCAGACTTTTAGACAAGAAAGAACACACACATGGTGACAGCCAGGAATAAATTTTTTGTGTTGAGGGTGGTGAAACACTGGAACAGATTGCTTAGAGACGTGTTAGATGTCCCATCCCTGGAAACACTCAAGGTCAGGTTGGATGGGGCTCTGAGCAGCCTGATCTAGCTGAAGATGTCTCTGCTCATGGCAGAAGAGTTGGACTAAATGACTTTCAATAGTTCCTTCACCCAGGAAGGTTTAGATTAGATATTAGTAAAAATTTCTTCACAGAAAGGGTGATCAGGCATTGGAAGAAGCTGCCCAGGGAAGTGGTGGAATCACCATCCCTGAAAGTGTTCAAACGCAGCATAGATGAGGCCCTCAGTAATATGGTTTAGTGGTGGTCTTAGCAATCCTGTGGTAACAGTTAGACTTGATGATCTTAAAGGTCTTTTCCAACCTTGCTGATTATATGATAAAATGATTCCAACCCAAACCATTCTATGAAAGCAAAAGGAAACAACTAATACCAGTAAGTCAGTAAGCAGTGAGATGAGCCATCCTCAACCTTTCATTTACCTCACAGAATGATAGCAAAATCCTTCCCCTCCTCCAGTGGAATACTGTAATCACATACAACCAGGGGAATCATGGTTCCCACAAGCCTTCAAAAGAAATCAACTTAATGTGGTTAACAAGTCACACTTAGATATGAATGATTGCAGCAAAATGCAAACCTGGCAGTTCAATTATAAAATATGTCAAGCCTACCAGAAGTGATTAGCACCATAACATTGAATAAGGCTACCAGAGGTGTGACTGACTAATTGGCAATGCTAAATGTATTTTTAAATGCCAAACAGCATCTTATTTATGTGGGTTGCCATACAAGAAATGTATAGCATGTGGTAACCTACGATACACACATCTAAGGGGTTAATCTGTACCTCAAACAGACAATATTCAAAGGTCTTGTCAGCTGACTGGAAAAAATTGCATCCTACAAAATTAATATGGCTAAAACCCTCTTTTTGTCCCTAGATGAAGGCTGCTAGATGATGACATTCTTGCTAAGGTTAAGAGAATTTTAAATAGCCAAAAATTGTCTGTATTGATTTTTATGGAAAACAGTCTTTCCAGATGCTGTAAAGACATTTTAATGGTCCCAGTGCAAAGGAAGCTGAAACAGAGCAACTGATGACTGCCTTGGCTGCTGTGGAAATACAGTTTTCCTGGGAGCTGTTTACTTCTACTCCTTCAATTACTTGCTCAAAGGTTAAGGAATTGTGTTTACAATTTTAATTTCCTATAGAAGCATCATACCTGAGCTTTATGAGATGTGAGGTGGTGCTGTCCTTCCCTCAGGGAGACCCTCCATGTACATCACCCAGATGCAAAATACAAACAGCTGCAGACACAAAAAGGATGAAGAGACACCACATCTCTACTACAAGGCTAGAACTATTACAGCTCTGCAGGTCTTTCTAAGTGCTCTGCACGTGTGAGAGGTGTAATATGTCATGAGAGAACAGCGGAAAAATGCAGAGAATTCTTCTACTGAAAGGGTAAAGAGCGGGACTTGATTAAAATAACATAGGATGTTTAACAGCTGCAGTTGTGAACTGCATCTGCACTTACATTTGCAGAAGGTGAGATGTCCCGCATTGGACAGGGTCTCCAAGTAGTTTCTCAGCATATCTTCAAAGCCAGCATCCACACCTTCACATCATCACTATTGTCAAGCTGCCTGATCAGGAAGAAGTAGTAGATGAGGCTTTGCTCAGGCAGCTGAAAGAAAGCCTGCTGGAAAAGTTGGCCCATGCCATTGCAAGGACACTCTCTATTTTTGAAAGGCTGAGGCAACCAGGGGGAATTCCTCCAGGACCAGAAGAAAGCAGGAGTCACTACTGCTGTCAAGAAGGAGAACCTGAGGCTTTCCAGTGCCTAAACATGGCCTACAAGAAATCTGGAGAGGGACTTTTTTACAAGTGCATGTAGGGGTAATGGCTTTACGCTGAAAGAGGGTCGATTCGGACTAGATGTTAGGAAGAAATTCTATACTGTGAGGGTGGTGAGACACTGGAACAATTTGCCCAGAGAAGCTGTGGCTGCCCCAGCCCTGGTAGTGTTCAAAGCCAGGTATGACAGGGCCTTGGGCAACATGGTCTATTGGAAGATGTCCCTGCCCATGGCAGGATGGATTAGAACTGTATGATCCTAAAGGTCCCTTTGAGCCCAAACTATTCTATGATTCTATGATGATACTTTTCAAAATACCTTTCATAAAGTGTAACCTTTTAAAACTTTGAAATAGATGTGCTGTGAACTAGAACTGAGCTTGCAGTAACTGCTGGAATAAAGTTCTTTCCAAAAACTTGTTTGTCCTTTTCCTGTTCATGGGCACTGAAGCAGATGGCTTATCTGCCTTCAAGATAGCCTTCTTTAAAATACATAGTGCTCCAGTTCTGTGATTTACGAGCAACTAGTGTTTGTCGGTTAACATTGGAGTAAATACATACTTAAAAGCAAAGTTGTTTTTACAGCAGAACTGCAGGTTTTATTTTGTTATTAGTTATTTTAATTTTAAAATTAAAGTTACTTGACACACTGCCCAGACATACCAGAATATGTTTCATTTTCTATAAAAGTTTTCTAAAGTCTTAATTAACAAATCAGAATATTAGAATATTAATTTTGGGAATAATCACAGCCGTAATTTCATCTTTCACTATGAAGATAATAAATTGTATTTGTTCATTAAAATCCAGCTGATATATCTTATCAATATATAAAAATTACCTTTCTTACACGTAAATTCATAGCTTCTGCTCCTAAGTCTTTGATGAAGCTTCTAAATACTTTCTGAAAGGATCTTAAATATTAAATACTTTGGCTTGTTACAGTCAGGGTCAGAACTGGATTGGGTCAAAAGATAGAGATCAGATCTATTCAAACCAAAGATTGATTTGAATACACATAAACTTTTTTTTTTTTTTTTGCTGTTTCTTTGAATACTTTTTTGGTTTTGTCTTGTCAGTTCTAGAATCTGGCTAGACATTTGGAAAAGTATCAGAAAATTCAAGAGGAAGTACTAGAAATATTTATGATTCCTGGGATAAGGATTGCAAGCCTGACCCACTGCTCCCAAAGACTCAAATGGATGAAAGAATTTATAATGAAAGTCCTGACTGAAAGGCATAACAAATAATTTAGATAAATGGAAATGCCATTTATTTAATAGCAATGATTCTTTATGCAACCTCACATCCATGATCTGGCATTTCTAATGTAGAGAATTTTGGTCAATATATGCCAGAAAGAGCAAACACACGTGCAATGGAACTGGCAATAAGACTACAATGAGCAGAGCTCCTTGAAATGAGACATTTGTAAAGTACAATCCCAAGCTCACAGGTCATTTCAGACTAAAGCCGAAACACAGCACTGTACCAGCCAGTAGGAAGAAAATTAACTCTATTCCAGACAAAGCCATGACGGTACATTATGGAGAACATGTGGTATTCATAGAATCATAGAATAGTTAGGGTTGGAAAGGACCTTATGATCATCTAGTTCCAACCCCACTGCCATGGGAAGGGATGCCTCACACTAGACCATGCTGCCCAAGGCTCTGTCCAACCTGGCCTTGGAACACCACCAGGGATGGAGCACTATTACAGAATTGCATAATTATTACAGGGACGTATTATTACATACACTGAGGCTTTTAAATATCGCATTAAAAAAAAAGGAAGTTTAAATATTAACAAGAACCTCATTTACAACAGTGTCAAAAACATGAGAAAAAAAAATTTAAACACCTGGAAAAAATGTGTTAAAACATAGCGACTAAAAAGAACAAAACGAAACATAGAAAAGCAAAAAAGGAAATAAATAATGGATGAATTAGTGGTTCCTCCTGCATTGTAAGAAACACAACAGAGGATCAAATGACATTATAATAGAACCAAACATAAAAGCTTCTTTCAGGAAGAACTGTCAACATTCTCAGAAGCCATCTTTAATTCAGCAAAAACATAGAAAGAAAATAATACAAGCAAAAATTCGCATTGCTTATTAGAGAAGATTTGGAAGTCTACTTTTTCCCTTTTGGATTTACTTTTTGTGAAGTTAGTGAACTTGTGGACTTAAAAAATTATCCTTGTTCACCGAGGGGTTGAAATAGGAACACTGTATAAACAGAAATTTAAGCAAATACATAGAAAAAATATGCACCCCCTCCTGTAATTATAAACCCTATTCATCTTTCTTGCAGTCCCACAGTAACTTTAAGATTTTTCCAGTATCTCTGATTTCAGAGTGGCACCCGCTTGGACACTGACTGTTCCCCCTTACTGCTCTGTTATCACTTTATTTGATTCTCGTAGCAAAGTCAAGGGGTCTGTAACTGCCTTTCGTAGAGTCTCTGGGAGTTTTGCCATCTCCTCGGGTCTCACTTTTATGAGAAAAAATTGAATTCATGTTGCTGAAACCCAAACCAGAAGCTATTTCTAGTGTGATCTTTTTTGCAGTCATTTCAGTACCTGGGCACAAGAACAAATGTAGGAACATATAATCCAGCTTCTCTTCTCACTGGTGGGTACCTGTGTGACAAATCCTATTAAAAACGACTGATATGCCTAAACCAGCACTTTTTTTTCATTACTAGTATTTCTACAACACTGAGGCTTATTGGTCAGACTGACAGAGTGAACATTAGACTTTATTGCCCTTCTGAAAATGGGGAAGGTCAGAGAAGGTGCAAGACTGCAGCCTTTTCTCATGCCAGCAGGTCAGATGCAGTCATCTTCTGCTATGCTTTGGAACAATTTGCTGCTGCTACTTAGCACACCAGGGTTGAGATTTTTCCTATTCTTGTTTCTCTTTGCTTCTAAGGGGAGGATTCAGCTGTGTAAATGTGTTTGAGATTTTATTTACTGTTTGGATACCTCAACCAGCTCCAGGAGGTATGGCTTAGATGAAACCCTGTGTCATGTCCCTCAGTCTCCTGGAAACCACACAAGAGGGTTATAAGAAATTACCTTCCATGTTTATATTTAGGCAAATAAATCATGCTACTATTGACAGAATTACTTTTTGCTCTACAATTGACTTTTCCCAATTTCCAGGTAAGATCTTACACGTGGAAACTCAATGAGAATCTTATTTTTGGTTTCAGCTGTCTATAAGACTATGGGCACAGCAGACTAAGGCTTACAAAGTACCAGGACCCAGAACAGGAATCGGGCATCTGATAACAGGAGCCTGTGCAGAGTACAGGCTAGAGCACAGTGATGCCTGGTGATGTTCCTTGCTGAGGAGAATTATGCATAAACTGGAGTCTGTGGGTGCAACAGAGGATAAGGTTAGTAAGAAGCAAGGAATTGATGCTTTTTCAAGAGATCGAATGGTTGGATATGGTCAGATCTGCATTAAATACAAAAAGGGATGAAATCTTTTCTATATGGTGCCTGCAACCACAGCAGCTGTGATATCAGGCTGGAAGCATTTTGATTGATTTCATTCTCTCAGGTTTGATCAGCTGTCGAGATCTGCTTCTAAACAGAAAGACAGAAGGACAGATCAGATTCATGAAAATAGACATATCTATTTTTGAAGAGACAAAGTGGCTCTTGTGGTGTGCAGGGTTTATTATAAAACCCTCAGTAACAACAACAAAGACCCATATGTCCTTATAAAGCAGCAACTGTACCTTCATAGGACTTAAGGTTAACATTTGGGTTTCCTCACTGAACTTGGGAAACAGCAAACTAAGTGCATTAACCCACAGAAGAAGAGCGTAAGCAAGAAATAGTCTTGTTTTCTCTATGGGAGAAAGCACATTCCACTTTAAACTTACGAAGTTCTTGAGTGGGGTTGCGCAGCATGGCAGTGAAGGAAGTGGGTTTGCACTACATATACTAAGTCTGTTGAACCATTACATAGAGGAGTTTGGAATTACTAATATCAAAAACAACTACAAAGCATATTTACTAATATTTACAAAAAGGACATATATATAACATTTATACATAATATTTATATATAATATTTACAAAAAGGACAAAGTTATCTGTTTGCAATGGTAACTAAGAGGTGTGTTTTGTAAGGAGTTTTCATGTTATTTTGAAGGCCAAAAATGGAGAAAAAGAATTCAGCCTACATAACAAGCAACAGCTGTAACTGCCTCTGTGAAAGGCAATGATGGACAGAATCACAGAATCACAGAATCCCAAGGGTTGGAAGGGACCTCAAAAGATCATCTAGTCCAACCCCCCTGCAAGAGCAGGGTAACCTACAGTACATCACACAGGAACTTGTCCAGGCGGGCCTTGAATATCTCCAGTGTAGGAGACTCCACAACCCCCCTGGGCAACCTGCTCCAGTGCTCTGTCACTCTTACAGTAAAGAAGTTCTTCCTGATGTTAACGTGGAACTTCCTATGCTCCAGTTTACACCCATTGCCCCTTGTCCTATCACTGGATATCACTGAAAAAAGCCTAGCTCCATCATCCTGACACCTACCCTTTACATATTTGTAAACATTGATGAGGTCACCCCTCAGTCTCCTCTTTTGCAAGCTAAAGAGACCCAGCTCCCTCAGCCTCTCCTCATAAGGGAGATGTTCCACTCCCTTAATCATCTTTGTGGCTCTGCGCTGGACTCCTTCAAGCAATTCCCTGTCCTTCTTGAACAGAGGGGCCCAGAACTGGACGCAATATTCCAGATGCGGCCTCACCAAGGCTGAGTAGAGGGGGAGGAGAACCTCTCTTGACCTACTAACCACTCCCTTTCTAATGCACCCTAAGATGCCATTTGCCTTCTTGGCCGCAAGAGCACATTGCTGGCTCATGGTCATCCTCCTATCCACCAGGACCAACAGTTACATGCCCTGAGGCAGGCCTTTACATGGGCTTTCTCCTTCATAGCTGCTCTGATGTGTCTTTCCTCTGCTTTATTAGGCTTCAAATCTATATGAAACTTTCATGCACTTGATGGAGATGCACTCAGATTTAACACTGAGCTTGCAAAGGATAAACCAGGAGGGCCTGAAAGTAGCAGGCCTACACACATTTTTCAATCTGGATAGCAGGAACAGGCAAAGAAAGCAGCATCACCTCTGCTTTACAGATGGCCAGCTGCAGCATAACTGGACTGAATGATCTGCATGAAGGCTTATATAGTGGATAGGAATCCAATGAAGAAAACAGGTAATGACAGTCTGAAACCTATGTCATTTGTGTTGTTTACTCATTCAGGATTTGTATTCAGACAAGACTGCTAAGTTAGCATATTAACTTCATATATATACTTACAAAATATATCTTATGTACACAGAAGCATATTAAAGGCTACTGTTGCATTTCAGAAGTATCTTACACACAGAGCTTCTCTCTGAAACACATGTCAGCAAAAAAGGCCCTGTGGGGTCTTGGCTGGGGGCTCAAATTTGAACATGAGCCAGCAATGTACCTTTTCTGCAAAGGGCTAACAGTATACTGGACTGCATTAAGAGGAGCATTACCAGCAGATGAAGGGAGGTGATCCTTCCCCATCTAGTACTGGTGAGGTCACAGCATCCAGTTCTGGGTTCCCCAGTACAAGAAAGACATGAACACACTTGATAAATTTCAGCAAAAGGCCACTACTAAGATGAAGAAGGGACTGCGGCATCTCTTATGTGAGCAAAGGCTGAGAGAGCTGGGACTGCTCAGCCAGAGTGGGGAATGCTCAGGAGGGATCTCATTGATGTGTGCAGCTATCTGAAGGGAAAGTGCAGAGAACATGGAGCCAGGCTCTTTTCAGTGGTGCCCTGTGACAGGACCAGAGGTACTGGACACACACAAACTGAAACACAGGCAGCTCTGTGTAACACCACAAAATGCTTTCCTTATTGCAAGATTGGCCAAGCCCTGGTACAGGTCACTTAGAGAAGTTGTAGAGTCTCCATCCTTGGAGGTAATCCAAAGCTGCCTGGAGATGGTCCTGAGCAACACACTCTGCGCGGCCCTTCTTGAGCAGATGAGTTGGACCAGACGACCACCAGAGGTACCCTCCAACCTCAACCGTTCTGTGGTTCTGTGAAAAACAAGTTGATCCCTGATTTTGATTGAGAATGTTTCAGAAATCAGCTTTTTTAGTAGGTGATTTTTCTTTCACAGGACTCAGAACATGAAAGTTTAAAATGTGAACTTTGAGAGTTTTTCCAGTTTGTAATATTTCAGTTCAATAATTCCTAATAATTTCCTCCAAAAAGGTACTTGAAAATGAGATTATCCGTAATTTTTGGATTACCAGGCCTTGAAAACTTTCAGGATATCAGTTTTCTTTCCCTACTCTGCATGGAAAAATAAGATAAAAAAAAAAATCTCAAAACCTCCTCTGCGATAAAATAAATAATTTCATTCTTACTCCCAATCATTGAGTCCCCAAGTGGAATACTGGCACCAACTGAATCAACAGACGATTACTACTCAAAATTGCCTTAGGCAAGGCAATATCCTTATGGATCTTATTATGTTCTCCATTTTAAGTATAAAGAATTTATTTTTACACTGATAGATTCTTTCAAAGCAGTGAGCTTTCTGAACTTCAGTCTCTGTGACGTTACCAAGACTTTTAATGAATGCCATGAAGAAATTCAAAACTCTTTTTTATAATATGGTGAATTTAAATGAGTTAAAACAAACAGGAAAAAAAAAAAACAAACAAACAAAAACAAACCCAACCTCTTTACTAACAAGTTTTCATTCTCTGATTCCTAGGAATTATTAGCAGACAGTCTTGTCAAAACTGTGTGATTTTATATCCACCAAATCTGCCTTTAGCACCTTCAATTGGGGCACAATTTCACCTGTCTTCGTTGTCAATGTGATAAGGTCTTCTGGATGTTTCTACACACATTTTGAAACCTAGGGATGCAGAAACAGAATTTGCTCATTAAAGGATAGCATTTAGTCTTCATGATGAATTTATGACACTGGGAGATTTAAATTAGACTTTCCAAGCTATTTAAACTTTTTTTTTTACATGTAATACATAATATAGATGTACAAAATAATACAGTGTTAGCTAACTGTCACAAGATTTTACAAGATCACAAAGCATATTAGCTAAGTTGTGTTTAGCTCCCCAACTTTATTGATTAGATAAGGACTGGTAGGGTGGAAACCCCTGCTAAGGCTGGGTTCAGAGAGCCCAGCTCTCAAGGAGAGCAATTTGCCTCAGGTGGCCTCTGGCTTAGTGAATAAAGAGACTATAAGAGAAAAAGGTTAACAGATTAGTGCAGTAAGCTGTTTAATACCCGATTTGTGAACAAGGGGTCAGAGCCTGACACTCCCTTCTCTGATAGCAAACACATTACATTGTGTAGACAGACACAGTTTAACTATTTGTTTTGACTACAACCACTTTATTTTTTTTAAATCAGCACTAAATATATAAAAAGAGTTCCTACAAGATGACTGGACACACTTTTCCAAGAGAAAAGGCTGGAAAGGTGCTGTCAGTAATTGGATTTGAATAGAAGAGTGGCTGATAATTTTTAAAGCATTACAGGAATGGGTTTTAGTGGACCATACAGCCTTCTGCCCTGAAACACTTATGTTTACCTCAAAATAAAGGTCTGTACTTAACCCTTCAAAAGAGTGATTTGGGTGCTGGGTGTGCAATACAGCTCTTCTATCTACATATAGACCACATAACATCTTAGTGAAATTACTATGTTTGAGATAGGAAATGGAAAGCATCTGCCATAGCACATCATGCAGAGGAAGTCTCCTGCAACTCTGCAAGCCACTGTTCAGAGTTGGACCCAGGACATACAGGAGTCTATAGTATTCAGAACTAGTCAAAAAGAATAAATTTTACTGTGCAATTCGGTGTCCAGATAACAGTGACCACTGCAATGGAACTTCATTTAAAGCTTTAAGTTCTTAAAAGTTTAATCACATATCTTGCACATTCGTTTCTTAGCCCAAAATTTCACAAGAAGCCACATTTCTCACAATTGTAATGTGTAACTCACCCATCAGCTCACCTACCAATGACTTATAATTGCAGTAAGCATTCAGTGAGTGTTAGCCCCTTGTACAGATTTGAAGGGACCCCATACACTCGTCAGCAATGTTAGAGGCAGTACACTCACTTGCTTTGGCAATGTTGTCTTAGCCTCTCACGAGGACAGCCCATCTGTCTTCCCAGTGCAAAGCAGTGACATTCATTTTTTTCCTCCATCACTCTGAAAGCTGCAGATAGTACTGCTTCTCCTGCCTCATTACATGGTGATCTGATGAAGAAATCCTAAGATCATGGAGATATTTGATGTGCCACTGTGGCTTGCAGCTGTTTTCTTCTTTGCTGTGCGTCATGACCCCTTGCAATTACTTTATTCAAGGCAGAAGACGCTCTGTAAAACTTGAGTTGTCGGCAGACTGCTCAGTTGTATTGAAGGACATGGTGAGACTGCTTTGTCATTTTGTTCTGCATGATTTTGATTGTGTCTCTTTCCTGCCATTCCCAAATATTCATATTGTAAGTATAGTACTGATCAAATAGTGCTGATCGCTTGAAAAGAGATAGCAATGAGATCACCCTGCCCTTTGTGTAAAACCATAGCAACCACATCAACTTTCAAGTCAGTGAACTATAGTAATAACCTAAGCAATTTTAAGACCATATCTCACAAAATTCTAAGTAGTGAGCCCATTTAAGCCAGTTGAAAATTGAAAACCTGGGGTGAACCAAAAGGGAGAAAGGACCAGCTCCTAGACAGGCTTTGTAAGCACAGCCATTGCCAACCTAGCCATCACAGACCCCTGCCTGAGGAATTAAGAGTCATTCCGAGCTTAGCTGTTCTTTTGTATATTTAAGTAGAGCATGACAATGGCAGCAGAAGTAGTAGATGTCACATCGGCTTCCAGAATCTGGAGGCAGGCTGAGCAGCAGTGTTGAAACAGCTTTGTCACGCAAGATGTTAAAGCAAGACCTAACCATAACATTCCTCTAACAACTCCCCCACTGTAATTTCTATTTGTCAAAAGAAGCTGCAAACATCACCACCTACCCAGAAATGCTATGTGGCTACTGAAATCTGGGAAGAAAGATTGGTTCTCTGTTTCTACAGACCATGTGAGAGCCCTGAACATTTCAAAGAGGAAAACGAGTCCTCCCCCCAATCTGCTGTTGAAAATGAGCAACAACTGCAGAACACTGTGAGATAAATGATAAGGCAGACAGTGTCCAGTGGCTGTCAGCTTCCTCTAGGAAGTACATCAGCAGCTGATTAGCCCCAGAACTTATATTTTTGACCTACACTGTACAGTTCTTAGCATTAGCTCCAGGAGCAAAACAAAAAAATGATTATTCCATGTACTGGTCATATTATGCTAAAAATATAATAAATAGCTATTACCAAACAGAATACCCATTTTGAGTCAACCTAAATGGAATTGTAGGACAACAAATAAAAAAGTTACTCTTTGTCAATCAAGCATCTGGGACGCAATCCAAACCGGATATTTCTAACCAAGACGCAAAAGCTTCATTCAAAGCTTATAACTGCAGCAACCGAAGATATCAGCTCACATAGTTAAGGTCAAAGTGTTTCCCATAGTGTATTACCCTGCATCATGAAAGGAAAAGATGAATGTTTCATAGAGCAAACCTAAAGAGCCCACTGCCAGGAAGGTAAGAGAAAAATAGTACACATTGCACTCTCTTTCACTGTTTGTTGCAGAGGAATCGCCTTGGGGCTGCAGAGAGCTCATACCCGCAGCTGCTGGCAGCCTGCATAAGGACAGCAAGGTCTAGGTGCGTTCCTGGAGAAGAGACCATACTTTCTGTAGCCGTGCCAATTCATTTCTCAAGCAAATAGTGGGCTAGTCTCCTTCCCACCTACAATCTACACTAGAATGACACAGCAACACAGATTCCAGGATAGGAAGCAGGGAGCCACACAGGATATCCACAGGCTTTTACCAGCCAAGTCACATCCCATCACAAGGCATACCTGAGGAAGGTGGCCAGGCCCATCAAAGAGTCCAAAACATCAGGCAAATTCATGGCAATGCAAAAAGTTGAAAATTAACAGAGAAAGTCAATCCATAGGTCAGGTCTTAAAACTGCCCAGCTAAGAAATAAGCCTGTAGGTCCTGGTTTGGATCAGGAGGACTCATAACTAGGCAAAAGCACAGCTATTAATTAATGTGCAGATCACCACTCTAATAGCATTGCACAAACAGGTCACAAGGGCCCAGGACCTGGCTTAAATATGCTCCTAGCCTTATAGGCAGGTGACACGTGTGGATGCCACAGGTGAAGCTGGTCTGGCAATTAAGACCTATTAGTGCCCTTGGGGCCCTAACACTAAGTATGGTTGGAAGGTAAGATTTCTGCATGGTTTTTCCTACCAGCACTGTGTGCAAGTAACATGGAAAATTGTATTTCCCTGGAGTATTCAGTGTATTTTTTCATCAGAGGTGGTTGGTACAAGTCATCTGAGTACTCTGTCAGAAAAAATGTCAAAAGTCATCCAGGAATAAAGCATTAGATTTTTCTACTTGGAACACATGGTTTATGAGCAAGGAAAGCAAACAATTAGTCTAGTATAAGCCACCTACATACCATGTACCTGTGTATTTTCTTTTCAACAAAACTCTACTTTTTGATAACTTATTAATTTGAGTTATAGAGCCTATTGTCCATATGTACTCTATTCCTGCGATTTTATTTTTTTTTTCAAAATAACATGATTTGTTAAAACATCATTTTTCTTAAAGCTGATGCTCAAATAAAAGAGCAAAACCAAAACAAGATGGGAAGGGGGACAAAGAGAGAAGTTCTCCAGACTTTACACAATTTTCCTTAGCTCATTAGTACTTCTGAAAGGTTTTGTAATTCCTTTTGGATCTCATTCTCGTCTTTCTCTAGGACCTCTCCTGTGTGTAGAATGTGACTCTGTGGTGTTAAAGAGTTACATGCTATTGTAGCAACACATTATTTTCAGCCTCATTTTTAAGCTTGTGTAACCATGCTTGCTGCTCCTTCTGTTAGCAGAGGGGACAGCATGAACTCAACCTTTATTAGGCATTGGAGAACCCACAGTGAGCTCAGGTCTGAGCCTTACTTACATGCACATAAATGTGTTCACAAAGACAGATTTTAGAAGTATTACGTTTACCTTCTTTTTCTGGTGAATATTATGTTGCAATTTGACAAGTATGAATCCTAGAATCATAGAATCATGTGGGAAAAGACTTGCCTGTGCCAAATGATCTCACACACACACACATTCCAGCTGCTCTCCAGAAAAGTAATAGACTATTTCCAGTGATGTCAGAGGTGCCTTGGAGGCTCTAGTGAGACCTTGAATCTGAGATAAGGCCAGCTCTAGTCTTTATCATACAGCTGCAATTTTCTTCCCATTCTGTGGTGTTATTTGCTGACAACTGTATATAGAATCATAAAGGACCTTTAAGATCATCAAGGACAACAATTAACATAGCACAACCAAGTCCACCACTAAACCACACCCACATCTACACATCTTTTAAATACCTCCAGGAGTGGTGACTCCACCACTTCCCTGGGAAGCCTGTTCCAATGCTTGACAACCCTTTCCATGAAGAAATTTGTGCTAATATCCAATCTAAACCTCCCCTGGCACAGCTTGAGGCCATTTCCTCTTGTCCTATCGCTTGTTACTTGGGAGAAGAGACTGACACCCATGTTGCTAAAACCTCCTTTCAGGTAGCTGTAGAGAGCGGCAAAGTTCCCCCTGGAGCCTCTTTTTCTCCAGGCTAAATAACCCCAGTTCCCTCAGCCACTCCCAATAAGACTTGTACTCCAGACCCTTCACCAGCTCTGTTGCACTTTCTTGGACCTGTTCCAGCACCTCGATGTCTTTCTTATAGTGAGGGGCCCAAAACTGAACTCAGTTTCAAGGTGCAGCCTCACCAGTCCCAAGTACAGGGGATGATCACTGCCCTGGCCACACTATTTCTGATATAGCCATGATGCTGTTGGCCTTCTTGACCACTTGGCTACTGCTGACCATTCAGCTAACTGCTGACCAACACCCCCAGCTCCTTCTCTACCAGGCAGCTTTCCATCGACTCTTCCCCAAGCCTTTAACGTTTCATGGGGTTGTGACCCAAGTACAGGAGGCAGCACTGAGCCTTGTTGAACCTCATACAAGTGGCCTTGGCCGGTCAATCCAGCCTGTCCAGATCCCTCTGTAAAGCCTTCCTACCCTCCAGCAGATCAACACTCCTGCCCAGTTTGGTGTAATCTTCAAACTTAATGAAGGTGCTTTCAATCCTTCCGTCCAGATCATTGATAAAGATATTAAACAAAATGGCCTGAATACTAAGCCCTAGGGAACACCACTTACGAATGGCCACCAACTGCATTTAACCGTCTTTGCCCTTTGGGCTTAGTCATCAAGCCCAGTTTTTTTACCAAGCAAAAAGTACACCCTTTGAGCCAAAATATGTTTGTATTCCTCTACATACACCATATAATAAAAAAATGTCAAGATGAACTAAAATAGAATTCTCAGAGCTGATTGCCTCACAGCACAAAGGTAATGGAAAGAGATGAAGAATATTGTTAGATCTGTACAATTGTTCCGTTATTTCTAAAATTATGTTGATTGCCATGACCATTTGTTTTACTGACATGGACAGGTTTTTCCTGCTCACCTGGAGCTGAACTTCAGCTTTACTCACAGAGCTAGCAGCAACCGCCGCCCATCAAGGGCCAGGTTCTCACATGGTGTAAATCAGGGTGGATTCACTGACCAGCCCAGGGCCTGAGAAAGTGATCATGGTGGTATCCACGCATGCTTTTCTGCCAACATTCATGTTTTGTGGAATCACTGGTCTACAGAGTTTTGTTTGCTCTTTTTTTAATTGACATTATTATAATTAGACAAATTATATTCTGTTATTGACTAAGCAGCAATTGTCTTCTGACTCCCGTTGTTAGGTAAAAAATGAGCTATTATCTTAGAAACTGTCTCAGTAAAAACATGCCTGTGAAAAAGCAGTTACACTGCATAGCCTGGAAATTACATAACCACCTACAGAACATGCATAGGAGTGGCCTGCTGACAAGGATATGCCATGTATCAAGGCCCTGAAAAATATGAAACTATTGCTGTCAGTGCAATGCTATAACCACCTGACTATCTCCTTACCAGAAGGACTGAAGTCTTCCTTTTATCCTCACTTGTGAATACTTCACAAGAACTGCAGATGATTAATCTTTAAATATGGATATTAAGATACACCTTCTGTTTCTTAAATAGCTCTCTCTAAAAACTCACATAGCTCTCCAACCTTTCTGTTTCAGAGTTTAGTTTGTATCACTGTTAGTGGAGTCTCTGTCTTCACACCTCTAATTACTCCCTGATAAACTTGATAATTCAAGTAACGAAGTTTGGCGTGACCCTTTGGATTTCCAGGACAGCTTCTGATCTGTTGGTGGAGGCTTATTGTATCCTTTGGGCCTAATCTCTTTCTACCAGAGTTTGCTTTTCTGTGACAGCCTGAAAATTATTATCTCCCTGCTGCAAATTTAACTCCTTTGTCAGTATCCTAGAGGATCACAGGAACCCTCTTTAAAAAGTCAGTGGGTGCAAATTACAACCCTTTAAAGTGGGAAGGCAGCACTCTATCTACACATAATAGGAAGAGTTCCATGGACTTTATCAAGTCTTATTTGCTGAGCCTTGTCCTTTAGCTAGTCAATATTTGCAATGAGTAAGCCCGTGTCTTTCTCAAACTTTATCTAAAGGTTTTCCAAACAATATAAGGTTCATGAGTCTTAAACCTGTGATACATTTTCTCCACAGGTTTTCTAGAGTTTTCTGGAATGTGCTATAGCACTCATTGACAGCAGGCAAGGCAGAATATACCCTGCTAACACCAAGTGGGCAGGCTCTTTATCTAAAGGTCCAAATAGATACATAAGCCATTTAGCCATGGATAAAGTATATACCATGCAGGATCAGATATCTTGAAAAAGGTCATCTTTCATGATGAAGACTTCTTCATGGCTTTCTAGTATCTCAACTTCAAATATGCAACCATGAAAAAGGAAAAATTAAGTTGAAAGTAGGGCTTGCTTATAGTCCATTGAAGCTATTTTCTGGTTTTGTTACATTCAAAGTCCTGTATGCTACACAGAATACAGCCAACTGCATAGTGTGTATAATACATATTATTGCATACACTAACATTATACAGCATGCAATAATGAATATATGCTGCATGAGTAATTCTATTTTATATTTGTCACTGTAATATGTATTTATTGTACACTTAAAATGAGTTCTTTGTGTATTTTACACGTCTAAGTAAAGAAAAAGTGCAGAAAAATGATAAATTGCTAATAATGAATGTCAGAGAGGTAAACAGCTAGAGATTTCCTTAAAACACTCCTCAAATCATTTAAGTGGAGGAGGGAAGCATGCAGCAAAAACAATCATAGATTTGAGGTATTGGAGAATAAATCATTCCGTATCTAAGGGTGAAAAAAACCTATGGAAACCTGAAGGAGCTCTAGAAATCATACTAGCAATATCACTGGAAGAAAATATTAAGGACAAGAAACAAATTTTGCAGGGGATGTGTAACAACATGTTTTATTCAAGCAACAGCTCCTGTTGGAAAAACATGGTCAAGCTTTTGTGCACACAAACCATACTTCAAGAGCAGCCTAATGACTAGTATTATAGACAGCATTACCAGTTCTCAGAGAATACTTACTATGCAGGAAGAAAGGAATATTACAAGTTCAGCCATTCGTGGCAGTGTAGCTGAAGTTAGACATCTGAAGTGTGTAAACAAGACCCTTACGTTTTTTTCACTGATCGCAGGAATTTCACATCAAGCAGCTCTGACTCCCATCCAGATAATGACTTCTAATTAGCTAGTGTATATCTTTAACCTGCATGTTACACAGGCTATTAGACAGAGAAAAGGCAGATTAACAATGAATCAATCTCTTTCACCAGTCACTTACCATGGCCCAATGAGTTACAGTGCGTATCTGCAAGTGCAGGTGTGCCTGATGTGATCTGTGATGAAGATGGCACTCCTGGTCAGTCCTGCTTCATGCTCCAGCAAGCCCACTTGCCTGCAGCTCCACAGAATCTGTGTAAACTCTCCACCCCCATGTGTGAGTGTTTGCTCAGTAAAGTCAATTATCTGAAACATTCTGTTTCCTTACCTCCTGCGTATGTCTCCTGAAAGCAGTCATGGAGAAAGAACATAATAGCTCCCTACAAATTTTGGGCAGAAATAGATGGCACTAGAAGAGGAATATGTTTTCTCTCACAGACACACATGTTCCTTTCTCTTACTCACGTGGCTCTCCTAAGAAAGACAAATTAAGACCCCCCCTTCATAACTCGCCCTGAATTTGGTTGTTTGCAACCAATGCTGAGGCAAATACACAAAACCCACGCACATTTCAAATGCGAAGCCAGCTGCCCCATCTCAGTCCAAGCTACCTGTATATTGCCACTGCATACCCAGCAAGCTACCCAAAAATTCTGGGATGGGGGCAGTGTCAGAAGCACCATGTTGTGTACTAGGAGCATTCCCTATTAAAAAAAAAAAAAAATAATAAAAAAAATCTTATTCCTGCTTAGAAACCAAAGAAGGACTTGCAGAGGCAGGGCTCCTTAAGCTGATGTAAATCACCATGGTGTTTCCATAGAAAAGAAAAAGTATTTCCTTATAGTTACTCTGCTTGTGAGAAAGCACTACTTAGAGATGTTAGAAAGAAGCAAAACTAATCAGGAGTATCCTTATTCTAGAGCCTTCACAAAAAAACGAATAAATAAATAAGCACCCAGCTCAAGCATCTGCTCTTCTCTTTCAAGGGCATTCATTCACACGTGATTCCCCATCTTGAGCTTCTCTTTGCAGTTCCTTTTCCATTCCTCTCTCCCCTTCTTTGGAATAGAAGGAAACTTTCCCACTCAGAAAAGCCTAGCTTCACAGGAATTTTAAACCAGCAGATGCAGCAGCATCTCCTGCTCAAAGAGAGCAGAAAGCATCATTCCTCAGTGCCCTATATTACCCTGAACACTTCTCACAGGGAGAAGCAGCTTTTCCTTTGAACAGGATATTCAGGAAGTTTAGAAAGTTTTTTTTCTATCTGGGGACTTACAGTATCCCTGCACAATTCTGCTTGGAGGCTGAAGCCCAGCCCTCCTTTGTAGGGGCCCTTTCATGAGATTTTCATCCATCTGGGAGGGCAGGAAGAGGCATTTTCTCTGCAGCTGCTCCCCATGAATCAGTTGGCAGCCGTATTGCCCATATTCTTCCTCCAGGACTTTTAGGACACGGCATCCAGAACACCGCGAATTTCTAATCGCTCGGAGAAATCTGAAGCTTTGTTCTCAGTCAGCAGCCTGTCCCCTGGCAGAAAGAAGCTGGGTTTCTGCACATTTGTTACATATTTACTGTAGGTCACTGCTTGTAATTTCTTAGTCCCAGTGCTCAGGCTTTGGTCCTCCACAATGTCTCGCTTTCCTCACACTTCACTGCCCTTCTGTGTTTCACATTAGGCAATCAGCAGGCTGACAAATACAACAGCATTCTCCAGTTCAGCCTCCTGAGTGTTCTCAGCCAATATGCCAAAATTTTAATAGCTTTTCCTTTTTCTTTTTTTTTGTTTTTAATAACATTATCTGGATGGTGGCTATACACATCTGCTGAGCTTACCATATGCTCCACATTTCCATATAGAAAGATGATGATGCTAATAAAATTATTATTTGAATAGCATTTTATGGCTTAAAGGGAGTGATTTGATATGCATGTTCATAAGTCCAGACCTGGAGCTATCATACCCAATTAAAGCATCTTGCACTTGGGCATGCATTACAGTTAGCACACAGGAGCAGTAGATATATTCGTATTTTCAGTCTCGTCACAAAATTGAATCACTGCCTCCCTTTACAATTGAGTGGCTGGAGCAAAACTACAAATGAGTCTAGTAGACTAAATCTCTTCTTGGGAGTGACTGCACATGTTGTAGCTAAATTATATAGGACAGTTTTCTACATTTTGCATTTTTCTTCTTTGTAGTACCATGCACTGTGAAGTCTTTCGGGGAAATCAGAGTACCAGTAGACTCGTGCCTGCTCCATGAGCCTACAGTTATAAACATTCATCCCTATCTAAGGTCTCTGGGGCAAGAATTATCTCTTTGGGCCATGTTGTCATTGTGACTGGAGCAGCAAAATTGACCCAGGACTCTCAAGCAATGCCATGGTTTAAGCTGGACAGACGAATGTGGAAGAAATATGACATTAACTTTTCAAACAGTACTGGCTATTGGTTTCTACAATTTTAAAATCTACAGTTCTTAAAAACTCTAGTAGGTAGCCACAACCATGTATTTGCCTGGAAGGACCCCCTCAAAGGACTGACTTTCCAGGTTGGTCTTGGACCTCCCTTGTTTTTGTGAACTTACCTGGCATTCACTGGATCTGACCTGTGGATTGACTTCCTGTCTTGACCTGGGCATCACCTGCGAGCGTGAACTTGCATGGTGATCTGAAAACTTGTTAAAGCTTGTCTGTGATCTAGTAGACTCCTTTGCTCTCTTGAAGGGGGAGGTGGGATGGGCCCTGACTGGTGAGACCAGGGAGCTGCTGGCCCTTGCTGCATGCTAGTATCATCACTCTCAGAAACAGAGCCCCAGTATTTCCTTAGCTAGTAAAGAAAGCAGAACTAATTGCTTTTGGGGTTGAATGAAGTCTAGCAGAAGCTTTAACTAGAGAGTGAAAAAAAGACAAAAACTCAAACTAAAGAGGGGAATGCTGCCAAAATGGTTATCATCTATGAGCTTCCCAGAGAATTTACATCCATAGTAGATGACTTCACCTCTTTAACCACAAGTGTTCAAGTCAGACTTCTTCAGAGTCATTAATCAAAAATGGAAAATACTTGTCTCTTGGTACTTGCACCCTTTCAGGATCTCTCCCTGGCTCTGAAACTGGCCAGCACTTAAACAGGTAAGGTAGTGATACTACATAATGGGAGCCCCTTGGTGCATGTCTTATCCCATTAGTAAGAATGATGAAATCTGCTGCTGAACTGCAGAAGGATTTTAGCTGGATAAAGTCTGAGTTTGTTTTGGTTTTCCCATGTTAACACTGTGTAATCCCCTGTACTCTCTGCAGAATGATTTGAGGTTAGTTATTTCCTCTCCAGCACCTGGGGCTGGAGTCCAGGAGTTACATTAGTGAAAAGTGTAGCTCGGATCATCAGTCATGAAAAGTCCCTGCCACCTGATGCTTCCTGTGATCTCTTTGAAATAAAAGGGTTAGGGCTGCATTTTAGCCGCCTTTAGTGTCCATAGCAGGGGAAAAGATAATTTTTCAGAGAAAACTCAATTTTCACGTATTAAAAAGGTAATTCTGGGAACCAGTAAATGGTTCCCTTTTCTTCAATGCCCAGAGTCAGGAGGGTAAGCTTTCTGATCCCCTCCTTCCCATGTCCTACATGAAGTGGGTCATGCTAGGGTTGTGCCCAGATGAGTTATGCAGTGATGTTACTCACTCAGCCCTGTGGTCAGGCCCATGCTCACCATATGACAACAGCAGCTTGGAACTGTTCCTGAAGAAGAGGAAGTTAAAAACAAAGCATCTGTTTCACTGCTAGTTGTGTCAACTCAACTCACACTGGAAATGTGCCTGTCCTGTATCAAAATCCCTGTCAAAAGGGCACTGACTGACACATTCAATGGCAATTGTGGAAGAAGTTGGTGCATAAACATACAGTTGCTCCACTTGATGGTTCACCATTTAGCCACTTGGCTGACGGACAGTACTGAGGACTTCCTTCTTGGTGCATAATAAGACGACAAAACAGGTATGTGGTGGCCACAAAGAAGGCGAAAATAGGACTTGTCAGTAATGCATGGGAAATCAATGACAGGCATGTCCTGCTGCAGATATCCTTGGGGCCCTCTGAAAATCCACCCAGCAGAAAACAGCATGCTCCCTTCCAGCTTGGGCCCGTGCTATCCTAGCTGTGGAGGGGGAAGCACCCCCAGGGAGAAGGACCCATGTTCATTTTGGGAACTTACGGTGATACGAAGTTAGGTTGGAGCCAGGGGAGTCACCAGAAGAGAGCACAGCTGCTGCTCACAGCAGCCCAATTTAGAGGACACAGGGCTACAGACAGCATGCAGGCACTGGGAAAAGCTGACATAAAGGTCTGAAACAAACATGGTTTTGTTCAAGTATTGCCTTTTTAAACTGAGGAAGCTTAGCAGGATTATCGGTCAGACATATTGTAAAAACACAGGAAGACCTATAGGGATATTTAGCTATTTACTGGTTGGTTGTTGCATTCACATGAGTAACTAGGACTCTGATTGCTGATAATTATATGAAAGGTTACATGCAGAAATACACTAACTTCGAGTTGTTGAGTAACTTGAAGATTTGCTGTCTAGTCAATGCATTGATTTGTGTGTAAATTGCTCATAGTTTTGTGTTCTCATTAAAGGTGCAGTGTTTAGGACAGAAATATCAATATTTTCACTAAACATTGTAAGTTAAGTTATTACACTGTGTTTGCTTTTATCTTTTCTTAGAATGTTGCATTTAAAATTGCTTGGTACATGATGTTATGTGGTGGCCATTTTTACATATTTCTGGATCTGTATTAAGGCATGGCTCAGTTTTATTAAGCTCAGCTTCCAAAGGTACCACAGTCTCAATTATACCACTGTCTTCAGAAGTATAGAATCATCGAATCATCTAGGTCGGAAAAGACCTTTAAGATTGTCAAGTCCAACCATTCTCCCAGCACTGCCACGTCCACCGCTAAACCGTGTCACCAAGCGCCTCATATACACAGTTTTTGAACGCTTCCATGGATGGTGATTTGACCACTTCCTTGGAAAGCCTGCTCCAATGCCTTCCTTACCAGAGAAGCCTGTTCCAATTCATTTGTGAGTCCTCAGCACTTCTGAAAATCTGGTAATCCTGAACATCTGTATCTACATTTTAATCAGTTATTTAGGCCTTTATAATCAGTGCACAGACCATCCTATACAGCCCCCAGAGGAACTGCCTGCAGATGACCCCTGACTCCTTATTTCCGATGCAAGAGGGTGTCGTGAAAGGAAGACTTGGACGACTCAATATGAGTTAACAGCAAGCTTCGTTTATTGGGCTTCTACCTTTGGTTAATATAACAGTGAATATGCAAATACTAGGCACTTGATTGGTTCTGGCACAAATAAGGCATTGTGTAAGCTCTATATTTTTGCAGCTACACCGTGCACCCACCCACCATCCTCCTTCTCATGCACTTATTGCTTAGTGTCCTTGGCTGTGATTGGTCATAGTATGTTGGTGTTTGCCGGTGTCCTTCATTTCCTCCTCATCTGGTGTGAGAGGTTTGCACCATGTTCTACACAGATGTCTTGTTTCAGCTCGTTGATGGGAACGTGCCCCTTTGACCTTTTTCTACAAGCCAGTCCTCCACAAGAAGGGATTATAATGAGATTGTCTGCCCTCCCTCTTTCCTTCTAGTATTTTCAGTATTGCAGAAAAGGGAAAAGTTCTTCAATGCCAAGTTTTCCTGAAGGCCCTGCTGCCAGAGAAGATGCATTTTTTTCCTCTGGTATAGGATAAGCTTGGCTCTCCAGTTCCCCTACTTGTGCTTCCAGGCGCTCAGTAACCATCTGCCTAAAGCAGCCCTCCAGTAGAAAAACCTGTAGAATGCAAATAGACAATACAGCAAAGCCTCCCAGAGAAGGGATGTTGTGAGTTGTGTGATAATATAAAAGCTCCTTGCACAGGGAATGCAACTCTCATATTCCCTGACATGGCCTTGTGGGACCTGCTCTCTCTAAACCTCATTTCAGGACAAGGCACACAACTCAGCTGTGAGTACCCCTTACATGGTCCTCTCTGTCCATGCAAAATGGATGACTCTCTGCCAGCAGGCAGAAAGCAGTACTGTTCTTGGTCCTCACATACCTTTCATCTCCTAAGAGCCCTGGTTCAAACTCTAGCATGGTCAACAGAGAGCACCCAAAGAGCTTGATGCTCCACAGGTACATAGTGGTAAGAAACACAATAAAAGACCATCTCCCTTGGACAGTCTGTAACAGTAGCAAATGCAGTTTATCCTGCTTGTATTATCATAGGTATAAAATCTCAAGCTGTCATTTATAAGCATGCATTCAGATTTCCCCAAACTGTTCTGTCATTTGCTTCCCTAGGCAGGGCATATTTCCAGCTGTTGATACCAAGTGTAAATATATTTCTTAAGAGTTTAAAACATTTTATGAAAATATCTTTACCAGCCCCTTTTAGTAGACATTGCCATGTATCTATGATATACTTCAACCAGTTTTTGCCAGAGGATGATGTACTGTGTTTCAAAAGTGCCCATAACATACTAGATGATGAAAGAGTAAACTAGTGGAAGAAAAAAAGAAACCCAATAGCTGACATGCAGGTAAATCTGCCACATGTGCACTAGGTGCAGTTTTGGTTATATATGGCAAAATCTGACCTACAAGATAACCAGGCATTCTTCTGAGGAGGGGTGAGACTGTTTAATTGGGTTTTTTTTAACATTTTTGCTGATGTTTTTGCATTCAACAATGCAATACAAATGTTTGAAGACTAGAAATTAAACCGCAGCTGCTTTATGAAGTGGTTTGGTGCACTTCTGCACTAAAATCTACTTTTTGAAATTAACTCCAGCTGTGGAGTTGCAGCTCTGGACTATAGTCCCTCACCCTCCTGGGAAGGTCACTTACCCTCAAAACCAGCATGCTGCTTGGGTTGCAGGCAGACAGGACACTGGGACTCTCCTGGCACGCAACTGCAGAGCTGCTAAAGAAGAATGGTTTGAAAGACTCACTTCATCCAGATTGACCTAGAAAATTAGGTAAATCATGCAAAAGAGTTGTTTGCCTAGCTAAGCATCCTTTTGACTTCCCTGTTAACAGTTAGCTCTGTGCAATACATGTCTGCACTTGCATTCACTCAAGGAGGAAGAATGCAGACATTCATTAAAAAATAACATAGACTCACTTTAAATTCAACTCATACTTCCAGAGTGAGGTCCTGAGTTGGAAATACAGAATCAGCATTTGTGACACAAAATCAAGAAGATTTATTTACCGTGAGGAGCAGAGATGATACTGTACTCTCGCCTTTTCCATGTGTCTATCAATCTTGAAATGTCTAAGGCTCCCCAGTCCGGTAACTGATCAAGTGCAGAAGTGGCTCATTTTTCTGTAGGTCTATAGCTGTATATATATAGTAGCATTCTCAATATCACACGAGGGTTTTTTTAAGCAGCATTTGAAGAAATTCATGAGTCACCAGACAACTCCCTTTGAACAATGAGAGTTTTATCCACCAATAATGTAAAAATGTGGCCAAAGCTCATAAAATACACTCCACAGAAATCATCTGAAAAGGCAATAAAACACCTCTGCAATACGTTTCCTTGACTGTCCTGACATGCTTCAAAATAACAGAGTCTTTTTTCATGCAGGCTGCACTATTTTGGTCTCCATGTCTGATGGGACTCTTAACTGACAGACCTTGAGTTTTGCGAGTTTGGTTCAATCCTTTACAGAGAGAGAGGTTGACATGATGGCTAATATGGGCTTGTACTCCCAAGTCCCACCATAGTTCATAGAGTGGTGTAGTCAAAGTTTTGATTCAAGTCCACCTCTCATAAGAACTTATTAACATTTGTTGGCACACTGCATTTTTCAGCTGTTAGTTGTGTTTGGTTTCATACTATGCTTCCCTCTCCTCAAATTCCCAAACTTGGTCTGGTATTATATCTGCTAAAAATCCTGCCAGTGCATATAGTTCTCTCCCAAGTCATAGAGACCACAAGTGGGAGTTGTGCTGCAACCATTAAAGGGGTAATGGGGCACTGCTATCATTTGTGTTTTCATTGTGGCAGCAAGGACAAACTGTGGTTTAGAGATTTCACAATCATGTAATGATGTCAGACAGATTACTATGTAAAATATTCCACAAAATTCTGAAAGGAACTTGAAGTCAGTTCAAATTTGGAGCCAGCTGGAAAAGTGAAAGAAGATAAAAAAGGGAAGGGGGAAGGGGGAACATGCCAGCATATTTCCTCCTAAATTGTGTCAGTTTGATTTCTGGCAGACAGATGTTGAGATTATTATTGCATTTTCTAATATCCCCAAGCTTTGGGACATTTCTCTTTGGTATTTCTTTGCATTTATCATCACACTATTAGCTAAGCATCCCAAATAGCCTGTGTCTGGAAGCCAGCTGGCCTTACTCCTGAAAAAAGCCCCCATCCCTCACATCTCCAGGCACTCCCAAGCCACTGCAATCTTTCTTAGCATTGTTGGTTTTTTTCCCCCGTATTAGGATCATACGTATGATAGACCACTTTTGTTGGTTTAAGCAAACATCCTCTCCAGGATGAAGAGGCTGGGAACAGAAGGATAAAGGACAAGACTCTGCTCCTTTTGAAGTCCGTGGGAAGGCTGCCATTGACTTCAGCGAGGCCAGGATTTTAGCCAGAGCTTTCCTCCAAATCCAGCATTTGTGTCACATCTTTAACATGGATGCTACAGACAAGGATCAAAAGGAGGGAAACACTGTTCCCTCGGCAGTGGTCCCTTCTCAAGCAAACAATTGATTTGCCAGGACATGGCTATGACAGGAGAGAAATTCCTGTTTACCCAAGGGAGGCGCCTGACCCCAGAGCTGACTGAAGCACAGCTCAGAAAAGCAGAGTTAGTAGTGCTGGTCAGTAGTGGGGCCACCAAGAGCTACTGCAGAGCCTGGGACAAGCACAGCATTGCAGTCTTCACCCATCCTGGCAGCTTCCACCACTCTTACTCCACTCCTTACAGGGCAGCCCTGACCCCATGGCTGTGGCTCTGAGGGGTCACAGAAGAACAAAACATCTATGGGTCCCAAGAACCACTGCCACTGACTACAATATTCTTGATGGCCCTTACCATGAAAGCACAGACCTTTGCCATGCAGCAGGAATTATCATCTTGAATGTAGCTACTGAATGGCACAAACCACTCCAAGGGCTTTAGTTACTAAGTACCTGTACAGCAAGCCAGAGAGCAACTGCAGAAAATTAGAGACTTTAGCCACTCTCCTACAACCAGGAGATTTGAAGTTATTCAAAAGCTCCAGCCCATCTTCAGCTCCACTCTGAAGCACTCCTTTCATCAGCGAGCTGTTAAATGTTTCCACAAAGCAAAGCCACGAGCCAGCAAACCAAGAGTCAAGTGCATTAACTGAGCAGAAACAACTGCTGTTAGAGAACATATAGGTGTTAAACAGCAAACACCACTAAATCCACAAATAGCTTTTATCTTACTTGCTGTACCTCACACACACAAAGAAGTGCCTCCTTATTTGTTGCCTGACTTAGGTTCTGCTTGATTTATTTTTTATTTTTTTTTATGAAGGATTAAAACCAAATTCTCAGCTTTAGCTTACTGAAAAAAGAGCTGGTATCTTCATTAATCACCATTCACAGCCAGCTCCATCTTTGATCACAGCCGCAAGGCTCAGAAGATTCACTACAACACACCTGCTAATGGCATTAGATTTCAGATTAACAATCTGGCGCAAAGAAAAATGTACCTCATATTAAATGTTGCTGTCAAGTTACAGAACATACTGAATATGGTATTTTCATGTTCACAAGATACTGATAATGATTATTTTTCATTTGTCAAGTTTGGTTGTTAAACTACTTTCTGATTAGTGTGGTTTCAAATTTATTAATATGGTTATGGAGTTTTCACAGCTCCTGTCAGTGTCTTTGCAGTCTGAAGCTAATTCTCTTCCAAGAACCAGCTGTTCAGCTCCACCTCCTCCAAAGGCCCCTGGTCACCACATAACACCATCTCTGGCTGTAACATCTCTCCAGATGGCCATGGATTTTCCATAGAACATTTTTCCCATTTATCTTAGGATGAAGGATGACCTCATGCGGAGTACTCAATTTGACTTGACTGCTCTTCTACAAACGTTTTTTTGTGAATAGGCAAGAACAAGAAAGGGAAAAGAGAATGATTGCCACTGTCTCCTCTAACACCAGAGAGGGCACTAAGTGAAACTCATAGAGCTGGTAGTTCACAGAATTAAGGTTTGAAGTCCTTTTGTATGGAACATGGAGGGTGCTGAAAACTTATATGAGCTTTAGAAGAAGAGATTGATATATTCACTGGGGGAGGAGGTGGAAATCCTTGAAGAATTGTTAAACAAGATGTTATGCTCATCAAGCCCATTGCTCCCCTGAGCATTCTAATTTCAAGAAAGAGAAGAGAAGCCTATGTTACTAGCAAGTTATCCTTTCTATGAATCTTAGTAGGTACTAGAGAAAAAATACCCAGAATGTGTCCCTGATTTAATAGTATTTCATGTAGGTCTGTGCAAGACATAAAGAAAGAATGGTATCTGCATGATTAAATATATTTGCTGTAGGAATAGTTTAAGAGGCTATTGCTAACATTAGTTTCTTGCATTTTTATAACCTCTCACTCTGATCACTTTAATTGCCCTTCTATTATATTTGTTCAATATTTTTTACATTCACTTTTAATTATATTTTTTTATTGCACAAGACTGGGATCAAATTTAGACAAACTGCTTTAAATGAGAAGGATAATATATTCTGGCATATGGCTGAAATATTAAAGTGAATAGTGTTCCTTTAATATAGAAAGCTTCTGCCTGGAAATTCTATAAAGCGCGAAGAGACCCTATTCTCAAGATAATCAGTCTGTGCTTGCTTGTTGGAGTCATCAGTAAAAAGGAAGAGTGGGAGCTAATGATCAGGAGGCCACATCACCAAGTGTTTCATTTGCTTCACCTTGACTGCCTGGGCTTTCCACATTTTGCCCTTCTCCTCTCAGGAGAAAGCAAACATAAGATGAATTCCAGTCTTTTTAACTAGATGGATGGCAAAACTCCTTCACATATGAGTTTTGCTTTTGTGGTATGCTGATAAACATGTGCTGCCTGTATCCAGTGAAATTCCCCTCCAGCCAGTAACCTTCCCTTTTGGAGTGGGATGTCTGTGAGAGACCCATGCTTACTGCCCATCATACAGCATCCCTTAGACTCAGGGCAACACTCACATTAGAAGGCGACACAAACCATCAGCCAATATTCAGAAGTGCTTCCTAATCAATGTTTTAAAAGGTTGTTCATGCCTTAGTTTTAACAGAAGTATTCACCTCTTCTGGAACAACCCAGTTGCTCTGTCTTGCATATGCAGTTCCCATAACACGAGTCTTTTTCCACAAACAAGGTTCATCAGCCTCCAGCCCTTTGTCTGCAAGCTGTGAATACTCACCTCCCCAGGAAACAAAAGCCAGCTTCACCCCTCACTGCTGAGCAACATGGTGAAGTCTCTGCGTGCATATAGTTACTAACCTAGCATCACATATGGCCTGCAGAGATCTGAGGCTTTGTAGCACACTAGATGTAGACTACAACAATTTCACAGTATCACAAGCTCTTAATAGTTTCATGACCAGTTAGGAGTCTTATTAATTAAACATGCTCGATGTTATTACAGCTCTTGTATTAATTAAGCACTGAATTAGTGCCCTGCTATACAAAGTGACAATGCCGTTGTCCTTTAGATCTTACATCAATGTTTTGACATATTAGTTTGGTTGTTTAATCCAGAATTTCAAGCATGGAATTAATAAAACCTGAAGGCTTACATTATGTAGCCATAGCACTGGCCATACTTACTAATTCAGTCACTTCTTATGGGCTTGTACTCATTGTACGATTTTGGTTTTATTCAAACGCCTTGAAAACCTTTTGATGAAGAAGAAGACAAAAAAAAAACCCAAAAAAAACCCCAAAAAACCCACCACACCAAAAACTAACAAAAGAACTTTATATTCAGCTCAGTAATGTAACTGACCCTCAGTTTAACCAGCACTCTCACTACCCGCTTTGATATTAGCAATTTTTCATTTTTAGCTTTACCCCAATTTCATCTGCAAGACATCTGACGTTTCTCTCTTCCCAGGGGTGGTAATGAGTTGGACTTAGGATATTTGATCTTATTGAGACAACAATAGCATCAGTTTCAGCTGAATCCAGAAAATTGAATTAAAAAGAATAAAACACTATTGCATGGTTCATATGATGAAAAATCTACAACTGGCTGCTGGGCTCTATGTAGGAGTAGCATCCATAGACCTTACGTGGTATTTCCTCCCCGAGGGTATGTCACCTTTTCATTTAGGAGGAAAATAATTTATTTTCCAGTGCATTTCTTCTCAATATCTTTCATGGCCCCCACAGTCAAATCACCTGTTTTTCTAGTATGAGATAAGAAAAGCTTGGTAGGCAGTACTTGAGTGACACTGATGAATGCTGTAATGGCTTGAAGGACCCTTGAGAGTCACACACTAACAGACTTTTCTGACTGACCCTGAGAGCCGGGCAGAGTCAAAGCCAAACAACTGAGGCTGAAGCTCTCCCTTGTCTGGCAGGTTGTGCGCTGGTAATGCAGCACAGCACACTGAATCGTGACAACGTGCATCCAGGGACAATAAAAGGAGGTAAAAATAAAAACAAACGAAAAATGTCCAAAAAGAGTTGCTGGGGTGTATGTCACAGCCACCCATGCTCTAGCTGGTGGTGTGTGGGGACAGATTGTCCAGGCAATCTGTGCTTTCTTTCAGTCAAAAATAGAAGAGGTGAAGGGGTGTCCCCCAAAATACGACCCCTTTGTTCCACAGTGGAGAGAAATGAGCAAAGTATATTTCCTCAGTGCTGCTACACCGAGAGGGGGGAGGTCTATTTGGAAAGAGCAGTGGGGGCACCCCTGGCTACGCTACCATGCAAGGATGGCAGACAGCACACACCCAGGCTAGAAGCACTGGGGTTTTTCTTTCTCCCACTCCAGACTTCCTTGCCCTGCTTGGTTTCTGTGTATCAGGCAGAGATGAAAGGAGGCTCTGGGGCAGTTTTGCTTCTACAGGGAACAGAAAGCAGCAAGAACATCTGTGTTTCTGAGAGCTGAAGACAGCTACGTTCTGTTCCTTTTACCCGTTTTCTTCATGGCTGCTTGGATCTAGCTATGCTTTCAGATCCAAAACAACATGAACCTTTGCTTATCAGAGGAAGAATTTTAAGGATTTTACAAAGTACAGCTGAAGTGCCTGTTTCCACAATTTCCACAGCAGCACCAGGTGCTATCAGTTGACAAGGGAGCCACAAGAGGCATAAGGACTGATTCTTTTTGCACTAAAGGTACAAACCCAGGATTAAAGACACCTATCCTTGTTTAGACAGGAAACTGGCCATGCAGTCTAAAGAAGTACCCACTGACACAAACTTCTCTTTCCTTCCTACTCTTCTTGCTCCTCTGGGGCACAGAGCTCAGCCAGAGCATAGAGACAGCTTTTCTTTTTGACTCAGCTGGCAGCCCACTTCAGGGAAGACACATAAACACCAGAACAGCTACTGCCAGCAACCATGTGCGGCTATATTTTACCTGACGCTAATATATCTGCACTTCCTATCAAGTAAAAGGAACCTCTCCCACAAAGTACTGATACCAAGCCTGTCACAGCTACTGACCTAGCCCTAAGTTCTAACTGGGGGTATCATTTTATGTAGTGCACAATATCTTATTCCTTTAAGAGGCACAGCAACTTCCACCCTTAAACTGGCATTTGTAATAGCTGGAATAATCTCCAGCCATTCACCTGCCTATGCCCATGACTGGTGACATGTCCCAGATATGCACATGATCCCCTCCATTACAGCTATGGTAACTGAAGCATCAAAGGGACACAATGGGACCAGCAGAAGCAGCAGCAGAGAGGATCACCTATTTCCTCAGATTGCGATAAACACCAGTCTTGAACACCAGGCAGGAGTCAAGATTTGCAAAGCCTCAAGAGACGGGCTAGGCCAGTGCTTCTCCACCACTTCAAATACAGGGATTCTCTTCCAAAAATAATTAGCAGGGCATCTTCTGCAGGGCTGTCACAGCAGCTCTCCAGTTTATAACCCATAAAGATCAGCTGAAACTTTGGACATTTATTAATCACTTTTCTATGATGTGTTCATTTGGCATGTGCTCAAAAATGTCCACGTACATTTTTCCTGGATCAGTCTGCTTGCTTTGCAGCCGTTCACACAGGACACAGGTGGAGAAGCTCTGGTCCAATCCAGCTGGACTGAAAAGTGGAGTTAACTGTACCTAAGAAATTGCTGACAGACGTTTTTCTACAACACCAAAATCCTTCTGGGAGCAACAGTGTGAGTTCTCAGATTAGAAGGATGCAAGTCTCCTCTGTTGAGAAGTTTTAATTGCTTTTTTAGGAAGGGATCCCATTGTCCAATATGCTGCTCTAGGTACAACAACCAGGAGATTTTAATTTAAAGAAATAAAAGGAAGAAGACTGTTTCCTACCACACAGATATAAAAAAGACAATTTCACATCTGGATGATTGACTTCAATTTACAACAATCTTGTAACAATAATAATTTCAATAATGTGGCTCGCCAAGGGTTTTAGGGCAGCTAACTAAATTATAGCAAATCTTTACAATTACAACGTTTCTAATGAACGCAGTTAGTAAAGCCTCAGCAGCCTTCCCTTATCATTTACCATTGAGTGATTGCTCACTGGAGGAGGCCACCCTTCAGCAAAGAGCAGCAGAGCAGCACACAAACCAGCCAAGCCTCCTGCATTTGCAAGGAGACAGGGCTGCAGAGATGGAGGGCACAGGTGATGTGCAGAGGCTCCCCATGCCCCCCCATCATTTTTGCTAAGGACTGTCTGGAAACAGAAAGAGGGAAGATTTAGATTAGGTATTAGAAGAAATTCTTCACTATGAGGGTGGTGAGGCACTGGCACAGGTTGCCCAGGGAAGCTGTGGCTGCCCCATCCCTGAAAGTGTTCAAGGCCAGGTTGGAAGGGGCTTTCAGCAAACTGGTCTTGTGGAAGGTGTCCCAGCCATGGCCGGGGACCATTGGAACTAGATGAGCTTTCAGGTCCCTTCCAACCCAAACCATTCTATGATTCTATAATTCATTTATTCATGCTCTGGCTTCCTTTCGTTCATCACACCTAAGCACCCAGTGAAGAAGCAGCCAATTCTTTGCACAGAGCTTCATCGAGAAGCAGGACTGCTGCTGGTGCGGGCAACGGCCCAACTGGCCTGTGAGGCTTAGTTATGGGGAGGGCACATTTGGGGTTATTTTGTGTCATACAAACACCACAACAAAGTGAAAGGGCAAGTCTGCCATATCCTTCCACTCTGGGTATGTGAAGGAAGTAATTAAACTGCTATTTTTCTGCAACATGCTATATACTTGCACACCACCTTGCTAAAAGGAACTTCCCTGCCCTTGCAGGATCATCCTCAGTGTTGGGGCAGAGCAGCTCTGCTGCATGGTCACTGACAATGCTTTGGGGAGAGCATGGGGCCACAGCATTTACTTTTTCCTTCTGCTTCTCTGTGGTTGAATTGCCATCAGCAGACAATGGGCACAGGTCACCTCCTCTGCAAATCTCTGCTCACTGGCTGGATGGAGCAGGACAAAGCAAAACAGCTTTGACTTCCTCTCCTGCCTCAGGTGATGCTCCTTTCTGAAGAATTGAGACTGTCTGAAGAGGAAAACAGCCCTGGCTGGGATGCAGAGGGACATCTGAATTTTGTCCTTTTTCACACCATTTCTTCTATTTGTAGAAGTAAGCATCCCCCAGAAAGTCCAACGTCATTTCAAGTTCAGTCAACTGCAGTTCATGATCAGAAAAGATAAACTAAAAAGGGCCCAGAAATACTTTTTGTCCACGCCAAAAGTCATCACAGGAGACAGAGGGCCATTCCATTCTGTCCTCCACAAGCCTAACAGTCAGGATAGTCAATGCCTCTGTCATGAGGCCAAGTCTCCTCTGTGAGAGAGCCCAGCATCCATGGGCTGGCAGTCCTCACCTAGGCTGCTCACCAAGTTTCTTCTGAGCATGCAGGCAGTGTCTAGTGTGGAAATCATCAAACCAAATATGTATGTCATCTGCCTTGTTGATATCCACATTGGAACTTGTTGAGGTTCTGTCATAGTTCACAATGATAAATAACTGGTTTTCTTTGTTCAGAGGTGACTTCTAAAATGATTGAGAACATAAGAATTGCCTGTTTCTCCAGGTTGAGTTATAGTGAGCCCAGGGGTGATTGGGGCTGGGGTCAATATCTACAGTTTGGCACAGTTAAATGATGTGAAACTCAAACCAGTATCCAAAATAAGTCCCTTGGTTGGCACCTGAGTGTCTGCTCAGACAACATACCATATGCCTGGCATCTTGCAGCTGCCCTGCTTAACTCTTACAGGTATATGAATTATCTTGGCTACAAATGGACAATGTGGCATTACTGCAGCAATAAATCACACTCTGGGTTTCTCTCTGGAGTACACGTTAATGCTGATTTCTGCAAGCAACTAAAGGGAGCACAGGTTATTAGAGTCTCTGATTCACATTAAAAAGATCTTTAGGCTTGACACAACATTCAGCAGTTCCAGCAGCAGCCGGTAAGTGCACACGTGCTCACAATTGTTTTTCTTTATTAGCCTAATATCAATAGGAAGTTTTCATACCAATGATGGTGATTTGTGACAGTGTCTGAGACTTCTAAAACTGTCATCTGTCATCACATAAATAAATAAGCAGCAACCAAAGCAAGCTGTAACCTAAGTAGTGTTTAGGGAGCCCTCTGTGGTATTATTGCACTAGGTCATCTCTGCATTTATGCTTTAAAGCACAAATTATCTCCTTTCGAAGTCAATGAGATTTTGTAACTTAGCAGTGGAAAAATCATCTTTTTCATCACCAGCAGTGAAAGCCAATGGTTCAAATATTCCTGGTATGCTGAAACCACTATTTCTCCTGCTGATAAATGGTGTTTCACTCTTCCTTTGTGTTGTTTTATCACCTGACTGCCTCTGACAGCTGCCTCTCATTCTGATACCAAACACTTCCTAGGAAAGCAGGCATCTTTTTCTTTTTTCTAGGTTTCTGCAGCACCTGACATAATAATAATGATAATAATAAGGACTTGGATATTTCCAAAAGCAATACATAGTGACATAGCAGATTTTAACAGAGTGAAGAAATCAGTGTCCTCTAAGAAGCAGAGCTTAAAGACCTGAGTCCTCCTAGCTTCCAGATTCAGGACTTGCTTTATCATTTTACAGTATTGATCGTTGTAAGCCTGGGATATCTGCTGCACTGCTGGTTTCTTTGCTAGTGAGAGTTATAACTAATTCAGTCAGACAAACCAGAAGCCACCTTAAAACTTTACTTTTCTGCCTTCATGACTTAACTCTCGTCATTCTTGGCACTCCTCATACTCAGTCTGCAAAGATCATTTTTTTCTTAATGTCAGTACAATGAGCCAAGGTAGTTCTGCATTGCACAGATATACAGCACCCACAACAGAGAGAACAAACAGCTCCCTCACATCCCTGAGTGTTACACGACCACAGAAAGAAACAAAAATACATCCCAAATAAAAATTAGGAGGCTTTTTGTATCTGAATTATTCAAACGTGAGTTTGCTTTTAAACCTCAAGTGTGAGGTAGATTTCTTCCACAGCATGGCCTACGTTCGTAATACTGAACATACACATGTATGCACAACTGAATATATAACTGTGCTGAACAAAGGAGAGAATTGGCAAAGACCTGCCACTGAATCTCGTACCCCAGTTGCCCTTGTTCCTGGGCGGTGCTATAATTGACTTCTGCTCTTTAATAAATGAGGAAGCACTTAGTCCATTGCTCCCGCTCCTGAGCTGAGCAAACTACCAGCTGAGCCTTTTCTTAACCCCATCACAGGAACAATAAGGAAGCAGTGTGAGCTTCAGCTGCAGCCCACACCCTCTTATCCCCGGTGCTGTACACGTATTTTGAAGAGAAGGTAGAGCCTACATGGGATGTGCTCTCAGAAGCAGAACCAACACTACTGTCCCAGTCATAAATGTATTTTGTCTTATTAGTTTGGTGTGGAGTATACGCTAGTCACCAGAAGAGAAGCTGTGTGTTTATTACTCCATTAGGGAAAACTAAAACCCCAATTCTAAAAGCAAAACAAAAATCTTGTTCTCTCCTTTTCTCCCTGTTAAAAGCAGCTTCATCATTTCAACCATTTCTGCTAATTAGACTTCATACTTGAATGGGTAAAAAATCATCAGGCTTTACTTGCTGGCAAGCCCTCAGCAAGCTGAAGAAAGCAAAATTTCATTTCTTTGAAGGACTCGATGCATGTGCACAGGGCTGAGCAGCACCTTTTTCACTGGGTGGGGGCACATGCTGTGAAGAAGGGTGTGCTATAGCTGCCAACCAACCATTATAGTCATTCCCTGCAGGCAAGCAAGCAGAAGACAGGCAGTGAAATTGCTAGACGTTTTTTGTCCCTGGCAGAATAAGGGTTTTACCCACTCCAGGGAAAATGAAAGGAAAGGCTAGCATCTTCCTTAGTCTGACCTCACACGGAAGCAGGGGTTAGCCCAGTCATGCTCTTAAAATACCAGACTGAGGCAGTCGAAAGTTGCAGAATCTCTGATCTGTCTTTAGAAAATGAGTTGTCAACAACCCAGCTATGGAGAGATCAACAGGAACCAATGCCAGAGGGTGCAGGGGAATTAAAACAAAGTCAGGGCAAGGATTTGTTCCTGCAGTGATGTGGGTACTGGTACTGGTAGAAACTTAGAGCTGAGGATTTTTTGTTGAACTGTTTTTTTGGTTTGTTTGTTTAATTAGCCATGATTGTGTGATTGAGCTGTGGTTTCCTACCTGGGAAAATAGACAGGATTGTCCTGCCCTGGGCTTTGGTTGCCAGATCTTCTGGCCAAGTCTACATGGATGTTCAGTCAAAGCAACTGCAACAGTTTTTATTTTTAAGTTGATTATGCTTGGATATCTGAAAAGTAAGCCAGTTGTTTCCAACAAGCAGCTGCTATATCCCAGAGCCCATCAACACAATAAAAGAACTTGGTTCTTCATTATAGAATCATAGAATAGTTAGGGTTGGAAAGGACCTCAAGATCATCTAGTTCCAACCCCCTGCCATGGGCAGGGACACCTCACACTAAACCATGTCACCCAAGGCTCTGTCCAACCTGCCCCTGAACACCGCCAGGGATGGAGCATTCACAACTTCCCTGGGCAACCTGTTCCAGTGCCTCACCACCCTTACAGTAAAGAACTTCCTTATATCCAATCTAAAACATTCTCTCAAATGTGCCAAAATGACAGGAAATATTTTGGGAAAGGATCACCTTCCTTCCTTGGAAGGATTTTTCTGGTTTTCCACAGGGAAAATGTTAGCAGTGATAATTGACAGAAAGGGTAGGAAAGGTATTCAAAGGCAATGAAAAAAGGCAATTTTCATTTTTAAGTGATGCCATCAAACATCACAAGCCTTCCCACTTTTCTTTCCCTTGGTGAATACTGGCTTCAGAGAGACAACTGCCAACACACCCTGCTAAGAAGTAGCTGTGGTAGTGCCACACAACTGATTTAAAGTATTATCACCTCCCATCATTGACAAATTTACCTATTTGTTTAATATGTTCACAGGAATATATGCCAAGACTGCATGCAAAAGGATCTTTAGAAGTTCTGTACATGTCAGAAGGGTCTTTTTACTCAGCAGGCTGCATTTTTCAATATGGGGAGTATTTTAATATAAGAAATTCAGTTCAGATCTTCTATACATAAAAAAGAACACGCCATGATGAAAGCTAATTAAGCACCTCAAGTTTCACTTTTTTAATATTCTAGTTTTTCTACGAGTACTTTTCTCAGTCTCCTTTTGAAACAACTCAAAGAAAATATAAAATAAAATTACTACCTATACTTTTGTCAAAGAGAAATTTCTGATTAAAGAAGCATGAAAAGATTTTTATACAATTGCTCTGATAACTTGCATATCCATCAGATTTTGAAAAATTTATGCCATTTCATCATTTTCTCTTCTTTTGTAAAAGAAGGATTCAAGGAAAAAAATCCCAATAATCAAGTTCAAAATCTGCTCCTGCACATTCTGTCAACATATTGATTTTCAAAATTTGTTAATGATCAATAATACTGAAAGCAGAGAATGCAGAGAGTAGCTCCTCAGAACCCCTTTTCATAGTGTGATACAAGACATCGAACTATTTGACTTTGTTTATACTCCATTAAAAAATAAAAAATACAATAGAAGAGGCTGTCTAGATTTCCCTGCCAAGACCTCCTAAGAAATCATATTCAAAGTCTTGCTGGAACATTATGGCCATTCGTTGTACAATTTCAGGTGACAAACAAGAAGATCGCCTCTCAGAAGCTGTTTATCGTAGGGTGTTTATTTGTGTGTCCCTGCAGACACAAGCTCTGTTTTACCTTTAGCTGTGACCTCTTGGGAGATGTGAAATCCACAGGAGCCCCTCTCAAACCCTCCACTCCCGGATTAGGCAGACATACATGACACAGCCAGTGTAAAAAATCTGATATACGTTATAGAGACCAACAGACTGCTGTATGAGCATGACTGACGACCCTCAGGCTGAGAAAGCTTTTGTATTCATTATCAGTTACTCCCTCTTTGAAGTTGTTAAGATTTTCAACACTTGCCAGTTATGACAGACAGCCAAACAGCTGACCTCTACAGCTCTAAATTTTGTAGCTGATCACAGAGCAGCCGAATGGGTGGTGACTTCTGGTCACATCAGCCTGGTCAGAATTTAAGGGCTTAAGGCAGACTTGAGAACAGAAAGACTCTTTTCCACTACCAAAGCCATAAGGCTTATTTGAAAACACATGGGCATTTAAAGGTAAGTTAATAACAGCACTTTAGCTTTGTTTTTTCATTTTTGAACATTTAGCCTGATCTGTAATATCATGACAGGGAAGGATATGCTTGTAAAAATGAAGTGAAATGAAAAGTGTTCTTGTTATTATTAACTTGGAATTTCTTATATAGAGCTTACATTAAAAATGTTTAGCCTTACAGTTCTGGTCTAAGAGTAGATTTAGGAGTAGTATTAAAGATATTCTTAAAATCAGTTTCCCCTAAGACAAATAAATGCTATGTAACTAAATTTTGTGCAGTAACAAAACAAGAAATATTCAAATCAACATTAAGAATTGCCATATAGGTTCATCCTATAAGGCTGACACATCTGTCTAAGCCTCAGAAAGAGGAGGTATGGACCAATAAATACTCCTTGTGTAAACTAGCTTTATATTTACTCACAGAAGTAACTAACCCAAAAGCTAATACCAGAGGCAAAAGAGGACAGTTAAAAGAATAAAGTGTTTAGATACCAAGGCAGTGGGCACTCTTGTAAAATTTCCAGGGAAGGAGACAAAAGAAGCAGAAGCTAAATATAGGAATCTGCCAACATGCATCTTTGGGAGATCATTTATCCTATTCACAACAACCAGCAGGAGTGAAAAGCTCATTACTCTTCGCTGGTTACAAACTGCAAAACAAAGGTTTGTAATGAAATGCAACAGCTTTAAGGCCACATTTCATTAAAATGCTCATGAAGATATTCTCTCTGTGTGTTTTAAGTGAGGCATTTGTGATGCTGTTTCATGGGTACAGCACATCTGAAACTCTGTCCTAAATCCAGGTGTGTATCTGCAGTGCCTTTGACAGACAGGCATCTGCCAGAGGCTGGGGCCATAAAATACTAAGCACACAAAGTGAGCGCACCCTTGGAGAAACTCAGTCCTTAAGCAAATTGTGCCATCAAAATTTTTATCCCCTGTTATAAGGATTGTTATTTCAAATATTTTCATAACAGATCCTGTAATGTATGTGATAACTGAAATAAAGGCCAAACCAAACCCCCTGCCCTGAGCAGGGACACCTTCCACTAGACCAGGTTGCTCCAAGCCCCATCCAACCTGGCCTTGAACACTTCCAGGGATGGGGCAGCCACAGCTTCTCTGGGCAACCTGTTCCAGTGTCTCACCATGCTCATAATGAAGAATTTCTTCCTAATATCTAATCTAAATCACCCTCTGTCAGTTCAAAGTAATTCTCTCTTGTTCTATCACTACATGCCCTTGTAAAAAGTTGCTCTCAAGTAGGCCCTCTTTAGGCATTGGAAGACTGTTATAAGGTCTCCCCTAAGCTCTATTTTCTCCAGTCTGAACAAAATACACTCAATGTCACTGATGTGGTAACGTGACATTAATAGTGTTGGGGGATCTTGCCTACAAAGTTTAGCAGGCTGCGGGATAGTACAACCATGCCTGAATTTCAGAAACCTGTGGCTACCATTGAGAGGCAACAGAAGTTGCATGAAGATTATACCAATAGTAATATAATCTCAGACACAACCTTCTAGGAAGCATAGGTACAAAATACTGTAGGAGCTTAGGCTTTTTAAACATAAGAGAACATTTTAACAGACATTAACTTAAAGAATACAGATTCCTGAAAATTAAAGGTTCTTTTTCTGTTCATGGAGGAAGGTTTGCTGAATAAATAAGCAGGAAAGAGAAGCTGGTGGTATCTTTCAGAGAACTGATGTAATACGTTAACATGTGTGAAAATCAGAGTTGTCATCTTGCCAAAGCAATGAAATAAGAACAGAAAGGCAGCGGCTGTGCAACATTTGACTCCCTGCTGCAAGCAGCAGGACTAACTTCATTGTGCTGCTCTGCAGAGCCTGGGAGTGGTTTTACTTGTTGATTTTCAGGGGGACAGAGAAGGAAGGAAGGAAGGAAGGAAGGAAGGAAGGAAGGAAGGAAGGAAGGAAGGAAGGAAGGAAGGAAGGAAGGAAGGAAGGAAGGAAGGAAGGAAGGAAGGAAGGAAGGAAGGAAGGAAGGAAGGAAGGAAGGAAGGAAGGAAGGAAGGAAGGAAGGAAGGAAGGAAGGAAGGAAGGAAGGAAGGAAGGAAGGAAGGAAGGAAGGAAGGAAGGAAGGAAGGAAGGAAGGAAGGAAGGAAGGAAGGAAGGAAGGAAGGAAGGAAGGAAGGAAGGAAGGAAGGAAGGAAGGAAGGAAGGAAGGAAGGAAGGAAGGAAGGAAGGAAGGAAGGAAGGAAGGAAGGAAGGAAGGAAGGAAGGAAGGAAGGAGAGGAAAGGAGGGAGGGAGGGAGGGAGGAAGGAAGGAAGGAAGGAAGGAAGGAAGGAAGGAAGGAGAGGAAAGGAGGGAGGAAGGGAGGAAGGAAGGAAGGAAGGAGAGGAAAGGAGGGAGGGAGGAAGGAAGGAAGGAAGGAAGGAGAGGAAAGGAGTGAGGGAGGGAGGGAGGGAGGAAGGAAGGAAGGAAGGAAGGAAGGAGAGGAAAGGAGGGAGGGAGGGAGGAATAGGAGCATGAACATGAATTCCAACTCTGCCTCTCCTGTGTGGAAAGCTGTGACAATGATAGAAAGAGAAATTATATATAGGTGACACTGTTAAAGTAGATTGCTCTTTAATCATCTGTCCTGGGCAAACATCATCATCTCTTTCCATTCTTCATTCTTCATTCTACTTCTCCCCCACATCACTGACACTAATGTAAAGTTTAACTTTTTAACTATTAATAAACTAATAATGTTATAAAAACCTTACATCTAGTTGAATAATACCAAATTAACAACCTAACCACTGATCAGATTTAATCACATGTAAAAGAAGAATACCTGCTTTGATATCAGTGTCACTGTGCTAGGTTAAACTTGGAGGAGAACAGAATCACTGTCAAGATCACTGTACTAGGATAAAGCTTTTTCCTTTCCTATTCATTTTTCTTCAGTCTGGAGCCAGATTAATTTTTGAGAACTGTATTGCTTAAAGAGTAGCCTAGACTACAGGTGAATTTCTACGAGTTTGATTGAAAAGCGAATGTTAAGCTGATGCAATCAATCAAAAGCAAAATATGTTTTCTAAAGCTTCTTTCCAATAAGATGTTTGGATTGGTTTTAAAGTGGTTCACACTGATTCAGCTTAAAAGGCAAACAGCTTGCATACCTTTTTACAAGGTCTGTCCTCAGCTAGAGAGGTTACAGTCCATCAGCTGAGCTGCAGGAATTAACTGAGCTGCCCACACTTGGTCCTTTGAGCACAAAGGGGCAGCAGCTTTACAAACAAGTCCAGCCCGAATGTGAGCACCTGTCTATAATCTTGGCTGAAGTCAATTCCTTTCTCACTTGACCTAACCTGAAATAATCCATTATCCCTCTGAAATACAAATATCTATACGGGCTTTGGGGCTTGCTGACCAAATCAAATACAAATTGATTCAAGTTGCAATACAATTTGCTCAAGTTCCCTCGTTCTTACCATGATCCACATCCTAAGCTATGGTGTCTTACCTATGATCTCAATGCTGATTTAAATACTCTCCTGTTAATCAAGATAGATATACTTTGCCCCACAAATAAATCCTTGCCTCTGCTTTCATGGGACCTGATCCTGTCCCTGCTATTCATTTCTCTCTGCTCCCATGGCTGTGATGTCTAGTACCAGTGGGAACTCTAAGCAGCTTTCAGGATCAGTCTCCAAAGCCCTGGTTATGATGGATACTTAAGAGACACATGCATCCATTGACAGCACCAGTGTCCCATGCTGCACAGTACTTCTGGCCTCAGAGGGAAGGCACTTGGCTGGTCCATATTTCCAGCATGTACCTACAACTCCTTCCCTACAGTTATACTTTTTCTTTGCTCTGTGTCTAAAATCTAGGCTTCACTTGCATGCTGAGTTTCAGCACACAGGGAGGTCTTGTTACTCCTTCTTCCAATATCCCTCCCCACTTGGTCCTCTGACATTTTTCTTCAAACTCTTCCTTTTGTGTCTGTACCTGAGATCAGTGTTATTTAGCACCTTCACTCCGGCCTCTAATTTTCTCATCACAGCAACTTTATCTTATGTGCAGCACACTCCAGGAACACCTGCCACTACAGCAGCAGGATCCTCCTTTCTCTGTCAGTCTGGCTGTCGGGAGGTCTGCTCCAGCTCCCCAGTTTCTGCCTGTCTGTGCTGATGGATGGCCCCAAAATTCCTGGGGATTTCCTGCACTCAGGTGTGCCCCTCGCTTGCCAGGGAGGTGTTTCTGCAGCCCAAACCAGGCGTAAGAGCACAGAGAAAAGGCTAGTTTTGCAACAGGGTTTCTAGGAAGCCTCCCTTAATTTAATTTTCAGGGAACTCGATCACAGCAATGCTACAGAGTTACAGTAACCTAGCACTAAGTCTGCGTGGATTTTACTATATGTCTTTCCCTGTTCCTAGTTGTTATGTATTTGAGGAGACGCCCTGTAAAGCCCAGCCAGTGCCCCACCAAAGCACAGGGTATGCTGCCTCCAAGGGAGAAGTTAGTCCCTTTGCATCTCAAACAGGAGATCCTCCCATCTCCTCAGCACTCATCCTTGTGCCTGCTGCTAGGCTCCGCAGGAGCAGGCAGGCATTTGGGATCAGTGTGTCTTTGTGGGTAGAATGGTTTGCCAGTCAGCCTGAAACCCTTCTGAAAATTAGACCAGCATTCTGCAAAGAAAGAATAAACTTAATAAAACAGTCTTGGAACAAATTTTTTAAAACGAGAAGGAAGCATTCTCTCTCAGCTAACTGCATCCTGGCTTGGCTCCAGTTGCTGCTCTCTTTATTTCATCCAGCTGAAGTGCTGTCAGGGCCTGTCTCAGCTCCAAAAGCCACAGCCAGAGCCTTAAGAAAGCCTGAGCAGTTAATGCTGAACTCAAATACTTTCATTACTTTCCAGCTCCTTAGGCAAGGCCTAAACAGGATGCTTCCCTGGGGATGATCCCATTCTTTCAGACCTCTTCTTTCTTTGCAGGTTGTTCAGGTGCAGGCACCACACAGAGTGTTACCTGCAGCTAATAAACTCAATATTTAATCAAGAGAAGTATTATTATCATACAACCTGTAGGACTGTTATCTCTGACAACCTGTCTTTAGGAATGTGAATCTCCCCTGGGCTAACAAGGCCAGACACAGCCTTGTATCATCACTTGTGTGGCCAGTGACCTCCAGCCCTTCCCGAGCATGCATACAGAGAATAATGACCTAGTTTGTCGTTTTCTCTGCAAGCAGCACATGTACTCACTGTGGGTGAGATGCTCCCTGCACTCCAGCAGGGTGACATTTCATCCTAAAACCACTGTGATGAAACGTCCCTGCTGACAAAAAAGGGTATGTCTACACTCTCTCTCCCCATCAACATTGCCCCACCCCTTTTCCTACAACCAGCATTGATGCAACCATGTGAGCAGCCAACTCAGGCCAAACGGCTCTTCAGTGTATGTTTTTTTTGCTGCACTGCCTGAACCAGCCCATCGTGGGGTTGAACACAGGGCAGTATTGGTGCAAATGCAGGAGCCAGATCAAGTAGTCTTGCTCTTTGGATGGAGGGAAGAAGAGTGGGGCTGCTCATTTTGGCAGCAGCCCACAGTTAGCTCAGCTTAACCACCCACTTCAAGTGCAATCGTTACAACCTGAAAACTAATTTTTGTGCAAATATGTAAAATTACTATCAAGTGCTATACAAAGGATGTGACTAGAGACATAACTAACAGTAGAGACTAACAGAAGGACTGTGGGGGGCAAGTTCCTAACTTGGCTGACCAAAAACTGGTGTCATGCTTTAACACATTCACCGCTGAGTCCACAGAGCTGTGTCATGCCAGCACTACAGGCTTCCAAATCTCTAGCATGCACACAGGTTGGATGTTTATTCATTTTCCATACTAAAAGTTGAGTTGGGCAGTTCTACAGTTCCTTTGAGGCTCATCTTTTTTCCATCACACCATGATGTCATGTCACCATTCAATGCAGCTTGTCTGAAAGCTGCAGTGGGGCTGCAGCCTCCAAGGGTCTGCCCCAAAGGGAATTAGGGGTGACACTGAAATGTATTTCACACTACATGTCTGTAAACCCACACATGGAAGTTATTACAATAGGTCATGAAACATCTTTCGTGCCTGACTTCTGTAGTTTCATGTTTGCTTTTGGTAAGAACAGCAAGGGCTTTCTCAAGGAGATGTTCTGTCATCTCTGTTACAGGATTTGATAAGAAGCAAGTGATAAATGTCACTTGCATCTTCACTTACCAGCCAGCTGAAACTCAGCTTGATACTTCTGGACTTCCGCTTTTAAGCGCTCAACTATTTCAGCAATTTAGATAAGCTGGAAAAAATGCAGCAAGGACACACACCAGTCTTCTGGTAATGAATTCACTTCAAGCTACTTGATGATATACAGAAAGCAGCAGCTAAATCTAGCTATAACTTATGCTTAAAGCTACCACTGGTGATGAAGATCTGCATTCACCATAGTATATCAAGTTTAAAAGTAGGCCTGAAATATGCTGGGGAGACAGTGAGTAAGATGCTAGCATTTTACTTTAAGAACCATGATTGGAGTGGAAGATGTTGCCTTAATAGAATATGCTTTGTACCTACTCTTAGTAAATTGCAGAGGAATTGACAGTCTATACAGGAGAGGAAGGCTAGAGCTCAGCTTGCAAGCAGACTGAATTACTTTTCACTACAGATTTGAGGTTATTGGCAGACAGCCCATGTTGCCATTTAGTCCTCATAGCAAGCCTGTTTTAAACAGTATTTTCCATATAGACAGACACGCTGTAGCCACTGAGACTCCAGGGGGCTGCCATATAAGCCCTCCTGCCCTTTGGATGCTCTGGTTTGATTTCCAGGTAATACAAATCAAAACCAAAATTGAAATTATATCCATACTGAAAAATTGTTAGTTCTCCACACAGCAAATAACAGAGAGAATGGCAAAATCATCCCAAAGAATTAAGAGAAACACACTGCTTTCTTTCCTCCCAAGAGCTACAAGCATGTTCCTATGTTGGAAGAAAGAAGCATTTCTTACTAAGTATCACCTGCTGACCCTTCTAAGACCTGATGGTTTTGTCACAGACAGTGGTGACACACTCCACAATCCCCATATCTGCATCCACACAGACAAAGCAAGAGTCTGAAATTACCTAATTGTGATTTAATATTGCCATGCAATAGCCTGCTAAATCTTTACAACAGCAGCTGACTAGCTGTCTTCCCAGAATGGCATCTCCATTCTTCATCGTTGCTCTTGCAAGTACCAGTCTATAACTGAACTCATATGTTCAGAAGAAGTCAACAAATTGGAAAAGTAGGCATGCCTTCGTCCATGGTAGGTCTGTGAGTGAAAATGGAGTAAACTTGACTGTATGTTATTTGTGAGAAACACATAAACACTAAAAAGCCCACATAACAGGGAACTAAGTAAGTCCCTTGGATCCATCACTTGCAGTTCACTGGCTGTTGTCGTGGTGTTTTTTAAAGCAATGTATTGAAACAGCCTAAGTCATCAGTTCTCCCTTGGGCCAAACAGGCACAAGGAGGGTGAGAGCATCTGCAGGACTGACCCTTTTGTGGCACTCAGTCAGCCAATATCCTAGAAACAAGGTGGCCAGGATGGCAAAAATCTAGAGCCAACCCTGCTACCTCTCACATTCCTGGAAATTGCTTTGAATAGAAACTACTGTGTCTTTATCAGAACAATGTCTTCAGCTGTAACTGGGGAAATGCTAGACAGAAAAATAATTATTAATTGGAATGTTGCTTATACTGGATTACTATATATGTTCTCCTTTTTGTATTTCAGACAACAATATCCCCATATTTAAACACCTCTTAGGTTGCTAATAAAATAACTAATAAAACACTTAAAAAAAAAAAACAAAAACCAAACCACAACACAGATTTACTCACTAAGATATTTTTCCTCAGGGAGCAGAAGCTCTCTATGACCTAAGAAGATATGCTCACCTATAAGGTATTTTTAGTAATGTACTATGGCTGCCTATTAGTCCCACTTTAGAGAGACCCTTAGGCTATTGCTTTTTTGCACAATCAAAATAGAATTGCACTTACTTCTGGGTGACTAATTGATGCAAATTATACTGACATAGCTGGTGATTTTCTTACTTTAAATTAGCAACTGTTTTGATGCAAAAGTCATTAAAAGCAGAGAAGAACTAAGTAAATAAAAGTGCTATTTGTTGTGTTGTTGGCTAGGCTGAATCTGCTAATGCTTTTAAAATACTTTTGTCATTATTTTCTTTTAATCAGCTCAGCCTAAATTCAAAGGCCACTGTTTTAACATTACTGTGTCATTGCCTGGTTGGGTCTAATTTGAAGCTGTGGCTGGACAAGAATTTGCACAGTTGCAAGAACTGTGATGGTTTCAGTACTCAGGATGGAGGGAGAGAGGGAGAGGAAAGGAGAAAGGCAAAGATGGAATGAGACAAGCTTTTTCTATTACAGAAGGCAGACATATCCACATTCAACACTATGATTAGTCAGAACTTCCTTCTCTTTTTGCATTTTTTAATGTCATTTACATACTACTTTTCAGAAACAACAAACTCAGTGAGAAGATCCAGAAAAGATGTATCAGTTTTAATAACTATTTGCTCCTGCCTTTCCCAAAATATCTTCTTTTCAGTTTGCCAAATAGACTTTCAGCAATAGCTTCCCTTTCCACCCTTCCCCTAGCCAACTCAAATATTTCCAAAGCCATTTTGGAAAGCAGTCAATTGTATTTTATAAAGTTTGTGAATGACAAGCCCTGACCATCTCTAGGCCCCTTCACAACATAAGCATGACCTGTAGGTTAGCCCTGAGCAGTAACCAGAATTCATAGCACCAAAGCAGGAAGCTGAGAAACCAGTAAATGAAGCAGTTAAAATGACATATAGTTCCTCATCTACAGTCTTGTATAGGACAGCTGTGCAGTGGAGACCAGTCCAGCCCAGTGCAAGAAGCTACACCATTACCACAAATGCCTGGAGCAGCTTTGGGTGAAGGACCATGGCACCTGCTTTACACCAGTGCAACGCCTAATCATGAGCATGGCCTTGGGGGTATGAAGGCAGCAAGGATTTCTGTCCCAAGGTACCTGCAGGAGCATTGGAAGGTAAGGTACCAGCCTGAGGAATGCTGCTGTCTGTCTTTTATGCCAACTCATGGCCTAGAGAAGCTGTCAAATCCTCCACTGTTGCCAAAAATAGCTGGAAAGTATAGACATCTACTTCAAAAAAAGTGCCTGGGGTGCTCATGGGGACTTCTCTTGGAAAACTCTCATCACTTTTTCCTTACCCAAAAAAATTTCCCTTTGAAGTTCACACAATGCATACCAATATGTGAGTGAATTCTAATACAATGCTAGCAGAAGCAAAAAAAAACCCAAAGCAATAAATGGTCCTAAATCTTGGGATACAACTATGATTCCCCTGCAGAAAAGGCAGTCTCATAGCTGTAACCTTCTTCATCACCAGACTTAAGTTGTACCCTTGCTGTCTTAGTTCTTTAATCTCAGTAATAGATTTGTGACTAACATAACATTTTAAGAGATCTGGAGCAGGGATCACAGCATTTTCCTGGAGCTAGGATTTGATTACAACATTCAAAGATGTGATACATTAATAAAAGAAAAATTAATCTGCTACAAGAAAAGAAATATCTTGAAGCATGTTTATTAATTCCACTGGGATTATATGAACTGCTCAGATCCTTAGGAATTTCTTGTATGGTGCTATAACTTTTGCTGCTGTGCTATGGAGAATAGACCTGGTGTCAGCCTGCTTATCTATCTAGGAAGAGGTCAAGGATTAAGCATTATCAGTGTATGAATAGACTTGCCTTGAGAGAACAAGAGTAAAAGCATCATCAATAAAAGCAACCTTGATAAAGTTGAAAATTGTCAAGTTTCCAAAGTCTGTTGCAAAGTCTGCTGAGTACATTGGCTTTCAGCATTGTGTACCTCTAAACAGAGAAAGTGTAGTTCTACGGTGACTTACAAAAAGAAATTCTGCCATGGAATCAGAGCACAGGGCATCTGCAGGAAACCCAGTTCTGCTGGTGACCCCACAGGCAGCTGGGCTGGAGCATCCTCTCTCTAGCAAAGAGAGACTCTGCTCATAACAAGGATAACAGAGAGGCCGAGATGCAGTGTGCAGTGTCAGTTTACCTCTAGGCTGCTCCTGGGGTTTGGTGGCAAGAAATCATTCAGGGCTCTTTAGCGAAGGTTCTGCAAGGGGATTTTCACCAGTTGTGTGGATATCAAGATCTATATGGCTTAAGAAGTTATTTACATTGTGGTGTTTAGAGTTTTCCCTGTTCTGTTCCAGCCCCTCAAGATGCTGCTTGGCTTCTTGTGACCATGCCACAGAGCACGCACCATGAGCATCTGTGACTACCCATGTCTGGATTCCAGATGCCAGGGATGTGGCTGTAATCAATGCTTCAATTTAGACTGTTGCTTTGTTTACCCCCTCTTTATATGTGACAACGTGTGCCTGGTCCATATACCTTGTGCTTTGTGATTTCATAACTGTATGGTAAACTGATTGATTACTGAAACCTGCTAAATGCGGGGGGCTGGGGAGTGGTTAGTATTCAAGCAAGCTGATTAGACGCATGGCTTTATAGCTACCTACACAAATTGTCATGTCTTGCTCACTGGGTACAAAAAGGCATTCAGAAGCAAAGCTTTATCCCACATAGAAAAAGGTTTATTTAACCTGAATAGTGTCACTTAGTGCTGACACCAGAAAGCCAGAATACTGCACATCAGCGGTTTCTTTTATAATCTCTTGAGGTTCTACTTCAGCTGTTCTCTGCCCAGCTTGAATGCCTATTTGCCTCATCACAAATTATTGCCAATTTATTGTCCAGGCTAAAATTATCTACTCTAAATCCCTGCTAACTACCTTACTTACAACAAATGATGAAGAAAAAGACTTAGGTGGGTTTTTTTGTTCCTCCAGGATTTTACTGGGCTAATGTCTCTCAGCCTAAAATTGAGGCCAAGGCAAACTATATCACACAAACTATATTCAAGTAATATTAAGAATTTGAAATTGTAAAAGTGGCAGATCTCAAAGATGGATCTGAAATTCCCATCTAGCAGCCTCTTCTTACGGCATCCTGTAAGCTCAGAGACTTTACAAAATAAAAGTGTATTGCCCTCAGGTTGGAGACCCATGAGCTACGTCAATACCAGCAAACCAAGCAGAGCCATGGCGTGGGCTCAAACATCACTCATAAATGTCCATACTGTTTACACATTAGTGCACTACCTGGCATGGTTCACATTCATATCCATCAGCACTCTGCCATGCAATATGTGGTCCAGAAGCAGCACTGAGCCATGGCTGCCCTCATTTGCTATGTGGGCAAGGACACCTGCTTCATTAGGGGAAGAAAATGCATCATTATGGGAGCAGGTAGTGCTACCTCATGTCCCTCAGTGAGAAAGAGTTCTTCCCCTCTGTTTACTTCCTAAAGCAGGCATAGTTATTTAATATTTTTATAATTACAAGCCCCAGGACAATACTTTAGGTTTTGCATCTGGATTTCTTTTCCTTTTTCCCCCTTCTGTCCTTTCTGCTTTGGATTGAGCTGTATCATCAGTGCATTCTTTCACTCCCCTTGGCACGTCAAGAAACTTAACTGAGTTTGACTGTGCTGAGATCAAGCACAGCTCCTCAAGGGAACTGTGCAACCCAAATAAAATTAAATGCAGAGATTAAGATGAATAGGGGAGGATGTGATTAACACAATCAATTAACACAAGCTCTCCTGAGTGGAATAAGACCTACCACATCCATGGTAAGTTCTCATTAAGTTACTCATTTTCTTATGGATGAACACACAGACAACCCATAACAGTCCCTTTTTGTAGTTGATGTCCACAATACAGGCAGAAGTGAAAAGGGGTGTAGGCAAGTTCAGGCCTTCCTGGTTAGCACAGCTATGGCCAAGTGCTCTAATAGACAAGCAGGCTGACTTGCTTGGTGTCAGGGCCAGAGATTAATTCAGTACTCACATTTCCAGACCTGCAGAGATCTGTCTTGTGTGGGCTGAGCGCCCTGCTTCAGCATGTTTGTGCAAATCTATGTGGGGAAAAAGGGGGATGGGAAGCAAGAAACATGTCATCTCTTACTTTAAATATACATCAGTTGCAGCATGTGGAGTCGGATCAGCAAACAACAAGTGTGGAGCACCTGGAGCCACGGCACAGTCCTTGATCCAGATCTCTACCTCCAGGAACTGAGGGTGAATAGTGGAGGACAGTAAGTTGTTTTCTCCAACATTTAACTGTTTTAGAGAGGATTAAAACAAACAAACACTTTCATAAGGCGTTCACAGACCTTCTCTGGAAGCAGGGGAACATGGAAACAGAGCAACTTAAGGACAACAGGAGGAAGCCCCAGGCATCTTCCTGGCTGCTATCAGCCCTGAGCCCATTGCACTTCTCTATTGCCTTGTGCAACTGACCCAACCTTCCTTCTAGACTGTTCTTCAAAAACCCTGGTTTTACTGTCACCTCTGCTCTCAACACCAGTTTTGTTCCTTTCTTCTCAGACTCCTCATCAGCCACTGCTTCCCTGTGGAGCTCCCAGTCCCATTTCAGCATCCTGCTCTGATGCTGCCTGGTAGGTGTGTCTGTGTGTGTGTGTGTGTGTGTGCATGTGGTTATATCTGGTGTGCAGTTCAGCAGCCTGCATCAGATTAAATGATTCCACAATAAACAAAATGTGTTTTCCTTCTTTAATAAAACCTAGAGAGAGAATTTTATTTCTTTCCTCATTTACTTTTACAAAAAGGTACACTGGTGATGCTCTAGGGCTTTTAAAATTATGTGAGATATATCCCCTAAAATAAATAACACTCACTGTAATAGCAGATTCCTGTGGAGCCTCCCCACACCCACCTCCCAGCAGACCCAAAATAAGCAAGGTCCTGCTTGCCTGAGTGAGCGTTGCTCCAGAGTTTGCCATTATAGGGCTGAGAGAACAGCAGGCACTGCATGAGCAAGACGTGGGTTTTTAGTCCTGATTGACAGGGGTCCTTTATAAGTGCCATTTCTGAGGTATGACAGTCCCCGCCTAGCCAGCTGCTTTCCCTCTCACAATATTTCAGCTATGTAAAATATGGTGATAACACTTAAAATTAATGCTAGTTCCAGAGTTATTCACAGGGTTAGGAATATTTATCTCTGTAAGTTGTGATCTTATTAAAACTGGGATGCATTAGGAAATACCTAAAGCACACGCTCTAATAAAGCAAGCCTCTTCAGAAGGATTAAAGAGAGGTTAAAACTCAGGTACATACTCTTTCATGAAAGCATGCAAAGGCATCAAAGCAAGGATGAGATTGTTTTTCTGCGCCTTTTGTTTGTACAAAAGCTGTTTGGCATCTATATTGTATGTGTTTGTTTGTTTGGCAGTAGTCTGCCATATGGCTTTTCCCTTTTTTTCCAACTGCAGCTCTGTTTTCTAAGAAGCAGAAATCAGAATGGTGGGTAAAATAAAAACAAATTTGACAAAAAATGTACATTACTTTGGTGTTTTAAGAGCATGCTGATATAGCATGTATATATTGTGTTTTGGAGAGAGTCGGAAGAGAGACAAATTCACTTCCACGCCTCCAATGCACCGCCATCCTCCCCTGCAGCACAGCAAAACCCTATTTCTGTACCCAGGTGCAGGTTTCCTTCTTTCTTTCACTTCCTTTCCTTCCAAAATGTCAGTCTTTTAGGTACATGTCCAAAACACCAACCTTCTAATCTGCTCAAAAAAGGACAGCCCAAAGCTGAAAAAGCACACTCCCTGCTTTTTTGTTTTGATAGTTTGTTTTTCATCTGTGTCATTTCCCTCAAAATAAGCCAATATTGCATTTACAGCCATTCCTCCTTATGAAAACAGCTTAAATGTATTCCCCAATGAAACCTGGACATCTGCTTTATTTCAATAATCTCTCAGTGCTTTAAGTGAAGTGGATGCTGTTGAGTCAGACCAACAGACTTTGTACAGTTCCTAGTAATTTTTGTTATCTAGATTCTCCCTTTAAAACAAAACAAACAAAAAAAAACCCTAAATCTGTATATCACCTAGTCTCTAAGAGGGTTACAAAAGGCCACTGTAAAGAAAATAGTGCACAACATCTGGAGGCTGCAGAGTCTGCTCTGCCCAGCTTCCTCCTTTGGCTGGAGTCAGCTGTGAATCCTGCTGACTCAGACCCGCCACGATTTCAGAGGAGTAAAAGATGACTAAGAAGTGCTGAAGTGTTCATCTATAATTAAAATTTGCCAGTTCTGTCTAAATGAGTTCAAAATACCTTTTCCAGAAAACACTATCCCTATAAAATGAGACTTTATTTTTTTTTTCAGATCAAAGAATAGTTTAAATAAACAAGGACAAAACCCTCTGTCACAGTTTTTCTTACAAAATAGTGATGAGTTGCTTCAATTCCTAGCCTGATTGCTCTGACTTCTGAGAAGCATTTCCTGGTCAGGTGCTGGCAGTAGCCCACTCCTTGTGGGGTTTCTCTGGTGTGCATGGACCCCAGGGCTGGATCTGTTAGCACTGCATGCCTGCACTAAGTGGGTGACAAAGGGCTGTGTTCCCTGTGATCACCTGAGAAAGCAGCAAAAATCAGTGGCTGCTTCCTACCTGACTGCTGAATTATTTATATCAAAGAGAAGTTTTTGCAGCCTCAGTAAACACCAAAGCATAGTCTCTCTGCTCCTTCAGACCTCTCTCAGCCAATTTCTCTGCTTTTCCCCACTGCAATGAAAGCTCCTTCCCACAGCCACCATGCTCCTAGAGCTTCCAGTGGGAAGGTGGCAGTGCAGCACAGAAGCAGCTTTGCTCCAGAGGCTGTATGCAGTCCCTGTGCAGCAACTACTGAAGACTAGATTTCATGTCGATTTATTTCTGAGGAGGTTTCAAAGAGGCTGCTGGCTTCTACGCAAAGTGACCAAGGTCTCCCTGGTGTGACTATCCCAGACAGATAATTTTCCAGACACGTTTTGTAAAATTATTGAAATTTCTATTGACCTCCAGCAACATAAATAGTTTTCCTCTATTTCACCATATTTACCATGTCTTAAATAGCATCAAAAGCATGCAAATGATTACAGAGGGGATCTCTGTCCTATTGGTATCACTTCAACATAATCAGAAGAAAATCTCAATGTAAGCATTTTCTCAAGTGTCCAGGAAGCTATATTAGGAATACGGCCTTGGAGGCAAAAATAAAAAAAAAAAAAAAAAATAAAAAAAAATCTCTGCTTTATCTCAAGTGTGACAAAGATTTTTTTATTGCTTATTAATGACCTAAAAGACAGGCCCATATGGCAAACATTCATAGTCCTGCTAAGCATTAAATGGATGGATGAGCCTATCAAAGAAGAATAGCTGTAGATCCTAACATTGAAAAAGGCACTAGGCATATTCTCTGGGTCAAGAGGGGGGAGGAACACTAACAAAAGAATGAAATCAGAGTGGGAAGCAAGGACTGAGCTGAGACCTTCTCTTCCTTTGTAAATGAAGAAGAGTGTCTGTGCAAAGAGACAGGCCAGTTGAATGAAAGAGATCAGACCCCATGTGTGCCTCAAAGAGCAGAGTTGGAAAAGCAAGTCTCCAGCTCCAGAAACTAAACCAGCAGGTTTTCAGGATGCAGAAATCTATGAGGCAGGCTCCTGGGAGCTGACTGAGGTTTCAGCCTTCAAGGAGCTGAGGCTCCTCCTTCCAACGCTCCTTGTATGTCCACCACAGGATGGGTGGGAGCACCTCACCAGAGGAAGCTCCACCTTGCACAGCTGCAGCACAGCTGCCAGCATAGACATGGCTGGACAACAGGCTCCTCAGAGCATGCATAGATTTGTTCAGGTCTCAATGGTTAAGCTACATTTTATCACATGTTTGAACCGTGATTTATTTCTCCATGCTTTATGGTAATGATGAAGTGGTTGGCCAGTAAGAAAACACCATTCAAGCAAACTCTTAGAAACCATGATTGTATTTGCCTACGGCTTGGCTTATAAAGATAAAATAATGGAATAATAAATCTTTCTCCCCTGTCACCAAGGGCCTTTGTTTTTCCAAAGTTAAATAAGCTGGTGGATTGTGGCAGTGCACATTTTACTCTTTCAACATGTGAGTCACAATCAACTTTAATTACTTAAGTAACTCAGTCCCCAAGCCCAGTTTACAGTGGGCACCATTGAACTGTTTGGCAACCAGCCTGTGATTTGCAGATGCATCTGAATGTCCCACATGCATGCAGTGCTCCCCTACATAAAACTTTATATATTGATACACTCCTTCCAGGAGTCATATATTATCTACATCATCTGCATTGCAAACACACCAGAAGCGCACGACAGTTTTCTCTGGCGTTCAGCTAGCTTTTCATGTTTCCCATGCCTGAAAGTACATTAAACATTCCTGCTTCATCCTGCATCCCCACTTTACTGACTACACAGCCTCTCCTATGCAGAGCAGTATTCCCCCTGGATGTAGGTGAAGCTTTGTTTACTCACATAATGCAGGATGGTTCCTAAGCTAGTAATTCCAAAAAAAAAACAGCTGTAATGGCAATGAGAAACAACAGAAGGAACCAGGTAACAATATTTTCTCCTCTGAACATTTGAATGGGTTTGGCTAGAAGTGAAGGAGAACTGGAAAAAAGGATAGCTAGGTGGGATCACCAGCCAGGAAACAAGCTGAGGTTAGCTCTGCAGTTATGGTTACTGGTAGGAGCAGCGGAGAAAGCCAGCACGGAGAGAAAGAGGAGAAAGGCAACCCCTATGAGTGCTCGTATGAGCACGGCCAAGATGCAAACTGCCTCTCCCGCAACCACCCGAGTTCTGGGAAATCGCTTATGTGGCTTTTAAAGTCTTTGTTCTCAAACAGATCCTTTGCTGCTTCAGATATAGAGATCAGCTTACAAGCTGTTCTGGGCAAACACAAGAGGAAAAATACCATTTGGGAGAAAAGTGTAGTATTGCAGAAAGTAACATTTCTAGAGCGCACAGTAGAACCAGATGTTCCACTCAAAAGTATTTGTGGTCAGGGACTATGCCGAGAAACTAACTGCTATAAAGAGAAAACCCAGCACACTGGATGCAAGAAAAGGTTACACCAAGAGAAAAAAGGAACACTGATGAAGGGTATATTAGGTGTCTTGCATTGACAGCTGCAATTACAGGTTACTATCCAAGCAAAAAAAAAGGGTTGGATCCAGCTTCCACCTCCTCCACAGATGGACTTGGACCAGACCATGCAGGCTTCACTTCAGTGTTGACTAAGGACTTGATGGCTTTGCCACACAGGGGGATTTTATTTTCCTCTTTCACTGTGCCTCAGTCATAATGATTGGGTGCAGCCCAGAGGCGACCAGTTCTGGGAGGGCTGGCAAAGGAAGGTTTGGCATGACAAGGTTCTGCATGGCCATTTCTCCAGAGCACCACACAGAGCGTGAGGAAGAGGAAGGCAGCTATCCGTCCCTCACGGCAATTTCCAGCACAGCTGACTCTTCTGAGGGTGAGAATCCCCTTGTAAGTGGGGACTGGGCTGTTTCTCTGTCATTCTGAATAACTGTGAGGGACAAATTCACTGATACATTTAGGTCACTCACAAGATACAGTGACAGAAGATGTGGAAAAGCATACAAATAAAAATAAATAAATACTTCAGTCATAAATTTTAATGACAGAAAAGCATAACAGAAGAACAGCCATACTGTCATCACACAAAGATATAAAAAGATTCAGCTGGCTCTATACCTTTGAATGCGGTCAGAAGGAAAGGCTTAAGTGAAGCACTTGAGATACAATGCACATACTGAGTGATCTTTCATTGTCTCCCAGCTTCTGGTCATCAGTGACATAGTGACTTCTGAGCTGGGGGTTTCATCCTGAACATCATCTTAAACAGAAACTGGTGCAATCATCTTCTGTAAATTTGCCCCATCAGTTTTCTAACCCATTTATTTTTTTGGTCTCCATAATATCCCATGGCCATGAGCTGCACAACTTCACCACATGCTGGGTGATGAAGTGCTCCTTTTTTAAACATGCAGCTGATTATTTCATCAGCCCTTATTCTTATATCGTCAGGAAAGATAATTAATCTCTTTCCTCAACTACCCATTACCATTCATGATGTTATCAGGCTTCATCTCTTCCCCAAACCAAAAATACCCAGTATATATTGCCTTTTCTCACACAAAAGTCACTCTATTCCCTGAGCCTGCTTCTGCTTTTTTCCGGGCCACTTTCAGCTCTCCATTCTGAACTGTGGTGATGAGTTCACCACATAATATTCAGGATGCAGATGCGTCATAAATCTATGTGGTAGCATAACTATTTCTTTTTGTTTGTTTGCTCTCTATTCTTTCCCCACTAATTCTTAATAATCTTTTTGACCACCACTGAGCAATGAACCGATTTTCACAGGGATTTGCCAATAATGACTCTCAAATCTCTATCCTGTACATTAGAAGCTAATTTAGAAACTGTCATTCTGTATGTAGTTAGGGTACTTTTTCCCCATATGCATCACTTTGCATCTATTGACATTGAATTTCTTCTGTCATTCTATTGCTCAATCACTAAGCATTGTAAGATCCTTCTCCAAAGGTGAAAATGAGAAAATTGCTAGTGAAATCCATCCAATTTCGTGTTAAATGTATTTGTTATTTCATAGGAAGCGTAGTCAATATGTGAAGAATACAACTCGGCAAAAAACATACCTCTGACTGTCAAGAAGTTCTAGGAAGCTCATCTCATGGAAGATCTGTTTTCTAGAGGAAACAAACCATTTTCTTCATTTGTATGTGGCTGTGGGAGTTACAGCTTTCCGATCTGAACTTCAAGTCTGAAACATCTATGATACAAGGAAGGCTGGATTTGGCAATCAGTGGTCAGCATCTCTTTGTTATCTCAAGAGGACTAACTAAGCCCATACAATTCGCAGTATTGACATCCCACTTGGGGTAGCTATATCCTGACAAGACTATGTCAGGTCTGATAAGACTGTGAATTGGCATTCTTTGGTGCCCTGACACCTTGAGGCAGGGTGCACTGTATGCTCAGCTGTTTGTACCTCCACCCCCCATACCACAGATGGCTGCTGCTCATATGCTGCATCCCCCTGAAAATATACTTTGCAAATTATTTTCATTAATAGCATTCTGTAATGATTTTTGAGCTGCCTGTATAGTCCGTCCACACCTCCAAGCAGCTAGCTGTGCCATAAAAAGTCAGAGCATGTCCCACTTGTAGAAGAAAAATATTCTCTGCGCAATGAGACAGGCAAAGAGGACTTGTTACTATTGTAACGAGCAAGTTCTAGTGTGCATAAGGTAAACCAGACCTGATACTTGTACCTGAGTGCCCGCACAAGCCAAGGGGTAACTGTTTGGCTATGGATTTACAAGCATAGATCCTGTCCAAGAAAATGGTATGGCAGGGCCTGGGAAAGATTTGGTGCCACCTCCTCTCCTCAGGCAAAATGCACCAAGCTGCCACAGTTTCTTTCCCTTCCTCCTCCTCCCCATTGCCTTGACTCTAAGCAAATGCAAAGGCTTGTGCTTTAGCACACACAGTATTCTACCCATGTTAAATGTGAGGTTGTTGCATTCAGTATCGTCACAATTCTGAAGTTTCACATGAAGCACTTTTCACAGGACTGCATTTCATTATTTATTCAGGCTGGGGTTTTGTCCCCACCAAATGCAAGAGCACTAGGAACACAAGGAGTAGCAGGCATACAGCTGGAAAGAGAAAAAAGTGAATTAAAAGCCACTTAATCTCGTTTAATCACATTTCCGCTCCTCCTTGCCCAAAAGAATAAGATTTAGAAAAGAAATAAGCTGCCTGAAAGGGAAAACTATAAAGTAAGTTTCAAAGTCATGATCATGCCAACTAATATTATCTATTTCAGGACTTCCTGCCTTGCTTATCTCCTTTTCATTAACCTATTTCTGACCTGGGACTTGTAGCAGAGTGTGCCTGGCAGACACAGTCACATATTGCTATTGCTCTTTGTTAAATAAAAGACTTTGTAATAGTGTCTGAGATCAACACTGCTGCTATGTATTTCCTGTAGCAAAGCTAAGAGCACCATGTGAATGAGTCTGGGAAGCAGATGTGGAACAGGAGGAACGTACCAGGAAGCCAGGGTTTTACTCAAAATGCTTGACATTGAAGTGATTGATAAAACAAAGTGATCAATCTGCTCCTATCTCTCTGCTTCTATAGCTCAGATGTCTGGACACTATCCTGGAGCAGAAGGGAGCACAATCAGCAGAATTTCTATTCATTCTTATCTTCTAAAGTGCAGATTTAAAACCCTCTTGCGCACAGTGACAAACAGGCCATTGCTGGGCAACAATAAACCTGTTTTCTAAATGGAGTCCATCCCTTTATTAAAAATCTGAAAACGAATCCAATAAAATTCTCAAACTCCAGATAATACTTTGAGGTCCCAAATGTGTGTTATACAAAAGGCAGCAGTGCCAGAATATGTAGTTTTAACTGCTTAAGATTTTATCTCTTACCATTTTAGTAGCAATTTGATACAGCCCTGGACAGCAAAAAGAGAGACACTGATACACTTACCCAACAAATTCTGCCCTCCAGAAAGTACAGGCTCTCGGACTAGGGCAAAACTGAGCTTGAACAGTTCCTTTTCCAATGAAGTAAATTACAATAGGAATGTTACATAAATAGAAGAGTTGAAGGAAGGAAGGAAAACAGGTTTCCAATGCAAGAAAACGAACAAGGATGAATAGCATAAAATACCTTTATCTAGGCAAGTGAAAAGCTTGTTTGTAAATACAGGAAACTGATGCTATGAATAGACAATTTTACAGCTGATTCCTTTTCTCCCTGATTCTTTTCCATATTGTGTTCCAATAATTAAAATAAAATGGTGATTATTCAGTGCAGGAAAGCTGTATAAATACAAACGAAACACAGCCAACTATGAACAATTGCAACAGTGATTTAGGAAAAGAAAAGCACATAAAAGGCAGTTCAGAAGAAATTCCTGCAAGGAAGGCAATTGATGGCAAAATCAAACCTTGTGCTCTGGAAAAGACTGCATCCGAGCTGCCTTGGAGGTGATGTTCTTACACTGCGGCATGGTCTGCGTGTGGCCTCACAGCAATGTGACTCACCAGAAGTCCTTCGTTGGACCCAAACAACTCCCAGCCTGGTGCACCTACAATCACCATAGCACAACTAGCAATATGAAAGTTGAAGACAAAAAATACATGCAAGTTCTTCTCTTCTGTCATAAACCCAACTGAAATACAACAGAGTTCCAAACAGAGAAAAGATAATCTTAGATGTTGCCACCAACCTGCTCACTTACTTACTATCAGATGACAAATGCTGGCAAGACTTCATCTCCTCTTCCTTTACTGTTGAAAATGTGGTTTTCCAGAGTTTCTCCTGCCAAAGACAGGCTGAAGTGGACATACACTAACGTGAATGCATAAAGCCCAGCTATATGGTGGTAGGGGTGGTGGGGCTGTTTCAGCACCATGGCTCCAAGCCACAGTGAGGCTGAGCATGATTTCCTCACACTTACTTTTCTTGTTCAGGGTTATTATATTTCCCAAGGATGGTTACATTCTGGCAGGTAACGTGCACCTTCAGTATTGAGAACAGGTTAGGCTTGAACACAGACTTGATGGCTTTTGACTCTGAACAGGGCAGTCACGAATGAAACTGAAACATTAGCACCCTTAAATGAAAAACACATATCTCTGGCAACAGATAACTATGTGCCAGCTTGCTACACCAGTAAGCAACATGGGTGTTTTGTACCTCTCCTCTGGTCTGCAAGATAAGAAATACGAGTTCCCAAGAGTAGAATATAGAAGAGCATCATCTAGCATCACTAAAGACCATTTAAGCCACTGCTTCCCTCCAGCACTGGTCAAGAAAGAAGGAATTGCTTCTTAAAATAGTCTTTTGTCCCTAACTCTTTTAGGAAGGATTTTCTGCTTATTGTCTTTGCCTGACCTGGATCAGCCCCTGCCTGAACTGGGCAAAACATCCTTGGGAACTAAAAAATGTGATGTGAAATAGAGCTTGAAAACTACTGGGAATGTTGCATCAAAACATGTGTTTGGATGCTGCTTAATAAATGTTTAATTTCAGAAATACCTACATGTGCTGCCTGACATCAAAACAATTCCTCTGAAATTACACTATTTATCTAAATGAAATTTGAAGCAGAAAAAGCTTAAAAGGATTAAATAGTCCCAAAATTAAGTAAAAAAAAAAAAAAAAAAAACCACAAAAACCACAACAAAAAAAAATCTCCTTTTATTTTCAATAAAACATTTGAATTTCACAGAAGAATCCTTATATATATACATACCCTTTTTGGCTCAGCATCAGGAGAATATTTTTCCTTTCTTCTGGTTCAATTGCCATTCTCACAAAACTAATATTCACTTCTCTCTATTCCATAGCACAAATTCAAAGCAGGAGTACCCCTATCTTCCCAGACAATGCTGTGTTCTTTTCTAAGAAGAATTTCTTTTGAAGCTGAGATGTCTTGAGCATAAAATCTATAAATATATATAGAGGAAGGTGACTTGGGACAGCTGTGAGCTGTATAAAGGGCGATTTCTCTCCTCAATGAGTGCAGCAAAATTGGATTCAATTTATTTCTCTGCCAAAGACTCATAGCCATGTATCCAGATATCTGTAATTTTCCAGAAGAGGAACTAGCAGACCTCCCTCAGCAGGAAAGAAGGACTTTTTTCCTGGGGAGCTATCATGCAACTCAGTCTGGGGGTATTGGTCTGCAGATCAAGCTTGCAAAGGCGATAAGACAAGGGCAAAGCCAGAACATAGCAGCTCCACTGTCCCAAACTAAAGGTGCAGTTTCATGTGCCCAATATCTGAACATCAAGTGGTCTGGAAGGCTTAAGAAAATGGCAAGAGGGTGATAAGAGTTTCCCCAGAGCTTGTCCATGGGCTGACAGTGGCCAGGCATTGCTTATGCTGAGCTACCTTTGGGATGACAGTGCCCTTGCTTGAACTCATGGCTGACAGAAAGCCACATCACACATCTGCTGTCACAACCACTGCCAGAGTTGGACATTTTAATAGATGCCAAAGGCGAGATGTGCATCCTGCTGTAATTACCTTCCCACAACATGCAGGAGAGGTCCTGTAAGTCAAGTCTTAGAGATATTCCTTGAAAGCAGAAGGAAAATGTTGTTGCCATTGCAGTAGCTATACCTTTACCACCGGGTTATTTATGATAAATCTATCTGAACATCCAGGTATCAGAGAAAATAACAGATTTAAAATCAAACCTCTGGGTTATCACCAACAGCAAAAGCAGCTTTAATTTATATATGCAAAAAGCTTCTACTTAGAGATTGTATCCACACTGTAATTTCAGATAAACAACATTTAAAACTGCAGCGAACAAGACTTAAAGTTAAAAGCCTGATGGTTAATCCATCACTTCACCTGTCTTCCCAAATTATGCATGTTTAGCCAAATAAATTATTAACATTCTGCATTTTACATACAGCAGCTCTGAATAAAATAATCCATTGTGACAAATGTTTCCAGAGGGGGGGGGGGGGGGGAAAGACTTGTAAACTGTTGAGAAAGCTGATGTAATGCACAAGAAGCTCTCAGAGATCTCATAAGCAAAAGGCTGAGCTTTCTGAACACCTTGCACATATTTTCTGAATGCATTCATACTTGCACTGAATTACACCATTGTGTATTTGTAGCTGTTGTGGCTGGCAAGGAATCTCAGGGAGGGCTAGTGGAATGGCTTTTGCAGCTTTTCCCATTACAATGGTTTCATACCTCCCTGGAAGAAGACATAGCTTGAGAAAGGAAAAGTGAAAATGAAAAAGAAAGAGCTGAAAATCATGCTCTGTCAAGAAGCATGGTGTGGGGCTGACAGAAGCTGCCCAGCGTAACTGCAATTACTGCAGCCTGAGAATGTGCAGAACAACTTATTCAGAGCAGACAAGGAGCGACCGTATTAAAAAGCAATGCCAGCTTGCACAACACAACCAGAATAGCACTGAGTGCTGTTGACACATAGTCAGGGAAACGGGCTCATTACCTAACGCGTATGTTTGGAAACTGTTTCTGAGGGAGAGTTTCTGGTGATAGGTACAGATTGTTCCTCTTTCTCACTTAGCTAGGTAACATTTTCAGCGATTAAGGAGAAACATAAACCAGTTAGAGGAAGACTCTGACAAATCCAGGCTCATGTCTAGGCTTGAGCTCAGAAGCTGAAACCATGTCACCAAACCTGTGAGCTCTTTGTGGGGTGCTCTATGTAATGAGTCAGGTTGCCCACAGAGAAGGACCTATAACTAAAGGCACACATTTATACAGCATGTCTTGCTTTTCTGTGACAATACCCTTGTACATAAAAACCTTAAAACGTGGGAGGGATGACTTACAAGCACAGGATAGCAAAGCACCAAGGGAAAGATGGAGTTTTGTTGAGGGAAGGCTGCTCCTTGGGCAGGCTGTGCTATAGTAATTGGCCCCAGTTAAATTCCTTGGCCCCAGTTAAATTCTTTTTACTTACTGTCATGATGTAATGCTTAAGAAGAGCCCAAATTGTTACTGGTTTTCCTCCAGTGATGCTATCTAGTAACATCCTGTTAGTCACCATCATATTATGGTGGTTTTAGACAATGTCTAGTTAACAGGCGAAGTGTGCCATGCTCTGGCTACTCCACAACATAGCCCTTCTTCCTCAGATTGATGGTGGCATCTTTAGCCAACCACTAAGACCTCAGAGGCAAAAAGCCTTATGAAATGACAGACTATGAATGGCTGAGACACCAGCAATCCAGTTTTCCAGTTTATTCTGGCACTGGCCTTTTGAATTTGTAATAAAGCTTGGTTATTTCAGAGTCCAAGTTTTAGTGCCAACATCATGCAGAGTTTATGCTGCAGAATAAGCCGGAGGTGCTGTCATTGTATTTCAGTGCTCTTGATGGAATTATTTTTCCACTCATTTATTCAAGCACCTTTTAAGCCCCAGATAGGATTTCAGCGTCCTGCAGCAAGTTCCACCATTCGTCTCTGTGCTGGGTAGAAGAATAGCTCCTGGGCTTTTCTGAACCTGCCAACTGCCACTTTTCATTTACTGTTCCCAATATTTTGCATTGGAGAAAGGTTCTCTTCTGGGCAACTCTTGAGCAATCCGTGCTCACCTTCTCCATAGCACCCACAAATCCACAGTGTCGTAAGTCCTGCTGGGTCCTGTCCCTTCCAGGCTGGAGTTCCCCTCAGCCTCCAAAAGCAGGACATCCATCCCCCCTATACCACGGAGCTGTAATGACAGGCACAGAGGAGCAGGGTTTGCCAGCCCGGGCATGATGTGGTGCATTTAGTATGCCTTGGAGCTAATGCAGTCACTGTTTTACATAATACATACGTGCCTCAATAATACATACGTGCCTCAGACACTCAGAAATCACTGACCCATCGACAGCTTTCAGTGTGTTGTCACTTGGCGTGTCCTTGCTCCAGAGCCGCATGTTTCAATGGAAAGTGATAGTGGCAGTGGCTTTCCAACCAGCTCCTTTCAAAACTTCAGCCTTTCTCAGGCGGGTTTGTTTTGACTGCTCCAAAGTTTCCTCTCTCTTTAATAGATGGCAAATATATTAAACAGCACAAACAGGGAGCGCATATGATCGGGTGGAGGGACAAAACAGATGGCACATGAGTCACTCCCGTTTGCGAAGCTGATGATGAAAACACGCTCTTGCTTTAGCATCCTGCTGGAGTAATTTTTTCAAAAGACAATTGAGGATCCATGCTTGGTGCTGAGTTCCTACAGCCTTCCAGGTGATAAAGGGATTCCTGCCTAAGTTCGCTCCTCATAGTTCAGAAGTGATCTGGGGAAGGGCTTGAGGACCGTGACAATAGTTAACTCCCCAGCAATGATGTGCAGGGACTGAACGATGCCACCAACACACCAACTGCCATGCTTACGCAGAGCCACAAGCTCTCAGTACTTCTTAGTGTATTAAGCTTCCTTGTCGGATTTTTCCATGTGCTTTGTTATTTGCTTTTAATTCCCTGTGCCTCCCAGCGTTACACGTTTTCCCTGTTTTCTTTTCTCTTTTTTTCCCAACCCCATCCCAAAATCCTTCTATGGGTAATGGATTTTTTATGCCAACTCACATCATTGACATAATCATAAATGACACAAGTAGAAGACATTGGTTATGCTCTTGCCAAGAATGATCCTCAGCCTATTGGAAATAATGATTATTTGCACTGTATAAATTGGATTTCTGCCATGAACAATATTAGAAGGAAAAGGCACTGAGTATTACTCTGCTGCTGAGTATTCATTGTATTAAAACAAAAATAGACATAATATCAGATAGCTACCACCTGGAAACTGCATTATGTGTTTGGGTGAGAATACAGTCCCAATCTGCAAACACATTTCCACATGATTACTTTTACACGTTGCAAGAAATTTCCTGCTAATTCAGTGACTATAACATTAATAGTCTTTACTCATGGCTGCAGATGACAGCCTTGGCTTATGGGAATAGGCACAAGATAGTTACTACCAGCAAGCAAATTTAGTTAACTTTCTCTCATAAGGGAGGGAGGGGGAATTGTTAGAATCAAAGATGTATAATCAACTATCATATTATTACTTATTTCTACTTACACTGCCCAAATTTAGAATTCTTTAGGTAGCAAAAGACATTCCACTTCATACCTAGAAAGGATATTTTTCCCCAGATAACAAGCCAGGTTTCTTCCCAAAAGTATCTGAAAATCAAGATTTGGATTTTAAAAAAAATATTATTGCAAGTCAGAATCTTTTACAAAACAAGCAAAAAAAAAAAAAAAAGTCAAATGTGAAACCTGCCAAAATCAAGATACATGCACAGAGAAACACTTCAACACTTCTTTCCTCCTTCCTTTTCACTCTGACACTGTAAAATTGGTAATATCAAAATCGTTCCAGTCTTGTTTTTAATTTTCCTTTTTATAGCCTTCAATAACTTTTACATTTCCTCAACATTAAAAAAGAAAAATGAAACAGTCCCTCCTTTGTGTCACACTTCAAGCGCTACAATGGTTTTTCAAAGTTTCAATGGCAATCAGCAACAGGAACACTCGAAAACACGAAAAAGAATTTGCTTGTGTGGGCAGAGGTGCCTGTTCAGCTTTCATTTTACTGTCCCCAGTTGAAAAGAAATATGTGACACTGTTAAAATTACAAAGAAATCAGGCTTCAGTGTTTTAAAAGTTTACAAAAATCCTTTTCGAAGAACTATGTAGTGTCAGACAGAACGACATTCAGAAAAAATCCTTACTGTGGCAGATGCTGGTTATTTGCATTGGAGTCCAAATAGTAATGAGCATCAGAACAACATGAATACTTCAAGCAGCAATGCTCTAATAAAAAGAAATAACTTACACAAACCCCGTAATTTGTCTCTTACGGTGTCTCCTCTTAAGGGAGGAGATCTGGTAAGGAGAAATATACTTTATGAAGTAGTTACTGTTTCTGCATGCCCTCATCTTTAGACACTGGCCGAGGTGAGCGGCTCCAGAGAGGAGCCCTCAACCCCGGAGCGAGGGGGAACCCCCCCGCCCCGCAGCCCCAGCTCGGAGCCGAGAGCCCCCGAGGGAGCCCCGAGCCCTCCCCAGGCCCTGCCCAGGAGCCGCAGCCCCGCCGAGGCGAGCAGGGGCTCACAGGGGGCGGAGCCAGGAGGGACGGCCCCGCCCTCCGCGGGGAGCACCCGCCCCGGGGAGCCAGCGCTCGCCTCAGGGAGCTCTGCCCCGGCTGCCCCGGCTGCGGCAGCGTCGGCCCCAGGCAGGGCCGATGGGAGGGGAGGCTGCAGCGCGGAGCTCGGGGGCAGAGAGCGCCTGCACCGGGGTCGTGAGGGGAGGGCGCGCCACGGGCAGGGCTGCGCTCGGTGCCCTGGGGGAGGCCCTCCTGCAGCAGGGGCTGAGCCGCGGGGCGCTGTCAGTGGCTGGAAGGTGTCGGGGAGGCTGAGAGGGAGTTGGGCTGCTTGCTCCGGGCCCGAACTGTGCAGGGGCCACAGGCGTCCATCACGGCGCATACAGGAAAGGAGGAGGACATTAATCCAGGCGGAAGAGGACAACTAAAAGCAGAGAGGTGTACACGGTTACAGGGGTATGATGTCATTGGCATCATAGAAACATGGTGGGATGGCTCCTATGACTGGAGCATTGGAATAGAAGGTTATAGGCTCTTTAGGAAAGACAGGCCAGGCAGACAGGGAGGGGGAGCAGCTATTTATGTCAGTGATAGGTTGGAGAGTATGGGACTCTGTCCGGGAACAGGTGATCAGTTAACAGAGAGTGTGGGTCAGGGTCAAAAGGGAGAACAGTGATGGGAGACATTACTGTGGGGATCTGTTACAGACCGCCTGATCAAGAGGACTCTGGATGAAGCACTCTGTAGACAAAGGAACAGCCTCATGCTCGCAGGCCCTTGTCCTTGTGGGGGACTTCAACCATCCTGATATCTGTTGGAGGGATGGCATGGACGAGCACAAGCAATCCAGGAGGTTCCTTGATTGTGTGGAAGACAATTTCCTTCTACAAGTAAAAGAGAAGCCGACAAGGAGAGGTGCCATGCTTGACCTTGTGCTCGCCAGCAGGGAGGGGCTGGTTGGGAATGTGATGCTCCAGGGCAGCCTTGGTTGTAGCAATCATGAGATGGTCAAATTCCAGATCCTCAGAACAGTGAGAAAGGCACACAGCAAGCTCACTGCCCTGGACTTCAAGAGAGCAGACTTTAGCCTCTTCAGGAACCTGCTTAGTAAGGTTCCATGGGATATAGCCCTAGAGGGCAGGGGACCCAAGACTTCTGGTTGATATTCAAGGATCACCTGCTCCAAGCTCAGGAGTGTTGCATCACAACTAGAAGGAAATGTGGCAGGAGGGCCAGGAGACCTACATGGGTGGTTAAGGAGCTGCTGAGGAAACTTAGAGGAGAAAAAAGACGCTTATAGAAGGTGAAAGTGAGGACAGGTGGCCTGGAAAGACTACATTGCCTGTGAAGCAAGGGAGCAGCTCAGGAAAGCTGAGGCCCAGTTAGAATTAAATCTGGCAAGGGATGTGCAAGATAACCTGAAGGGCTTCTATAGGTGTGTAGCAAACAAAAGACAGACTAAGGATAATGTGGGCCCTCTGCAGAAGCTATCAGAACTGGCTACCTTGGATTTGGAGAAGGCTGAGGTTCTCATTGGCTTGTTTACCTCGGTCTTTACTAGCAAAGGCTCTGACCACACCCCCAAGTCTTGGAAGGCAGACGCAGGGACTGTGAGAATGAAGACTTGGGCCCACTGTAGGAGAGGATCTGGTTCAAGAGCATCTTATCAACCTAGATGTGCACAAGTCCATGGGACCTGATGAAATCCATCTGCGAGTCCTGAAGGAGCTGGCAAATGAAGTTGCTAAGCCACTGTCCGTCATATTTGAAAAATCATGGCAGTCAGGTGAAGTTCCCAACGACTGGAAAAAGGGAAATATAACCCCCATTTTCAAGAAGGGGAAAATTGATGACCCAAGGAACTAGAGACCAGTCAGTCTCACCTCTGTGGCTAGCAACATCCTGGAGCAGATTCTCCTGGAAACCATGCTAAGGCCTATGAAAAACAACAAGGTTGTTGTCAGCAGCCAACAGGACATGCTGCCTGACCAATTTGGTGGCCTTCCATGATGGGGCTACAGAACTAATGGCTAAGAGCAGAGCAGTTTGATGTCATCTACCTGGACTCGTGCAAAGCATTTGGCAGTGTCCCACACAACATCCTTGTCTCTAAACTGTAGAGACATCAATTTGATGGATGGACCACTCAGTGGACAAAGAACTGGCTGGATGGCTGCACGCAAAGAGTCGTGGTCAATGGCTCAATGTCCAATTGGAGACCAGTAACGAGTGGTGTCCCTTAGGAATCAGTGTTGGGACTGGTCTTGTTCAATATCTTTGTCGGTGACATGGACAGTGGGATTGAGTGCACCCTCAGCAAGTTTGCTGACGACAGTAAGTTACGTGGTTTGGTTGATAGGTTGGAGGGAAGGGATGCCATCCGGAGACCTAGACATGCTTGAGAGGTGGGCAAATGCCAACCTTATGAAGTTTAACCATGCCAAGTGCAAGGTCCTACACCTGGGTCAGGGCAATCGCAGACACAGCTACAGGATGGGCAGAGAAGAGATTCAGAGCAGCCCTGTGGAGAAGGACTTGGGGGTGTTGGTTAATGAGAAACTTAACATGGGCTGGCTTCAGTGTGCTCTAGCAGCCCAGAAAGCCAACTGTGCCCTGGGCTACGTCAAAAAGAGCATGACGCAGGTCAAACGAGGTGACCATGCCCTTCTCCTCTGCTCTTGTGAGACCTCACTTGGAGTCTTGTGTGCAGTTCTGGTGTCCTCAACATAAGAACGACATGGAGCAAGTCCAGAGGAAGGCCACGAGGGTGATAAGGGGGCTCGAGCACCTTCCTTATGAAGACAGGCTGAGAAAGTCGGGGCTGTTCAGTCTGGAGAAAAGAAGGCTGTGTGGCCTGCATGGAGAAGAGAAAGCCCATAGCAGCCCTCCAGTATCTGAAGGAGACCTACAAGGGTGCTGGTGGGCACTCTTCATTAGGGACTGGAGTGATAGGACAAGGGGTAACGGGGTTCAAACTTAAACAGGGGATGTTCAGGTTAGATATAATGAAGAAGTTCTTTACTATGAGGGTAGTGAGGCACTGGAACAGGTTGCCTAAGTTGTGAATGCTCCATCCCTGGCAGTGGTTGAGTCCAGGTTGGATGGAGTATTGGGTGATGTGTTGTAGTGGGAGGTGTCCCTGCCGGTGACAGGTGAGTTGGAACTAGATGGTCTGAAGGTCGTTTCCAATCCTAATTATTCTATGATTCTATCTAACATGTGGGACTTTACAGGGATCTGATTTTCACACATCACGCAAGCCCTTCAAACGTGTTTCATGTTTAATGTCTTACACCAGCATATTTTTTATTACATGTAATATATGCAATCTACACCATAATATAGTAACACATGCACACAGATTTCACAGACCAATAAACAGAATGAAAAATATAGGTATTTGCAAAGTTGAGAGAAGAAAAATAATTAGTGGAAAGTCAGATAAAAATAAAAAAAAAGGTCTGTAACAAAACACCCCTCTTTTTTACTGCTAATGATGCAACCCAGCTCTCCTGTGCACATGAACACTATAGCTGATTCCTGCTGTGACAGCAGTGCTTTCCGCTGTGAGCAGAAGGGATTCATGGACCGTCAGGCTTGGACTGGTGCCAGGTCATGGATCTGTTGCCAGACTCTGTAAGCACTGTGCAAATACCTTGCTCTCCTGCACTGATGTAATGCATCACTTCTCTGCTCCCTTCTGCCTCTGGTCAACCTGGGAGAAGGCGTTGCTAGAAGTCATACACAGCCCATGCCCAAGAAGGACTTTACTTCTGTGATTTAGATAACTCAAGTAGAAGTGAATGCACTTTTTCAGCTTCCACATACAGATAACTTCCCACAGGGAGTCAAGAGATGGCCTCAGCCTCGTAGCCTATGCTGAATAAGCAAAATAGTAGAATTTTGAAGATGAAAATGTAAAAGAAAATTCTCCTTCGAGTCACATGTGAATGCTTGTGAGTAGGTGAAGGTGCATCACTTCAGTCAGCTTGTCACCCAAAACCTGTAGGACAGAAAAGGTACTACCAACAAAACTCAGAAGATATTCCAGACTTAAGCAGACCTGGCTGGGCTCATCTCAGAATAGCATTATAATTCCTGAATGAGAAATCTTTTCCAAAAAAATGGAAATGGGACAAAAATGCATCTGGGTGACTTACAAGTAAGTAACTATTGGCATAGATGTACTCTACACCCACCATACTTGACTTTTCAGAGTCAGTCAACTGACTCGCATGACTCCACATGATCTTTCCTGGACTGACCAAACTCTTCTTGAGGCAGCTTTACCAGACACCGATCCTCACTTTTGATGTCTAAATTTAAATTCAAAAGATCTGTTGCTTATTGTCAATGTTACCAAGCCAAATCTATGCCAGTGTCAAATTTGATTATGCTGCCAATGTCTTGCTTTCTCTGAGGTGGGATGTATCTTTCATTATCATGAGTGTTATTTATACAATTTCTGCAGGTAACACGCATGTTTAAAAGACACAAATAACTTTAGTATATCCACTTCAATATGTGCAATTAAGGCATTGACATCTGATTAAGTCTGAAAGTCTTGACACTAGCTATATAATCTGTTCACCAGACCACAAGAAAAGGTGATCACATGGGGAACATCTGCACCGTCATTTTGGATGACTTTTCCTTCTCAGCTCTGGAATGGGAAAAACTTGGTATTCATACCATCACTTACATTTCCTCCATCTGACCTACATATTAAGGACTCACAAATGGCCATGTTACTAATTTTTTTCCTTGGAGAATATTTTTTGGACAATAAATCTCACTTTCCATTTTATTCCATATGAAGAACACTTTTTAAACAAAAATAGTTTGTTAATGAATTTGAAGCAAAGAAGTGTCCACATGTGTAATCCATGGGTCTTGAAACATTAGCACATCAATGTGAATGTGGAGAAATGCAGCCCAAGCTGCATGTCCAGGAGAGTGGAGAATGCCTGTTAAAGGGAAGCTCCTACCTTGACTCTTTGATGGACGGAAGGGACAGATTGGGTCAGGGACCATTTTGCATCTCTATTATAGGAGGCTTTGAGTGGGGGATGTCAATTTGTTAAATAATGAAGTTTTTAAGGGGGAAATATTAAAATAAAGCTAAAGGCTTTTCTATGGAAAAGATGCATGTAGGTCCCTCAAGCGGGACTGCTGACCATGTCTGGCACAGAGAGGCTTTGGCCAGGCCACAGGGTACGCACTGCACAGCAGGGCATCATTTGGGGTTACTCACATCCCCAGGTCTCCTTGTAAAGGCTGCAGAAGTACTGGCCCACCCAACACAGCTGGCCCAACCCTGGCCTCTCTCCTTCCCATTCTAGTCAGCAGCTGGCCCACAGGTCCCAGGAAGGAGGTGGTGTCAGGTGGCCATCCCATGTTGCACAGGGGTGGGGGGAGGGATGTGCTCCACAGGGAAGCACCTGAGCACCTGCAGGAAAGCGAAATGCCTTGCATACTTCTGACACACACCCCATGTGACATCATGTGGCCAAAGACACTGTGTCCTCTACAGAGCTCCTGGTGCAGCCCATGCTTTCGTTTTCATTCCAATGCTGCTTCAGGTTTCTTTGGAAGAAGCTGAAGGTCACAGACCACCCTGCTTTCTTGCTGACGTTCCCTCTTGGACGTGTTTCATGTGTACCCATGGTAACAGTAAATTCATCAGGCTTGTGCATAGACAAATCGCCTGGGCACCCATAAAAGTAATGTCAGGGAGGGATGAAGTCCAAGTAAATTTCAGATGCAAAACTTAGGTTTGTTATTCCAAAACCACCTCTCACTGATAGTTTAATGCAGCATTCAGTTTGCATATCTAATGATTGGTTCAGCTTTACAGCTCACTTTCAGTATATGGTCAGAATCCACATAAAATACTTTAACTTAGTAAAACAGCTGTTATTATCAGGATTTACTATAGCTCTCTTCAGCTATACAACATGATGCAAGAAGGAACAGATCGAAGGATCACTGAACTCAGGACAAGACTCTTACTGATTCGAGCCATCTGGTAAAAGTTATTTCCTTGAGTCCAGGGCATGCATCCCACATATTGCTATAAACTAATAAAAAAGTACAGCCTACAGGAATACAGTGAAATATGAAAACAAACTCAAGCTGTTGCATGAAGAGTATAGCCAACCAGTCCCCAGAATGGTTCGTTGATTAGTCAACACCAATGCAGAAAAACCCCACATGGATAATTTATAGTTCACATAAAGATCACATTATTGTAACATTTTCCTGTTCACTCAGACATAATAAAAGACATACTCCAAATCAATATTTATTATTTTAGTTTTTCTTCCTCCCTACTGTTAAGCTTGACATCCTTCTCCTCCCCATTTATAGCCTGCCATTGGTAACTTAGCCCCTTCACAACCTCCAAGATAAGTGTATCTGTAAGAGATCCATGTATCATGATAACAATAAACCAATCCCTCCAGACACATTTAACCACAATGCAATATTGTCAAGCTCTGAAGACAAGTTGTTCCCTGAGGAACAGGACTGTTGAACCTTGATTTCCTGCAGTTGAACGTCCCACAGCTTTCCTTTTCCACCCCAGATAATCCCTCTGCTTCCAGTATCATATGTTCACCACATGTGCCCTAAGTCCTTTCGTAGTATTCTACATATACCTGTAAGATTTTGCCTTGAAATACATACAGTTGCCTTCACATCTTCCAGGCTGGTGACTCCACTGATTTCTCTTTCATGCCCTTGCTGCCCTTTTCTGTCTTGCTGCTGGGGTAGGAGACAACAGGTAATGGGACTAGGGTGGAAATACACAAAGGGGAACTGGTCTGCTAGAAGGTGCCTGCCACCTGGCCAGCTGGGAGGGCTACCAAAACCAACACAGAGCACTAAGCTGTATGGACAAGTCAGGAAGAAACCTCTGTCCTTTACCCACCTACCAGGATTTTTCCAAAGCTTGATTGATAAAATTAGGATTGTTGGAAACACTGTCCTCTCAGATCTGGTTTGAAGCATCTGAGCATCACAAGTTACCAGAGGGCTATCAGACAGGCAACATAAACCCCTCACCTTCCTCTCCCGAAACCACAAAGCCAGTCACTTATCAACCCACCCCATACTCGACTTTTCAGAGGCAGTCAGCTGACTCACATGACTCCACGTGATCTTTCCTAGACTGACCAAACTCTTCTTGAGGCGGCTTTACCAGACACCGATCCTCACTTTTTTGATGTCTAAATTTACATTTAAAAGATCTGTTGCTTATTGTCAATGTTGCTAAGCCAAGTCTATGCCAATGTCAAATTTAGTTATGCTGCCAATGTCTTGCTTTCTCTGAGGTGGGATGTTTCTTTCATTATCATGAGTGTTATTTATACAATTTCCTTGATCAAAAAGAAGGAAAAGAACACATAAAATTACTTGGCATATAGGGAAAGCCTAGGAATTGGACAGTTTAGACAAACAAGGCTGCGGTATACGCATTTTCTCGTGCAGCTCTTATAAACAAAGTTTAGCTGCCTGAATCCTAGTGGTTTGTACTCTTCTGGCAAATATTGAGCTAATATCATGATTCACATCCCTAGTCATACTCCAAAGCATCACTGTGTTCCCTCCACTGTGTTTTAGATGTGTGCAACAGAATGTTACTGTTTGATCCAAAATATGTTTTATGACTTGCTTCCTTTTCCTTTGGAGTATTACCAGTGGTTTTTGGCAAGCTTGATTTCTTTTCAAAGGTTATCAGAACTAAAGGGTCAGATTCTAATTTCATTGACTTGGAGGAAACTGAGCAAGCAGGAAGATATATTTTATGTCCCTCTGTGAGCCAATAGCTGTCCCATGTGGGCAGTTGCTGGCCGTGTCTTTTCTTCCATGTTCTTCCAAATTCTACCTTTGGGTCTCAGCTTTCACTAGGAAGAAGTGAGAATATATACTTAAAGCCACTTTGACATCGATTGATCATTTTGCTCACCTAAGACTATCATTTATATGCTAAAGGCATGTCCAAGGCTGCCATTCAGCTGCCCACTAATCCCCAGATGGGTACTGAAGTTTTCTTGGGTTACCTCAGCATTTAGCAGTGACTCAAGACTGACAAATCAGTCAGGGCTCCTGCTCCTGCTGCAGTTGGGGCTTCTGGTAGATGAAATGCAGGCTGGTCTCACAGGCTAGCTCCAGTGCAGCAACCAAGCTTACAACATGACAAAGACCATCTTTCTGACACCCCAGGAAGACCACAGCCCAACTGCTGCCGACGGTGGGGTCTGGCAACCATCAGCACAGGACACAGGAGAACCGGAGAGGTATAACAGGGTGATGGGGACATTCATCTGCCAGGTCTGGAGATGTTTCACATGAAAAACTTACCTTCAAGAGGCTGTTCACAATTGGGTGTCTCACACAGCAGAAGAGGAAGAAGGACTGCACTGCTTAGGTTCATTCCTGGGTTGATGACCCCAAGATGAAGCATAGACACAACATTTTTGGTTAGGGCTATCTGGGAAATCTTTGCATCGCGTGACATGCACATGTGTTCTATCTTGCTTTGTACGTCCATCTTGACCAGAAAAGACCTGGCTCCTCTGTCGTGCTCAATGTGTGGCTTTCCTCCTATACACCAGGGCTTCTCTGTGTCATCACATGCCATAAAGAGGAGAGGCACCTGTATGAAGGCATAAAACCAAAAAATGACAACAGACATGTCGATAGAGACCATAAAACCTTAAACTGTATATGGGGCCAAACATGCACAGGCAGAGCTGAGGCTCTGCAGCCTTTTCCAGCCCAGAACTGAGGCGGGCAGCCACCAGTCCAGGAAACCGTGAGGAACAAAATGCTGCTGCCCATGATGTGAAAGGGCACAGCACAGATGATAGTCACTGTCCTGCACAAACCTCTTTGCTTTGTGTCCCAGTTGGTAAAGTTCCTTCATGGTGTTCAAAAGTGCTGGTGACTCACAGCATGAAAGACTCCCTGCTGCTTAACACAGTAGCCTTTCTGTGGCCAAAAGGGACTGCCTGCTTTTGTGAGAATTCATCAGGAAGCACCTTCCTGACTCTGAGTCGAGGTTCAGACTCTGGTTGTTGAAAGCTGCTCAAGAATGACAGGAGACATTGTGTCAGTAGCTGGTGAGTTAATTGTTGGAGTGAGATTAAGGTGAAATATGGTAGAAAGGCTGAGGCCATGGTCTCACATGCAGTGGCAGATCTACTTCACTCAGCTAAAATTATTCCCACTCCTACCTCCAGTACCTCCACAGCTATGTGTGGTCACAGTGGGAGACACGTCAGAGAACAGATTCAGATGGAAAAACACTAGTTCAGATCATTTTTCAGCTCATTGGTTTTGTTGGCAACAAGACAGAGAGTGACAGGAGAGAGAAGGGATGAAGGCGGGTCAGTGGGGAGGAGAGGAGGTGAAAACTGTTTAAACAGCATCACACTCAGATGAGGGGACACAGGCCAGCGAAGCCTAAATGCTATATTTCAGTCACTTGGCATTTCCCAAATCTCACCAGAAGAGGAGATCTGGATTTCACAGGCACACAGGATTTTTTTTTAGATGTTGCCAGAGTCCGTATCCCTGCATTATGGTACTTTCATTTCAATTTTTGGCCTGTGGGGATATAGTATATATGTATATACTATATATATATATATTCATTTACAAAATGAGAGATGAGGGAAGAAAAAAGACTGGGCCAGGGTAAAGCTGCATCTTACATGGGTTTTCTCAATAAATCTGTAATTTTTTCTGATAGAGATAATCCTTAGTTGACTGCCGTTCATATCACAGTGTTACTGGTATTACGGTATGGCAGATGCTTGACTATGTTTTGAGCAACCTACAAAATGCATGTGTTTGTCACTCATTTTTCAAAAAATATCCCACATCACCAAGAAGAGAGAAAGAGGGTAAGGAAGAACCTGCTCTTCCTTTGACATTACACAGTGCATTTGAACTGTGAACCTTTCCCATGTCTTCTAAAGAGAATTTAAGAATTCCAGTTATTCAACATTCCTGTACATTTCTTTCTTTAATTTTAAATAAAACTAAATTCAAGTCTCACTCTCTGCAAGAACAAAATATGAGAGAGCACATACTGTGCAGACACATATTGTACAGTACTGCCAACATCTGTTGCCATGATTAAAGAGAGCAGCATTCAAAGCAATAATCAAAATTAGAATAAAATACTGAAAATATGGCTTTTCACCGGTTTCATTCTGGTAGGCAGCCTCATGTAACATGTCTGAAGAGTAAGAGGCTGTCACTTATCTTTTAGCACTGAAGTGCTGGCATTCTGAACTGAGCAACTTTCTTCATCTCCAGACTTTCACTGTCCTTTATGTGTTTCAAAATAGATTAAATTGCTACCACAGATACATGCCTTCTTTTTCTAATAAAACAGCACTGCCTCCATGCTAGATACTATGTGTTGCTGGTGCAGACTAGTAAGCACTTATTCTTTTATAACAGATTTTAGGAAAAATAATTTTTTTTTTTTAGCTATTGGATTAATATGTTGACTAGGTTTGACAGACTAAAACAACAGCACTTGCATTAGCAACTGGAAGGTCTAGAAAGTACTCAGAGGCATTTGGTTTAGACTGATTGTGAATATCTTCCTGGCATGGGATCACATTAAAATTTTTATTGCTATAATGTTCATCACCATATAAAATCTTACATAATCATGCAGAGAAAGCAAAATTGTAACTGAATTTTTTCTTCAGTCTATAATCTGAAATTAACTGGCGCCCAGTTATTGTTGTTTATGGACTATATCGTCTCATTGTTCTGAATGACATATTGCAAACATGAACATAAAAGTCTTTGCCCTGGGGAATTAACTGTCTACTAGATAAATTATCTTACAAATGGTGAAATAATGCAACTAACAAGTTGCGTTTTTTCTAGTTCTTGCTTTTTAGCAATAAAACATCACATCTCCAATAGATGCATGCTAAATTATCATCACTACTAGGCAAACATCTAACTAGAACATTTGAGAAATGGCTACCATTGGAAGAAAAAGGCCATGGTTAGCTCAAAAAGGTGAATTTGGTATGGTCAGCCAGCTCTGTCTGGATTTAAGATAGCTCATTTTAGATGCCATATTTTTCACATATAATATTTTCAGTTTCCAAGGGATAATAGACTCTTCATTGAAAACATACTTAAATCCTCCCACCTGGGAGCTCTAAATGAATCTATACACAGTTTGTACCTTGTATTTATCAGCCAATGTGTATTATTCAACAAGAACCCAGGGCAATTTTCCAATGCTTGAGAGTTAAGGAGACTTAACATGTCAATTTTTCTAACTAACTCAGTGCTTTACAGTACAATCCCATTGCTGTATAAATCACTGATAAATAATAACCCTCTTAATGCTATCTTCACTTCCATTAACCAAAATGTTCTTAACTTTAAACTAAATAAAGGAATATTGCTCCATCACATATTACATGCACTGATCATCATTTTACTATTCAATAAAAAAGAATGTAACAACAGGATTCAACATGTAGGTTCACTGTCAGAGAATTTTGATCAGCTTCTATGCTGCACCATTTCAGCTGGAAACAGGGGCAGATGAAGGTCTACAGATAAAGTTTATATTTAAAAAAAAATTTTAGATACAACCACAACTTTATTTGACTACTTATTTTCGAAATGCAGTTTGTCTTTGGAAGTGTAAATCAATGGTAGCTATCTTTTTGTACTATTGCTAATTACATTTCTATTACTGTTAGTAACTCTACATCTATTTCATGTCAATTATATATAAGAGGGCATATTTGCAACAAATTATAATAAAAGTGCCGTGTACCAGCCTAGCAGAAATGAGACAAATAACACAGCTCCAACAACCAAAATACTTTGTTTACATTGTTTACATATACTTAAAAGAAAGTAAAAATCAACACATATTTTCCTTGATTCCTACTCCCTAGTTTTTCTTCATTTTCAGTGATATTATTCTGAGCTCCTTCTTGCTCTTCATAATTTGTCATTCATTTGCATCCTCTGGTTTGCAGCTTCTGTATTTCCTTCCACTTGAGTTCATAATTTAAGTATATAGAGTCCTTGCTTTAGCAGCGATGGGTACAACTGTTTCTTGAGTCATGCTACTTGTGGATGCTGTAGTCCAGGCACTCCCCAACTGCATTCTCTTCAGCAGTTATCAGTTATACAGCCATTCAATGTTAAGACAGGCAACAATAGCACATGTCTTGCAAGGATTATTTCCAGTCTCATGTTTGATAGGGTATTCTCAGTGCAAGCTGGACAAAGTATTTTTCGTATGGGAGAAGGTAACCAGAACCTATTTCTCCTATTTGCCACAACAGAGCCGCTAACAGCAGTTGTTTGTACCAGCTGTTGCAATTTCAGGGGTACACAGATGACTCAAGAATTCCTACAGTTTTTGGAAGCTGTGATGAAAGCTCCTATGTTTGCCCAAACTCAGGAAAATTCCGTTAAGTGCACTTCCTTTGGCTAGGTTTTAAATTCCTAGAATTCCTCTGTCTTTGAGAACATCAAAATTGTTGCCTCTCTGAAAGGCATGCCTAAAATCAATAGCTTGTATATACGCAAGTACCAAGACAACATACACTTTATTATTCTAAATGAATCTTTCCCAGGTCTATGTTCCAATTTTCCAGTGCACTGGCAAGAAAGAATACTATTTTCATCAGTGATTATGACTGGTTTTATCTACCATTCGAGGCCTGCAGGACAAGCAAAACAATTTTTGCACCTGCCTCCTCACTGCAAAGTTTTTGAAGTTGGGTTCCTCACAGTGGTCACTGGTTACCTTAAGTAGAGACATGTGCCCATGCTCTAGAGAATGGTGTCATGTCATTTATCTTTATAATATACTTTTCCTAATATTTGACCAAGAATTGGAGGAGTAGGAGACTCATTCAATTTTTCTTCACCACTGAGTCTTGCAACCACTATCTATAACCACAGACTGTATGCTTGTAGTGTATGAACCATGGCATTTGTCACCAGCTTGTGTGCTTCTGGTAAGTATCAGTCATTTTTAAGATGGCTCTGAAAGCTGGTTGACTAACTAACTAGTAAGTCCGTCTTGCAAAGTAGTTCATTATACAAAAAAAAGTCCAGATAATTATGGTATTGAATGAATTGAAACATCACATCTGGTCTGCTTCTCTGGACAGCTATGTTAATTCCAACATGAAGTCTATGACATGAATGTAAGAAACACAAAATGCTATTAGGTTTTAATTTTCAACAGCTTTTAGATGTCTGCGTTATAGTTTAAAACTATGCATGATTTATAAAAATGAGTAATTGTAAAGGACTGAGTCAGAATGCTCTTGGCAAATATTATCAGAAACATTGTTGACCCATTTAAGCATCTCTTCCAAGTGGGCACCATGAAATACAAGTATTCTGTAGCCAAGAATAGAATTAATTCATACTAATCTAAAGAAGTACTTCATCTCTAACTGTATCAATCCTGACAACACAGGTATTATGCCATCCCTTCAGCAGTTGTTGGATAGAGCCTCAAGCTATGGTGCCAAATTTTACACATACTCCTTATAAACATGTCTCCCGGAAACATTTGCTGATAGTAAACAGAAGATTGCAAATGGTTTTGAAGTCACTCTCCTAGGAATGTTTCCACGTACCCTGCACATTTATGCACATGGCCTTTGCACAAAGAGTTTAATCAAAAACATTCACATTGGCAGCTCCAGTATTTCCAGAGTTGCTGGCACCTTATCTCCCTGCCTATTGCCGTGGAGATGGCTGAAGACAGGTGGTCTGCACCATGGTGACTTCCCACAACATCTTTCCAGACAGAAGTTATTGAACCTCATACAGCTGGATTGCTTTTGATATGACAACAAATGAATGTCTTTACCAGGCTCTCTCATGAATGCAGTCCATCCCTGGTGTGCTCTGTTGGTCCGTAACCTGAGACAGCCCCATCCGATCCCTAACCCTGCAGGCTGTCTCCAATGCTGAGTGTTCACTGTTTACATCTCAGAACAATAAATTATAGGTTTTTGAGATAGATAGTCTTAGGTTTTCTGGATGTAGTCTCACAAATGGCAACAGAACAACAACAACTCCATTTATACAATATCAGGTGTAGTCCCCAATCACCACCTGAAGGCTGCCAGCACTGCTCACATGTAGTGCCCTGCATGCAGAAGGAAGAATATTTAATAGCAGCACATCTTACTGAGAAGCTGATGGTAGGTTGTCTGCCAAGACTAGAGGGTTGTCTTCCTCTCCCAAGTTACTGAATGAGGCACATGATGTCCCAGCCTGTTCAGTATTTAAATGCCATTCACATTCCTTTGTTAGCCTCATAATGTGGCTTCCTATAAAATAACAGTAAATGTACTTTGGGAGATTATTTTTTCCACACGTGACCATAAAAACTGTTTTGACTGCAGAAGTCTATCAAGGGAGTACAAAAGAAGCAAAAGTCATGCAACTTCTGAAGATCAAACTGTGGATCTGCTGATACTTAATGGTATAGACTCAGGAATTACTCTTCTGAGAGCCACCCAGATTTACAGTGGTGGGTCTGTTAGTTTATGTGATGAAAAGCTAATCATTATAAACACAAAGGCCTGGAGGTAGGCAGAAGACAGTGCCAGGCAGGTGAAGCCAAATAGCTCCTAGATCAGGCTGCTCTCAGGGATCTCAGCAGAGGACAGCCTGGCCACAGCCTGTGTGTCAGAGAAGTCTGCAGGGAGTGCCCTCACCAGCCAGCCTTGCAGACTGAGTTGGGTTACTGCCTGCAGGTGTACAGGACTTATTACAGGGTAAGCATTTGGGGAATAGTATAAAACTTACTGAGGGATGTTTTAACAGTTAGTGGGAATGTGTGAGACATGTGGGGTATTAAGGGTAAAGACCAAAGAAAAGGGCAGGAGGAAAGTTGCCTGCAAAGGAACAAGTGTAGAAAACTACAGAGTTAAGTGGATAAAAGGATCCAGTTGCATGTACACAGGCTGCTAGTCAGTATGCTTGTTTGGTCGTGCCCCATGCCTGGCCACCACAGTCTTCTAGTTAAACTGCACTTCTAACTGCTTTCATGGCTGGGGGACTCTGTTCTGTATACATGTGTGTTTGTGATTGTATGTATGGTGTGTGAATACAGGTCAGGGGCTGGATACCAGAGAGAGACCAGGGGTCTGAGAGTCAGATTCTGGAGTATCCATAGTCTGCACAAGCTCCCAGAGAAACCGATGTGCATATAAGTATGTGTGTATGCACAGCAGAGGGCCTGACTGCCAGCAACTGGGGTGGAGTTGCAGACCTATCATTGCAACCACATGAACAACCTGGTCTCCAAGCTATCAGCCAAGAATAAATCAAAGGGCAGAGCATAGGGCAGTACAATATGTGACCTGAAAAGCACTCACAACCACCCATTCCCAGCTATCAGGCTGGAGCACCTCACCCAACTAAGCCAGGCATAGGGGACTGCAGGCAGGTGATTTGGCAGACCTCCATGCATAAGGCTGTCAGGGTCCTAGCTCACAGGGAGCATATTCTCAGCCTATGTAAGTCTTGTTCTCTCAAGACAGGAGAAGGAGCAACCTGAAGCAGAGGTGGCCACAGAAGGGCAGCCCTGATATGGAAGACACATGCAGGAGTTCAAGGGCTTTGCAGTACTGCGCTGCCTAAAAGCACCCGGTGCTCACAGGGTACCCAGAGACAGTCACAGCCTACTCTGTCAAACATTGTGATGGAATGTCTGAAAGCGGCGTGACTGACTTCCACGTAGACCAGTGCTGTGCCCCTGTGAGTGTTGGGTGCAGCAGTAGTTTGGCTCCTGCCTCGCAGAACAGTGCACAGCTATGAACCCTCTCCAGCTACAAATGGCACATCTGTCTCCCAGTTCAGGGAAACAAGCACAGCCAGCCCTCCTCACCCCACTGGTGGTTGCTGCAGAACAGGACAGGGGGGAAATGGGCCCTTAGGCTGCCCGACTGCAACTGCTCCTATGCAGTTATGCTGAAGTCATGTATTTGCGTTCACTTGTAGGCCAGACACAGGTGCTGAATTCTTAATAAAACAGACTGTCATAGGTTACAGCAAAGATGCAAACAGATGGCATAAAGCTTCAAGCACAGCTGATATGAAGAGCTGTCATAACAAAATGGGAAGTGCTTTCCCTTTACAGCGTGGTTGGATGGATGGGGTGGCTCAGGGCTATGCTACACAGCCTTGCCAAAGGCATTGCACCTTCCCACTGATGCAGGCTGCAGTGCTGAGTTCCCAGGGAGCTTTGTTGGAAGCCAAGCAAAGGGTTATCTTTTAATAAATGAAACAAGGAGGGGGAAAGAATCACTTTCTTTAGCAACTGGCCTCTCTCCAAAACTGCAATCTGATTGCAGGACTCTGTTTCTAACTCAAGTGTAGAGAAGGATTATAACTGCCCCATATTTCGTGTTAAAAGGAGAATGTTAGAACATCCTGTAGACATCTGAGAAACTCTTTCTTTAAACTTTACAAAAGTAACAAAGGGCGTTTGTCTTTGAACTTCCAATTAACAGTGTTCAGGGGACAATAGAGCTGTGCAGGAAACATGCAATTTGAAAATGATTTGATTTATCAGGTTCTTCTGCGTTCTTAATATCTACAAACATGCTGCAACTGTTACATGCTTTTGTTTATTCAAATGTGTTCGATTAACAATATTCAAAATTTTTTACAAGGTGGATTTTTCATAAATAATCAAAATCTGAATAGTGTTGCTTAGCTGTAATTTGATCTGGAAAAAGAAATGGTTTAACAAACCAGCAAAGCACTAACGTACTTGCAGCAGGAATTGATTTCTGTATTTATTTATCTGTGTGGCTTCAAAATTGTCTCTCCCCCAATATTTGTGCCAGGGTAACTATTATTGGTACAGGCGCAGCATGCAAACATGAAAGTTTGCAAGCATGTTCACTCAAACTAAAGTCATTTAAAAACTCAGCCACTGTTTGCATACTTCTAATTACATATAAAGAACTGGCAGTGCAAGCAACAGAACAAAAAATAAATGCAGAGAGAGAAGTCAGACATGCCTTAAAAATTAAGCTCCTTGTTCCAGCCCCAGCAGACAGTATCAGAACTGGCCCTGGAGAATAAAGAGCAGAACAAAGAAAAGCAGAAAACAGTTTTCATTTTTCCAGCTTCTCAAGCTGCATCCAGGGAATCTTGCCTGCTTTGCTCCTGCTTTGTGTAGACCACTACTGTGTTAGCAAAACCATTTTCTTTGCCCGGAAAATGTGAATATTCCCTCTGAAGAGCACTTGAAGCATAGCGGGGAGAAATGCTGTGGTGAAGAGAGGTTTCTCTGAAACTAACCGTAATGGATTCCTTTTCATTCCAGCATTAAGGGACTTGCTTCAGAGCAGCAGAGCCTCCAGGCTCCTTCAGAGATAATCTCCCCCTTCCTTTTGCCCAGTATCAAATGTAGACTGAAGGGGGAAATATTTTTTTCCTGGGCTCTGTACCTGCCTCTGATCCTCAGGACCTTTGCATTTTATAGGGTGTGGGTTGGTGGAGGATTTGTGGTCTAAGAGTTAAAGCAGGAGGAGAGAAAGATAGCACCTCTGGATTATAGTCTTTGCTCTGAGATAGAGGTAAATAATCACTTACATTCAAATATAAAACTTCCCCTTTGAATTACTTTTCCATTCCCTGCCAATCCCAGCTTATCTTCCCCAAATGGTCTTCACTTTTAAAATCAATTTATAACCCATCAGACAGCTAAAATAGCTTCTTACAGTAGGTGTCTCTAGTCAATGACTGATTTGCATTAAGAAAGATATGACAGCCAAGTGTGAAAAGAATGATAGTTTAATTTTAGAAAAATTCCACATTCATCTGAGAAATGATTACTAAGCACTGTGTATGTTCATACATAAATTATTTCTAAAAATGTGAAAAGATATTAAAATGCTAAATATTTTCTTGTGGCACGAGCAGGAAAGCTCGAGATCAGATGCTTTGGTCTTTTGTGGGAAGGGATGGAGTGGATTTGTGCCCTGGCAAGGCACCTGGTGGTCCTGTGCAATTGATGCTGGCATCAAGCAAGGACAAGAGCAAGCAGCTCAGGGGGAGAGGGGTAGAGGTACGTGGGAGAAGAGGGAGGCCAAGACAGAGGCAAAAGCACCCTCCAGCCCCTCTGGGGACAGGTGAGAAGCTTTCCCCTGGTGCTTTGTGCATGTGAGCCCTGGGACACCCATTCCGCCAGTGCAGCAGGCTCTGCTTGGTGCTAGACAGGCCTGGGGCCAGCAGTGCACAGACATGTAACCATAGAAATAAACAGGGAGGTTCCCAAGCAGGCAGTCCGTGGAGCACCAGACAGCCTGTGCCGGCTGTAACCTCTGCAGAGCCAAAGGCATCTTCAAGGAGCGTGACACAGCATTAGGGGGACGTGCCAAGGAGCCAGGTGCCAGCTCCTGAAATAAGTCCTACAGCTTGTCAACAGAGCTCTGTCATCTCTATCCAGAAAAAGACTAATAGTGGGCTGATGCCTGGCACTGACAAATTACCAGGTTGGTAGAACTGGGATTTGGATTCTTTGCTGAGTTTGTTTGCAATTTTTTTTAGGATATCTTTATTTTACCAGGACAAGCTCTCTTTATATTTTTGTCCTCTCACGATCCAAGCTGGCAAAAAGCAGCCAAGGATCTCCCAAAGAGGAAGCCCAAACCTACTAGGGGTCTGTTGAAAGCTTAAGATGTGTTCAGAGACAGCAGGGACATCACTGCGTGATAAATTGTAGGCTCAGAGCTTACACAGGAAGGAAGGAAAGAGTCAAGAGGTGAGAAAGGTATGTGAGGAGGGAGAAAGATGATGAGAAGGTCATGGCAAGACCATTAGAGCACATATTGTGGTTTTTACTAGATGCATCTCATTTTTCAGTGTCAAGAAGAGGATGCGTACATGGTATTTGTCCCACACTAACACGCCCTGGGAGAACAGACATCAGTCACGAACTGTGCCACGTTTTTATTAGCTAAGTTTCACAGAAGCATCCCTTCAAGTAGGGAATAAATCCATGCATCACAGCTGAGATTTGACAGGAACATTAAAGGCAATATGTATTTTGATATATTAATCCAAATGGGTAAGCATCAGAGGTCAGACTTGATGTAAAAAATTGTTAGTTATTTTTCATTAAAAAGTTTAGTTTGTGGCCTCTAATGTTGATCTTACTTCTTACATAAAAATATGCTTCAAACAATCTAAACTTGTGTTATCTGACATTTTAATTACCCTTATCTCATTGCCTTGGAAAGATCTTGTCTTCTTGTGTTATAAGTCGTAGATCCTTTGACACTCTAATGCACAAGACCATCTTAGAAAGACAGCAAACTTTTATTAGTTTTGACTTGTTGCTATACACTAGAACTCCATTATCTGACATATTCACCCTGCAAATCACACAACTTCCCTGAAATATAATATAAACTCTCTCCTGGCTTCATTCTAAACAAGACAATTATTGTGTAAGCAAATTACATCACATGGAGGGCCAGATCTTTCTAGTGATTTTTTTTGTTCTTAGGGGACAACATAGAACAGGAACTTCTGTTTTCAGAAGAGTTTACCCACTAGTATCAGCAAAATGTCTCCAAGTTCCCTCCCACAGGCTTCTCAATAAGAATAAAGAACAAAGTAATTCTTTCATACACAGACTGGTACAAAGACTGAAAGGCAATGGGAATATTCTCAGCAGACTTGAGAGCAGACTTTGTAGAGAGGAGGTGCCTCCAGCTCCATAAACACTTACCAGTCTTCACCCTTAGTTGAAGTCCCCTCTCCCAATCTCAGTGACACTTTGAGGAAAGTTTAACACTCCCCAAAATGCTGCCTTTTGTGGTTTTTTTCTTCATCTCTGAGACCTTGAAGAACTACCCATTGTTCTGTACAACAGGATACCCTCACTGCCTCCATTTCTGTTGACCGATTATTGCTGAAAATGCATTCCACCGTTTTGGAAAACAGCTCAGCTGGCTGACAGCAGCCATGTGCCAGAAAATACCTCAAAGATTTTCTTTCTCTCGGACAAAGCTAGCAAAAACACTTTCCCTTTTTTCCCCACTTAAAGCTTCTTCATTCACCTTGTGGAAGGGAAATTGAATGATGTCTTTTCAGATAGCTTCAGAACTATGCTGTGGGCCCCTGGCCCCATTTCCTACTGCAAGCTGACAATGCTGATTTGATGTGATATGCCTGTGTGGGAAACAGATGGTCTTGCCAGGAGCATCCATGGGATGGATTGTCCCCACCAGGAGTCTGAGAGAAAGGTATTGGGGCAAGAGAACTGAGCCACTTGTGTCCATGTAGGTATCCTGGGACACTGAAGTGCCTCAGTCTTTCACTGCTGGTCAGAAGGACTTGCATGATAAATACAGAATCTCCCTTAAAGGTCTAGGTAATTCATTTTTGCACCTCATCAGAGCACACAGAAACAAGACACCACCAGCTTGGGTCTAAACCCCACCAGAAAGTCCCCAAAGGTTTCTATAGGACACCCATAATTCAGAGGAGGGGTGCAAATCACAAAATCTGGGCATGCCACCTCCTCAGGTAGACCTGAGCTCCGTAGCTAGTGATGGAGGTGTGGTCAGTCAGACGGCATTTTCTCTACCTCTTTCAGCCACTGCAGTACTGCCTGCAAGCTCAGGGAGGACATCTCTACCATCCTTCAAGGGTAATCCTGTGAGGACATAGAAATACAACTTATTCCTAGCTCTGTTTCATATGTTCTAATCTGGGGACAAACAAAGCAGACCCCTGACATCACATTACCAGGCTCCCAGCCGCAGCGTGGTCTCTGCTCAGTGGACATTCCAATGCTTTGGAAGACAGCTCCTCTCCTCCCTGGGGCTGCACTTAGTGTACAGGCTGCAAATCTGGTCCTGAACACTGTCTGCAGTCATCACCTTAAATGACTGTGTCGCAGTCAAACAAACGCTTTCTAGGAACATCTGAGCAAAGCTATACATTTTCCAATGCAAGATGACATTTGGTTATTAATATGTGACTCAGGGAACCAAAGACCTGCAGGAGCCCCACTGTGAGCATGAATAGCACCCGGCTGCGTGGTAGCTGGGATGGAAATAGTGCTACTTTCTCATTTACCCAGCTAAAATCCAAATATTTACTCCTAAATGGAGCTGAGCTGCAGCTAGTCTGTACCAGCTGGTTATCCCATTGAGCAAAGAAAGGAGGGAAATGGATTTCTTCCTGTTTTCCTTACTGGTCAAAAGATTAAAAGCAATATAGTGGTGTTGGTCCCTAGGTATTGTCTGATTAATATCCTGTTAGCCAGCTGGCAAATTGTCAAATTCACTTCTCTTTAAATGAGAGACTGTTCCATGAGTTCACATGGACTTTATTGGCAATAAACTAATAATCCAGCATTTACAACCCTGAGAAAATATTATAAGTAAACATAATGCATGCACTGCCTATCAAGGTTCCTTTTTACTTTCCTTCTGGGTAAGCAAAGAACTACAATGCCTCAGATATTTCACCACCACAGTCAGGCCAGAAGGGCCTAACTTTTACAGGAAAGGCATTATGAAGCAAAAAGGCCAGAAGCCCTGAGAAATTCCTTTTTCCCAGAAGTATCTAGAAACTTGTCCCTACTGGTTTTTAATGGTGTTGATCTGTTAAGTTGTAACACAGAGAAGTTTTCTTCCTGACCTCCATGTTTCTTGTCCAGTTAGTAAGCTAGGACTTTCCTAGCTAAATATTGCCTGCTGGCCTGTAAATCAGCTCCCTGTCTTGCCTGACTCTTTCAGCACATTTGCATTAATAACCATTCTGAATTCCCCAGGATGTCATTTCCTTTTGTCTTTGCAACAGAGGTTTATAGCCAAGTTTGGTTTAGAAACCACCATTACAAGGCTGGAGTCAGCAGCTGATAAGGTACCTGAGGTTGCTTCATTTGTTCAATGTTATTCATATGTTTGGGAGTGGAGTTATGACGTGTATCTTTTGCCTACTGTCTGCATTGTGAACAGGCATTTCAGAGGAGGTAACTCCTCTCTGTCACCTCGAGCAGCAGTTGCTTCCCAAATAGTGCTCCCCAAGGGAGTGACATGCTGTAGAAGAAGATGAATGCTCTCAGGACATTCACTGAAAATATCTTGTGTTAATTCCCCATTAAAAGTCTCAGGAGGAGAATAATGAGTGATCTGTTAGCAATTCTGTAGGTCTACAGTTGTCTGATATCCCACATCTGGGAACTGCTGCCCTCGGGTAGCAGCTAATTGGCTCCAGTTACCATAGTGCCTCACAGTCCTTAATGTATGTATCCTCACTACTACTCAGTAAAGCAAATAACGGCTTATTTCAGTTCAACAGACTAGGAGCTGTGTTTCAAACAAGGCAGGGAACTGACTTTACAGCATTATACTTCATGTATCAATGACAGTGAAGCAAAATCCGGGTCCTGACAAGCACTTTCTATCCCAGGCAGAAACTGGCCACAAAAGAAGATGTTTCTTGGGGTCAAAACCACTTATTTAGAAGCATTGCAAAAGTGCTGCTTCCCTGTCAAAATCAAACAACCAGCAGTTCTTTCCCTTCTTAGCCAGCCAAAAAAAGCTGTCACAGGGCCTTTTCTTGAGTGAAGATCCAGTGATTGCTCTGTCTCTTTGGTTTTGTATTACTTTCTGCCTGTTTCTGTAGAAGTCCTGCTCTTTCTCCCACACAAGCAGGAACACAGAGCTCATTACCTCTCCCTTCAGGGCTTGTTCTTTTATTCTTACAGGCCAGTGCAATTCAGCTTTTGCAGGAGATTAAGAACTTCCTCCTATTGGAGCAAGACTTGGTACAACCAGAGAGCTCTGTTACTTGTAAGGCTTATCTTGAACAAAACACGTCTTTAAGCCGACTCACCCGCCTCAAATGCACCCAGGCTGCAACAGTGCTGAGATAGATACCTCAAGATATGTATTTTTTTAAGTGCTCCATCAGCACTGATTTCAACAGGAGCTGGATGCCTAATCTGCTTATGCACTTCTGAAAATCCTATTAAGTGCCTCTTTACTTCTCTAGGTGCCTAAATATACTTTTCTTAATTTGGCTCTAAGTGATTTGCATCCGTCATCAAGATTTTTGAGAGTGCGGCTTGAGGGGAGACGCCTCCCTGTCACAGCCCTTCCATGCAGTCTGTCACTTGTTCAGATACCTAAACTGGGAACTGAGCTCTTGCAAAGATGCTGTGACAGTGTGAAATATGTCTATTAAACTGTGAACACTCTTCGTGCTGTTGCCTCCTCATCTCATCACGCCTCCCATCCTGCGCTGAGCACACACGCCCTCTCCCCCAAGGAGCCCTCACCATGGGGTTACCGCAGCTGCATCTCCCTTTCCACCACCACGCCAGGCTTACACAGTTTTCTGCAGCAGACCCCAGCTGCTGATGTAGCTGCAGCTCCCGGGTGAGAGCAGGGAGATGTATTTTGAGAGGGGGAGCAGGGATAGTTTGAGTGTTGGAGGCAGCAGCCAGGAAATGGCAGTGTCTCACCTTGTCCCCCAGGTTGCACTTACAAAGAAGTGCAATCAAATGATGCACTGTATATAAACATTACTTCTAAGGATATCTTAGAGAATAACGTGCCTGTGGCTCAGAAATGTTTTTGCTCAGCTTTTCTTATCTTCCTTGGCTTGTTGTTGCTAAAAGGCAGCCACAGGCAAGAAAAACTATGAGGGGACGTATATCTGAGAGGCAAAAAAGAGTTGAGACTCATCTCCAGGGTTTGTGTCAACAGGATGGCCAAACACTCCTCAATCTGGAGAAAGGGCACTAAAAAAGTGTCTGTCCATTTAGACCCAGCACTGGATGCAGTAACTGCTTCCTGTAGCAAATGGACATAGAAGTTGAGACAAGAAGAAACCAAACCGGCCATAACCAGGCTGGTACCCACCTACGGACAACTTCTTGGGAAAGCTGGGCGCCACTGAGGTCCTCAGCAGCTTTGCCCCAACCCCACTGCAAGCCTTGGTCAGAAAGGATGAGATGAAATTAGCAGCTCTGAGAATTACAGTTTAAACAGTCCCCAGAGCACCTTTAGCTGTTCTTAAAATGAAAAGATATTTTGAGAGGGGGATTAAAGTCAGGACAGTATGTTTTTGATATGGAACAACAGCTATTTAAAAACAGCAGTGAAAAAAGGCAACTTATTCAGAGATCCAAGCACACTTTAAGAGATACCCAGAAAAGTGCAAATATGGAAATGCTCTGAATCTGGTCAGCTATTTTTCCTCTTACAGACCCTATGCTGCAGCCCATAAAGCCTTGATAAACTAGAGCTTAAAAGTTCACTTGGCCTTTGCCACTGTATTAATTCTGCTTGCTCATAATCACAGTGCAGCAGCTGAAGTGCACTGGCACTCTCAGCAGCCCCATCAGGGACTCAGCAGTGCAGGTTCCAGCCCGTGAGCTTCAGTCAGCAACTTCTGAACTCCCAGGTCTTTCCTGGCAAAAAGTCAGCTTGAGCAAGTCTTACAGCACATCTGTGCTTCAGTCCCCTGTGTGCAATACCACAGTAATAACACTGGCCCTATACAGTCATTATGGATTAATTAGTTACCATTTGCAATGGACACTGACAGTTGTACTGCTGATAAATCACCTTTTTAGAAGGAGGGAATAAACACCCATACAAAAAACCTAGCACGTTACAATTTGCTGATACACAGCAAACAGGCAGACAGCCCAAATCCAGACAAAAAAAGAGAATAGAATCCCCTCATTTTGATCATCCTCCCACTGTGTCTGTTGCAATGGGCAGAGAGAGGAAGAAAGGGTTACATTTGTTCCTGTCGGGAAGTGATGAGAATATTACTTGCCTTGGATCTGCCAAGCTTGCAAGGAAGATCCCCAAGCTGGATTTCCTGAGGGAGCAAATGTTAACTAACAAACAGAGAGTTGGACAGGCTGTCTTTCTTGGTAGAGGAGCAGGGCTTCCCTCAACAATGCTTTGGAGAAAAGTTTGTGAGGCCTAGAGCCAGGGGCCAGAACGTAACCTAATTAGGCCAGAAAGGGTGATTAGCTGTTTATTTTGAAGACATTCAAACCATGCACTCACATTATACACTGCCCTAGGAGGAAAAAGATGCTGTTTATACTCCCAGATCTAAGGGATCAGCAGAGTTTATTTTTCCCTACAAATGAAGGCCTTTTGTATTTACATTCTTTCAGCTGAGATTGGATCTGTTTATTTTCACTCATCTGCAGGAAATGGGAATAATTCAGTCTATTATTCTGAGTCCAGGGAAGCAGTTTGTATTGCTTAACCATGGGCAAAGGCAAATTAGTCACAGCCTTCACATGCTACCTCAAAAGATTTGTTTAACAGTAGTACCATTAGAAGCAAAAGGATTTACAGAAACCCATAGAAGTAAATTCTGTTTCTTGAACCTTTTCCAGAAGGCCTGAGAAACTTTGTTAAACTCCCCAGATAAGTACCTAGAGGCTGGTACTCCATCTTTGTCTCTCTTCCCAGCAGGCATCTCCACGTATTCGTGGTGAGCTGAGGGGTTTAATGCAATATTTTCAAGCTCACTGCTTCTTTACTCTATTGAATTAGCTGCTGATTTGTGAGGGTAACTTAAAGCATGACACTGAAAAAGGGAAATGCTGATGGGAGAGAAGGGAGGTGCAATGAGGCTCCCCGCACATGGTTTCTGGTCAGACTAGCAGCAGCAGGACAAAGTCATCTTCCTAATATGTATAGCACACACACCCCGAAAAATACAATGGGATCCCACCCAGTGCTTCCCAATATTTGAGTTGTCTTTATATTTAATTATAAATTTAATCCACTTTTGCTAGAGTTTGTTAACAGGATTTGTTTGCATGCTTTGATCTTTTATTTTAATCTTCTCTCATGTTCATGAAGCCTTTGGTAAGATTCTCCACTGATAAAAGTGCTCAAATTATAGCAAATGGACTGAGAGGTCATAATGTATCTTAGAGAGGGTTTTAATTCTCTTGAAGTTAAGCTTTTTGACGGTCAATTTAATTATTCTAATTGTATCCTACTTATTTTAAAGTTAAATCAAAACTGTTTTCCAACGACTGGAACTTAAAAATTCTGCAGAATCCAGACAACTGCAAGCGCCGTGAATGTAAATTTTATCTGTCTGTTGACTACATTCAGCGGAAAGAACAATCAAGAATGCACCAAACATCAAATACTGTGACAAAGACAGAAAGTACCAGCTACCAATTATAAGTATAGAGAACAGCAGAAGGTACAGTGTGTTGCATACATTATGGGCCTGCCAGAATAGGCCACTTAGGGATGTGCAATAATAATTTAGATTGTTGATCATAATAATCTCGTGCTGGTCATAACTGTCTGGCTGTTATTTTATGCTTCCCCAGCCTGTTTGCTGAATCTCTTTGCTGCTTTTTGTACTTGTTTATAGTTTGCAAATTGTTTGAGGTGAGGTGAATTTTGCTGTTTGTTTGCACAGCACCAGCTCTCAAGAAGGGAATGGGAACCTCGCTGATCTCCTTTGCTGAAAATAATTAAAAAGCCTCTAATGGACACAATAAAAATTCTTCTCTAGGAAAAGCAAACTCGGGTAGAAACTCTGGTTGACTTAACCAATATCCCCCATGATGCGCCAGTTTTCATGCTGGGTTACAAGGAAGCTTTATGAAGTTCAAAACCAACACTGTGCTCCTCCCTCCTCCTCCTCCTTGTCGCAGGGTCCTTCCGGCAGTCAGAAGGCCAATGTGCCGCAAGCAGAACTTCCCCACTACAATGAACATAATCCTCCAGTTCACTGGTTTAAGGGAGCCTTGGAGGATTACTTTTCAGAGTAATGAGAGGTTAGATGCTTCCCAAGATACCTAGACACCTTTCATGGGTTTTTAAGATGAGTCAGTACATGAGAAGTTGCAAAGTGCCATAGCCTTTACCTAGGTATTTTTCCCTTTTCTCACAAAAACTCCAGATGCTCTAAGACTTTCTGGGAACAAGTTTCACATGCAGATCTTAGAGAAAAGAAGTTCTTGAGGTGTAGATTATTCTCTTGTTTGTTTGTTTGTTGTTTTGTTGTTGGGTTCGGTTTTGGTTTGTTTTGGATTTTTTTTAAATAGCTTCATTTTGTCTCTTTATTACAAAAGAATTAGAACTGTTCTGTTTTCCACTCTGTTTTCAGATGTTCCCTGTGATTGCCAGGGCAACAAAACATGCCAACGTAAGATCACTTTATTTGTAGGGAGTGGAGAAGTGATAGCCCACAAGCACACATGCATGGCATAACCATAACATCCTTTGGTGTTTGAACAATAAGAGGATTCAGTCAGTAACAGACTTCCAAAAATTTGCCAGAGTCCAAAACCACATGCAAGTAAATCCTACTTTCATTGATCTTTGATTCATGGACTCCTTGGCCAGTCACTGCCTCCTACAATATGTGTCCTTGTGAAGTGGTTCATGAGTCATGGAAGTGGAGGAGTGACTGCTGAAATGCTCCATAGCTGTATTTTCTGACACAGGAATGCTCCCATCCAACCCTAACCAATCTATGATTCTATATTGCCCCCTGCAATGCAAGTAGCAGTTACTGCTCCTAGAGTAGTTGAGTGCAAGCAGCCACAAAAAGTAGTTCCCTCATACCCACTTACATTCTCCTGGTAGAAAAGCTCCTGAAAGCAAGGGAGAAGGTCACAGCTGAACAGGAGCAGCATCCTACACCCCTCTTCAGGCAGCAATCCCTTTGCCTGAAGAAAACAAGCTTTGGTTAAATCATAGAATCAACTATGTAGGGAAAGACCTTTAGGATCATCAAGTCTGTTAGCGGTGGACTTGGTAGTCCTAGAGTAAACTATGTCACTAAGGAAATAACCCAACACCTTTCTTGTTTCTGGTGTCCCCCTTGCATATGACCAAAGTGTCCAACACAGGCAGTATTTTAACCAGAAGCTTGATGTGAGCTTTCAAGAGTAGCAAGATTTCAGTATTTCAGATTTTTCTGTTATTCACAGGAAAAAAACGGTTAGAAGCTGATAAGCTAGTTTACTTCTGCAAGACCTGACCCACGGGGACAAGTATTCCTAATATTTAATTGAGATATATTAAGTAATTTCTAAACTAACTAAAACTTGGACACATTTCTGTGAATTTATTTATAGGGTTTTGGAGACATTTTTAGAAAATCCATATGAGTATAGCTGATTTCTCCCAAAACACACAGGAATATATGTTAAATTGGCTAACAAAGCTGCTTGGATTGGAAAACAAATTAATCCACTCAGCTATTTATAAAATGCCCACTAGAAACAGAAAAATAAAATGTTTTCTACGTTTTACTTTTGTGAAGGGAAAATGAAACATTCTTGTCTCCAGAGATCTTCCAGTCCCCACTCCCAGCCTTTGAGTTTTATCTTCCCTCCCCAGATCCAGGTTTTGAGGAGCAAAATCAACTGGCTTTACGGGAAGAGGTGATAATGGCGAGACGGGATACTGTCAATCACGTCATAAGTCCATTGAACATCCATTTCAAAATGCTCAGTGCAACCAGACGGGTTGTCTGGAGGCTGCTGGGGAAGTGAGCCCTTCATGAGGTTTCCCCCGCTGCATCGCAGCTTCAAGCAGAGCAGGCATCTGAAGGTCTGATAATCAATGAAAATCTAATCAATACAGTGTTGAGGGGGGAGGTATGCTTTGTTCATTTCAGGCAGAAATAGAAGCTTAAAAGCAGAAGTTTCTCTACAGTGACTGGGACCTCTTGTTCATATGAAAGTATCTGCATTTAGCAAAATGAACCCAACCTTTCTTGAGGCTGCTTGCACTTACTGAGTTGCTCAAGTGGGAACACTCTTTCCTTTCTTTTGCACTGCAGCTGCCCAAGAGGAGGGTGGGTACTCAAACTTTGTGTTGCAAGAGCAATGCCCCTGACGATGAGTGCTGGGGATATTCCTTGCCAGGATGAAAAGAGGAAGGAGCTGTATGTGTTCAAGTTGAGAGGTTCTAGCAGAGTCCTGCAGAGACGCAGAGACACAGAGACTTGAGAAATTCACCTCAGGGGAAATGCTAGGCTGTATTTTGTCTGAAAATAATACCCCAGCTATACATCACAGATGTGCCTGACAATGGAATCTGACCAGCAAAGTTCATCCACATCTGCTATCTTTTAAGAAAGGGGCAAAAGTATATTTGATGCGGTGTTCAGCTATTTGCACTTTGGAAATCCAGCTCCCAGGGAGTTATTCTTTCATTCTGTTTTATTAGTTTTCACTGTCCTACAAGATCTGCACAGTTCAGCTCCATGGTAACTCTGGAACTTGCTTAGTCGCCTTACATATTGATGTATACAAGGAAAGCACAGTGCTAATACATTGAGCAAATCTAAGATATATTTAAAATAACTAAGATGTGTGGCAAAGTAGGATTTATAGAGGATGCAGAATAGTGCTGTTTTGCCTTAAGGTTGTAGTGATTCTTTTTGGGAAGTTCCACCAAGTTACTCCTGGCTTTGCGACAACTGAAGTCACGCTAAACTTCTGTCCTCACTGGTAAGCAGCGCTTGTTCTCCCTGTCCTCCAGACATCACAATGAAAAAATACAAAGTGATTAAGAAGGGGAAGAAAAACAGAGGAAAGACATGACATAAACTGTTCAGTTACTTTGAATATCTGTGTGCTGATTTTTATGATATATGGTGGGGTCCATACAACAAAATGTTTAGCACAAGCTGCAGTTCTAGAAGTGCTGTGGGGATTCATTAGTTAATGCCAGGAGGACCGGGTGTGGAACATCTAAAGCCTTAGCAGCATTCTGCTCCTCCTTACTGTTGTTAGTTTTGAATATCCTTGGGATTACTTTTTAAATACCTCAGAGAAGATGACAAGAAGAGTAGGAAAGACTTCCAGGAAAAAAAAACCCACACCATGTTTTTCTCACGTGTTTTGGGAGAGCAATAAAGCCGCATGTTACCCTTTTAATGTTTGCATTGAACATGCAAATTTTCAAAGACCAGGGGAGGGATCAGCTTCTGCTATTTCAGCTGCAGTGAGTGACCTGTGAGGTGCTAGGAGAAAATGAGATACTTGTCCAAACACAATGGCAAGAAGTTAAAAACCTGTAACTTGTTCTGAGATCCGCTGGCCTGGTTAATTTTTCAAATGACAGTTCTACTTTGAAGTGCTCACCTTTGAAAATTGCTAATGTGTAATCAATGATGTGAAAACACAGTACCTGTTGTGCCGTTGAGCTTTTCACCTGCTGTCATTGGATTTTAATGACCTTCTCATGTGTATTAATGCAAAACAATTCACACCACAAGTGATCTGCTTTAACTGGTGCCTTAAACTTACAGGATAAGCCATGACAGGAATACATCTCTCCAAGGCAGCTGGAAAAACAGATGAGGTGAAACGCCTGATGTCAAAAGAGAGAATAAACACTGAAGAGCTTCCCAGACCTGTGAAGGCTTTTTCACTGAATGTACCTACATCTGCCTTTGAGCACAAAACCTCCTCCAGTAGTGTTAAAGGGTCAGCAATGTGTCAGGGGGGCAAAAAGAGACCATTGCAGCTGGCTACACTATTGCACATATCAGAATAAACACAGGATCCCAACTCCCTCCGCTAGCAGAGGTCAGACAAGCACAGGCATCAGTCACTCGTTTCAAATATAGAGGTGAAGGCAGTTTCACCTGGTAGTTTCTCAGAGTTCCCAGCTAGTCTACTTTGTCCTACTCCTCTGGCAGACTTTGCATCTGAAAGGCACTGTTATACAACATCAGCGTTACTTCAGGTGAGTTTTAGTTGGTAGTATGCAACTTTCCGGCTGGTATATGTTCATCTATAATCCTATCAGCTAACTTCTGAAGTTGAAACAAAGATGAATACTGAAAAAGTGAAAATGGTTGTCCTCCATCCGTGTTTTATAGTCTGTATGGACCTCTAAGATGCAGCCCCTTATTGTTATTGCTATTACTATTGTAATTATGTCTTTCATTTTGAAGCACCAGAACAGAAGAAAAGGAGTTCAAAATTAGTTAGACTAAAAGCAGGGAAATTCACCCAAGTATATATGATGTATGATTATACAACATATATAACTATACTTACTACTACAAAAAACAAATTTAAATGGTCAGAGTCCAGATCCATCCTATGTTGATAAAATTGATGAAAGAAAAGGTATTTTACTTCTGGAGGCATCTGTTGCCTGATACTAAGTAGGGAACTAATTTCTAATTAGATAGATCTTACATAAAATGTTTGGCATTATTTGAAGCATCCTGCTTTCTGCATCTTGTTTTAGCTACCTGACTCATCAATATTTTGCATTTATAGCTAAGGAGAGCTACACCATGCTAAGGCAAAAATAAACAGTCATCTGATCTGTAAGTAAATTATAATACAGTAACAGTACTGACCCATTATTTAAGGTTCCAGAACAATTTTTGCTGTAAAGTTCATTTCATTAGAATGCTTCAGCCCGTTTTTCTTTGCACTGCTCCATTGTTAGTCCCCAGTCAAAGGAAAAAAAATGGAATTTGCAGGTTTTAGGAGGAGCTGCTTTTTCAGAACATGAAGCCAGCAACATGTAACCTTTCATACAGAAAGTTTTGCCCACTCATAGCCCAAAACTGATGTTGAACAGAAGTTGTCTCATTGGCTGTGCTGACAATGAAGACATGCACTATATTTTGCCAAGAGCCCTGGAGAGGATTTGTTGCTAAAGTGATCTCCGCACTTTGTATAACCCCATGAGAAGTTTAGGGAAAGGGTACAAGTACATCACCTGTCCTATATCTAATTCTATCATACTTTGAGGGCTGGAGATACATTATAAATGTCTGGGGACTTATATCTATAAAATTTACATAAAAGTCCCCTCTTTCTGCCTTTGTATTTATCAAATGTAAAAGTGAAGTCCTCCGCCTTCAAAGATCATTCTGAAATTCACCTCTAGCCTATCTCCTTTTATGAAAATTCTTGGCAGATGTTGGCAGTGAATACACTCAAACAGTCATTTAAATTCTGCTGCTTTCTCAGGAAGGAAATTTGTTCTAAATGATATTTGGTAGCCTTTACTAATTCATTCATTCTCCTTCAAATGCCAACTATAGCCTGACCCTGTACATGTGTTAATGCAAAATAACTTTCCCTTTAAGGAAGAAAGGACTCTGCAGTGAAAATACTTGAATTGTTGATTTTTTTTTCTAAAAAAAAAAATAAATTAATCTTGAAAACAGCACATTCTCATGCAATGTTTCCACCTTGATTAAATTATACACTTTCCATTGGGAAAAATCCATTTTCCGCTCTCTATTTATGGAAGCATCAGTCCATCTTCCTGAGGTTTTCTCTGCAGTTCAGACAAGGACAGTTTGCACTTTGCACCAATCAGCTGGTTACTGCTTTAAAAAAATTTGGGCTTCTATGTAATGAGCCACAGGCATGGAGATTCAAAGATCAGTTCATTTGTCCCCACTAAAGAAGCACTTACGTTATGGTTAACTTAATTGTTAAAGTAAATGCTTCTCTGGTTTGGAGTTACCAGTTTAGACCACAACTTAACATCGAATGGACAATAAGCTTCAGTGCAAATACCATCATGCAAAAACCAAATGCACATACTCTGGAGTGATGTTTCATGTGACAGCTAGTTAGGAACTTCCCCCTGATGGATGCTAAGCATGGACACAGGGGTAAAACTAAGGATGTTGAAGACTTTGCACTGCCGGCTTCCTGGATTTTTGGTACTTTTTTCACCTTTAATAAACAGCCCTAATGTTTTGAAGAACAATAAATTCTTGCAATTAAATCTGCTTTACAGTTATCTTGTTTGGGAAGTTCTTTATGGAACACAGTCTTTTCTGAAATTACACCGTGCAAGTATTATTACTTGTGAGGTGAAATTATGCCCAGTGAGTAAACCAAATATATGTGCAAATAAATAGATGACCTTCACTGAGCAACTTATTTCTGAATACTTTTGGACATATCCATTAATTTGGCCTTCTGCTGGCACTGAATCATAATTTCAGTACCTCAATAACACAATGAAGAGCAAACAAGAACAGGGTCCCTGGGTTTTACTGCATTGTACAGAGCAGCATTTGTCTACAATGCCACAACAAAAGATTGTGGTCCTGGCAAAGACTGGAATGTCCTACCCTTTGAAACTGATGATTGCCAACACTGAGATTTTATTTCTGATGAATTTGTTTCTCTCATTTCAAGTGGGATATTAAGGATATGTTTTTTCTACCAGTTTTGGCTCAGAAGATTACAAATATTTCCTTCAATTTTCTACGACTGTATTTTATTCTGTACTCATTCCACCTACCCTGAGATACCTACTTCAGACACCTTACCACCTAAGATGTATCCTCTACCATTCAAAACTCATTGTAGTCACCAGCTTTCCTCACTGGTTGAAGAGATGTGTTTTTCAGCCTGCAACCTGCAGACCCAGAGGCAGCTATGAAATACTACTTCATGGGGTTTTGAAAGGCAACCAAGAAAAGCAATCTGGTAGTCTGAGGAATGAAATTCACTGTAGAAGGGCTTCACACTGGCAAGTTGAAAGGAACTGCAAATCAAGAAGGCTTAGGAAGACTTTGTCTGCTTTTAGCCACTTCAGTGGCTAAACCTAAACATTTGGTCCTGTCTTTGCCATGCAGTTATCCAATTCTGGACACCCTGAGGAGCAAAGGACTTCATTAATCCTTAGGCACCTTTGTAATGCTGTCCACATTTTTAAGCAGAACATGAAATATCTTCTAAGCAAACTTCTCACTATGTTTAATTGAATCTAATTGTTCATAAATACCCATGTGGGTATCATCTCCTAAGCACAGTACAACAGGTAGTAAAAATCATGAAAACTTATATTTTGTCTCTGTGGAATTCCTAAATTTACCTAATTGCAAAGCTAGTCGCAAAATGAAGAAGGACAAAGTTGAGAACAACTACAATAAATTCTAGTCAACATTGACAGAAACAAGGTGGTAGGTGTCAGATTAGATAAAGTAACAAATGATTGCACATCACAATGTGGCTTCATTTAAAATACAAATTTAAGCCTGGGGTTATGAAATTGACCTTAGTTTGTCTTCATAATGGCATCTAAAAATCTCAGAAAATGTTGGCAGGAAAAGAACTAAAGACAACACTGTACAGCATAATCAAAATTGAAATAAAGCTTAGGTTGACAATCAGAAATCTGATCTAGCTTCTAATTAATTGGGGAAAATTAGGTAAAAAGTAATTCATGTTACCCTGAGCTTGAAAGAAATAATCAAAGTGGAGAAACACACTTCATCTGCTGTGCTCAGGTTGCTTATATGTTCAAAGTTACCTATGGTTTTTTATGTGAACCACCTCATTAAAGGGAAATCTTTACTTCTGAGTAAGATAACCAAGGATCCAGTGCAGTCACTGGCCTTCTGATTATTCATACTAGTTAACTCTTAGGTCATTGCCTTGCAAACTCTGTTTTGAACCGGTTTAATCAGATACGTCCTACAGAGATCTGCTACTAAGGGACTAGCTCTAAGCATTATAAATTCAAGCTATTCCACATAGCTCAGCTGCAGTGTCCCCTTAGCTTTCTTTTACTGAGCCACGCAGGCACAGCCTGGGTAATTTGCTTTTCAATCTGCCCTCAGTTTTCTAGTATGGCACCTACATACGCCACACATCTGCTATAGTTAGAAAACACATCAAAGGGTTTTCTTTAAAAAATGGAATTTCTTCAGCTCATTTCTGTCATTTGCACCATGCCACCCTGTTGCTAACATGGTTTTGAGAGCTAAACTTTTCTCACTGACAGTGAGAAAGCTGGCTTCTGTTTTAGCGCAATTTCACACATCTGAATATGAAGACCATCCTATTATAATTTTAGATAAGAGATTTCATTATTAAACATTACCAAGGTATTTAATCTGTCTGACAAAAAAGAATATTAGGAAAGATAAATGGAAGTATCTGAGCCACGGAGGGCCTAAAAGGTTCATTAGATGAAAAAATAACAGTAATTTAACTCCTAACCCCAAAAGATAACAGCAAATTGCTTGTGTTGGCATTTCAGCTGGATTTCCACACACCCCCCACCCCCTCCAACACCCCTCCCACCCCAAATATTTCTCTATAGGTTAAGAAAAAAAGACTTGGAAACAGTGACTCCTAAACCAAACTGAACAAAGATTTATTTCTGTTTGCAGAGCTACTAGTTCTCAGTGTGTATGTCTGCATCCAGTATTTTCAGTATTATTACATGGTTTCAGTCTTGCAAGAGTCTGTTCAGCTACTCTAAATGTTCTTTTGCTTAAGGATATATTTTATTTCTGGTGATGGGAAAATCTGAGCCTTGTAACTTTCTGGCATACAAATTCATAAGTGACACTCCGATGAACAGAATTTCTCTTCAGGATGCTTGATAAACAGAAACATGAAAGCAATATCTTAAGTGTAAGCAGGGAATACTGATGTTAAAGTGTTGTTACAAAAATTGCCAAAAAGATAAAAATGGAATTCATAGGTATTCAACAAAGAAAACTGTGAAAGAAGAATGAACTCATCTATTTTCAGCCAGTGAACGTGACACACATTATTAAAAGGCCAGCAAAACTAAGCTCATGAAATACGATTCCTCTAGATGGAACTCTTGAATTTGAAAGATGACAGTCGTGTAACAAAAGCATTGAAACTTAGGAAATTACTCTCTTCCTCCAGTGATTATTTCTCCTACCTAAAAACCTCCTTAGAGGTAAAAGCTCTTATCTCACCTACTCAGTCCATGGCATGATGAGACACAGCTTTCAGGTACAGGAGACTTGAATTTAAAGGACTTGAATAGTGTGGTAAAATAAATAAAATTATGACTACGACAGAGGTTTTGACAGGTGCAGAGAGCTATCTAGCTCTGTAGTTCCTTACAGAGTAGGATTAAAGCTGCTAATCAAGGATTTTCAGTTTAACTCAGCTCTTGCCGCTGAACTTCCTACTAACACTTGCAAACCTGCCTGCAGTAGAAACAGGATTTATTGATTTATTTTTTTAATAATCTTGTAATTATTCTGCAAGTGAAACAATTGGCTGGCAGTACTTGGGAGGTGAACGGGCAACAGAAAATCAAATTCACTTAAATAGAACAGAATCTTTGTGAAATATTATGAAATACCGACACAGCCATAAAAGAATATCTGTCAACAGCATCTAAATTGTTCTGCAGTAATCCTTAAGACAAGAGTGATATCTTTTAAAGCTAATCATTAAAAATATATTGGAGAAAAAGAAAAAAAAAGTATATATCTACAGACCTAAGTGGTATCCTTCAGCTGCAGAAAAGTACAAAGATGTCAGCAGTAACACCTAGACACCACAGATATATTAAACAAGAACACAGAATCAGATGAGGCAGAAGTGCTAAAATGACAAAGAGCTTTGCAGGGTAATACATCCCACTGAAGCACTTGCAAGGTAAAATATAATAATATGAGGCAGCTGTTCCCAAAGCCTCTGCACTTGCACTAAGGAATCAGGTATGAGCTGGATGTCAGCCCCTTGAACCTTCCATCAGCACTGCAACTAAAGTAACAGCCATAACCCAGACCTCTCACTTCAGCACAGCGCACAGCGTGGAAATAATAGAGACATGCTAGAAAGCACGATGTGATTAACAAGTAGCAAACAGCTTCTGCCAGTGACTGTGCAGTTTCTACTCCGCAGTTCAGCTCCACATCTTGACTGCTGAAAACCAGTTTTCTTGGGGCTATCTTTGAAACATCTAGAGAAATCTTGTCCAGCAGAAAACATAATGTGCATGACCTACTGTGGTACACACGGGCAAGTGCTGCACTCTCTCATAGTTATCTGTTTGCTTCTGGCTGTTATTCAAGGTACCAGTTACCCTCCTAAACTCATACTGCATATGTAACACATTTATCCTCAAAACAGATTGCTCTTCTCATTGAAGCTCCCACAGCAGTAGGAATGCTTTACTTCCCTAACCCATCCTCCCAAGGGCCACAGTCCTGGAGCTGCCTTCCTCTCGTAGGGCTCAAGAGGATCCCAGCTCCTGAAGTAAGCAAAACATATAGTTTGAATGTAACTCACAGTACAAATTAAAACCTATAAAAATACATGCACAAAATCATATAAAAGACACCCCTACACAACACATGCAGTGATACAGCCCCAGCCCAAAGACAGCCCAAAACACAGCCCCTGGGAGGAGTAAATTGCCACATGCAGAATTGTTGTTCCGATGCGTACAAAAAGATTGCACGTAGGAGACGATGATGATGCAGCAGACTCAAAATACATTAACTGATCTATTTCTATTTCTGACATGAACAGTAGGGAGGACCAAAGCCACCTACATCCTTCTGAGGTTCAACAGAGACCTGTGTTACTGCTGCTAGAGGAAAAGGGCCCTGCCCATGGGTCGCACCTTGCACCCTGGCACAACTGGTCCCAGCTCTGGTACAACCTGATCCAGAGTGTTGGGTGGGCTCTGGGTGGCACTAGTCTGGCTCTGGGTGCTCAGTGGGTGCCTCTGAGCCCACACGTGCCAAGCCAACACGTACCATGCAAAAGCTGTAATTGCCAGCTACCCTGACGCACAGCAGCAGACAGGAGTGGTGATAGTTCTTCAGAAGGCATTTTGTAATTGTGTGTTTCATATACAGCAGCCAGATGCTTGGGGGGGAGGAAGGGAGAAGAGCTATAAATCTATAAATAAGTAATGGAGCGCTGGGCTATGAAAATCGTAGATTAACATAGGAGGAATTCTCTCAGCGGCTGCATTAATGCCAGCAAAGTGTTTAGCTGTTTTTCGCTTTGAAATGGCTCCTGCCTCTCCCCACAATAGCTGTGTAGGGCTTGCCTGGCCTCCTGTGTGCTTTTCTCATATTCATTCACCTCTGGCCATAAAGAATTAATTCACCACTGAGATTGTACAATCAGGCTCTGTTAACGCCTGCTTAAATAACACGACTACCTCATGTAACACCGACCTCTCTGGTCTCAGAGTGAGGCTTGGTCCTCACTGCCTGTCTGAGAAGTTTGGGGGGAACAAGAGACACAAGAGGCCACCTCGGATTTATTTTTGCTCTCACACTGTGAGCCCACACTTGACGTCAGAGGCCCCAGTGTCACAGCAATACCCCATGCACTTGGGAAAAGTCTTTAAGATTTATTGGTCTCAGAGAACACCATGAGCAGCTCCTGGTTGTCAAGCGAGGACCGACTCAAACCCACGGAAGCCCTTCCACGTACTGCTTTTCCAAGGAGGAATATAAAACTTAAACGCAGCAGCACACAGCAGCACACAGCTGCACGCTGTGCAGGCTCAGCAGGTGCTGGTACCGCATGTCCTGAAGAGCTGCTGTCACAACCTGCAGCCACCCACCAGAGCCATGTGTGAAGTGATGGCCATGTTCCCAAAGCTGCCACCCCCAACAACACCCTCTACTCCCACCATCCAAGGCACCAGTGATATTGCTGGCATCCCTGGGGCAGCTGCTCACCGCAGTGGGTAGCTCCAAGCCTGTTTCTGACCCCTCTCTTGCAGGGACAATGTGCACTTTATCTTGCCCTGCTTGGCACAAGACCTCCCCCCGCAATTTCCTGCTGAGGGCAGTCCCCAAGCACAGCATGGGGGATACTTGTGGAGATACTGTGCAAAAACCTCAGTCCTACAGCTTCTTTCCATCTGCACTTATCCTGTCCCTTGTCTGTTTTATAGTGCTTCTCCAAATGATTATCATCTTCATCATGGAAAAATCATATGCTTTGTAGTTAGTCACTTTATTCCTCTGCCAAGGATGCTCTCAACCTCCTGTCACTAGAAGCACCCTGTGTTCTCTTCATGCCATAGATCTTTAAATGCAGTAGTTATACATTACTTAGGCTGCACATATTTCTTCCTAAAATAACACAGGCGTCTCTACAGACCTTCACTAGGCCTTTGATGCACTCCAGGCATCCTGCTTTTTAGTCTATTATTCAGTAGCACAACTGAAATAATTGGGCCTTAGTACCTTCTAAGTCTTCACAGGTTTTTTGACTCCTAGCAGGGTGAGTGGTCAGGTGTGATACAGAGCTCAGAGCATGCTGGAAGAAAATGGAACAGATTATTATGCTAGGGATTAAGCAGTTCTTGTTGTTCGCCTCTGTAGAGAGGTAAAAGGCCTACAGAGGAGAAAATCATAGATAGCACCGTTCTGCAACAAGAGAAGAAGGTGAATGGAACTGGCTGCCCAGGGAAGTGGTGGAATCACTGTCCCTGGAAGTGTTCAAAAATTGTGTAATTGAGGCCCTCAGTGACATGGTTTAGTGATGGACTTGGCAGTAGAGGTTGGACTTGATGATCTTAAGGGTCTTTTCCAACCTTGTTGACTCTATGATTCTATGAATGGAAAAAACTCCAAGTCAAAACCCTCAAAAAATGTGGAGCTCCTGGTGCAGCATTTCATCCCCCTCAAAATAGTAGGTGAAATCACTGAAGACTGCTGTCTCCAGCAGACCAACAGGAAAGCTCACAACAGTAGCATGTGTGAGACAAATCTTGTTCCATCTGCTTTGCCGGGTGCTGCCTGATCTCGAACAGGAGCATTCTGGAAGGATGCATAAGGTGCCCAGACATGAGTCACTGAGACATCTATGCTATCCAGGTGGAGCACTCTCCATTTCCAACCACAGAATCATAGAATCAACTAGGTTGGAAAAGACCTGAAATCCCAGTTTCCCACAGCACATACATGTTCCACTTTGCATCTAGTCTTTATTATGGAGCGAATTAGTTTTCTAGACAGTGAAATTTGAGATGAGAGGTTGGAGTTGGTGGGGACTGGCCCTTCATGGTACATGCATGCTAAATGTGATGCCATTGGCCTGCTCCAGCTCTGCAGGAGTACCTCAGAACTCCTCATCTTGCTACAGTCCCCCACACCCATGCAATGTCTCTAAGTATTGTGGCTTCACAAAAAATGTGATAGCAGCAGGCTGCAAAAAAACCTTCTCGTTTGCTTCTAGATTTCTTGCCTATCCATGGCATATGCATAGTGTCTGACAGCAGATCCTGGAAAAGACAGGGACCTGCTTCTTTGCGAGTACCACATTTATAGACAGGGATATGCAGGTAGGAAATTCTGTTCTCAAAAAATACAGGTATCCTGGACTTGCAGTATGTGTTTTGCTAGGGTCCAGGAGTATCCTTCACCTGCACAATAGGGTCCTGGCATACCAGGGAGGAACACATCTTGTGATGCACCTGCTGTCACCATTTTGAAGGACCATTTCATTGCTACCACAGCACATGTGGCTTGGGGTTAAATGTTTAGTAATTGAAGAGAAGAAAATCAATACATATCTTTTTAATGCAGTCAACATTTGAAGGATCGTAACCCAAAGGAACAAATCAAAACACTGAAGAGGATCACAGAGTATCTATTTTAAAAGACCCAGACTCTGAAACAGGATGTACTGGTTGCAAATGTTCTACCATTTAACCGCATCGCTGTCTCCAAGGAAGCAGCCATGGGCCTTATCCAGTGGAAGGTGTCCCTTCCCATGGTAAGCAGGTTGGAACTGGATGACCTTTAAGGTCCCTTCCAACCCAAACCATTCCATGATTCTGTGATATGTTCCTTATGTAGTAAACGCCAGGGAAATGTATCTACAGTATTGAGGCACACAGGCTAGCAAGCCAGCTGGTCAGACCTGCCCTGGAATCACCTGTTAATTGGATCCCATTGAAATCAGTAGGGCTGAACAGACTTACAAATCAGGAGAGCAGGATGCCCACTTCTAGTTGTCAAAAGTGCAAACTAAATCTGATGATCACAGCCAGAAATGTGTAAGAGTTTGGTTAAAATGTTATAGTGTCGTAAATCTTCTTGCTAGTTACTCCAGTAAGCCCAGAGCACTTCTGCTTAGGCAGATAATTTTTCCCCAGGTTTAAACCATTGTCACTGCAGTAGAGTTTGGAATAGGGAATCCAGCTCTGCCCGTGTAAGGGGACCTAGGTGGGACCATAGGATGGCTCCTTGAGTAGAGTGTGACACACAGTGACACCTGAAGTAGAAAATGGCCCATCCTATTAAAAAAAAGTAAAAAATAAAAAGAGCTTTACTCTGGAGGCACACTCTTGTTTTATTAGGTGTAAATCAGATGGGATATTAAATCCATACAGTAAAGGTTAACATGTAAGAAGTATTGCATATTGATCGCAGCACTTCAGAGTTGGCCTATTTTTCACGAGCATTTTATCAGCTTCACAATAAGCAGGAGCACTGACACAGAATGCCTAACAATTAACTGCAACAGTCAATGGTAATGCAAGTTTTTAGAAGATAATAACTCCTTCTTTACACGTGATGAAAACAAACAACAGAGATCCTTAATAGCAGCATCAATTCCATCTCACAAACAAGGAAAAAGTAACATGAGAGAAAGAAATTATGCAGATCTACCAATAAAATCACAAAGCTGCTAGTAAAATGGTCCTGCAGCAAAGGAAAAAGCAGAATCAATAGCAAAAACATATTAATTAGTACCTTCTGTATTCCGCTGCATATAAGTCAGACTCCAGTGCTTGCTAAAGCAGGAGAGCTTGTGGTGTCAGGACTCCAGACTCTGAAACTCATCTTGCTATGACTGAGCAATTGTCCCCAGGGGCTGCTAAATTAAAGAGTGAGACAGAGACGGTAACATTTTTTTCCCATGGACATAAGTGGATTGTAGGATTAGACATCTCCCTGACACTGCTCTCAACTGAACTGTAACACCCTGCTTCCCCCTTATCTTCCTATATTAACATCCCAAACTGAACAAAATATCTCCCTGCTGGGAGAACCAGACATGGCAGTGACCCTGCGCACTGACAGGAGTGGGCTGGGGTAGGCAGGAGGTGGGCTTTGATCCCCCTTCAACCCCTTCAAAGTCAATTGCCTCTCTCAGCAGGGAGCAGCAGTAAGTTTCCGGCTCTGGGAATTACCCCACTGCTCAGACCTCAGGCTCATGCAGGGCTGTCTATGCTGATTTGTGTCTGATTTGCATTTCACAGGCATGCCTGTTTAAATGCAAATAATTGGGACTGTGAGCATGAAGTACAATCGATAAGGAGTGTATCAGGCAGTGAAACCACAGCCTGCAGGTTCACCTGGACTGGACCTCTGCATAGTCCTGTCATCTGAGCCAAGCCCATGTACACAACTGACCTTGGTCCTGGCCACTTCGACCACTGAGCAGCCCAGAAACTGTCTGAGCTGCGGGGAGCACAGCAATGGTCAACAGTGAACAGTCAAACTGAGGATTTACACTGCAGTGTAACAGTGAACTCTCTTTGTTCTTTGTGCCTCTGCCAGCAATTCCAGGCAGACTCCTCTTGCCTGCTGCTGAACACTGCTGTTTCCATAAAACTGCATGACACAGCCCAACCTCTTTCCCAAGCAGTAACAGTTAGGTCAGATCCTGTTGTTGTACATGTAAAACTGTGAGAAGGCCTCCATTTACACTGCTTTCTCCCCACCGGTGCTGAATTTCACCTGCTGTTTTACTACGTGGTCATTCAGTGTCACAAAACCCTTCTGCAACTCTCCAGACCGCATTCATTTGCACCGCCTGCGGGAACTCAGTGCCATCAGCCAGAGATGAAGTTATTTTGGCAAGTTCTCTGAAATGTCTTCTTCTCACAAAAAGTCATTCTGTCAAATAAACAATCCTCCTCTGTGAGCACACCACTCCAATTAATGGCGGTTAATTGTCTATAGCAAACAGCCATTAAATGTATTCATTACACAAATGAGATTTCCTTTTTTGAGGAATTATTAGTTGAAAAAAAACAGGGTTTTTTTCACTCGACTCTTAACTGCAGCAAGGAAATGTGCTTGAATTCGGGAAAATCTTTCATTCCAAGGGAAAAACTAAAAACTGCTCTTAAAAAACAAAAAGGGTATTTATCAACTAGGTGACACTTAGGTCTCTCTGAGCAAAAGATCAAAAGAGCTGCTTTCAAATACATTCAGTTACTAGGTGTTCTGTAGCATAAATATGTGTGATACTGCAGTTGCACCTACCTGTTACATTGCCTATAAAGATTTTTTAAAGTGCAACTGACCCTAAGAATCAATCTGCCTTCCCACGTCACCACCAGGTTGCCGTCACCGAGCTAAAATTACCTAGTTTTAACTGCAATGTGCTGGAAAGCCAGTGGTAAGTAACAGTTAAGATACACTTTCAACTCTCTTACTGTAAAGTTTTCACAGTTAAAATAATCTGGCTGATTAAACATTGTCCATTACAATTCAAAGGCACGTATGACCAAAGACAGTTATACTGGGCTTGCTTTGGCACTGCTGCAGCCAGACTACTACATTCTGTTAATTTACAGTTAGATTGTGTATTGCTGTTCTGCTCTCCATTCATACCCATGTGTTCAATGCAGACTATACCCCAGGTAAGAATCTAGTGGTTTCATGAATAATAAAGGAATATTCAAACTATTCCATAAGAAAAAAAGTAGATTTTAGTACACAGATATTAGCAAGCCATTAGAGAAGGAAAGAAAATACATTAATTATGATCTTTGTCACATATTCCTAAGCCCATCCACAGCATTTTCAAATCCTGTGAGTATTTGTGCAACCCTCATTTTGCTTGCACAAATGTTTGTGCTGCTCCCTCTTCATTGGTTTGTGCCACATGCTAAGCTGCTATCATAAACAAGGCTCCATCAGGCCAGGTGTTCTGCAAAGATAATAAAACCTTTTTCTATATAAAAATATTTTATCCTAAGAAATTTGAAACTAAGGAATTTGAATAGCATCAACAGTGGTAACAACTGTAAGTCTTACGCATATGGCCTTATGGCATTTACCTGATACTTGTCTATATTGCACTTGCCCTCACATCTGAGTCAAACTCCACCTTGACATTAAGGTCCTCAGGTGAGGTTGCCCACATGCATGGGGACATGTATTCGTCACTTGTTAAAGAGATGTAAAAGCTACATGATGTCCTATGAGGGAAGTGCTCTGCAGTACTTAGAGCAATTTTAATTTCATGGTAAGGCATATATAGAATGGTGAATACGAAGAGAGAAGTGGGAAAGTAAAGATAAGGAGAAGCTCTACCGAAAAGATTAAAAGCCTCAGGTACTCCACCATACCAGAATCCAATGATTCTGAGTCACTTCCACAGGGCCAGTTTCACTTATCTTTTGCAAATAATGTGTCTTTAGCTTTCAAGAAGAGCTTGGCTGTGGGGACTGAAAAATAGCATGAGCCACAGGGCAACGAATGGTGCTTGAATGTTTGTAAGAACATCTATTTAAAAGTAAAACCTCATTTTCATTGTATGTGTAGGTTCATTTCTCACTTCAGCTGCATGTGAAGAAAAGATCATTGAGAGCACAGGCATGAGTTATGAAAACATTTGACTCCAACTAGTAAGACGCTAAACTGAATGGGATGCGATAGGAATCACATCTCTTAGCATGGATTCCATCACTGCTTTCTTTTGGACTGAAGCAAGCGAATACCAACTTCAACCACGTATTTTACTCCAGCAAAAACCACTGTGGCCTTACTCATCCTACAAATTTGCCTTCCCTTCATGTCTCACATATAGCTCCTCCTCCCTGAATGGGAAAAAGAGCCAGATGCCCCCTGTCAATCAAATGATACCATGGTATTTTTACAAAAGACAAGTCCCAGTATGCTGTTCCAGACCATTTTGATGCAGAATTAGCTGAATTAGCTCTAAATATAAGCCACTTCATTCAGCCCCCCTCCCCAAAGTCTCACAACTAGTCACATGCGCATCCAGTAAAACCTGGAACATTACTGCATCAGAAATCATGTAATCAGATTACATCCTGAGGGACTGCTACCACTCTGGGTAGTTTCTCAAAGCTAGCATTTCCAAACCGAACCTTCATCATGTGCCTTGGATATGCGATATCTTCTAGGTGAATGTGGTTAGGAACATTTTATTGATGCCAATGAAACAGCAAGAGTAGAAAAGGCATAAAATGTTCCAAAAATGAAACATTTGGTAAGAGTAAATAAAAAGGAAAAAAGTGTAAAAAAAAAAACAATTAAAGTCCTCAATCTCACTTGATTATGTGATACATCTTTAATCAGCAAATTGCAATCTTGTTTCAGACTGAAGATTGTTGCTGCGAAGAGCATAAGAACAAACTAAATCATCTACACTTGCTTAAAATGCTGCAACACCAGCAGGCTTATTGTAATACAACAGAGTAGTAAAGCAATTACATTCTGAGATTAATATTTATAGAACATAATCAGGTTTTCCTTATTTAAAATATTATTTAATAATTTGTGCTCCTTACAAGCATCTTCAAAATCCGTGTAAGGTTTGAAATCAGTCTTTAAGGAAAGGTATCAAAACCCCGGCAGGAACCTGGAATGACATTTGCTGCCCCTCAGAGATGACATGTAGTGTCATCCATGCAAGCAGCTAGAATCTCCCTTTCTGATCTGAAGGAATGAACACCAGAAAGATTAAGGGATGGGTTATAAAATGGCATGAAGTAGGTGCTATGGAAGGGTTTTGCAACATTGCCTGGGGCAACAGCCATTCTGTAGCAAGAGACACAAGAAACCAACAGAGGTCAGACACAGAACCTCGCCGGGAGGAGGGAGAGGAGGGTGTTTTTTTCCGCAAGCAATCCAAAAAACTGTGATAACAGACGTACCGGCAATCACTGTGAAACCAGAGCATTGGAACGTTAAGTGTGAACCTTCAGGATGATCTGACAGTGACACGAGGGCACCATGTCACAGGCCTCCAGGCTTCTTTCTTCCTGTACAATACCCTCTCTTGAGCAGGAGCTCTCAGTCACTGTGTGCTCCTACTGCACAAAGCCCAGGCATGACCAATCTGGGCAAAGGTCTCCGTGGACTATTGTAATGCAAATTGTGTGCAGTAATAACTATTATTTATGGAATATAGTTAAAACTATCATTGGAGCCCTCAGAATTTCAGTGTGAGAAATGTATATGCCATGATTTCCTTACCTGAGTCAGAGCAAGAACAGTGCCCAGGTTGGAGAGAGATAGAGCTTCAAGGTGACAAATCCCTTAACACCCAGCACAGGTGATCAATGTCTGTTTTCCTTCAAGAGGAATTGACAGCATTTTAAGATGCTAATTGTTAGTACTGCCAATTCTGAGCTCAACATTTTCTGCTGTGATGAGCCCTGTTTCAGATTCGAAAATGCACGCACATTTTATAACAGGGTGTGGGAGTGTTGTTAATTGCTCAGCTGTGCTTTTCAGGAGAGCATTCTTACATCTGAGTGTATATAACTCCTGATCATTTTATTCTTTGCCCCGTAATTCACACTTCTTTTCACCATATAGTAATACCCAAAGTGTTTTTTAAACTTTGCATCTAATGTAGAAAAAAATTAAAGATATGTTTTTGCTTTATAAGCATGCAAAAGAATCCTTTAGTTTCCTTGTCTTCAAGGTATGTCCTACTTACAGACAGGACAAAACCGTCACATGGTTCTGAAGTGCTCAGCATACAGTTCATCTAGTATTAACAGAGGCTTCGAGACCTCACTTCTGAGACATCAGTCTCACTCAGCACCCTAACCTGCTTTGCCCTGCCCAGTTGAACCCAGGTTCAACCCAATACCCTCCTCATATTAGCTTGGGCTATCTTCATAGGGAATGATAGGTTAGAGCAGACACACAAATGGAGAAAACAGAATACGGGAGATTAAATTAATCGCTGGTACAGCTTCTGGCTTCAGCAAACATGGGATTTTACATCTTATCAAATACACAAGGCTCCCTGGCCTCCCTCCTTTGGTTTCAAATTGAAAGGAATTGAAATTTCTTATTTGCTCCTACCATCTAATCAGCTCCCTGGCAATGGCTGCAAGCAGTGGATGTCTCCTGACGGCATGTCACTGATAGGGACAACTTGCAAAGTATCAATCAATACAGAGCAAAAAGTGCTTTGGTTTTCATTTTAGAAAGCACTGAATAGAATATAGCCTCCACCGCATAATTTCCCTGTACAGTCTCTGCTAATTGCTCAGTATTTGAGAAAGCCTTGAAATAAAAGGGCATTTCACTCTTGTGCTTTGATTTTCATAGTGCCTTTGTTCCTTGCAAGTATTCACATAAAGGTGGTTTATTTTTCTCTACAAAGGCAACAAATATGTTTGCAAGTTCACCTGAAGGCACTGGCACTTTTGTAAACAACAAGATAGTCATCTAATTACAGAACAAACGAAATAGCAGGGGACTTCAGTGGCTATTCAAGCACTGGAAATAATAAAGTACAAATGGATGACAACATGAATATGTAATATATTAATCCATATCTCTCAGGTATTACTGTTTTGGTTATTTAAATAAACAGGTGTATTTTTCCAGCTTTGGTGGCTAATTTGGAAACAGAAGATTCCTACTTCTACATCGTATGGGTGAAACCAGAAAGGAAATGGTAATTCTGTTTTCAGAAAAGGGACCCATCTATGCCAGATCACTGATTGTGTAATAGAGCTCAACATTTCATAGAATCATAGAATATCTCAAGTTGGAAAGGACCCATAAGGATCATCAAGTCCAACTCTCTACTCCTCACAGAGCTACCTAAAACTAAACCATATGACAGGAGCACCATCCAGATGCTCCTTGAATTCTGAAAGGCTTGGTGCATGACTTCTCCCTTCTCCCCTGGGGAGCCTCTTACAGTGACTGACCACTCTCTCAGTGAACAACCTTCTCCTAACGTCCAACCTAAACCTCCCCTGACATATTTAGTCCCACACATCTCTTAGTTTTCTTTTTAACTTTTAGATTTAATTTTTTTCTCTTCCGTCCCGTCCTGTCCCCCCCCCCCCCCGTAATTAGACATGTTCTGCATGTGAACTTGAAGGGTGCATCAGCTGGAACATAGCTGTTTGTCAGTTCAACTGGAAAAGTGCATTCTCAAACACAGACCCAATTCCTGAAAGTCAGTTCCTGGCGCCTTGTGGAAGGCAGAGAAAACACTTCATGGTCTGCAACTTGGATCTTGAAGAAAAAGCACCCAGAGCACCTGACACTTTTGCACCTTAAGATGTACCTGGCTGCAGATCTTGGAAGGGACTAAACTTTATTCCTTCACTTGGGCAGCATGAAGTGGGTAAAGAAACCAGAGCACTGCATGGAGGTGCTGCTGCAATCTGCTCACGCTGGCTATCCTCTCTTTCTTCCCTCCATATTCACTGCTCAGAGATGAGCTGGCTGCTTAAACAGTGCAGAAGATGGGAATGATTTGTGAAATTCTTTTTCTGTGTATGAAATGCTTTTTATGCAGTCCTTTTTGACAACTAGAAGCTCCTGTGCACTCCAACGCTTCCTTTTCTTCTGTATTTAGGAATTCTTGATTTTAACAGGAGAATATTGACTGTTGCAACCATGACAAAGGTTATATGGTGTCAATCGCAGATATGATGTAGAATTGCATTGCAAATTAATGCACACTGTCAATCTAAACTCACTGTTGCCAGATGTTTATAGCCCGTATCTAAATTATATTAAGTTTTGACTGTCCATACTGCCAGCACGACAGATGACTTGTTCATGTTATAGTGGTATTTTCTTCTCATTAAAAGATATTTGCAGAAGCATCTTTAAGCAAATATACAAATAGTATGACAAGAGAATGGTGTTTTTCTAGCAACCTTTCTCTGCACATTTCTGGCAGGTTTTGTCACCGCATTTCACATCAAGAGCGTAACAGTAACCAAAAAGCTATGTAGGCATTTACTTTGTGAGTGTTGAGGGCTACTGGCCAAATGCTCTACAAACATTCTCGATCATGTTCTTCCACTCCAGGAAGTTGCCGTTGGAGACTCCTCAAAGTCTAAGTTAAATTCATTTTTAAATACAGCACTTTTTGGCGCTAAATAAAACAAACTCCTGGTTTTATTGAATTATAAGAAGTGCTGCAGAAAAAAAGAAAGAAAAGAAAATTATGCCTTTCAACTGTGTTCTTGTGTTATCTGAAAAGAGCTACCAGGAACAGACTAAAACTTCCAAGTGACAGCATGTAAAAGTACCCTTTGTCCAATTTGTAAATTGTATTTATCTAGGTAAATACATATATCACCTTTCTTACTTCACCCAATAGAGCTACGTAACACTCATGCCGGCAGGAGGGGAGCAACAAGAGACAATGAGAAGAGAGAGGGAGCAGGGCTACAAAACTGAGAATGGACAGAGTCCATATGTACTTTCATCCAAACAGAATGAAGCAACATGAATTATTTTCTCCAGTGGTGTCTTCCAGACATAGCTGAAGGAGCTTTGTTTGACTTACTTTGCCCTATGCTTTGAGAGTGTTCACTTAGACCAACACACAAATACAGAAAGCAATTATTTTTGTGAAACGTGCTTCAAATAGTGAACTATTATTGACTATAACTCATATCCCATTACATACCTATTGCCAAAGTGCAATTAATCATACAAAAACCCTATAAACATTAGAGTTGTTAACATTTTAAATTGATATAAATGCTTTTGCAGGTAATTACAGAAAGCATTCCCTCAGTTAAGGAAAGAGAACACTTACGGAATAGTATGGTAATCTTCTCTCAAAGGCAAAACTGTAAAGATTTTCGTGATGACACTGTCTCAGTAATAAATGTAGGCTGCCTGAGCTAAACACATGAGAATATATATAGCATGAACTTTTATTTAAAAGTTAGCTTGTTGCCCACAGAAAAATTGATTTCTTTTTCCTCCCTTTTCTTGTGTCTTCTGGTACTTTCTGACTCCTGCATGCCAGGAAGTAGAAAAAGCAATTAATATTAAAAAAATACTGTCATTACGTAGCAAATACTATAATATATAATGCCTCTGGCACCAAATCCTAGATAAGAATTCAGTCTACAGGAGGATCCTATTGGAGACGCTACTGTACAACTGCAAAAAGAGAGACACACCACTTGCTTCTTTGCTTCTTTGCTTCTAAGTCCCAGGGGCAAAAATAAAAATAGAAGCTCCAGGGAGAGCAGGGACAGGACAGCTCAGAGGGTGAAGAACTGGGCTGCCTTCACCTCTTCCTTCTTGCAATGTCACAGTCGTCTGCTCCTGCTGATATCCTAAGGATGTGTCTATTGCCACTGGAAGGTCCTTGGCATAGCACAGTTTGAAAAAAACACTGCAGTTTGCCAGAGGGAAAAGATACTGAGAGTAATGAGGTGAAAAGATAAAAGGATAGTCCTTTCTATCCATATGTATATATCCTCATACTTTATATGCAGTACTTCTAGAACACCCAAAAACTTAATCTTTACATGTTCCTTGAAAAAAGAAGTGTACATAAACGTACAGCAGACATGTTCCCAAAAAGAAAGATAGCTGCTAATAAATGAGCTCCAAATTAGGTGACAAAGCCACTACAGGGGAAAGGACTGGAAAGTTCAAGGCATACCCAGACTGCTGTCTGAGATAAAGCTGCAGTTGGTACTGTGAATGTAGCAGTGCAGACCTGGCTTTGTGCTAACTGCTTCTTGGGTGGGTTTGGCAGCCCAAGCTGTACTTGGAGCTGCTACCACCGAGCTGCAGGCAGCAGCTATGAGAGTCAATTTAAGACTGGCTTGAGCATCCTTTCAGTATAGTGCTGCAATGCACTGACTTTGGCTGTATTACAAAGGAATAAAACTATTATATATAAAATAATGATTAATGCACAGTAGATAGATGGGTGTTCCTTATATACTCCTATCCATAAAACAGCACTAGGACAGTGTCAGTAAAATAGAAAACAAACACATCTTAGACTTTTGCATGTGAGGCATAATTAATTGATGGGTTTCCTCCTCTCTAGCACACATTACTATGTCAAACAAATCAGAAGTATTCCAAAAAAGGGCAGAGATTTCTATAAACTGTGAGAAGAGAGTAAAAGAGACAAATCCCACATAGACATTGAAAAACACTAATGCTAAAGCAAACAGCAAAAACTCTCTTTTAACTGTTTGGATTTAAGAAGACTACAGACAATATATTTCATAGTTGTTTCTTATTTCCTAAATTGTTTGGAGTGGGCTGGTCTCAGAAGCTGCCAGCATATTGGAATAGAGGAGTTCCCAGTATGGGATTTGATATGGGCAGTGCTAATGATACTGGGAATAATCATCATAGATGCTTAGGAAGCATTCCCCAGGTGCAAAGTGAGTCTACAGAAGCTGCTTGTGAATACAGCTCTACTTTTGCCCTGAGATGTTGAGCAGTGATACACTCAACAGCTCACTCTTTTACTGTATTGTTTTTGTAGTCTTTAAACGTGTGAATATGACTTTCCATCTTTCCAGCACTACTTTTTCTTTATTGCTTGCATGAGTTGTTCCATTTCATTATCCACTGGTACAGTATATCTTTCTTGTTTTGACAGGGACTGTTCTGTCACAATTACCTGCTGTCGTTGTGGTTCAAGTGAGGATGCTGCCAGCTGGACAGAGCTGTAAAGCAGCACAAGTGAATGCTCCAATGTTGAAGGGTTTTCTGAAAATACAGGAAGCAATTAGCTATCTCCGTATTCAGAAGAGTGCTTGTTTTGCAATGACACACCACCAGCCAGAGGCTGGGGGCAGACGGAGCCTTGATACTTCCCAAGCTTCAGAGATGTTTGACTCTTTTATTGCATTTAAAACCTCATCTCATCTGAAAAATTCGCAATATAAAGGAACATGTGATACTTAGCCACAAAACAACATGGGGGTAAAATGCATCCAACCATTCAAGAATGGTATTCCACGTCATTCTTACAAGGGGAAACAAAAAGTTCATAACAGGTGTCAGAACTGACAGAAAAATGCATGTTCTTCTGATGGGCTGAGCACCTCTTGTCTCAGCTAACCTGAGTAGGAATAGATAGGGAACAGAAACTACTCCTGGCTTGCCAGCAGTACAGATCTGCATCCACAAATAGGGAAATGAAAGGGAGAGGATGCAGGAGATGGCAGCATGGGCTCATGCAGATCACCTGCTCCATTCTCAGTGGATGGACTAGGAGCTCCCTCATGCCTTGTACAGTCTGTGACCAGTGGTAAGCACCAGAGCTGGACTGCCGAAGGAAAAGCTTAGGACATACAGGACACTTATCATCTCCTTAAAGATTTGTTCACACACTGTAATTATAAAGAAATAACACAGTCTAATTTTCAGAAATTAATAAACTTAGCTCAATATTTCAGTTACTTTTCAAAAAGATGACGAGAACACATTTGGAGGTTATGATAACCTCAGATAATACTACCGTTAAACCAGACTTTGTAACCAAATGTGAGGTTTCACAAACAGCTGAGTACAGAGCAGAAGGCTGAAGCCGTACACAAGAGGCTGTGCGCCTACACGTGGGATAGAACACGTGAAGAAAAAAAGGAATTTCAACTATAACATGATAACTGAAGCTAAGAAAAATTTAGTACATTTAGCACAGTTAGTACTTTCTGCCAAATTCATCTTACATAGATTAATTTGCCTTGGTAAGACATAGAAATATTTTTTGACGTTTTTTGCAACTAGTTTCTACTGAGCTAGTAAGTCTAGAAATAATCATTACTACCTGAAAAATAAAATATAACCCCTTACTAACTTGTTCCCTCTGCAAGGTTACCTGTTAATCATAACTCCAACATCCGTTCCCTTTTGCAGACTATGCAGTACGAATGCAAATATTTTCCTTCTCCAAAGCAGCCTGGGGTTCATGGAAACCTGAGATTCCTGTAGTTTTCCAACTACTACAGTCCTCAAACATTTTACACTTGAACATGATTATTAGATCCACCAGTTTTGTCCTTCATCTGTGTGTTCCTAACAGATGAGCTGGTTTTGTACCCCCTCATACACCTACAAATTAAACTCCTGCATGCTCTCCTGCTTATAATGTGGTGCTTTGGGACAGCACTGCCATTAGCTCACTAAAAGCGAAACCATTTTGCAGATGAGGTACAACAACCTCATCTTAATCAGTAAATTGCAACTTAAAAAACAAATGTGCATTAGTCTCAATATTTAGCTTAAACAGTCAGTACCACACAACACAAGCTCAAGTGCATCCAATTTAGTCATACACGGAAGAAATCCTTTCCAGAAAAAAAAGAAAGTGAAATTTCCATCAGAAATCTGGGGTAAGCCCGTGTTAAGACGTTTTAGACAGGTCCTTTACAGCCAGGTTCATTACTGACTGCCTCTTGCAGCACCACTGAGTGCATACGGGTAACTGTTCTCAAGAGAAGCATATAATTGCCACTTTATAAGCATAAATAAATGCTTAGACAGCAAAAAAAAAAATAGTGATTGGTTTGTTCCCTACACTTTAAACAGGACTATTACTTTTTTCAACATAGAGAGCCATACTGTAGCCTCTCACTGGAGTGCATGATCCAGTAATGAGGCATAAGAATAAGGAGGAAAGTTAATCCATAGCTCCTAAAGGCAATTAGTGTTCCTAAGAGTACTAACTGCCAAGATGCTTCTACTGACACTCCAGTGATGCTCAGTAGACAGCAAATTCAGGAATAGCAAGAGCCATGCCTTTGAAAGGCAGAGTGTATGCTCCAGGCCCAAAGCTACCACCCAGCTTAGCAGAAAATAGGGTGGCATTGGTGTCCCTGTGTACATGGCAATGAGAGTGTGCAGGGGTCAGGTTAAACCTCACCCTTTCCCTAACCCTGCATATTTATTTAGTGTGGTCAGTAATTGGTCTAAAATATTTAGGTCCATTTTCTAACACTTGCATGGTGACAGCAATGCTCATAGAGCAGGCTGCAATTTCCAAGTATACATGAGCAATAACTATCCACACTGCAGCAGCTGCTGCTTTTCCAGAGGGACTGATGTGCCACAGGCAGGGAAGCAGTGCTGGAAAAGAAGGTTTGGTCCATCAGTTTCTTCATAGAGATAAGAAATATACTTAGAACAGGCCAACATGGGTTTACTAATTCAGAGACAGGAGTAAACTTGATGTGGTGGTAAGGATGAGAGATTAAGCTATGGAGCCATATAGCCAGGGCAGTCACAATGTGAATGAGACTTTGCCTGAGTAAAGCATATGTTCCTTTAAACAAAAATCATTACAGAGACAAGAGGTTTAGGCTTTCCTGTGTTAGAAATTTTTCCTTCCTGGAGAAAGGAAAGAAAAAAAATGTCAAACAACCAAAAAACACCAAGCAAACAAAAAACCAACAATAAAAACCAAACCCAACCTAGCATTTGTTATGTACTCCAGAGGTAAAAAGTGGAACTTTGGTTACAGTAGAAGTGCTTATTAAAATCTTCCTCTTTCTATTTCAAATGCTCATTAGTTGGAATACAAGGAACTACATGCAGGCTTTTCTAAATTAAACTGCACTGCATTTATGAGGGTTTATGATGCAGAGATCCCATTTAGATAATAATAATCATGATTATTGTTTTACTTTTGAAAAACAGTGTCTTAATATGACGCTACTCAGTAAATAAGTCTCTAGTTTAGATTGTAATTTAATTTTTCAAAAGAAACTACTAACTCTTTTAGAATTTGAATCAGTTGCTATTGAAACATTTGCAGTGCTTCAAGTGCATCATTTTACACAAGATTTAATTTCATAGGGGTATCTATCCTAGGGAATCAATGCTTATTTTGTCTCTGGAATACACTGGTAGGTGATGTGTATGGCTCACTGCATCCCCACTCAGGTGAAACCAGGTAACCAAATCACTGTACCAAAACGGGTCTACTTACCCCACCAAGTTAACAATGTCATCCCAAACTGATCCCATGAAACACAGCACTGTTAATTCATGATGAGATATTTGGGAAAGTGCATTCACACAGTCACTGATGTCCCTAGATGCATATTTCATTGCCCTGGCTTAGTGTCTACCAACCTTAGCTCCAGGAGACCCACTTCTACCCAATTCTGATTAACAAGCTGATATATTCACTGTGTCTGTCTCCCTCCCCACCCCTCTCTCTCTGTGGCTATCATCTTCTGTTTCCTCAGAACTCACTTCTTGTTCCTGGAATGAGAATTTGTGGGGTTTAAGCATCTATTTTATTTCAAGCCTTGGGAACAGTAAACACTCCTAGACTGGATGAAGCCAAGCATATGGTTGAAGGTTTTTTTTTTCCCTCACTCTGCTATTTTTCCTTAGGGAATGATATTTTTCCCATTGTTTTATCTCCCATGTAACTTTCCTTTACTGCCCTCTTCTGATTTACCTCTTGGATATTAAGTAGGCTAACAGTGAATATATAACCTGCAAGTCATCCAATATTGTAAAGATACTATAAATACTACTGGCACCTCCCTCAATCTGCCCATTAGAGATATTCACCATTATATCTTCAGTGATAGTATACACATAAAACATCACCAAGGATGCTAGATAAAAGAATCCCCAACTTTAGTGGATAAATCAGAAAAATTTAAACAATATAAACATAAACTCCTATACTTTCTACAAACTTCCATTACTGCTGGCAATACATTTTGAGATGATGTCGTAACTCATACATCACAAATACCCAGATAAGCAAGGCTTGTAGCAATCTTCCTACCAAACAGTCAGAGAGCATACATATATGAATATCTTTTTGACAGTATTTTGGCTGGAGAAAGAAACAACATTTTTCTCAGGCTCATCAAAAAGCAGTTGGCTTTGTAAGCACAGTGTTTCATCCATGGGGCTTTATTTAAGGGACTTTACGGGTTTCGGTATTTTACCATTGTGCATTGATGCAAACATGTTGTTCTATGTATATTTCAAATTATGTCTTTGCTTATCATGAAATTAAATAGCCTCATACAAAATATGAAATTATATGCCTTTATTTCTGAATAAACAGCATCTTCCAATAAAGTAACCTGTAACACAGTTATGGGAGGAAATTATTTTAGAAATGGCAATTCTCAGTTGAATTTGTCTGCTCCCTTCACAGACTGCGTCACCAAATCTTTATAGAAAAATGTTAGTCTTTACTATTTTTTGCTGTTGCAAGTACTGCATATACCTCTGAGAGCCTAAACTTGAGAGTCTTTATGAATCATTAGACTCCAAGAATTGCAATGAAACCCATTAACTGCATCCCAAATTCAGAAACCCTGCTACTGGTCATTCGCATGCTATAGAGAAAAACAATCTCAATTTACAAGATAAATTTGCTAAGCTGATATCTAACAAAGCAATAGATCTATCTGACATAGGAACAACAAAGGCAGCCCATCTGCAGCCCTTCAGTCACCAGTTTTACAGCCTTGTTTCAGTCCAGAGCTGCAGTGTCCTAGCACCACTTTGTCCAGAGGTTCCTCGAATGCACAGCAATTTAGTACCATCCATTGGGTCACATCACAAAAGCCAAGCTAACCAATTGCTAAACCCCAGAGACAGTGGACTGGGGACCAAAATCTTACAAATCCTTAACAACTCACTTGGATTTCCAGGAAGGGAACACCTGAAGTCAACCCAGTCAGACAAATGGGAGATTCCCCCAGTCTGCCAGACAACGGTTAAAAAGGCTGCTTTAACCCTGCTGAACCTCATTGAATTAGAGCAGGTGAGACTCATCTTCTAATCACTCCATTATAAACAAGACTTTGTGGCAGCATCTTAGAAACTCTCCTGTGAGAGAAGGGGACAGGTAAGGGGTGCGCAGAACTGTACATGCACCATGGCCCTAAAGGCTGGAAGGTTTTTACTATATCCTCACATCAGGTGACTGTCTAATTATCATGGTCTGTGACCTCTTGCTCATGGCATTTGTCTGTTACTGCTAGCTAGCTGAACTGAACCACAACAATCATCTAAGCTGAACTGTAGGTAGGGATGTAATTGCCCACACCCTGCTGCCACCCTGAAAAAAACCCATACACTGTGGGATGGAGTGTTTCTGTGACCCCAGGCAGTGTCTCACTGACAATACTTCTTATGTTTAGTAACTACTTTACTTTAATAGCCAAGTTGAGATTCTGTATGTTACTCTTACAGCTTTTACTCTGTGACTTTTTAATGACTCAGCTATTAAAATCTGTAGACTTTGAATCCACAAAGAGATAGCTTAAAAAAAAAAAAAATCCCAAAAGCCCTATTATTGGTAGGTGGTAATGGCTGAGTTAAAAGGGGTGATACTTCTCAGAAAGGATCGCTCAAAGGGAACTTGGAAAACTCTGGAAACCTGAACTGTCGTTTAAAGAGAAGGTCCCAGCAGTGGGAGTGAAGTGTGACAAGACAGCCACACAGGTAGGGTGAGGTTCATGCAGCCTGCAAGATAAACTGAACAGAGAGAGGAGGGATCAGAGGTAGCTATGAGAAGAATGTAAAAAATGAGTTAAAAATCAGAATGAGGGACACAGAATAACATGGGAATATTCTATTGAAAGTTCAAAGATGTACATTTGATCAGGATTGATACGGATAGCAAGCCATAGACTCTGAAATTAAGAAAAAAAACCCTTTATTTGTAGGTCCAACAAGAGAATAAAGATATATATTTTTAGACCAGAGACAGGACAAAGCAAACTTAAGAGTACTAAAAGCCTGAAATTAAACTCTGAAAGGCTGTAAGTATTGGTTTTAAAACACAGAACTAAGAAAAGGCACAGTATAAATACAAGCCTTGTTTCCATAACAGAAGACTAAACTCCCAGACTAGAGTCCCTTCATATTTAAGGAACTAGGCTGTGAACATCCTATAATAAAAACTCTCACCAGTGTATGTCAAATCAACTTCAGGTCTCTAGAGCAAGAGCTATAACATGCAATAGAGGATGAAGATGTTTCTAAATACACTTTAACGCCTGAGGAGATCTGGAATGACACTTTTATGCCTCCAGGGATGCTGTGTAAATAGCTAACTGGGGTTTTAGCAGAGGTAGAGTGCACTTACCAGGTGTGGCTTCATACTATAGAGCCGCAAATGGCTGAGCAGAAGTAAGCCCACATCTTCTCCTATGCCTGACATCTCTTAGTTTCTTCACCCTGGTGGAGTGTGAGCAAACTCCACTGTCTCTGTAGTGCAGAGGTAGAGCATGATCAGCTCTGGCAGGAGAGCAAGGGGTCCCAGTGGCAGCTGTTAGCTACACCTGAGCACTTCTGTCTGGAAAGCTGTAATGCTGGTACATCCTCAGCAGAAGCCCCTGCCTACTGGATAATATAGCAAAAGATAGGAACCAGTAGGGCTTCTTTTTCAGGGGAAAAAAAAAAAAAAAAAGGATATTAACGTGGAGTAAAGAGGTCAGCAAGCTACTTAAATACAACTCTTTAAATACTAGTTGTTCTACATTTTTAACACAAAACTCAATAATATTCCTCATTGCACAGGTCACTAAAAACTTTACTTTCCATGGGTCCATGTGTGACCCCATTCTGACAAAACCTAACCCTTTCACAGGGTGACTACTTTCAATAAGGTGCTTAAAAGATATGGTGGGGTGTGGGGGAACATTTCTGTAACATCTAGATTAGGAAACTTTTCATTGCTTATACACAGTGACACTGAGCTAGAAGCAACCCCAGGCAAATGGGCTCACAGCTTGCAGCCAGGGCAGCCACTTCTGTGTGACCATGTAACCCGAGGTCCTGCTGCACTGTACATGACCAAAAGACTCAGGTCACCATGCAGGTCCCCTTAGTTATGTATTCCACCTGCTAAAAAAGGTTTTCAAACCAAACTGTGTAACTGACGTCCTCTCACACTCTGTACTGCTTAATTTTTGCCTCCATCCCAATTACATCAAAAAGTGAAAGCTGTCTTCCAGGAGATATATGGCCTTTATATCACATTAAATCGAACCCATCAAAATTTAAGATCAATTGACAAGACACAGCACATGAGATTTCTTTGTCTGTGGACATCCACACTATTAGGAAATGGAAAAGTCATGATGAGACGGATGATAACGGACTGGAGCACCTCTCGTACAAAGACAGGCTGAGAAAGTTGGAGCTCTTCAGATTGGAGAAGAGAAGCTGTGTGGAGACCCCATAGTAGCCTTCCAGTATCTGAAGGGTGCCTGCAAGAATGCCAAACAGGGACTTTTTACAAGGGCATGTACTGGTAGGACAAGGGGTAATGGGCTCAAACTTAAACAAGGGAGATTCAGGTCAGATATAAGGGTGGTGAGGCACTGGAACAGGTTGCCCAGAGAAGCTGTGGCTGCCCAGTTCCAGGCAGTGTTCAAGGCCAAGTTGGATGGGGCTTTGAGCAACCTGGTCTAGTGGAAGGTGTCCCTGCACATGGCAGAGGGGTTAGAACTAGATGACCTTAAGGTCCTTTCCAACCCATACCATTCTATGATTCCATGATTCTGTGAAACTCAGTAGCATGAAAGAACAAAACTATGAGTTCAGAGACATCTTAGGCACTTTCTGGGTTTTCTTCTTCGGGATAAATACCCCAGCCATTAAAGCAGATGTGAACAAAGCAAAGATGGAGACAGGAGTCTCCATGGTTCTGTGGAATAGCCTGTCATTTTGCAAATGACTGTTTATTTTAAATGGAAATATTTCTGACCTCAGGTTTGTTCAAATAGCTATGGCCAAGGTTAGTGGTGCAACAGCAGAACCACTTTGTTCTGTTGTTCTGATGTTTATATGACAGTTGAGGATTTCTGGTTAGTAATACATTTCCCACAGCTGTATTTCCTTTCTTTTGTGGAGTACTTTATTGAGGCAGATTTACCTTAGGGTAAAGGATGGGCAGATGGCAGGGATATGTAGGTCATGTGCTCTTCAAAGCTCCTCCATGCCTATATATTGTCTGTCTCCTGCTGACTAAAGCTGAGAGTAACTATAAAAGCATTCATTATAATCTGAAATATATCAATCTAAGGATAAACATACTGCCTAAACTAATTATTATGTTCGATTTTATATATCCCCTGTGAAAATAAATTTCCTGATTAAATAAAACAGAGCATCTTATAATCCAAAATACAAAAGGGACATAATCGTAGAATCATAGAATAGTTAGGGTTGGAAAGGACCTTAAGATCATCCAGTTCCAGCCCCCTCTGTCATGGGCAGGGACAACTCACACTAAACCGTGCCACCCAAGGTTTTGTCAACCTGGCCTTGAACACCTCCAGTGATGGAGCATGCACAATCTCCCTGGGCAACCCATTCCAGTGCCTCACCACCCTTATAGTAAAGAACTTCCTCCTTATAGCCGATCTAAACAAGCACTGGTTTTTTTTCTGTTGTTCATATTGATTCCTCCAGTTAGTACTTTTGACCTCCAAATGGGGAGACTAGATGACACCATCTAATCTAGGATCACGTCAACATCTGTTGACAGTCCCAGATGCTTCAGATGAGGAAGACAAAGTCCAGTTCATTGTGCGAAGATGAAATAGCCAGTCCTTTTCCTTATTTTGATGGGGTTTTTTTTAAGTCCCTGAATTATGATCATTTTATTGTTCTTCCTCTTCAGTCCTGTATATATTGTAGTATTTCTAATTGAGGACATAAATATCTTTTAACTTCCTCCGCCTGGTTCTACTCCTGGCCTTGGGATTATAGTCTAATATTGCATCCATTGCTATCCATTCCATCTTCATTTAAATATGATAAGTTTTATCTTTTTTGTTTGACATTTGCATTGATTGAATATCTCCTTGCACTGGTATTATAATTAAAAACACAAGAACATGAAATATCTTTCCTTAGCTATTTCAATGTGCATTTCAACAGTTAACCATTCACTTTTTATTGAGATAATCCTAATTTCCAGTTTATACGGAAATTTTTCCATGCTGTTCTTCCCAATAGCTTCTAAATTCCTCTTTTCTGCTGCTCATTCTTTCTTTTTTTACATGATAATCAGAACTGAAATGTTCCTAATAAACATAACAGAGATTTATTTAGCATATAAATCCATATGTTATTCCATGCCAGTCCTAGATTTGCACTCAATCTTTTATTTTTTACTGATCGCCATTAAATTTGAGCTCTGACTTCTGGCAATTCTTACAAAATGTAATACCCACATTAATGTTCGTCTGATGCTCAGTGACCTAGCTTAGCTGTCTCAGTATTGCTCTTCAGTCTTCTCTTGTTTTAATTATTCCAAAGAATTTTGTCATATTGCAAACATTGCCACCTCACTGATCATTCTTTTACAGAGTGTGAGTTACATTAGTCACTAAGTACTGTTACTCAGCCTCAGGCCATTCCACCACTTCTGTTGACATTTCTTTATCTGTCTCACCATGTTTCGATAACAACTTTTTCTTCCCTCAAAACAATTAGCATTTTTCACAGGTTCCTAGTACTTACAAAGGATTTTTGAGGAATATTTTTTATATTAATTTCTGTAAAAAAATTTTGCATTTTCTTTCATGGGAAAATACTTATTGCTACCACATTACATCCACTTAGGTGTCTTGTACCTATTCAGAATTATTTAATCCAATTTACTCAGCAAAGCTCACAAAGGCTGTAATCAGAAGATTGTCCAGAGCATTTACAATCTGTTCAGCTGTCTAATACCCTTGCAATGTCTCATTTCCCATTTGTGCTCTACCTCCCTGGAATAAAAACCAGCCTGGTGACGCAGGCAGAAAGCCCAGAGTCAACACTAGATTCTTGCTCCAGCTCTGCCAACTACTGGCAGTGTAGCCTTAAGTAAGTTTTCTAACCTTTCTGCATCTCCCTCCTTTCTCCAATGTAGATGGTGCGTAAGAACGTCACAGAATAGATTTGACAGGTCTCTGTGTTTGTCTTAGTGCCAGTTTCCAGAGGCTTGTTAGATGTCTCCATCAGAGCATTAGAAGTCAGGGTATACATGAATGCAGAGCAAGCAGGGCCTCCTGCTCCTCCGTACATCTCTGAATACCCCACCAGCTTTCCAAGGATTTCCTTTCTGGATGAGGCAGGGAACACTTTGCAGGCACAGAGTGGAAACTGGCTCTGGGGGCCAGGCAGTGGGGCTTCAAACTGCCTGCCTTTGGGAGCAGACACATCTGGAAAAGCTACATATTAATTTTTTATGAAGCTTGATTATTAATGTTTTGTAAAATGCTTGGAGATCCTTGGTAGGGAAATTTTACCACCTGCTAAGTATTAGGCTTCTATAAATATTTTCAAGCAGGTCACAGTTGCCAAATATTTCAGTTTGCATTTAACTGTTCTAAGGCTGGGCTTGGGAGAAGTTTCACAACCATCCAAATCTTCTTGCTGAACAAATCTTTTCAATTGTTCATTTTTCATTCGAACAATGTCTCAGCAGTCTCCATTGACTGTCTCAGTAGTCTCCATTGTGTCCTGTCCTAACCTGTGCTTTAAATGGTAATTTTAATCATAAACACTTCTTGTCAAACATGTATCTTCTTTCTCAAAGCCAGAACTCTAGTCTTAGGATTAATGCACCTGTATGCTACAGATACTAGTTTCAAGGTCTTACCATATGTAAAGTAATTAGAGAATCTGATTAACTTGTTCCAGTATTGTCATTTTAATACTGTATTAGATTTCAGCTTCATGAAGTATTGCATAGGACTCTGACTGCAGTAAGTCTGAGAGAAATTACACCACTTGAATTTTGAATTTATTTACTCAGTAGCTTGTAACAAAATTCATAGTAATTCTACTGGTTAAATTATGGTTGTGACTTGTTGGCAGCTTCATTTACAATATTAGTAGCTGACTTCAAAATTAGTTAAGGCAATTTAGTCCCATTCAAACTTATGCAAGACCAACATGCAAATGGAAGAGAGAGATCTTTAGACATTTAGAACTACTACTACTTGAATAAATATGTATTTAAATTTTTATCTCAATAAGCACATCACAGAGACCAGCCAATGCCAGCTGGTCCTCCTACAGTGTAGGCTGGCTTTGATCTCCACGTTCCATGTATTTCTTGCCTTATTTCAGCAGAGCTCTTGGCTTTCTCTCTGCCAAAGCACCATCTAAATGACTGACTTGAGAGTTTTTCTCTTCTTTTCCAGATGCTGGTGCTTGAATCAGAAAACATTATTCTGATTTTGTACCACATTTGTGTAGGACACTATCTCTCCTTATCTCAGTATGGTGTGTTAAAGATGGAAGAGTAAAATTATGTGATTGTTCATAATGAATTCCTGACAACAACCCGTTGTACTGTAACGAAAATCCTGCTTGGCTCAATTTTCACTTAGCATCTCTCCCATAAGTGTACTAAGAAGACAGGGGTAAAAATACACAGAACTGTGTGTTTAGAGTGATGTTTTCCTCATGTTGTATGTCTAGTCTATATGACCTGAAGACCTACTCTAAAGCTTGGTGTTCTGTGGCAAGAACCATCAGCAAAGAAATAACTATACAGTTCAGGCTACATACTGAATTTGGTGGGGGATTCCTGGGTTAGTATCTCTCCTGCATTACCTCTCCCTTGGAGGAAGGTCTTTTTACTGCAGTGGCTGAAAATGAGCCAGACATGCTTTCAGAGTGCACTTGAGTTTGATATCACCATACAGAGAAGTCTGATTCAGTTAAACAGACAAACCAAAGTTTCCAGATACTTAAACACACACTTGACCTTACATATGAGAGTTCCCAAGTTTAAGGAATAAATTCTAGATGTGATCTTCCAGTGTGCTGCAGGATTGAACTCGAGGGGTTTAAAACTATGTGGAAACAAAGCTTTTTCTATACTATTTCACATCAATTTATTTTCCAAAATATTTTGCCTACCTGTCAAAAAATGACAAAGGTGCTTAAAATTGACCTTGAGACTAAGAGAAAAAGAAAATAATTAGTTTTTAGTCAAGAGCTAAGTTTAATCAACTCTTCTAATAAGATTAATTTTAGAGAGTCTAATGAGCAATCATCTGCTATATTTAGGGCTACTGTGTCGTTTGAGTAACATGAAAAATCAAAGCCTAACGAGGAAAAGGTAAAATGAAAAATCGGGCAAATGCCTAATGTAGCATCTAAGAAACAGAGCAGTTATATTAGCAGCCTCCTCTTATTTGAAGTGAGAAGTTAAACCTAAAAGAAAACAAAAAGCAGAAGTTATTTTGAAAATCTTAATTTCTGATTTCAGTTGTAATTCTAGTAAAACAGGTGTCTGCTGACTAACAGCATACAGGTCTGCCAAGGGTGACAGGACTGCTGAGACCTCTGACATTTTCACGTTGAAGGTAGAATCTCTCAAGTGCTGAAATGAAATTTTTTAATTACAATTAAATTGCCAGCTTTTTTTGCCTATCCACAACAAATTATTCTGTAAACATTTTCAGCACTAGAGAGCATATTTCAGAGATGAATGATGGTTGTAAGTGCCATCCATAGACTTCTAAGTGCAAGACCTGAGAACATTTTCTGAACCACAACTTCTGTTAGCTGACAGTATCATCTCTAAGGCTGGCCAGCATGGGTACCGCAGCTTTCCAGAGCTCCGGAAGAAGCCAGGAGCTGGTGCTGACAGCCAGGTTAAGCCATGGTGGTCAGTGAGGTATCAGACAGGGAATGAATCAGATTTCATTCAAACATCCTGGTTCTGTATGCTTTCAGAACAAAGCCTGGGACTGAAAATCAAATGAGCTAAGGCTATAACTTCACTGAGGACTTCAATGGACAGCACAGATATCTGAGACAAGATTAAGGCAGATATCTTGGACAAATTTAAAGTAGGTATCTTAGACAAGTTTAAAACTTTAAAGTTGAAGACTTCAGTGGACAGCACAGATATCTGAGACATGTTTAAAGAGCTTTCAACAGAACAACTTAACCTATGCAGAGTTTCGCACTTTCATATGCAACCAGCTTAGCATATGAGCACACTCTTAAGAAAGTTTGTCATAGCTGCTTTAGTTTATGACGTTTAATCTAAGGTGTATAATCTTGTAACTGGGATGTGATGGATGTTTTGGGACAGATAGATATCCATTCTGGTTGTAGCAGTTGTGGCAGAAGCTCATGTGTTGAGTCAGAATGAGCTGGGCAGCTTTAGCAATTTAAATAATGTCTTCATTAATCCAGCTTATTCTCTAGAATGGTTTAGCAAATGATCACACAAGGGAGGTTGATGTTATCATTAGTATACCTAGCCTGACAGACAAGAAAGGGTTTAAAGATTCCTTGGAGAGACGAATGTTGTAGGCAAATTTGTGCCTGATGGAGCTGCCAGAACCAGCTTTCTAAGCCTGCCACACTACGAAACAGAGGGCATGGCAAAGACTTTGAGAAATGAGCACCACCAACAGTGGCAAAGCTTTTGAGAAACCAAAGGAGTTAGAGAGGCCTGTAAAAATAATCACGACACAGTTTTCTGCCACCTGCTCCAAGAAAGGCAGTGGCACAAGTCCTCTTTGAGCTGCACAGCAGCGGCATGCATGTTGGGAGTGTCAACAAAATGCCAGTGCCCTCAAAAGGCAAGGAAAGCAATGGCTGACAGCCCTGCAGCTAGAGTGGTTCACACTCTCATTCCCCAGAGTTCAAGTTTAGCTGAAAGTGACTGTCAGCCATAGGGACCTGGGAAATAGTTCTTTAAAGAGGGATATTCAGCTACAGATATGGGATTTACAAGTTGAATGTAAACCTAGGAAACTTTTAGTGGTTGGAGACACGCTCTCCTAATTAACAATAGGGCTGTGATTCAAAGTCCAGAGTCAGATTTTACATGAATCTGGAAGATTCTATAAAAACAGAATGCACTTTGTCAAAACTTCTCTTACGAACAAGTTACTTACAAAATGAAATGATAACTATTTACATACCTTGCCCAAGACACGGTACTCTCTGTACTGATAACTTTTATCACTCTACAGCTGGAGGAAGCTCTTAGCACCAGATGGATGTTTGAAGACACCGGAGAGGTCATTTTTAAGACATTATTGGAAAATCATAAAATGGTCAGCGGAAACCCACTTAGGGATTGAAAACTCCAAGAGAAGGACTAGAGGTTTGTCCTGATCTTAGGGAAACAATGCCATTAAGGAAGTGGTAAGACTTGTCATATGGCACAGCAACTTCTTATTCTCTGTGAAAAGGAGAAACTAACTTACATGTCCTGGATCAAAAGGAAAATATGCAGTCAGCAATCCCTTACTCTGAAATACGTATGTAGAATATTTGCATTTTCCTGAGATACTGTTGATAGAAAACAAAACAGCTTAGAAAGATGACATCCCAAATTTGATTCAATATGCTGGGCTTGGTATATGTGACATAGTAATGTCTGACATTTAACATGTGCATGCTTAACTGTTCTGCTCTAAAATATAAGTTTAGTCATATAATCTTAGCCTCCATTATCTCTAGCCTCTGAAGGCTATCAGAAAATAGGTTCAAGAATATACAGGAACAGATGCCAATTCTGATCTGTACTTGGTACCGCTAAACAACAGAGTGGTACCTTTGTAACATGACTTGTTACTTGCTGACATTTTATTCAACAGAAAACTGAAAACAAGATCGCCTGCTCTTGAGCGCCTGTTAGGAACTCATGTCAAAGTCATGGACATCCAGCAGATTTATGCGAGAAAAGGCAGGGTGGGGTGAAGGTAAAAGGGAAACAAAATCTGGGGTAACGGGAGCTGTCACCGTTTTGTAAAAACAGCTGAGAGACTGTTTGTAATGAAAAGCAGTGACGACAAACAGCAATAATGTCACAATCCTATGGTCAAACTTGACACACCAGGTGGACTTACGCAGACGAATAAGTGACAATTTCTCCAAAGGAGGAGTACCAACACAGCCATTGTACCTAAGAAATTCTGACAGCCAACAGCCACAACAGATTGAGATGAATTAGTTTCAGAACATGGCAAAACTGGCACTAACAGACTTGATGCCATCTGACAGCAAGAGTATTGATACTCTGGGAGATATTTCCAATTCCATGAATCAGTGCAGAGTACCTCAGAGACTAACTGAATGTGTGCTTGTTCATTAAGTTAGATTAAGTTAGTATCTGAACTTCCTTATTATGTTAATACTTAATTTCAGGATGCAGAGGGAAGTTGCTGAGAACCATGTCTTTAAGAGGTTCTGGCCTGAACCAGTCATTAAATACAAGGTACAGAGTGCAAAGCTCTTGTTAAGAGCTCATACTCCAAGTAAAGCAGATCCCTATCAAACTCCATGGTGCCTGCTGGTCGCAGGACAACACAGACATGTGGAGGAGACATCTTTTTCACTTCTGTGGAAAGTGAAAGCCAGACGAGGAAAAAAATAATATTTTCTCATTACTTTTTAAAAAGCTAGTAATTTCTTGTTATCTTTTATGGCAGTCATTACTATATTAATGGAATAGTTTAAAGCACCCCTCTGGAAGATCAAAGGCAAAATACCCTTATTTGTTATAAGAGAAACACAGGAACTTTGGTGGAGCTACTCGCTGCCTCCCCAACATATCCAGAGTGATTATGCCCCAGACATGCCTTTATCTGTTGACTGGCTGTAAAAGAAGCCCAGAAAACTATCCCAGATGTAGAACTTTCTGCAATTGGTGTCTAAAGTTATATGAGATGATTTGGATTAGAAACATACCAGATGAGAAAAGAGACTTAATGACCACTTGCTAAAATCTTGGTTACCTGAGATAACAGCTGGGCACTGGCTGTAGCTATACAGCAGAGGTAATAATAATGTTTCCCTATATATATTCCATTCTTGGTGTGCAGCCCCTTCACATTCTTGAGCTGACAAGCTGACATCCTTCTGGACAGATACAACTACAGTAGGCCACATCTGCTCTCTGATTACCTTCATACTTCCAACCAAAGGCGCCAAAGGACAGACCATGCAACCAGCATCAGGACTGGCACTATGAGTCACAGCTTTTCCACTCATGGTAGGGTTTACCCATTGTTCTGACAATTACTGTAAATAAGTACTTAACAGTTAATTATTAGTTGCCAATGCTAAGTTCGAAGTTTTTTAGACAGTATCTCCTTCCTTCTGAAACAAGGAAACACTTGATTCCGTTTTGTTCTGATTTGAAAGAATCAGTTACTATGACTGAACTCGAGCCTCCAGTCTCAGAGCTGTCCTTTATCCAAAACTGTAATGACTGAGCACAGGCACGCCCAAAGCTTGTGGGTGTGGAGCACACATACATACACCATGGTATTTGTAAATCTTCCTTAAAGAGAACCCAAACAGCAAGGGAGCCAGAGGGATTTGAGTGACACATAGTGACAGCATGGTGAGGACACCAGAGTGTATTCCTGCTCTGGGCTGGCTTCAGGGATGCTTCCCTGTACTTGTTACAGCATCCCACAGTCTGGGTGGACTGTTAGCAACAGCACTGGGTTTAATTAGCCTAAAACTGCACTGTAAGTGGGTATTTCAGAGTCTGAGTGACAGGCAACATAGCCTCTGCTCCAGAGGTGGGGGAAAAAGGAGATGTTAAAGTAGACCCCTGTTTTCCATCATCAGAGCCCGAATTTTCTTAAGTTCTTTTTAAAGAAGGTCATGTAGCCCAGAAACCAGCCTCACAGCAACTAAATCAGAATTTTTTTCAGAATTCATCAAAAAGTGTTATTTTGATTCTTTTCTCACAGAAAACATAATTACTCCTAAAGCTTTTTCCTCCTTATTTTATGGCAAAAATATAACCTTGAGAATTTAGTTCTGCTAGATGCTTTTGCGTTACCTGTGCTAAGGACATTACCAGCATCAGACAGAGTTTCCGATAAGGAGCTATCATCTGTAAAATATAACTTAAGTTAGAAAAGGTATTCACAGTTCTTTAGAAACTGTTCACATATTTCCATGATTCTTGGTTTTCCTCTACCTTTATCATAACATACGGATTTTACATTGGTGAAGAGAGATGTGTTTGTTGTTGCTGTACACGTAGAGCTGTGAGAAAACTGAAGGCAAAGTCTTGTTTCCAGATGAGCACTGATGGCTGAAAAAAACCTGAAGCTGAGCATACTGGCCTCATTTATAAACAGTGAGCAAAGCATCACCAGGGACCACATTTTACTACAAAATAAATAACAATTTGTTCACCTGTGTGTCAATATCCCATCCTAACATCAAGATTCCCCACCCACTTCTTCCCACCTCACACATTGCACACAAAAAGCCTTTTCCCAAAGGAAAAAATATTTTGCTTTTGTGGAAGCGTTTTTCCCTCCTTAAATGAAAGGCCTCAAGTAACTCTTAAAAATCTCTGCTCAGATTTGGACCATGTGCAGCACACAGGTGATCATCAGGGGAGTTATGGCTGGAATTTCTTCAAAATAAGGGTGCTCTTGAGCCTTTAAAGGAAGAGATCAAAGAGATACTATGTGCTGGGTTTAGAGAGAGCTATTACAGAGCATGGTTTTGTTTTATCTCTCTCCGCTGTCTCTAACCTTCACTTTCATGACAGCTTTTTAGCTACAGCCAGAGTGTCAGGCTCCCAGCACAATCCTGTGTGCAGTGGACAATGCCTGGGACGAGAATGCCCATGGCTGGTCCCTTGGATGGCTGCCAGAGTGCTGCTGCCAACATAAGCCATAGGAAAAAAACAATACTTTTCTCCCAGCTTCTCCCTGTGTCAGACCTGAATAGAACTCCATGGGACACAGAATAGCATACATCTTTGCTCTCTAGGACATTTTCCCTGCTAAATTTCAAAGATCTGTTGCAAACAATCTATGAATTGGATTTCTGCAGGCAAAAGACTCACAAGCAGCTTTTCCAATGGTAAGTTGGCCACTCTGAATCAAGAAGTCAATATTAACTCCTTCCACTGCAGGTGTGCTTGTTCTTTTAAAAGAGCCTCAAAGTCTGAGGATGAATTGTCATGCAGTGTCAGCAGAACAATTCAGAAAGGGAAAGCATAAGGAAGAGGGAGAGGGAAGTGGGAAATAACTAGATGGCCAGGCGGAGTGGTGTTTGCTCTCCTCTCTGAAGCTATACCCCATATGGAAAAAAAGTAGGCTGAGAAAACCAGGAGGAAAGGGAAAAAAAGCTGTGTGACAGAGAGTAAGACAGAATTCTTGCCAAATGATTATTTACTGTATTCGTATTCTCTTCTGAAGTTATAAAATGTGGTAAATTTGGCTTACCCTGAGGCTATAAGGTAAGTGGTAAAGCTATAGCTGTGTCTTATAAGTCTTCCACTGTAAGTCTTGTCAGCTTTTGGACTGCATTACTGCACATTAATAGAATAGTTATCTGGGAAATGCAGTAAGAAAAAATAGGTATCTCAAACCGCACAAACAAGGTTTGGAAAATAAATTGGTGGCAGAATGAGGACAAAATAAAGGACAAATTTGCAAATGAAAAATTAAACATACAGTGAAGCTAAAAGGTTGAAAATGTAAGAAATGCCCTAATGGGTCCACCTAGCTCTATTTACCCAATAGGGGATAGACTGAGATCGATAACAAGGCCTTCCTGGCTAAGGATATTTTTTGCATTCCAGGTATGCTGACGCTGGTGATTTCCCTGAATGTAAAGAAGCCAGTAGCATAATTTGTAGTGAAAGACTGTATTTTACACCTTCAAAAATGAAAATGAAGCAGTGGCAGTAGGATGTAATTTAGAAAGTACATGAAAGTCTAGTCACTACCCGCAGTCATTTTCCTTCCACTTCCCCAGTGTCTACGCTTGTTGTACTAGGTAGGGGTGCTCCATAGCCCACCCCTGCCTATTGCTTTCAGTATTTGTTTCTAGCGATGTGTCATCCCTGAAATAGTCTAATTCCTTTTTGAACCTGCTGACACTATTGGTGTCCACCATCTCCTGTGGCAGCACATTCTCAGAGGTTGCTATCCAGTGTGTGTGTATGGTTTTTTCTACTTTAAATACGTATTTCATGTATCTGTCAAACTACCTTCCTACTTATTTTACTGAGCACCCTTTACTTTTAGTATTGCATGATTTGGTGAATAACATTTCTGCCTTCACTTTATCTACCACCTTCATGATTTTTGTAAAACTCAACTATATCCTGCCTCAGGTGTCTCTGCTTAAAATTGGCAAGTCCCAGCCCTTTGACCTCTCCTGGCAAGACAGATAGCTCATCCTCAGTTTCATTTCATTTCCCTTCTCTGGCTGTTCCTTTGCAAACTCCTTTGTGTCCTTCTGGAGACAGAGAGTCCTGAAATGTTCCAGCCCTCCAGCTGTGGTTGAACAAGAGCTTCACATGGATGCAAAAACACACGCCATGCTTTGTTTTCATGCCTGTCCTGATATGCCTGATATTTTATTGGCTTTTTTTTGGACTGTCACTGAACACTGCAGCAATGGTTTCAGAGAAGTGCCATGTTGAATCTGAGGGCTCTTTCCAGAGCTGCAACTGATTGTTCCAAATTCATCATCACGTGTGGGTGGTGTAGATGACGATTTCCTCTAGATGCAGTATTCTTTGCCATTTATCTACACCGAAGCCCCGCTGGGAAATTTCTCTGCTTTGCAGGGCCCTTCTGGAGTTCTTAACTATTAGGGTGGCACATGTCTACTCAAAAGAGCTTAATACATTTCTACAAAACGTAGTAAGAGGGCAAGAAATGCAACAAAGAAGAAAAGAAAGATATAAAAGGAAAATACAAGGTGGCCTGTTGTTGGTTGTTGGTTTTGTTTCAGTGCTAGTATGTAGCATTCTGGTATTATACTTGTGATGCGATTTTTAATTATTCTTGTCTACATAGGTGCACAACTGTAGCATATGGTTGCAATTTTCTGCTTAGGATAATGAACAAAAGATAACCCAAATTATGAGTTGTTTTTATTACTTTGTTTTATTCCCTGTATATCTTGTAAGCTCTTTTTAATTTTAAAAAGTTTCAATAAATGCAACATGGAGAGATTTCCTCCACAATTCTTATTATTTAATCCATAGCCATTAATGAAGAAAAGTTGCAACTGGGGAGAAAGAAATAAGCACCTCCAGTAATACAACCAAGATTGTTCACAGCTACACAGTAAACAAGGAAGGGGAAAATAACCAGAATGGCAAGGAAAAGTGAAGAAAGCAACTTCACTAAGTGGGGATTGTGTAATTTCTGTGTTTTTTGGGTTTTTTTTATGTTGCCAGCTGTTCCTACCTGAGACTGTTTCACCTTCGGAAATCAATTCTGAAGGGTGACCGTGAGCTTCTTTGGCAGTGTCAGATAGGCTTGGGTTTGGTTTAGTTTACTATCTATCTTCAGCAGTGTTACTGTAATATATATTTAATTATGATGACAGCCTAATTACAGATGAGGAACGTGACTTTCTCCCTTACCATTCCTTGACCACGACCCAGCTGATGACTTGACCTGACACTCTCGCAGCTGAGTGGCTGGGTCAGAATAAGTCAACGGTCTGGTGAAGGGTATGTGGTCCACATGTCTGAAGTGCAGTGAAAAAGAATTCCTCATTCAAGAGAGGCAGCTCTTAGCCAGTTGCTTGAGAAATTACATTTACGCTTTACCATGGTCACATGTATATACAAGCCTGTACCTTTCCCAGGAACTTTTGGACCTGGTTGTCTGTTTCAACAGAATTAGATGGGGGCAAGGTACGGATTCCAGAGATAAGCTCCAACTTTCCTTTGAAGATAGGGGGCTGCAAAGAAGAGACCTGATAATGTCTTCAATGAGGAACGGTGGCAGTGAAAGTCCACTTCTCATTGAACAATGGAGAATTGGCACTGTGGAGGAACTTAAAAAAAACACCTCCACTAAGGAGAAAAATGGAGATTTATCTTCCTAGACAAACGTCATTCATCTGTTAAGACATGCAGTCATGGGAAGCCAGCCTCCTTAATTACGGTGTGGCATGACTTGTGCAGTGTGCTACACCCGAGCTCTGCAGCTGCAGATTGCTCGACCACACAGTAGATTTATAAGCTGATTTAATTATATGCTTTCTTAAGAAGTTATCCAGACTTATTCAGGGCTGGCTGATGGCTTTTCAGGGTTATTTTGACCAACATTTTTTAAGTGGATTGAAAAGGTCTGCATCTAGCATGATCAAAATGTTGTCTTTTCGTTGCAAGCAATATACCTTTCTATTGTCCAAAAAATGAACTATTTTCAATTCAAAGAATTTGCACTCCTAAACAATATGGAAACTTGTCAGCAATCTGGTAGGCCTCCAGCATTCTCTCTTACAAAGTACAAACAGTTTATACTCATCTTCAGTGTCAGTATCATCCTCAAACTTTGTAAGAGGGAGTGAGTTGATACATGCGTTACAGATCAAAGTAACTGAGGCCTTATTATACCTGGAACCTAAGGCACAGAATTTGGTGCTTCCTACCTTTTTTTGGTAGGAAGGTTTAACTATCAAACCATTGACGTTTTTTGTTCATTGTCACATACCTTTCACATCACACTTTTAAATGGGAACAGTATAAGAGCTGTTTGGATGTAACTAATTGATAATTATAATTCCATAAGCAAACTTTGGAGAAACTTACCTTCCCTATGGCTCACTGTCATGGTTTAAGCGGACACTCACGAGCAGTGTGCAGACTGTCTGTGCACACCCTGCACAGGACACAGCCAAACAAAACTTGAGAACCCCATGAAATTTAAGAAATGAGTCTTCAAGTGCCCAAGCCCACACTTGGCTTTTTCTAAGGACTTAAAAATAAACTTTCTAATGAAACAATAGTGGTTTACCACACCTTCACCTAGCAGTTCAGAACCTGACAGGCAGCGGGCAAAGGTTTCGGGAAGGCTACTAGGGATTATAAAGCATTTCCTTCCTGTGAATAGTCAGTGCCTTTTTCTTGCTGTTCACCTAGGAACAAGTCCCTCTTCCAGCCCTGAAACAAGTGATGCTCTGCACTGTTTTCAGACCAACCATTATCCTTGCCGGTAAATCATTCCAGGTCTCAAGTGTAAAGTTTCTTCTGCTTGTATGACAATACATACTTTTTAGTAAGATGTTAGATGCACATATTTCAGAATTTGAACTTTTATATTAAAGCAAGAATCTATAAGATGTGTTGGATACGTGGGTGAAAAACAAGAATGCCTGCTTGTGAAAGGGAAAGAGAAATGACCACTTTCAAACTTGTAGCTGAAATTCATCACAAAATGGTGATCACAATGGTTTTGGGTTGGAAGGGACCTTAAAGATCATCGAGTTCTAGCCCCCCTACTGTGGGCAGGGACACCTCCCACTAAACCAGGTGGCTCAAAGCCCCGTCCAGCCTGGCCTTGAACACTGCCAGGGATGGGGGAGCCACAGCTTCTCTGGGTAAACTGTTCCAGTGCCTCACCACCCTCACAGTGAAGAATTTCTTCCTTTAATTTAAGTCTACCCTCCTGTCAGCTTGAAACTACCTCCACCTCATCTCTCACCACATGCCCTTGTAAAAAGTCCTTACCAAGATTTGTTGTAGGCCCTCTTTAGGCACTGGAAGCCTCCCTGAAGGTCTCTCCAGAGCCTTCTCTTCTCCAGTCTGAAGAAGCTGAACTCTCTCAGCCTGTCTTCACAGGAGAGGTGCCCCCACCCTCTGATCATCTTCACGGCCCTCCTCTGGACTTGCTTCAACAGGTTCACATCCTTCTTATGTTGCGGGCATGCGTTCACAATCACAAACATGTCTGTATATGCATTGCTTGAATGGCCATATTACTGGGTATTGACTGCTGGCAAAAGAATGCTCGTATTTTCTCAAGCCCATTCAATCTGAACCTGAGTTACAGCATACTTCTCATTTGTTCTAGTAATTGCTGATGCAGTGGTATCCTTGCTGTTTTTGCTCGTTCAGTGATCTGCACGCAAATCCCAGTTCAGACAAGCTCTTCTCATGCAACTCCAATGGTAGGTAAAACATGTTTTTGCTCTTCCCCTGTACTGAATGTGGACAACTGACACAGTTTGTAGGCTTTGATAGATTTGCCTTGCTTCTTGTCAACCTAAGCAACAAGTGCTACAGCTGCTTTAACAAGCATGTCTCCTTTGCTCCAGAAAGGGGAAAAAAGGGAAGGGAAAGGAAGGGAAGCCTGAAAGGCAGTAGGACCCTTCAGAGAAGCTAGATGCCAGTGAATGAAATGAACCACCTCTCTTCATGGAAGTCCATTTTTTGTTCACTGTCTTCCAAGAAACTACCTTTCCATCACAACTCTCCAACCCTGTATTGTGAAACCCCATCCCTTAGCAGAAAACCATCCTATGTGCTGCATCATCCCCAGATGGACCCAACCGCCATCCAAAGGTCTTGAAGGGTTTGCTCTGTTACAACACTTTGGCTCAAAGCCACCCTTGTGTTATGCTTGGTATTCCTTGTTTCCAGATTAATCTGTCACACACAGGTGATGTGGCCTAGTGTGACCCTCAGCACTTAGCACCCAGAGGGAGGAAAACATCTATCAAGTGGCATTGCTGGATAGCAGAAGCATTTGCCTCAGCTCGGGAAGGAATCTGCTATGAGCATTCTTCTTTCTCACACATCTTTGTATAATTATTTCTTGTTAACTTGACAGCTCCACATACGAGATTGTAGAATTGTAGATTCTATGAGATTGTAGAATTGTAGAAAGGTTAGGATTGGAAAGGACCTTAAGATCATCTAATTCCAACCCCCTGGCATGGGCAGGGACACCACACACCAGACCAGGTTGCCCACGATCCTATCCAACCTAGCCTTGAACACTGCCAGAGATGGGGCAGCCACAGCTACTTTGGGCAAACTGCTCCAGTGCCTCACCATTCTCACAGTAAAGAATTTTTTCCTTATATCCAACCTGAATCTCCACTAAGTTTGAACCCATTACCCCTTGTCCTGTCACTGCAGTCCCTGATGAAAAGTCCCTCTCCGGCACCCCTGAAGGCCCCCTTCAGATAATGGAAGGCTTCTATGCAGTCTCCACGCAGCCTTCTCTTCTCCAGGCTGAACAACCCCAGCTTTCTCAGCCTATCTTCGTACAGGAGGTGCTCCAGCCCCTTATGGCCCTCCACTGGACTTGTTCCAACAATTCCATGTCCTTCTTATATTGAGGACACCAGAAATACATAGTAGATGACAATTTCAGCCGAAAACTTAAACAAATACTCACCCGTATTCTAAAACTCACTGCTGTGAGGCCTATGTGAGGGCAAATGTCTACCCATGCTTGCTGCATGAAATTTGGGGAACAATCTAAATATAGTGGCTTTTCCAAAGAGCAGACAGTGTTTAAATCTTTTCTAAAGGTTTGTATGACATAGAGTGCAGCCTCACGGGAATGTCTCTCACCTTGTATCTTAACATTGTGAAATAGAGAAATGGAGTAATTTTTACTGCTTTTCTTCATTTTTTTTCTTTTGAATTTATCTGGAGACAGGAACAAGGTGTTCTTGGTGAAGTGTGGTCAGCTCTGCATTTTAAATCTAACCTTTAAACCATTTCATCAGGTAATTCTGCTGTGACAGGCTTTTTTTTTCCTCTGTGTGGGTAACAACTGTATAATTTAGCTTTGTTAATGATTTTTAAGAAGTTGCGTGTACGCTAAAGTACTTTGGCAAAAAATAACACTTTGTAAACTGTAATAGTTCCCAACTAATTACTATAAGAGAGCTTTGCTTTCTTATACAATTTAAAACTTGCGAAAGCACACAGCTGCAACTTGCGCCTATCTTTCATAAGCAGCTTTCTTTGCAACGTTAAAAATCATGTAATGCAATGTATCAGGTGAAGTACTTAACATTCTGAAAGTCACCAACTATCTCAGATGTTGTTTTTAAGTAGCTACTAATAGAAACAAGAGCTGCCGGTTAGCAGCCCAACTGGAAGAGCATTGAGAGCACTTCCTAAAGGTTCTTTTCATTCACTGTTTTTAGCACTAATGTGAAGATAAGTGTTTTCCTAATAACAAAGAAGGCTCAAATTGTGCTCCAGAAAATGCTTGTATCCTCTTAGGCAAAAAAAAAAAAAAAACAAAACAAAACACAACAACCACCAAAACCACCCAAAAAAAAGCCACTTCAACCGCCCCTGGACAAAGCTCTCCAAGCCCAGTTTTGCACAGAGGTTCTTTATTACTACAGTGAAAACGCGAAGGGACGCCCGTCACCAGAAACCACGCTTGCGTGCGGCTGAAACGCGGCTCCCCTCGCCCAAGCGGCAGCCATCGCGACCCCCTCAGGGCGCACCAGGCCTTCTGCCTCCCCTCCCCGTAGCTGCCAACGCGCATACGGCCCCAGAGCCGCGTTCCCCCGCGGCCTCAGTGTCCGCCGGTGCTTCCTTCGGCCGCGGCACCAGCCAAGCGCGAAGCCACCGGCGCTCAACGACCGGTCGGCGGAGGAAAAGATAAGGACGGTCGGCACCTGAGCCCCGCCGAGCCCAGCCCTTCCCGCTGCCGCTCCCCCCGGCCCGGCCGCACCCTCACGCACGGTAACTCCAACACCCGCCACCGCGCTGCCAAACCCCACTCCCCGCGCATGACGTCACCCCAGCCCACGCCTGCGCACACCGGACCGACCCCCCCCTCCGAAACGGGTGGTGGGCGTGGCCCCGCGCGCGGTTCTGGCGGGGCGGGAGGAGGTGGCCGAAAGGGAGCGGAAGCGAGCGCAGCCCCCCGCGTGCTGTGCGTGCGCGCGCCCGCGCGCGGTGACGGCTTTGCGTGACGGTGGCGGGGGCGCGCCCGCGCGCTCCCGCCCTCCAGTAAAGCCAGCGCCTATCGCGGCCGCCGCTGCCTTTCCTCCTCCTCCAGCCCGGGAGCGTGATCAGCGGCCGCGCCTGCAGCTCCCCGCCTCTCCCCCTCCCACCATTATCCTCCCTCCCGACGAGCCCCCCCCCCCCCTCACCCCCCGCCCGCTCGGCGAGAGAGCGAGACGGCGCTGCCCGCTCCCCACCGCGCCGATCCCCTCCATGGAGCTGGCGCCGCCCCGCTAAGCCGGAGCTGCCCGCCCGCCCGCCGCCGCTGGGGAGTAGCCGGCTGAGAAGGGGAGGGAGGGGGGGTGGGGGGCGGAGGAAGGTGGGGTCGCGGAGTGTGTGACACGCGCGGGGAGCGGCGGCGGCGACTGCGGGCCGCGGGAGGAGGAGCGGGGAGTCCCGGCGCGGCCGCGGGAGCCCCCCGGGGCGGGCGGCTGGAGCTGCCGTAGCGGCCGGGATTTACCGTGGTGGTGGCGGTTGGCGCTGACCGGCGGGGGAGCGCGCCGCGCGGCGGGGACCGTGCCCGCGGTCCCCCCTTCCCCCTCCCTCGCCCCTCTCCCTCCTCCTTCCCTCCCCCCCGCTCCCCCTCCCCGGGGCCGCCGCCTCTCGGGCTGATCCCCCCGGCCCGGACCATGGCCGACGACGACGTGCTGTTTGAGGACGTGTACGAGCTCTGCGAGGTGATCGGCAAGTGAGTCCCGCGGGGAGCGGGAGGCGGGCAGGGCCGGGCGGAGCGGGGGAGGGGGAGCCCCGGGCCCCTCCCGCCGGGCGCGGGGGCTGAGGGATGCTCGCTCTGCCCGGGACCCACCTGAGTTGCCGCCGGCGGGTCCGTGCGAGCGGCGCCGGGTCCGGGTCGTCCCCGCCTCGGCTGGTGGCGGCGGCACGGTGGGTGCCTCCGCCACGCTGCCCACCGTCCTTATGACAAGGGAGGCGGAAAGGGGAGAAGTGACCCGATGTTTCCTCAGCCACCATGATTAACCGCCTCACCATCGCTCAGGCTGGCTGCAGCAAGCGGCAACCACTTCCCACCCCCTTTCTTCTCCTCCCCCCTATATCCCATTCCTGGCACACCCATCGTGGATTGCCTATTGGGGAAGGGAAAGGGAAGATATCTCTCCGTAGATCCACCTATTCACTGGGTGTCTGCATGTCGGTGCGCCAGGTGTTGTTTTTTCCTCTCCTATGCTGCATAATAACCAGCTTGTTAGTGGCAGCTCGGGTAGTGCTCGGTTTTCGTCCAGATCTTTCCCTCCATTCTCATTCGTGTGGAAATAGAGATGTGTAAGGCAGTAGGAGTGTTTGGCCTTTTGAGTCTTATTATGCAACTGCTATTAAACCGGTGTTCGAGGCTTGTATCCAGCCTAAGAGTTGAGGTAGTTGCTGGCGTTCCCCAGCTGCCTATTTCGGGTTGCCACTGTTATAGGGTGGATGGAAATGACAGTTTAAGTCTCAGTCGGTGTGATCGCACCAAGAAAATAGAGTCCCCCACTTCGTATGGTAATAGCGAATTAAAGCTGAACTCTATTTCTGGCCCATTTTTGTGACTGCTCAGTTTCAAAATCCGTTTTTATTTATTTGTTGTCATTCACGTATTTTCTGTAGTTGTGTCTGTGTTGCAAAATGCACATGAAAGATGTAGCAATATTGTGACTTTGTAATTTTCTATGTGTTTCTGATTCCAAACCTGAGATTGCTGTGGAAGCCTTAGTAGTGACACCGTTTGGTGTGTCTGGAGTTTTTTCTTCCTGACAATTAATTTTATAAGAGTAATTGTTCACCATGTTTTGATTATAAACAAAGGATTTTTTCTGCATGTATTCTCTTGCCTGCTCTCCACTGGTATGCTTTTCAGTTTATATCAAGTGCTGCCTACTTTCAAAGCTGGGGTTGCAAATATTCTCGGATTAATCTTTCCTGGCGATTACGTGAAAATGTGAGTCTTGGACTTGGCAGGTGACTTTGGTGTCAGCAGGAGTTTCAGCACTCAATTCTGTCATTTCACAATGTATTGCTACCTCTCTCAACACAACTTTTTAATATATTGAGCTTAAAGGGCCTTGTTTGCTGCCATAATCGCTAAGCAATTGCTTCAGTGTAATGCTGGTTGTTGGTGAGGAGCTTCTGTAGCTCAGAAACAAAACTCGGTTATTAAGCATGTTTTGAGGACAATTTTTGGAACACTCCTTTTATGAGTGGTTTTGTGCTAGCCACTGCAGTTCACTCACTAGTTTATTCATACCTAATTATTGTTAGAAAGACGGTGCAGTGATTATGTGTGACCGCATACCCGTTTAGAGAATGGATGATTCACAGGAGTCCAGATGTTTGTACACCTCAAATGGCTTTTTTGTTTTGTGATCTGAGAATTTTGAAGAAAGTGCTCAAAAACTGTGGGTTCGGTATTAGCTGCAGAAGTTCTGCATGAAATTTTGGTAGTATAGATAGTGTTGTGATGTAACTAGATGTAACAGATAAATACTGAATCACAGTAGCATAATGCCGCCAAGAGTACTGTAGCAAAACCAGGGTGGATCACTGAAAATAGCAGCAGTGATGGTGAGAAGGGCTGATAGCTCGTTGTGATTGCTCAGGCTTTTCCGCACAGATGTCATATCAGTCCTCTAAAAAAAAAAAAAACCAAAAAAAAACCGCAGTTAAAATAAATACACAGTGTCATGAACAGTTGTATAAGGAGTAATTCCTATTTCATTGCAATGCTGTGCAGGTGAATTCCAGGGAACCAGGAATGCAGCACCTTTATTTAGCTTACAGATTTTGGATACCACCTTGGCTGCCTGGAAGCAACTTGAGGAAAGATGCTGTAAATCTGCTTTCAATTGCTACGTATGCATCTTACTAAACCTCTTTCAGTGAAACATCCGCTAAATGTCTGCACATTCTTGTGATATATCATTGATTGATACAGTAATTTAATTCTTGCAAATAGCACATCTGGCCCTGATTTGTGTTTCGGACACATCAAATACTAAACCAGGTAATTTATCTTTTCTAAATAGGTAGTTACCACTGTCATGTAAGGTAGTAAAAGGTATTTTCACAAAGGGTGTGGGAAAGAGATCTTTGCCTGTAAAATAACTGAATATTTAGTCAAAGTTCCCATGCAATTCACAAGCTGAATAAGGAGATAGTTTCTTAGCTGACAGTATGCAGTCCAATTTGTTGAGGCATATTCTGATGTTCAGGATAAACTTTAAACGCTTTAAAATATAATAAACTGACAAGATTTACTTTGTGTAAATGCAGTGATGATAGCTTTTGGTGTGCTGGCATGTGGAACACTTACTATATAATAGTATATGAATGGATTGGAGTGACAATGATAAACTGTTTATCGTGTGACATTTAATGTGTTTAAGTTCTGCAAGCATGCATTTTTCATATTGAAAAGAAAGGCCAGGAGGGATAAAGAGAACTATTTTGTCTCCTTTAGAGAGAAAAAAAAAAAATAAAGGAAAGTGAGATCTTAATTTCCATATATTTCCAGTATACTGTTCTGTCGCTGAAAGCTATATGGAGATACAAATTGGAATAACAATACCAATTTCTTGTTGAACTTTTAAAGCGGCATTTATGATCCTATCATTAGTCATGCAACTTTATTTTGCCAGGTGTGTTATGTTCTAAGTTTACTGTCTTGTCTTCTGACTTGACTGACACAAACACACTTCAAGCAAGAAGTAAATTGGGATTTCTACACTAGGCTTCAAAAATATGTTAACATATCTCGGGATAACAGGTGGTGATGAAAAACACAAACTGGTAGTGATGGAAAACACAGGTGTGCTATTTTTTCCCCTAGACTTTCTTTCAGGTGACTTTGAAGAGGTTCTTCCTGTTGATTATCATAGAATCGTAGAATAGGGTTGGGTAAGTACATAGTCTAAAATATTTAAGCCTTTTGTTATGTCGATCAGACCATGCATTTGATTGACAGTTCACAGATAATCGTTCTAAATGTACTACTTAATTTTCTTATTAACACTTTCACTGAAAAACGCATTTATTTGTTTATAAAACATAGTAGGTGTAGTGTTGAAACATCTTGGGTATTCATCTGAGGTGAAAACTGGTCTGAGTTCATCATACGAGCTCCACATACACATAGCAAAAGTTTTATTTATGCCAAAGAGAGAATGCCTGTGTTTAGTTGGTATTGAATCTAGAAGACAAGAACATGAGATAGAGTCCTTGTTCTGCAAGGACTTTGTTTTACATCATCTGGTTTTGAGTTTCTGTACCTCTTCAGATTCATCTCCAATTATGTTAGCATGAGGGAAGCACTGTAAAGGACTGCAGACTGCTTAAAAAAATCTCTAAATTTTTAAGTTGTAAATAGTGTGTGATAAAGTTGATAAATGTTTACTCTTCTTAAAAAGGGCATTGATCCCAGTTGAAATCGTTAGTCTTCATATTGTCACTTAAAGTGTAATTTTTGTAATTTTGCCTTCCATTGGTGAATTATGTATGAACAATCATTGTGCATAGTAGTAGTGCAGTTTTTTTTAGTGCCAACGTATAATGTGATGAGCGGTGCTGCTACTATTGTAGCTTTCAGGATGTTCTCTGCAATACATCTGGGATCAGTGTGTTCCTTTTCTGCCCTGCATGCTTGAGGATTTTAGTTTGTTTTCACCCCTCCTTCCCCTGTGATAGGATAATTCTCTCTGCTTGGGCTCATCTAGTAAAGAAGAGTTTAAGTGCCTGAAGCCTGCAGGTGTTTCTCTTCAACAGCCTACTAGCACTGTTGGAACACTGCAAAAGATGTGCAGGAGGATACAAGGTCTTTAGTCAGGACAGGGGACGGGGTTGTTTTGCATTAGAAGTTTGAAGGCTTGTATCCTGTTGGAGTTAGGCAGGAGGATGGTGGTTGCAGTTCCATCCTAAGCTCTTACCTTGACATGGAGATGCTTTGTATTTATGCTGTAGACTGGGAGTGCTTAGGAAAGAAAGGAGAGAGCTCATGGATTCTTTGTCCAAGGGAAATGTTTATAATTTGAAGTATTGTGATAACAAAACTATCTAGAAGTATTTTGATGGTTTCAGTGATACTTTCTTTTCATCGTTGCTTTAATTTTCTCTGCACAGGAGTGAGAATACTGTTCACTATCAAATGCACTTTTTCTGTATACACTTGAAATTTTGCATCTCCTGGTGAAGTGATGCAGGTAACTGATGGGTGTAATTTTAACAAACCAAATGAAAATGTGAAACAACTGTGTTATGTCACTGTTTAGAAAGTGGGGAGAGGGAAGAGAACTTCTCTGGAGCATGGAAAGTGATTTGTGTGGTTTAGCTTTTGAGGGGTTTTTAAGACTGAAATAGACGAGAATGTTTTATTAGTGCACTGGTTTCTGTATTACAGTGTTTAAGTGTAACAGATGATAATGAATATTTGATTTAAGCATGAGGTCATAATGTGCATTGCTTCAGGAAAATAATGTTAGATTGTTTGAAGTATGTAGTTGCTAGAATATCTCCTTAGCTAAGTTATTCTGCTATGGATTGAAACTTTAATAGTGACTTGTTTATACTTAAGAGGTTCAACTGTGGGTGAACACTGAATAATATACCTGGTTGCAAACTACATCATTTTAATCACTCTCCATTTCTGTTGTTTTGATAGGCAGCTGCATTCTGACATAAATCCATATGGTGTGAACAAGACTGCTGTAATGACTGGGAAGTAGAGCCTCACTTAAGACAGGGGTTTGAAGGAACTTGATCTAGGAAAATGCAAACTGAGAAAGATCGTGAAGGGCTTTACAAGTATGTTTTTGTGCTTAAACACCTAAGAGAAGGAAGCCCTTGAAGGTAAGGGCACATGAGCAAATGTGTGCAGATTAGTCCTGAGTAGTTTGAGACTGAAAATTAGAAAATTTCAGACCAATTTACTGCTGAGATTCTGGAGCAGCTGTCTGTGAAAAGTTGTGGGACAGGAAATAAAAAAAGCTCCCTTGTCTTGAAGATTTTCAAGAGTTTGATCTTTTTATTAAAATAGTGTGAAATTTTGCTGCCTTCAAGAATGGGGGCTTTATCCCTGATAATCACTTCAATCAAATACAATGCTTGAGATAAAATGCTCTGGGATAAAGAAATATTAGGGAAAGAAAAGACACGTTTTATGTCAATAGAAACTCATCTACTTAGCTCTCTGTCTGATACAGTGGCTTTTTTATAATCTCATACAGGTGTCACTACAATGAAAGGTAATGAAGCAGTATTAATCCTAATATGATGTTTCCAAAGATCACTCTTCAGAAACTTGTAGTGCATCATCTAAAGAATGGTGACTTCAGAATTCTAAGTGGTTGTCCCTTAAAAGTAGGTGTTTTATGCCAAATTTGGAGTTGATAAACATAACTATGAATTGTCCCTTTCCAGTAGTGAGTTTTTTTTTTTTTTTTAATTATTTTTTAAATGTACAGTGTGAAAACGCATCTACAGGATACATTACATGTGTGGCCAGGATTGTCATCCCTCTTCGTTTAAAAAGTTCGACTGATCTCTGAAGATAGTGTACCAATCAGTTAATATGCCCACAGAAAGAACCTCAAGAAGCCCTTTTTCTTTGCATGTGTCAGATGCGTGTAAGGGGACACCTAGGCAAGGCATCGAAAGCATGGGAATAGAGAACCTTCACTTCAATGTAGCTGTAAACTGAACTGTTTTTTAGAGTGTCAGGTTAGTAACTTCTTATAATAAACTTCTGCTGTATTCAGAGTGAGTTATAGTGTTTCTTGGGAGATGTCTGTTGGGGAAAATAATGCCTCCCTTGTCAGAAAAAGAAGTCCACCACAAGCTTTGGTGTTTCTGTTGCAGTAATGTTACTAGTAGTGTTTAAGCCCCATTCTTAGCCAGTATCTTTTTCTGAAATGAAAACAGCTAAATAGAGTTTGGAATAATTTTTGGAGCTTGACCATAAAAGACCCTTGCATCATGGTAAGAGTTTAATTTTTCACTTCACTTTGTATGAGAAGCAAAGACGTCTTTTTCAGAAAAACAACTAGAAATCTGTTACAGCATAAATTCAGGACTAAAAGGACCAAGAAGTATTTCCTAACGTATTCTCAAATGACAGAAGTGACTGTACTTTGGTTAACAAGTGCCTTGCTCTTTTACTTTCATATCTTTTTGCTAAAATAGTGTGAGCAGGGGTAGCCAGAAAGTTACTATTCAAGGTACAATGGGGCTGTACTTCCCTTCCAGTCTCAGGATGTGTCAGTTTTCTTGTATTGTCCATATTTTGTCAATTTCTGTATTGACTTTGCTGCTTCAGAAATCAATAATTAAAATAAGTCTTCACCATGTGAAGACATTTATAGTTGATGTATAGTTCTTATGTACTTGCAAAGTTCACCGTGTGCCCCTTAAGTCCTGAGTGTTTTCCTTGCACCATAGGTTTATAAATAGCATTTGGTTAAATAGATTTTCACGTGGCTCCTTCACCTGCTTCTTTGGCTACCCAATGGCATATGTAACGGCTTGCAGGTACTTCAATTTCAGTTTTTATTAACATCCCCATTTTCTAAGCAGTTACTCCTAGCATTTAACATTGAGTACGTTTCCTGGGATACGTGAATTAAGAAAGTTGTAAAGAACTTGCTTCTAAACAAAATTTTTAGAAGTAGAAGCTTTGGTGTAAGTGAGCATTTAAACTGGTATATAAAATATGTTCTGTTTCAGTTCAGTTGTTTAGGAAGCACTTTCAGCTCAGCTGAAAAACTAGTTTTATCTCATTAAAATGTTAGTTCTGCTGTATTTGAGAATGAGAAACAATTTTAAAGTGTTCCTTTTCTAGGAAACACATGGTTCTTGGGTAACTTCATTTAAACTCACTGTTACCAGGGTTTGGAAGGTAGTTCACATTTCAAACTTTTTGATCCGAAGAGCTCTAGGGGTAAGGGAAAATGTCTTGGCTGAGGCTTTGCAGGCCTTTAAGATATTCAGAACTTTATGAAATCCATCTCTAGATGTCTTCTTACGTGAGTATGTAAAGTATCCATGTATCTTTTATGCCTTTAGAAGTCATTATGGATTTTCCCGGTATTAAATCTGTTGTCTTTAAAGAGGAAAAAAAATAAAAACAATCTGTACAAAGGTAGTCCCTTGTTCATTGCTCTTTCAAGACGGGGAAAAAGCCCAAATGCACACAAAATACCAACAAACAAGCAAAACCAAACAAAGACCACAAACCAAAAGAGAAAATTTCTTAGTATTTCTCCTGAAGGGAAGTTTAACCTGTCCTGACAAGGTCTTCAGGCATGTTTTTCTGTCTTCTTTATTCTCCCAGTTTTGTTTTGGGGAGAGGGTCTATGAATAAAGCCTTTGACTGCTTTCCTGATGTTCTACCTTGGAGAAGCCAAGTCTCCTATTACTTTACTTCTACCCTGCTCCAGGGAAATGCTGCAGCTGCTGCTGCAAATGTAGTGGTCAGCTGCCCACTTTTCTTTTTTTTTTTTTTTTAATTTTTCGTCCAGATGTTGTTCTGGTTACTGAACAGGGGGAAGCAATTCTGAACAGTAGGAAAGCACTGGTTAGAGGCATTTGTACACCTGTAAGTGGAAGGCACAGTGAGGAAGCAAATGAGGTAATCCTACTTCCCTCTCCAAACCTTCCCTCCACCCCCTCTTACTGGTTGTGAAGAGGCTATCTAGAGAGTAGGGATGAGGGTAGCCTGGGAAGATTACAAAAAAAAAAAAGTAGTGAATGATTTATTTTAGTAATAGGATCTTCCCTGCATCAATACTGATCTGATCTAGTAACTTTTCCTAGAACAGAGCAGATCTTTGTGGAACACTTTAGATTTGCTAGGGTTGAACTCGAATCTAGCAGGATGAGATAGGTTGGGTTCAGATGGCTTTAGAGAAAACATCTGTTTGGCCAGCACTAGTCTAACTAGAGAGCAGCTAATTGAGGTTAAGGGAATTGAGGTTAAATCCTGCATCTCCGTAATCCTGCAGCCTTTTTAAGAATGCCATGATTCCAGAGGAATGCAGTATCTAGTTATAGCTGGTCTGTAGATTCTGTCAACATGGTAGTATTAGCCTTTCTCTTTATTTTGCCTCTGTGTGAGGCACTGTGAGCATATGAGTTCAGTTATGATGTAAGCTGAATTAAGTTTGCTGCTGCTGGAAGAGGGAGGTCTTGCTCTAATGATGTGGTTTCATGCCCTGTGATATCCACCCTTCCTCTATGCCAGCTATAGTATTCATCTGATCTATATAAGCCGGGTGCACTACAAAAATATTTAATTGTTGAATGGGTTGTTGTTCTGTTGATTTCACTGGCTTGACAAGACCTACAATGCAGTCAGGGCTAGCTCAAGGTAGAAAACTTAGGAATGGAGGGAGAGAAGTGTTCAGGACAACTTCCCTCTTCTTGCCTTTGACAACAATGAACTACTAAGGCCGTATCATAAAAGGCTTTGTTGTTGCTTTTCATAAAGCATGTTTGGCTTTTTTACATGTTAAACAGAAGGATAGCCTGCAAGCTCTTTTCTGCAGTAATCCAAAAAATACTAAGGAAAGGGAAAGAGGGTTTTTTTTGTTTTTGTTTTAAGGAAAAAATAAGTTTTAAATTAACAAAAAACTATTAACACACACACACGAAAATCACACTTAGTTGCTTTTATGTTATTAATTTGCTTCTTTCTTTCTATACACATAGACATTCCTCATAATTAAAACTAAGCACTAACTTTGTCAGGACCTCACCTCATTTAGGATTTAAATTGAATACACAATAGAGTCAAATTAAAATTAGGAAGGCAAAGTGTGAATGTGGGATTTGTGTTTTTTGAATGTTTGAACTAAGTCTTTGAAGCATATTAGCTTATGACATGGTTAGATGCTTTTGAAGTGTGCATGTATTTTGTTTGGTCCTTCAGGACTTGAATATTAACAGTCGGATGTACTCTGAACCACAAGCATGCTTAACATTTGTGAGTGCTTCTAAGTTTTATAGAAGCCAAACCTCAGTGTGTTTCTGCTGGTTCTGGTGTGATTGTGTGCAAAAGTACTGGTAAGATATTTAGGAAAATTGAAGAAATTAAAAATATTCCTGAGCTACCTTTTTCTTCAGATTTGTTTTGCTCTAAATCTAAAATGTATTGCATTAGTCAGGAACTTGTTTCAGTTAAGATATTTGCTCTCCCCCCTTTTTTTTCTTTTTTTTTTTTTTTTTTTTTTTTTTAATATGGAAAAGTTCTGTATTAGTATGTCTAGATCATTTAGATTTAAAAGTACCAATTTGGGCTTACAGAAAACACTGATTTTCTCTCTACACCCCCCAAGCTAGAGCTAATCTCTTCTTTAGTATGTTCCTACAAGTGTCTTAATTCCAGAGCTTTGGCACCAGAGAGATGAAAGCAACAAAAGGGGCTTTCAAACTGAAGGTCAGGCAGAGCTGTTTCGCTCAGTTACAGCTATTAGCTTAAGATTTTATTTATTATTTATAGTTTGGGTTTGTTTGTTTGTTGGGGTTTTTTTTCTGTCTATGAAAAAATGGTTACCTGTTGGATAGGTTTCTCAGATGTTCAGCCCTTAAGGTTCAATTATCTTTAAAACGTGTTCCTCTATCTTGTTTATTCTTAAAGTAAACAGGGTGCTTAAAATATCAGGAGCTCTTTCTCTAATCTTAGATCTGGAGTGCGTCTTTTTTTTTTTTTTATCAGCTGCAGGCACTTCCAATTGGAAAGTATTGAATACTTCATAGCTGTCATTGAGGAAGGATACGTTCTGAACTCTTGCAGACATATCGTCTTTCTTGAATTCTTAGATTTTTAGTTATTTAAAGTGTTCCAAAGTCTGAATTGTCTGTTTGCTCTGATGGTTAGGAATGTTTTCAAATAGATTGCTGGCTGTAGAGTTGGTTTCTTGTGTGTATGAAATAAAATTCTCACAACAGGAACTGGGAATCAGATTTCTTTTTGCTTAGTGAGTATGATCATCGTGGATGTTGCTTTTCCCTTCTTAGTGGTCTGGTGAGTATTAAATGCTTCCATAAAACAACAGCCAGCAGTGCTGAGAATACCTTTGTTTCTCATGTATTCTGGTGAGTGCTTTTTCAGGTGCTGTGTGTTAGGGGAGGACTTGCCTCCCAATTTCAGAGTGAGTGTTCCAAGCGCTGATGAGAGAGTAGCAGATGCTGCTGCACTGGACATGGACTGACAGTTTAGTTCTGAGAACACGTCACAGTTAGCTTGACAAAATATGTAGCAGAACTGTTGGTTTTGGTGTTCGCCTTAGTTGTGAGATACTGAGATATTTGTTGCTGTTGAGACAGAACTTTTCAATATGCGAGGATCCTTTTCTTTTAGAATTAAAGAGCAAACACAGAAGTGTAGCATTTTAGAGTATTCTCAGGAGGCAGTTTAGCAGAAATCTGAGATCACTTTGTGAAACTTGTGATTCCTTCCCTGAATATTTGCTATTTTTCAGAATAGAGCTTAGTTTCCTAGACTAGTATTTTTTTAAAAAACTAGGTGTTGCAGGAGACTAAGAGGTGGGAATTCTTTTCCTGCAACTGAGCCTGTACCAGATTTTTCAGTATTCATTAGGGTTGCAAAGCCAAGCAAAAGCATGAGGCTAACGCATTCCTGAAATGTGGTTTCAGATACATGGTTGGAACACTCAGAAATCAGTGGTGAACTTCTGAGTACATTGATACATGATAGATTTAAATATGCATCTTCTCTTGAAAGCTGCTTAAAAATGGGTTTTCTGATATGTGCTGAAGATTGATCTGTGAAGTCCTTGTGTTAGAAAATGAAGTCTTACTGTGGTTTATACCTTTTCTTTCTAATGGGTTTCCTTTTTTTTTTTTTTTCTGTATTGTCACTGTTTAAAAAAAGGAAAAAGAGAAAAGCAACTTGAAATGTTTACTGTTTGACAAGGCTGTAAGAATTATTCAGAACTTTCCTTTTAATTTAACTTTTACTCTCAACTGATAGCTTGAGACTTTGCTGCCATCTCTAGTTTCTTGATGAAATTTATCTTGAGCTGCTATTTGGTTCTACATTTTCATCTGTGCTCTTAAAATGACAAATTTTGGCTGGATTTCATTAGTGACTGCTGTTACAAGAATTTGTTTTGTAAAGGCTGTGTCAGTGAAAGAGAGCTGTGTGGTGTTTATTTTCTTTAGAAAAAATCGGGGAGTTTCTATGAAGAGAAGTATCTTGTATTCCCTCTTGCCTCATCTTCAGATACAGAATCACAGAATCACAGAATCCCAAGGGTTGGAAGGGACCTCAAAAGATCATCTAGTCCAACCCCCCTGCAAGAGCAGGGTAACCTACAGTACATCACACAGGAACTTGTCCAGGCGGGCCTTGAATATCTCCAGTGTAGGAGACTCCACAACCCCCCTGGGCAACCTGTTGAAGTGCTCTGTCACTCTTACAGTAAAGAAGTTCTTCCTAATGTTAACGTGGAACTTCCTATGCTCCAGTTTACACCCATTGCCCCTTGTCCTATCACTGGATATCACTGAAAAAAGCCTAGCTCCGTTAATGAGCAAACTTTCAGTACTTTTTGCTTTAGTTTTGGCTGCTAAAAATTTGCACGTGGCACTCCTGTTATTGTTCATACTATGATACAGCACCTTAAAGTTTTGATCTTAGTTTGCTTTCTGTAATCTTAAGAGCTGTTTCAGAAAGATTGCAGTTTGGGTGTAGAGATGAATATACTGTTTTGTATCACTTCTGTGCATATTTATATATTTTGGAAAAAATAAAAGGATTTGTTCATCTTATTCCTTCCTACGCCTTTGTGTGTTTTCAGAATAACTTGAAGAGAAGATTATACTGGATCTGACTCTGCGTTCTCTGTTGCTTGGTTAATGAACACAGAACAGTTTTATTTTCTGCTAGTCTCTTCAGTACCAATATTTTACTTCCAATTTGAGTGTCAATATTCCTTAATGTTTTTTAAGTGTTCCTCTGCCATTTTTCATTATTTTAGTATTTCTTTTATAATATAAAGCTCCTCCGTATCTCTGCCAAAGCTTCTTTCTGGCTTTTTTTCCCCTCACTTTGTCTTACGTTTCTTTTTCATAGTAATACTATTATACATTGTTTCACACTGTACTTACTGTCTTACAATGAGATCTCGTTTAGTTTTCTTCAGAGTCACTGGCCTCCCAGCATACTGTAGGAAGTTTATTAATTAGAATTTTGCTCCCATGGAAACTGGCTTGCTGCAGAATTGAACTGCAATTTTGGTTTCTGAAATAAAACTAAAAAGTTTCTCTAGTGTTCATAGTTACAAGAACCTTTGAAAAAAGCGTCATCATTATGGTTTTATCTTTGAATCTTCAGCCACCTGCAGACTGTAGTGTTGCAACCTGGATTGTTTTCCTTAGAGGGAGTGGTACACAGTAACCTGTTCTGTTACTGTCTCTTGAAAGTCCTCCTGGCAGTTCAGGTATTTGGTACGTGATGTGTATTTCCCCTCTGCCCCCCATAATATTTGTAAAAGCTTTAGGGGAAAGAGCTTTTCTTTCAACAGGTCGACTTTGCCTCTGCAGCATGGAAAAAGTAAAGTTTGTTGCTTCACTGGTTCTGCCTAGAATTCAACGGAGAGGTAGTTCTCCACACTCAAATTGTATCCTGGTGAGCATGTGTGGAAGAAAGAAGTTTGCCTCATCCTTTCTCACCAGGGAGAATAAGATCTTGACCACTTTGTTTGCACAGCCATGCTTCCCTACCTAATCCCTTTTGGGGAAAAGAAGGGTTTCCTAGCACACAAGCATGTTTTACACCTACTAAGTACAAGCCTGAATAAGTCATTCTTGTGTACTGTAACTAGCAAAACCTTTTTTTTTATATTTTTCACAGTTTTCCAGTATCTAATCTCATGGCTTTGGCAGGGGATGATCCTCAAAGAATGATTAAAAAATGTTTGTCTTTTTCTCCCTGCTTAGCTGCTGCTGTTTTACAGGATAGCACTTGAAATCTCAGGAAACGGAAACTTGAACGCCTAATGCCCCTGTTCAAAGTCCTGGTTACTTTCAGAAATATAAGCCTCCAAGAGAAAGGAGGAAGTCATATCTCCCAAGTCTGGAACTGTAACATATCTTCTGCAGAAGTGTATGTGTTCTGTGGAAAATGTTACTCCAGTAAGCTTGTTTGAAGGGGGGTGATCATCCCTGTTACTGAACAAGAGATGATACCAACAGTGTATATTATCATCATCTTTATCCACATGTAAGTGTGCTGGTGGTAAAAGTCTTCAGGTTTTTTTTCCCCTCTATTCTCCTTCACTTCTAGTAAAAATAAATATGATCTTCCATCCTCTCAGCTGAAATGATACTTGGAAATTTGTTAAAAACCTTTGGAAAGTATGTTGTTCTTTAATGACATGTAAAAATCTCTTGGTCAGCATTCTTTGGAGTGGCTCAAATGCACAGAGGTTTGCTAAGTCCAAATTCACACTTGACCAATTGCTCATTAAGTGCTTTTCTTGTTTGGAGTTAAGACCCTGTGAGACATGCAAAAAACCTGTATTCTTTTCTGCTTTAGTGGATATGAGCTGAGTCGTTATAGTCAGTCAGTATCTTTCTCAGGAGCAAATTTTTGGTCCTGGCACACTTAATGCATATAGTAGAAATGAGAAAGTACACAGTATTGATCTAATGTGAAAAGTATTTGTTTTATTTGTTTGTTTTTCCAGTTGTTTCAGATGTTTTCTATATCTTCAGTCCTGTTTCTCAGTAAAGCATGTATAATCTGTTTGCTTCTTCTTTTCCAAGAGGTAAAGTGGGAAGGGCTATCACTCAGTATTGGCAAGTTAGTAATCAACAAGAAAAATATGGTGATATGGTTTGGAATGATCCAGTATCCAAAACTGTCCGTGTATTTATGAATGTTTGGTTCCATTCAGAGCGGGCTGAAAAAACATGTTAAGCTTCTCAGTATTATGTTGGAGGTGACTTCCTAATTAAAATAGATTAGCATATGCTCTTTCATCAGTCAAAATGGTTTCTCAATTTACATACTTAAGAAAAATCTGTCTAGTAGTAGAAGATGCTGACTGTAGTCAGATGCTTGTCATAAAAACAGTTTATTTAAATCATAGACCATGTTGGTCTACGTAAACAGTTTGTAATGTTTATGTAGTATATGAAAATCTTGCAGATTTACATAGATAATTCTGTAAAATGGGAATTATTTGCTTGTGAGGAAGTTGACAGCAAGTAGTAGAAAATGTTCACAATATTGATATTGCAGATCAAATTGCCTTGTCCAGAAAAGAGTTTCTGTGCAAGTGTTCACTTTCAAATATATTTACATTTCATAGTAAAATGCATATAATGAAGTCCTAAAAAAAAATTGTGAAGTAGTGTTCCTTTTAGGTGTGTTCCTCCCCTCCTTGTCAGTTTTGTTCACGTTCTTACTGTTCTGTGGCCTAAACTAGGCTGGGAAAAAACCCAACTCAGGACTAAAAAGAGCATCTCTCTCTCCTCCCACCCCTGTCATAAATTTCCCACTGAGTCATTCTCTTCAGGGATTTTGGCCACTTTTCCAGCTACAGAGCAATTACTCTGAAAACCTTCATATTTACCTGGATAGAAATCAGGGAGCACCAGAAAGCAAATTGCTGTGTGAACAGCCATGTGTCTTGATGAAAACAGTTAAGCCAGGAAACCAGTTTGTCAGAAAGATTACAGTCCTTTGATTTTTAAGAAGGAAAGTACATATTATATCAATTATTTTACCTCTTGGGCAAATATTTTCTGCTTCTCAGTGGATTACATGTGGCTTTAACATGCTGGGAAATGTTAATGAGGGAAGGGTTTTTTGCTGTTGGCTCCCTTTTGATGACGTGATACTTGGAATCTAGTTTGTCACAGGGAAGTGTCATGTAGTAAACGGATTTATTTATCCCTTAAGTATCCCATGTGTAGAAATCTTGTTGAGAACCAGGCCAGCACCTTCCTTGAGTGTTAAAAAAAACCCCAAAGCCCACCCCCCACCCCCCCCAAAGAAAACCAAACACAACCACCCGGGAAAAAGAGGACCAAGATACCATTAGCAGTTTTGAATATACGTATCCAAAACCCCCCTTCTTTTAGTTTGGCATAATCTTCCTCCAGCTTGTATTTTAAATCACATATAGACTCTGAATAACAAAATAATGGTTTTAAAGCTTTGTTCAGGGCAGATTCTTGCAGAAAGGAGAAAACTGTAAAGATGGAGTTTTCTAGCCTTATGGGCTCCTTTCTCCTTAGGATAGGAAAGGAGGAATCAATCGGAAATAGAGAATCAATTTTGAAAGTATGCCTAAACTGTTTGGGAAACAATAACTAAATAAATAAATAAAAAAGGTGGCTACCCCAGACATATGATTTAACCATGCCATCCACAAACTATGTAAAATGATTTCCAGATACCTTAGAGCACTCATTTTGTGGATTACATATTCTGGTTTTGGCCACAGAAGGATCTGATTTTAGCTATAGCAGTTGCTGTTGAATAAGATTTCCATAACAAATGGGGTGATTGCTGCCTCTTTGTTCAGAGGGAAAATAACCCTAGGTTTAGAGGAGACCGTATTTATTCTGCATTCCAAGTCTGCAACCAGAGGGGAGAAAAGAAGCAAGATCTGGAGAGGTGTGCAGAGGGTTGCTTCATTTCTTTCAATTGCACTTTAACTCAAAAATGAGAAAGAGGGCTTTGTTTCAATTTGTAGTGTGTGTTTCCACTGACAGTCAGGAATGGGATCTCCATTAGCGGGGGAGCTAGTAAAGGGGACAGTTCTAGACCTGTTCAGCAGCTTCTCAGTTGAATGTGGAGAGAAAAAGCAGGTAATAGCAGTGACCAATTCTGCCTAGTTCCTACTAGCATATCATTGGGCTTTCAAGTAAAAGTAAATAAGTCTTCTATTTTGCAAGGTAGGATAGATTGAAATGAATGCTTGGACAAACTGATTAAAGAAAACTTTGCTTAGCTGCTGCTAGTCCTTATTTTAATTAGTACATTAACTTCTGAAATATAGCCTAAGCTTACCCAGGAGAGTTTCACAATAAGCTGATAGCTGTCTGGGGGCTGGGGGGAAAGGTTTGTTCATTTGTTTGTTTTCAAAGTATATGCATAGCATTATTTTTAGTATGTTGTTGGGGAAAAAATAAATGGGGAGTTTTACTGCCAAGCAGACAGTAAATCCTTCTTTTCAGCATTCAACCTTGCTCCAGCTGTGAAGGTTCATGCAGTACAGCTTTGAACTTTTTTATGCTTGTAGCTGTACTGAAGTTGCATCTCTGCAGAAGGGTATGTCATATTTATCATCTGCTACCATGTCTACAGAAGGCTTTCACCACCAGTTAGGATGCATGCTTCACAGAATCACAGAATCACAGAATCCCAAGGGTTGGAAGGGACCTAAAAAGATCATCTAGTCCAACCCCCCTGCAAGAGCAGGGTAACCTACAGTACATCACACAGGAACTTGTCCAGGCGGGCCTTGAATATCTCCAGTGTAGGAGACTCCACAACCCCCCTGGGCAGCCTGTTCCAGTGCTCTGTCACTCTTACAGTAAAGAAGTTCTTCCTGATGTTAACGTGGAACTTCCTATGCTCCAGTTTACACCCATTGCCCCTTGTCCTATCACTGGATATCACTGAAAAAAGCCTAGCTCCATCATCCTGACACCTACCCTTCACATATTTGTAAACATTGATGAGGTCACCCCTCAGTCTCCTCTTTTGCAAGCTAAAGAGACCCAGCTCCCTCAGCCTCTCCTCATAAGGGAGATGTTCCACTCCCTTAATCATCTTTGTGGCTCTGCGCTGGACTCCTTCAAGCAATTCCCTGTCCTTCTTGAACAGAGGGGCCCAGAACTGGACGCAATATTCCAGATGCGGCCTCACCAAGGCTGAGTAGAGGGGGAGGAGAACCTCTCTTGACCTACTAACCACTCCCTTTCTAATGCACCCTAAGATGCCATTTGCCTTCTTGGCCACAAGAGCACATTGCTGGCTCATGGTCATCCTCCTATCCACCAGGACCCCCAGGTCCCTTTCCCCTTCACTACTTTCCAGCAGGTCACCCCCCAACCTGTACTGGTACATGGGGTTGTTCTTCCCCAGATGCAAGACTCTACACTTGCCCTTGTTAAATTTCATCCAGTTTCTCCCCGCCCAACTCTCCAGCCTGTCCAGGTCTCGCTGAATGGCAGCACAGTCCTCTGGTGTGTCAGCCACTCCTCCCAGTTTTGTGTCATCAGCAAACTTGCTGAGGGTGCACTCAGTTCCCTCATCCAGGTCATTGATGAAAATATTAAACAGCACCGGTCCCAGCACCGACCCCTGAGGAACTCCACTAGTCACAGACCTCCAGCTAGATTCTGCGCCATTGACCACAACTCTCTGCCTTCTTCCTTTCAACCAGTTCTCGATCCACCTCACTACTTGATCGTCAAGCCCACACTTCCTCAGCTTATCTATGAGGATGCTGTGGGAGACAGTATCAAATGCCTTACTGAAATCAAGAAAAACTACATCTACCGCTCTACCATCATCCCTCCACCTAGTCACTTCCTCATAGAAGGCTATAAGGTTGGTCATACATGACTTCCCCCTCATAAAACCATGTTGGCTGTTCTTAATGACCCCCTCATCCTTGATATGCCTAGTGATGGAGTCAAGAATAAGTTGTTCCATCATCTTTCCAGGGATGGAGGTAAGGCTGACCGGTCTATAATTACCCGGGTCCTCCTTCTTGCCCTTCTTATAGATTGGTGTGACCTTTGCCATCCGCCAATCCTCAGGCACCTCGCCCATTTCCCACGACTTACCAAAGATGATGGAAAGTGGCCTAGCAATGACCTCCGCCAGCTCCCTCAGCACCCGTGGGTGCATTCCATCCGGACCCATCGATTTACAGATGTCCAGTTTGCATAGCTGATCCCTAACCCAATCCTCATCTACCAAAGCAAACTCCTCCTTTGTCCTGACTCCTTCTGGGGCTATAGAAATCCGGGGCCCTCGGGGAGAGTCTGCAGGAGTAAAGACAGAGGCAAAGAAGGCATTCAGCACCTCTGCCTTCTTTATATCCTCTGTCTCCAGGGTACCCACTTCGTTCTCTTGTCAGTTTCTCATTGTCAAAACTAAGCTTTGTCTGCACGCAAAGTTGAGGCAGGTATATGCCCTTACTGTAGTATCTGCAAACCTTTTTCTGTTAAAAGTGTAACTGAATATTGTTTTGTGGGAATTTAGGTCCATTTCTGGGACTTCTCCACCACAATCCTAACTTGCCTGAAGGTCTCAACAAAGACTGAAGACTGTCAGATACCTTACATTCATTCTGTCTTGTCAAAAGATGTGATTTTTGCCTTTTTTTGTACCTATCATTCATGAGCTGCTGAATTTTATCTTAATTAGTATTTTGCATTGCTGCTTGAAGATGAATGGAACAATTATGTTTTTCCAAATATCCCCATCACAGATGTTTTTGAAACATATTCACATCTCTTATGGGTTATAAGGTATAAAGGCAAATTAAAAGTTTGAGCTTTTATATTGTGACAAACTGAAGGGATTATCTATTGTTTAATGGCATTGAGTTAATCATTGGGCTTTTTGTCCTGATAAAGGTAAATGTGCAGTTTCTAGGGATGAAGTTCTACATTAAAGAAAAAAATGCTGCTTAGTATTTCTAAAGTGTCATTTAATTCTTCCCACCTTCCTCAGCTCAAATTACCTTTAGCCATATAATGTACTTTCTAAAGTTATTGGTCAGTTGCACTCACTGAATAGAACTGTCAGTAAAAAAAAATCTGCATCTGTGTGTTAAGCAGAATTGGCTCAGTATTGCATTCATATCAAGGATTTTGCCCAAATTTTACTTTCAGAAGCCTAGCAGAGCCTCAGTCATAATGGTTCTATGATGACGATGATGATGATTATTATTATTATATTTTGTTTATTTAAATCTTCACATGTATCTTCATTTCAGATGGCGTTGAAAATGATACATTTTCGAGCAATAAAGTAGCAGTGCGCTTCAGCAAAGTCTTGTTGCTGAAACAATGAGAAATTCATGCTTAAATCTGATCTGCTGAGGTAGTTGCTTAGGATTGGTTTGAGCTCTGTTATGCTGCAGCAGTGAAGGCAACAGTGCAAAACCTTTCCTCAACCCTTGAATGTTTTGACATAAGCTTTTTCAGGTCAAGTCTGGCCATTTTAGAATATCTTGAACTTGGAGCAGAGCTCATCAAGCTTGATTACTTTTGATCAAAACTAGGCGAAGGAGGGCTGGGGATGGGAGAGCAGGAAGCAAGTTCCTTTTGTCTGGTGTGTGGTTAGTGCACCAGCACTGGCTATTGGAGACCTGAGTCTGACCAAGTGCCCTGAGCACTGTGCTAGAAGTTGGATTTAGATGTGAAGCTCTACAATCTTGCTGTTCTGGCTGCATGACTCTGTGCCCAAAAATACGCTGTTACAGGGCTACAGGTAATAGGGAATTTAGATTGTGTTCTTGCCTGCAAAGGGAACTGCACTGAACAGTCTGGAGCTTCTAGTGCTATTGATGCATCTTGTTCAGTTTGCTGTACTGAAGAATATACAAGTCTTTGGAGCAGGAGAAGTGTTAGACTCATCTAGGATTTCAGTATATCCATTAGTGTATGATGTGCTCCTTCTAGCTCTAGCTGTTTGTGTACAGTTCAGCTCATGAATGCTGTTTTTTAGTTTGGTGGGTTTTGTTTGGGTTGTTGTTTTGGGTTGTTGTGTTGGGTTGTTGTTTTGGGTTGTTTTTGTGTGTGTGTGTGGTGGTGTTTGGTTTTGGTTGTGGTTTTTTTTATTTTTATTTTTTCTTTAGAAAGTCATATTGGTTTGATCAGTGCCCTGGTTTCAGCTGTGACAGTTGTAGATAGCTCATGCAGTAGCTCTTGGGCCAGTCTGGACTGGCCAAGGTGTTAAAAATGCCCTCTACACTGCAGCCGGGGAGAATGGTCCTACCTGGAGCCTCTGGCAGAAAGCTTTTGGGGAGACTTGAGTCAGCTCCTTGGCTTTTCGAGTCAGGGATACAGAGGATCCGAGGCTGACTATACTCCAACTGAAAAAGAGATACAGGCAGCCTGTGAAGTGGTTATAGCTGCTTCAGAAGTGATTGGCACTGAAGCACAGCTCCGCCTGGCACCCCAGTTGATGCAGTTAAGTTATTGGTTTAAAGGGAGAGGGTAGGGAAGGGGGGAAAGAAAAGAATACTGAAAGTTAGCCAGGATTAATTAGTAAGTGTGACTCTTTCCACCTTTCCTGTGATGTACAGTGTAAATGCTATAACCAGAGTGTTTTTTAAATCTATTGTCTAGGCTTGAATGAGTTGCATAGAAGTCAGCATATGGTTGTTAAACTGGCAACGATTTCCTATATAATTTCCTTGCAGTCTCCTTGAGTAAGGATAGGATTGTACAAGGTTACCAGCAGAGCGAATTCAGCTTGCAGCGCTATTGTTGGTGATGGCACATTGCAAAGAAAGAACACTTGCTTAAACATTATTGGAAGGATGTTAACATATAGAAATACCTATTTTACAAATATAAACCTGGAGATTACCTTCTACTTAAGTCCTGCTTTGCTGTAAAAGAACCTTCTGTTCTTACATGTAATAAAAAATTAGCCATTGCTTATATCACATTTTTGTATACTGGCTTAACAGAAATCAAGCATTGTAATTCTTACATTTCTTTCTTAAAAAATATGCAAGATAGTGTGATGCCACTCAGCTTTCCAGGTCTCTACAGAATTGTGTGATAGTCTTATCTGTCACTGGGAAAGAAGATTCCAGTGTATGTGTGTAGTCAGAGAATGGGGTTTTGTGTCAATCAGACAGTTGGTTTATATTCAGTCAACAATGGGAAATAGTGCTCTGTCCTTCCTCCCCACAGATTTTTTCTGTCTTCTGTGCTGCTGGAAAGAAGCAGGTGGTTGTCAGCTCTCTGCCTCAGACTAATAAGACCGGAGATGCTTAATGTATTATACAGTATGAATGCAATACAAATTCTTTTGCTGCTGGACTCTTTGAATATCTGAAGATTTATGGGTGAGAAAATGAAGAATATCTCTTTAAGTCACTGAAGCTGTGGCAGTTTTCTTTCTCATATGGTGACCCATCAGTGCAGAGGCAGCATGATGGATAAATAATATATGTGCTGCATTGTTCCTTTGGCAAAGGAAAAAACCCTGAAGACTCAGATAAATGAATGAGGTTTTGGGGATGAATGAGTTATGCTGTGTATGCTCACTACATGTGTGGTGTTAGGACACTCTAAACATAAAGTAAAATTGATTTCATAGAATCTTTCAGATTAAATGGCCCAAGAGGTCTTCAGTCTGATCTGCTTGAGGTGGATTGCTCAAGGGTTTGTCCAGTTGGGTTTAGAAAAGAATGGAGAACCATAATTTCCCTAGGCAGCCTGTTTCAGTGTTTAATTATTTCCCCAGGGTGAAATGTTTTCCTTGTATCTAGATGAAACTTTCACTGTTTCTTTTTATGACTGTTGTGGCACAAGGTATGCATTCACTGTATACCTTGAAAAAGAGCTTGGTTCTATCTGCTTGATAACCTCTAACATGTTGAAAGACTACTGCTAGGTACCTTATTATGCTCTCTTTTATAGGCTATATAAGCTAATTTTCCTCATCTTGTCCTCATAGGCTGAATGGTTTGAAATCAGATGCTGTATTTGTCATTTTTTTTTTAAGGACCTCTTTGCAGTTGGCACATCACCATCTCTTTTCTTCTAGTAAGAAAAATCATGTTAGATGAATGGACAGCAAGAAATACTGTCTAGACTTCAGGAAGGCCATTGACACTGTGTCCCATAAGATCTTCATAGAGAAGCTGATGGCGCATGAGATGGATAAGCAGACAGTGAGGCAGATTGAAAACTGGCTGAAAAGCCAGGCCCAGAACATACGCATCAGTGGCAAGTATAATTGGAGGCCAGAAACCAGTGGTGTACCTGAGTAGCAGAAACCAGTAATCACTGGATCTAATAATCTTCAGCATCTTCATTAGCGGCCTGGGTGATGGGATGAAGTACACACCAAAGCTGCAGGTGACACCAAACTGGAGAAGTGGCTGATAAACCAGAGGGTCATGCTGCCATCCAAACAGGATTCATCGTTGACAGGAGCCTCATGAAATTCAACCAGGGAAAGTATGCAAAGTCTTACATCTCGTGAGGAACAACCCCATGCACCAATACAGGCTGCAGGCTGGCCGGCTGGAAAGTGTGGTGTTTTTTTTTGTTTTGCAGAAAAGGCCCTGTGGTGGTCCTGGTAGACACCACGTAAAATGTGAGACCACAATGTGCCCTTGCTGCAGAACGACTAACAGTATCCTGGGCTGCCTCCCTAGGAGTGTTACCAGCAGGTGGAAGGAGGCAAGAGAGGGAGTGGGCACAAACACACACAGGAGGTTCTGTCTGAACATCAGAAAATAGGGGGGTTTTACTGTGAGGATGACCAAGTATTGGCACAGATTACTCAGATTGTGGAGTTTCCATCCTTGGAGTTATACAAAAGCTACCTGAACACAGTCCTGGTCAACTGGCTTTAGGTGTCCCTGCTTGAGCAGGGGGGCCCTGGACCAGGTGACTTCCAGAGGTCCCCTCCAACCTCAACCATTCTCTGATTCTCTGTACATGATCTGGACTAACAGATGGTACCTCTCGTGTTTTTTATGAGCTCTGTGGCAAGTTTCCTCAGCAGTAGTCTAAAGGCTCGAGATTTTAATTGGATCCAACCTAGGTTTTCTTGTCATAGCTGCTTTTAATGTTTTTTGAGAGTGGAATAGCCTTTGATACTATATTCAATATATTGCAGTTTATAAAAAAAGTGGGAATGGGATGGCCAGTTCTACATACCCAGGTTTGCTGTGACCAGAAATATGTTGAAAATCTGGCTGTAATATATCTTTAAGTTTGTCCTCTTAAATTGGATCTTCCATTTTGTACCAGAAGCTATTAGGCAGCATTCCAGACCTCACATCCTTCTAAACCTGGGTGGCACACATAACTTCCAAAATATTTGGAAACATTTTTTATGATCATAGACTCATAGAATGATTGGGTTGGAAAGGACCTTAAGATCATCTGGTTCCAGCCCTCTTGCTGTGGGCAGGGACACCTTCCACTAGATCATGTCACCCAAGGCTCTGTCCAACCTGACCTTGAACACTGCCAGGGTTGGGGCATCCACAGCTTCCCTGGGTAAACTGTCCCAGCACCTCACCACCCTCATGATAAAGGAATTCTTTCTTATATCTAACCTGAATTTCTCCTGTTTAAGTTTAAATCCGTTACCACTTGTCCTATCGCTGCCTCAGTTCTTAACTGCTGCCTTGTTCACTATGTATGGCGATGATTTCTCCCACAGTGTGGTGCTATTGTCTTTAGCTCTGTAAAGCCAGTAACAGCTGAAATAAATCATTCTCTAAAAGGGTATAAGATAATAGAGTGACAGCTAAGAAGGATACAAATCTTTTCCGCCTTCTGAACACTACATTCCAGTTAATGTTTGCTGTAATAGAAGCTGTGAGCATGGAGAAGGTTTTCATAGAATTATTGTGCTAGTAAACCAAATTATTGTTAAAGTTTTAGTGGCTTCACAGCCTCCTCTTACTTTGCATTGTACAGAGAAGTAAGTGGAATATTTTTCAAAGGTAGTCTTGCACATTCATTCATGTTTCTGGAACAGATCCAGTGAATATTCCTGATGGCTTTCCATGTAGACTTCTATAGAGAAGGAAGATAACAATAGTTCAAACACTTGGGTACAAGGTAGTATTTTCTGCTTAGTCTCCACTAAATTAATGTAGGCATTTGACTAGGTCATTGGGCCACCTTTACTAAACCACAAGTGAATATCCTTCTGCACAGGAGTGGAAAAAATTAGCTTAATTTAAAACCATTATTTAGTTTTGTTTAATTATGAAATGGATTTCTCTTTCTTTCAAATGATACTGGAATTTAAACAGAAATGTTAAACCAGTGGGATGTTATACTAAGATACGTATCACATTAAAAGCGCCATGCAGTAAACTCTGGTCATCAGTAATTGTTCAATTTCCTGTAACAAAATGTGCCCAGCTGCTTGCAGTTCATGAATAGTTGTCAGTTCTGCTTATTATTTTCTTTTTTTTTTCCTTCTTTCTTAATTATGAATTAACAATTTCTGTTTCCTGAGAGGAAGTTGTTTCTTAAGACTTTGATTTACAGTAATGTGGTCATGAGTGATTCTGAGAGCCTTCTTTGCTTCTTTTTTGGCATGCTCTTCGAGTATCTTCCTTTTCACCCCACTACATACACAGAGTTCAGATTATTTTCCTTTTTTTTTTTTTTTAATCTTTTCATCACAATCTTCTCTCTCTTTCCCTTTTATTTTTTTTTTTTTTTCCCCAGTAATGTTTACTCTTCTCTGTTTTAGCCACATGGGTCTGAATTTAATCCTCATTCCCGTTACTTAGACCCAGTGCTGAAGAACAAAATTAGCTTATTTAAATCCAGTTACAGAAAGGTATTAGTTCTTGAATTTGCCTTGCTGATTTAGTATGCATAGACAGACTTTTACTTGAAGGTGTTGTAATGAATGGCTTGTTTGCTGTCACTGTCCAGTTTGTTTGAATTCATGACATCCTTTAATGTAACATATACTCTGTAGTTATTAAAGGTGTGAAGGGGTTTCAAGGGTAGTTTTGCTAACATTTAATAGGGTGTTGCTTAAGCTTTAAAATGTGTTGAAGAAACTGAGGTTTATGCAGTTATTTTAAAGTCATTGCATTTTAAATAAACAAATCTTCAAATAACTGTTAAATAGGCTAATGAGACTTATCTGGCTTTCACCATGTTTATGCTATAAATAGATCTAAAGCTGGTCCTTGGCATCAGGCCGCTTAACAGGCTTCTGTGTGGCTTTACAGTTAAAGCTGTGAATGTCTGGGGGACCCACCTGGTGAGTAAGCTTACTTTTTAAATGGACCTTTTTTTCACTGGTGAAAGTAGGAAAAAAAATAAAAGTCATAGTCATGGGAAAATGTAGAGGGGCTGGATCCATCTAGTGATTTTTATTTCTTCTAAGATCTTCAAGAGTTAACAGCATGCCTTTGATACTTCGCTACTTGGATGAATAAATTGATTATCAAGTATCCAAAGTTTCCTGGTTTTCTCAGAATGTACCACATTTAACACATCACAATTGATATAATTTATAATTTTCTCAGTGATTGAAAGAGACACAAGTAAAATTTTGTTATGTAAAAGGACATAAAGGATCACCTGCTTCAAACTTGCTACTCGGGAAGAGTTAACATAAAATACCCTTTCCATAGTTAAATTATGCTTAATGTGTATCCCAATTCAGGGCACAAATGAGGTAACTGGAAAGAATGTTCTCAAAATTTGCTATGCTAGAATAGGAGACCAGAGATACCTGGTTTAGATACAGAATTTTTCAGAGAAATGTTAAAGTAATGGGGGGATCAGATTGAAATAATTTTCTTACCAAGACATAGAATTTAAAAATCTTTTTCAGGAGATCATGGTGCTGTTTCTCTCATTTAAATTATCTTGTAGGCATGTGATGAGTAATTAGATCTTAAAGACTGTATGTTTAGATTAATTTCTGAATCTGCTTAAAATGAGTATGCATACATATATAGAAGTGGCCGAAGTGCATCAAAATTGCTCTGTATAATGTATTATCTGTGAAAGCAAAACCCCAAGATATCTATCTGAGATGATATACTGTACACTGTAATGGTTTTTATGCAAAGCAGCATGTCTTGTTTTCTGCAGAGTACAGTGACCAATGGAGGGAGGAATTCCACGAGAGACAAAGCAGCTTCTTGATGAAGGGTGCCAAGTTTTCTGTTTAACTGCTAGTAGTGTTGAAACCTGTCAGCTATTTGCAGTTTGTAAGCTGGTTTTGCTTTTGTGCCTAATATTGAAATCAGTCGTCGTAATCACTTGATTCGAAGTATTGACTGCTTAAGACATTAGGCATGTTTGTGATTTCCAACCCATTCACACAGAATTTCAATTTGAAAACAAAATTACTGAAACTAATAGCTGGGAATCTGATAGTATTTTGTTATGTTTGTGAGATGAAAAATAGTATGACAGCAAATAACAATTTAAGAAAAGTTTTCTTTTTTCTTTTTTTTTTGTCATCTGTGCTCCTTTGTGCAAAGAATGTTACTAATGCATGCATGCATTTCATCTGAATATAATTTGTTTGGGGTTTAGGAGATGGCTGTCGCCTTAATGACAGCCATGATACAGAAAATTCTATTATTCTGTAACAAAACTGTTTTGTAATGTAATTGTGGCGAGGACTTTAATATCGGTACAAAAAGAAAATTAATTTCATGAGCGCATTTGCATTCCCAATCCTGAAAAGTACTGCCTCTGCAAATGCAGAGCTAGATAAAGAAATCAGTTTCACTAATAACTGGAGAATGTATTATTTGGGCATTTTACTTAGAACTTTAAATTTCTTAATGTAGCATAAGGAGAAATAGAGAGATACAAATTTCTCAGGCTTGTCTCTACATTGATATCACCATGCATAGTATTCTAAAGTTGTGTTCTGTAGTATGTAGTCTGTATGCATGTAAACATAGTTTGTAGGGTAACTAATAGCATCTCTTTGAAAAATGACCAATACAGATTTGTCAGAAGGTTCATCTTAGAATATTATGGAGAACAGTTAATGCCTGTCATTGCTTTCTTCCAATGGGAGCTCCATGTAGCTAAAATTGAACGAAACTAGATATTCTCTGAGGCTTGAGTTTTTCAAAAAACCACAAGACTACGTGGTGTTTGCTTTATATATTTTCCCAAATTGATGTATTATACTATTTTTTCATCAGTGCGATCTGTGTATGAGCTACACATGTAAGAAAGATTCATGACGGGAGCATCACTAGCAGAGGCAAACAAGTATAATAATCAGGTTCTATTGGTTTGGAAATGCTGTAGCTTACTAATGGGCAATGTTTAAATGAGTTTATCCTGTGTGCAGTAATGCTTTATAGCATAGTGCTTGAACAATAGTTTTAGTGGTATCCTTTAGTTTGTTTAAGGTTCTCTAAACCAAGATTGTGGCCTGAGCAGATGCTGCTTATGAGTGACCCCACTGTTTTCAATTAAATGAAAATAGAAATGAAATAATTTCAAGTTCAACTTATGGTGAGCAGTGATTCTTTAATATAAAATAACAGTGTTACCATTTTTGATTGCAAGCACAACTGTGTAAGTTAGACACAATGACAACTTTCTTAACTCTGAATTCTTCATCTTTATAATTGTACCTGTAACTACTTTAGTTATATTCCTTATGGATCTGTTAATCTTTCTGTTCAAAACTGAAGAATAATTTGAGTTACTGAAAAAAGTAGATGCAAATATGTATCACAGAGCTAACAATCATTAAAATGCTGTAGAATTCCTGTATGTTTTCTAGGTAACTTTATTGCATGCTGTAAAAATTGCTGTACTACTACTGTATATTATAATAAACTGATCTCTCTATGTATTCTCCAACATATCGAAGTAATACTGAAATGCTTTTCTAAGCACAATTAAAAGGGCTTTTTATAATACCCCTTTGTGGGAACTGTGACCTAACTATTAGTCTATTTAAAAACAAACAAATAAACCAATAAAAAAAACCCCAAACACAACAGAGCCAAACCAAAGAAACAAATAAACCCCACAGCAAACCAAAACCTCACAGACACACGCAACATACAGTCCCCTCTCCAAACTAATACATGTTTTGTGTTGAAGGGCCATGTTCTGTGTGTATGGAAATTCTACAGTGGTTCACATAATGAAATTACATTAAGTGAATATGGTTACCATAAGGAATATGTGCAGCACTTAGTTGTATGTATTTAGTTTTAAATGTGTCTCAAATTAAACTTTGCTCTGCAAGAGGCTTGCTTTTGTCATGGCTGCTAAGAATAGCATCTTCTGTGTTAGCTACACAGATTATGGTTATCTAAACTATTCTTTTGTAACAGCATGTAGCTTTTCTAGCATGTCCATGTCACTGACAGATGGTTAAAACTGGTCCAGAGGAGAGAGTGCCCCACTTTGTGATGTAATCATTCCTGCTTATGAAATTTTGAGAGTTAATGAAAGGTACTTAATTCTATGTCTGAGACAAAACTTGGTTGCCTAGAATTTTACTAGTTGGAACAATGGGGTTTTTTTGGTGTTATGCTTCGTGTGTGTTTTGGAATTTAGTATTGTTAGAATAACTGCTTGTTCATGCTAAAATATTCTAACAAAATTGGAATGCAATTAATAATATGCATGTTGTTATGGGATTAGAGTTATGTTAAACTCTACTGTCAGAGCTCATTAGAGGAAGTATTGTCTGAATGCTTTTTTTAAGCTGTCAGAGTAGAATTTATGGAACTTCATCCTACAAATACTAGTTGCTTAATTTCTTTAATATTGGTAACATTAAGGCTATCATTCAGATAAGCAGTAAGACTGTAGATTATACATACAAGTAAAACTATAGATAATACATACAAGTGTTTAATAGATTTCACTATTTCTGGATTACTTTACTCCTGCAGTTAAAATACTTTGGGCAAATTGGCATTTTGGGCAAATTGAATAAGGCAGATCCTTATTCAAATAGGATTCTGTACTGTCTTTTCTAAATACATAGAAGTAAATATGATGTATCTCAAGGTTATGTTTGCAGATAACTTAGGCTTAGTATTTTCACTGTAAAGAATTCTTTGAGTTGTCATTTTTGCTAAACACTGTGCTCTGCTGGTACTTGTGGTTATGAATAAGTTGAGAAATGTTATGTCTTGCAAACTTGGCTTATTGATTTTATTATCAAAATGGAACTGTGTTTTAAATTTCCAACATTCGAACATTACTGTCTTGCTAGTATTATCTGTACATACCTATGCAGTTCAAAGCTTATCAAGCATTCAATACAACACCTTGGTTTTGTTCTGAGTGCTGGTTACAGTAGCTTGCTCTTTGCTTTCAAGTCTGACCTTTCAAACTGAAGAACAGAATGCTGATTTTGTTGTTTTTGTGGAATGTATTTAAGTTGCATCCTAGCTCCTCTGCTGGGTAGCAGAAACATCTGTTCTGCTGGCATCAAGTTCTTGCAGATCCTGATGTAGACTGGGGGGCAGGATTTAGTCTGTAAGTTAAGCAGAAATGTCTGGGACCAAAACTTCTATGAACTTCCAGTGCACAGCTAAACAAATCCCACTAACTTTTTTTAAAGTGTCATTTTTTGAAACTTCTTTGCATATTGGTTACTGTCCTGGTTTCAGCTGGGATAGAGTTCATTTTCTTCTTAGTGGTTGCTATAGGTTTGTGTTTTGGATTTAGAGTGAGAATAATGTTGTTAACACACCAGTTTTTTTTAGTTATTGCAAAATAGTTCTTATGCAAATTAAGGACTTTTTGGTTTCCCATGCTCTGCCAGTGAGGAGCTACACAAGAAGTTGGGATGGAGCATAGCTGGGACTGACCTGAACTAGCCAAAGGGATATTTATAGAATCATAGAATGTCACACTCGGTATAGAAACTGGGGCGGGGGGGAGAAGCTGACTGTGTGCTTGGGCATTGTTTGGCGGGTGGCGAGCAATTGCATTGTGCATCACTTGTTTTCTGTAGTCTTATTCCCTTCCATTTCTGTCACATTAAACAGTCTTTATCTCAACCCATGAATTTGACTTTTTATTCCCAATTCTCTCCCCCATCCTCCTGCAGGATTGGGGGCTTAGAGGAGGAGTGTGTGCGTGCGTGCTGGTGTGTGTAAGCAGCTGGGTGGTGTTTAGCTGCCTGCTGGGTTAAACCCTGAAGGTTACCAACATAGTACCATTATTGACTAGCAGTGAGAATGTAAGACAGTATTTTTTAACGTTGATACAGTGAATATGGATAGTCTTCATGCAGCTTGTTTGCATCTTGCCCCCTGTGCTTTAGGGCATATATACCTGTGATCCTAAAAATTAACAAGTAATTAAGCTCAAATATAAACCAGAAATGTTTAAATGCATAGATGTTAACTCTTCATATGCCTTTGATTTTAATTGCTCTCACTGCCTCTCTCAAGAAGAAAAAAAAAACAAAACCCTTCTGTAGAGCTGGCTAGCTGTGAGCATTGCATATATGAGCCCAGTGCTGTTGCTTAACCTACGGTCCAGGAATGGGTCTTCAGTTGTCTCTTATTTGGCTGTTCAGCAGTTCAAAGGTCACTTTCTAACTTCGTACATTTGAGTGTACAAAATTATTAGCTGAAGCCCTTCAATTATTGCTTGCAGTTACAAATGTGGTGTTCCAGACTGTATCGCAGATTATGTGTCGCGAGTACAGTATGGGTATTTTAAATATTGTTTTCCCAAATCATCTAAGCTGCAGATCAGTGTGATTACAGGGGGAGGAGGTGGAAAGCCAGGCAGAATAAATAAATGTATCAGGTATAAAATAGCAAAAATTAAGTACATGTACAAAAGTTGGACTACAAAAAACCAGACATGATCTCTTGGGGTCCAATAACAGTGGAGATGTGAAAAAGACTGTAACAGTATTTGCCCATAGATTACATGGTGCATTTCTTGATGGAGTATCTTTAGAAGACTGCTGCAAAAGCACTTAAAGTTAATTTAGTGTCCCCCTTGTGAATTCCGTGGAGAAAAGAGAAAATCAAGAGATGAATTGAGCAATGTAAATAAATTTGAGATGGAGCATACTGAACTCTCCAGTCAGCTCTTACATTAATTCTTCAAAGGGAAACAATTAAAATTTAATTATTTGTTAAAACTTTCCATTTGCATTATTTTTTTTCCTGTGGTGGTTGTTGTTTTCCAGATGTCTGCCTCACAATAGTCTGACTTAGTGTTTTCAAGTCACATTGATATGTATCACAGCTGAACTCTCAATGGTGTTGGAGAGAAGACGATGGCTCTTAACATGGTGCTTTATCAGAATTGTCTAAGCCATACAACTTCTCTGGACTTTGTCAAAGCATTTTTAAACACTTCAGAATTTACCAATTGAATACATAAAAATTAGCATACACTTTCCCCAAGAATAGATGTACAAGAAAGATACAACACTCTAATTTCCGTTCTGTTTGCAGTGTAGCTTGTTTTGCAGTATGTGATATGTTTTCTATAGTTCCAACGTGAGTTTTAGATTTCTTTGTAACAGAAAAATTAGTTTCAAATTAGCAGACCTGCAATATGGGTGTGTGTCTTGGTGTTTTATTTCAGGTCACAAGTGCTCTTCTGAAATCTTTTGATCATCCAACCTTTGCTGCATTTCATAGTGATCTTGGAGTGTGTGAACTGAATTCTTTTTGAATGAAACTAAACTGAATAATGTGCTCGGAAGGTGAATGTAATGCTCTCCAACCTAATGGGTATTTAGTTTAAGGGACCAGACCAGAGACAGTTCAGAGCAAAACCTCTGAAAATACTTCCAGTGTGAATGTTTGGGTTTTTCATTACTTCTTTACCAATCTGTTCCTATTGCACTGTTCCACTTGCTAATGTTCTCTATGTAATTTGAATTTTTTTGACAGGAGAGCTATTGCAGAATATTTGCAGATAGCACAAGGTTGAGCAGGAGTATCCTTTGCTGGAGGGTAGGAAGGCTCTATAGAGGGCTCTGGACAGGCTGGATTGATCAGCAAGGGCCACTTGTATTAAGGTTCAATATGGCTCAGTGCCAGTTCCTGTGCTTGGGTCACAAGAACTCCATGCAACAGTACGGGCTTGGGGAAGAGTGGCTGGAAAGCTGCCTGGCAGAAATAGAATCAGAAATAGTGTGGCCAGCAGGGCCAGGGAAGTGATTGCCCCCCTGTAATTGGCACTGGTGAGGCTGCACCTCGAATACTGTGTTCAGTTCTGGGCCCCTCACAAGAAGAGAGATATTGAGGTGCTGGAGCAGGTCGAGAGAAAGCCACAAAGGTGATGAAGGGTCTGAAGCACAAGTCTCATGAGGAACAGCTGCGGGAACTGGGGTTGTTTAGTCTGGAGGAACAGAGGCTCAGGAGAGACATTATCACTCAAAAGGAGATTGTAGTGAGGTGGGTGTCAGTCTCTTCTCCTCAAGTAACAAGCAGTAGCACAAGAGGAAATGGCCTCAAGCTGTGCCAGGGGAGGTTTAGACTGGATATTAGGAAAAATTTCTTTACCAAAATGTTTGTCAAGCATTGGAATAGGCTTCCCAGGGAAGTGGTGGAGTCAACATCCCTAGAAGTATTTAACAGATGTGTAGGTGTAGTGCTTAGAGATATGGTTTAGTGGTGGACTTGGCAGTGTTAGGTTAACAGTTGGACTCAATAATCTTAAGTCTTTTCTAACCTAAAAGATTCTATGTTCATCTTTAGCTGTCCTAGTGAATTTGACAAGTTGTCTTTCTTTTCAGATGCATATGGTAACAAAGTTTTGATACAAATTGATTTACTAAAATGTTTTAGAGCATGTGATTGCAGTGGTAATGTAGTATGAAGGATGTCATCTTGTACTGATTCAGATATCCAACTACTATCATTTAAAGGTAGGGACTATAGCACATGCTAGGGGTTGACCAGCTGGAAAACACCTTTGCAGAAAAGGCTCTGTGGTGGTCCTCGTGAGCACCAAGTTGAACACGAGACCGCAACGTTCCCTTGCTGAAAAAAAGTATCCTGGATTGCCTCCTTAGGAGCCTTGCCAGCTCCCCAGTTCCCCTAGTCAGCACTGGTGAGGCCACACCTAGAGTGCTGGATCCACTTTTGGGCTCCCCAGTATGAGAGACATGGAAGTACTAGGGGGAGTCCAGCAACAGGCCATGACTAAGATTTCTCTAAATTGGAGAGACATTAATCTGATAGGTGTACCACTCGGTGGATGAAGAACTGGCTGGATGGCTGCATGCAAAGAGTTGTGGTCAATGGCTCAATGTCCAGCTGGAGACCAGAAATGAGTGGTGTCCCTCAGGGATTGGTGCTGGGACCGGTCTTGTTCAGCATTTTTGTCAGTGACATTGACAGTGGGATTGAGTGCGCCCTCAGCAAGTTTGCTGATGACACCAAGCTGTGTGGTTCGGTTGATACGCCGGAGGGAAGGAATGGCATCCAGAGGGACCTTGACACGCTTGTGAGGTGGGCTGATGCCAACCTTATGAAGTTTAACCATGAGAAATGCAAGGTCCTACACCTGGGTCGGAGCAATCCCAGGCACAGCTACAGGTTGGGCAGAAAAGAGATTCAGAGCAGCCCTGCAGAGAAGGACTTGGGGGTGCTGGTCGATGAGAAAATGAACATGAGGCAGCTTCAGTGTGTGCTCGCAGCCCAGAAAGCCAACCGTATCCTGGGCTGCATCAAAAGGAGAGTGACCAACAGGTCGAAGGAGGTGATCCTGCCCCTCTACTCTGCTCTTGTGAGACCTCACCTGGAGTCTTGTGTGCAGTTCTGGTGTCCTCAACATAAAAAGGACATGGAACTGCTGGAACAAGTCCAGAGGAGGGCCACGAGGATGATCAGGGGACTGGAGCACCTCCCGTATGAAGACAGGCTGAGGAAGTTGGGGCTGTTCAGCCTGGAGAAGAGAAGGCTGCGTGGAGACCTCATAGCAGCCTTCCAGTACCTGAAGGGGGCCTATAGGGATGCTGGGGAGGGACTGTTCATTAGGTACTGTAGTGATAGGACAAGGGGTAATGGGTTAAAACTTAAACAGGGGAAGTTTAGATTGGATATAAGGAAGAAGTTCTTTACTGTAAGTGGGGTGAGGCACTGGAATGGGTTGCCCAGGGAGGTTGTGAGTGCTTCATCCTTGGCAGTGTTCAAGGCCAGGTTGGATGAAGCCTTGGTTTAGTGTGAGGTGTCCCTGCCCATGGCAGGGGGGTTGTAAGTAGATGATCTTAAGGTCCTTTCCAACCCTAACTGTTCTATGATTCTATGATTCCAAGATGATGAGCACCTCTCCTGTGAGGAAAGGCTGAGATAGCTGGGACTGTTCAGGCAAAGATGAGACGGCTCAAGAGGCTTCTCACTGATGTGTACAGATACCTAAAGGGAGGGTGCAAATAAAACAAAGCTAAGCTCTTTTCAGCGGTGCCCAGTGACAGGATGAGAGACTGTAGGCACAGTATGAAACAGAGCAGCTCTGTCTGAATGTGAGGAAACGCTTCTTTTACTGTGAGGATGACTGAGCACTGGCACAGGTTGCCCAGCATGGTTTTAGGGTCACCATCCTTGCCGATACTCAAAAGCCACCTGGACAAAGTCCTGGGTAATATGCTGTAAGTGGCGTGTCTAAGCAGGAGGCTTGGACCAGATGATGCCCAGAGATACCTTCCAACCTGCTAAATACACTTTTTAGTTAAAAGCAAATGTGGAAACAAATGGAGAAAATGCAGGTAGTCTGAAATTTGTGGGGAGTAACACTGGATTGTTTTAAATAGTAGCTTCTTTAAAAGAAGGTTTTTGTTGAGAATCATTTAGGAAACTTATTTAAATGGTGGTATATATTGGAAGCTTGACCAAATGCTGCTCACCTAAAATTATTTTCCTTTTGTCACATTTGGCATGTGACTTGCAAGGTTATTTCAGGTAGGTGTTATGTCTAAAATAACTTCTAAACTTGGAGAACTGCAGAATTGCAGTGTGGGTGATCAAATTGAGAGTGAGATACATGTTTTGGAGAGCTTTTTTTTTTATGGTCATCTGATTGCATTCAAAAGCATATTAAGATTTCATTACTGGTTTAGTAGTCTGTAAGAACAGCAAAAGGGTTTTGTTTCAATGGTTTGTATTGTGTGATTCTCAACTGACCCAAAATAGTTTTGAATGATAGCTTAATTCTTTGTAGTTAAACTTTAGGCAAAAATGAATTAGTTTTTGACAAAAAGGAAATAATGGAATGTCAATTTTGCTTTCATACAAATGGGATCTTAGCTTTACTTTTATATTTAAGTTTCTGTCTGGAGGAATCTTAGTGATAGCAGCTGTAATTTTGGCTTGTGCAAAATAGAAGAGTATCGGTATAAAAGAGAAGCCAAGCCTGTTTTGTAAACGGGATTCTTTTAAGACCTGTCTGGTTCTGCTAACAGTATTTTGTTCTTAAACATTGACAAGCACTTGAGTTATGCTTCAGTTTCTTTATTTCAAGCTGATAGAAGTAGCATCTATTTCTGAAAAAGGTAATCATTCCACTGACTAGGAAATAACTGCAAACCAGCTCGTCTAAGCCTAGTTCTTTCTGATGAGCTATTTTTCACTAGGTACATTTCTTATCCGTCTGACTCCTGTGGCCACACAATTGCCATGGATAGTATAAAGAACCTGGCAGAAGTACATGCCTGGAAGAACAGGATTTCCTCACTTGGTGACGGCCTGCATAATGGTTCATTTTAAAGCAATCATCAAGCCATAGTCCAGGTGGCAGTTAGTCACTTTTGGTGTCTTCCCAACTTTTCTGCTCTTGAAAAAGGTCCAGAGGTGTGGTAGAGCACAGGAAAGAGTTATTGAAGTCTCGCCAAAATAATCTGCTTGTGTGTAAATGAGGTGCACGCTTGTCTAGCATTTGTCTGCTTGTGCTGCAAATTAATGTTAAGTAATAGGTTATTTTAACTGATGCTGTTTGGTTTTGACCCAGTATGTTACCTAAATTACATTTAAATTACAGTAAGGTATGTATTACAGTGGTTATAAGTGGGTTTGTTTGTTTGGGGGGTTTTTTTGTTTGTTTTTGTTGGCATATGTGTGTTCTGTTTGTTATTTGATGCATTGAGGGCAGAAAATATACTTTCAAATAAAACACAGATAAGTGCTTTCACTTTAAGTGCAAAGAAGCACCTAGAAAAGTCTGAACTGTAATGTACAAAATTGTTCAATACAATATGGAGTGTATTTTTTAGTCTAGATAAATATCGTAGTACAGAGTTATATATAAGCATTACATTCTCAACTGTGCTAATTACATTAGCTATCCAGGAATAACCTTTTTGTTTTAATTTCTGGATAGCTAATTTGCTAAATATACTTTGGCCATAAATCATTTTATTAATATTTAGTATTGAACAGCGCTTTGCAAAAGCCACTTCTCAGCCTCAGCAGAGAGAGAGGCAAGGTAGTGATAAAGCTGCAGATACATGCAGAACCTGGAAAGAGTTTTTCAAGAGTTCAAAAACTCTTTTTTCTAAAAAAAAAAAAAAAAAAAACCCAAAAACTTTTATATGTGAAAATGAACTAGATTGCCTGCAAGAAATTTAAACCACCAGAAGCAACACAGAACTGATGGATGTTCTCCAGAGAGGAAAGACCTGGATATTCTGTAAGCATTAATCTAGGTGGAACTTGTTGATAACTTTTTGAACTGTGAAGATTTGCAACTTCATCGGTTGGGTTGTTGTTTTTTAACCCTTGTTTCTTGGCAGAGCTATGAATACAAGTGTAGAAGATAGAGTTGGTGAAGAACGAGAATAATTATGTGCTAGAGAAGTTGACTTTCACAGCCAGCCTGAATCTCTCAACTTGTTCCTGCCTTAAGGAGGTGCCCTGTTCCAATATCTTTGTATGGGACTAGGGTGAAGAGCTGTCAAACAGTAGTATAGGCAGAGACTTAGTATGCCCAGCGTTTTATTACACATACCTCATCTGTGTTTGGCAGAATGGTTGTACAAGGTGGTTAGACATTGATTGGTAGACTGCTGCTCCTACAATCTGTCTGACCTGCTCTCTGGTTGCACTTGGGAAGGAAGGTTGTTGGGAAAGCAGCCAGGCTTGAAGGACTTCTGTTCAGATACAAGGTAAAAGATTTTGCGCTTTATATTGAATTGTGAAGACTATTTAACTTTGTCATTCAGTCACAGTGTAATGTTCAACTACTTTGGTGTGGCCTATGTTGACCTCAAGATGCAAAGGTGCTCTGTGTAAGGTGAGCAAGTCAGCTTAAAATTGAAATGAAAACATTTCCAGGAACTGTAGTGAATTACCTGTGACTAATTCTTTTTCTGATTTTCACTTTTTTTATTGTTTAGCTTTTAGGGAGAATTTGTTTTTATTATACTTAAAATATGTAGACTATATGTGAAAACCATATACTGAAACTGTAGTCCTTGCTAGGTGCCTCCATGAATAAGGCAACATTAGCTGATTACAGAAGGACCTTTGTCTAAAGATTTCTAGAGAATGCTGCAAGGTGAATAAAGAATTGTCATGCTTCTGTCAAACCGTACAGGGGAGAAGAATTTTAAGAGCTTGTTATGAAGTTCTCCTAATACGAAGAATGTCTGAGCAGATCATAATTGCTATGTAGGCAGCTCTACTTGTTTTCATAGCTTTTAATATAACTTTTGCAAACAGTAGAAGAGTAGAATGCTCTGAGAAAGGGACCATTATCTATTAGTATTTTCTCTTTATTGCTAAATTTGTGTTACCCATATTTCTTTCCCAGTGTACGTGAAAGCATGGGAGCTAGTTTTTTCTCTGTTGGTATCACAGGACTGCTTAAATTTTGAATTAAAAACTCAATAAATGTTTTCTTCCTCCAAAGTGGTCTTATTTGCTCTCAGTAGAGCAGTTGGAAACTTAATTTAGGCAGATTATGATGTGCCTTTTAAAATGTTTGGGGGTTTTTAGAGAAGTATCATAAGAAAAATGTGGGGATTCTCCTATATCATATTGATAGATGGTAAACTTCTGTAGCTGTACGTTTCACACACACCTCCTGAAGAATCAAGAGGTGAAGGAAGAATGTCCCCTGTGATTTTCTTCTGTAACTGGTATCAAGGGTTTACCTAGGAAGAAGGAACATGAATACCAGGTATCATTGCATACATACCTACAGTGTGCTCTTGTGAATATGTATGCATATCAACTTAGAAAGAGACTTGATTATCAAAGACGTTAGCATACCTTTTCTGTAAGGACTTCAGAAATGAGACTTCTGCGATACTCAGATAATGTTATTTAATTTTTAATTCTTGTCTATGGATTTAAATAAGTGTCAGCTGATAAAAATATTCAAAATGTATTCTGCTGTCTGTAGAGGAATTATTTATTTCTTTTAAACTTAAATTCAGTGCTTGGTGTTCCTAGATAAAGATCTGTTGTGCAGCATAAAAACATTGATTAAAATACTTGTGTAGGATTGTCTTTTGTAAGATTGTGATCTTAAGCTAAGCCTTTTTCAATAGATGGGAAAGATGGATAGGGAAAGAAAAGAGATGTAGCATAACTGTGCATTCTAATAAAAAATCCAAACCTGCACTTGACTAAGATACAATAAAGTAAGTCTTTCTTATGAGTCGTGAACATAGACTTCACAAAAATGGAATGGGATCCTTGTGTTGCTGTTTTGTTTGCAATTTGTAGAAGTGGAGTTTTCTTTGAGCTAAAGGCAATGATTCTTTAGAATTGCACAGCAGTAATTGCCAGGAGGAGCCATATATTTCAGTAATGCACTGAGTTTACAGTTTCACTGGGATTTAATTTTTTTAACTTTCCTGAAGAAACAAGAAAATTTTGATCCTTGTTTTTCTTTTTGTACTAATGCACAGATTTTAGCTAATAGGTGAAAAAAGTAGAGAACATAAAACCTCTTCATTAGTTATTTTGGCAGTTGACAAGCTGATAAGGTATCAAAATCAATCCTGCTGAATTGTTTTTTGCTGTTCTGTGAAGCTGAATCATCAGGTGCTTCATAGACAAGCACTTTTCTGTCTTTCAGCAAACTAAGATCTGTAAGTTTTGCTCAGATACATTTTTTACAGGATGGATTAAATTGTTGTCTAATCTGCAACTAGATTGGTGAAGACTATCAAATTTAATATCAGGTCTTAAATTCTTTGGCTTTTCCCTCATGGTTGACCTAATGCACAAGATGGTTTTGTACTGGTGTGCTACAACAATTAAAATATGTAACTTTAATGTAGTGTAAATTTATACCCTAGTATCTGCATTTTATGAAAGAGTGGATGGAACTGAAAATTTAACACTTGGAATGATGCTTTTATCAAGCACTTCCCCCACCCCGCTCATAATAAAACAGCTTTTATCTGGTAACTTTCTATTATGAGCATGGGTTAGCTTGCATACTTGAGCCTTGCAGAATAAGAACTCCAGTAGAATTAAATATAGCAGAATAATCTGAGTTATGTAATGATGGCTCACTAAGGCAGTCTCATACGCACTTCATTTTCCAAGAAGAAAACTTGATTTCAAAAGTGCTTGCAAAAGATTTTACTTGAACATATATTGGAATTGCTTTGGCTATACAACAGTTTAACTGTGTGTTTGTGTACATACATGGGTGTGCATATATCGTATCTCTATGCCAATTTATATTATTAGTGATGTACCCATTCAGCTACCTCAAATGAAACTTCCTGGAAAGGCTATATCCAGTTTGGATATCTCTTTGATGTTGTTTGGAGTGAGTTTTGAATATTATAGCTGTTTTGCCAGGGAATTGGGTGTATTAATTCCTCATGATATGTAGGAATCACTGCTTTAAATATGTTGCCACATGTTCATTTGGAAGTGAAACTTAGTTTAGTACTATCAGCCAATAAAGTTTGTTTGCAGGGGTATTGTTAAGCTCCTAATGAAGCCATAATTTGTTGTAAGAGTTCATCTGGGGATGCCACAGACACTAAAGGAAGTTAGAAACTAAAATATACAGCTGGGTTACGAGCAAAACTCTTGACAGTTATCTGAACAAGTAGATTTTGTATCTAAATGACTAAAACCAAAACAGCTTGATTAAAATTCCTTGCAATTCTGGTATAGCAGGATGTCAAAGCTGCTTTCTGATATCAGTTATTTCTTTTGTAGTTCTGTAATTGCCATCATCCTTTGATTATTTTTTTATTATTTATTTATTTATTATTATTATTTCCGTATACCTAGCTAGGTGTTCTGGTAAGTTACAAAAAGTATCTCTCCTGCTCTCATTTCTCTGCTAAAATCTAGGATTGTGATGCCACTTTATGCCTTGCTCCTTTCTTTTGGGATTCTGAGTTACACAATCTCATGGTCCTGCAGCAAAGGCTGCCTCTGACATTGTTTGTGAAGTTTTTCCCCCTCATTGGTTCCTTAACCATGTGTGTCAGGAACTTACCATCAGTGCACTCCAGAAACCTCCTGGGTTGCATGCACTTTGCTGCTTTGTCCCTGCAGCAGATGTCAGGGTGTCCACCATGAGGACCAAGTTCTGTAAACATGAGGCTTCTTCCACTTTTTCTGAAAAAGACCTCCTGGAGGACATATCAAAACATGGAAGGCAGGGAGGTGATCAGAAACAGCCAACATGGCTTTACCAAGGGCAAGTCATGCCTGACTGATGTGACTTTCTGCAATGGAGTGATTGCTTCAGCGGACAAAGGAAGGGCTACGCATGGCATCTGCTTAGACTACTGCTAAGGCCTTTGATACAGTTCCCCACAACATTTTTGCCTCTATATTGGAGAGATATGGTTTTGATGGACGGGCTATTAGAGGGATAATGAATTGGCTGGATGGTTGTGACCAAATGTCTTAAGTGAAAACTAGTAATGAGTAGTGTCCTGCAACAGTCCATACTGGCATGAGTACTACTTAATATCTTCATTAGTTATACAGATAGTGGGATTAGATGCACACTCAGCAAGTTTGCAGGTAACACCAAGCTGAGTGATACAATTAATACCCTTGAGGGAAGGGATGCTCTCCAGAGGGACTTTGGCAGGCTTGAGGAGTAGCCTTGTGCAAACCACATGAAGTTCAGCAAAGGCCATGTTTAAGGTCCTACACCTAAGTCATGGTAATTGCTGATATCAGTCCAGACTGGAAGATAAATGGATTGAGAGCAGCCCTGTGGAGGAGGGTTTGGGGATACTTGTGACAAAAAACTGGATGTGAACCAGCAGTGTGCACTGGCAAGCCAGAAAGCCAGTCAGGTGTGGCCAGCAGGGCAAATGAGATGATTCTCCCCCTCTACTCTGCTTTCACAGGACCTCACCTGGAGTACTGCATCCAATTCTGGTGTTCCCAGCACAAGTAAGACTGTTGAAGTGAGTCCAGAGGAGAGCCAGGAAAACGGTCAGAGTGCTGGAACACCCCTCCTAAGAAGAAAGGGTGAGGAGAGGAGTCCAGTGGGGCTTTGTTGCAGTATTTCAGTGTGTGAAGGGGGCTTAAAAGAAAGATGGAGGGAGACTTTTTACCAAGGCCTGTGGTGATAAGAGAAGGGGCTACAGTTTCAGACTGAGAGAGTAGGTTTAGTTGGAACATAAAGAAGAATTTCTTTATGGTGAGGGTGTTAGAAAACAGAGAAGTGAAGGTGTTGAAGGCCATGTTGGATGGGGCTGTGATCAACCTGATCTAGTGAAAGACATCCCTGCCGTGGTAGGGGAGTGGACTCTAGATCATCTTTAAAGGTCCCTTTCAACCCAAATTGTTCTATGATTTTGCATTTTCCTGACCAGGCAGTCAGTAGCAGAAACCCACCACAGTGTCTCCTGTGTTGGTTGTTTGCTAATCCTGACCTATAGTTTCTCACCTCGCTCCCCATCAGTCTCAAGGCAAAGTTCCATACCTAAAGCTTATCTCTTACATAAGGAACAACTCCCCTTCATTACTGTGCCAACCTGTTCTTTCTAAAGCTTTGTACCCACACATTACAGCACTCCATGCCAGTGAGGCAGCCCATCATGTTTCTGTGAACCAAATGAGACTGTGGCCCTGAACTTTCATGCAGACTTCACATTCTTCAGGTTAATTCTCTATCTGGCATGAGTTATTACACAGGCACTTCAAAAAGACGCCTAGTTGTGGTGATTGGCCAAAAGAGGAAAGAGACGTGTCTAGAGAAGCATAATGAAGAAAAAACAGTATGATAATTTGATTTTTTCTTCCCATTTCCCTCTCTGCCATTCTCAACTGCCAGTGCTTTTCTCCTCATTCACTTTTCCTGAATGTGCTTTTTCTAACAGTTAACTTCTGGTTCTGTTTTGTATAACCTTAATTAATCTAAAAATATGGTTAGACTTAAATTTACAATGAAATTTCTAGTATAAAGCAGGAGGGTGCTATGGTAGGGTTCCATAGCACATGTTCATACATTTAGTCCAAAAACAATTGGCAGTTTCAAATTGTAGTTTTGTTCAAATTTGTAACCTCACTGTTTGAATACTTAGGATTCTTTGTAGCTCCTAGAATGTACCATCATTCAAACCACAGTAGTAGCTAAATTCTCTTGATTTTTTTTCTTCTAAAGGGAGGGAAGTTGGTGTGGCTATGTGTTTACTCCTTCATGTGCGTATAGCCTAGAACAAAGCTGGAAACTGCATTTCTACTGCTGGGCTCCTTTTTGGTGACAGCAGTAGCAGGTGCCACCAGCTACTTGTGGCAGCCAAAGCAAGCTAAGCTTGGGAATGCCTCAAATAGGCAGCTGCAAGTTTCTTACTGAATAGTCTCCTAATTATTTTTTAGGACTTTTACGAGTGTCACTGCACTATTTTGGGTTGTATTTTTTGAGAACATCAGTGCATAGGTAGCTCTGAGACAGTAATTTAGGGAATTGCTTAAATTCTATGGTTTTAATCAGGGGCCACAGCATTTATCACTGCAGTTGAAATCACTTTTAGTTTGATTTTAGTTGAGTGATGTAGCTGAAACTTCGACCATCTTTTGTCTTGGAGTGAGAATATCTTAAAGAAACAAGCTGATATCTAATCTTGGACCCCCAGTGATGCTTGTCTGGCTCATTTCACTATTCAGTCCTCGAATAAAATAAATAAAGGGCATCTGGAAACTGGTGAAATGTCAGATGCTGTTCCTGACCTGGACCATGAATTCAACTTCCTATTTTTGTCAATGTCCCAAAGGTCAAATAATCCCTTGCAGGAGGAGTGTGGGATCTTTCAGTCTATGCACCTTACATGGTCATGCAGGGATGGAGTCAATGCTCTAATTCCTGCTAATTTCATAGTTCCAGGAATAATATATTGCTTTGTTTTGGGCTGGTTTTTTGAGGATGTCAGTGCACAGGTGGTTTGGTGCTTTGAGACAGTGATTTAGGGAATTACTTTGATTCTATGGTCCTTTTTTAAAAACACACAGTACCAAAACCCTTGTCCTCTCCTGGCAGGTTGCTGGCGCCCCTGTGCTATCTTCACATGAGTACTGGCACAGTCTTTAGTACAACTGTGTCTCAGAGCTGACTGGGAAATTATCTAGGCAGCTTTTCGTTTTACAAAATGAAAAAAAAAAATATTCAACATATCTCTTAAGTAAAGGCTTTATGTTTAGTTTCAGGTTGTTGGCAGTTCTATTAAATGTTTAGCTATTAGAAAAATAATGTAGGGTTTTTCAATGAAGAAATTGTGAAAGTATCATATAATACCTTATGCTGTATGTGTATTAATAATTGACTTGTATATGATTATAATTAAAATAGAAATAATTGTCCTATAGTTAATATGAGGCATTTTTGTGGTCGAGTCTTTCTAATGGTAAGATCAGGCTAAGGAGAGACCCTGAACTTTAAATTAGCACATGAAGACAAAGAGTTGAATTTAAAATTCATGAACAGATGTTTTAAAGGAAGGTGGTATTTCATATTTAGATACTTGTGGTATTTGATGCTTTTACAAACAAGAGTGGTCAATTTTCCTACTAATATAACAAAATACAATTCCAAATACTTAGTAAGGTGAATAGCTCTGTTTAGTTTTATTGTAGCTGCATTAGCTTTTTCCAAGATATCTTTAGTTTTTGAAGTTAGCAAGAGAGATAATGTTACTAAATAAATTACTAACATATAACTTGCTTGAAGTTTAGAAAAAGGATGAACTAGTACAAATGGTATAGAAAAATGTTTTTCTCATAGAGATATCTAGGCTGTTGAAATACAATCTCTACTTCAAAACCGAAAAAAAACACACCCTGACTTTAGACAGTAGTTTACATGCATTAAATATATAATAATACAAAGAACTACTGTTCAGAAACTGAAGAGATCTAGATAGATGTCGTGTGTCAGATTTTTCATTCCTGTACATAGTTGAAAGCTTCAGATTTCAAGAGGTCAAAATTAATTCATTTCTCCCCTGGAGAGAGAATTCAACAGTCTTTTATAAATACCATAACCAGGAACTTTTTTCCCAATATTTAGCTGAATATTCTTAATAAATCCCATAATCCTTCCATAATTTAAAATGTTATGAATCACCCTAAAGGCTGATGATTTGAGTAATAAATTCTGCTTCTGAAATATTGGAAGTCTTCCAACATTTTTAAAAGAAAACCTCAAGTATTTATGTTTTCCTTCACTTCATACATGATCTTGATGAGAATTTATGAAATTTGATACTAATCTGCATACTTTTGAAACACACAAAACAGACCTTTTCAGGGTAGTTTTTGGTTTCCTGACACGTGAAGGTGTTTGGCAGTTCAGAGGCCAAACTCCTATAGGAAGTATAAGAAGCTGTGTGTCTGAATCAAGATTCTTTGGATAATATAGCTTTGTGGGTCAGGACTACAGTGGCAAACTTTCTCACTTAGAAAACTGGTCTCTCTTGCTGAGGTTACCTCAGTAACCTCTGGTTTGCTTTTTGGGTTCCAAAGGGTCTTGTGAATTGGTATGCACAAAGAAATACCCTTGAGGCTACGATTTTAAGTGACAGGTAAACTGAACTGAGATTTATATGTTTACTTATTTTAAAAGCAAAATTTCAGTATTGAGTGATGCAGGAAGCAGTTTTGATTGAACTGATTACCAAAATAAATTCTGGTTAGATTCAGGTATTGATTTTGTGGGAGATACTGATTTCTAGTATATGTGTGTATTTTAAAATCATTGAGGGGTTTGGCCATTGCTGTCTTTCAAGTTTAAGACTCAACTATTGTGTAGTGGTAGCAAACTAAATGTGAGTTTTGCTGTTAGTCACATGGGAGAGAGAGAAGCCCTCACAGAATCTCTGAACCATTTGCATATATTACAGTATAAAGGTGATGAATTTTCTGTTTTGAGGAACTGTTATATGTTATCACAGACATAATAACAGTATTTAAATGAGGCTATTTCCATTTAAAATGTGAAGTTTCTCTCCACTTCTGTAGTGGCCCATGCAAGTGTGCCTTTCTCTATTGTCATGAACATGTAACAAACTTACGATTTTTGTAATGCAGTAGTGTTGGGGCAGCTGAATTAGTGGTGATGTATTTGAAGAAATGAGAAAACCCCTTCTGTCAGACAAATATGCTAGTGCTTCCCTCTCACTTCCCTCTTATAGTTTAGGTTGCTAGTTTCTTTAAAACAATAAAAAAAATTACAATATGATAAATTCAAACTATTCTAGGTTGGACTGAAGAAGAAATTAAAAAGGGACATTCAGAGAGGAAAGAGTGAAAAAGGTGAAGGTTTGTCGTTCGTCAGTTTGGGATTAGTTGTCTGCCAGGTTATTTTAAAAGTAAAAACACTAAATTGAAATATAATGGTTAAACTTTGGGGGTTTTGATGCAACATTTGAGGATAATTGCTGCAGAGGAGGATCTGGCATCATCCAGAGAGGGGAAAAAAACAAGGACTTCAGTAGTGGAAATTATGAACTTCTAAATACAGGATCCACCACATGAAAATGGAAGAACTAGGAACAGGCTTCGGATTAGGCTGAGGCTGTTTGGTTGGAAATAACTGAAGAGAAGAACGCAGCTATATTAGGTAGCTATATGATGTGTGTGTTATGATGTGAAGTGTAGGTTTGTAGCAGGCACAATATTTCCAGCAGAGAAGAAAACATTGTTAACATTGTGCCAACTGTTCGTAAGACCTCATCTGGATTGCTGCATACAGTTCTGGTTCCTTTTGTTAAGAAAAAATAAAACTGGAACAGATTCACAGAACAGATACTCAAGTGAGTGACTTCATGATAAAAAAGTGCATTTTTGTAGGCTAGGTAAAAGCTGCGAGTGAAAGAAGAGGAAGTAGTATGCAAGCTCAGTTTTGTTAGCAGGACTAATAGTGGAAATGAATAATCTTAAAGTGGAAATTTAAAATCGAATCACAATGCAGGAGGGAGAGATGTAGGGAGTGCTTAATGCATGATAATTCACCTGAAGATGTAATCTCATGAAGGATATTTTGGCAACAGTGGTGGATGACATATTCCTGTCCTTTCTCTTCTTGCTCTGTCTGCTATGTGTTATGGAAAGCACTTGTAGTTGCAAAATAAACTATGCACAGTGGAGCCAGCTATATATGGATTTACCTGAGACTTCCTGAGTTAGATGAGTTCCTTTGCTTCATTGCATGAATGCATGTATGCTGTATTAGTGCAGGTCCTACAGGTGGCTGTTGGACCATATGAAAAGTCTTTGTGGTCTGAGACTAGATTCACTTTTAGCAGCAGTACTGTTTAAGCTCAACCTGTGTCCTAGCTGTTTGTTCCTGGTTTTGACTGTTGACAGAGCTCTTTTGCATAGCTTTGCTTTAAGTGAAATCAAGCAACTGCTCTAGATGAAAAGTAACACAGTAAAAAGTGGGAGAAGCTGTTTGTGTGGAATATTTCGGTGGTTTTTGCTGCTGCTTTGATTTGGTTCAGCATAACCATGCCAAAGCTGTTTCAGAGCAACATAATACCAGGATGGGTTGCTGGTTTGGCCAGTGCTGCTGCTGAAGGAATGCTGGTGAAGGCACAGCCTAAGATGGAACGAGACTGTGTTAAGATGTGAATGGGATAAAAAGGTTCTCTGAATGGGGAAAGAGAAAAGTAATGGTCATTGTCTCTAGCTGACGAGACTGAAGATATGCTTTTCTTTTGGAGGCAAAGCTATTATTTTTAATATACTCCCTTTTGTTCCTGTGATTGCAATACTTTTTTTAACACGTTTGCTCATTCTTTATGCTTTTCTTCTCACTGTTGAATGATTTCACTGTAGTTTTACAGGGTTTTTTTTCAGGTTTCCTTTACTGCCTGCTGATTTTGTCCTATAAGTCTTTCTTCACAAAAAAAAAAAAAAAAGGGGGGGGGGCAAAAGATTTCTTTGGATATTAAAGTATCTGTTAGGAGAACAGCATAATTTTTTCTGAACACTTGAACTGGTGCTCTTGATTCAGTTGCTGGTGTGTTGTATTTTTCTGTGAAGTGTTGCAGAATAAAACTTAAAATTCTGTGGATTTTGGTTCCATAATTTTATTGAAGTATTTCCAGTGGGAATTTATCAGTAAACAAAGCTTTCGCCTCTCCTGTTCAAGAAGTAGGTTTTGTGCTTTGATTACCTGTCTCCACCTGCGCAAAGTCACTTCTTGCATGGACATAAATTCTCACCTACCTGAAGGTGAACCAGGGGAAGAGTACCCTTGCCATTACTATATTTGCTATGGTTGCAGCTTTTGGACCAACTCTTTTAAGGCTGTGAAGTCTATTACTAGAATATTTATTGAAAGCAGAATTTGCTTACCTGTATGCTGAGGTGGGTAATTAATGTAAGTGGTTGTATTCAGAAAATTAGGTAACATTTATTAAGGATTTATTAAAATTTATTAAGCATGTCCTTTTAGAAGTACCCTTCAACCTGAGTTCTTCCATGAGTCTATGAATAAGATGGTAGAGTTCACAAGGAGAAGGTCAGTGTTAACAGATAATTATGGAATTCTGAAAATTAAGGATGTTGTAGTATGTGTGAACATAAAAATATTTTCTGAATAGCTTGCATGTGAAGAATGTTGGGTTTGACTTGTGCTGAAGTTTTTATTTCATGGTAATGGAATAGAGAATCTAGTTAGTATCTTGTCTCAATGTTCTTTCTTTCCCATCCCTTCAATATCCCAGTCAGTCAACATAAAATGAGTTGTTTACAAACTAAAGATAAATTAAAGATATTTTACATACCAGCATCTGTTTATAGCATATACATGCCTAAGAGATTTGGTAAATACCTCATATAGTAACATGCAGAATGACTGATAAACTCATTCTTGCTTTTTTGCTTGATAAGAATAATCAGGCCACAACTTACTATTTCTGTTGATAGAGTTTATTACAGATCAGGTAAGGATAGCTGGATAGCTTATCCCTCTTGCAGGTTGAAGATAGGAAAGACAGGATAGCAGAAGAGATCTCTTTCTGCGAGTGTTTTGCTTTTATAGTTACAAAAACATGTAAACAAGCTTCTGAGTTATAGGATAAAATCTTAAAATTGAAAGCAAGTATTTTCTCAGTATGTTGCATAAATTCTAAGCATACCCTAAAGCTTTCTTGAGGAGTGTTTCGGTCAGATAAGGCTTTGAGGAGGCCTGAAAACGCGGGTTCTGATAATACTGCAAGGAGGGCAATGCTGCCGGTAGAGCAGTCGGTTGGAAGGGGGACCATGACTGGGTGTCTGGTCCACACTAGCAGCCACTGTTTCTGACTGGAGTTGTGATGAGGTCTACAGTAGAAAGTCTATGAGTGCAAAGGTCACTCCGGATGTCTCATTAGCCCCTATAGTGTACTGCATTGATAAGCATGTTTCCCCATCGTCAGCCCCCATCAAGTATTTCTGTGTTGAATAAATGAAGTTTAAGGATTTTTGTCTAGGACTTTTGACAAGTGTTTTCCCTGATGGTTCTTTAGTTCTTATGCATAAAAGCTTGCTTAAGCCTTTAAAACAGACAGTAGTTGAATATTTTTGAATTGTAACAATAATTTATAAAACATGTTTTATCACTTGGCTAATATTTTAAAATTCTTTAAGTGCTGTTATTTAAAAAATACCTGCTATTTCCAATCTTTTATTCACATTAGTTTCACTGGTTTTAAATGTTTCAAATCTTACCAATTTACTCAGTAGCCATTCTCCAGTTATTTTGTTATTTACAAAATCATTACAAAAGAAAATCTATATTCTACTCAAATATTATGTAAGCACTGTAATTCAGTATTTTCAAAGGTGTGTAAGTTTACTTACGTCATTTAAAATTGATCATGAAGTTGAAGGAAGACTTGTTGGGTTTTTTTCCTACCTTAGAACCACAGTTTCGGTACTCTGTATGTTCTCTTTTCGATTGGATTAATATTAGAAGGTACATACGTCCACACTATATATAATATTCTATACATTAATTATAAATATATACATTAATATAATAATATAACATTTATATCTAGTGTGTGTGTGTGTGTGTGTGTATATATATATATATATATATGGCTGCTTTCTTGTGCTTTGTACTTTGTCAGTTTTGCCCTAAAATTGAGTTAAACATGGACTTGGTTTCCACGATGTGACCTGTTGAAGCATACTTGTGATAGTAATGTTGCTGCCTGGGAACTCAGTTTTGTGACTTGTTCTGGTACATGTGATTTTCTAAAGAAGTATCAGATCTTCTAAAAGTATCAGATTTTCTAAAGAAGTATCAGATCTTCAGACCAAATGTTCTCCTGCGCCACAGTCATAATAATGCAGTATTTAAAATTTTACTTTGAGAATAAAACAGAAAATGTCTACCTAACAATGGTCTGATCTCTTTTTAAATGTGGATGCCCTCTAATCCAATATGCTGATTCACGGAGAGGTTCAGTCACTGTTTTAAGCTGCAGTTCCATGTGCAAATGAGCTGATATAATGACTAATTGCAGGTTTAATTGATCTTGGAAATACTTAATTTTCAAAAGAGGTTCACTTCAATCAAAGGGAAAATTAAAGAACAATTATATATTATAAATGCCATGGGTGAGTGAGGAGATCTATCTCTTTAAAATATGATGTAATTTGCTTTTTTCCCAACAATTTTTATCTCTTTGGATAAAGTTGTTTTGGAAGTATTAAGCACATTAGGACAAAAGCAGTGTTGTCTGCTGCTTAGGTAAGAAGATGCGTAGCCTTTAAATAGGAAAAAAAATAATCTCTGTATATATGTCTTTTCTTATGTGACAGACATTGCATTCATTTATAGTATCTTCATGCAACAAGCTGACATAATCTCTTTAAGGAAATATTGATCTTCCATTTAAAATGTTGAATAAAGGTTACTTTAAGACCTGTATTGCATGTCTGAAGTTCTTAATCACATTTCAGGTTCTTAATTCATTTTCTTAAGGAAAAGGAGAATCAAAGGCCTTTTACTTCTAAATGGAAGGTCGTTTTTAAAGGAGCACTCTGTTCATTGGAGGAGATGTTCAGTGTTCTTAGTTTTACTGACAAAATGTTTGTTTCTTACTTTTTGGGGGGGCTGTTTTTTGTGTGTTTGGTTGTTTATTGTTTGGGGGGTTTTTGGTGGGTTTTTTTTAATTTTGTTTTTGGTTTTATTTTGTTTTAACTTAGTGAAACTGAATTTGAGAGCCAAAATGCATTGGTTTATACTAAGTTAGTCAGAAAATTCTGATTTGTTTGGGAGAGATGTTGAGCAAATTCTTGGTCATCTGACATATGAATTACTTAGAAACTTAAATTTTGGGGTTCTGAGGCATAAACTTCAGAATGTGTCTTTATAGTATACTTTAGTGGGAACTCCATTCAGTTCATTCCAGACATGGGAAGGGAAGAGGCTGTCACTACTGGTTGCAAGTGTTTGTGCTTGTTACAAATCAGCAAGTTATATTTTAATCACAACCAGTTCTCATTCATGCATACCAACATAGAACCATAGAATAGTTAGGGTTGGAAAGGACCTTAAAATCATCAAGTTCCAACTCCCCTGCCATGGGCAGGGACACCTCACACTAAACCGTGTCACCCAAGGCTCTGTCCAAACATAGTTTGGAGTGCAAGACAGGCAAACAAACCAACAAGATTCTACTATAAAAAAAATAAAGTTTGCAAAATATCAGCTTATGGTACTTATCCTTGAAGTCCTAATGACATACACTAAGTAAAATAATTTAAAGTGAAAGAGATTATAAAAAGGGCTTTGATGGTCTCAGATTTTTAGGATTTTATTCTGTAAGTGGTATACTTCTGAAGGAGGGAGTAATATAATTGATTTTCTTCAAGTTGGCATCTAGCTGATATAAAATTAATTGTTCTGTGCTAGACAGTAAAGCTAATCACCAGAAAATAATTTCAATAAAGTTAAGGTTAGATCAGGACCTGCCCTGCTTATTCAAATTTTGGAAGCATGAAAAGAAGTGGCTGTAAGGCACCTCTTCAGCATCCTATCCGCTTTTTTATGGCCTACCTGTAATCAACTACTTCCTTAATAATGTGGTGTTATACTTCTTTTTCCAGTTGCAGTACACAGCCAAAATCAGCTTGCATTTCAACTTCAATTCAAGCAAATACATTTTGCTTTCTGATATACATTGCAGGTGGGACTCGAAGGATTGTAGGTGTTGGAATGTGCTCTACCAGTGTTGACAAAATATTAGTGAAAAAAACATCTGTCCTTACTACTTGCATTTTTTTAACGATTCTCATGTTTTGAGCTATTGTAGACTTCTGTGTGCATGTGAACTGCAGTCAAAGATTTTGAAAGCTTGTGGGAGGCAGGAGGTCTGAAATGAAAGATTTGTGCGGATCAGCAGGAATGTTTGTCAAGGGTAGCACAGAGAGAAACAAAATATAAACCACATGATGTTACAGTTCTAGTTTATATGACTTACAAGGTGAAGCCTTACTATGCAGCTTAACTTGGTTCCTCCGTTTTAATCAATAAAGAAATAATCGGTCTGATCTGTCTATAGCAGTTTTGAAGGTGTGTATCTCGTGCTACAATTGTCCCTTCCCCTGTCTACATTACCTCTGTATTTTAGAGCTGTATAATTTGAGCTGCAGGGTTAGTAAAATGGGCTATAGAAATTGTCATTTAGAGACAATATATGTTTCCCCAGTGGCAGACACAACTGTTGAATAGCTCCTTGTCTTATTAGAGAGATGAAATATTGTAGCCCTTTTCTTCACTGGAAAGAGTGTGATTTTACTGCTGGGACTGAGGGTGGCCTGAAAGACTTCTGTTATTGAACTTCCAAATAAGGTTTGAAACGACTGGGTTAGGAAGCATGGACTTTTGTTTTATGACTCAGATTAGACAGTATCACCATGAGCTATTAAAACTTTGTTTGTAAAATTGCTATGTGTCATTGCAGCTGTGAGGAAAAAGTAAAAATCCTAACTGCAAACCTTTTATTTTAAAGTTCTTTTCTGCTACTTAGCATGTGGAGTCAATGCTGCCTGCTTAATTATTGAGTGCACCTGTCATGAGTGTTTTAAAATCACAGAATGACAGAGTATCTCAAGTTGGAAGGGATCCATAAGGATCCTTTATGGGTCCTCTCTCAATGGGACCATCAAGTCAAACTCCCTTCTTCTCGCAAGACTACCTAAAACTAAACCATATGACTAAAAGCATTATCCAGAGTTTCCTTGAACATTGACAGGGTTGGTGCTGTGACCAACAGACTCCCTGGGGAATCTGTTCCAGTGACTGAATACCCTCTCAGTGAGGGGTAATTATTTTTGTGCTAATAAATATTTTCCTAATAAATATTTCCCTAATGTCCAGCCTGAACCTCTCCTGATGTGGCTTCATTCCATTTGCTCAAGTCCTATCACTGGTCACCAGACTACTTCCCCCTCTACCACCCCACTTGTGGAAGATTTTGGTCAGGTCACCCATCAGCCTTCTCTGCTCCAGGCTGAGCAAACCAAGTGACATCAGCCACTCCTCAGAAGTCTTGTCCTTGGAAAATTCAAGCCTTTATTGTGTAAATCATCGATTTTGAGACTGTCCGTGGCTTTAATATGAGAGACCTTGTTTTGAGAAAGTTGGGAGTCTAAGGCTTGTAAACAGCTGAATCTTCAGGTTATGTTTAAAAATCTTTTCATTTGTATATGAAACTCTAACTTGGTGTATTTTGATAATAAAATCAGTTTATTGTGGGTGTCACTGAATTCTTACTTTCTATGCTTTGAAACACTTTTGATTTACTTAGAGTCTTTGCGTTCCTCAATCTAAGTAGATAAGGCTCTGTTAAAACTATAGCTAAGTTTCAGTATGCCATGAAGGTTGAGACTGTACAGATGTCTCTTGTACCCTCTTTCTCTTATGGAACTGAATAAGATGCTGAAATTTTTTTTGTCCCAGCCTTAATATGCAGGAAGCAGATCACTCAGGTTAGGGTTAGGGTTAATATGAAATGTTAATATATAATGCAAAGAAAAAAGAAGTAATGGTTAAGAGAGAGAGAAGGGAGGGGTGACCACAAGTGTGATCTCTCTTGGAGCTGTGGCTCATATGCTCTTTTTTGATTTATGGTTCCTCCAACTATCTCTGCTTATCTGCTCTAAGTATGTATGCATATTCAGGTGGCTGGACAGGCTGTCCAGCCCAGACTTGAGGAAACTGGGAAATCTAGAAGTAGCTTGGTCAACAACAAAACATAGTCATTTTCATAGAGTTTAAGTGAATGAGTATTCAGGGGTATATGAGTATATCAGGGGTCTACCTATAAGTAAGGATATGGTCTTGAAAGGTATCCCTATATTCTAGTGATCTGTATCCGATTATGTTGGAAGTGTTGTTTAATGTCTTCAGAAAGGCTTTTTGTGGGGAAAAAACAATGAGAATGAAAAGAATCATTCTAATGAAACGCATTTAGTTTCTAGTAATTTATTTCCAAATTACCATAATGTAAATTGTGTTTATACTATTTTAAAGCAATTTTACTTTGACAGATGCTAAAAGAGTAAACAGACTTGGGATAAGAAAGTGACACTAATCTATGTAAAATGGAACTTTCTAATAACTGATTACTTTTTGAAATGTGAACGGGAGTATTACAAGTCAATAGCTGTAGTCTTTCTAGTGCCAAATGAAGTCAGTTGAGCATTTTGCATTTACAGGTGTGAGTTTCTAAGTATTAGACTATTAACTGAACATCTTTTTTAGAATATCTGTGGTAGCTGTTGGTAAAGGGCCAGATACTGAATAACAGTGGAGTGTGGATTCAGAGGGGATTTCAACACATGTTAGGAGCAAGGGAAGAGGAAAAATCCATGTGTTTTCTTGTATAGTTAGTTCTGTTTGAGCACAACAGCATAATTTGCATGTATATAGCTGTGCTAGTAAGTATTTTCCTTGTTTGTGAATGTTTAGACTGTGATTCATTGACTGGTTTTGGTATTCATGTTTTGTGTCAGAAATGATCCAATTTAAAGAAATCTTTGCAAGTCTGTTATTTAAGGAATACAGGAATTGTTTTTTAGCTATGGGAGTACAGGTTTGGTAGTGTGCTGACTTACATAATTGTATCATCTGGTATATAAAGGAAAACCAAAAGCCAGTCATAAAGGTTTGTAAGTGCCCTCAGGGGGACGTTTCTCCCTTTGCAGGGAGTCTTTTATTTCAAGAATTGTGTTGCTTTGTAATCTTATTGCTCAGAAACCTGTAAGCTAACTTCCTGTTCACTGCTTGAATAGACGAATTTGTCTTTTAAGCTATATTTAAGCATTTATTTCACTCAGCAAGGTGAACGTTAACTTAATAAATAAACTTCTAAACAAAGTCTCTTTCCATCCTCAAATTTTCCCTTACATCTTTTTGAGAAGACTGCAGAATGGATTTCTTCAGAACTATCTTGTCAGTCATTAAATAAGTAGCAGTAAAAAAGGCTTGATTTGCTGCAATTTCTGCAGTCTTGAAGCAATCCTATTCTGTTTTCATGGCCTATTAATTCTTTTATGTTTGAAAGTTTGACCATAGTTACCTGATGGTATTGTTTGTTCTTTAGCATTGGATGAAAGTGTCCATATTTTAGGCAAGGCACCAAGAGCTTAAATAATCTTCTAAAGGAAGCTTACAAAAATGTATAGGTGGTCATGGTTTTTAAAAGGCTGACATTGTTCTAACTCGTGTTTTGACAAATGTGATTTCATTCATAATTTATTACTTGAGTGCAGTACTAACACCTGTCTGAACTAATTTTAATAAGTCTTTTTATCTGTAACTCTGTAAGGATTCATAAGTGCCATAGATGAGAGGTTGTAAGTTTTTGTGGAATTTTGAAGTACTGTTATGGAGGCTGTTTATATCCAGTGATGTCAAATGAGCTCAGAATAAACCTAGTTTGTGTAAGACAAATGAAACCAAACAGAATGGCTCAACAATTCTCATTGTTTAGAAGGAATAACCTTTCAGTTGTTTGAAATAGTAATTTCTAAACTTTAGCCTCTTCTTTGGAGATGTTGCTGGGTTTTGGGGTTTTTTCTTCTCTTGTTTGGGTTTGAGTTCCCCCCATCCCCTCCCCTATTTGGATTATGTATCAAATTAAAGTACACCTTTAATAATAATATCAGTGTGCTGCACAAGGTTTCTAAGAGAACAGGGTTTCTAAAGTGTCAGGGTAAGAGAGTATGTCTTTAATATAGGAAAATACAAAACTCATTTAGTGTTCCTTATACTAGTCTGTAGTTAAAATTATTAATTTTACATTTTAATGAGCAGCAAGCATGAGAGGTATAACCTTCCGTGGAACTACTACACTTGGATGTTGGAATCTAAACATTGTCTAGGAGTAATAGAACTGTAGCTCAACACATAAAAGAGAATGGGTTATATATTGCTGTTTTCTGTTTGTGTGTGTTCCAGGGGTCCATTCAGTGTTGTGCGGCGATGTATCAACAGGGAAACAGGGCAGCAGTTTGCTGTAAAGATTGTCGATGTAGCAAAATTTACTTCAAGTCCTGGATTAAGCACAGAAGGTAAGAACAAACTAACAAATTCTAAGCAGACGGATTTTTTTTTTTTTTTGTCAACCTCTTAAATATTTTTGTGCTTTGTAAGATCTTTTCTGGTTATATCCTGTAGAAGCTTTAAAGCAGGATCTTATATTGCTAATTTAACTTAGTTGCATGCATTTCTAATCTTTAGTACTTCCTATGGGTGTTCAGTTGCAATCATAAATATTGGAAATAATAGAAGGTCTATACTAATGCTAAGCCATTGCTATTTCCGTTTGGATTTATTTTTTTTAAGAATGAGAATTTCTGAAAACACAAATTCTGAAACAAAAAAGCATACAAAAGAAATAAAGTAAGAATACATCAGTTTTGTTTTAATTAGTGCAAATTTAGCAAGTAGTTTGCTACAAAATGAGTGAAGACTTGCAATGCAGGTGTATAAAATGATATAAAAAACTATACATTTTTCATGTAGCCAGGATTTTAAAACAATGCTGCAGAGCTGCTACAGTGTAAATAAAAGGCTGGTTTTCTAAGTTGAATATACAACCCATGTGTGCTTAAAGTGCTTCTTTTACACTTTATCAGAAAGAGCATGGTAACTGAATAGCAGTCATTGTGTATTCCATGTCCAGTGTTTTTTTTTCTGGAGATCATATTCTTTCGTGCAATAATGGTTTCTGAGGATTCCATATGTGCCATCCAAGTCATTATGACTTAGTCCCAGGTTCAGCAGCATAAAAGGGCCAATGACTTTTGTTGGTAATTATAGCAAACAGTACCTGGTTTAATTTACAAAGTAACTCACAAGTCTTACTTCAGACTTTAAATCTGATAATGCCATTGCTAGTTTGTTTTTTCTGGACTTCCAGCCAAGTATGAGCAGCGCCTTCTGTAATATTCAGCTTGTGTGCAGCTGCATTAAAGCTTTGGCAGGTTATATCAATACTGCGTTTGGAGTTAGTGCATTTTTACCAAAATGATTTGATATCTCTTAAAGAAGTTCTGTCCGTATTGTAGTCTTTCTTTGAACCTTGTCTAAACTACTGATGCTAGAAACACTTTTCTATCTCTAGTGGAGTATGGCTTTCCTTGCTCCATGAGAGTAATTTTTGGGCCATGAAAGAATTGTTGAGAGGGAAAATAGTAGACAAAAGAGAAAGGACTCATCAGGAGGTAAAGAGAAGGCAATAATAATAATATAGTCACTGAAAAATGGAAGGATAGCCATTGATGGTTTGCATTTGCTGCCTGGGTGTAAAGAAAAGACTTAGGAGTATACTAAGAATTTGGGTTGGGTTTTTTTTTTGAATCCACTTGTGCTATATTGATAGCACTGTAATTCAAGGTAGCATGTCACTGAGTTAACAGATCATAAAACACCTTCTGGGTTTAGAGGTTTTTTGTTTTGGTTGTGGTGATGGATTGTTGTTGAGGTTTTGTTTGGTTGGGATTTTTTAAGGTTTTGAATTGTTAGGCGTTAGATGTGTAATATTAAGACACATAAATGTGTAAATGAATGTGAAGCAAGTTCTTAAATCTGCATAAGAATCTGAACCTGTTTTTCACATACACTTTCCAGCTTGTGTGCTATTTATTTTGTGTTCTTCCTTCTGTTTTCCTCTGTTCTCCGCCCCGCCCCCCCCCCCCCACCAGGTTCTAGTTTGGCTGCGGTTTTGGTGGGGGTTTTTTTGCTTATTTCTGATATGGCATTCCTTAAACACATTGGTAGGGAGCCATGATCATGGAATCATATAGAATCATAGAATAGTTTTTGTTGGAAAGGACCTTAACATCATCCACTTCCAACCTCCCTGAGATGCGCAGGGATGCCTCACCCTGCACCATGTCGCTCAAGGTTCTGTCCAGCCTGGCCTTGAACACTGCCAGGGATGGAGCATTTACCACTTCTTTGGGCAACCTGTTCCAGTGCCTCACCACCCTAACAGTAAAGAACTGCCTTATATCTAACCTGAACTTCTCCTGTTTAAGTTTAAACCCATTACCCCTTGCCCTATCACTACAGACCCTGATTATGGTGGTAATTGCATAAAAGTTACATAACTTACCTGGGAGGAAACTATATTTGTTAATTGTGTTAAAGTGTAAGTTGGAATGGAAAGATTGATTCTTAGGAACATTCTTTACCTCAGTTTTGCGATCTGTTATCTTTGTACAACTTCCCACCTCCATTCTTCCTTTGAGGCACAGGAGTGGGAGAGCAAGGCATTCTGCATGTGAGGTAGCTGATGACAGTTCCTTTCGTTAATTTCACAAATATGTAGAGTGCCGAGTGGTAAAGGGCCCAATATGCCTCCATATTTATGACGAGGTCTTTGTTCTTGAGTGCTTTCATTTAAAAGTGCCTATGTGAGATAACATGTGTTTATGGACAATAACTTCATCTTTGTATTTGTCAGCAGTGTACTCTTGTGGCAAAGGCAGACAACTGCATAGCATACTGTTGCAGAAGTGTAGCCAGAAAGTCAAAGGAAATGATCGTTTTCTCTGTGCATCCCTTGGGAGACCACATCTGGAGCATTGTGTGCAGTCTTGGTTCCCCAGTACAGGAAAAACAATGCTGTACTGGCATGAGTCCAGCAGAGATGGACTGGGAGAAGTGAGTTTGTCTAGCCTTGAGAAGCTAAAGTGAAATTTAGTGCTGTCTTCAACTAAATAGAAGGGTACAGAACAGATGGAGCCAAACTGCATGTATCGGTGCACACTGAAAAGACAAGGACCCATGTGGACAAGTTGCAATATGGAAAATTCCAACTAGAGACAAGAAAAAAAGAAATTACCCTGTGAATGGTAGAACTGCTGCAGGTTGCATAGAGAGACTGTGGATGGAATCCTCAGATGCTCAGAACTGGGCTGCATGAGGCTCTGAATTGCCTTGTATACTTTGACCTGCTTTGGGCAAAAGTATGGAAAAGATAACCTCTGGACGTTCTTTCTCACCTATGTGATTCTGTGGTTATTAGTAGCAACAGTCTACATGTAATCTGTGGGCAATATAGTTTTAATATTGTACAAGGAGAAATTTAGGTGTAACAGTGCTATGCTTAAAAAAGTTGAAACTGTTTGACACAATGTTTCAAGTCAGAAAAGTTAAACTGCCTTTGATACAGTATTTTAATTTAAACCTGGCTTAGATTTAAATTAATGTTTCAATTAACTCTCAACTTCTTTTAAGGTTGGCTGGGAGTGTTTTAAAAGGACTATTTGACAGTCTAAACAATTCATTAAAAAGAAATAAATTATACTGATTTCTCACAATAATGGTATCTGTCTCACCACAGTAACAAAAGCAATCAAGCTTGAAAAATTGATACTTCTCTAAGCTAATCTGTGTTTATCAATTGAAATATCATGGGCATTTGTAAGCCACTAGCTTGCAAGGCAAACTTCTATCTAGTAGAGCATTCTTTCCATAAGACTGCTCAGTACACATAGTGTGTATAGACACTGACATCTCAAGTGATTTTTGTGTCTGTGTGCATGTCTGCAGTAGTTTGATAATGCAGGGGGAGGGGAAAAATAATGCTATGTAACAATGCCTGACAGCTAACAAATTTAATTCAGGCTGAATTCCATTGGATTTAAGTATTAGTATTCATGGTCTTGCATACAGTGTGTCATCAATCTCTGTAGTATTGTAATTCAAGCATATTAATGAAGTATATTGACACCTTGCCACTGTTCACGTGGCTGCATGATCTACTGGATTAGTGGTGGCTATTTTAAATGGTGACGGATTCTCCCACAGTTCACTGTGCTTTCATATCACAGAAAATTAAAAATATACACAAGAAAATGCAAAGCTTTAGTATTTTTAGTACAAAAGATACTGTTTCGCACAGTTCAATTTAGAGGATTATGTTGAGAACACTTGATGCTCTCAGAAACAGGCTTACTCATGAGGTCTGATAAAAATAGTGTAAATAAACACTTTCAAATACAGATCTTTGTTGCTATACTCAGAACTTTTGGTATAGAAAACTGTAAAAAGCATGTTCCTTATTTCTGAATCTGTTACAGCTGACACCATAGTTACCTTTTACTGTCCATTTCTTCTGCTGCTGTCTTCACATCCCATGCAGTTTCCTTTCTATAATTCTCTGTATGGCTTGCATATCTTTCTTTTAGTTGGAGGTTCTAACACCAAATATATCTTAAGTGCAAACATTGTTACTCAGGAAGAGAATGGTGATGGGTTCTTTACTATACTTAGTAAAAGCTAATACACGATATTTGCCTGCTTTTCTTTAATGTCAGATTGCTGTCTTTTAACATGCTGAGTGTTCTTTAAAGCAATTTAAATGGCAGCGCCCTGTGCTTACAACGTCTCCTTGAAGTTGTTTTTCAATATATAATTCATTGTATATTAGATTCAGTTATGCGTAATTCATTTTGATAGAAATGCCCTCACAAAGAAAGTGATTAGAATTACTTCCACAACCTTATGATAGGCTAGACTGTATTTATTAGGTTGATATATGCATCTGTACAGGTTTGTATGCATGCATATCACTGTGAAGCAGAACAGATGAGCTGATAAGGATTGATTCAGGTTTCCTTTAGAACCTCAACTGGTTCTACTGGAAGCTGTAAAGAAAGTGTCTGCAAAATGTTACGGCTGTGTCAAAGAGCAAAACTGTAGCCAAGAAAGAAGCATTTTGAATATAGTTCTTGGACTGTTTCTATCACTGAGACCGGCAGGACAGTCGAATCAAAACCAGAGTTGTTATGGTTCATCCGTTTTAGGAGAAGAATTCCAAAATTAGTTGGGGGGGGGGGGGGCAGGCAAGAGGCGATGGAAATGTGAAAGTTTGCGTTAGTTTGATTTTGGTTTGTTTTGTTGTGTTTTCTTTTCCCACAAAGAGCCCACAGATCTTTTCCCTGACATATTTTTGGGTTGTGAGGTATTTTCTTGCAGTTGAGATCTTACTCTTGTTCTCCTTTCCTGAAATACTTTACCCTTGTTGCTTGTTTGTGGGTTTTGGTTGTTTGGGGTTTTTTGAGGGGAGGGAGGGTTGGTTGTTGTTTTGGTTTTGTGTTTGTTTGGGTTTATTATTATTCTTGTTGTTGTTGTTATTATTTAGACTTGCATTTTTGCAATTGCTTTATCAGTGCTGTTAATTTTAAAAGCTTTGTTTAATTCTAGATAAAGATGCCCGACAGTATCTTAACTTTTGATGTTGGAAGGCTGTGGTGAATAGCATTATTTTTTGCAAAAGTATCTGTGTGTAAATTTCCGTACCTATATCCCTGCTTTTTTCAAATGTTTGAGCAAAAAAATGTAGTGTTAGTGTTGAACCCAAGTCTCCAAGTAAAAGGCATTGCGAATCTGTATGGCATCAGATTTTATGATACTATATTGTATGTAGACTGGATTTTATGAAAGAGCAACTTTTTGCCTTTGATTTGGAAATACCAATTTATATGCAATTTCTAGTAGCTGTGAGTTGTGTGCTGTTCTGTATTTCACAGATGGAAGTTGCCAGAAGTGTGGCATTATTGGGCCTACATCTGAGCTATTGTGTCTAGTTCAGGGCTTCACAGTCTAAGCGATGCTAAAGAACTGGAAGGTCCCAGGAAAGGACTGTCAAAAAGAGTCAGGACCCTAGAGCACATCATGGGCAAAGAAGAAATAGAGGGAGCTGGGTTTATTTAGTCTGGTGAAGAGGAGGCCAAGAGGCTAAGATAACACTAGTCTACAACTATTTGAAAAATTACAAAAATGGCAGAGACAAGCTGTCTTTAATAATGACAGCTATTACAGAAAAGAGTAATGGTCAGAAATTGTTGCTTGTAAGGTTCAGGCTGAACCTGGGGAAAAACCTGTCCACTGGGATGGTGGTGCAGCAAGTACAGGTGGCCCAGAAAGGTCATAGGACCTCTCTTGCTGGAGGTTTTCAGGAATTTGCTTATGAAGGCACAGCTGTCCTGATCTAATGATAACCCCACTTTGAGTCAGAGTCTGATCAGGTGACTGTCAGAGGTCATTTCACACCAGCATTCCTATAATTTAGTAAGAGTATGCGGAAGGCACCATTATAGGTTTACTTTCACTGAAGCAGAAAATACGAGGATATTTCAGAGAATGAAAAACTAGATCAGCTTGACTCTGCTTTTTCCTTTATTATTTTAAACCTATGAGAAATCTGAAAGGATTTAGTGATATTAGTATTGCAGATATAACTGTTATACAGGAGCTTTCTTGAAAATTCATTGAGTATGTACATATTGGTACCGAAGACGTTGAGGCATCTGTTCATAGACTGCAAAAATCAGATGGTATTAGTGACACCTCTGTTGATAAGAAAATACATAAATACGGAATTTTGAAGTGAAAGTGTTTAAAATGTTGATAGCTGCCTGTCATGGAGTTTATGTTGCTGGTCTTTTAAATATCACTACAGTTTCTGTGTATGCTGTACAAATGTTTTGGGGAGAGGGAAGGTGTCAAGGTCATGATGAAAGGGACCTGTACTAGAGTTTGTGCTTATCACCAGAACTTGAAGACTGATGCTTAAAACCATGTCTGATATTTGTCATTTCAAAAGTCTACCTTTTGGGGGAATGCGCCATTTCCAGCATAGTTCTACTTCTTATGCACATGTGTAGAGCTGTTCCTGTTCTGGTACAGGAAATGTTATCTAAGCCTTTCTGAGAGGTTTGCTTGTTTTAACTTAATGAAGGATTTGAGTTTTCTTCTTTTGTTTTCCTGGAAAAGCCATAGGCTGCTCTGGTTATAAATTCAGTTTAACTAATTTCTGTGTATAATTTTCATAAATGTCTGTTCTATAGTTCTGCTATAACTGTCATAAAGTGTTATGAAAATTAAATACTTCTATGCAGAAATAAAACATGAGAGATGAAACCAAGCTTTTTTGCCCAGAAGACATTTCTGTAAGTGTTTGTGCATGTTAACCAGATAATAGATCCAATGAATCACAGGAATGCATGAGAACATAACAAGGATTTCTTTTTCAGGATTCTTTTTAATCTCTTACTATTGCAAGTAAGTTTACTGCAGAAAAGGTGCGTGTGTTTTTTTAATGGTTAGAAATACAGAATTTGGTCTTGGGCAAAGCTTCACATAATATATGTGAAGCATAAAATACAGTGTTATATATTAGGGGCCTTTTTGGTACTGTTTCTAGCATGTGGCCAAATACAGGCTTCCAGGAATGGGCTACTAAGTGTCACTTTGTTTAGACTTCATTTGGAGTCCCACACAGGAATTTGATTGGTCCAGGGAAGCAAATACGAGGTTCTACAAGAAAATATGGCCTTTCATCCAGATCATAAGCAAAGAGTAATAAAGATCAATTACATGGTATTATTTCAAGAACATAAAATTTCTTGAAATTTGATGAAAGCATATTCACAGCAGTGTTGACATAATGCTGTTGCCATCTTCAGAAGGGAAGGCATAGTTTGTGAATATATTATACCTACTTTAAAGCACGTAAGAATATTTACCTGGTTTTTATGAACTATTACTTAAATAGAATGAAAATTATTAAGTTTTATGCTTTGCAAGCAATTTTTTTTTTATATAATCAGTCTCCAGAACAAGGACAGCTTTGTTTGCTATGTGACTTCAGTTCCTTGCCTTTAATATGTATTTGGTTTTACTGTATTTGCTGTAGTACTTGAATATACAATAGCATTGCAGGAACATACCTCTTCTCCCCTCTTTTTTGACCTTTACTACTTGACTACACTTTGCTCTGATAACTTTACCTGTTCTTGGTTTCACTGTAGTGCCAGTAATGTAAAAATGACTTGTATTTAGTGGCTGAAATCCCTGTGGACCAGTTGCACATTGCCAGATTAGTTAGGTCTTTACATAACCTTATCCTGAAACTGCTTTTGGTGATGGTACAAGCAGAAAGATTTATAAATGTAACCTTTACAGCTTGCAAAATGCAATTAAATGAAGTGTCGTTGTAATAATTACTCATTCTAAGAATAACATATTAGAATACTAATTAAAAAATTGCTGTATCTTGAAATTCTTAGAACACATATAATAAAGTAATTATGTAATTAGCATTAAACAATACAGCAGATAATATGTAATTTAACTGTTATTTTTGTTATGTAACTGAGTGTGCAGTTGACCTGGATTTTTTTAAAAAGCAGTCATAATTGATTGAGAAGTGCTCCAGAAGGAACATTGCCATAATCTTTTCTCTCACGTTACATCCCACTTCCATATATGTGAAACAAGAAAATATTTTCATGAATGCGAACAAGAAAGTAAGACCTCTGCAAGTGAATCTTGTTATGAAAAGTTGTTTTAAATTTGCTGTCATTTCAGTCAGGGAACGTCAGTGAATATGATTTATAGCTTAGAAGTTAATTCCTCTTAGTACATATTAAATAGGACTTGGTGATCATTTAATTAAAATCTTTGCTGAAATAACTAGTATTGTTAAATATGTGACTCTGGGTAATACAAAATATCAAACTATTTTTCTGAAAAAAAAAACCCAAACCAAAACACATAATTAATGCACATTTTAATCATTTCAAGTCATAAAGGATATTTACTAGTTGAGGAAAACTTCTGTACAGAGTTGCAGACTCGTACTTATGCATCACTTTTGCTTAATCTGAACCATTTAGAATGCAGCTTTCACTGAAAATTTTGAATTCTTAATAGAATTTTTTAATTTAGGAAAAACACTTTCAGAGAGTGCTTGTGGTTTAGCGTAGATCACAGAACCCAAATGATAAGCTGCAGTTGATACTATGTATTTCAAGCAGACTAGTAAAATGATGCCTGCCAGGTAATTGGGATGTCTTGTGGTATACTGAATGCTTTACAAAAGTCTCAGAAATAAGTGTCAAAGGTTTGTTTTGTGGATTGTTTTGGGTTTGGTTGTTGTCTTTTTTTTAGCCAGTGGTAAGCCTATCATCGAAATGTCCATCCCAGTCAGCTACAGTTGCATCCTCAGTCAGTCGCTTTGAACTCAGTGCTGCTTTCCAAACTCCATCTCCTAAATGGTAATTAGGACTGTAGCTTAGCAGGGTTCTAAAAAACCTTCCATATTAATCATCTCTCTACCCAGAAAAAAAAACGTAGAAAAATAAAATATTACAGACACACTTTACTATTATTCAAAATCAGTCTTTAAAATCTCATGCTACCTAAATCTTGACTGTTCCTTTACTAAGTATTTGTTTGCATGTATATGGTAGTTTAAGAGTATGGTGATATATGTGCTTACATTTGGTAGTTAGAATTGTGAAGAGTTTCTACTGGAGATGCCTAAGAACTCTCTGCTTTGAGTCAATCAGAAGCAGGACTGAACTACGTAATAGGATGATGTATTGTTAAGGTGTTCATTGCCCCCCAGTGTATTTGCAAAGATGTGGGTCCAATACATTAGAGCCCAAAAGTGCTCATGGACCTAAGAGGTATCATTGCAAGGCCACTCTGGATAATCTTTGTTTGATCATATTGATTAGGAGAGATGCTTAGAGACTGGAGGAGAGCAAATGTCATTCCTGTCTTCAGGAATCGCAAGAAGGAGGACCCAGGGAACTACAGGTCAGTTAGCTTTACTTACATACCTGGAAAGGTTATGGAGCAACTAATCCTAGAAACCGTTTCCAGGCACGTGTAGGACAAGAATGTCATCAGGAGCAATCAGCATGGATTCACCAAGGGGAAGTCATGCTTTACCGACTTGAGAAACTTCCAAAATGAAATGACTGGCCTGGTAAATGAAGGAGAGCAAGGGAATTTGTCTACCTAGACTCTAGGAAGATTCTCATAGAGAAGCTGATGCCATATGGGATGGATGAGCAGACAGTGAGGTGGACTGAAAACTGCCTGAACAGCTGGGCCCAGTGGATACTCATCAGTGGCATGAAGTCTAGTTGGAAGCCAGTAACTACCACTGTACCCAGGAGTTAATACTGAGTCCAGTCATCTTCAGCATATTCATTAATGATCTGGATGATGGGAAAGAGTCACCAAAGCTGAAGATGACACAAAACTGGGAAAATGGCTGATAAATTATAGGGTCATGCTGCCATCCAGAGAGTCCCCAACAGGCTGGAATGACGGGCTGACAGGAACCTCATGAAAGGGGAAGAGCAAAGTCCTGCACCTGGGGAGGAGCAAATGCATGCACCAGCACATGCTGTGGCCCACCCAGATAGAAAGCGTCTTTGCAAAAAGGTCCTGTTGTGGTCCTGGTAGACACCAAGTTGATCATGAGACCACAGTGTGCCCTTGCCACAGAAAAGGCTAACAGTATTCTGGGCTGCCTCCTTAGGGAGGAGTGTTGCCAGCTGGTAAAGGGGGGTGATCCTTCTCCACTACTCAGCGCTGGTCAAGCCACACCTGAAGCGTTGGGTCCAGTCCTATGCTCCCCAGTGCCTAGAGAAAGAGACATGGAGATACTAGAGGGAGTCCAGCAAAGGGCCTCCGGGTTGATGATGAAGGGACTGGAGCATCTTTCCTGCAAGCAAAGGCTGGGAGAGCTGGGACTGCTCAGCCAGAGAGAAGGCTCAGGAGGGATGTCATTGATGGAAGGGAGGGTGCGGAGAAAATGGAGCCAGTTTTTTTTCAGTAGTGCCCAGTGACAGGACCAGAGGCAATGGGCACAAACTGAAACACAGGAGGCTCTGTCTGAACTTGAGGAAACAGTTTTTCACTGAGAGGGAGATTGCGCCCTGACACAGGTTGTACAGAGACATTGTGTAGTCTCCATCATTAGGCGTTATTCAGAAGTCATCAGGATATAGTCCTGGGCAACATGCTCTAAGTAGCCCTGCCTCCGCAGTGGGGTAGGACCAGATAACGTCCAGAGGTTCCTTCCAGCCTTTACCATTCTGTCATTCTACAAAGGCAGCTTTATTACTTTCTTGATGGGTGAATGGCTTTCCTGTGATAAGCCTGGGAGCAGCTCACCAGGGTACTCTTTGGGATCTCCTCTGCTCCACATGCCATTGTCCCTCTGTACTCCTTGCTGAGTGTGTAGATAAGGTTTTATGACACAACAACATTTTTTCTTTTCTGAAGCCCTAGTTTAATTATAGCTGTCTTCTTGCTTAGGGAAGCAAACTCTTTGAGAAGGAGTTTGAGAAAGTAAGCTTGTTTGAAAAAGAAATCTAGGTTGGAGAGGGAAGCAAGGATGTTCCTTTGGTGTTCTTAAAGTAGTAAGCAATGCCTGCAGCTTTTACCAGTACAATAAACAAAATTGCAAAGGTGTGTTTCTTCACCCTCTTTGCAAAGCAAAGTCATACTTAAATTTATGCAAAGAAATATGGAAATACGCTTTTTAAAAGAGTTATTTTGAGAATGCTCTCAAGTCTTCATTCTTAAACATGACTGTCTTTAATCTCTTTGTAAAACGAATGAGGTAAGTCCAGCTTCTGTTCTGAAAAATGAAAACGCTTTCCAAAACACTTCTCTTTCTACAGTCTGTACTGATCTAACGAGTCATGATCCTTGCCAATAGTCCAGAAATAGGCTTCTAACTGTGCTTGCCATAATTCAGGCTGGTTGCAAACACAGGGAAGATAATAAGCATCAGCTGTATTTTCAAATATTTCTGTTTGGATGCAAGCATGTATTCTGTTCTGGTTTGTTCAGTCAACAAAACTCAAGATTAATTGCAGCTGAGCTGCAATTTCTGTTAATTCATTAGTCCAGGGAGAGCCTTCTTTGACTCTTAAATGCTGGGGTTTGGGGTTTTTTAATCAAATAATGTGGTGATATGATAAATAATGATACTTGTGCAATTTCACTCTTCTAGAACTGCTTTTCATGTCAGAATGACAAACCTGTATTCTGCCATAGTGTAAGATATTGGCAAAAATTGTGTCTTTGGGTTACGTGATTTTTGTTTTGGATACTTTTATATCCTGTGAAAATCCCATCTGAAATCTTTCTTGTTCCAAAAAAGAGATTTCAGGGTTTGTAATCCATAGATTCCTGTTCTTTTGTACTCTCCTGAGATTTCTGCTAAGTTAGATAGGTACGTTATGATCTTGGATAATCTTGCCACAAATCAGCTACAAACATTGCACTTGGACCTTTTCTGCATGTGCTAGTATTTTTACTAGATTATGGATGAACATGCTTTTGAGCTAGAGGCAATGGAAATTTGCAAAAGTAAAGCTATATTAGCAAACCTTGATGGACTGCCTAAATAATAGGCAGAAATGGGAGAAAGAATGATAGCTTTTAAAATAGGTGCATGTTTTTAATAGGTAATACATATATACTTAATAAGTGTGCGTGTTCATCATAAACAAGACTGCATGCCTCTAATCAAATCAAAAAATGATTTTTGATCAGGAGTACTTCAGATCACTTCTTAAGAAAATACAAAGGAGCTACCTAATAGTTGACATTGATTGCTGTTAAGTTGTATCAGTCTTTGGATGTAGAAGCTTTTACCTTTGTTTGTCGATTTGCTGCATATGCACTGGTGATTGTAAAACAGTTTACTAAAATTAAGACACATAGCATAATCCCCCTAACACCTAACTGGTCTTCAACCTGAAAAGTTAAGCAGGGGAAAAAAAAGGTAAAGCTGAAAGACCAGTGACAAACTATCACAATCTGTGTCGCGTTCATAGAAACTACAGAGTAAGGTATTTGCACAATTGAAGGTCTGCCTTTCTTGAGTGCAAGTCAATGGGTTTAGTCCGGTTGTAAACAGTGCCAAACAATGGCTGTGTTTTCCAGCATAAGAGTTGCTTCAGTAGAAAAAATAAAAAATGAATCTTGTAACCTTCTTGACTAAAGAAAATCTTGGGGAAAAAGAGGAAAAAAAATGTTGAGAGAAATTATTAAGTCTACCTAATATGAAGGCAGATGGAAATGTTTATTGTTTGGAAGCTATCTTGTAAAACAGTTTAAATAAAAGATCTTGGTTAACATATAGAGTAGAATATTGGAGATACATAGCTTCTTAATGAAGAGAAACATTTTGATTTAAATAAATCAGAGACCTGGGTGTTCTGAGAATACTGATTAATTCTGTTTCGTAAAGGCTTTCTACATTTTACCTGGTATTCTAGTTCTATCATGTCAATTATTGTCCTGTCAGTTTTCTTCCACTATATTAATAATTTTAATAGAGTGAAGGAATTTACATACAACGATTTTCTATACAGTTAAATTTAACCTAAAGGCTACTTAAAACTTGAATGAACATGCATTATGTGAAATCAATTTTAATATTGCATTACATTTCCTCCTAATTCTAACTTTTAGAAGTATTACATGTATAACCAGTAAATTTGAAGAATTTTACTGAGACAATTGTCATTACCAGAGTAATGGAATGGAAGATGTATGGTTTTAAAAGCTTTCACACTTAAGTACCTAGAAGACAGAAGGATGAGAATATTATAGCATATCTAACTAAGCACTGCAAGATAATTGCACTTTCTTAAGGTTATCACTTAACAGTTTGGGGGGGTTTTAAGTGCCATTGGCGTTAGGAGAGAGACCTGTTTTTAACAGCTCTGTGTATTACTGCAGTCTTAGCACTCTGGAACAGCGCTTACTGCCATGGCATTTTCCAACTACAAGTAATTTATTTTAACGATGATGCTGATCAGGGACACCAGAGTAACCTACTCATGCTGAATGTATTGTATGTACTTGATTTCCTAAAATGAATCCAACCAGGAAGTATACACCGTGAGAGTAAGTGAATTGGCAATGTAAATAAAAATACAGTGATCTATAGCAGGTTTACTTAAAATCCATGACAGAAATTTGTCTTGGAAGTTGTTTCATAAGATCACTTCGTATATGAGTAAGACTTAACATTGCATCTCTTGGGTGGGGGAGGGGATCATTCTATCTCTTTTGCCTAAAATATGCCATGGTCAAATTCTTTCTCGTTTGAAGTTGCTGTAGAAGAAAAAGCCCTATCACAAATGAGACTGGTTCTAAAAAGTAATGTTTTATTCTTTCAGAATGTCTCATCATTTGTTAAGACACATAAATGAGGATTAATTTTTAAAACTTTACAGAACTGAGAAATTACTGTGAAAGATCTGTTCCAAATTCTACAGAAAGTTACTTAGCAGAATCAGTGATACAAACCCCAAGCTTCTTGATTTTCTGTGGTTTCCCAGAAGACTAACTAAATAAAGTTATGTTAAAAATGTTATTGTTTTATCTACTGTGACGGATCTGGTTACTGTAGATATCTTAATATCTGTCCCTTTTAACATTGCCTGTGATATAGTGACTATTAACAATTGCAGGTCCTGGTGAAAATATTGCCTTAGTTTATAGCATCATAAATAGCAAAAATGGCTTATGAAATACCGCTTTGCCTGAGTAAGGTAAATTTTTTCGCTTTGCCAAATCGAATAAGTATTTGAATCCAGGTTGCACCACATAAATGTTTATTACAGTATATGTGTGTTACACATCACTGTTTTCAGGTCTGTACTGGTTATCATTGTTGTATTCTATTTTGTCCTCGTAATTCTCTTTGAAAAGCTGTGACAAACTGGAGCCTGTGTTTCCAGCACAGCGCTGGACAAGTGTGGTGTTTGTGCTTGGAAAGAAGCTTTTTACCTCTGATGCTGTAGGTTTGCAAGAACCTCTATTCTTGTGCTATAGAGTGATAGAGGACCTACTGTCTCTCTCTCTCTCTCAAAAGCTTAGCTTCTTGAGGGGAAACCAGTAAAGAAACTCCTATGCCCTGGAAATGCAGGATGCTAACATCTAGGATTATTAGATGCCACTTACCATCTGTGCGGTGTGTGGGTGAGTCTCACTGCTTTGCATCTTCTCCCCTTTTCCCCTCAGTAAGACTGGTTGAGCTGATTTAACGGCTCCTGGCTGCTGAAGGGAGAGGGAAAACCCTGTTTCTTCAACCCAGGTTCCTTACTGTGCAGCCCTGTTTCTTCATTTGCATTGGCTTTGGTGCTATTTTTACCTTTGGACTGATTTATTTTAACTCAAGCTGGGGAAAAAAGTGAACAGAGGACTTGCATCCTCAGCCTCCTAGTCTTTACTTTCTCTTGATTGGCTTGCTTACTTTTTTTAAATACATCTTCTTTAGAAACCTGTTAGGGTTAGAGAAGGATTACCTTGCTAAAAGGAAAATGTAAACAAGAATAGTTTGATTTTATTCAGCTGGGAATTTTAATGGTGTCTTTAGAGGAAAATATTTCTGTATGTTGTGTGTTCGTCTAGAATGTGAAATAATAAACCAGTGTGGTATACTTAGAAAACAGAGTAGAGGTTCACTTCTAAAGGCTACCAGTGACTGTTTAACACATGAATGCAAGCTGGGGTTGGACAAGGAACTGGAGAAGCATGTCTTGTAAATAGCTGTGGTTGCAACCTCAGTTCCTTCCTAAATAGCTCATAGGCGTTGTTTGATTTTTCTTTTTGCCTTAAATAACAAACAAGCAAGCAAATTAGCTGGAGAAAGTGCACGTACAAGGTAACATTAACAACAGTGAGAAGAAAAAAACTCAGATGTTATCAAAGCTGCTATCCTTATCTGTGTTCCTGTCCATCTGGTAGCACTGGTGAACAACTAAATACTAATTAAGGATTGAAAGTTAGGTGATCCATTCTAGAAATTGTCTGGGCTACCAGCTTTTTCCCCTATTTTTTGTCATGTCCTGTTTTCCTTGTGGGTGTGGAGTTGTCTGTGTGATTAGCTCTTCTTACAGGCACTGCCTGATTTACTGAAGGTGGTCATGCAGTTCAGATTTGCTGCTTTAGTGTCATCATCCCCTCCCTTCCCCATCACATGGCCAAAAGAAGAGTTTACCAGTTTAAGGCGTATTTCAGTCAGCTTTATTGATCATCAGCTGACAGACTTTCAATTGCTGGTTCTGGTATTGAAACAAACACACACAAGTGTCTCCATGCCCCTGGCCACATGTGTGACATTGAGTCTTTTTGGAGAGGCAGTTGGCAGGGAGGAGATGGGGTTAATATATGCTGGGTCCTGCAGTGGTGGCAGCCCCTAAAAATGTGTTGATAGCTTTGGTAATTACTTTTATTTTTTTCAGCTTAAGAATGCTATTATGCTGTTTATTCTGTTTTAAAGTCCTGCTTCCCTAAAAATCTCAAATAGGCTTTCCAAACTGACAGTAGTATGTGTAAAAAAACCCAGGATATGTATATAAAATGTATGAATTTATCTGTGTTCTGAGGCCATTTTTCCCCTAATTAGTTGTTCATGAGCAAAGACTTGATGCAACAGGAGGATTTAAGCTGCCAAATTTTACTTCTCTGGTAAATGGAGACAGATACTGTAGCGAGTAAGAAAAAAGAAGTGCAATAAAACAGGTACAGTGGGATGTGTTAGAAAGCAGGTGGATGTGCAAAACTTGTACGGCATGCTTGAATGTGTCAAGATTTGTGAGCTCTTTCTTAGCACCAGTCCAGAACTGACCCTTTGGTGAGTATCAGCCCTGTTTTCTTGGCAGTCCATTTCTGTGAGTGTTTATTAGAGCATCCTCAAGAACCAGGGTCACCACTGTGACTTCAGGTGACCTTACATAGAGCTAGCTCAAAGTCCATCATGGTTTATTAATTCAGGTATTGACTGGGAAAAACTATACTGTATCATCATGCCCTGAAGCAGCATAGCTGTTATGCATTTACTGCATTTAAACTAATAAAATCTGCTAGACCTGAGCTGGCTCTTAATATTGTTGCAGTCGCATATAGGACCTTCATAAACAGCTCAGGGACTTGCAAATTTGACTTTTTACGTCACAGGTATATAACTCATCCCCTTCCTGTAGTGGCATGTATACCCCTCCTTGCCTCAGTTTCGTGTCTTCCTGTGCCTACTGCAGTACTCTGGAAAAATAAGAACATGGTTGTGCATCGTGAGACACACTGAACAGGTTGTTTCACCAGGAGAGGTGTGGGAACTGAGGGAAGGCAGGTCAGGAACCAGTATTTGCTTCCTCCTTCAAGGAGTGTACATCTTGTGCAACTAAGTGTGCTTCAGATTATTTTCAGGATCAGGACAATGCTGCATTCAACCTGGGAGTCATGGGTTGTCATGTTAAGATATTGGTTTGATTTTGTTGTGGAGACAGGAAGGGTGGTCTAAAGAATCTGTGGAATGGGTCGGAGGTCTCTCGAGTCAGCTGATCTATGTGAGTGTTACATTTCCAAGTAACCCATCATGTCAATGAAATTCTTAATCCTGGTGGTATTTGGTGGTATTTAATGCAGACAGATTTATTTGGTTTTTTATCATCTTTTTTTATAACTTGTGAGGAAAGGAAATTTGGGTCTTTCTTTTAACAAAAGAACTTTCTTAATTGTTTTTTTTCCACTGGTCTTATACAGCTCTGTTTTCAAGAGAGGATGCAGATTATTATCAGTTATTTTACTTCTGTGGACTTCTAAAATCTAATAGTAGACAATATGCTTTGACCATTTAATATATGCAAGCTTATTGTTGCTCTTGCACTTCAGAGCAAGAAAAATGAGCAGAATTTATAAGGTTCTGTTCTTACTCTAATTGATCATCATTTCACATTTAGATACCAACAAAAGAAAATGAATCTTATGCTGAGCATGCAGGAGTGAGATAGTACAGGTTAGTTGTTGGAACAAATTTGGGTCAAGCATTTTAACATCTGAAGAAGTTTAATTCAGTTCTGAGAGTGTTTACATGCAAGTACTATGTAAGTACTTAAATAATCTTTGCTTTGTCAAGTAGGAGGAGGTTACTGCAAAACGTCATAGATTGATGTCAGTCCTCTGTGTCCCTTCACTGTGACAGTGAAGGAAATTGTTGAATATATTCCCTATGTGGTTCTTGCCATTGGTATCACCTGGAATTTCAGAGGCAGTGGGAAACTTCCTCAGAATTTAGTTAAAAAGCCATGCAGATACACTTGTTTCCGAGTGTGTACTTACTTTCTCATATAATTTCCAAATGCACAGATTGGATTAGGTGACCTGTTTCTAACTCAATTTTTCCTAAGTATAAATTTTAGGTATTTTTTGTTCTTTGCTCATCACCAGATAATAAAGAAGGGAAATGAAATACTGTTTTCTTAATGCTTAGGTGAGATGAAAGAAGTAACCTCTTCATATCTGTATTGATGAAGAGGAGTTGCTCTTTAAATACCATGAGAAGTGTGTGAATATTATGAAAGAAGATATTTCTCAGATGACCTTTAGTTGTGATCCAAATCAGTTTACAAGCAAAATTGTCATTGGATAGGTTTTTTACAGGGATATGCTACCTCTGTCACTTACATTTGCTAGAGAAGAAAGCATGAGTGATGATTTGTAAAACCTTGCAGTATTTTCAGCTTGTTGTACAATCCAAGTTAGGCAAGCTAAAACCTTGTTCCTGCAGCTGTGACTTGGATGTTGCTAGAAACAAGTTTGAGCTCAGGTCCACTGATTTCATCACCAATGTTACATTTTTATGGAGTGAAAGGGGGAATATATTTTAAGAGCACTAGTTTCAGAGCCTTGGAGGAGTATTGCAACTGCACAGGCAGAAAAGGGAAAAAGTGCTCTTTTAAAGCTTTGCAACTTTAATAGACAATATTCAAAAGTATTTTATGAATATGTGGAAGTAACAAGTCTAGTTAAAACTTCGGTTCTTAGCATGAAATCCTGAAATTCTGGTAAAGAATGCATCTCTAGTGCTGCACAACTGTTTTACAAAACTGGGTTTGTAATCACAGAATGGTTTGGGTTGGAAGGGACCTTAAATGTCATCTAGTTCACCCCACTTGCCATAGGCAGGGACATCTTCCACTAGACCAGGTTGCTCAAAGCCCCGTATTGTGTTAGTTAACAAAGAAAGGGGGGGGGGGGGGGGTGTTGATAAAAAAATCTGTGACTTGTGGTAATAATTGCAAAGAGAAGCATGTGCAGAAGTGGAACAAGAGCAATGGGTAATCCTGGATTACTACTGCTTGAAAAGAGTTTTCTGGTTCCTGACATTGTTCTGTCACTGAACCAGAAAACAGGTTTTGTTAAGGTAATTGTTCTCCAGCGTTCAGACATTACTCTGCTACAGGATTTCCTAGCTGGACAGAATCGGTGTCATCCTTAAAATTTGCTGGTTATTTATTACTCAGGGTGCGTCTCCGCAGTGCACTGTAAATGCTGTTTGCCCTCTAGTTCAGTGTGCTGTGAAGGGAGATTTTGGTACTCAGGCTGCCTCAGTACAGCAGCATATAATGCATCTTGTGCTGTTTTACCTGAAAAGTCTGTCAAGTAACCTGGGTGGCATGCCACAGCTGCCACAAGTAAAATGTTGTCACTCACTGAGCTATGTGACATTGCAGAATTAGCTCCATCAGAGTACACTGATATTTTAGATACTGGTTTTGCCTGGGTTGTCTAGACTAGATATGGGCAAAGTAGACTATTTCCTTTCTAGCACCAGTGAGCAACTGGTTTCGTATTAGCTATGCGGAGCCCACAGTTCAGGGCCTAAGTTCGATCAAAGCAAACAAACAAGTAAATTTTGTTTGTATGGGAAGCGTCTTAAGCAGTCACTTCCCTCTTCCGAGTGCCTTTGGACAGGCACTCTTTTTCTGCCTGTAGTGTTCAACAGTGTAATGGATTGTTTAACCCTTCCTAGAATAGAAGTTAGAGTTTATCTCAACTAGCTGAATTATGACTAGGTCTCCTTTTGTGTCTTTGAAATTCCAGATTTTTTTTTCCTGTGAAATTGAGAGCCTTTTTTTAATATCAAAAAGCAGGTTTCCCTCTCATTATGTTAAGGTAGAGGCTAAACAACAAAATAAGACATTTCAGACAAAAATAAAACTGCAAATGTTAGAATGATCAGCAACAGAAACAAACTTTAAGTTTTTCAGGATCAAGTAACATTCTTGATAATGTTTCATTGCCTTCAAGGGCACTTACTTCATGTAATGTCATTACATTTTAGTACATGAGTACTAAAAATTCATTTAAAGGACTGCAAAGTCTAACCTTTAGCTAAATTGATCTGCTAAGTGAATTTCGGCCAAAATATTAGAGAGATGTCAAAGTCTGGTGTAAAAATTTTCTGCCAATCTAAATTCAGCACTGATAATGATGCTCTTAGCACATTCTGGGATATACATTACCTATATTACTCTGGCCAAAGGCTGCAGAGCAAACATAAACACACACATACATCCGTGCACACACGTGTGCAGCAAAAATATCCCTGGAAACAAGCAAACAAAACACAAACCAATAAAAACCATCCTGGGTGATTAACCTTTGAAAAGGAGAAATTGCAGAGATTTAAACTACACTATTTGCAGGTACTGTCTTTCTAAAGCTTTTTGCCAGACTTCAAAGCAATAAATACGCTCTTCTGTTATTGTTCTGTGGATTAAACAAGAACTTACCTGTTGTAGTTGGGTAATACAGTTATTGATGTGCGCAGTGTAGATTACTGGTGTAGATTACTGGTGTAGTCGTTAGCTCTGAATGGCTTCTTAGGTGTAGAGAAAATTGTTTCCCAGAGAATCTGGATAAAAGGGTGCTTAGCCCTGGATGTACCATAATCATTTTAGGGCGGCCTACTTTGTTGTTGTTCTTAGGTTTGGACTGTAATCATTATTAGTCGGATCAATGGTATAAAACTAGCCAAATGTAAAGCTCTCCGCGGCTAAATAAAAGCAGCCACATTTCGTATTCAGTTGCTGACTACATACCAGAGCAAAGTAGGAGCTCTGTTGCCATCTAGTGAGAAATCTGCAGGTACGCAAGTCGACTTGGAATTGCACAAACGTAAGAAATTACCGAGAGGAAAGAGAAATAGGACCTGACTTACAACTTTGTTTTCAATTTGAGTTTCAGTTAAATATACGAAGCTATAACGCTACTGTAAATTAGATTTCACAGTATTATCAGGAAATGCTAGTGCTTTTAGTTATCTGACATCTTTACTCTTAGGAGGAGGAGGGCAATGTCATAGGCAGTTGTGATTTGACATATTGACAAACATTTCAAGCCAGTGCTGCTGTTGAGATGAGCAATGCTGCTGTAATCTGGCCATTTGTTTCTATTGCTCTGCTGTCAACACTATTGTGCTCGTAAGTGTTTGTGCAGATACCCAGAACTAGCCAGAACTAGTCTGGTTGAAAAATAGCTCTTTGGGGAAACAAAAAAAATGATTGTTTGCAGCCAGGTTGATTCCTTGATTCTGTTTACTGTGCAGTTGCACAAGCAGTTGCACTAGCCTGAAGGGGAGACATAGTGCAGGAGGGGAGAATGAATTGTCAGGAGGGGGAACAATTGCTACTTTAAATAGGACTGCTGGTTTTAAGAGTTTAGCGGTTAGTTTTCACTACAAGAAAGAACAGTCAGTGTAACTATGAAATTATGACCTTTCAGTCATTTAAGTAAAGACCACTGTGACCTTACAGCTGATCATTTTGCCAGTTCAATGCTCCAGCCAGCATGTAGCATTCTTTATACCAAATACACACCTGGTGTCTGATTGTTTTTCTATTTTTTGCTTTATTTTTTAAAAGAAGTTTCACAACATGTTCTGACAATGAGCTGCTGTACATACCTTTCCGATTCCCTCTGTTAAAGAGTTCATTGTATCACAAAGTGTTTAAAATTGTGGTTTGTAGTATAGCAGCCTGTGGTCTATGGTTATTGTGAAGGTGGTGTGTTTCAGGCTATTGTACAGTGCTGCATAACAGGTGGGAACATGGGATTTAATATAACGGTTATCAGCAGTGAACCCACTTTTGTAATTTGATTGATCACAACCTGAAAGTCAATGACTATTTTCAATTTCCTTTCATTAATTATTGAAGACAGAGCCTTCAATAGGCTCAAGGAAAGTGCCTCAGATTTTATAGCAGAGGTTCCAAAATGTTTCTAGCAGCAACTTCCATTTCTGTTTGTCAGTTCAAACTTGTGACACAGAGAGCTCTCTTTATTCCTTTTTAAATTAATTTATGGCATTTATAACACTGCTTTTTATTATCATGCCCCTCGTTGAGTTTATGAAACACTTTTGAAACTGCTACGTTGCAGCAGTTCAAAATACAGATTGTGCATCTAAAAGAAAAATAATCCAGGAGGTGTTGGTTTCACTTTTATGTGTTTCCCTCCTCTTCCTCTCTTCCCCTACCTCACTGAACCTGCTGTTGAGTATAAACTGAGTGGATGTAGGATGTAGAAAATCCCACAGGAGAGAGATCCAGTCTGTTTTCCTGCTTGAGAAAGATTGGATTTGAGGGGTTTTAATTGTGGTGGGTGCTTTGTGAAAAGTTGCTAAGAATTATCTTTTAATTAAATGACTGAAATTATTTGGGCTAAATTATCTTCAATAGGCAGCTGTTATTCTTTCAGGCATTCCTAAACATTTTCATTAGTTCAGGTTGATCCATTACCTAAAATACGCTGTCTTATTTATGAAGCATTGCTTATTTGTACGCCAATAAAAATTAGGAAATAAGTAAAAAAAGGCAGGGTTTGCTTTCATGCACACGACTAGGCAAACTAACTTAAAATGTCTGTTAGATATGTGATTCTGGACAAGTCTGGTGAATATATCAGAAGTCATGAGAGAAAAGGCAAGGAAAGAGTTTTTCACACCCAATTTCGTGTTCTACATAGCTGATGGAGTATAAACTGAGGAAGGGAAATTGCCTTTTAAGTCTCCCAAGGCACCAGCTCCAGCTAAAAAGCCATTAACGTGTTTATATTTATGTCCAAACACTGAGAGAGTAGAGTAGAAAATGGAAGTTATTCAGAACTTAGCGGGCGTCTATAAAGTCTGATTCCACAAAATGGAGATTTCCATAGGTTTCTGCATGGGGGCTCAGAAATATATTCTGGTTGTTGAATACTAGCTATAGCTGCATTTCAGTTTGCTTTCGTAATGTCATTCTTTCATTTCCAAATATTTGAGTAGCATTAAAACAAAAGATACTAGGAGGAGATGGAGTGTCTAACAATGTCATTGTAACTATTGATTACCATGGTGTTTTTATCAAGGGCCACTCACAAGCTATATGCATGTTTCTCTTTTTTTGTATGTTTTTATTAAGGTACAGATTGATATGCAATAAAAAATTTGATGACAGTAGAAACATTTGCAGGGAAAGGTGTGTACTCGTGCTTGTACTTGTGTTTCTTGACATCCTAAGGAGCTCCAAGTGCTGGCTTTCACAGTCTTACTTGCTTTCTCCTTCCATGTTCCTTTCCTTTCTCTTAAGCCAGCTTCTGTACTTGAGATTGCTCACTGAGCCATTTCACATGCCAAGACTGCATGACACCGAGCCAGTGGGGAAAAAATAAATGAATGGGTTTTGTTCTTTTTTCACTGAGTTAACACTGAAATGGTTTGCTGTGTGGTGTGACAAGCTCCAGGCTGCTGCACAGTGGAACAGAGGGCAAGAATGTGTGTGGGATGAAGGGAGAAACAGCCAGCAGTTAAATCAGCTTGGCTACCACGGAGCTTTAGCCACCCCAAAGTGTGTGGGAGGGGAGGCAGGAAAGCTTTTACTACTTGTAGAAACAAGGAGTCATTGACTGGTCAGATGTATGTGTGATGAGGAGTCAGTCACATATCCCAGGAAGGCATTCGATGTGGTTTTAATGAAGAGAAAGGGGAATACTCCCTTATAGCAGAGGGATGGGTGTGTAAAAAAAAAATAACATCTTTGGGGCAGAAACATTGCTGTGGTTCTGTAGTATAGGAGCTTCATTGCCAATGTCAATGTAAGATGTTCCCACCTCCAACTGCTCCTTGCTGTTGCGGTATGTTGGCTGTGCTGAGAGCTTTTATGACTTCTTCGCTATATTACCAGAATAATAAAGCCTTAGAGTAATTTCACAGAGGAGCAAAGATGACCAAACAGAATGGGGATGGGGAAACCTTTTAAGCTAGTATTGCTCTGGAAGTTCACCTGGTTTTGGAAGTGTGACCTCAGGTACAGTATGATTAGTTAAACTGCAGTTTGCTGTTGTGAAGGACGTCACGTGCTTGTTATGTGCTGTCTTGAGGCAGAGGTGTATAGCTGTGTGCTCTACTTGGAGGTAGTCTACTCTTTTGGAACCCTTTGAAGCATGGTGTCTAGTGCAGTCTTGGCTACTTGAAAATGGAGCAAAGCTGTATTAAATATAAGTTACAAGTTCTGAGCAATGAGGGGCTGCAGGGATAGCGTCTATGAGAAGAGGCTTACAGCTGCCCTGTGCCTGGATACAGCTAGTTCCAGACAGCTCCAACGGAGCAGAGCTAAACCCCTCAGACATGTGTGGCACTTCTGGTAAGATACATTTGAGGAAGGGTAGTGAGCACTGGAATGAGGCATGGGGAATCTGGAACAAAAAGAGGCGAATACCAAGATCAGGGAAGGAGGTTTGCTGTGTCAGAGCAGATGTCCTCTGCAGCATGTGGAAGACCCATTTTGGAGCAGCAGAAAGTGTGAGAAGGAACGAACAGCAGAGAGGAACCACCATGTACTGACCCCCACCCCCTGCACCATTCAGAGTTGGGGTAGAGGAGCCTGAAGAGAATGGGTGAAGTTGAGCATGAGAAAGGGTGTTATACCCAAGCTGTGGCTGGAGAGCTAATCCTTTAAGGGTCTGACCCTAGAGAATCAGAATGCTGTATATTTAAAAATGACGTATCTTCCATCTTGCTAACTCGATGCCATCCTTCCCCCAAAAATGATGTGGCTACTACAGTTTCTGCATGTCAGTTTCAAGATGTTAAAATGGTGCTATAACACAGGCTGCTAGACAGCATCTAATTCTTCCATGCTGTAGGATAGATAGCAAGAGCATACTTTCAAAATAGGCTCAGTATGCTTGAGATGTTTTAAAACCTTGGATATCTGGTTTTGAAAGGAAATCAGGTGTTTGCCAGTATTGTCAGAGATGTGTAGGATATTTGGTAGTTAATTCCCAAGGAATTTTAAATGATGCGAATGTGTTATATTTTCTGTCAAAGACTGGTTTATCTTTCTCTGCAGTTATTTAGAACAGTTACCTTTTTAGTGCTTCCAGCAAGTCATTTTCAGTGTAGCTATCCAAACACAGGACTGCATTTTCTGTGTGGGGCAATTATCACTGGGAATTACCTTTTCCATCTTATACTTTCCCATTTGTTTCAGAAGTCTTGAACTTTCATGCAATTTCAACAACTTCAGTGACTCTCTAAATAATTAGCTACGTATAAAATGGAGACTTTATTGTTTCCAGTTGCTAAAAACACCTCAAAGTTTTGTGAACAGAGTGAAATTCCAGAATATTTATTGGTAACAGTGGTGTAAAATGAGAGCTTATAAATGTTTTTCAAATTGTGATTTAAAGTATCAAACTATGTGCTAAGCAACCTAAATGAAACACTTAATTTTTCTTCCTATTTCTGGTTCTGTAACAATACCTTTCATGCAGTCAGCAGAGAAACTTTTAAGGCTTGTGCTTTTAAGCCTTGGTCTTCTATTTATTGCTGTTGTCATTAATGTTTCATTTTGAAAGAAGTGCTGACAGAGGAGGCTTAAAGTATGGACCAGAAAGCCATTTCTTCAGCCATATCAACAGAAGAAGCATGAATAAATGAAGTGTTCAAAAAGGATTCCAATATAAAGTAAATTAGTCCAGCAATTGAAATATGACGGGTTAGTTTAGTTTTCTGAGATGTTGTCTTGCCTTCAGGTATGTCCTCTTGGGTAAATTTTGTTTCTTAGCAAAGGAGACCATTCTAAATGAGATACATAGCTATTAATAAATGGTACAAGTCATCACTTGCTGCTTGAAGCTTTTAAAGCCAGCTTACTTTATTGGCAGATTCTAGAGTTGTCATGAAGCTCTTTTAGGTGTTTTGAATATGAAAGGCTTATTCTCATATGGGATGTGTGGGACCTTTATTATTACACAACTTGGCTGAAATACTGAGCATGGGTTTAGAAAATTTAACAGCAGGTAGCAAATAGTTCATACAATTTTATATTCAACATGATAAGTTACAGGTATTACAATGGGTCACAAGATAATAATGGGATTATTCTTAGGAAATCTTCAGTCACCTGCTTGCAGCCAAACATCTCTTTGGTTTTGTGTTGTATTCAGAACTGCAAGAGTATCTGTAGGCATCTGGGATTTTATTTACGTCTTGAGGAACGTGTGAAGGTAAAATTCAATTCAGTCTGGTAAAAGCATTTGATAAAGGTCTGAGTACATCATGATGTCATTTTTTAAGTGAAAACAATTAAATGTGTCATCTCTGCCTGTTCTCACCCCTCCCCTTTCCTTTTTACTGGTCTTAAATATGACATATTTTGACACTTGGGTCACAGTCCAAATGGACTTCAGGCTCCGTCATCTCTTTCCTACCCTGTGGCTTTGTTGAATCAATGTGGTATGTACTCATCTGTCTTTCTATACCTAGTTTTCTTCTTCCTTAATAGGTCTACTCTAAAAAGTCCCTGCTGTTTTACAAATAGGACTGTTCTTCTCTTGACCTCAAGACCTCTTAGTCATACAAAACCTTGTTGTGTGATTTCTGTTTATTTGGGTTTTTTCCTGTTTGGAGTTATTATTTGACACTTTCCGTTTCTCCTTCCTCTGCTGCTGACACTTAGTCTGTGAGCAATTGTTTCACTCATACAGTATTACACAAAAGAACAAGGTAAATGGCAGCATATGTTTTCTTCCTCACAGTTCTACTTCTCTCCAAAATATAAATAAGGTCCACAAGAAATTAATAAAGTAAATGGCCAAAATAAACTATTTTGAACACAATTTTTACAATTTTACAATTTTTGCTTTAAATAAAACAGAGTTTTCTGTAGTTTCCTGTTGGACTTTGACTTTGCTTTCCATCTAAAATAGGTCTCAGATACCATGGTGAAGTGTGATAACATTAAAGCTGTTATACAATAAGAGACAAAAGCAAGGTATTCTCTGAAGTCTGTCAACATTCACAGAATCCCCAAGTTCTCTGTTCTCTTAGGCTATCTGTTGTTATGCTTACCCGTGATTCCACTTAGGAAACCCTGGATGTGTACTTCAGTGAAAGACAAGGAGAACCTCACTACCTAGAAAAGAGGTTGTAATCATTTAGCGTCAAATCAATGCCAAACTGTGATGGAAGGGAATGTTGGAATGTGGTTTTAGTAGTTAATCTTCATGAAGGTGGTATAAAAACTGATATGCCAGTATTTTGAACAGTGAAAGACATACTGCTGTTTTATTTCTTGATAGAATTTCATCTCTGTATAAACGACAAATTTTATGCTGATGTCTTTATTTAAATTTCTTCTGCATCAGTGAAAGACAGTTACTCGCTTCTTTTTGCTGCTCTGTTTGCACTTCCCAAGAGGACATTACATAATGGTTTTGAAGGGGTTGCTCTGCTCATTTTGCTTTTAGATTATATTTCCAAGGGTGTGAGAGATGTAGCGCATAATGCAACTGTAATGCGAAAGTTATAGTAACAAAATTTGCACTTTCTGAATCTATTTTTTCCCGAAAATTCAGTCATCTCCAGTTTCTGATCATTTCTGTTGAATTTATAGATGACTAAAAGAGCAAAAGTCTAGCATAAATCTCTAGTAAGCTGTTAAATGCTTCACATGAAAGAATGTTCATATTGCTGCTGAAATATTTGAATGGTATTGATTCATGTTAGAAATGCAGTAAGGCACATATGAAACCAGTGCATTATACGTTTCTGTGTAGCACAGCAACACAGTGGTAACCATTCTCAAATGAAGAAACCATATTTATGTTTTCCCATACATATGTATGTAGGTCATTCTTGAGCTAATCATCTGTATGGAAAAAGAATAGAAAAGTAAAAATGTCTGTTTCAGAATTAATGAAGTAATATTTTTCCTCTCTTCTCAACTTATCATCATGGTTATTCATTCAGGATTTTGCTATTCCTCTAAATATTAGTGGTGAATTGAAAAGGAAAATTAAAAAAAAAGTTTAAGGATGATTAAACAGCAAAAATACCAAACGGTTTAAACAAAGAAGAAAGAAAATTGATCATTTTTTTTTTGCATTTCTATACTAGCAGAAGGATTGCTCTGTGATCAGAGAAAGTCAAGAGCATTGTTAAAATCTCTTAAGCTTTGAAAGATGTCATAGTGGTTTCTGCTCTTTATTCGAAACCATTTCTGCTTTACTGCCTCATACGTAGAGCAGAGCTGCAAGCTAATATATGCTGGTTAAAATTTATGCCAGTGTAATTTCATCTTTGTGATTAAAAAAAAAATCACTATTAAAGAAGTAAACTTCAAGAACTTTAAACATAAGAAAAAAAAACTTTTTTATTTAGGAGGGTAATCAGATACTGGTATAGATTTCCTGGACAGGTTGTAGAGTCTCCATTCTTGGAAGTGTTCAAAACCCAACTGAATGTAGTTCTGGGCAACCTGCTGTAGTTAATGTTGCTTTGAGCAGAGGTATCAGACTAGAGACCTCCAGGTTTTAATAGTTCTGTAGTGAGATGAAAGAGCCTGTCTTCTGTATTTGGAGATAATTTTGCAGTGATGTATGTTTAGGATTAGAATCTTGGTGTAATCTGCATATGTGTGCTAAAGGAATTTATTACTGTACAGTTCTTCAGATTATGATGGAGATCTTTTGTTAATAGTTCAAATCAAGTAAACCTATTAAGTTTTGTGTGTTTGTATTTTGAGATCTATGGGAGTTCTTAAGTTTGAAATTAAGTTCTGAAGGGGAATAGTTAAATATCATCTCATCAGTGTTCTTTTCTAATAAACTCTAATCTTCATAATTTCAGACGTGTACATAGAATCATAGAATAGTTAGGGTTGGAAAGGATCTTACATCTTTCCTAACATCATGTTCTAATTGTTTCTGGGTTTTTTTAATTCATCAGACTGAATATATAGTTAATATACTGCCTTGTTATCTTCCACAGATCTGAAGAGAGAAGCCAGTATTTGTCACATGCTGAAGCATCCTCATATTGTTGAACTATTGGAGACATACAGCTCAGATGGAATGCTTTATATGGTCTTTGAGTTGTAAGTTTCTCTCATTGATTTTACCTTTCTTTGTTGTTATTTGCTAAATAAAATCCTAAAAGTATGTCCGATTTCACCTGCTTGTTTCGTGACTGAAGTCTTGAGTGCTATCAAGTATTTATTTCTGGCAAGTACAGGCTGTCCCAAATAAAAACAAGTTGTCACAGTGGCTATGTGGCTAATGTCAGGCTGATACTTTATGGCATGCTTCATAAGGGCAGGCTTCATTGATGGCTGCTGTGTCCCTAATAGGGTACATGAGAACAAGTTAAAAATCCGCTGATTGTTTTCATCTTTGGGTAGCTGATGGCATTCTCTTCCAATTGTGAAGTTTTATTTGGTTGTCGTGGTGTTTTTGTTTTTGTTTTTTCCAGACTGTTGTTTCTTTATCACTGCTTTTCCATTTACGAGATAAGAAAGCTTATTGGGAGTATTTATGAGTATTCTTGTGAATCAATATATCTGTTCACATCATATGGAAACAGTCATTTGACTAAAAGATAGGTTTTGGAAGCTTGAATGTAATAGTTTAGTTACCATCGGCATAAGGAAGGGTGAACAAACCATGAGTTTTCAGCAGTGGACAAGTATTTTTAATAGACAATGAGAAACAAAAGGGAGGGCAGCCCCTAAATTGACACATTCCTTCTTTCGGGGAAAATTATCTGTGCTCCTTCAGTTAGGTGTTAGGTGTTAGTTAGTTAGGTGTTCCCTGACTGGGAAGGACAAAAACAAACATGCAGAATGCATGTATTTGATCTTCCTTCTCTTGCGTGTACCTATGAGCTCTTCTTTTTTATGTTCCCCATATATGTGTTTCTAGTGTGCCTGGGCACGTGTGCTTATACCTCTTTAATTTCTCTGATCTTTCTGCATAATGTTTTCTGATACATTTGTCCTGCTTATGTTGAAGCAAGCCACATCATGCCAGTGTGTTAGGTCTAATTAGCATGCCCACTAGACCCAAGAATTTGTCTTGAGATGTGCACTCAGTAATTCTCACATCTTAGTTTTACCATTCAGGTAGAGAAACATTTAGGTGGTAATAGCAAAACAAATGATGTAAAGCTGAAAACCATTGCTTGAAAGCCAGCATCTTTTTTGATGAATTTATAAAGTTGTGGTTGTGTGAAATAACTGTTTTATGCTTTCCTTTCTGTAAGTTTTATTCAATACTTTGGTCTTTATTTTGTAAATCCCAAAGCGTGGACTAAGGAACTTTAATTATCCTATTATGAAATAATGATGTACACCTTGGGGAGACATACCATGATAATTAACAAGATTTTGAAATGGAAGAAAGGGTTTGCTTCTATTTTCACCATGCTGGTAGTTCAAAAAGATGAGACAAAAGCAGTAATTCGTTTTTAATGACAGGCCTATTATCATTTATGTTTGTATACATAAAAAGTAAGTCTGAACAATTAGCATTACTACACAAATACTGTACCTGACTTCAGGCTACATGAAAGAAGGAAATATGAGGCTAAATGATGTGAAGGATCATAATCCTTTACCATTTCATAGTTCTTGTCTGCCTTGTACACTGCAAAACATTACTCTTTTGTAACAAACACTGAAAGAAAATGAGACAGGAGGAACACCTGTTCTCAGAATGCAGCAGGGAATGGAAGAGTTGTGGGCATAATGCGTTATGCTTGAGGGGATGCTTTGGTAAAGTGATTCAACAGAAGACCAGTGTTTGCTGTGGATTAAGACTGCATTGTCTGAGTTTAATTGGGTTAGTGGCATAATAACAAACTTGTATTTAGTAGGAAAGCATCTCTGTATTTTAGGTAACTTACTTTTCCACATGTTTTCTGTTTTGTTATGCTGTTATTATAACAAATTTAACTGCTTTGCAACAAAGTTGTCAGTAATCAAGTATATTTCATTAGGGTCTATTTATTCTGAAATGACAGAAAAAGAGAGGACAGTACAGATCTGCAAGGAGCTATCAGCCCAGCTGGTGATAGGGTATTAATGGATCAGCAGGTGCTTTGCATGGAAATGAATGCAGGTCCAGCACATGAAATGTACAGAATAACCAAACCTAAAACTTTGTACTATCACTTGCACATAAATGATACATAGGTCCACTACTTTTTCATGAGATGTAAGCTACATGGAGCAGCTGCTACAGTGACCCTGAATATCTGGCTTAAATCTCTTGTTACAAAAAAGTACAAGTTAAATAAGCAAAGGCAGCATATATCTGGTAACAAGAGATTGTACCTCTGAGGAGAAAACACAATCCGTGCACAATATTGACTTTTTTTTTTTAATAAACATTTAAAAAATCAAGTCACAATTCTTAGAAGCACTGATGAACATGAGCAGTAGCAATGAAGTTTAACACAAAAAAATGGCTGTTTTTAACCAGTATTTATACACAGATTCAAGCAATGTTTAGAATGGGACTATCGTGTGATGTTTCCAGTAGGTTGCAATTAGCCATATGGTAGAAGCAGTTGGTTATAATAGAAGAAGTGCATGTGTAGACTAGGAAGTAGATGCTGTACTGGAAAGTGTTATTCCTAAAGTAAAGTTATTATTTTAAAAGTATTTAGATGTTATTACATCATAAGTAAGAGAGTATATGCCTGTGTCAAGTGATTTCCCCCACATGCAGTTCAGCTGCTCCCCAGAAGAATAAGCTGTGTATAGGAAATAAGTGTTTCTGTACTTTTTGGTCTAAATTTTCAGATGTTACTGTGTAGGGCTTCGAGAAAAAATAAATACTATATTTTTACATTAATTTATGACAGTTTATTTGTAGTTAAGTGAAGATAGAAAGCATATAAAAACTGTCCAAGTGAGGGCGAAAATGCTGTCATGCACAAACCTTTAATCTTTCACCTTTGGGGGTTGGAACTAGATGATCTTAAGGTCCTTTTCAACCCTAACCGTTCTATGATTCAATGAACATATATGATACACAAAGTTCAGTAAACTCAGTTATGAGTAACATGCCCAGTCTTTTTCTTTTTTAAGTAATAATTCAGTTCCCTAAAGTAGTACTTTCTTATTCTTCATAAATAGATTAAGTTGTAGGTAGCATCTTAATAGGTCATCTGCAAATTCAAAGCTCTCATACCCTGGTATTAAAATGTAAATCTCTTCTGAAGTATACTGTTTATTCTTCAGAGTGACTATTAGCCTCAGAACAGATTTCTGCACTGCATATGACTCAGAAGTAAACTTTCTGGGAAGACTGCAACTTACCATCAGCTTTATGAAGAACAATAGAATGATTGTCAAGGTGCACAGTACCACTGATCAGAGCTATATAGAAAGAAACATTTACCTAAAGGGCCAAGATCCAGGCACAGTTCTGCTAAAATTATGGCAAAAACAATACTAGAATATGGGAAATTGGGGGGCACAGCGCCTAGTAATACCCAAAATAATTCAGATGCGGTGGTGGCTGCCTGTTAACTTCCTCTTCAGAGGTGTTTTGCCACTTCCAGTGCGGCAAATAACGTAAACCATCCCAGTCAGTTTATGTGGCTTCCGTGAGTGCCCTCTGCTGGTATCAGGTGATTCTCTCTCTTAAATTATGAGTGTGCTGTAATTTTACCAACGTTTTTTGTCTTCATCATGTATATAGTTTACTGTAGTGGATTTTAACTTAAGTCTTTTATTTTTGTGTTTTTCACTTGCCTAAAGCTGACAGGCTTCACAAAACCTTGAGACTGCCTGATCTATCTCAAATCTTTAATGCTCTTATATCATAGAATCACAGAATGCTTTGGGCTGGAAGGGACCTTAAAGATCATCTAGCTCCAGCCCCGCTGCCATGGAAGATCTTCTACTAGACCAGATTGCTCAAGGCCCCATCCAGCCTGGTCTTGAACACTTCCAGGGCTTTCAGTTTTTGCAAGTCATCTTTTATGTGGTTGTGATATTGATGAATTTTTACTCTGTTAGTGCACTGAACTCTCCGGGGTTTCTTAAAACTGAGGCTAACTCTGCCGAAATCAGGACAAAATCTCAGCTAGATAAAAGTTTTCAGGTAAATTCAGTATCATTGGGGTGATTTAAGCCCTAATTATACACAAATTAAAATCTACTCTTAAGGTTGTCTTGAAAAAGTCATCGAAGTCAGAGATGAAAATATATCTGCCACATTTTTGTGATTTTTCAGATCAACAGAGTTCATCTTAATGAAATAAAACTCTCACACATTACTGCACGCAGTTTGTAGCATTAAGCGTTTAATATCGATATAAAAGCTTTAGGTTTGAGTATCAATGTAATTTAAACTAATATAAAAATATTCGCAAAAATAATCAAACTGCCACTTACTGTTACAAAATTTAAATAAAAAATGCTGGTATGTTTAAGTGGGAGAGAGAAATGCATGTTAAAGACCATTCTGATTATAAACAGTTTAATAGAAAAGTTAGTGTAAATGACGGACTTGGCTCAGTGTCTTAGCAACTATTGATACTGCTAAAAATCTTGAATGCCTCTGGATCTTTATTGATCTGTATATTATAACAAGTCAGAGTGAAATTAGTCTTCTAAAGAGTTCTGCTGCGTCGTGAGAATGACACCTCTTAATTTTTGGTAGTCAAACATACATTTTGTATGTTCTACAGAGCTTGGTGTGGGGCTCTGGTTTGTTTGCTTTCCCGTCTAGCTGAAATAAATTGTTGGGAGGAAGCACTGAAAGGGAGATTAACATGAGGGGTTTTTCCCAGTGAGCTATCTAAATCCAGACGTATGTTGTTCTCATTGAACCTGACCCCATTGCTGCTATATAGTACCATGTATAGTGCAGCACATTGTACTGTTTTATGACATGAGGACAATAAAACAGTTAACCTGTGGCAAGCCATGTTGTATTAGATTGCCTATTAAATGCTTTTTTAGTTATTAATGCATTGTACATGTATCCAGAGTATTTTATGTAATTGCAGTAAACATTTTTTTTGAGCCTTTTTACATAATTGATTGTAGTTATCTGTCTTGAGCACTTTTCCCTTTTTACCTGCAGTATGGATGGAGCAGATCTGTGTTTTGAAATTGTGAAGAGAGCAGATGCTGGATTTGTGTACAGCGAGGCTGTAGCCAGGTACGTATTGTAAATTTAATTAATCAGACAGGATACATAAATGGAAAATAGTGGAATACACTGTAGTACCTGAAAGTTGGAATACTATAAATAATCCTGTTTCAACAGTCTGAATGTTTTTTGCAATAATTAGCATAACAAAGGTAGATTTCTGGAACATTTTGTCATTTAGTTGTATATTTGGATGGGGTTATTGAAGAAAATAGTATTTCACATACAATACTGAATTCTTTGCCTTTTATGGATCTATCAAGACAATGGCATTGGGTGACTTGCCTGACAGGTGTGAATTTTACTGCTTTTGCTAGATGCTCTTGCTCATCTTTTATATATGTATAAATATATGTTTATGGTCACTTCAACTTTTCACTTACGAGGTGAACTAAAATCAAATGGTCTATGTAAATTGCAAAAAGGACAACAAACCCCAGTGTCCTCATGATATGGTGACTAAGCTCAAAGCCCATGAGATTCTCTAGATTTTTTAGCATCATCGAAACCAGGTTGGAAAAGACATCAAGAGGCCTCTATTTCAACATCCTGCTCAAGGCAGGGTCAACATTGCATTTGGATCATGTTGCTCAAGGTTTTGCTCAGTGGTGTCTAGAAAACCTCCAAGGGTGGAGATTCCACAGTCTTCCTGGGCAACTTGATCCAGTACATAATTATGTTCCTAGGGAAAGATGCTTCGATATCACCAGCTGGAACCTCCTGAGGACAAGGATTGCCTCCTTCAGCACATATTCATATTCATTGTTATAAACACAAACTCCGTTCTACTGAACTCTGTATATTTAAGGTTAAGTTGGTTGATTAGTTTTGTATAGTTAGACTCCTAAAACTTAGTTTGTTATGTGTGTATAGTAATTTTTCCTGCAGGTTTGTCACGTATAATGTCTTTGTTTTTTCAGTCATTATATGAGACAGATATTGGAAGCTCTACGTTACTGTCATGATAATAACATAATTCACAGAGATGTGAAGGTAAGGGGTTTAAATGCTTTCATTTTTCTTTGCCACAATAGTACAAACTACTGAATTTTAATTTCTGTAATTTAGACGAAGTGAAAAGCTCTAGAAAAGGATGCTGTATTTGCTACCTGTGTGTTTACTCCTAGTGTGTCATGTAAGATTAAAGCCCATCTCTAATTCCATCACTATAGAACATTTAGGAGTTCTTTATTCACAGATTGCATATGCATTTGATTGCAACTTACTGTGAGAGTCAATTTAATTTCTAGTTTTTGAATATTCACATGAGCTCTGCTTCAATTTTTTTCTTGTTAGGAAAATGTGTGTATAAATTAATTGCATAAATTAAACTGGCATTGGTAGATTAATGGCATCATTTGATAGCATAAAAATAGTCTCCATCCAGACTAAGCTTTTGGAGAGACACACATGCTTAAATGCTGCAAGTTTGGTAGTATTATCTACTTTTTGCAAGCAGTCTTAAACATTTGTTAGTATTATGAAAACTTCTCTAATACAAACAAGTTTGGGAGGAGAAATACAGTGTTTAAGAGCAATTTATGTACATACTCGTTTTGATCTGGTGAATTTTGTATCATTTCTATGGATATTTATGGAACTAGCTTATTCCAAAGTAACTGTAATGTAAGTAATTAGGAGTTTTAACCTAAGTCGGTTTGACTCCTTTTAATTTGAATATGTATATTCTTTGTTAACAACAATAGTTATTCCTGCTTGTTTCTGTGAGAGTTTGCTTTTATCCAAAGTGAGTCAAGCACTGTTGGAATTAATAAGAATTCTAACAAGCTCTGATGGTGCAGTTTGAGAAGTGAATCTTGGGGTTTAGTGAATAGAGATGATTGAGAGAGCGTAAGCTGTCCTTTGAACTTCTACAGGTAATCTGTGACAGAAGAGACTATGGACACTGAACTGGTGATTTTAATTTAAGGAGTCTTTTGGTCTTGTATACATGGGCATTACAGACCTTTACCAATATCTTCTTCCGTTTTTTCTAAAATCAAGAAAATTATTCCATGTAATAGGTTGTTCGGGTTTTTGTAAGTTTGGTATTTTAAAAGTAATTTCTTACAGCAGATTCTAAAGACAGTTTCTTAATTGATGGTAGAATGTCTTATTTTTTTCAGTCTTGAAGGTTCTAGGTTCCTGTAATTACTCATTTTTGGTACCATATAAGAATTTCAGGATTAACATCATCTCTGTTGCTATGTCTTCCTGAAAGCTGCACCTCTTTTGATTGGACTGTGTTCTTGAACGAAAAACATTTCAGCTTCGGGGGCCTCTAAGGGAGGCCCATTTTACTGAGTGTGAGATGAGAATTTGTTTTGCAGTTTATCCAGACTCTTAAAACTCTGAAATCACTGGCTTTGTTAAATATCATCCTTAAAAATAAACCTGTTTAAGTACATGAGCGAGCAAGAATTTTTTCGTGTATTGCTTTAAAGTAGTATAAACCAGCAGTGTTTTATTTTGGCAAAGGCAGTGCAGATTTGGGTGTGGGCTTGGGTGTAGATTTGGGTGTATAGGATTTGGGTGTCGGACATATTCAGCTAACTGCAGTGTCCCAGCTCTAGATGTCACTGTAGACATTGCTTTGAAAGAAAGTAGACAAAATGACCACTTTCTAAATTATCTGAATGGATGAAAGTTAATTAATTATAGAAGTGTTTGGGTTGGAAGGGACCTTAAAGATCACCTAGTTCCAAGCCCCCTGCCATGGGGAGGGACACCTCCCACCTGTATTGCTCAAAGCCCCATGCAAGCTGGCCTTGCCTTGAACACTTCCAGGAATGAGAATCCACAACTTCCTTGGGCAACCTGTGCCAGTGCCTCACCTCTCTCATGGTGCAGAATTTCTGCCTTATAACTAATTTATATCTACCCTCTGTCAGTTTAAAGCCATTCCCACTTGTCCTATCACTACATGCCCTTGTAAAAAGTCCCTCTTCAGCTTTCTTTTAAGCCCTCCTTAGGAACTGGAAGGCTGCTCTTCTTCGGGCTGAACAAGCCCAACTCAGCCTGTCTTCATAGGAGAGGTGCTCCAGCCCTCTGATCATCTTTGTGGCCCTCTTTTGGCCTTGCTCCAATAGGTCCATGTCTGTCTTACGCTGAGAGCTCAGAACTGAACACAGTACTGCAGCTGGGGTCTCGCCAGAATGGAGTAGAGGGGAAGAATCACCTCCCTCAACCTGCTGGTCACACTCATTTTGTTGCAGCCCAGCATAAGTTGGCTTTCTGGGCTGCAAGCACACACTCGTGGCTCACGATGAGCTTCTCGTCAACCTGTTAACACAGATCTGTAATGCTCATATTGTCATACTGCCTTTTTTTTACCCTCTTAAGCTTTCTGTGAGTATTATTTTGAACTGCAAAATGTTTTAGCATTATCTGATGCAAAGGAAAAATTGCGTCTTATAGTCTGTGTAAGAATTAGGTGTCTTTTAGCCACTTCTGTGCTCCCTTAGCTCTTGACTAATTAGGAGATTTAAACAGGAATACTTAAATTTGCTGAATTTTGGTGCCAGAAACTTCAGCTGAATTCTGTGGCAAGATCTACCGAAGCTTCTGGAGCACTATGGCTGAAGCCTATGATAAATTCCTGTATGCCCCAGATTCACTTCTGATGACGGAATCAAAACATGAAAGCTTTCACAAGGTAGCCTGTAGTTGTCTTAATTTCCTTCAATGCTCTGAGAAACCAGATGCTTCTTGGGTCTCTCTATATCATTTGATCCCCTTCAGCATTGCTTAAAGGCTTTATAATTGTTGACAATTGCACCTTTGCTTTACCTTTGGTTAATGTAATCTTTTGTTCACTCAATAATGCAGTGAGGTGGAAGACTCTTAAGACAGCTGTGCGTCAGAAATGTAAATGTCAAGAACTTTTTCCCTTACCACTACATTTATTCCTATTCTGCCATCCTCGTAATATAGGACTCAGCTGTTCCTTTTATTCTTTCAGAAATATGCAGAAGATGGCTACCAAAAGTAGCAACATTGAAGTGGGACCTTTTCCAATAGAAAATACTATTACACAGTAGTTTGTACACAGAATTATCTTTATGTGAGAGAACAGGGAAAAAAAAAAGGAGGTGGGAGTAATATGTGTCTGAAATGAGATGCTTGTCTTTTTCCATAAAACCCTTGCTAGAATTTTGAGTACCAGTTGTTGCTGAAGTCACTTTCTCTTGAGCTGTCAGTATTAGAAATTAAAGTGTTTCGTTCATATGGTCATTAAAAAATGGTAAGTGGGAGAGAACCTTTGAAACAGCAGAAAGAATTAGGAGAAAAATTGCTTATATCTTTATTCTAAATTTCCACTTTGCTATATATTCTGTCCTGCAAAATAGTGTTTTTTTCTCACGTCACCTTCAGGAATAAGAAAGTAACAAATTGCGTTAAATCTGCATTAAAGTATTTTTTCTCCTAAATACAGTTGAAAGTAGTTACTTTATATATGAGAACATATTTATTACAGGCAATTATGCATGCTTCAAGATTTATTGGAACTGAAAGCAGGTAACCAAAATGTGCTGTATACCTGCAATCTCTGTTCAAGAAGGATAAAAAACAGTAGTATGCCTTTGCTGCTCTTAATTGTGAAGGATACCACTGGTCAATGAACTTCCTTAAGTTCTGGGCTATAGGATTATTTTAATAGTTATGGTTTTAAAAGCTGAAAGTGGTGGGTTTGTTATAAATAGATGAACTTGAACATTTCCACTCGTTATGGCAGATAATGTGGTGTAGAGTACCTGAAGTATCATTGTACATTTAGGATAGTCACTTTTGGTCAGCAGTCAATATTTTAAGTTGCTGTATTCTCGGCATGTGAGAAAAGTTGCTTTGTCTTGTTTTGGCAATTCCACTGAGTTACCTGTTAGTAAGACTGACGCTGATCTTGGTATAAGACTACTGTGCTAGTTACTTAAAGTAGAATGTGATTCAGCTCAAGAAATAGACTGTTTAAGCGTTGTATAACTCATAAAGCAGGACAGTGTTCTATAAAAAGTGTGTTTCTTCAGTGTTTATTGCAGATTTTCTCACCTGTTCATTTTTGCAATAACTTCAACCGGATGGGGTTTTTTTTCATCAGTAAAATACTGAGAGGCTTTACAGTCAGTCTTCAGTTAGCCTATATTGGGATGCTTATGTAGTATTTCATATAGTTGCAGAACTCCTCTTAGAAAAATACATTTTGATGTAACAGATACAAGAGTAATTTAATCACAATTGCAGGGGTTTTATCCTTAGTTCAGTCCAAATGCTCCAACTTTGTTCTATGATACCCGTATAAATTGGGTGCTTCTATATGTTTCTGTGGTCGGTAAGATGATTGGTGTGCAACTAGAGTCAGGGCAAGCTTGTTGGCTCACTGTAGACATCCAAAATCTTCATTACAGGTTTATCTCAGTAGGTATGAACATTTGTTTCCAACATGTGATCGTCTAAATAGATAAAACTGCTGGGGGGAAAATATACAGATTCTGCCCTCTTTTTCCAGAGAGTAGGACCGAGTGTTACACACTGCCGTGTGACATCCACCAATCCCAGTTGGTCCAGGTGACCTGGGACTTGATTTGTGGATAGATTTGCATGTTAATTTATGCAGTATACAAAACTTTAATTAACCATATGAATTCTGACAGCACACTCAGTTACCACTTTTATCATTCATTGCCTAAACTACTTGTAGTTAAGCACTTCAGATTTTGCTAGTAGAGTTCAAGATTCCTATACTTCTGCTTTTAGGTGTATCTAGGAACTGAGTAGGACTTGTACGTATGTGTTTGTGTGTGTTTGTGTTTGTTTAACTATATAAAAAATAACCGGAATATAAGCTATTGTTTAAGACCAGCTGCTCTTTCCAATCTTTGAATATCCAAACCAAGAAATGTGTTGCATGTTTCTTTCCTTCTACTCTTTTCAGTTTGGCATGGAACCTATTTTATGCTCTCTGAGAACAGTCAGTAACCGCTGGTGCTTTTTCTGTATTTTCTAGAAGCTATCATTGAGATCCAACAGCAACTGCTGTGCAAGGATTTTGTAATTAAAATTAAACAAATTAAATTGTTAAAATGTTATTAAGGCTGTGAAACCAATAGCAGAGGTAGAATTAAGGTGTCCTATCTGGCTGTGTTTTTCTGAGGAGCACTTCCTCACTCAGTCTAGACCCTGAATCTCCCCGCCTCTGTTTTTTCCATAAGTCATATGCTAAACACCACATGGATATCCTGTGAAAGAGGGAATCACTAAATTCTATTATGGGTAACATTGTATTAAACGAAGGACTACATTCCTGTGATTTTCTGTCTTTTTCATTGGCAACTTTATTTAACTTCCGCAAAATACGAAGCAGCTGTCAGATGAGATGAAGTCCTGGGGTGCCCCCTAGAGAAGAACTCATATTTTGTGTTTCCTGACACTTGGGTCAGTTTAGTGTACATGTCGTGGAACTCAGTGGTGGGGATGGGAAGACAGAATTGCTCATTGCTATTTTGAAGTTTTGGGTGAGTGGTAGGATTTATCAGAATATCTAGTATTTCATAACATTTTTCCACTCAGTGAACTCTTGATCTCAGTTGCAAAGATTGTACAAGGGAAAAGACCATTATGTAGTCTTAAGTATCTTCTACAGAAATGATTCTAAGTAACTGAAATCTCCACTTAAGTCATCATAACATTCTAACTTCTACAGTTAGAACCCAACCACAAAATCTCCTATTTTGCACTGTTAATAATCATTAAATGCTTATTCTCGAATATATTTTGGATACCTGTAAAGAATAAGCATTTATGCCTTCCTAATTAAACTGTAGAATTGACCTCACAAGATTAAAACTAGGATTATTGAAATTCCCCATTAAAAAAAAAAAAAGAGGAATCAACCTTCTATCTAAATACTCATGAACAAAAAAATACATGTTAATCTTGAATGTATTTTGTAGCTTTCTGTCCCTGCTTCTTTAGGCCTGTAGTATGTGATTCAGCAATTGCAGAGAAAACATCTGCATTTTGTTCATCCTTTTTTTGTAAAGGAAACCTGTGTCCAAATCCTGGGACTCTTCTATTGATAATGAAAAAGCACTGGGTCAGCAGCGTCAGCCTAGTTTCTGTCTTCCACTGTCCATAGGTCAAACATAAAATGTCTTTTGCATTGTCTTTTTTGCATGTCTTTTTGTATGGATAAAGGTGTTTACACAGTTCACTGTATAAATTACTTGGATATACACGTGGGATTTATTATGGCTAACGTTGATATAGCAAGCAAAATAATTTGGAAAAAAATACATGTAATATGTTATAATTTTATTTAAATATTTACCATTTCATACCAAAGACTGGTTATAGGTGGTTAAAATGAGTTTACTGTTATATATTCTAATAAAACCTTTCCGTATTCCCTCACATTTCGAGAGTCTCTTCAGTGAAAATACCAGTTTTACGTTTGTGGTGTTCTGGTGGCGTGGCTTTTGTAAACAGGCCATAGAGACTTTTCTTAAACGTTTTATCTAACAGAAGGGTTATAACTGGATCTAAACTACTCTTAGCAGCAGCAAGACAAGTAAGGAAATTCTTAATTTCCACTAAATAGTTTAACCTTGGGCAGTCATTATTTGTAAGCAGTACATAAAAAATTGGCCTAAAAATATGATATGGAAGAAAGCAGACAGTTAGTATCATCTGGATGACAAAAATGTTTCTTTTCACTGTACTGTAAATTAGATGTTTTTCTCCAATACATGTATGTTTCTGTATTTTATTCAGATGTCTGGTAAGAGAATAGTATGACAACACCACTGTCATAAAAGATACAAAAAAACATGAAGTGGCAAGAAAAGCCGCAATCATTGCAGCGAATTCACCAGCTTCTACCCTGATGTTGTAGCATCTGTGAAATTCTTCCTTAGTCCTTGCCTGGACATTATGTATTATAGCTATTATTGTTATGCAGAGCACAATAAGCCATATAATGATGCACAAACATTTAGCAAATTTTGGCTGACGAAACTTTGCAAGTACAAATCGGTAGAAGTTTTCATTAACTGCTTGAGAGTATTGTACATCACTGTTTTTCTTCAGTGTTGCATACTGACTTAGAGCAATTGAACATAAAATTATAATTGTAACATACATACTGACATGCATAATAAGAGTCCCAAGGTGATTTGCTATTCTGCATGCTACACAGTCGTAAGTCCATTGATACCCTCTGGCAAAATAGGCAGCCAGAAATGGCATTGTGCTACATATAAGTAAATTTGCAGTGACGAGGTTTGCCAGGTAAATGTATTGTGTTCTTTTTGTGTGCGCTTGCCTTGAAAATATCCAGGCAGCAAGAATGTTTCCAAAGCTTCCAGCAGGAAACAGGCAGGAGTAGATGACTGGTAGAGCTACAGTAGTAGCTAGTGATGGCTGAAGAAGACATGTTGAATTTCTCATTTATGCTGTTTTTTCTTGAATGAATGATCAGAGCTGAAACAGAATTAAAAGAATTATTCTTCTGTAATGTGCATCTAACATCTCTTTCATTAATTTGCCTTAATTTAACTGTTCTTCCCCCTCCTCCCTCCCACCCCGCTCCCCACACATACACACTTTTCAGTGTTATTAACTACTGTTTGTCCTCTGGGGCTACCATCTTGAGTTTGCATAAGGTTACTTTTTGGGTGTTCTCTTCCACTGAGATTCTGTGAAGAGAAGGTGGCTGATGTTAAACCCTATAGATTTGCATGCATAGAATCTAACAAAATAAATTAGGGAACAGAAGGTTCAAGCTAGGCTGTAATAATAACTTGTGTGTTCTTAGTTTATTTCTCAATCTTATGAAACATCTGTAACCTACTTTGGAAACCACTTCTAGGCTATTTTAAGTTAAATAGGCAAAATAAGTGCAAAGAATTACTTTAACTGCCAAAATGCAGAGGAGTATCCAGTATCTCCATTTAAGTACAAATGAAACTGTGCGTGATGCAGGAATCTGGCTGGATGCATTTATTTTTTGCTGATGTCTGTATCTAATGTTACTTTATTCAGAGCTCTAATCTTGTGTATGCATTTTGCGTAAATAATTCAGTCTGTATTTTTGAACATACAAAATGGTGGTTGAAAACAGCAATATATTTATTTTTTCCAAGTTCAGTTTTCCATCTTTTCCTAGTTTCCAACTAAAAGTAAGAAATCAAAGCTCTATACAATGACTACACATAAAAACTGGCATTTCATCTTACTGACCTGTACTGAAGAAAGGTTTTATTGTCATACAGATACTGTTTCAGTGAAGTGCGTCATAGTTAGCTTTTGTCCCATACAAAATCATATTGAGAAAATTAAAATATTTCAGACTTAGACTGATAATATTTTTTTTAGTAGCTGTAAACAAATGAGCTTGAGTATCAAAGAGGATTCTGTGGAGCGCTGCAGTGAAAAGCCCAGACACAAGGTTGATAAGACAGCAAAAAGTTGTGAAAGTCATATTTAAAAATTATGCTGTAGACCATGTGTAACAACTTACAAATCAACTTTTATAGCTGTTGCATTTTACTGTACACAAAGTCTCATATGGATTGTTGAAACAAGTGCAGTAAATTCTTTCATTGCAATTGAGTTAAAGTCACATAGTATTTTTTAATTCAGTCATTTAAAAGTCTAATGATCATTTTTGTATCAATGCCCAAATTTGTCAGGTGAAACAACGAAGTAGTAGTTTTAAGCTTACCTACACAAGCTGCAGGCACCTTCCTTTGCAGAGAGGAAATTTTTCTGTCTTACTTCTGTTTTATCTCCACTGTTGCACTGAAAAGGATGATATTTGAATCTGGAAAGTATAGTTAGACCAGTATCTCTCGGACATAAGTTTTCAGAATGTGCACTTTTCTTTTACAGTATCAAAAATCAGATAGGCATTTAAAGTTCAGTCAAGATGATGTTAATCTGTGCGAAAAAAGGATTTTGAAATTAGGTCAGGATGCAGCTCCATTAGAGAAATTAAAAGCATGAGATAGCGTGGAAGAGGGATTGTAACAGTCCTCTGGTCATGTAGGTATGGCACAGAAACACCTTACAGTCCTTTATATAGTTCTTTACTCTTCGGGGGGGTGGGAAGGAATTGGTGCTTTTGTTCTCTTTAGGACTGCCCACTTTCTAGAAGTGGGGGGAGGGAAATGGGAGAGAGTTGCTATTTTATGCATGAAAACTTGTTATTTTCACTTGTTATGTTTAACTGTTCTTCAGCTCGATGATGAGCTACTGGAAAGCTGGCTCTTCTGTTCCTGAAGCCCACATGTAACAGTGCTGTAGCCATGTCTGTCCTCATGTGGGTGACCAAATGAACACATCTCAGTTGTCTAGTCGGGTGATGTATTGTGTGCAAATAATTTACAGCTGGTGCATTCTGAGCATCAGTTGGGAAAAACTGACTCTGTGTCCAAGAAATATGTTATTTTATGTAAATGACTCAGAAGTGTACACAGGACAATTACCTTCCTCCACAGGGAAGGTATAATCACAGATCAGTCAAATTCTGTCTGGTTCTGCAGAACTTGAGACCTTTGAATTTCCTTCTGATACATCTGTGATTGTCAGATATGGCTTTTCTACAGCTATAAGTAAGTTCCTTTATGAGAACAGAGGAGATAGATACCACATAGAAACTTCCGCAATTTTTATAAGGTTCTTGGTTTGTTAATTTTGCTTTATTTTTAAACATACACTGTAAGAATTCCCTTCAGTGATCTCCTATGAATTTTATTGTTCAGTCTCATTATTAATTTTATGATTTTGTACTAAAATGATTCACAGGTATGCTAGCCTCCTATTCAGACTGCATAGTTGATCTTATTTAAGATTAAATTTAAGTGAGAGAAACTTGCTGTGGAGTATTAGTAATCAGTTTGTAGTGCTGTAGTTAATTTGCAAGAGCTTCAGTTCTTGTTCCTGTTAGATTTAGTTATACCTTGGTTTCATTTTTCCACTTTTGAATATATAATTATATTAAAATTTGTTCTAATGGGAAAAGTCTTGTATTAATTAAATATTTATAGTCTCTTAAGTAGTCTTAGAAGTCCTTGTTATTGTGGTGTTCCATCCGGGTTTAGACATGCATATCCTGAACACTTGCGAAGAGGAGGCATGTTGAACAATAGTGTGAGCAATTGCATTTAGCAGGGTTTTTTCATTATTATTATTATTGGGTTGGTTATTAAATGTAGCCTGTAGTATTTATAATTCAGTGACCATAACTCTTGCTGTAGAAAGAAATAATGCTACATTTTTCACTGACTCGTCCTATTATAATAGGTTATTATAGTGAATTACAGTCTATCTCATTTCATTTTGTAACTGATTAGTGAGATGAGGAAAAAAGGAATGGGATATTATAAGTGAGGTTTTTTTCTTAAAAAAACCCCAAACAAACACAAAATCTTCAGAAATACTGGTTCTAAGCTGTAGTGATCACCTTCATTATTCTTTTAGTGAACTATTGCCATTCACCGAAGTTATAAATGGCATATTTTATGTAAAATATCTTTGATGATATTCAAATGCTACAAGTGCATCTTTCATACAATTCACTCTTAAGTTCATCATAATGACTTTTACATGCATTCTTCTTCTCAATTATTTGTATTTTTACTCTAAGTTACTGGTCACTTTCTGAGTTAAACATGTTACTAGATTTTATATGCCAGTAGGCAGCATATGTTGCATTTTGCCATGAAGGCATTTGTATGAAGGCAACTTATTTTGTGGCCTGAAACCACAAAAGCAGGGACATTCTGAGGGGTGAAAGGTATTTAAGCTAGCCTTCTATAACCCATACTTAGCATGTATTGTAATATAATTATATATGACAGAGTGGTCCACCTGCAGGCTGCCTGGCCACTTCCTGTTCCCTCTGCCTGCTTGAGATGATAGAACATAACTCAATCAACCCCTTATCTCCTTATGCCTGTTACAAACCAAGTGGACAACAGGACAGTTCCTGTTGTGCAACAGAGCATATAATCTGTTGGCACCAGTTGCTCCTTATAGGATGGAAAAAGGCAGCAGCTCAGTTACCTATGGCTCCCGTAGCAGACCTGGTTCTCTGTGCTGTGGAAGACCCAAGAGATGCGCTCTGTATCTTGAAGGATGGAAGGCAACTTCTTAGGGTAGGGCACATAAAAGTGTGCAACCCTGGGCATGGCTACTGTGGACGCTGAGCATGAATCATACTGAGCAAAGGTATAGCATTCACCAAACATGCAGCAGCCTTTAATTTGAGATTTAATTTCATATACTTGGAATTTGAACTACGGTATGGCATTTAATACTGAGAGAAGTCTTTAAGATGCACTGGCTACTACACAAGTGCAATCCATATTTTATTTCAAAAAAATAATAATTTACCAAGTAGCTTGCCTAGAACTTTGACTTTGGTGCTTAGTTTTGTTGTGGATTTAAACATTACAATTGGAAGGGTTTTTTGACTGCATAAATTCTAAGGCAGATGTACTACGAAAGAACCATCTTCAGCTGGCCCTCTCTCTGGGGAGTTATTGCAGAGTACCATGGTTCTTCTCTGCCTGCTCATCAGCTTTCCATGTAGGCGTGACCCAGTGTGTGGGCAGCTCTTCTGACTGGATACAACGAGGATTTTAGCTCTAGTCACTATGTGTTGCATATTGTAAGAAGTAGTTATCAAAGCAAAATCATCCAAGATCATGTTTAAATCTACTCTTGTTGACTCTATGCTGAATCAGTGAAGATAAAATGTTCAGCAGGTTTGAGCTGACTCTGTGCTTGCTGTTCACTAATGATTTATTTTCACCAGTTTAGATTCAGCAGAATAGTCCCAGAATCAAAGTTCTTAACGTTGTTTGATGAATTACAAGCATATGTGGTGTAACTGTGACATCCTTAGAGATGTAGGAATGGGGATATGTTATAATCATAACTTCAGTTCTTTGGTTGTCATAAAATATGCAAAGTTAAGTGTTCACGGGCTCTGGGTAGTTGTTTTACATAGGCAAAACACAAACCAAACAATGTCTTTTAGGCAGGAAAATTTAGCTTCAAGTCAACAGTGCTAACAAAAATGATCTTCTAAGTTAATTTATTCTTGTATTTTTTCCCCAGTGACTTTCTTTGTACAGCCCCAGAGGTCTCTTTGTATTAGCTTCTAAAAAAGCAGTGGCTGTGTATTGGTCATGATGTATTTCACTTTTAATTTCAGAAATTGGTTTTTAATGTGAACACTCTGTTGATCATCATAGCCAAATAGGAAGCTTTCTCTGTGTTTTTCACCACCATACTATCATTTGTGTTTTTCCAAGTTAAATATGTTTGTGTGTAACAGCTTTTTGGCTTTCACAGGTTCTTAAGCCATTGTGAAAATGCAAAAGTATTAAAGCAAAACTAAAAAGCTGAAATGTGGCAGTAAAAGCAACTTCCTGTGCGAGGATTTTTCCTACTGATTCACTCTACAGGCAGTGAATGGCGACAGCTTTGTAGCACCTTCTCCTTTCTCTTGGATTTGACAGTTGGGATTTAGTTTAAGGGATGGAAAAAATGCTGGCAGAGGGTTCCCAGTGCTACAGAGATTACATTGAAAATATATTTTGATTGGTAAAACATTATCAGTGGGTGCTTTTTCTCCATACATTTCTTTCGTATTGTTCAACACAACTCCCTCCTCTCCACCCTGATTCTCTATGTGGTTTCAGAGAGAGCATTAAATTAAAGCATCCATATGGGAACTTTCTATTTCCAGGTCTAATGTGACTCTCACTTGTTTATCAGGGATGTAAATTGTGCTCCTCTTTTGTGGTTTCATTGACTGATGTTGTGAGGGAAATTTTTCAACTAAATTTTCTCATGTTATATTATCCAAAAAGAAAAAACAAAAAACAAAAAAAAAAAAAAAACCCAAAAAACTTCTCTGCCCCCATGAAAAATGTTAATTTTCAGGTTAAAGCCATAATTACAGTTAATTTCAGTGTGAAAATAAAAGTTGATGTTGTGGTTTAACCCTAGTAGGCAGGTAAGCCCCTCAGCCACTCACTCAGTCCCCCTCAGTGGGAGGAGAATCAGAAGGGTAAAAGTGTGAAAACCTGTTTATGATTTCTGTCTCTCCCCCTCCTGTTCTTGTGGCTGCTCTGCTGCAGAACAGGCTGCTGCTTCTGATGCCCTCTCCAGCTCCCTTGTACATGCTGTGGTCAAATCTGTCGTTATCGTGAGCCCTTTGAGCCCCGTGTTAGGTGCAAAATGGGTTGTTGTGGTTTAATCCCAGCAGGCAGCAAAGCCCCACACAGCTGCTTGTTTACTCCCCTAACAGTGGGCTGGGGAGAGAACTGGTAAGGTAAAAGTAAGAAAATTCATGGTTTGAGATAAGAGTTTAATAAACTGGGGGAGAGGGGGAAGATGTTTCCTACATGACACTGCTGTCTGGTTTCAGATCCCTTTCTAAGCCAGTTGATACATCCGACTTTTAACATCTTGAAGCAATGATTTACATAGCTGTGGAAATCCATCAGTATTTTCACTTGTCTGGTGGCTTTTTAAGGTTGTTTTTTTGTTCTAACTGCTACTCCATTAATGTCATACTCTGATAAAGATAGTACAGTCATACCAGTTCCTCTCTTCTGGGCCGTACCAGCTGTTACACAGTTGTGTTCCCTTTCAGATTTTCATTTCTGAGGTGAAGAGTTGATTTATTTAGTGTAGTCTGCATAGAATCCATGTCATATAAATTATTATCACAATTATGACTTCTCAGTTTTTTCCTCCTTATTTTAACAGTCTCTTTGCTCTTTCATTGCTGTTGAGCAGAGTTATATCTTGAATTTTTTTTAGGCTTGACCACCCCAAATAACTGTGTGCTGTTTGGAAACTTTGTCATCTCCTTACTCTCACTCATTCCAGATCGTAGTATTAAATGTGTTCGTAAATATATCTATTTGCAGGTTCTCTGAGTATATGATGAAGAAAAATGACTATGTATTTCTAAGCTTTCTTTCCAATTTTTAACCATTTCTAAAACAAGAATTAACATCTAACATCTTAGCGTTTCTTAGAGCCTTCGTTAAATGACTTTGCTGAAGTCCAGTTACACCATATCAACTTTACCCCAGTGTTTCTCACCTCTTCCACAGAGTTACTCTGTTACTGATTTTTCTAGGATGTGGCTTCCCTCAAACAAATCTACTCGCTTTTGCCTAGGGTACCTTATACATAGAAGCCTGCCTAATTTTATTTGTCTTTATAGGTGCTATGAATTTGCCTAATACAACTCCTAGCTCCTGAAATGTCTTTGTAAAATTTGGGTCATATTTGCTGCTTATGCACAGAGGCTGATTTTAGCAAAAGATGATTCTATATTGAAGTGTTTAATGTATACCATTAATGTGTAGTCCTGGGAAAGTGTAACTTTTCAATCTTTCTTTTAAAAAGTTTTTTCTTTTTTCTGAAACCTTGTCCATTGAGACTGTGCATAGCTTCCTTGGTGCTCCGTCTCTACAATCTGTAGAGAACAGCTGTCATGCAGAACACATCTGATCAATACAGATAAAAGCACACTAACTAGATTACACTGTTAAAATCATTAAAAACAAAAAAGCCCACGTAATACTATTCACATGATGGACCAGAATCTTGAACTTGTACTGCATGATTATTTTCCTGTTGTCTTTTAATGTATTTAGTTGCTTCCAAAATAATATTATAGTAACCAAATAAGCATTACATATTTTACAAAAGTATGCCCAGAATGCTAACGTCTTTTTTTGTCCTGTGGAACATATTCCTATTAGGCTTTGGCTTTAAAAGTCTCATTTGTTTCATTGAAGCTCTGTACTGTTGATCTTCTGAAGAGCTCTTAGTCTGTTTTTGCAACTATGTAGTGTTCAGGAATTGCATTCTTTATAAATGAAAGCTCTGGTTTTAACAGAACACTTCCTTCAAAAGAATTTTAGAATTCAGATTTTGTTCAAGCCGCACTGAGATGTTCGTGTCCATCCTCTCCCATGTTCCCACCCTGGCCTGGTGATCAGTGTCATTAATCAACTACTTATAGTAGAAAAAATACAGGCAAGGAAAGAATGACAAGATAATGTATATATCTTGTGAAATGATGGTTTATAAACTCCACTAGATTTCCCGGAGTTGATGTAACTGTATAGAACTAGAACATAGCAGAATTGCAAAGGAGGAGGAACATGCTATTCCATGCACTTTACAATTACAGAGCCAAAACAGTTCTTACTTCAGCATACACACAAAAAGATGACAAGATGATAAAGATCGTGAAAAAAATACAATGCAATTATTGTGAAGTCATTGTACAAATATCTTACTTGCCAAAAAAAATCCACTTACCATTGTACTTACATAAAAATTACATGCTCATAGGCATCTCTCTCTTGAACATTAAGAAATCCTATCCTTTTTTTGTTTAAAAAACAAACAAAAAACCCCACTGGCTGGTCATTGTAATTCATTTGACATGTTTATAGCCAATTTCACCAAAACTGAATTAAGTAAAATCACATAAAAATTAAGCCAAGTTTATATAGCAAAAGTGTTATGTTTACTTTGCTTAGTATGAGTTTTATGAGTAACTTTTGTAAAACCAGAATATTGTACAGAATTGGTAAAAATCCACAAATTTTGACACAGGTTTGGCATAAAAAAGTGACATGATCCATCAGACAAGTTACTGGTAGTAATATTAAAACTGACTTCTTTACATCAGCTTACTTGAGCAATACTGCTTGTATGTATTCACGATAATAAATCCTTATTTTATGGATCTTAACACCTAGTGTTTAATTGGTTCACATTTCTAGCCTTTAAGTTGTTCTTGGGATAAAATGCTTGCTATTTAATAAAATTAAGTGTATCTTCTGTAATTATAACTGAATTAATGGCAGTTGTATTCTTCCTCATTTTCAGACCATGCGTGTTACTGAACTGTCAAATATTTTCTTGGAAAAAATACTTCTATAAATGTAGTTAAAATGCTGATGTGTGTTTGAAACGTATTAAAACAGAGAAGTACATAAAATCTGTAATGATTTTTATAGCTCTTTTGAATAGGACACATTATTTTTTGCAAAATTCATTGTTTACATACCAAAGTTTGTTGTATTAATGTCTATGTACAAGATTCCTTATACATGTTCAATCCACTTCATAGAAATCTCCTTAAAGAGTTAGTGTTCTAGTTTAGTCCAACAGCAGATATCTGAGAACTTCCTATTTTGTTTTCTTGGATAAACAAGAGTGAAGTACTTCTGAAAAGCAACTTCTTATTTTCACAAACAGAAGTAAGACTTCTCGTTTTTGTTTTTTTTTACCAGGAAGAAAGAGGCAGGATTAGTAGCTGTACGGTATAGCATTTGGTAATCTTAAATTGATGTGATGATGAGTTGATATAAATCCTGAAGCAACAGAGAGAAATTATTATCCATTCCTTTAAACAATCAAATCAGAGATTTCTTCTTTAAAGAACTTGAGTGGGGAGTGGTAGTAGAAAATCGCTCTTGTGTATATTGTCCAAGTTTTATTTCTGAAGTACTTTCCAGTGCTAGGCCTGAATCTCCATGAAGTCTTCTGCAGATAAGTTGGAATACAGTCTTACGGACACTTCTGGACATTAGGAAATACATAACTGGGTCTAAGCAGCTGTTGAAAGATGAGAATATGAGCATCACCTCGTTGCATTTGTGAATTATTTCCTTCCAATGACAAGATGGATTTTGTAACTGTGATGTAATGTAGACAAACCGGAATATGTGGTAAGGGACAAAACAGATGGTGAAAATAATGAGCACAATGAAGGAGTTCCTTGCTGTCTGGGTGTATTTTCCTGCATTGGGAAAATTTGCTCTTTTCCTCGAAATTTTCAGGAGGTTCTTAGCAATTTTAACATACGAAAGTATCAAAAGGAAAAAAACTATCCAAAAAATTATTACAATAACATAATTTAAAATTGCTTCTGTCTTTGCATTGTGTTTATTTCGGTAATGAAAGCACATAGTAGAATTGCTGTTCTCACTCTTAAAGAAAGATGGTGCAACTACTATTATAAATCCTGTTAGTGCGATTGCCCACACCATGCAACAGATATGTATACTTCGTCTAGTAGTTAACATTTTAGGGCGCTTCACAGACTTATTTATTTTTACGTAACGATCTAGACTGATTAGTCCCAACAGTACTATGCTAATATACATGTTCATATAAAATAGAGTTCCTACAATCTTGCATAAAATCAGTCCGAACAGCCAGGTGTTGTTGGTAACATGATAGAGTATTCGGAAGGGAAGACAGAAGATCAGCAGAAGGTCTGCAACGGCTACATTTAGCAAGTAAACTTGGATAGAATTCCTTTTCTGATGAATGCACAGGAAAGCAAACAGGGCTATAATATTTCCAACCAATCCAACAACAAAAATAATAGAGTAAAAAACTATCAAAGCAAGTGACAGTGAGTTGTCATCTAAGGAACAAGTGCCATTGTTTTGAATTTCCGAGGCATTTATGGCTAGGTTAGTTAGGTTACTCCAGAAGTCCTTGTATGGAATAATGGTCAGTAAATCAGCTGAAGCTGCACCCATCCTTTGTGAGGATTTTTTTAGCTGTTCTGTAGGAGCGCAAAGAGAAATTGTAAGAATTAAATCACCACTGGATCATTTTCATGTGTTTGCTTTATCGCATACAGTCTTACGTGATATAAACATTAAAGGAAATCGCCAAAACAAGTAAATGCACCGAAGTATCATTGTAGCTGAGTAGAAGGACTTTCAGATAGGTATCATGATACAGTGTAAGTCTAGAATAACCAGTTCCCTGTTTTAGTTCACAAGAAGTACAGAAGAACAGATAGTATAGAATACTCACACAGACAACCATTTTTGTAGTTATATCTTTATAACTGTTATTGTTTTCAAAATCAACTATTATGGTTTGCTGCAAACTTTATAAATTAGATTTTGTTTTCTTTTTCTATAAGTACAAATAATTATTTTCAGTTCAGATGTTAAGATTTGTCTTTCTAACACAGAAAACTTTTTAATTAAGATGCAAGAATGGGTAAGCATAGCTAAGTGAAGTATTCTCAGTGTTGATACAAAGTACATAGAAATATATCAAAACCATTCTAAACTCATCAGTATTAATTTTAAATAAGTGCCCAGGATCTCTCCCATACAAGTCACCAGTTTTCAATTAGAAAAGCAGTTGTAAATTAATATTTATTTGGCTATGTAATCTCTTAGAAGTAACATTATGAGCTTGTTTTTAATACTTTATATCTTCCTGTAAATTTAAGTATTTTTTCCTTATCTGTTCACAAATCAGTATTATGCAAAGAAACTAATATTAGCTGGAAGTCACGTTAATGCAGTAACACTGTTTTCACATTTTCCTTGTTTTCGTTGTTTCCTTTGTTTTAATTTCAAAGCTTTTAATTTCACTAAGCTTACTTTGAGCAGGAAGGTACAATGTAGAAGTTACGAATCAGTTTTGACCAAAGAAGGAAAAACAAAAAAGTGTGTGGTTAGGAGAGCAGAATCAGAACGAGCTGTTTAGGGAGATGGTTGACTGATTACTAATGATACAACTTTGTCCTCAGTTGGTATTTCATAGTGATAACAGGTTTCATAAATAAGTTTGCTTCGATTTTTTTCATTTTTAAGCAGCAAGCTTTTTTCTCCTAATCCCACAAAAACTGTAGAATTGGTGTTAAAATAGTTTTTCATTTGCATGCTAGGTCTAAAAAATGCAAATTTACATTTAAATGTGTGACATGGCTACAGCAGTGAAAATGGCAGCACTTTAGATAAAAATCTCAGTAAGAATTCATGCACATACAGAATCTGAATTATTGACAGACTAAAATATTTTAAATGTGCTATGTAGGTTGACCTCACATTTGTGTTAAATTCATGCAGTATGTTAGCAGTTTACAAAACATTCCTGTTTCTATATTGTCCAGGCAAGATGTAATTTTGAAAGTTTCATTAAAAAAATATGATGCTTTCAAATACATCTTGAAACCTATCTACTGCTAGAATTTCTTGTTACGATGCTTTTCTGTAAAAATAATTGACATCATAACCTGCAAAGTATTGACAAGTTTTAGGTCAATGAGAGTGAAAAATCTATTACATTGCACATGCATTAGAAATACAACTTTTCACTACCATAAGTTTTGTCACCTGGAAGCAAACAGGCATGCTTAACCCTAGGTGTATTTAAGAAAGAGTTTGAAGGTCAGTAGTACCTTTATAGTTAAATGACATTTTAATAGAAATCTGGTTTAATATGGGTAAAGTATAAAAGAAGACACTTACCATTTATATATTGAGAACTTCTGCTGATTTTCAAAACCACTAGTGAAGACAGGGAGGAGTAACATGCAAGTCCTCTTATTAGAAAGCTAAATCACCAGCTTCTCTATGAAAGTGATGAGAATCAGCTGACATAGTACAATTAGCAACAAGAGGAAGTTTAACTAGTGTTGCAACTGGTTTTTTTTTAAATGTGTTTTAACTAGCAAAACTCAGTTTATTGAAAAGATCAATTTTGCTGTTAATTTGGGGTTTGCTGGGAGATGTTCTATAGTAAAATTCTCTCTGAGTTGGAGATTTGGATTTTTTATTTTATTTTTTTCTCCGGAACTTTGTTTCCAGTGAGCAGTGTCAGTGGCTTCCTTTTTGGATGACAATTTGGTGCATTCTCTCATCTTTTTAATATTGTCATGGAAGTTGATTAAAGATAAATCCACACTACAGTAAAATGGTACATTTTGCTTATGTTGGTGTAGTTGTTCCATCTACCTTCTTGCCTGGGGTTAGAAGTTTGAGGTCGATCTTTTTTCCACTCAGAATGGCAGCAATGAGAGATTGTGAAAGTGCCCTAAGTGGTGTGGCTTTAGAATTTCAATGAGGCAGAAGTGGAATACAGTGTGCTGAGATAATACTATCTGGTAATATATTTTTATCTGGTAATATTTTTTTAAATAGGGTGAAAGGGATTGAAAGTTACATTTGTAAATCGCAAATTTAGAAATGGGTTCTAGAAATCCTGATATATGGTAGCCTAAATTTAATGATCATCTCAAGAACATTGTCTTAACTTAGTATTCTCCTTAGTATTTGAAATGATAATTTCTATGTTAATTTTATTAATATATCATCTGTTTAGGAATGAAGCTTTTATGGGATTCTGCACATTTCAGTTAGACTTTTAAACAGGCTCTGTGCATTCTTACTTGAAGGTGATTGCCTTGTATAATTGAAGCTTTTTAGAGGAAAACATAGGTGAAAGCAGATAATGATTTTAAGTACTCAGATTGATCTTGTTGTAGATCTTTTGCACTATTTTGAGGTGCAAGGTTTGTAATTTCAGCAGTAATGTATTCTCAAGAAGCAGTATACACATTTGACATTCTCCCTTTTAAATAATGGTTGACTGCATAATGAGGCAGGAAGTCATTCTGTATCAAATGCAGTAGTTTGGCTATGTGTATTATATAGTAAATTGTGTTTGAATGGATTATGTCTATATGTTGCTTCATCTTACAGCAGTCAGTATCCATCCAAATTGTTGTGTGATATTATTCCATTTTTATATGTTACCACCTCACTAGTGGAAAGACAGTGGAAAATCAAAGATGACTGTGCCTGGAATCAGTTTAGAAGCCTAAACAATTCCCCTTCGCAGCCCCCTCACCCCGTACCCCACCCCTTAAAAGCTTAAGGATGAAAAGTGAAAAGAAATTACAAGTGTTAATTTTTACCTCCATTTTATTATGATTTCACTTTGTGTTCCTTGTGAATTCTGGTAAGTCCTGAAAGAATATTGCTGTGCCTGGGACAATTGAAAGGGAAGCCAGTGAAGAAAGATGAGACCATACCAGGGAAAAAAATACCTGAAATTAAGAAATGCTGAAATAAATAAATAAAAACTAGCTTCTGTTTGGAAATTTATGAAATCAAGTTCTAAAATGCCAATTTTATTTCTGAAATAATAAGATAATTTCTCTGGGGTTTTATCTTTTCAGCCACACTGTGTACTGCTTGCCTCAAAAGAGAATTCAGCCCCAGTGAAGCTCGGTGGCTTCGGGGTAGCAATTCAGTTAGGAGAGTCCGGGCTAGTTGCTGGAGGTAAGAAGTTTTCCTTTGAAGTTATATAATATTATGCATGTTTTATTGCAGAGTTCTGTTATTCTCACACAGACTGGCCTGCAAAGCAAGAACTCAAAAAGAATCTTTCACTAAAGACTTATTAACATTATAAATGCACACAGTTAAGCTAAATTGCTTGTAATGTGTAACGTAGTGCATACATATACTGACTATTAAATCCCTCTAAATGTTACTCAGTAGGAGCTTACACTGACTTGATCAAAATAGAATTGAAAAAAGCAAAGAATTTTCCACCTTAATGCAATTTTTGACATAATTCTTCTGTGCTTGACAAACCAATAAAATAACAATGCTATCAGGATTGAAATGTATGTGAAAGCAATTAAGGATTTACTACAGCATCGTCAGTGCTCCCCAATGTTTTTTAGGCAATTTCTGTCAGAACACTGCTGTTTAATAGCAAAATCTTACTAGTTTTCACATGTGACTCTTTTCTATGTTTTAATATTTCATTGTAATTATTGCATAAAACATCAATATCTTGATGCATATGTATATTTTTTGACTGTGTTTTGTTTTCTGTGGATTTTATTTCCTCTAGCTGCCTTCCATATTGTTCCAGACAATAGGGTTATGCTTTTATCAGCCTACACAGATGAAGACCCAATCAATTTTCTGGTGCTTTCATTGCCAGAGTAGGAGACCAGAGCAAAAGATTTTGTTAGTTTTATTATTTTTTTTCTTCAAAACAAGTAACCTCCTCTCAGTACTATGTTTCTTCAGAAACTCAGATTTCTTAATCTATTTGCTTAAAGGTCTGCATCAACTTGGCTTTTCTATGCTCTTTAAATTAAAACAACATAAGCATGCCAACAGCTTCCATTCCCTTCCTGATGTTGCTAATACCCTTGAAATATCCAAGTATCTTGTTAACTGAGACCCCTAGATACATCTTTTCAAAGAGAATACCCATTCAGTTAAGCTACTGCTTCCTTACTGGAAAAGTCACTCCCTTCTTTACTTTTCCTGTGTTTCTCAAATTTTCGGTACCTCAGCCACAGCTTTTTTTAATGAGTGTTCCTACACTTTTATTTATGATTCTCCTACTTTTCTTCTTCATATTCTCACTGAGCAACTTTATCCATTTCACCTGTTTCAGCTGCTCTTCTGAAGATAGTCAGATACAGTGTTCTTTCTTTCAGACTACTAACTGGCTCTTAAGAAACCTCAAGTTCAACTTGGAAAAAAATCCTGTTTCGTGATCCCGCACATCATTCATGTGCTCAGCCTCCACGCAGTTGTCAGTGCTGGTCTGGTCTGTCCTTTTTTATGTGAAAATGTTTTCATTCCTTTCTGTTCTGTTTACAGTACTTCTAGAAGCTTCTTTCTTAAGTATCATCATTATAATTATTCTCTGTATCTTTTGCCTCATCCATCTCAACTTCTGCCATATCAGTCTACCTTCATTCTTTTTTTTTAACTCTTTCTCAACTGTCACTTCCAATTTGCAGCCCTTTTTTTAGAACTTGCTGTTTTCAGTTTCAAATTCCTCTTGCGTTCAGGGATACACAGAGTAATTCCACTTCATTTATATACCATGGAAGGTCACAGTGCTACTACTTGTTTCAAGATTTCTCCTTAACTGACTCCATATCTCTTTCTTCCCATCTTCCATTTAAATCCTTATACAACAAACTACATCTGTTATCTGGCAATTCTTTTCCCTTCCCTACCTGACACATAGTCCCATCTACAGCACTTCTATGATTCACTTGCAAGATTTTATTTCTTCAGCTTTACAGTGTCACCCCATATGTGTTATGTGAAAATTAACAATGCTGTCTGTTTGAACTGGGCTATAAATTCCTTGTAAAAAAATGTTTATCTACATATTTGTTTAAGTTATGTATGTGCCCTGTGGAGAAGTTTTGTTTTGTAATGCTGACAATAACAGTAAATACAGGCAGTACCTATTTTTCAGTTCTCCTAAATTAAATAGAAGCTCTCTGTATAGACAGGTTTGAGCAGTATAAAACCCAACCCGTTCACTTTCGCATGCTTTTCCTAATTTTTAGTAAAAAACATTAATTCAGCTTAACATGGTCAATTATTTCCCTTTCAGCATGGCAATTCCTATATTTGGTGTTTCGCACATCTAAAAAGGAAAATCTCTATTAAATAAAACCTATTATGGCACTAAGATTCTTTTACTGACCTAAACCCCCCTGTGCTTCTAAGTCATTTCATTACTAAGTACACCTTAAAATTTTTATAACACTGAAAACACACTGCCTTATACTTACAGAAAGTGGAATACTTACTAATCTTTCTGTATCTAGGTAATGTGTATTACCACAGTACCCTAGCAGAATATACTAATTACTAGTGTAAATCACTATGTAAATGACCCTGATGTTGAAGGGCAGAAATCTTTTATCTTTCTTTATGTTGCTTGGAGTAATTTCTCATTTAAACCAAAAAAAGAACAGCTTTCCTTTAGAAAAAGCACGTCAACACTGAAAGTAACGTAGGTGTAGTAATGTTCAACTGACAGGACTCTTCCCTTAATCTAAACCCCCAGCCATTATGCAAAAGCTCTTCAATATCTGTGATGATAACTCTCTCTTTTCCTCCTAAAATAGGAGTTTCTGTATCTAAAATATTCAGGGGTTACAAGTGTTATAGAAACTTTTTCTTGCTTTCATGTGTTTGTGCCATTTTGCTTTCCTTTTTACACTGGTATAGCTGTGCTTGGTGTAAGCACAGATAGTGTGTAGCCCCAGGACAACACAAATAAAAGGGAATTTTCTCCCTCAATGTCTTCAAAGCCTGCCTTCTAGGGTCCAGCTTTTGCTTTCTTTGGGACTACAGAATTTTTTTAACTTAAAAAACATCTTTTTTTCCAGTGTGTGTAAATTGAAAGGGTATTTTTGTAATTAAGTTAAACTAAGTCTCGGGAATTGAAAGTAGACCAGTCCCAATCTTTTGATGTAAGTCAAAGATAGACTTGTGTTGTTTAGAAGGATTATAACTACAGTGTTCTTTTGAGCAGATAGAGGATTATTTGAGAGACATGTAAGGGAGCTTATGATAGTAACCTCTGATGTCATACTAGATGTCATTAATGAAAATGTCTGTGGAATAGATTTTAGGAACATGATTGTGTTTTATCAGCTAACAACCCAGTTGAGTTTAAGATAATTTAATTATTATTAAGTACCAGAAAAGGGAACATAGCCATAACTAATTTTTCTTAAGACCAAAAGGGAAAATGTAAGGGAATACTTCCAGTTCCACTATGTTTGTCCATAAGGGGCAATGCAATGAATAAAAAGCATGTGTCATCTTCGAAGTTACAGAAAACTGTTTTCATGAGCTGCCGATATCAAGGTCTCTTCTTGCAGTTCTTGTATCAGAAGGAGAAAGTTTTCCTAAGTGTATTCATTTGAAGCATCGAAGTAGGTACTTCAAGATGGAATTCTGGCAGTATGCTCAGTAGTTACAGATCATCATAATTTGTAAGTGAACTCTATTGTGGAACAGGATGTAGATAGGAAATTGTCCATGTTTGCATGGTTATCATGCAGCTGGAGTAGTGGAACCTCTGGGAAGTCAGTGATTTAACAAAGCAATCTCACACTACTATCTCTGTCTTCCTTGAACAACTTTCTTTCAGAATGTGGTATGAATAGTCTCAATATTTTCTTAAAATAAATGTGACATCAGATTTATCAGATATCAAATATCTCAGATGCTAAATCTTGGGGGTTTTATCTAGTATATGGTATAAAAGTCTGAAGGAACAAAAGCCATTCAGTCCACAAGTTCTTATTTCCTCCACTTAATCTACTTACTTTCTCCTGGTTTCCACTAGTAAAAATAACTGTATGAGGTTCTTTACTGTCAAGTCTTACATATGGATAGCTGACTCCTTTTCACATTTTACCTTTAGCAGCAAAAAGTCACAGGTATGATGCTAATCCAGTCCAGCACTGATTTGTATGTATTATTAGTTAGTCCCCCTAAATTGCATCAGAATCCCATAGTATCTTCATAGTATCACAACCATCATCGGCTTACTGGCAAACATCTTGTATGTTCTTAATAGAAGTACAGCACATAAATATCAAGTGTTCTTGGTTCTTCAACCACTAGCCTTTTAGACTCACTACAAAAAATAGTAAAAGAAAGCATTACCATAAATTTCCCTGCAAGTAAAACTGTGGAATTGGGGAGGGATCTTTTAAGTTCCTTTTTTTTTCTATTTTCTTTCCATCAATGTAAAAGTGATCACAGAATAGTTTGGGTTGGAAGGGATCTTTGAAGGTCATCTAGTCCAATGCCCCTGCAATGATCAGGGACATCTTCAACTACATCAGGATACTCAGAGCCCCATCCAACCTGACCTTGAATGCTTCCAGGGATGGGGCATCTACCACCTTTCTGGCCAACCTGTTCTAGTGTTTCACCAAACTGGATCTTCTTGGTTTAAAGGACATATTTTTGAATTGTTGTGTTTGTACACTGCATAGACTTTTTTCCTTTTCATCATCATTGTCTGAATGATACAGCAGATCTTTATTTTTTTTTCCAAGAAGTAAATGTTTATAAACTGATGTCCTACACTAATATTCTTCTTTCTATTAAATGGTAGCATTTCTTTCTTTGGAAAAGCAAGTGCACTATTTCACTTTTTTTTTTTTTTCCTGAAAAATAAAAAAATGTGAGAGTCTTGTAATTTTTACCTCTGGTAGACTTTAAAAAAAAAACCACCAAAAACACACCAACTTACAACTGTGGTTTACTGTCTCTCAGAAATTCCACTTCACATCTGGGTCAGTTTGAGAGCACGTGCAAGAGGCTAATGTATTTAAAAGTCAGTTTAGGTTTACTTCCTCCATCACAGTTTTATGGCTGAAAATGCCATTGAATCAGTTATTATAATTTGTCTGTTTAACATATGATCTTTGTTCATTTTCTGGACACTGATATCCGGTTACCCAGTTGTCTGCTGATGCATCTTTTAAAATACATTTTCTTGAGGCAGTCTTCTGTGCTGAAGCTGAATTGCCTTTTTTTTTTCCTCTCTCTCTTTTTTTTTCTTTTTTTTTTTCTTAACATTTTTTGTTAATCTATTCATCCTCTCTGTCCACCTGCCTTAAACATCTCTATTGTCTGGAGTAATGTGGAAAGGAATTAAAAGCATGAAGTACTGACCTAGCTGATCTGTTGTGTGTGATTCTTCAATTCCTTCCACATTATTCTGGACATCCCACTCTCTTAGAAACTCCTTAATTTATGAACATATTTCTTATTACACTATTATGAGAGGTCAGATGGTGATGTTTATTAGTACCTCACATTTTTTTCCTAAAAATTATTTGTTCCAGTTGTTTCCTTATACATCGTTCAGATACTACTGCTGTTGAAAGACTCTCCTTCTGATATCTTGGTCATCAATCCCCTGCCTTAGGGATGACAAAATCTGATTGGGTCTCTGTATATACTCTTCTTCTTGTGGAAAGCATAGCCCTATTGTCTGGAATAATATGGAAAGAGTCATAGAAACTAAATTATCAAAGGTAAGTCAACATTTATCTTTGGTGCTTGTAAATAATATCAGATTGACTACATCTGAAGACTGAAGGTCTCTGTTTATCCACAGGAATAATCAGTAAAATTAGCAATTTTATGAATTTCCAGACTACCATCATGCTTCAAAACTGGCTGATAAGAAAGCTTACCTCTAGAAATATGATATCAAATATCTGTAGCTATTCAGGCATTGAGTGCTTCCTAGGTCAGCAAATAACTTTGATGTAGTCATTTACTTACAATAAATTGGACGCATGCAATTATCACGAGTGGATACCACTGCAGAGTCTTCCTATAGTGAAGATTTTCTGTTAATGCTACTCTAGAAAAGTTAAGAAGAACCTAGAAGCATATAAACGGAAAATTGATTCCAGTCTTCCATATGATTTCTTCTCACAGACAAATACGACTGAAAATGTGTGTATTATTTATATAATGATTAATAACTAATATTTATATAAATAATATTATGTGTCTAATATTTATTTAATTAAAACAATGTTAATTTTTACGGGCAGTCATTCAAATGTATCCATGAGTGTTCTTATATCTTGAAGAACAGAAGACCTGTGGAAGGCAGAAGTTGCCTACCTAAAGAGAGAAAAATGCCTTTGCTTACTATTCTTTCTGACACGGCTTCCAAAAAACGATGCAGAGCTTCTCCCAGAACACCAAAGAAATTCAAAAGCTTCTAAAGTATTTTAAACAACTAAACTGGAACAATTTTAAAATTTTACGCTGAGTGAGTTTAGGAGACAAACGTCGTACTAGATAATTTTCAGCAGAAGTGATACTTGGTTTAAAGAGCAGCGAGTATCCCTGATTTTAGAAAACTTTGATGTCTACAGATTCTGTTTATCCTGCTGCTGGTGTTCACCTTACACTTCTTGTGGTTGCAACATAGGGAAAATCTCTATCAATGTACGTGCAGATGTGCACGCCGTTCATTTTGCTGAGCTAAGTGTGACCCAGAAGTGCAGTTCAGCAGTCCTTGCTCAATTCAGTTTTTTAGAAAAACCTCAAAAGCTGCATTTGCTCCTTTTGATGAACCCAGTGGTTTGTTGTCACGAGGATGACAGCTGCCCCGGAAACTGCTTTAGACTATACACACATATATATATACATTTTCTTATCCTATTTAAATGGACACCTCAGTATCAACCAATTAAGTTTCAGTTCGTCCTGAGTTTGCTTTTTCACACCACCATCACCCACCCCCCTATCAAAAGTATCAGGATCCTGTAGTCTGTACTAAAAAGGTTACGAAACCAAATCATTCTGTAATTATTTTCAGTAATTATAATCTAATAGGGTAAATAGCAGGATTTTATTAAGTTAGCCTAGCTTTCTTTCTTATTACATTTGTTTTTATAGAACTCTCATTTTAAATTTGAAAGTGAGTATTAAGGTTTAGTAGTACTGGTTTTTCAGCATGCTGTTAAGTAGCATCCATTTTTCATCCAGTTTATAGCAGCAGTTTCTTGGGGTTTTAAACAGCTGTGTAGAATGTTTCCTATTATTGAACTAGGCTACTCTTTCTGCTCAACATTAAGCAGTTCATTAAAGTAGATTTTTATAGTGTACTGGTTTTGAGCTAGGGCTACAAAGATCCAATTCTTATACTTGTAATCTATGTGCTTTAACTTCCAAGAGAGGAGAAAAAAAATCTGGGGTGATCAGAGAGGGGTGGTGGTTTTTAACCAGATCTTCTAAGTCTGTCAGTTTGTCTGTAAGAGCACTTGCGTACTTACTAAACATGCAGCCTCACATTCTGATGTGAGGCTGCCACAAAAAGCAAAATAGGAACCTTGAAGTATCAAGAGGCTATGACTTGTCTACTATCACATAGAGAGTAGGATACAAAAACCTCAAGAAGCTTGTTTTGTTAGAAAAAAAGTGTGTCTCAGGAAAAAAATTATTATGAAGGTCACTGATAATGAACAGAGTGCTGGCAGTGCATGGCTACTGCGTAAGAAAAGCTCGCATATTATGTTTTGTCTGCAGTTTTGATAAGCATACTGTTGCAAGTTATGTTTGCTACTTGTTGACATTCAATAGTTTTACCAGAGTTTTCGTACTTTCTTGCACTGTGCTCAGGAAGTAAAATAGAGGGGAAAAGAAAATCTGAAATTGCTGTCCACCATCAAGACCCTGCTTTGCAAATTTTAGGGAAGATGTGTAATGTTCAGTTTGAAAAAACTGTTCTGTTCTGCATATATTTATGAGTGCCTATAAATAATGAAGGATTTTTCTTGCTTATCAATCTCAGCAAAGTAATTTTCGTTCAAAATATTACTTGCTGAAGGGAAGAAGGAAGAAAAATACAAATTTTTTATCATCTCTGACACTGTAGAATACTTGATTTAACCACGGGCTGTATAAAATATCTAAGGTGATATTTCAAAACTAAAAATGAAAGAAATAAGCTGTATCTTTGGCGGAAGATTGACCGTATTTTTCCCTGTTCGGTCAGTGTTCTGTATGTTAACACCAGCATAACCCATTTGGTGGGTTGACCTTGGCTAAAGGTCAAACTCCTACCAGCTGCTCACTCGCTCCCTCTCTTCATCAGAGCAAGGGAAGAAAATAGGATGAAAAAGTTCACAAGTCAAGGTAAATACATGCAAACTGCTTGTCAGTTACCATCATAGATAAAACAGACTTAACTTGGGGGAAAAGAGTTGATTTTATTGTTGGTTCAAATAGGTTTGTGTAGTGGGAAGCAAGGACGAAAATTAACACCACCACCTCTACTCCCTGGGTGCAGTTTCACTCCCTTGCTCCTGACTCCCTTAACCTCAGTCCCAGAGTGGTGTAAGGGGATGGGGAATTTGGGGGCTGCAGTCAGTCCATAACAGCCCTTCTCTGCCGCACCTTCCTTCTCACACAGTGCCCCTCCTTCTATGTGGGTCCTCCAGGGAATGTCCGCCTGCTCCAGCGTGGGGTCCTCCTTGAGCTGCCAGGTGGATACCTGCTCCACCACGACCTCTGTAGGGGCTGCATGGCCATCTCTGCTGGGGCACCTGTAGCACCTCTTCCTTTTCCTCGTGCTCTCACCTTGGTGCTCGCCGGCTGTTTCTCACACTTTTCCCCATATTCCTCACTGCTGGGCAATGTTTTTACCTTTCTTGCCCTTTACCTGAGGCACCACCATCTTGACTGCTGTGCTGAGCTGTGCCCCTGCAGTGGGTCCATTGGAACCACCACTGTTCAGCATGGGGCAGCCCCAGCCTCTCCTCAAAGGGAACACTCCTGCAGTGCACAAACACACACACACTCTTGCCAGCATCTTGATATCTAAACACCTACACGAGATAATGCTATTGTATTCCTTATGTAGTATGTATTGCTGCTAAATATGCGATTTTACACCATAGGAGAAAATGTAGGATGCACAGTTGTTTGCAAGGGCACGTTTTCATCAGAACAAGGTGTTTTGTAGATTGGCCTTTACTGTACTGCAAATGCCCAGCAGACTTAAATGCGCTTCAAAAAAACCCTCAAAACCAAACCCCAAACCTTTAAGTCTACTTCTCACAGCACATAGTCATTTTTAACCATGTTCATCTCTCTATTTGTTTACTTAAAACACAGAGAAGGTCCTGAGCTGAGAAGAATGACACATAATTCTTGGAAATACACATTCAGTCAAATTAGGTATCATTTGATACATAGGATTCTTAGTGTCATTAGCTACATGATCCAGATGACCGTATATCTCCCTGAATTTTAATGCCTCTTTTAAATAGCTTGCTTTGTCCCTGTGATATCATCTTCTAGCTATTTTTGCTTTTTGTCTTGAAAAATTGCTTTTCTCTAGACTTTCCAGATTCCATAACAGCAGCTGGAAAGCCTCATAGGAAGGCAAAATCTTCAGGGTATATGTGATTTTTCCATTCATATTGATAAAAAAGATCTAAACAACATTTATTACCAAAAATGTTTGGGGTTTTTAATGTGTAAGGTTACACTTGCTCCAGAATTGCTGAAGGGTACCACTGCACCCAAATGCCCGGAAGTTTAGCACTGAGATAAACAAGACGTGGGTAAGCCAGACTGCTCTGAGCTCTTGCATGATATCTTCTGTACCAAAGATTTCCAGACTGCGGTATGCATACCAGTAATGTCATATGAGTAGTCTAAGTGGTATATGAATAATGTTTGAAGAGGCAGGTGTTGCTGCTTACATACATGTACAGCCTGATACAGAGTTGGAAATGTCGATGCTTTTTTGGTCATGAATGATGATATTTTGGGGTGGGGAAGTTAGGAAATGCCTTCTGTCAATTTATTACTCCTTGTAGATGCAAAAAGGAGTGAGTAAGGACTAGTTAGCAGAGCACAGTCAGGTCATACTCTTGCATTAGGTGATATAAACAAAGCATGGTCTTTACTGAGTAAGCTTCTACCAGGAAAATGTTTCCTAGGTGTTTGTTACTAGTGCTGTGACTCAGCTACCTCACATGCAAATGGTGTACAGGATAGGCTAGGGTAGTCAGCAAGAGTCTCTTTACCAGACAAGACTGAATTAAATAAGTTCCATGTGAACACCTCAGGTTTTCCAGACTTAATTGTAAACTATCCTAGACAGAACAAAGGTGCTGAAAGCCTTGAATGGAGACTCTGAATTCCACTGTAGAATCAGTAAGGAAGAATAATTTATGAAGATGGTACAAGCAGTAAGAGTTTTCTACAGTTATGTTTTTTTCTTCTGTTGGTACTTGGTGGAACCAGGGTAGTCCAAATAGGGCAGTGTTTGTACATGTCACTGATGCCTTGAGAATTCAAGCTTAATTTGTGAAAATCCTTTGCAGTGGAAACAAACCTCTTTACAATGGGAAACATTTATAGGGAGAGGTAAAATATTTGTTGCTTTTTCTTGGCTTAATGTGCTACACAGAAGTTGAATGAAGTCATTTTAATCCGTTTACCCACTCAAAAAATTTGTCGGTACTAAATACGTTTTTTTCTATGGGTGTACATTCATTGCCAATCTAGAATCAGTACTGTCCTAGAACCATTACTGTGTGGCACCCATTGAAAGCACACTGTGAAACAAATTAGCATTATCTTCTTATCTGTAGTAAGACATTGCCTTCTTCAAATAAATGAACAACATATTTGCTAGCATTTTGCTTTAGCTGCACTGGCTAAAGCTTGGGCAGTGCATCAGACAATGATGATCAAGACCATCTATGCTCTTTCTAGTCAGAAGCAGCTCTGCAGTGTCTTTGTACATGCTCTCTGGATAAATAATTCCTGTTTCAAAGGTTGTCCAAATTGATATTTTTACTTTTATATGTCATGTTTCACTTAATAATCTTAATGCTCTTATGTAAGTCTTATCTCACAGTCTGCAGGGCAGGATAAAATATTCATCGATTTATAAAAATATAAATCAAGCAAAAGCGAAACAACTGATTTGTCTTACTGGGTATATTTATTGTATACTAAACTTAAGGAAAAAAGGATTGTGTTAACAGCTTAACCCACAAACAAAACTTATTAAAACTGTTTTAGTTTAATGCAGCGATATTCTTTGTTGCCATATTTGACACACATCACTTTGACTCAATTTTGTTTTTATTTCCATTTAGGACGTGTAGGAACACCTCATTTTATGGCCCCAGAAGTGGTAAAAAGGGAACCTTATGGGAAGCCTGTAGATGTTTGGGGTTGTGGTGTGATCCTTTTTATCCTGCTAAGCGGTTGTTTGCCTTTTTATGGAACCAAGGAAAGATTATTTGAAGGCATTATTAAAGGAAAATACAAGGTAAATGACATTATACCTGAATCCTTTTCCAGTGAGATAAGCTTTGCTGGTAAAATTTCTGTCAGTTGATTTTTGTATTTAGCCTCATATAATTTGAAGCTTACAGAAATCTGCGTTACACAGGAAGAGAGATGATTTTCTGTCTCCAGTCTGTCTTGTTCCTCCTGTGTTTTGTATTAATGTTGGTAATTAGAATATAGGACTATTTACTCAGATGAAATAATAAATGGGTGCAACAACTACACTCTAATTGCACATTTAGCTCAGTAGGATTGTGTAAGGTTTAGCTGTGTAGTATAACGTACTGTACATTTCCTTAGGTTTATAGCTAATGTAAATTTTTTAATCAACTGAAAGAACTATCATAAAGGCTGGTCATCATATTGTCTTGATGTAAAACAAAATGCATGTTACTGTAAATACGTAGTTACACATTTTTCTTTATATTACAGTAAGTAGTAAAGTGCTGAGGATGATTCAAAAGGATCCACTTAGAACTGAAAGCACATTGGTGTGCATGCAAGATATGCATGTTTCACAGTACAAGTATCCTTGTATTGAAGCTGTGACTTCACTGTTTTTGTGGTTTTGTCTAAGATCAGTATGCACCTGAGGTCACACATGAGTTGTGTATTAGCAAGTTAAGAGTTGAAACTCCTAAAACTGCCTGATAGTCTGTAGTATGGTTTAGAAAGTATTTTATTATATGAACTTTACAGTATTCTGCTAGAATATAAGTGACAGCAGTGGTACTGCACTTGGTCAGGAATTTTGTATTCCTAGAAACAACAGGATTTCTTCATGGCACAGGTTTTGGAATTGCTTAGACTCGTAAGATGTTCCAGTTTCACTTTCTGGAAGATTTCTTTATGAAATCTCTTAAACAGCTAAAAACTTCTGGAATTGTATGAGTTAACTTTTCTTTGTTTTAAAAAAAATAGTCTTGGCCAGTACATTGTGTCTTCTCAGTTCCTTCTCTGTTCCTGTTTCCACAATGATATGTCTATTCAGTGAAAGTACTACAAGGATTTTAAAACCATCTTGCTGCAAATTTGCAATTTTCTTCCTTCCATTAGAGCTAATTTTCTTTAGTATGGTTTTATCGGATGACATGTTCCTGCCCGTGGCAGGGGGGCTGGAACTAGATGATCTTAAGGTTCTTTGCAACCCTAACTATTCTGTGATTCTATGATCTTGACTAGTTGGACACAAACCTGCATATGCACAATGTATTCAGACTCATCCTTCGCACTGTTGTCTCCTCAAGATACAGTTTTGCTCTAAAAAGAGTTGCAATTGCTTGTATTGTTGATCACATGTTAGTAGGCTTTCCTGCCTGAGTGGCTGAAGATCCATAACTGTTGTAAAGTTGAAAGGAATTTATTGGTAAGAGTTATAGTCCATGACCCCTCTGGAACAGGACTAAAGGAGTCCTTGACAGGCATTAGCTTACTCCCCTCATACTGAGCATCACTGGCATGAAATTGTGGTTTGACTTAGACAGACTATCATGCCATTCCTTGTAGTGATTTCAGGAGTAGACTTAATTTCTACATTTATCATATGCATAGGTAACTGTCAGACAAAGCCTAATTATTTTTTCTTTTTCTAGTGAGGGGTCACTTTCATCTGAACAAAATGTAGCATAGGTAGAAAATTGTGCTGTGATTATAACATAATACCAAGGATATATCAGCTTTTATGTGATACAGAGCTCACTGTTTTCAATTTTTTATGCCATTTCAATAGCTACTAATGTATGATTTTGTACATTATTACAAATCTTAGAAACTTCTTTTTACGTTTATTATAATAAAGTGTTTACAAGTACCAACCACTGTTTAATCTATGCAATTACTTTACATAAAAAGTAGGTTCTTTTCTATAGTCTTATTATAGATTTAATTTCTTTTTTTTTTTTTTTTTTGCTTGTAATCAGATGAATCCTAGGCAATGGAGCCATATTTCTGAAAGTGCCAAAGATTTGGTACGTCGCATGCTCATGCTGGATCCAGCAGAAAGGATAACAGTATATGAAGCACTGAATCATCCCTGGTTAAAGGTAGTAAAAGCAGTTGTTGACATACCAGTTTCCCCTGCAAGGGAGAAAATGATTTATTTCTTTGACCTTTTCATAGTAGATGTGACATTGTAGAAAATGTGTCATAATGTGCTTTAAATACTTTATACAATTAGAGCCTGAGCTTTTGATAATTGCCAGACTTGAACTCTTGCTTAACAGCAATAGCAAACTCTCTTAGGCATCTTTAGCAGCATCAGAGTATAGACATTGAAATGCGACATGATGGGGGTGTTGCACATTTAAAGAGTGGCTATTACTGGCTCAGAGCATTTCATTTTCTGGGGCAGGAACTATTTTTCTTTGTTATCCTCTTTATTTTCTAAAGTGCAAGCACGGGATGGAGAATCAGAATATCAATAACTTAAACAAGGCACTTATTTGGAAAGGGTGGTATTCTGATGTCTGCTCCTGGACTGTATATAAAGTCATACAGTAGACAAATATTCACACACACACACATACACACCCACCACAAAAATAAAGAACAGCGGAAGCACAGGCTCATCTGTTCTTCTTCCAAGTAAATGGTCTGTCATCAAATGGAGTTGTTCTTCCACTTCTCAGCTGTCTTTCTGGCTCTAACTCTGGTATTCCAAGTTGCAGAATGGTCCAGCTTATAAAAGGAGGGCAGGAGTGTGCACCTCTTGGCAATAACAGTGGTTAAGACGCTCTTCTGAATATTGGGAAACTGTGGGTCGAAACTTATCCAGTTGAAAGGAGCTGATGTCATCAGCTGATGTCATCAGTACTTCCTCCTCTGTTAGACATGTACCCCATCTCCCAAGCTTACCTGAAGTACCAAGCACCCCTTAAAAGAGTGCTTGAACATGTTGCTTCTCTGGGAGTAGCAGAACTACTTCATGTTTGCCCCCTTCAACATTCAGTGCTCGCCACAGACTGACTAAAACTACAACAGTAAAACAAAAGGGTAGGGTCTTACTGCAAAGTGGGAAAACAATTACAAAAATAACATATTCCTGGCCCAAATTAAGAATTCTCTCCAAATATTGTAATCTCTCTCAATGCCTTGACATTTTCCTGCAGTTGCAATTACTCTTCATTCTCCTTAGGATGCTTATAAGCTGGTACATTTCTTGTCTAGTTTCCTAATGCAGTGTGAATATTAAGAGCTTGCTTTTAATGTTTCTTTTGTTTTGGTTGGGGGTTTTTGTGTTTTTGTTTTCTTAAGGAGAGAGATCGCTATGCATACAAGATTCATCTTCCAGAAACAGTAGAACAATTGAGAAAATTCAATGCAAGACGAAAACTAAAGGTAAAGTGAACGTACTGCTAGAACAATACAATTAGAGAACTTAAATTTTGTGTGATACTTTATTCATTTTAAATGTGCTGAGAGAAATCTATCCTCTGAAGTCAGCAATAAAATAGCAAATTGAAACAGAGTTCACAGCTGTTTATTGCAATGTCCTGTTGAGGGTGTTCATCCTTTCTTAATGCATAGATTTCTAACTAAATTTCAGCGCAGATTGTCAGATATCGACCCAGGTGTGTCTGAGGTCTTCCTTTAAAATTAATTCAGTAATACTATGTAATACGAATTGTTGGAGAGAATGGTACAATGGCTTCTGTTAATATTCTGTTACATTTATAATAAAAGGAACATAATATTTTAATGTCTTTTTTCAGAAAGAACTGAGATGGATTCTTTGGTTTATCCTGTTATGTTTAACTATGCACAGGATTATTCTAGCTGTATTGAAAAGAATGTTAACGTTTTAGCCCAAGGCAACATGGTTTCCCCTCAGTTCCTATCTTGGAAAGTTTTTCAGAAAAACGTTTTAAAATTCACTGAAAGTCTGAGAAAATTGAAACAGAAGTGTGCAGCATTACAATTCATGAGTGGTATTTATGATTTGTAATAAAACACAGAATCAGATATACATATTGAGTTGCTGCTGTTCAAAATCTTAATGTATCTGCAACATTAGAATGCAACAGTTGTCATAGATCATCCCAAACAGCACTTTCTCTTAGGTGGTTTGTATGTCCAGGTAATGCTTTCATTAAAATGTTGGCTACTCCCTTTAAGAATATGAGCTGTTTTCCTGCTCTAGATGCAGTTTCAGATCTTTCCCGTATTTCTTCTGGGGAGGCAACTAAATTTAGTCACCAGAGGGGTTTTATAGAATCATAGAACAGGTAGGGTTGGAAAGGACCTTAAGATCATTATACCTGTGCTATTTGTTTTCTACCACTTTAATCAAAGCACTGTTCTACAGAATGTTTCATGAAATTATCTATTGTCCGTTTTGCCTGCTGCTAACCTTGCTCCCATGTAACACTCATTCTGGGGGTCTGAGATTAATACATTTTCATGTAGATATATTATGGATATATAGTTCTGTCAGTGTCAGATTCTGGCCATTTCTCAAACAACAACATATTGTGTTGGTTTAATGGGTAAATTTTTGTACTTGCTAAGTTCAGTCTAGGTAAGAGGGGAAGTGGAAATAAGTCTCCTGTCCCAGGGAACAAGGGATAGGACAAAAAGAAACAGCCTCAAGCAGCACCAGGAGAGGTTTAGGCTAGATATTAGGCACAATTCCTTCCCCCAGGTGTTGAAACAGGCTGCCCAGGGCAGTGGTGGAGTCACCATACCTGGAAGCCTTCCCAAACTGTGTAGACAAGGCCTTAGTGACATGGTTTACTGGCGGGCTTGGCAGTGCTGGGGAATGGTTGGAGCTGATGATCTTGAAGGTCTTTTCCAACCTAGTTGATTCCATGACTCCAAATTAGAGATTTTGATTACATTATAAGACAGGAATTTAGGCTTCACACTTATTATTTTAAAATAATAAATAAATCCCCTTGCAAAGACTATAAAATTTATTTACTCTTCAATGTGAAAGTCAACACCTGAGAGACCTCAGGAGATTAAGTGATCCAAGATATCTGGAACTGTTACATTATCCTTCTTTGTGTAATTTAGGCTTTATGGGTATTTTTATTCAGGGGGCAGTACTAGCAGCCGTGTCAAGCCACAAATTCAACTCATTCTATGGTGACCCCCCTGAAGAGCTGCCAGACTTCTCTGAAGACCCCACCTCCTCAGGTATTGTAACAGAAAGTATATTTACTGCAGTCAACCTGTCGTAATGCTATACTGTCTAGAGTACCAAGTATTTAATAATTTCTCATGATTTCATAAAATTGCATAATAAGTTAACACTTCAATGTGAAAGCATAAAGAGTTTTTCATAATGGTGCTAGTGACTGGAGAAAATGAAGATAAAATCTCGGCACAGTTGTAAGTTTCTACAGAAATCTGATTTTTTTTTATTTGTTTTATGTGCATTTAATTACAAATGGTGCTAGAACCTCGTATTTTTCCTTATATTACTTCAGTGTAAAAGCTTATTGAAATTTTGTCTTGAATCAGGGGCAAGGAGCAAGGGCAGTAGCAAGGTTCTCATACCTTACTAGGAGTTATTTATAGAAAGAAAATATTGTGTACCAGAGTTTCTTGACCTCCTGTTTTGGAGAATAGTATGAATTAAGATTTCTCCTCTTTAGAATATATTGAACAGTATTTCTGATATTATAACTCAGATCTTCAGAGAGAGACAATACCTGTGCTTCAGGGACCTCCCAACATACTTCGAAGGGGAAGATAATACCTTTGCTGTGCTCTGAGCACATAGCTACACCTCGGGCAGGACAGTGATCTTACTCCAAGTAGTCCTTTTGTCCAGGAATTCAAATAACCTGGCAATCCCTATACTAACACAGCCCTATCCTAGTTATGTATCTTAATTCTGATATAATGTTACTCATGACGTTTGCAGTGCGAAAGTCTGTGTTGGTCTATCTGACCTAAAATTAGGATTTAAGATCAAAATGAACTTTTAAGAAAAATCTAACGCAAACTGGACTCTCTTATTTTTCTAAACTGAATAGTACTGGCAGAATATTTATTGTATACATCAGCTTTACTGGAAGACATTTCAGGAACTTAATTACAGGTGCTGAACTACTGTGTGATGATTCTTTTCCCCAATATTTTAATAGGTGAGAAAATTACTTATTGGCTGCATATGTTAAATCTTCCTTTTTTGCTTTTTCATATGAGCAAGTAATTTTCATAAATTATTTCAATGTCATTAATGTAGGGACTGGGGGCAATTTTCTTGGTTGAAATTCTTAAATTTCATTTCTTGGAATTCAATTAAATCACTTCATCTTTAGAGATGCACACTGCTCATCATTTCTACAGAAGTGAATGGGAATCTCAGATCATTTATTAAAAATGGGTAATGACAGCCTCACGGCCCAACTTCAGGCAGCTAGCTCTTGAATACTTGATGTACTTGTAAGTAAGTATCCATATATTCTTTTAAAGAAAGAATAAGTCTGTTTTACTTCACCCAGAATTACTTCCAGTTCTTTAATTCTTGTTTCAGTTACTTCCCCCATTTCAATAAAACAAACAGGCCACCATCGTGATTGGTAGTAGCAACTTTCCTAATCTGAAAACTGCAGTTCCTCTTTCCAGTTTCAATCTCGCATCAACAGGGCATGTGTCTTCCTCATATAGTGATGTAATTGCAGATACCAGTATCTAACAAAGGTACAAGTTCTATTTTTTTCTGCTCACAGAATATATGAATCCACTACTTATGTAAATTCTATGCAATATCTGTGCTGGATCCATTGTTATATTCTGTTCATCTCTGAAATAACTGAAACAATAGCTTGGATTTCTCAGGAAAGCTTAGTTGTTCCTAGAATAACATTGTTGATCTCACTGATGGGAGATCACGGTGATCAGGAAATCATACTAAGTGAGTAGTTTTCATGATGTGTCCCTATCTGACTACATTAGCTGATAAAATATTTAATATCACAGGATAAACACTAATAAACACTGCAACTTTCAGCTTCTGAAATTGCTAGATATAGAAATCGATCCTCTTCAGAAGAATACTATTAAAGTTTTCAAATATTTTAAGCTTGTAAAGGTAGATTCTTGTAATACTTCTAAACTGAACTACTTTATAGATACTAGAGATAAAACTCTTGAATTGCCGTAAAAACTTGGCTATCTTAAAGGTTATTTAAGTTTCCTTCTTAACGGCTCATAATGCTATTCCAGACCATAAACTCTAATGAAGAGCATTTAATATTTTAAATGTTGCTGCCTATTTAATCCTCCCATAAAATTTCATGGAGCTTATAATTGAATTTAAAGGAGTTGTCAGAAATGGGCAAATGTGGAACTCCTACCAAGATAAAGATGTAAAAATATAAATGCTTATTGGGTTATGCAAATTGTATATCCTGTCCTTCTCCAGGTCTTTCTAAACACAGAAACAAAAACTTTCAATTCTTTCCTTTTGCTGGATCAATGTAGAGGTGTTCTTCCTCAGAGTTCAGTGAACCTGGGATTGCCGGAACCTTCGAGCATCTTCCTATATTACCAGACAGCCTGGAATATGAAGGCAGTATAGATAGCAAGTCAGGTGACTTTTTTAGATGTGGAATCACAAAAGATATTCTTGTTAGAGAGCTTTCCAATGAGGGTCAGCAAATTGTATAACTAGATTAGATGGCAGTGAACACAGATAAATGTCGTATAAAGTCAACCAGGTATTTTTCTGTACACATCTTCCCTTCATTCATTAAATGTATTAATAATTATTGGTTCCCAAAGCTTGTTCTGGGTGATCTATTTCCTCTTTAGTCAGTAGCTGTCCTCAGAAAGACTAGACTTAACCCACTATCATTCTGTTGGTAACAAGGCAGAAGTCAGTCTCACTAAATTTTGAGAAAGTATGGCAAAGGCTTTTAAAATGTTTTGAAAAGTTAAGTAAATATTTTTAAACTAAAGTAATATTACTTTGCTGCTGATAGGCTGTGTTCAATAACTTCTTTAGTAAAGCCACTGAACAGCTCAAACGACAAGCATCTTGCAAATATCTTTTTGCTGGAATGTAAAACATTTTACTTCCAGGTTGCCTGTCTTCAAGTCATTGTAAACGTCAATTTCCCAAGTTAGTGAATGTTTTGGATATTTCTAATATGTTGTAACAAACATATAGCAATCAGCAGCCCTAAAGGCTAAATCTGACACATGAGAAAAATTGGCCCAGTAGAGAGTATTGGAAGTGGACCATGAAATTAATTAGGTTCCAGAGAAATTACAATCAGTTCTCTCTCTGCTGCCCTTCTCCATCCAACTCCCTTCTCTCTCCTCAACCCTCCCTGCCTCTCCTATTGCCTGATTGCAAATTAGATTAAGATAGAGGATTTCCTCTGCTTATGTCAAATGCTGACCATTTGTTGCCTTTCAGGGAGTACGGAAGTATAATTTCCAAGTGTTTTAACAAAAGGCTAAAGAACAAACATCACCAGTGTAAAGCTTTTCACTTCTCCTCCTTCTGCTTTTTCAGCTTCCCCATTCTGCAGCAGCCCAAGGAAAGGCTGTGGAATTGTTTTACATTTTGACTTGGGAAGCTGAATTCAGGAAGTCTATTCAGTTTACTTTGGAGTTTTAAGTAGATTTATGATGTTTAAGTTTTTAGGCCAACAGTTAGAAAAACCCATAAATTGAAGAGGGTGTTTACAACTTTGTATTTCCAAAACCTGTTTTGTAGCCACCTTTTCAGAACCACTGAGTCAGTGTTGGATTTAAGCCAGTGAATAGCCTATAGACTTTGGAAAACTGCATAACTGATTTTTTAGATTAAAGCAAACCTTAGTTTTTGCCTGAAGGACTTTCCTCTATCATGCCTGCTTGAATTGCTTGGTTTATAGTGCTCATATTCTGAAATGTGACTAACAAGTTTCAGAGTAGCTTTTTGCTGAAAAAAGTCCTAGATTCCTGTAAGGCATCTTGTAATGCTGTATTTCAGTTTAACCACAAAGGTACAGCAGCATATTTTATAATGCACTGACTGATCAAGTGTACTTACTGAGCTCAGGCTAACAAATACCACTGTTGCAGTACTTCCTGAACATTTCTGTGATTTCTGAGCTCTGTGGTAACTGTAAAGGTGACAAACATAGAAGCAGTGCTTTTGCATTGCACAGTGAGCAGGCACTTTAAGTGTACATCAGTGTTTCTAGCTTGTTTTCTCAACTGCAAGGCATAAATTTCATGTGGCATTTTTACAAATGCGTTTTGATATTTTGTCTCAGGATTGCTGTAAATTGAAATTTTCATTCTTTTAATTTGTTCTACTATTGTCACATTGAATGAGAAAATTTTAGCAGTATGAGATCTTGATTTTCAAATTTGAAAGTAATGGCAATGGGGGAAAAGCTAAATCAAATAGTATGTCAGAGTGAGATCAAATAGCAAAAGTATGGCCAAGTTGTTTAATATACATTGAACTAGCTTAATGCATAAGTTAGTGAGTGCTTTGTAGTTTTATGGGATTTAGATTTCATGAAAAATGGGCAGTATAAGTCCATATCTTAAAAACTATCAGTCTCGTTGACACAAGAAAGAAAAGGAAATCCTGCTGTTATGAAAAACTTTCCGCTTATTTTGTAAATATTTGCAAGGGGCCTTGTGTAGCATTTTTAAGCATGACTTCTTCAGGGGAGGGAGAGAAATCATTTACCTTATAATTTACTGTTATTAATTCCTTATTTAGTATTACAGGTATTAACTGACAGGTTTGACAGGTTTGAGATCATAAATTTGAGTGTTTCCAATATTCCATTATTATCTTTATAACTTTTCAGCTGTTATATCTTCTGGTTCTGGTATGTTTACATACAAAACCTTTTAAGTATATAAAGTCATTATTAATTAAAAGCAGTAATAAAGTGGTTATGTTGCTAAATGATTCTCATATTGGTTCTCACTGAAACTTTGGTAAAAATAACTTCAGTATAATATTGCTAAATTCTAGTTAGTAAATTAGTATGTTGTTATGCTTCATTTACAGTACGTTGAATTAGTTTTTCAGTTTACCTTTTATGATAAACTTACTTGAAATCATTTTTTGTCCATGAGTTTTTTAAACTAGTTTAACCAATGTTGGAAAAAGTCTGGTATTATAGATACCTAGCACTGTGTACATGTGCTACCTTCCCAATGCCAAGTGTTTGTTTTCCTCCCATCCCAGCCTGCAAGTCCCATTTGCTTCAGACATAGAAACCATATTAAAAAAAGAGGGGGGGAGGGGGGGCGGGGAGGTCCTTGTCACTTTGTTCATACTATTTTGTGGCTAAAATAGTGTGCTAGGTTGCAGCTTTATAAATCGCTTGTTCTGAAATCTTCATACTGTTTGTTGTTTGTCCAAATGCTGCCTTCCTACTAGGACTTCTAGCAGCAGAAAGTAGGTATCCCTTTGTTTTCCTTTAAGGCATATCATTCAGCTATGGTGTGTGTCTTTGCATGTTTAAAAATCAGCTTTCTTCTCTTTGCTATTTTCAGTTTTAATACTGCCTGTTCAAGAAAAATGGCCTGTACATTTTTGACTAAATCTTCCTATAATTTTGAAAGTATAATTAACCAGGAGTGATATGTTTTCCAAGGAATTCCTAAGATTCTAGTTTAGAGGCAGTATTAAAATTACCTGAGTTTTTTGTTTTCAATATTTGCAACACAACTGAAAAAAAAATAATTTTTATCAAATTAATAAAGGATAAAGTGGTTTGGGTTTGCATTTTAGTTCCAAAATTAATGTTTTCCTGGACTAATGGGCTTTTTTCTCCTAACACTGAACATATACTGTAATATTAGTCATACATTCTTTTCTTGCTATCCCCTTGCATGAACATTCTTGACCATTCTGTGTTGATGTGATACACAATATATGCATATACATTTTGTATATGCATACACCTGATTTAATTATCTAGTATGTGTCTCCTTAATGAAGTAATATTACTGACATGTAGGGAAGAGGTTCTGCTGCAAGTTAGCTGCACACTCCATGAAAGACTGAAAACGCAAACACTTCTAATATCTACAGACTATTTAGACAGAGGAGAAGGTGTGAAATTCTAGACCCTTTGATACAAACCACAACCATTTCAAAAACAAATTCAGTGTCTCAAAATACAAGCTGTAAAAGCTGGGGGGTTTCCTGCAGCATTTTAAGACTTCTAAACTAACAGTTCTTCTATTCTAGGTCAGGGCAGCATGACATATGTTCATGATCCATTTCTGATCTAAGTCATGGATTGTTGTTTGGTTCATTCTTTTGACATTAAAGGTTGTGCGGGGTGGTGTTCCTTATCCGCCTGTTTCCCTGCCTCAGAATGCTTGCCCAAGCTGAGCCCATGTACAAGAGCTGCTGCAATGCCCCATTCCTGGAAATGTTCAGGGCCAGGATAGATGGGGCTTTGAGCAACCTGGTTTAGTGAAAGGTGTCTCTGCCCATGGCAGGGGCTTAGAACTAGGGGATCTCCAAGGTCCTTTAAAGCTCAAACCATTCTATGACTGTGTCTATGTGAAGCATGTATCTCCCACCTTATTTTGAACTATTATAGGCATATACATACATAGACATGCACACTCGTGCTTTGGCTGTCATCTGTCCTTACAGAGATAGTTGCTCTGGAATGTGGCAAACAGCAAAGAGCAACAAATCACTGTGTGAGGTTGGAGGCATCTCGGCTCCAGTGATTCTTGCAGTTGTGGTTTAAAGTGATGAAGAGATCTGGTACTCGATTAGCTTTCTCTTAATCTAAGAAGTTACATCAGCACAAGCAGTGGAAAGGTCCCACCTCTGTAAAAGATTCTTTTCTTGCCCTTAATGGAAACAGTGTATGTTTAGTAAATTCTTTACAGAATCAACAGGCAATAGGGGTGTTCTATCTTACACATTTTTAAGTGGACTCCTGTCCACTTGTCTGGGCAAACCAGACCTAAAGTGAACAGTTTAAAATGTGTATGGGATTGTGATTTACAAACCTCAGCAAACAGATACCTCATCATTTCCACAGCATTTTGGCATAATGCTAAATTACCTAATTGTGTACAATATTTATGTCTTGTGTTTTTAGGGTATCATAGTCAGATGCTAGCAAAACAAAACTACTGGAAGCATTCATTTATACAGTTATCACTAAATAGCCATTTAAAGGTGTAAGTTTCTGAGGTCTTGAAGCAGAAGCAATGAATCTTTGTTTTGTCATACATGAAAAATGAAAATTAAATCCATGAAACTTGAATCTCACATTACAAAGCTGGTGAAACTTAACTTCTCACTTCACCAGATGTGCTCTATCCGAATCTTGCAATATTTATAAAACACTTTTTTCCTAAAAATAACTGCACTTTATAATAATGCACATGCTTGGTTTTATGAGATTGTACCCAGTGACTTCATTTAGTGATTCTAATTTCTTATTTCTCTAAAACGTAACCATTTCTGATGTTTTTTCTTCTGTCCTTGTTGTATGTGCTAGCCTCAGACGTCTTCACAAAGTGAAATGCAAATCCTACCTTCCAAAATGCCTGTGCTTTGAGAGCCAGTGTTGGTTTTTAATTTCATTTACAGCAGCTGCACACAAGAAGGCAGCCAAGAGATGAAGTTGGGAAAAATCAGGTTATATGTTGATTATAGATTGACTGGCATAAGGATTGGATTGCAATATGTAGAGAAATTGCAAATAGCTGCTAAGCTTTGGTTAGTCATTTAAAAACCACTGTAAATTTTTGAGGCATAGTTACTAACCTATTTATATAACATAAAGAATAGTTGAAAAGCCAATCCAAATTAAGGTTGTTTATAAGAATGAGCAAGTTTAAAATGACTGGTTGGCGTCAGGAACTTCATTTTCTAGGGTTCCTCAAATTTAAGGGATTTAGAGATAATCAGTCTTTCTTTAATTTCACTATTATTATAGTGGTTGTCATTAGGTCTTCTACAGAGTCATTTCCTGGATTACTAATTGCAGGAGACTTGCAAAAAGGTCACAGTTTTATAGCTTTGTATTTAAATGATGTCAGGCTTCCTGTAACAAGTTTTCGTTTCTCATAAGTTTTTGTATGACCGACCAAGAATTAAATGGGCATTTGTGATCCTTGGTATTAAAAAATAAATAAATATGCAAATAATTATTTTACCCTCTTTGAATGTATTTGTAGTCAGAAAGTAGTCTTTGTATTTTGCAGCATGATCTAAGTCTTTTTATCCAAACAGATTTTTAGTCATACATTGTTGCAGATCACTGCTGCCTGAAAAGAATCTACTAATTCTCTATACTACCTGCTCCATGAGAGAGGAAGTCAGTTGTACCTGCCTGGTTTGCTGAGCCTTGGAAAAGAAGCCCTTTGGGGTGCTTTATGGTGGAGACATATTACTGTTGTAGAATACATAGGCAATTCTTGGAACAATATTTTAAAGATTTCTTCTCTTCTTTCTCTTGTGGGGAAGAAGTAAGCAACTCCTACTGGCCTCTAAAGTTCAGTTTCTGTAGCCAAACCACCTGTTCCAGATTAGAATAGCTAGATACCAGGATGTAATAACAGCACTTTATTTTACCAAAGCTTTATCTGCTTGCACCTTGATGAGCCAGTGTCCATACGAACCTCAGATGGTTTTAAGGGCACTGTATGAGAACTGGAATTCAGCTTTAAGAGAGAGCTGTTTCTGAATTGCCCTCTCCATAAATGAGTTAACAGAACCTACAGGAAAATAACTGTGATAACTTTGACTACGCACCAGGTGAAGAAATAATCCCAAATTGCTGCCCTTTAAAACAAGTATGTCAAACTGACAAATAAGAGAACTGCTTTAGTAGGCAGAAAGCTACTCAGTTCACCTCCATCTTCTTAGAAGCAATTTGGTATCACGTTAAAAAGTCATTCCATTAACTATAAAAACATATCATGTACCAGTACTGACTTCAGAAGTGTCATAAGCATTCTGACTTTTTTTACTCTAGTGAGAACACATAGGTTTAAACTTTTCAGACTTGTTAGCCCCAAGGAAACTGAATAGTTGCAGCCATCCTTTCTTAGGTAGCCTTACAGGAATACAAGAAAGACAAGGTTCTGTGCATGGCCCAGAATATCACTGCTCATTTGCACCCTGAGAACATATATGCATTTACAGTAGGATCTCACAGAACTGTGTTGTGCTGATTTTGTTACTATTACTGTGGAGAAAAGTTTTCTGCCTGTATCACTGGAATTACAACCTTTCCTTCACAATAATATGTGTATATATTTTTGTAGTAACCTAAGGCGTAGGGTGAGATTCATGTCACCTTAGTGGTTGGGGCTGATTGAAAGTTCTGGGCAGTGAGCAGCGTTTCTCACAGTTTACTTTAGAGAGTCTTAAAACAAACAAAGCCAGTCAATTTAGTCAACTTTCATTGTCCTGGATTCCTAATATTTATGCATCATTCTAATTTTTGTCTTTGTGAATTCTGTCTGTAACTGCTACAGACCATGAGCAGTCTGAGCTTTTAGATTGTATGGCTGTATAATAGCTTATTTAAGTCCTTCTTTTAACATCTCTGCTGAGGCTAAAATGGGTGCATTGGTGAAAGACATTAAATCCTATTTCTAGAGGATACAAGCTTTAATTATAAATATTGAGTGCTTTTACACTTTCCCCAAAGGCTGGAAATTTAACTTAAATGTGATAGAATATGAGTCTTTTTAGGGACAGGTGTACTATAAGGATTGCTTGGTTTTATTTTGTGTAGTCTTTTATCTGAATTTAAAACTCTTCTGAAAAGTACTCCTAGGCTTTTAACTAGATGTCTGTAAGAGAGAGAATTTAGGTGTTCACAGAAATGCCTGTAGAATTGTTCTGTCACTATTTTATGCAATAACAGGCTGTGAGTATATTGCTACTGTGCCATTTTATCATGCAGGTTCATGTTATTTGTAAAAGCATGAAAGACACAGCAGTAGATACAGCATAAGATTTTAGGTAAAACAATTATAAGATAGAACTGTGATTCTGAGAGATTAGCAAAGTCACTGTCAGAGCTTCACATTCATTATTAAGTATATTCTTGGAAATGTTGTTTTACAGCGGTCTATTCAGTGCAACCAATGGACAGGAGAAAAAATACCTAATGAACATCCAAAAGGTTGTTGGGATGCAAATATTGAATAAATAAATAAACTAACAAACGAACAAATAAATAAATAAGTAACTTTGATTGCTATTTGAAAGGCCCAAAGTATTCCACAAAATAAAATTCCCAAAGTAATATTGTTAAATAGATAATGTGATGGTCCAGAGTTGAGTGATGGTCCATTCAGTGTTTCACAATAATACAGCACTAGAGACAACTTTGAACATACTTCTCATTGCTTCTGGTTTTGGCTCACATTTTGGTGGTTATAAGCAACATTGAGCACTATTAGAGACTTAAGACAGACAAGCCTTAAGATATCCAACTGTTCTCTTGAGTTTTCCTTCAACACTCCACTTTGAAAGGGGTTTGAACCCAGGAAGCAAAGTTGTGTTAGAAAAGAAAATAATTAATTTGAACTCTGAGCATGACAAGAACAGAAGAATTGTAACAAATTTCCTTCCACTAACTCCATCCCGGAAAGTCAGGCACTTTCCTTCAGGCTTGAAAATCTCTGAGTTCATCAGCCTTTAAGTGACATTCTGAAAATGTTTAAAGAAACTCAGTACAGTCCCTTTTGAGTCCCTAGGTAGTGTTTTCCTTCTTTGCCTTTAAGGCTTAGGTCTGATGTCTCCATGCTAAACCAGCAGATTCCCAGACCCTGTGTTTTCTCAGGTTTCCTGCTGTGTTTCCCAGTATGGAAGCTGTGGCTCAGGCAGAAGAATGTGAACAGTTTCTTTCAGCTGAGTATGCTTATGCATTAGCAAAGAGCAGTTTTTTCTCCAGTGCACCTGACTCATGCGTAGCAACTACAATAAGACAAACCATTAGTTTTATTTGCTGACCAGCCACCACTTGCTGGGGAGGGACTCTTTGTCAGGGACTGTAGTGACAGGACAAGGGGTAATGGGTTAAAACTTAAACAGGGGAAGTTTAGATTGGATATAAGGAGGAAATTCTTTCCTGTTAGGGTGGTGAGGCACTGGAATGGGTTGCCCAGGAAGGTTGTGAGTGCTCCATCCCTGGTGGTGTTCAAGGCCAGGTTGGATGAAGCCTTGTGTTGGATGGTTTAGTGTGAGGTGTCCCTGTCCATGGCAGGGGGGTTGGAACTAGATGATCTTGAGGTCCTTTCCAACCCTAACCATTCTATGATTCTATGATAATGTAACTTAAACTAATACATCAGCTGGAAATAAGTAGTCAGACTCAGTGGGAGAAGACTAAGAAGGCTTCTTGCTCCTGAGCCATGAGTTGTAAGTAGAATACTGTAGTTCTTAACCTGGGTGTACAAGGAATGGTGAGGAGAATCCTAGGTTGAGACTTATACTAAATTTGATGTAAGTTTCTAGACTTGTAACTTATTCATCCAGCCATGAGGTTACAAGCCTTATATAGTAGGGGTTGTGTATTCCAGTTTTTCAAAGTTTTCAGAGAAATAATTAAAACTTGTTTCCTTGTGTGATTAAGAGAAGGTTAGGGTTTTGTTTTTATTGCGTTCTGAAAATGCAATACATCATAAAAGGGGTTGTGTTTAGGAAGGCCGGTAAGTATTGTTCATATAGTGAAGAATGGAATTTCAGGAAATATGTCAATTTTCAGATATTGTCTGTCCTGACAATGAATAAGCAAACAAACTAAGCACATTAAGGACAGATTTGTGAAATACAGAATGCATAGAATTCTGTCTCCTGAATTAGAATTTACGTATGAAGAAACATTCACTGTCAGACACCACCATTTTAGACTAACACTGCATATGCTAACATCTTTCCAGATGCTTATACCAGTGTGGAAAAACTGAAGACAAGGGCCGTGCTTAGATAAGCTAAAATTACTGTTCTAGTAATGCACACAAGTGGCAGCCACCACTAAGACCTGATTTTCAAAAAAGGAACCAATATGGGCTGGTTTACTGTGGATTTGTGTTGTGTTTCTGTATCCTCCCCTGCTGTGAATTCAACTGTTCTCAAGGACTTCCACCTTCCATAATGCATCTTCCTGTTTCTCCTTTCTGTCCCCATATCTCTTGCTTCTCTTTTCACCCTTACACCATATAAAAATCATGCCCACCTTTCTATGACCCAAAACAATCACTAGTCAAAAGGCAGCAAGTGCTGGGTCTGAGATAACCAGGCAAGCAGAACAAACAGAACAGAAAGCGGAGCTCATGTTACATACTTTTTTACCTTCTCTGGAGGACAGAGCAGCCAGCTCTTTCTCTCTTTTCCCTCCTCTATCCAGAAGCTGATTTTTAACAAATTTTGTGAGAGCATTGGTTCTTTCAAATTTTTACTGATTTGGAATATGTATTTGAGGATGGCCAGCAGTTAAAAAAGTGAAAAAAGAGAAGGTTGGGGTGAGAACAATGAGGACAGGCAGATAACCAAAGTAACTTACTAAGACATCATTAGAAACCATGGTAAAAGAGAGCAAAGTGAAGCTTAATAAAAACAGGCTTTAACCTCTTTTAGTTACACCATTTCTTATGTATAATTGCACTATATATGGGCACTGTTGATATGCATAAATTTTATTCTGTGAGTTTTCCTGTAAAAACTCCAGCTTTTTGAAGATCCTGTTCCAGTTATACCAGATGAAGTGAAAGTTTCCCTTTCCAAAGTTCAGTTTACCGTGAGTCTTTGCTTTATTGATTTTTATTCTTTCTTTTTTCCTGTTTATTGCCCCATAGGAGCAGTCTCACAGGTGCTGGATAGCCTGGAAGAAATTCATGCACTTACAGACTGCAGTGAAAAAGACTTAGATTTTCTTCACAGTGTTTTCCAGGATCAGCATCTTCACACACTACTAGATGTAAGTTTTCTGTTGCTAAGCAGTTTGAATGTGCTTCTGTATCTGTTGCTCATTGTGTATTTTGAGGGCTTTTGCTTTATACTAGTTACACTAGTGTTACTTAGTGTCATTTGAGAGGAAATATGCTCTGCCAACACTGTACAGTGAAAACCAAAAATGGGTGATGGGCATAATCAGAAGATGCATTTCAAAAATGCACTCTTGAATCAAAACCAAAATGCTCATGTGACCATATAGATGATGGCTGTTTTATTACCAAATGTAACAGCTTGGATACCTCAGTGAATATCACAAATCTGACAAGATGTCTATGTTTTTTACCCAGTGGAAGACACCCAGCTTTCTGATCTGAAGGTAGACGATTATGGTTGTAGAAACTTCAGAGTTTCTGAAAAATTGGTGAATGCTTTAGTTCCTATATGCAGCTTTGTAGGGATGTGGTGTGAATGTAAATGGTGCCATAGTTCCTCTGGTGCCCAAACTCTTTAAAATGTAGTAGACAACTTGTACACTTCTTACACTTTGTGTAGTGATTAGTGAATAGTGGGGCCTCCTGGATTCTGTGCATCCTTCAAGTTTAATGGATGCAAATCTTCACACACTTCTTTCCGGAAGATGACCCAGCTGCAGGGTTCTGAACTGGCCTGTATGGGAACATACGCTTTCTAGTGAAGCTTCCCCATGATGTAGCTCTATGACTCAAAGAACCATAGATAGTTGGCTGTTAAGTGTTGAGTGCATTGCTTTGGCACAAGACTCTACAGTTCTAATCTTTGTTCTTGATAACTGTATATTTTACATTAAACACTCATTGGATAAAATTATATGAAGCATGCAGGAAGAAGGGGTTAGGAGCTCATGACTTTCCTGAATTGCTTCTCCATCAAGTCATCTTGGAATTTGCATTAAAATTTGATTTTTTCTTTTTTGCCCCAGTAAGTTCATCTAGCTTGTGTTCCAAATGCTTACATTGCTCTGTCTTTTTATATCACAAGCTGCGGTATAGGAAGGTGATCAGATAATATGACTGAGAAATAAAAACCTGGATAGGAAGAGATTAACATGAGTCTAATAGTAAGAACCAAAACACTTGTGTCACTTATGCAGAAAGGTTTTAGGTATTTATTAATCATTCTTCTATGAGGAAAGACTGAGAGAGTTGGGGTTGTTCAGCCTGGAGAAGACTCCAGGGAGACCTTATTTGCAGCCTTTCAGTTCTTGAAAGGGCCCTATAAGAAAGATTGGGAGAGACTTTTTAGCAGGGCCCGTTGAGCTAGGATGAGGGGTAATGATTTTAAACTAAAAGAGGGGAGATTCAGGCCGGATGTGAGAAAAAAAATTTACAATGAGGGTAGTAAAACACTGGCACAGGTTGTACAGAGAGGTGGTGAGTGTGTCACCCCTGGAGACATTCAAGGCCAGGCTGGATGTGGTTCTAGACAACCTGATCTAGTTGAAAATGTCCCTGCTCATTGCAGGGGTTTGGACTAGACGACCTTCGAAGGTCCCTTTTAACCCAAACTATGATTCTATGTTGTCATATAACTTCTTGGGCTTTGATAAATCAGATGGCTTTTGTTTAAGCATTTTGGTCTATGACAGGTCTAGCAGACATTAGCTCATGCTTCTGCAATGCTTTTACTTTTTCCTGTTCTCTGCAATACCAGTCTGGTTCATAGTACTTCACTAATGATCTGTTATTTCTGTAATGGTCTGCCATACCCTTTTAAATGAGAAAAAAATGAAATTAATTCATATCATTTTGCCATTCTTGTATTTAAAAGTCGTAGTCATTCTCTTAGATAGAAATGGATGCATGTAAATGCACACTATTATAATATATTTGTGAGACCAAAATGCTATCAAAAAGCAGTTTTGTTCTGCTGTGTGAGAGGGGAATGATAGAATTGCATTGGTACTATCCCAGTTTCTGTTTGAGCTCTGAAAAAATCATCAGTTGTACTTGGATGAAGTTCTGTCAGGGATACTGGTTTCCTCTCTTGGAGTATTTGGGTTAATGAGGCCATCAAAACAAGTAACCTGTAAAGCATTATATACCAGTAAGTAGGAATTTTCTAATATGTTGTGAAGTTGTGGCTGTCTCTTTGCATTAAAACTACTGTTCCTTTTCCTTGGCCTTTTTCCACAGTTAAATTTGTTCTCATGTTCCTACTCTTTCTCAAGAGTTATCCTTATTTTTATATTAGGCACATGATGATAGATCACTCCTGTGACTGAAAATACCTCCTTTTGCTTCTGAAATAACTCTTTTTCAGAAAGAAGGAAAAAAAAAAAAATAAGGGAAGGTCTACCTTTGTGTTAAGAGTGCAGGTTACCCACATGTTGTTTTCTTCAGGTAATACAGGTCGCAAAATGGAGGTCTTCTTTCTCTGTAATTCATTAACTTCAGTGTTATGAGAACAGAGGTGCCTCTGAAGGCCATAGAAGCAGCAGTCCTGTCATCCCATCGATTGTTTTTAATTGATTCATTTATGTCTGTCTGTTTAGATACCTATCTCATGACTCTTCCACTCCACTTGGGTGCCAAAGCTTTTCAAAACAAGGGGGAAAAAGGTGCCAGCTACTTACAAGTAATTCGTATTTACTTCAGGCCAAATCCTGCAATACACCAGCATATCCTGATGTGGGCTTATTTAATTGGTTAATTTTGTGATTTTTTTGATTTCATTTTTGTTAAATAATTTTACAGAATCCCTATATTCTTTCAGTGTTTTATTCCTAAACAAAAGTTGCACAGTTCGTTACTAAAAACATCATTTTGTTTATTGGGGAAAGCAAAGCAAAGGGCCTCCAAGAAACAACCATTAAAAAATATTCACTACCTAAAAAAAATAAAAATTAAGGTTTAATAATTGATGTTTCTTATAAAGTGTAACTTTGGGTTGGACAATTTTTTTTTTTTTCTCGTTTTTGTTAGAAATGTCATGATCAAAATTTTGGTGAACGCTGTAGGACATTCCTGTGTCTGACATAGAACTGTCTTGGTTTATGACTATGTAAATCTTTATAGATGGTTTCATTCTGGTACCCTGTTTAGATTATAAAGAAGGTAATAAAGTTAAGTAAAGGATATAAATAACTTTATGGAAAAAGAGAGGTAAATTTTAGTAGTTAAGCAGCTTTAATTACCACTGACAGATTTTTAGAAGTCTTACCAAGTGCTTGAATTAAGATTTTCTTTTTTTCATCGACATTCATGAAAGAGATCCTGGAGGCAGTGTTGTCTTGTGTCAGCAGTACTGACAAAGAAGTTGAAAATAAATGTGAAGAGGTTACTGATTCTGGAGGAGTTTGTGTTTAGCTATTTTCTGTATCATGACACAAGATTTTACTTTTATTATTTGTTTTGAAAACTATGCTGGCTTCAAGACCGGTGCCTAATGAAGAAGATCTTTATAGATTATGTTTTATCTCTGACAATGCATCAAAGGAAGCGAGGTTTGCTAAAAAGTAAAACCAGAAGCTGCTATTTTATGCAGCTCTCTACACTGAAGGAGACAAGAGAAATCATTCTGCTATTGAGTCAAGTAGTTTGGTCACCTCTTCAGGGACACTCTCTGTGGGTGATTCTGAATGCAGATGTCGTTTGATTTACAAGTGAGATTTTCACTCGGCAGGAGAACAATACCTGCTTTTGTGTGACTGGGGCCTCCCTATGCTACTGGCTTTGTCTGTGTCTGTCTGTCCTGAGTCAGATAGTTCTCTAGCCTGGTGTCTTTTGGCTGTTAATTTAAGAAGTTTGTTATATTACTTTCATAGATGGAATCGTGAAGGTAAGTGTTGTTATTTCTGAAAGTATGTCTGCGATAGAAGCATTATGAACTTTCTTAAAAGTTTATTTTACCTCTTGCTGGCATAACACATTACACATGTACGGTTTTAACTAAATGAGATTAAATAAATTTTGGAGTAGCTGTATGTATTGTATCTACATGTGTAGCCACTTCCTTCCTTTAGAGTTTAATGTATATTCACAGTGTATATTCATTTAAGTTATAATGATTTTTAGAGGACTTTTGTCTCTTATCGGTTGCTGATAATGAGAATGTTTCAAAGGAACGTGCATCCATGCACACTTCTGAGTTCCCTTAGTATTTCTTTTGAACTTGGTCTTTCAAACAGATTTGGTCCTGAAGTCCAGACTTTTAAGGAAACATATTTTCTGTTTTGCCAGAATGAATGCTGTCTGGATCTCAGTTTAGCCTCTTACATGGTTGGCTAAATCTTTCTACTGGATTTATTTTGGTTTCTTCTGTTTACCCTCTCTATGTTGGATGTTGGCACAGTAAACTCGACCATCTTTTGTAAAAGTAGCAGTTGTTCAGCGGTGTCCAGCCATCACTGATGCTATAGTTCTCTATTTGAGAATGTTTTAAACTCTTCTTACACTTACTCCCCATTTGCTCTTTTCTGAACAAAGTGTGTTGATCTAACAATTCTTTTATATACTTTGATAAAAAAACAAGAGACATTTTGATTTCTATTTTCAGGACATTTTCATTTTCATCTTCTCTTTTCATTTAAATCACAAATAGACTAGTGGAATATCAATCATATGATATAGAAAAGAAATAAAACCAGCAACTCTGTATAAAAAGTTTAAATATTTTAATGGATCATCTATTTTTTCTATATTTTTATTTGACTAATAATGGCTTTCTGTGTGACTCACATGGTATGGTTCAAGTTTTTCAGATGAACATTGGTCCGTACCCTCTTGAATACTAATTACGTTAAAACTAATAAGCAGAACATGTTTTACTGAAACATGAATGAATTTCTTTTGCAAAAACAGTTCAGAAAGTGTGTGTGTGCTAGATGTCTTGCTAACCTCCCTCAGAACATGTTATGCTTATGTGAAATACTCCTTTCTTATTTTTAAGAAAGCTTGTTTTCCTGTTTTTAATCATCCTGTAAGAGATATGTTTGTAAGACAAAAGCAAATGGAAAATATTTGTAAAAAAAAAGAAGCAGCAGCTATGTTGGCAGGAAAGCACCTTGCTATTTGAGGAATCAAATCTGGCTTTTATCCCAGTCCAGCAGAGGCAGCATGCTCAGCCCCAGGGAGTGGGAGGGACAGTCTCACACTGCAATGGAAACTCCTTTCCCAAGTAGAGTAGAAGGAACAATGACCAAGCCTTAGGGAGAACTGTTTGAAGAATTCCTTCAGCAGGTGGGCTGGATCATCATCACCAGTGCAGTATGCTTTTTGTCTGAAAGGTAATTTCTCTGGGAGGCCATATCTGCAAGAACACTAGAAGCAGAGGCTATTCTAGGATTCCTTCTGCATTGTTTCATAGTCATTTTCTAAAATACCTTCAATTTTTAGCTTCCTTCATATCTTTGCATTTCATTTTCTGTGTTCCTGGGATACGTAGATTACTGTGCTAGTCAGCATCATCTCATTGTTTTCTTGTTTTTCCTGTTTGTCTTATGTATTTATATACAGAATTTGTCTTATATTTATGCTTCTGAGCAGAAATTATTTTTGTTCCAGGTTTTTATTATATCTTATATAATACTGATATATGACTGGGTCTCTTAAACCTAAGATTAATACAAAGAAGAGATAACAGTAACTTTTATATTGATTTTAATTTTTGATGAATGTATGTATCCACCAGTTTCCAACAATGCATAATTCTGGGTTGGGTTTCATGACACTGTGATAGCAGCTTTGTTGCACTTAGACTATTTTCTTTCTAATTAATATTCTGTCATTTCTGAATATTTATAAGCATAGAACTGATGTGGTGAATCATGAGGTGAAATTCAGCTTAATAAAGTATGTACTTTAAAGGAGAATTGTACTATTCAGCCTGTTCCTCTTCCCTGTGTCAGTGGTGTGTCATTGTGAATGTCTGTGCAAGTGCGTGTCTGTGTGCACCAACATATCTTACTCCAAAACCATAAATCCATAGACCTTAGCATGTAGAATTAAAAATTCCCTTGATTACCGTGTATTTTCATATTACTGGCTCCTGATCTGTCAAAGTACTCTAGAACAGTATTCCTGGCACTTGTAGAACATTTAGTTAGCTTCATTGATATTGTTTTGAGGTAAAGAGAAGCATTTTCATATTCGGCTTTCTACATTTTCTTCACTTTTTTTTGTTGTGTGTAGTTCAAGTTAGTTTCTTTTCCTTTTTAACCATAAGGGCTACCTATTTGGGGTGGGGTTGTCTGGGGAGGGGAGGTTGTTATAAAACTTCAGATTCTCAAATATAGTATTTCTCCAGGGGCTTGGGACTTACTGTGAGAAATGCTACAACACCTGGGATAAGTCCGCAAGTCTTGAACATTTTGCTTCATTGGTGCTGGGAGCTTTCTTCAGAATTATATTTTAGTCTACGCTTGGTTTATCTTAAAATACCCAAGGCAATATAGTAACAGCCCGGTAAGCTATCCTTCTCTCTTTGAAGTCAGCCAGGCCTCACTGCCTCTTACTTCCAGTTATGCAAGTAATTGGCTGTTACATGTTGACTGCTCTTTGTAGTAATGAGGTCATTGCAGTATATTGTTATTCTCAGTATATCATTACAAAAAATTTACATGGATGGGGAAAAACAAAAATGGCTGAAATGCCAACATTAGCAACTCCTGGTGCCAGATATGCTTCATGTCACAAAGCAGGTGAGAAGCTGTGTCCTTTGCAACCCTCTGTAATCACTGTGGACTTAACTAGTTTTATATGGATTTTATATCCCCCTGGAATGATGTTTGTAGTCATTAGCATCCTTTTCTTCAAGATGGTGATCTAACCCTGAAGAGTTAGTTCAACTGACAGAAGGCTTGAGTCTGTAGCTCCTGCTGTAGGTCATTAGTCCATATCGGAAGGGGAGAGAGTGGGGGGGGAAAGAGAGGAGCAAAGGTTATTCTGTGGGGTGTATCAAGGTGTTGTCCATGTAACATAGCTCTTTTTATAGTCTTTCCTGTGTTGAGGGATTCAATTTCCCTGGTGCTTATAGAATCATTTATGTTGGAAAAGATTTTTCAGATCAAATTCAACCATTAACCTAGTATGGCCAATTCCACCATTAAACGATGTCCCTAAGCACCACATCTACATGTCTTTTTGGTATCTCCAAGGATGGTGACTCCACTACTTTTCTGGGCAGCCTATTCCAGTGCTTGACAACCCTTATGGGGAAGAAATTTTATCTAATATCCAAACTAAGCCTCCGCTGGTACAACTTGAAGCCGTTTCCTCTTGTCTTGCTTGTTACCTGGGAGAAGAGACTGACACCCGCCTAACTACAGCCTCCTTTCATGTGGCTGTAGAGAATGATAAGGTCTCCCCTGAGCCTCTTTTCTCCAGGCTAAACAACTCCAGTTACTTCAGCTGCTTCTCATAAGACCTGTGCTCTAGACCTTTCACCAGCCTTGCTGCTCTTCTTTGGACATGATCCAGCACCTCAATGTCTTTAATGCTTGCTTGTATCTGACCAGCTGCTTGGTGGTTTAACCAGCTATCTTTAAAAGGTGGTTTGCCTTGGTTTTCTCGAGGTCAGCTTCAGTTAGATACCTGATGCAGGAAAAAAAATTGTCCTTGATATTACAAATATGTTAAAGTACGTTGCAAAATAACAATTGAAGCCTATGCCTTTCACAACAGTACTTCCGCTACATTCCAGAATGAGAGTGGAGTGGTTTTTTTTTATTGTGACCACTGAATTTATTGTGTTGCTGTGCTAATTTTCTTGGTACTGCGATGTGCGAAGCAGTACCTTTATCTCATTCTAGTCTTTAACTTCTTTGGGAAAGATAAAAGAACTAAGTTTTTGCAATGTGAACAGAGAAAAATCTGGTTTATGATGTAGGAATGGAGTTCACAGACACATGCACACATACACACACCCCAAGAAAAACTGGCTGGAAGGACTTGTGGCAGAGTTTCTGAAACAGAAAAAGATTAGAAGATGTCTTGTAGTGTGTAGTGGAGAACTGAAGGGTATCCTGGATATCTGCAGTCAGCTCATGGCAGCGGAAACTGAAGAGTTCGCACCTCCTTTAAGGAGGTAGGAAAACATCTTAGCCAGTCTACTTAAATCTAAATAGTTTTTTTGTCACTATGATTTTAAAGTGTACTGTGTATTCATTTAAGGTTATTCAGTGCCAGGCTTTGCTTACCACACTTTCTAATTTGAGAGAACATATGTTTACCTACATGTATCTCATATGATCTACAATTTTGCTTAATTGCAACCTCTTCCTCTTTGGCAAGCTATGTACATGTACTGTCTGGCGTGTCTTTTAACATCTGCTATCACTTGTTGAGAACTGCAGCACTTACAGCCAATAGAATTTTTATTATGATTATTAATATAGTCTTTTTCTTAAAATCTGCAATAAATTACTAGGTTAGAGTCCTAATTTATAGTGAAATATAATGTCAGATACTGGAGTCTGGATTCCTTACATGAATGAGGTATTTAGGGCGCCTGAAATGAAATAGAAGGAAATAAAGTCCTGTATGATTGTGAGGAGTAATGTAATGGTTCATTATTGATACATCTATGACACAATTAAAAAAGAAAAAGAATCACCTTCTTGGCACAATTTAAAAGGATGATTATGGAAAAAACCCACACACACCCTGCAGTTTGTTCTGTAAGAATATTGTCCTTAGCACTTTTTTACCTCTGAAGTGTGAAGGATTTGAATTTACAGGGGAAGTGTATAGCACACAGTAGTTTCTGTTAAAAAGGTATGCATTTTACAATAGAGCTAAAATCTGTTCATAGCTCATGTAGGCTGAAGGTTATAAGTTAGTCCCTTGAAAAGAAATAGAACATACAAGTCAGATACTACTGAACATCTTGACACGTGACCATGAGGTCTGAACCAGTGTAAGCACGTGCCTTTGAATCTGCTTTTAACTCTATCAGTTTAAAAAGAATAAAATTAGATCTAAGATTGATTTAGAACACTGTGAAAATATTTTACTTTCTATTGAAGACTGTAAAAAGCAATATGCCAAGTATGATGCAGAAGTATAAATATTTCCTTTATCATTTTAAAAGCTAAAATTGATGCTTGTCCTAGCAGTATAAGAACTCCAGTTAAAAATGGCTACACCCACATATGTAAGCACAGTGGATTTAGAGTATTGAGCTGCACAGATTTGTGTAGTCTTAGTTTCAGATTGAACTTTGTGTGATTTCCCCGCCTTTCACAACTGCCTGCAGTTTCTCTACAGGATTGTAACCTATTGAGAGAATTTAAACTTGGGCACATTTTCACTTCTTGAAGTTTTTGATCGAAAGATAGATACAACAGATATTCCAACATTTAGTTACATAACAAAATGAAAAAAATATACCTTAACCTTTCAATGCAAGATTTGGGTGATAAAATATTGAGTGGTAACATATGTAACGCCACTTGGCATCTTTGCCTGTTGCCAACACTGGCAAAGTGCTGTATGATTTCCTTCCAACTGTCTGTCACAGTTTAACCCCCTGGCAGCTAAGTATTGTGCAGCTGCTCACTTACTTCGCCACCACATTACCTGCCCCCCGATGGGGTGGGGAGGAGAATCAGAAAAAGGTAAAGCCTGCAGGTTGAAATAAGAATAGTTTAATAATTGAAATAAAGTAAAATATAATAACAATAATAATAGGAAAAAGAGAGGAATGAAACCCAAGTAGTGCACAATACAGTTGCTCACCACTCATTGACCAATGCCCAGGCAGTCCTCTAGCAGCAAGTGGCAGCTCCCAGCCAACTCTGCCCAATTTCTATACTGAGCATGACATACGATGGTATGGAATACCCCTTTGGCTCATTTGGGTTAGGTTTCCTAGCTGTGCTCCCACCTGGCTTCTTATGCAGCTCCTCAGCGGCAGAGCATGGGACACTGAAAAGTCCTTGATTTAGAGTAAGCACTGCTTAGCAATTAAAACACTGGTTTGTTATCAGCATTGTTCTCAGACTAAAATCAAAAACACAGCACTGCACCAGCTACTAGGAAGAAAATTAACTGTCTCAGCAGAAACAAGGACACTGTCAAGTAACCAAACTGCTACTAATACACAGACCCTGTGAAGGCAATAAGAAGGTTTTCTTCCTGGGTTTCTTTTTACCCCTTGGACTACTACGGAGTCAATGCATACACAGTTCTTTGGCTGTGCACTTCTTTGGGTTTGGGGGGATGTGTTTTCCCTCTGAAAAGACGACTGTGATTTTTCACAGTTCCACCTTTATCAGACAGATAATATATCTGTCACCTTCTGTCCTTTAGTTTATATTAATCCTCAGTAGAATGAACCTTGATCATTTGTGCTTTACTGAGATGCTGCTCCTGCAGTGTGTGTTGTCGCATTGTTTGCAGTCGTGTGCAGAGGGAATTGTACTAATACACAGAGAAAAATATTTGGCTCGGTTTAGGTGAGTTTCCTGTCTTCTCTTCTTCCCCCCAAAAGTTAAGTTCTTGATTTAAAATAAGTGAAGAAGCCCAAGTGTAGGATGGTTCCAAAGAAGAAAGGAAGCAGCTTGAAGTTAAAATTCCATAGCGTTGATTGACTTTACCTGGCATAATTTTTTCTTACCTGTTGTTTTAGGTAAAGACATAAGAAAATCTGGTTCATTTCTGATACAGGTAGCAGCAAGTGTAACTCTATTCCACAAGTAACACATTACGAATATGTAAGAATGCAGATGACTTTTAAAAGCAAATTACAGTTGGCCTACATTTTGCAGATAATTGTTCCTCTAAAAATCAAGAGTATGCATATTTCAGTTCTATCACATAAATAATCAAAGTGAAGTTCAGAGTTCTCTTTGCTACTGTAAGAATTTTTTTTACATAGAACATAATTCATATGTTGCGTGAATGTGAATATGTAGAAAGAAATGGAGTATTTCAAATTAACATAACCTCTGTCCGGGTTACTGAAAGTCTGAGTGCCTGAACTAACAAGTTGTAGTGATGGCAGCTGTCAGTTCTGTGGTATGACAGAAGCAAGTATTTGTCTGTTCAGACAGAATTAATGTACTGCTTCAGACTGTCTTGTTCTATTAATACTGTGTCAGGGAGACTTCGTTTTAGCAGATTCACTACTTCTGAAGCTTTCTATTGAGTTAGCTGTGTTCACTGTTTCATTGCACAGCATTTCACAGTGTAAGGAATTTGAATGCAAAGGTCGATCATGCTGCTAAGTGTATTACACAAAGAAGTTTGAAGCTGTGGAGAGCTGAAACTTGTAATGCTTTAGAGTCTAGAAAATAGAGTCTTAAAGAAGTTTCAGACTTTGATACAAGATGGGATTACAATGTGTACTGTAGAATTATAACATGCATTATAAATGAATGTTAGGTCACTGATGGTAAAATGGTAACAGTACGCTTGGGACACAGACCTTAACAGTGGAAAACAGGAGATTTAAAAGAACAAACTGTCCTTAAACAAAGTTTAAGATAAAGCTCCTGCTGACTGTGACCTTGTTACTCGGTGTGTTTTTCAGTAGGAATTGTTACCTTCAGGGATAAAGGCATAGAATCCCAGGGAAAGAGGCACCCATAGGAAGGTTACAACATTTTACACAGAAAAGGAGAAATGCAGCAGAACTGGCAGAAGAAAGAATGAGGTGGTCTATCAACTCTCTAATTGGCTTTTTAATTTTAGCACTACTTCGATATTGCTGCTTGTGAATATTATTTCATTCAGTAGATCGTGGATTTCTTTCAGACTTGCAGCACCTGAAACCTCTGAAGTAAATGGAGATCCATGATAGGGAGCTGTGAAAGGTAACAGGGCAACAAGCCTATTTGTTAGTAAATGTTGCTGTGCAAAGGGCAGCACCTCCACCCAAGAATTTTTAGATGGTACAAAACCTAAAAGTGATGAAAAAGAGTCCTCTAGTCTCACAGTATTGTATATATTTATATTGTTCACAAATCAAAAATCAAATACGTAATTACATGTTTTAATGAGTATTTTTAGATGTTTCAATTTGGAGATTTAAATACTTGAGTTTGGCAACCCAGTATCTGTCTGAAATAGAATGGAATCCTCAAAAAACGTGTTTGTGTTGAAAGATCAGGGGGTTTTATGCTGTAGCAGTTCAGTAGCTCTTGTTTCAACAAAAGTTTCTCTTTTGCATCGCAGTAACTTCCAGATTTTGGATAAAATACTGATTTCACTGTGTGATCTAGCTTTGGTTGCATTCAAGATTTGACCAGATAGTGAGGCTAAATTTCTCCTAGTTGTGATGCATCTAAATTTTTCAGTGTGACATTGAATGGGGGTTGTGTTTGGGCAGTATTATGACTCCTCTTACAGGAAACAGTTAAAAAGGAATTTCTGCACATCTGAAAAACTAGTCAGAAGAGACGAGTTTGTTGTTTTGTCTCGCCTGCCTGATTGTGGATTAGGCTTTGGGCTGTCTGCTTTTAAACATCAGAAGAAACGAGTTCCCTTTATACAGATAGAAGACAACTCCTAAGAAGCTGGGCAACTGATAGTGACACAGCTTGACTTCTTGTGGGTATTCTCTTCATACTGTTTGTGTTCTAGCATGCAAAACTTAAGCAAAATATGTCTTTTTAAGAAGTAATTTTAGTCTATTAATTAGCTATAATGTCAACGTTTGTTATATCAGGTTTTGTTAACATATCTGTTGTGTTTGGTAAGCTTTTCTATAGCAAGCTCTTCTTCTGATTTTCTGTGTAGCAAATGCAGAATTGGTGCTGAGAAGTGAGACTGAGAAGCAAAATATTCAGAAGTCTTGAAATTCTAACTATTACAATTGCTGTGGCATTTTGCAATTATTGTTAATTATTATTAGAAATTTTCAGTTATATTTATGCTTATTGCTGAGTGAAATTCTTGGAGGTTGGGCTATTGGGGTGAAGGGCAGTGTTACTTGCTGGAAAATAAAAGCATCCCAGGAAAAAGAGAGCCCATCCTTGGGGCACATACAGATTTTACTCCACTGACTGTCTCTTAGTATTACCTAGAAAAACATTCTGTTGAGGACAGTGAAGAATGAACCACGTTATTCTGTTCCTTAAGAAACCACCTTTGGCATGGTCCCTGAAGGACTTAGAGTTGCAGGGCTGCTGAAAAACAGCAGCATTGTAAACGGGCTGGTTTTCTCTGATTAAAATTGTGTAGCTAACTGCACATGTTAATATTTTCTGTACCACAGGAGTATATGAGGCTTGGCTGGAATTGTCATTAATGTTTACTTTAATCTACAATGTGTGCAAACAGGTTTCATTCACAGTTTTCTTAAACATTTTGTAAAGCATTCATTTAAAGGTGTGTTAGATTCTTACGTCTAAGGGAACAAATATTCTTCTTAATGTGTCAAAATGAAACCTCTAAATTCAGATGCCTTCAGAGTCAAATTACAGAGTTGCACATTTCTTTTTCTTAATTGCTTCTGCTGCAGCTGCTGTTTAAGTGCAAAAATACTTGAAAAATGTTGCAAAACAATCTTTTTTTTTCAAAGATTGCAAATAAGGTAGGACTGCTCCCCAGCTGGGGTGCATTAATGCATAGCATAAGCTTTGCTCCTCTTGCCAGATTCTGCTCTGTTCTGACAGAAAGCTTCTAATCATCTTCTGAAACCAATAAAGACTAATTATTATTAATGAGTTTTTTTAAAATAGGGTTCATAACATAATGCTAAAAAATTCTGTCCAGACTGCACATACAATTACTAAAATTGGAAATGAGAGATGCAGAATAATATCCTGGATGTGTCCTTCTGTTTATATGAGTCCATACCAAACAAGACAGTTTAGAACTAGATTTATTTTAGTGCCCAAAACATTCTGTGAAAGCATTGCTGAAATGGTATCTTGAAAAAAATCAACATATTAAGCAAATATTAAGAGGTACTAATACTTCCTTTGTTTGTGGATTTACTTACTATTACTCCCTATGATTTTAAAGATATGTCTTGATTGTAAGCTAAAAACTTCATGAACTAATTTGAATTAGAGAATACCATTTCAACCATGCCATGTTTTAATTAGAAATTCACCATTTAAATATGCATTTCAAGTTGGAGAAGTTCCAAGTTTCTTTTCAGATTTATTGTGGTGTTTTGTTTCCTTCTTGCTTTTTAGAGTTAAGATTGGACAGAACTTTAGAGAAAAACACATTATACTCAGGATAAATGTAATGTGGTGCAGGCTGTTTATATAGTGTTTCTATTAGACTCTGGAATGAGTGCCTTCCACTGTAATAAGCTTTGAAGGTAAAGTACCCAATAAGATTGTCTAGAAGCGATCTGCTTGTGCTAGGGAAGCTACTAAAAATACATCCTTTCTCTAATTGAGGCTGTCTTCTACCTCCAGAAACAATGAATGGATCCTGTATCTTGGGTAATACATAGGCTTTAAGCCTTAATGCAAATATGAAGGTTTTTCTTTTAAGTACTGTCAGAGTCCCTCCTAATAGTTTGATGCTTTGGAAGCAAATCTCTGTAAGTAGCATTCCTGGAAGACGAAATTTAAGTGCCATGCCTCAGCATGAGAAAATAAACGCACCCTTGTTTAGTCTGAACTTTGCCTTGATTTTTTTCTAAACATTCTTAGAGGCACTGCTTTCTACTTTCCTTTCTGCCTCCTTCCTAGTCTCAGAAGATAACTCTCCCATGATAGTGAGAAAAAACATTGTTTCTGTAAACTGCTGGTTCTTTTGTATCACAGTAACAGCAATTTGAGTCATCCGCAACTTCAGCAACTCAGCTTTTAAACAATTGCTAGAATAACTAATAAAGATATTTTCATGCTCTTATGTAATTTCATTAATCTGTTCTGTGATTTCTACAATTTCATTAAACAGGATGTATGTGTGACTCTTAGAAAAATACACTCAATAGTATTCATATTGGGTATCAGCTCCTACTGCACTTAGTACACAGTACTTAATGCAGTTTCTTAACAGCTGTATGAATGTGACACTTAACAGTTTGGAGTTGTTGGAGTTCGGGTATGTTTTGTTTACTTATTTAAGAAAAGGAAAAACCAAATAATTGTGTACACAGCTAAAATATCTCCTGAACTACAACGTAGCAGAAAGCTTGTAATTTAAAGACTTCACCAGTGGTCAATGCTGCTTAAACTGTTAAGTATTTTGGCAGCACAAGGTGACGTTGTTGGATGTGGAAGAAACTGATTTAGCTTGACTTTTCTATTTTTCCTCTTTATTTATTTGCATATGGACTTGAAATGTTCAGCATGTGGGATAGATTGTTAGAGAACACAAGGAAAATTATGATAATGCTATTGGATTGCATTTATTGCGATTTGCATCCCTTCTAAAATGGAATATTATTTCACGTGAGAAATACAAGAGAGCACTTCTGCAGCATGACAAGATTCCCTTTTTCAAATATCCGAGGTTGTCCTCAGCCAACCCATGCAGCTGTAAGCTTCTCCAAGCAGGCTTCTCAGCAACCCTTGCTGAACAGCCTAAACAGGGCGTTCTTATCAACTCATCCCTTACAATGTTAGGAATTCCAAAGGTGTTAAGAATCCCTTGTGTATTTTGAATCTTTGTTTATGTACACTATTTTGAATTTCAGTTGGATTTTGAGTATTTCCAAAGTTGAGAGACTCCACAACTTCCCTGGGCAACTTGTTGCAGAGTTTCGCCACCCTCACTGTGATAAAAAATTCTCTAATATCCTAAAAATAGTTATTTGTGTCTTTTTTCTGTCTAACATTTCAAAGAAGTCATCTATCATAAATAGGAATAATTACAGGCATGTCCATCTTCATATCATTTGCAAAGTAAGCCAAAAGGTTTTCATTTGAAAATAGTACTTATTACAATGCCTTTTTTTTCTTCAGTATCATTTATTCCTTTGAAACCTACACAGTCTTTTAGGTTTGTATTAAAGAAAGCCTGTAACATCTATCTCTAATTTGAAACTGAAGACAGATCTTTCTCCTGTTGTATTTTGCATAGTTAGGGGGTTTTAAAAGTTTTTTCAAAACAAATAATTAACCTGGAAGGTTTACCATTTCCTATTTAAAGAGTTTGGCATTCTTCTGTCCAATAGGAAATCCTAGTAAAAATAAGGGTACTTTTTATTTGGTGAGCACTCCTTCTTGGGAAGTTTTGATTTTCTCGTATAAGAGTTTGGTTTTTGTACCCTTCTGTCTTCAAGAGCATTTTTCCATATTCTGAGGTTTATTTAAATTACTGTTCGGAATGTTTGATGCTTTGATTTATTGAGACAAGCACGATATGCAGAATAATTTGATTTTATAGCAGAATATATGGCTCACAGCGCTTATTTGAGATTCATAGGATCACTTCTAGTAGAAGAATATAGTTTCTGTAAATCTGTGGAAAAAACATGGGAGGTTTGCAGAATCCCGTAACCTCCTGAACTTTCCCATGTCATCCTGTGAACTCTGAATCTATGGCACTGTTCAAATCTGGAAATGTTTAAAAATGAAAAGCCAAAACCATGAGCTGCTAGATTTTGTATATAAAACATCTGTGGCTCATGCAGTTTAGCAGTCATCTTAATTTTTATAACATAAGCAGGCTACTGTTAGCACTCGTCATTACTTTATGTAAAGTAGCATATGATTTCAAAAGTTTGTTTTCCTGTTATTTCAGCTTTATGATAAAATAAACACAAAATCTTCACCACAAATCAGGAATCCTCCAAGTGATGCTGTACAGAGAGCCAAAGAGGTAATGGCTTTTAAATATATATTTTTTTTTACTCTGAAAGTTTGATTGTATTTCAAGTGAAACATTTTTTCTTCAGTAAGACATCGATACATATTTTGTTGTATAATCTGAATTCTTTCTGAATTCCACTGTTGCTTATTTAAGTTACATAAACGTGCATCATTGAATTATGTCTGTGTTACGTACATTACTCAGTTTCATCGTTTAACCTTTGGTGCAACAATAGCGGCATTAAAAGGAATAGTCTTGTTGGGTAAATGTGATAGCTTTAATATTCAGTTTATCTGCAGAAGTTTCATATTTATATGATTAAGTCACAAAAAAAAAAAATTCTAGGTATCAGCTCCTTAAGTTCAAAAACTAAGTTTATCATAGGTAGTTCTAAGAAGAGCAGACCTAGAAATGCAATGATGGTGGCCCATTTGAACAAAGAGTAAGACACAGATGTTCGTAAGTATACCTGACAGACAGTATTTTGTTTATTTAAGTAGTAAAAGCAAAATAGCTGTATTACATATTATCAGTATAAGTAGGTGCAGTTCTTAAGGGTAGTGTCAAACACTGTTAATAGTCTATTAGAATGAACAGGTAGACTTTAAAACAGTGTGTAGTAACTGAAGTCACACTGATAGAGACCCTGAAGTCTTATTCTGCAAATTTTTCTGTAAATTAGTCCTGGAAGATGCTTTCAGAAGTAAATTACTCTACTTTTGTTTTCCAAGTAGTTGCATGTGAAAATAAAGGTGTAAGTATCAGGTTGCAGGCAAATGGGTTAAAGCTTATGTACTTCCTCTCTTCCTTCCCCCAGTGATAAGCTGAAGTACGGCTCCGATTTTACAAAATCTGGAGCTTGGAGGTGAGATAGCAGATGGACTACACCTACACTTGATGTCTTTAACAAGATAATTTGTGGGAGAAGGTTTTATGAGTCTTTTTAGTTCTGCTTTTAAACTGGTTATCTTAATAAATTGAGACCATGCGTGAAAGTAGCAATTGGTGGTGGTGATGTGTGTCTCCTATTAGCACTTCCTTTCTGATTCCGTATATTTGGCTGTTGGAGGAATACTTTCAATTGAAAAAAAGAGTAATTTCTGCTTTAATCTCTCAGAAAGAAAATCGAAATAAGGTATTTTATTCTCTTGGAGGAGCACATTCTCCTGAGTGCTCTCCTGTCAAAAATACTGTTTTGTATATTCTTATAGATATTCTGACTGATCAGTGAGGGTTTTCATTTGTTTGATTACTAGCTTTATTTAAAAGAAAGTTATCATGGGCATTTCTCCTGCTTATTTTGCAGGTATTGGAAGAAATTTCATGTTACCCAGAGAACAATGATGCAAAGGAGCTAAAGCGTATTTTAACACAACCTCATTTCATGGTAAGCAAATGCTACTCTTCTTGGGTTTATTTTTTATAATATTCTTTACATTAGAAAACTTACGTTCAGTAAGCTCTCCCTAAAATCTGCAAGTGATGAAACTGCATATAATACAATATACCTATTAATAAATATTTCTGCTGGTCTGGCAGACCAGCTACTACTATTGGTCCTCATTACTGTGCTGAAAACTGTCAACGGTTTGGAATAATCTAATTATGGAACAATTTCACTGTCTTTAGGGGAGCTGTGTTGCACTTAGAGCGAATCCTTTTGGATGTGCATAGGCAGAACTGGGATCCTTATTTTTCTTCCAAGGTCTTGTTAGGATAAAGGTGAATGAATTCATTGCAAAATAAGTGTTTATTCAACACTATTTTACGATAAATCAATAGCTTCTACAATCTAGTTACATATCAGTTCCTACTGTGTCTGTTTCACAAACCTGATTTGTTGGCAGTAATTGTCCTAAGTTCTGGGATGTGACTGCTTAATAACTTGATTCAAGTTAGTGAAGCCCAGTCTTTTCAAACTACTTAAAAGATTTCTTCTGTTTATGCTGTGGATGAAGTTAATAAGTTCAGAAATAAAAGTGCTTGCTTAAATCTGCTGTACACTATTGTCAGTTTAAAATCATGAATTTGACTTTTCCTTACACAAGGGTTATATGCAGGGGGCTTTGTGGAATTTGCTCACCTGAAAGCTGAATTACAGTAAGTCTGAAGGATAAACCTAATTTCCAGGAAAGAGTGAGCTGAAACAAACCTCATATTCAGGTATAAGATTAAATCTGGATAGCTGCATGTCCCAGTGTGTTCTTTTGTTGGCCACTGTAGCCTTGGGTGCATTTATTTTAGTACTTAAAATCAGAGGAGGAGTGTGTTTTGAAGTGAATCTCCTGATTGTTACCTTACAGTGCTTTGGCTTGTATCATGTAAAGGCCCCAGAGCATGCAAACTAGACTCCTTTCAGCTAAAATAAAATTCAAAGATGTACTCCAGAAGCCAGTGTAATCTAGCATCTGATGGGCATTCAGTCCACAGAGCAAGATAGAAGCTGGTCAGAAGTAATCACTCGTGCAACATGTTCAATGTGTACATCACATCCTAACTAACCCAATTGTTTTACTTGCCGATTCGTTCCTGTTTCATTATGCTAATTGCTAATATAGACATTGGCTTTTTATGTTGTACTTAGCGACACAGATATGCTATTGCCTGGAGATGATACCTATCCTGAAGTCTGTAACAAATCTGGTTGAATATTTGACAGGAATACTTGCTTGAAATAGAACATAAAACAAGGCAGAATGGTACTTAGCTGTATTATAAGAAATATTTAGGAGAAAACAATGGGAGAAAGAAAAAACCCAAGAATAATACTCTCTGATGCTCTACTTTCATTTGATTTACCTTTTTTTCTTTGCATAATTACCACACAGTGTTGATAAAATATTAGACACTGTGGACAACGACCATTTTTTAAGTATAAATTATTTTCAGAGTAGACATCAATAAAAATGATTGTGGCATATAAAAAAAATCATGTATCAAATCAAGCAATAGCAAAAGTGAGCTGGAAATAATCTTTTACAGGTATCTCTGTTTCCACCTGATATCTTCCTAAACATAAAACCATCTGTCAGAATTCTTTTGCTGCAATTTTATAAAAAGTTGGGATGGATTTTTTTATATGGAATAAGCTGCAAATCAGTAAAGAGTTTTTTTAATACAGAATAGTTTCTGTAGGTTAGTCTGTGGCATCCCAAGGTAAACTGCTAGTTGATGTAGTCACATCCCTTCTCTCCATGTTTCATCCTCTCCCTTGCACTGCACTTTGATACTGTACTGTGCCAAACTAGTAGAAAACTGCTCCAAAAAAACAGTAATCCACTTAGCAAAAAGATTTAGGGACAACTTAAGTGCTGCCAGAGCCAGAAGAAGCAAGGGAACAAACACACAGTCCAGGTTAGGGAGGATATAAGGTGCAGACACCAAAGACCAAAGAGTCTCCAGATGTCAGAGGCAATCCCATCCTCTCCCATCATTACCAGTCCTGCTTCTGGATACACCTCTTATAAGGTTGCAGACCTTACAGAGTTGTTCTTCTGTATCATGCTAAACTTTCTTTCAGAGCCAGAGCCTTTAAAATAGATACCATTATGAAAGGAAATAATTTTATAAAACAGTATTGTCAGCCTACACTCAATGTGTTTACCAAACACTGTACAGAGCAATACTCTGGTTAGTAAGTTGCTAACCAGAGACTGAAGCGTGGAGACTGAAGCAATAAGGTGTAATAAGTAGGATCATATGTATGATAGCATTGTATTTTACTATTGTTTATATTATTATGTGATGTGTATACCTGATCAGAAGACAATGGAGTATAGTCTGAATCATGTACTTAAACACAGTGTTAGTGGTTTAGACTATGTATAGGCCTTTACAAAACCAAAGCAAATAAAGCATTTGTAGGTACACTTACCGGCACAGAGATCTTCAAGTTCAAGGTTTCTTGGTTTACTTTTGGTTTATCCTTGGGTGCCTCATGGGTACGGGAGTGAATTATTAATTTAGTCTGTACATGCTTAACATTTTAATTTAAACGAACGTATGCAAATTTTGCATAGAGATCTTCCAGCGGATAATTAATTTAAGAATTCTTTAAGAGATTCTCAAGTACCTCATTTGTTGTGTTCAAGGAGCTTTTATTCCATTACACAACTAGTTTTTCAAATGTGCCAGTTTTATTTGCAAAAGGTTCTATTATGTGTGTTTAGTATGTGGCAGCAATTGAAATGCTTGCTGTACTTAATTACATACTGAAGTTTTAGCCATCATCATGTGCCTTCCTACACTGTTCTTTACAGACAATGATCCCACAATATAGTAAAAAGCAGTTGTTCTCACTAGACTAATTTTCACCAGGATTATGATGTTTTTCAAATGAAAAGGAGACAGGGAAAAATCTGAGTTATCAAACTTAAGAGAAATGCATGAAAATTAGTATCTTGAAGTCCAATCGCAGTCTTTAAAGTTTTTCAATATTTAAACTGAGCTTGCTGTACTTTAATATCTGGTGTTTCTGAATTCATGTTAATTTTTGTTAACACATTCAGAAATAATCTAGTATAGTTATGAGCCTTTAAGAATGTTCAAACTACCATACTTTAACCTCCTACAAAGTGTATATTATTGCTAAAAATATAGTATAAAGCAAGGCAAATATGTGATGTGAAACAAATGTAAGGCCCTGAATTACATAAAAAATGTAATGTTGAACCATGGAGAGTATAACAGATACAGGCAGGTGCATGAAGTTGAGTAGCTTTGAATAGATTGAGCTGAAGGAAGCATAGAAGATTATCCTGCTCTGTTAGAAAGCACTTGAACACAAAGCCAAGACCACACTCCTAGAGTGGATGTTTCTTGTAACGGACAGAGCTAATGCACGTTTGCACACAGCTGCTCTTATCTTATTTGGGACAACTGCAAACAGTTTTCAGACGCTAGAATGAGAATTAAGCTTAATCTGTAAACCTATATAGGAGTATTCACACATAAGTTTACACCCAATTAAAAGAAATCAAATTAAGGATTTATTTCATTCAAGTGATTTAACTTACATGTATGGTCCAGATTTCTAATGCAAAATGTTGCTTTAGTAGTACAGACTAATGCAGAGGAATTGTAAATTTGAGCTTAGCGGTTGACGAAATAAGGTGAAAACAGAAAATGCAGATACAGGTCAGTATTTAACTAAAAGCAGTATTTGTGTGGGTGGGCTTGAAACACTAGAAGAACAGGAAGGAACGTGGGCAGAGCCTTGCTAATTTAGGGAATTCCATTCCATCATTATAATGCTGAATTCCAAACTATAGCTTGAAACTGATTTGAGGAAGGGGAACTTAAATTGTTTACGAAATTATCATTTATAATATGGTACACTTTAGAAATCCTACCTTGGGGACAAATTCAGGTTTTTGTAGAGGCCATGAAACTCCCATTTCTCCCTTGGATTCTACTTTAGAAAAACATCTTCTATCACTTTTTTTCCGTTTAAGTTCTACTTCAACATTTTAACTGAAGACTAAGACAGAGTCAGATTTCTCTGCCAAAATAAATTCTAGATGTCAATCTAAAGCCTTGCAAGATTGCTGGGTTTTGTAAGTTAAGAGCTATGAGCATTTAGATGAAAATTAACGAGATGTGAGCTATAATATACATGGTTCTAACTGCAGTGGTCGCTGATATCTCTACTGTTGTGGAGGTACTGCAAGAGCGAGGCTTGATTTATCAATCCCTATCTGAGAAACATGACAGTTTGAGTATAAAAGCAGGATCTATGTCTGATGCTTGATGAGTCAGTATAGGAGTAGAACTAGCATGCTGACATAAATCATATCTAGCTTTTGGACAGAAGGAAGTTTGCTATAATATACTCATTAAGAGTTGAATGCAGATATGAAATGACATTTAATCGATTATCTGCTGTACCATTCTCTACATTAAGAAACAGAATAAAACCAACAAAGTACTATTTGAGCAGTTTACTGGTTTAGATGGTAATTTTTATCAGGCATCATGAATGCAATGTGGTTGTGCTGGGTCCGTGCTCTGGAGGAAGGGGAGAATATGGAAGTGATTATGCTGGTAAATAACAAAAAAAACAGTATTTCATTCTTTCAGACAAAACTGATGCACAGCCTGTCTTAATTAGAATAAAATACCATGGGATCTGAATATCCTTCCGTCTTATATGGGTAATTACTATCGAACAGTTTGCTCAGAAAGGTAGCTTCCTAATTCTGTGTCTAGGCACATAAATAAAAATGTCTTAATTCTGACACCTTGCAGAAAATGGGGAAAAGGGAAGCAGCATCATTCTTACTGAGACATCTACAGTAGAAAATCAGGTTTGCCCATGCAGATTTTAAAGGCTAGGGTTGTGTGTACACATTTGCAGTCTGCTGAAGTTTATCTTAAACTTTCTTTAAGGGAAAAGTTCCTATATAGACAGTGAGGCACAAATATCTTGGATTTCCTTTAATTTCTAAAAAGCTTCAAAAATACTTATAAAAAATGAGTGGTTGGCATCAGAGATTATGGAAGTCTGATATTTTGTTGCTGTAATCTCCTCTAGGCCTTACTTCAAACTCATGATGTAGTGGCACATGAAGTTTACAGTGATGAAGCGCTGAGAGTTACACCTCCTCCCACCTCTCCATACCTAAACGGGGATTCCCCAGAAAGCGCCAACGGTGATATGGATATGGAGAATGTAACACGAGTTCGACTGGTGCAGTTCCAGAAGAACACAGATGAACCAATGGTATGGAGGACACCTCAGTATTATTCTTGACTCTGTGCTGGTAAAGAACAGTATTATAATGATTTTAATGACATTTTCTGCACTTTGGAGTGGGGTTGCCCGTATAACTGGTATTGTTCAGCAGCCATTGTAGATGCTTATTCTCCTGTGTATATACTTAACTTAAAATGCTATGTATGCGTTCATACTACTGCTGGTTTTGTTTAAAAACAACGTTGTAGTGCTTACAGCAGATGAAGCTTTTCACTAAACTGGGGACTTTGCACTGTAATACAGAAGTGCATCTTTAACAAACCAGAATGCTCATGCATTAAAGTATTGCGTCTTCACTTATAAAGAGTATTTGTTTTCACTGCTCATATCTGAGTGGCAAAGTTTTTATTATAACCTTAGGATTTATACCCTGCCTTCAAGCTTTTTTCTCTTCTTTTTTTTTTTTTTTCTTTCTAGGGCATCACTTTAAAAATGAATGAGCTGAACCATTGCATTGTGGCAAGAATTATGCATGGAGGAATGATTCACCGGCAAGGTAATTACTTGTCATTACTAGCTTTGTCTTCAAACACAGTTGTTTAAATAATTTTGTACAAACTGTGTAATGGTTGTACTCCTCATTTTGATTGCTACTATTCCATAGTAGCGTACCTCTATCTAGATGGAGTCCAGGTGACCACCTTTGTCACCTGCCAGTCTGCATTTTGAGATGAGGGCCCACTGTGTTTCATGTAGGCCTTAACTAGGGTAATGGACGTACAGCTCAAGAAGAGATTAAAATGCCAATAATTTCTGGAGCTATACTTATTTAATGCTCTGTTAAAAAAAAAAAAAAAAATCCCTTGACTACTTACAGTACTTTTGCATGGAAAAATGAAAGAGCCTTGTTCAACAAAAATGAAAATAAATGTCTTCATCTATTTTCACACAGCATCTTTGTACTTTTGATGTTGAGGCTCATAAAAATGATTTTTTAAACAAAAACATTTCTTGTGCCTGGAACTTGAATCTTTGTTTTCAGTTTTCACTACTATAGCAAACACTTCACACACATCTTTTCTCATCTCCAGTCTACTGCTTTTTCCATTTTGTGTGTCCAGATCAGATGTCAAAAAAAATAGCTGGACTTTGTCCTACTTTAAACAGATAAAGTTCCCACTAAGTTGTTAGCTGCAAGGTTGGGTTGCAGCTTAGAAGTGTTACTTTAGTTTTTCCAGTTTGCCATCTTCTTCTTTTGATGAATACACAAATTTTCATCATTTGTCAGACCAAGGTTTATTCTAGCCTACTGTTCTGTTTCAGAGGATGCTAGGAACAGGTAATTAGGGAGACAGAACATAGAATCATGAGACCTGGACAGGCTGGAGAGTTGGGCGGGGAGAAACTTGATGAAATTTAACAAGGGCAAGTGTAGAGTCTTGCATCTGGGAAAGAACAACCCCATGTACCAGTACAGGTTGGGGGTTGACCTGCTGGAAAGTAGTGAAGGGGAAAGGGACCTGGGGGTCCTGGTGGATAGGAGGATGACCATGAGCCAGCAATGTGCTCTTGTGGCCAAGAAGGCAAATGGCATCTTAGGGTGCATTAGAAAGGGAGTGGTTAGTAGGTCAAGAGAGGTTCTCCTCCCCCTCTACTCAGCCTTGGTGAGGCCGCATCTGGAATATTGCGTCCAGTTCTGGGCCCCTCTGTTCAAGAAGGACAGGGAATTGCTTGAAGGAGTCCAGCGCAGAGCCACAAAGATGATTAAGGGAGTGGAACATCTCCCTTATGAGGAGAGGCTGAGGGAGCTGGGTCTCTTTAGCTTGCAAAAGAGGAGACTGAGGGGTGACCTCATCAATGTTTACAAATATGTGAAGGGTAGGTGTCAGGATGATGGAGCTAGGCTTTTTTCAGTGATATCCAGTGATAGGACAAGGGGCAATGGGTGTAAACTGGAACATAGGAAGTTCCACGTTAACATCAGGAAGAACTTCTTTACTGTAAGAGTGACAGAGCACTGGAACAGGTTGCCCAGGGGGGTTGTGGAGTCTCCTACACTGGAGATATTCAAGGCCCGCCTGGACAAGTTCCTGTGTGATGTACTGTAGGTTACCCTGCTCTTGCAGGGGGGTTGGACTAGATGATCTTTTGAGGTCCCTTCCAACCCTTGGGATTCTGTGATTCTGTGTAATAGTTAGGGTTGGAAAGGACCTCAAGATCATCTAGTTCCAACCCCCCTGCCATGGACAGGAACACCTCTCACTAAACCATCCCACACAAGGCTTCATCCAACCTGGCCTTGAACATAAAACAGGGAAAGGGTACAGCAGTCCTTTTCCTGATATATTGACTTAGTCTCCTTGATATGATCAAGCCTGTCAATAAGCAGGATAGATAAAACTTTCTGTACAAGCAAAAATGGAATTCATATGGACTTCTCTGTTCCCTTAGAGGCCCCTCTGAACTGAAATTTTTTTGTCTTCTAAAAGTGAATTTTACAAGGAGATTGCTCTAAGATTCACAGGAAAAAGGTTTTCTTTCAATTGTACTTGAATAGTGGTGATCTCTACAAAGAACTTTTTCACAAGACTGTGTTTGATAATATGGGTGTAATAAAACTTCTAAAACCTGTTAAAAGTGGTTAAAAAACCCAACTATGCCCATTAACACTCTGATATTTTCTTTTTAATTATACAGTGTCTTTTATTTCTAAAGATTTGGGAATCTTAACCTATTTTATATGTGCTGCACCTAAAGATCTCTTCTGCATGTTTCTACTTTTGTTAGTGCTCCAGATGCTTTCATTCACTGCTTCATTCAACATACCTATATTTAGAATATTTTTACTGAATAGAACAATATAAATGCAAGTTCACAGTGATCTTGAGCACATGTCTTTGAATCCTATTGACAGGATCTGTAGCTTTCATTTGGGGAGGAGAGGGTAGGAGAGGGGGGTATGTTGTTGTTTCTTCTGTCTTCTCTTTCTATATGGAAAACTGCCAGAGCATAACACCAATGACTAGATAACAGATCTCCTGGGAGGGTTACTGGAACTGTATAATTTCAGGTCTAGCAATATTAAGTACAAACTGCATAATTCCCAATCACAAAAACATAGCTGCTGTGATGTCTGCTTTCTATCTCTATGCCAGCTCTAGCCAGTCCTGCTGAATATAGTTGTGCCTATTCAGAAGGTTAAAGTGGGAAGATAAGCTTGTAAAGATCCTATCTACTTGCACCTACCAGAGAATTCAGCTCAATGAAAATGAAACACCAGTTTCAGCCATAAAAAATTGTCTTTTTGTTGACCTGTCTGCTCTTGTAGGATAAGTGCATGAATGTACCTTAGATCTCAGGCTTTTAATTATGTCTTGGCTTTCACTTTCGTGTCTGTGCCTTAACTTAGCTCAGTTGTCCATTCAGTTTTTACCTATGGATTCTTTTTAGAATACTTACAGTGTAAATATTCTTTTCAGGGGATCTGCATATAGCCTGAGTTCTCAGTAGCTGTCAGTACCTTAACACATTTTTTTGCTGCTGACTGGTTTTGGGGCATATGTGCTTAAATGTGAAACCATTCTTAAGATGCATTTAAGAAGAGGTCCCAGTTTGGCGTTTTAAAAGATTTCCAAATAAGAGAGAGGATTTACTGGCTGCCCATTTATTCTCATCAGAAAAACAGCAGTTGTACATTGTCTGTGCTACGTTCTCGAAGAATCTTAATGTAAATCTCACACTAATTTTTAAAACACTGATACCTCTGATAATGTTTCTTCAAGTCTAACAAAACCTATGTGAGGACTTGGCGAAAATATGATTATATGTTCACAGCCTTTCACTTTTCAGCTGCAGAATTTCCTTTTGGCTACAAAGCATGTTTCCAAAGAATTTGTTCTGTGCTCTTCCTCATAGGGTAGGATTTCTCCTACTTCTATGCAGAGCAACAGCACACACTTCCTAAAACTGTCTTTACTCTGGCTTGCAAAGACAAAGAAGGAAATAATTTGTTCCAGAAATGCATCTATTCTTTATTGTTACAAATGAGTTATACATCAATAAGTCATGAATAGCTTAAGTTCTAAAGAAACACTGCACTTTCAATAGAAAAGGAACCAAAAGCAACCAAAATTAAATGGCTAAGCAAAGGTATCATGAGAGCTACAAATAGTACAGAACCCCTGTTATTAAAAGATGTCAAGAATACTCTTTTCCAATGAGAATATTTATGAAAAGTATAAAGTTTCTACAGAATAATAATGGCCTCTTCCCTGAGACTGAAAATGTCTTCTTATGGTTTCCTAGCTCATCCACTCCCCAAAACATCTACATGACCATCTACTACTAAATATCCATGCTTTAGTCCCAATTTTTATGTATACTGCTCCATTCCAGGTACAAACGGAACAATATTCACTTCTGTCAGAATAACAGAAATGGGAAATGCTCCAGAAGAGGGAATTTCATTTAAGTGCACTGTTGAAATAATTTGATACAGGGATATCACTGACTCTGATTCTCATTCTAATATTTAATCTAATAATAATTAATAATAAATCTATATTTTGAATAATCTATATTTTGAATAATGCTAAAGAATCTTAATACTGTTCCAGGGCAGTATTATTCAGTATTATTGTTTCATGACAATTACACTCAATTCAAACACAGTTTAATTTTGGCATGATACAGTCAAAGCAAAGCCTCGTTTATTTAGAATATTTTTTAAGAATTGGGTATTTAATGGCTTCCTGAGAAAGCATGAAAAGAAATGAATTTTCAAAGTGTTTTACTAGAGGTTTGGTCATAACTATTCTAGATGTGAACTAGATTGATTCAAAATTCAGATGCAGGGCTGTTGCATTCACATTCAGTAAACTACTGATTGTGATAAACATTGTGATGAGTCCTTTTTTAAAATGCCACTATCTGCAGATCAGTTCCTAAAGAACTGTTTGGAGCATTTAATGTGGCTGAAGGACTTACTCTTGAGAGTAGCAGGAGTTTTTGTGAACTTCTGGCACTCTCTGTAGCACTGCCAAGTGAGCTTCTGTTTTGCAGAAGAGAATCCAAAGGAAATCATAGGAACAGAGCTTTTCAAGATTCTTCTCTTTTAGGCTGTGCTTATGTTTAGCAGGAACACAGTTTAGTTTTCATACATTTGTCCAGCTGAAAGTTGTACTTGCATGGTATTCTTTGGAAAAATTGATTAGTTTGGTTCAGGAAAGGATTTTAAGGATTTTTCAGGATTCAGGTTAATCAACTTTTTTCAGGTAATTTACTGTACATATGCTTTAGTTTAGGAACAGTTTAACAGTTGCTAGTTTTCCAAATAAGATTAATTATATTGGGTACAGCAATTGTATTAGGTACAGTATTTAGAAAAGGATACTTGGACAAATTATTTAAATCATACAGTAGAAAGAAATGTATGTGAAGTAAATGGTCTTGTCATTTGGGAAAGAGTGACTGGAAAGCTGCCTGGTGGAAAAAGACCTGGAGGTGCTGACTGAGAGCTGCTGAACATGAGCCAGCTTGTGCCCAGGAAGCCAAGAAGGCCAATGGCATCCTGGGCTGTATCAGCAACAGCGCAGCCAGCAGGACCAGGGCAGTGAGCATCCCCCTGTACGGGTGAGGCTGCACCTCAGATACTGTGCTCAGTTCTGGGCCCCTCACTGCAAGAGAGATATTGAGGTGCTGGAGTGGGTCCAGAGAAGGGCACAAAGCTGGTGAAGGGTCTCAAGTCTGGTGAGAAGCAGCTGAGAGACCTGGGGTTGTTTAGCCTGGAGAAAAGAAGGCTCAGGGGGGACCTTATCACTCTCTACAACTACATGAAGGAGGAAGGAGCAAGGAAGTGGCTGGTCTCTTTTCCCAAGTAACAAGTGATAGGACAATAGGTAATGGTCTCAAGCTGAGCCAGGGAAGGTTTAGACTGGCTATTAGGAAAAACATCACGGAAAGGGTGGTCAGGCATTGCAACAGGCTTCCCAGGGAAGTGGTGGAATCACCGTCCCTGGAAGTGTTCAGAAACTGTAGATGAGGCCCATAGTAACATGATTTAGTGGTGGACTTGGAAGTATGGAGGTGAAGGTTGGACTTGATCTTAAAGGTCTTTTCCAATCTAGTTGATTCTATGATTCATTATATACAAAAAACATTTCTTGCTAATAATAAACCATGCAAGTTTTTTTGGAGAACTGATAGACAATTGGGTGGGCTTGAGCTACTCAAGTCAGAAATTATAATCCAAAAAGAACCTCCTAGGTTGCTTTTATTCCTAAGGATAACTAATTCATTCACTGCCCTCTCCTTGTTTAGCTTTTGTAGTGTCTCAGAGCCATGTTGTAGCATGCCATTCCCATCCCAGCTTCAACAGGTCAGTTTATGACTTGCCTAAGATAAGTAGATATTTGTTTCATCATCTGACATTGTAGGTAGTCACAGCAATCATTCACATTCAAGCTGAAGTTAAGTGTACATACAGAAAATGCATACTGTAACTATGGTATATCAAAATCAGAGAAATGAAAAAAATACAGCAATCTGACAGATAATATTAAGGCTGTGTCCAGAAACCAAACGGCATTAAGTAGTCATCTGATAAAATGCTACTTGAATATCTGTTGAACATTTCCAGCTGACTACTTGCATGTGACTTTCTTTTCAATGTGAGCGGTTTTGCAGTGTCCTTGCATAAGGGACTTATATCTTTCCCATGTACTTTATAGATGCCTATGTATCTCATGCTGGTGTATTGATTGCACAGACAGATTCGTAATAGCTACCAACGTCCTTATTTTAGTGTTGTTTCATGTTTATACCTTTTTATGAATATTAGTACTGTCTTACAATTATCTCATTTTGCAAAAACATGTTTGAGGTAATTGTGTGTTTCATTAACTCCGCAGGTACGCTCCACGTAGGGGATGAGATCCGAGAAATAAATGGAATCAGTGTGGCAAATCAAACTGTAGAACAACTACAAAAAATGCTTGTAAGTGCCTGAAATCATTTTCATGCTCTTTACAAAATCCTTTTTTCTTCTCTTCTTGATAGTCTACTGATGTATGTAACACAAAGTCTTCCTGTGTTCAGCTGTGAAAGCCTTCTACAGGCTCTCCCCTGTTTTTTAGTGAAGTCGGTTTTTTGCACCTCATACCCAGGAATGGTAGAAGGCACCTCCAGTTGTCATCTTATTTATTCAGTTTAGTAGCCCCAGCGATAAGATCACTGATACCAAATCATTCCTGAGAGATGTACATCTGACCAGCTCTTAAAAAGAATGTGAGTAATGGATGTTCCCCAAACTCTCCAGGCAGCTTACTTTAGTGTACAACTCTTCTGTGTTTTAGAAAGGTTTTTCTGATGTCCGAGTTTACTTTGAAATGCAGGAGTTTCGTTTCTTTTCTCTGGTGGACATAACAGAAAAAAATTCTGCTTTCCTCCTATTACTCATCCCAACGTAGTCTGTAAACTTCATGCCCTTGTTTTAAATCTTCAGTCTACCTCAAGTGTAGTCACTGAGTGTACTATGAGAAAAAATAAGCTTTTCTTGACTATTGGTATACTTGTTACACAGGTACAAGGGCAATAAATCATAGAACCATTCAAGTTGGAAGTAACCTCAAGGGTCTCCAGTGCAGTCTCCTGCACAAAGCAGTCTCAACATTGAATGCAGCCCAGGTTGCTCAGGGCTTTGTGAGATTAAGCCTTGAAAATATCAAAAGATAGAAATTTGACAGCACAGGTGCCTCTTTAGGCAAACTGTTGCAATACTTACTATCATCATGGAGAAAAAATGTATTCTTTACATGTAGCTGGAACATCCCTTCTTTCAATTTGTAACTATTGTGGTTGATAGTTAGTGATGTAAAAAAGAAAAAAAAAGAAAAATACAACCTATTTTGAGTTCAGTATTGTCTTTTTGCAGGAAAACTCATTCTTAGGATTTGCTAGTAAAGTTTGATGTTCCATAACCTGCAAATTTTTTCTGTATGCAGCCCTCACCTCGGGATCTTGGATGATATCACTAATCCTTTTGTTGTGTTCAGAACCATGTAGACAAATTAAAGTGAGTCCAAGCAAATAGCATTCTTTTTTTTTTTGGCTCACAATAAGCCAGACAGGAGAAAGGGAAAAAACTCCCAAGATCACTTGAAGTGATCCGCCTACCTTTCTGCCCAGATCAAGTCCTGCAGTTGTCAGACATTTGGTGACACTTATATTCAAATTGTCATTTGAGAAAATATGGCTGAGCAAGTATGTTGCCACATCTCCTGCTACTCTGCAGTTACTACTTGTTATGAATATTCTTGCACCATAGTAAATGCAAACTAGGAGACCCCATGTTCCGTTTTGATGAAAGACTATTTCTTACATTTCTACCTTTAGTAGAGGTACATGCAGCTTTTCAGAAACTGTGAATATGCTTTTGCTATTTAAAATATATGATGAAAGGGAAGAAAATGTCATTTTAGTATAGCTACAAAGAAAAGATTGACATGGAAGAAACCTACACGCCTCTGAATCTCTCACCTTAAAATACAGCTCTAGGTTCTAGGCATTCGGAATCTGTCCAGGCTAGCAAGCTAATAAAGTTTGTTTATCTTTTAGATGAATGAGAGGAAATTTAAATGTTTGTTTATAAGTGATATGGCAAATTAGCCCTTGCATTTTAGCTTTGCTGAATATTTATTTTAGCAAAACATACTGCTGCTCTCAAACTATGATGCTTTCCTTTCAAACATTAGTGATTTGGAGATTCGATCTTCAATATCTTAGTCTTTAAAGAAGTGCTTCTCTTTTTGCAGAGGGAAATGCGTGGAAGTATTACCTTTAAGATTGTGCCAAGTTATCGCACGCAATCTTCATCCTGTGAGGTAATGAATTTAATGAACCATCCCGTTTCTTCCTCAGTCCTGTAACTAACTGCCTGCTGATGGCTGAATGTTACTGCTTTCTGGGAAATTGTTTCTGCCTGTCCTGTTAGATCACGCACACCAATTTTACAACAAAGATAACGGAACATGAGTAGGTCCCACTACCTACTCAGCCCTGCCTTCATATTCATCTCATCAGCACCTTAACTAACTCTTTACAGCCTGTTTTTTTTTTTAAAGAAAAAGAAAAAAAGGAAAGGGGATCCTCAACTCATGCACTTAGGAAGCCCCTTAAGCCCCTTTAAAATAAATTGCCATTTAAACTTATTCTCCAGGAAGTCTATTAAAGTTCCTAAGCTGAGGAACAATCGTTTGTTTAGGCACTAAATGCTATTTTACTGCTTTGGGCTGTTAAGGGTTAATTGAAGAATTTGTTTCTGTATAACCCTGTTGAGGTAAATTTGTGATGGTTGTCTGTAACAGTTACATGTGGCTTAATATTATGTTTCCATGAAAAAATGGTGGTGTCATTACAGAAGAAAAACAGATTTGGAGTGAGTTCTTGTTGAACTAGAAACTTGGTATTACTGTTCGTGCACAGTAACGTTTAATTCCCTTCTGCTCACAAAGTTATGTTCCAGATTGCAAGTGAAGGGAATTAAATTCTAGAAAATGCTACTTCAGAGTACTGTTCCAATTTAAGCATACAGATGGCATATGCAGTAGGTAGATGATGCCAGTCTTTCTGTGCCACATGCTTAACTGCGCAAACAGTTCCCGAATTAGAATTCTGAGTGAAACACAGTCCCTGTTGAAGTCAAGCACCTTATCTTAATTAGAGCTGTGATTTCACCCAAATTGGTTTTGTGTCTCAGCAGATGCTAGAACACACACAAACTGCTATTGTGATTATCAGAACAATCTGTTTGCAAGAAAAAAATTACTGCCTTTTGGTTGCCTTCTGTACTTCTGATAGAAGTACAAGAACTAAAAGGTTTTAGGGACAGAAGGCTTGACAAATTTTCACCTATGAGGCTGATTTTCTTAAAAGGTATAAATATGAAAGCAAAAGATTTTCATGAAATGCAAAAGCTTTAGAAAAAAATAGAAATTCTAGAGTGTGCTGACACATTTTCATATTGACTTTTGTGCTGTAAATAGTAATAATAAAAGCTATCTCGTTTCCCAGTATTTAAATACAGAAACTGATGAAACTATAGACCTGCTGGGAAGATGATTATTTGGAAAAAATAGTTCAGCATAAAGTTTTAAATTAATACCATTAGGTGTCATTTTAGTAGTTGCCGGTCCTCTCTTTACCTTAGCTTTGTGTCCTTAGGTTCTTAATGACTTTATTTCACAGGGATGAGAAAAATGGACTCTTACCTTCTTACGGGGTAGGGGAAGCATGTCTAGTTATCACACTTCGTGGCATTTAGCATTCATTTAATCAGAGGTGGCTGAATCTGTGCCACCTGCTCAGCCACACTATGACTTTGGCTAGATTTTCAACTGTTACAAGTGTACGCAAAAAGCCAACATTTTAAAATCACCTTATTAAAGCATCACTGGTCCTTTGGTACAAAATTTTTTAATTTTTTTTTTTTTTTTACGGAATTTTTCAGGATTGTGATTCAGATGATGAATCAAATTCTTAATCATTGATAAAGACTAAAAATGAATGTTGAAACACTTTACTAAGACACAGAAAGCCTGCTTTGCATGCTGTCTAGCAGGATAAATTCAGAGATATAGGGTCTTTTTTAGTATAATCTTACCACTTAAGGTATTTTTTTTGCAATATTTTAGTATAAATTTGTGTCTGGTGTCCCATCCTGCCTCACCCTCCCCACTTCAGTCATAGACTGATGCACACATAGTATAGTTTTACCAGAAGAGGAGTATAAGACAGAAGTGATAACTGGGGATTTTTAGGTCTCCTGCCATGATCATGTCATTGGATTGCAAAACATCTTGAATAAGAAAGACTAAATATTAGTAGAATCACAGTTGATCTGCCTTTTACATAGAATCTGTCTATAGGCCTCTATACACAAAGGTATGTGGGGGGGCACAGGATGTTCTTTTTTTTTTTTTTTTTTCCCAAATAATTGAGAATTACATTTCACTTGCCATATTTTTCTTCTTTTGTAGGCATTTAAGAGAAGTGTTGTAGTGGTGATTTCTAAATATTAAACCACTTTTGCATATCTAGGAAGTCTTGTCCCTGTAGTATGTAATGGCACTTCAGTGTCACTAGGCAGTTTCCAAAATCTCAACTGAATAATTTAAAGTTTCTTAGGGATTTGTGGCTTTTCCTGCACCCACGCCTTCCATTCAGCTACGAGGCCTTGTATTTCGTGGAACAGATTTTGCTTGAATACATAATACTTATGAATTCCCTTGTATAAAAATTTGATTGGCTGATCTGCTCTGAGATGACCTGTTTAGCCATTGGTGTGGCAAATGACCTGAATCACTCAGATACTGAGATAACACAGTGACCAGGATGTTTTCTGCTTCAGATACCCAGGAAATTAGGGTTACATAAATATGAACTTAAGTAATTATTGCAACATATTCTTCTTATGGCTGATGACTGGATTTGCTGATTCAGTTTTATCCAACTGAGTAAGCATTTTGCTTCAGCTACTTTTGCTTTTTTACTTTGTACTGACAAAACACTCCAAGTAACCTTTTATAGCGTCAGATATGTGAGGATGGTAAGGGAACAGATATGTGAGGATGGTAAGGGAATTGCTTTTTTTTTTTTTTTTTTTTTTAATTTTTACAAAACCAAAAATCCTTTCAGATCATTTTTGTGAAACACTTCAGCTGTTCCATTAAGAAGAAATGCCTTTACATGTATATGATGTTTTAAAAATCTGGTGATAACCACCTTGGGTTTTTCCCTTTAGTCTTGCAATGTTTCCATTAGTGCTCAGATTATAAGACTTTTATAGTCTTAAAACTTTTTTACATTTGTATTAAAAATACTGCCAGGCAGGTTCCTCAGGCGAGTCTGAAATGGAAATGTGTTTTCAGAATTTTGAAAGGTCTCTCTCTAGTCATCGCAGAAATACAATAACACTTCTACAGTACTCAGAACTGTTGGATCCTCCAAATGTTTCTCTGCTCTTCTCGCCAGGAAAACCAGGGCTTTTTCTGATACAGCGGAGAAACAAACTCACAACCACAAGTGAAGTTTTCCAGTCCTGTCCTAAGCAGTCCTAGCATTCTACAGGAATCTCTCTACTGATTGATGTGTTTCATTAGATTGTGCACAATGCAGTTCTTCTCTCAGCTTTTGAGTCTGATATTTAGGAAATTAAGAATCTTAATGACTTTGAAATCAAGGCTGAGCTGCCTAATTATTTAAAAATTGTACATATGCCTCTTGGCTAGCTTGATAGATTAATTTCTTACAGTTAGTACTGAAATCACCAATAGCACTTAAAATGTGCATTTTCCTCAGTATGCTATGATGAATAGTTGCTCTGAGTAAAATCCTGTATTCTGTTGAGAATTGCTGGAGGAATACAAATCAAAACATTCTCAAACCAAGAAAATTTCCTTCAAAGGGAGAAGCCTTCAAGAGTCCAGAAATAGTGGCGTTCTCTACTTGTTTTTCTCCAGACTACTTGGGTGCTTGCATCACTTTCCAAAGCTTTCCCTTGCTAAACCGTCACTGACTAGCAGATCGTAACAACCAAGGTTAAAAAAAAGAAGAAAAAGAAAAAAAGATACAATTAATTTTTCACGTCTTGAAAGTGAGAAAATGGCAGAGACAGAATTGCATAGCGAGCAGAAACTCTCCTTATAAATGCAGCAAGCCACTGCTCTTTTTGAAAAAAGTATCTCCTAGCTGCTGTCTGACAACGGTGATGCTGATAATCCTGTAGCCAAAAAAAATCGGAATGATGGTTCCTTTAGGCTTTTCTTTGACTTTTTTTTTCTCCCCCAGTAATGAATAACTTATTTATTTGGTCTCATTTGAACCTTTTAAACCTGTTATGCTGGAGTGATTTTGTAGATAGAATTAGAGCTGATTTCCCCCAGTCTGTCATTGTATGTTGCAAATAGTTGTGGGGGGCAAACGAGTATTTTGGTTTTATGCCTGTAGCAGAAGTATACAGACCTACATACTTTGAACCACAATGATTTTAGAGCCAGAATATTGTCAGATCTGTCCTCAGCTGTGTGAAAATCAAAGCAAGTGTCTAGACAACTGCATATTGAACTTTCTGTGAAATCATATCTAATGAGTCCACAAAAAAGTGCAGAAGTCCTAGATAAGGTTGCTGTACATTGAGCATGCAGGTAGCAAGAGAGATGAAGTATGGCCTGTCATTATTATTTATTTTTTTGATGCTTTAAAATAGCTATGAGTGCTATCATGTAATTAGTATAAGCTCAAGAATATTAACAGAAAACCCTTACTTCGTTGCATGAACAATTTAGGTCCAATTCTGGGTTTTAATTTCTTCACAAATGGCACTTTGTATTGACAAAATGTGAGGGGGATAACTTTGTTTTCTTTGAAGAATGTTATAGCCCTTTTTTTCTGCTAACCTTGACATTATGCAAAACTATCAGACATTCCTAAATTGACCTTTGACATGGAATATTGTATTTCAAAATCCTTTAGGGGGCCAATGAGATTTATTTTTTTTCCCATAGTGTATGAGTGAATTATTTTATTTCCTGAAGAGGTGGCTCAGTCACCTGATCTTACAGAATTAAGTACCATACAATCAAAATGGCATGTGAAAAAGATTGCTCTGCAAGTTACTCGTTTGCCTTCGCAAAACCCAGTCAGGAATTCCTATTATCCTGAACTGTAGAATTTCTCGCTATGCACCCTGCATCTGTTGTCTCCTCACTGAAGTGTAGGACCACACTGGAGTCTTGAGTCGTAAGAGGTGGCTTTTTTTAAAAGTGATGTATTTTGGCAAGGTTTAACACATTTAAGCCTATAAGAATGTCGGAGAAAAAAACCTCAGTGCGCTGTAAAATGATGAGGAGAGAGAAGAGAGTATCTAGCTTCCTTCTCAGGTGTTAGCTTCAGTGTCTTTGAGGCACTGGAAAGAGATGTATTTTACAGAGTAGAAGTCACAGAGTGATCAACACTGACCACCGCCACACAGATGAAAGAAAATTTAGAAGCATCTTTAGAATGGAACATGTTGCCCAGCATATAACTTTCAGGTGATTATGGTAATTACCTCTGACAAAGACACCTGTATGACCAGTTGCCTTTAGCATTGTCAGCCAATGAGATCTAAGAGGTCCCAGATACTCAGTAATTAAAAAGCTAAGGCAATATCTAGGATAAATCAAGATGTCAAACCTGAATCTTAAACTATGAAAAAACTTGTCAGACTTACAGAGTTTGTAGCGGGGAAACTTTCACAGATAAAGCAGCTAAGCAAATGGTTATAAGGCTGTGGATGTAACTGTTCTTTTAAATATATCTGTGTTCCTGTGATAGTGTTGTGTTGTTAATGAACCTTGTGTCTTATTTCAGAGAGATTCCCCCTCTACATCCAGACAGTCCCCAGCTAATGGTCATAGCAGCACTAACAATTCTGTTTCGGTAAGATTTCCAGTTCCACACAGAGAAAGTGTGAAAGTTTTGTTGGTGCTCATCTGCCATTACTGTGATACTTATTGTGTGGTCAGTGGAATATTTTGTCCTGATGGTAGAACCAGGGTTATTATATATGTAATTCCCCATTTTCTGTTTTTTAAGGATTTTTTTCCAACATACTCTTCTCATTAAAAGCCATATAGTGAATTAAATGTTAATAACTGTAATGTGATACTCAGTCATCCTTAAATCATTGTTAGCATTTTCCTCAAAACTGAGCAAGGGTTTAAAGTGGAAGTTTTGTTTCCATCCTGAACTTGGAAGCAGTGTTTGAAGAAGGAGTAACTGTGCAGTTGGTATTTCAAGATATTTTAGAAGCTTTTAAGTTTTGTGTTTTGAGAGACATCTGGAATGTGTACTGGTTTCCGCTATCTGAGTTAACGAATTGGTGTGCCCTCTGCTGTTGTGGTACGTGCACATACTTTGTGAAATATGAGCCTTGCCTGGATATGAAAAGCAAAAGGAAGTGGCTTTAAACTGCACTACAAACCAAGCTGTTATCATCACATCTTTAACACAAAGTACTTCCGTTCCATATGTATTCAGGTAGCAAGGTGCTGTCGATTTGCTGTTTTTCTAAAGTATATTTATGTTAAAATTTGTCCTGTTTTATCATTTGTCATCGTTTGGACCAATGTAGTAACGATACACGCAAGTTTCTTCAATATCAGTGCTGTCAATATTATAAGTTCATGGGACTAGCTAAAAAAAACCCAACAAAAAACAAACCGAATAACTACTGTTTTGACTATTAGAAATTATTTACGACAAGGTAAAGTGCTTAATTAATACAATAAAAAGGAATTGAAATAGTTGACAAATTTAAGAAATTTTTGTGAATTAAATTTCATTTGTAACATGATTAGTAGTTATAATCTTATTCCTCAGCACAATTACTTAAATTATACATTTTTAATAATTTTTTACTATTTATAATAGCCATCCTTCTCTTTTAAAAACAAGACTAAGTATTAAGTGGAAAAGGCATTCATGTAAAGAGCCTTTTTCACTTGCTGGTGCTTTTGTGTTGAAGATGCTGAATTATTTATTAAAAAGCACATTCTCTATCTGCTTAAACTTTTTACCTGCTTTCTTCAGCTTGCTGCTAAACAGCCTGGGTTTGATTTTTCTCTAAGGAAAAAAGTATTTCTAAACATTGGTCAACGCTTTATACTTTTGTCTGACTTACCATTTACTGTACTGTAGTATGAATCACTAACAAATGGTGTTGTATACCCTTAAAAAGTAAAATGAAAATTTCTTCTCCTGGGTTGACTTTATTCCGCAGGACTTGCCATCGACAACACAACCAAAAGGACGACAGGTGAATAGATATTCTCCATGGGAATTTTTGTAAATGTAGCTGCTAGTGAACATCCCTGCTTGTCTTTTTTTTTTCTGTATGTGCTGGACTAAAACATTTAAGCCTGGAATATTTGGGTTTTGGTTTTTTGTTTTTTTCATTTTCATTTTTCTTTTTAACTCATTTGTTTGTGGCTAATTCAAAATAGCTTTTTGTGTGTGTGTGTCCATATATGTGAAAGTTACAAAATCAATCTACATTTAACTAGAGATGTTGTTTTAGTTCAGAAGGCGTTAATAGACTTACTGTTATGCAGTGACCTGCGCAGATTTTAGTCTTAGAGGAAAGCTCAACTTTATATTTTGGCTGAAATGGAGACAAGTAGAGCAAATGTCTCATACTTTAAAACACTGTACTGACAAAGATTCTAAAGCTTAAGTTGGCCTATAACTAGTCATTAACAAAGCTCTTCAAAGAAAAACATTAAGGTCAATTTCTATTAATGGTGAGTAAGTCTGACCATTAATAGAAAGAGAGCCTCTTAAATTTTCAGTCCTAAGGCTGAATAACCTCCCTTAACTTGACCTGTTGGTAGCAGATGTCATCATGGACCAAAGAAAGATCTTCCCTCTCCAGAGAATTCCAGGAAAAGCCCTAAAGGACTCTTCAGAGGATTTTGTATGATTCTTTTTGCAATTTTAATAATTTTTTATTTTTTTTACTGCAGCCTCCAAATCAACACGTACCATCAAGGGATTTGCATTTCACCTTCAGTAACTTCTCCATGTATATGCGGCCCTTCCAGAATCTGCTTCTGAATCTTGAACCGTAGACTCAGCCTCTTTATCAAGCAAGGGTTTTAATAATAACTCTTGCAATTCTATTCAAAATAGTCGATTAACTCCATGATCTGTTGTCTTTGAAAATCTTTTTATACTACCATCTGGGTAAATTGGCTGGAATATCTATCACAAGAATGGATTGCTTTCACTTCATTTCCCATTTTTAAAGCTTACAGCTATATGTTTTTTTCAACTTTCTGTTGTCTTCTGAGATTTCCAGCTGAAAAGCCTTCCAAGCTGTTAGGTTTTCATTTGTCTCTCATAAGGTGTTTTTTCCAGAAGAAGAGACTTTGTTTAAGGCAACATCAGAATAATGGTGTTCCTTGTACTTACACCATTTACAGTTACCTGGTGGTTTTTTTTTTTTTCAAGAGTCTTTTCCCATTGAGCCAGCAGATTTTTCTGGTAGCTTGTAATCCTTGAAGACTGTAGGGGCTTGGATAACAGATATATTGCTATTTGTACAAAACTCTTGTTATATTCCATGAACTGCCAATATATGGTGGATAATGGCTCAAACTGGAGCAGGGACTTGAAAAGCAAGGAAGTTTCTAGGTGGTAAAAATACTGCTTAGATTTCTAGAACTATATTAGATGAGGTTGAGGGGAAAAAAGAGATTGGTTCATTACTGATTACTCAATAGAAAGCCAATTGCTGCATAAAAGTAATTGGTTTCAAAAGATCTTTCAGGTAACTAAAAGAAGTTGGGTTGCTTGTTTGAACTCACACACTCAATGCACAGCAGAACAAGGGTCAGATTTAGTATATTACATGTTAATTTACTCAGGTTGGGTTGCAGGTTGGACTACTATAAAAATTCATTTATAAGTGCCATGAGTAGTGCTAACACTGCGTAGTTACAGCTCTTTCTGAAGCAGAATTTGAGCAAAATTGAAAAGTGTTAGTTGCAGTTTAAATGAAAGATATGACTTTGCAATGTAATTTTTTTTTTAATCTAGTCAATTTTTAGTAAGAAAATCAGCAGTAGAATAAACATGACTGTCTGAGATGCTATAGGATGATGTTGGAAGTTCATACACAGTAGAAATCACCCATATTGGACACGACATTTCATTCCAATTTGAAGATCCTTGGATGCTGTAATTAGCAACCAGAACTAGAGATCACTTAAATTTTTATTTTCTAGAGTTGAGACCTCAGTAACATACAAAGCAAGGATTGGTATATTATTTTAAATTGTCAAGACAGAATCTGAATTCTTTCTGTTAATGTTCTTTAGATAATAACTTACTCAAATTGTTAGTTTTCATGTATACGTGAGTAGACTTTTACTGAAAACCCCATGCAGAGAATTCCCAGATTCCTCCCAAGTAACTGTGTGTGGTAGGTGCAACAGAGGACTTCCTGTTAAGTCTTAGAAAAAGTACTGATTTTCCAGTCTAAATACTAAAGATCAGTACTGTAGCCTAAATCCTTTATATTCTCCAGTAAAATCTCCTGTCAGACAAATTTTTAAATCATGGGACTTCAGTTGGAAAGTATAGCACAGTTCAGCTGTAAGCTTCTGGCTTATAGTCTGTAATATTTCATGATAGTCAATATTGATTTGAAGGACTCTTATCAGTTTATTACACTTGTTCATTTTTGCTGTCAGGTTTTGCAGTATGTAGAAGCCTGCTTTTAAAATAACATCATATGTCTCCATTGTTTGCTGGGGGCCTTGTTTCATTTTCAGCTATCACTCAGTCACTCATGCTTTTGCCATTCTGTTTCTTCCTTTGCTTGTTGCAAACAGTATATGTAGCTACATGCACAGAACAAATTTTCACCTGTTATGCTTAATACTGTACCTGTAATAATATTGCAGTGTCTTTTATAAACTCTTTTTTTTAGATATATGTAAGAGCACAATTTGAATATGATCCAGCAAAGGATGACCTCATTCCTTGCAAAGAAGCTGGCATCAGATTCCGAGTTGGGGATATTATCCAAATCATTAGCAAAGATGATCATAACTGGTGGCAGGGTAAACTTGAAAACTCGAAAAATGGTACTGCAGGTCTTATTCCTTCTCCTGAGCTTCAAGAATGGTATGACTTTAAGTTTTCTATAAAAAATAATCTGGCTTTGTTTTTATTTCTGTCTTTCATGCTTTTCATTGTTGTATAGCTTGGTTTTGTATATTTTCTTATTTTTTCAGGAAGAAAAAGTGTCTATTGCTTCAGTTTGTGTGGCATTGATTTTTTTGTACATGCATAGCTGTAAGGGTTACGTGTAGTATCAGATGTGTGGTTACATTAGAAAAATAAGCACCTGTGTTAGTAAACATCATGCTTTCTGATACACTACAGGAAACTGGGATTGAAGGCAACATACAAATTGTTTATGTAACGGGGTCAAATTAATTTCTCTTTTAGGTTCTAAATAGTGTTTTCATTGGTACTGCTTACGTGTCAGTGCTGCAACAACAAGGTGTTAGCAAGGCATCAAGCACAAAGGTCATTGTGGGAGTTTTGTGGTTTCTCTCCTTTTCATTTTTCTTGTGAAAGATAAAAAGTAGAAAGAAATCACAGTGTAAAGATTCCTGAATGACAGATTCAATGCACAGCAATGGCATTGAGTACCAAAAAAGCAATGCAGAGCCTTTGAACAACCTCTTGCAGAAGCTGGTTAGTAAATATTTGAAGTATATCAGCACAAACTCTGCAACAAGTACTGGGCTGTGAAAGTCACAGTCATAACTCAAGAAAGTGTATCAATATGGAGAACACAGCCCAAAATATTTCAGGAAGATTTGCTACATAAAAGAATTTGAGTGCTGTAAGGATTTAACGGCACCTGTGCCACCTGGACTGACTAAAGGAGATTTTACTAGAAGAGAAACAAAGGTAGACTATACAGTCCATCTGAAGACCTCCCTTGCAAGCCCCGACACAAGGGGAACACTGGTACACATTGCAACAGGAACACCTGCAATACTTCATCCTAAAGATTGACCTTAAAACAGTTCCACAATGCAACTTGCTCTGTAGTTAATTTAGACCATAGTGGTCTTTCCAGACCTGATGTGCTTCCAGTCTAATCTGCTGCAAAGTGTCTACAGCCAGTTTAGTAGCTACCCTTCCTCCCATGCTCACTTGATCTGTGAGCTTTAATTATCTGTCCTTAAGAAGATTTTCCTTATATCAAAGTGGGTTTAAGTCATTAAAAAATAAAAGGGTTTGAAAGGTTTTACTGTACTCTTGTACTATTAAAAGTCTTATTTTTCTAACTCATTCTGTGTGGCTTTTTAAAACTCAGTAATTACAACCAAAAACAATTTTCTCCTTCATATGCCAGGCGAGTTGCTTGTATTGCCATGGAGAAGACCAAACAGGAGCAACAAGCCAGCTGTACTTGGTTTGGAAAGAAAAAAAAGCAGTACAAAGACAAATATCTGGCAAAGCACAATGCAGGTACGAAAAAAAAGACATGAGTATCTTTAACAGGTTATATTTTTCACAATCTAAACCTTGCCACTAATTGTTCAGCTGACACTGTTACATTAACCTAATGAGGTACTTAAGAATATATAAGTAAAATTCTTACTATTATTACATTATTACGCTGCTTCTTCTTTGCTATTTAAACATATAGCTTAATCAGTGAGAGGCAAGCAACAACATAAATGCATCATAGTATCTCCTAATACAGGCTATATATGCACCAATTAAATAATATAAATCTCTATTTTCACATTTCTTCTTACCTGTGCAATCTTTGTGTGGCATCAGAGCTCACCATGTATCAGTGCTACAGAATTTATGTTTCCTTAAAACTCATTTGAAAATAAATTCTTAAAGTCAAAGAACAATAATTGTCATTTATAGTCCTTAATTCACCATCACATTTCAGGTGTTTACAGTTAAATATAAAATTACTTGTTACCCTGAAAACCTTTATAAGTACAGAACGGAAGCTTTAACTTGTTTACTTCCTTTTGCTGTTTTAACATTCTATTTGTTTTAATATTTCCACCTATTGCAGTAGCACCAAACCATGTTTTACTAACCCTTAACAAAAAGTGTTGGGATTAAATTGGATTTTATGACCTAAAGTCTTTGACAGTACTGGTTTTTAAGTATTACTGGTTGCTTCCACCATACATTCCCACAGTACTGCTGCTCCCTTCAGTTAGGGGAGCATAACTTTGTGTGGCCATGCTCTTAACTGGATTAACTGAAGAATCACTTGACAAAAAAAAAACATTGATTCTTTTTCTCTAAGGCAGATACATTTCTTAATATAGTTCACAGTGCAGGTATATAGTTCATAATGTCAGCATGACTAAGCACAGCATGCTTCACAGTAAGTGAAGGAAAGAGGATGGCTAGAGAAGGAGCAGTCAATACTTCAGGAGCAAAACTAGCTCGAAGACTTTGTATCAGTTAAACCCCTGTGTGGTGCTCAGCTGCCAGCTGGGGCTAACCCTGAAACAAAGTAAATCTAGACTTCCCTGTCTTGATGTAGGGAGTGCCTTTTGGAGAAGGTTGACAGTACTTTGAGTCACACAATTTCTTGCCTTAGTGCTTGCCACCATCAGTGCTGTTAGCCACTTTACATCAGAGCACAGTGTTAGCCAAAAATTAGAAGCATGGAATCACAGAATCAACTAGGTTGGAAAAGACCAAGTTCAACCATTACTCCAGTGCTGCCAAGTTGACCACTAAACCATGTCACTAAGGGCCTCATCTACACTGGTTTTGAACACTTCCAAGGACAGTGATTCCACCGCTTCCCTGGGCAGCCAGTTCCAATGCCTGACACATAAGTATTAAAAGTTATGATAATGACAATAAAAAAAACCTGTTCTTTTCTGAATACCATCTGACATTTTCCCCCTCAGAAGTCCAAAGGTTAATGAAAGCACTGATTACAATCATGATTTCTTTTAGAAATGTTCATTGATCTTCGTGTCCTTGAGGTACTAAAGGTGATGCCAATAATATTGCAGGGAATGATGCCAAATGTAGGATATAAAGAGCTTCACAGAAATGCTGCGGTGCTCACTTAAGTTTAACTATGGTGATACTGAATTTGCCTTCTCTGAACTACTTTTATCATCTCTGGTATTGTTAGTCAGAAATACAGCAACACTGGCTTTTGCAAGCCATCAGTGCATCTGTCTCAATATAAGCAAGATTTTCTCTTCTGTTAGATCCAAAATAAGTATGATTAATTTAGCTCTGAGAAGTCTTAATCAAGGTGTCAAAATGTTGCTCTTACAGTAAAGTAGAATTTATTTCTCTTACGTCTTAGTATGAAATTCAATAAATCGTTTAGCAGTGTGTAATCTATTTGGACTTCCTTGTTATTTTTGTCTTAGGGATAAGACTGAACTGGGGTACTGAGAAATTATCTAGTACAATACTCCATAGTGAGCTAAGATTTGTGTGGCTAGCTAATGATTTGAGGGTGAAGATTTTGCTGTGATAGATTGGAATATTACTGGAACTAGAAATTAAATTATTCTGCAAATCAAGCACAGTTTGTGAAGTAGAGGAAAATATTTCACTTACTTTTTACAATTAAATGCAAATATGTTCTCCTTTACAAGAAAAATATCCTGTTTTTCTTTCCTCCATACTTGATATTAAAGTATTGTGTCTTTCAAGAGACAGTTTCACAATCATGCATCTTATCATTGTGAAGTCAGTTTTAAACCAAAGCCCACAGGAAAAAAAATGACTATTTTTCATTATTAGTGTCACTGACATTTTTATAAATGCTCTAGAGATATACGGCAGTGATATCTAGATACATGTTTTTATTTATTCTACTGAAGTGTTATTGCAGGACTTCATAAAAGAACAGTCTTTAGAATATACTAGAACTTTGCTTCATATTATGCATAATGTAGAAAATTGCCAAGCTTTTATAAAATATGTTTATCATTTCTTAATGCGATTTATTTGCCTTGTGTTTAGACTGTTGCATGGTAAAGTTTATTTTGTGCATATACTTTTTATTTTACTAATATATTACAAGCCATATCTCAATGACCCCTGTACATTTTTCATGCTGTCTTACTCCCAATGGCCTCTGTGCATGTAAGTAACCTGTCAAGTGACAATGCCTCTTTATTTGCTTCTTACTGTTTCCTTTCAAGATCTCCTTTTCTTTATTAGCTAGTAACACAGAAGCATTAAATTTCAGTGTTTAAATGTGCCCTGTATTCCTTATCTTGTGTACTAAAAAATAAATCGTTTTTTTTTTTTTTGCATTTGAAAACCCTACAATCATTAGTGAAATCCATGTTGACTGAGACACGTCTTCTCCATGCTGCTAGTTTGTGATGAAGGCATTAATATGTATCATTTCTGTTGTTTGTTCTTGTTGGGTTTATCTAACATGCTGTGGTTTTGTTCAAGAAGAAAATAAAGGATTGAATTTTTTAGAATCATAGAATAGTTAGGGTTGGAAAGGACCTCCAGATCACCAAGTTCCAACCCCCCTGCCATGGGCAGGGACACCTCACACTAAACCATCCCACCCAAGGCTCTGTCCATCCTGGCCTTGAACACTGCCAGGGATGGAGCATTCACAATTTTATTTTTTTTAATTATTTATTTTCTTTAATGGGAAAAGATACTTGCAGGCCTAGAAGGTTAGAATGGTAAAACTGTTCAGCATGTGGCAGATCTTTAGCCCTTTCTAATATTATAATATTAAAGGAATTGTTAATTAGTTTAAATGTTGTGAAGTTGCAAAAAGGACTGTAGCAATAATTCCATGTGTGTGAAATGGAAGAAAAATATGACTAAATTCTTGCTACTAAAGATAGTAAAAAAGATACTAAAGATACTAAAGATACTAAAAGTATTTGGGGAAAGGTTGAAAGAGATTCTTTAGGATGAAATTCAAAATGCTTCAAATGGATTAGGAAGTTTTCATATCTGTATCTTTTCAACGTCTTAATGCTGAGTATGTCAATTGGCTTGATCTGCTGTTTGACCAAATTGAAGTAGTTATACTTTTACTCTTTGCTGAAGTGAATAGAAAAATCTGCCCTATAAAAAGAAATGCATTAAATTAAATCCTTTGCTGCTTTAACTGGGACTTTTGTACAAAGAGCCCGTGCCTTCTGGTACACTCCACAGTCTTAATGCTGATCTTGGTGGCTGGAGACTTCTGGAGAAAGCAAACTAAAGCGTCCGCCTATACTTTCCTACAGGGTTTTGAAAAGGGGGGGAAGGATATATCCGGACTTATCCTAAAAGATGGATGGGATATAGTTGAGGTTAATACACCAGCTTAGGACTTGGAAACACTCAGAGATCTCATACTTTAGATGCAGTCTCTCCTCCCTTCTTTTTATAGCATGCATAAATACAGAACTGAAAACTCGTTCGTTATTCTGCAATTGCTGATTGCTGTAATTTTTATAAATGTATTAAACAGCCTCCTGGCTTCTTTTTTCATTAAGAAATGCAAGAATTACCAAAGATGATGTATTACTGGGCACAGGAGGAATAAGCTGGTTTTAATGAACAAAACTTGATCTGTCAATCCTTATATACCTTGACAATTGACAATAGGCTGATAGGCATGATGGAATTCATCTGATTTCAACTGCAGTTGAAATTCTGAAATTGTACTTTTACAATTTTTCCCTAAATATGGTGGAGGTTCTTTTATGTAATGCCATCACTTTTCATTAGAATTCTTCATTCTGTCACGAGTTTTAAAAGCATGTCCATTTAACTAGCACGTGTTTAAAGAGAACTCTAATTACAATTAATATGATGGTAGTTTTGAAGAATAAATACCACAAAGTATTAAGACTCTTCTCTATGCATCCAAGTATTAACACTCTTCTCTATACATTTCTCATAAATCTTGTTAAAACATGATTATGAAAATATTCCTGTCTTTAGTGTAAATAGATGTTCTCATATTGTATTCATGTTGGTCACTGTCTACTGATTTTTCTTTAGTACTGCAATTTCTTAGGAATTCAAACATGAATGGCATGCCATTTTAGCTAATTTTTGTGGTCTGCTGAACACTGCATGAAAGGACACGCAAACTTTCCTGAGCATTTCAGTACCTTTTTTATTGCTTTTTAACAGTTTTATTAATGAACAATTTCGTTAAAATTGCATAATGAAATGCTTTTATTTTCCATAATACATCACTTTGTATTATAAATCTAAAACTTGGTAAAATTATAATTTGTACTACAATTAATTATTACCCTTGATATGCCTTTTTTTCTTATCCCTGTGGGGGTTTCTTTTGTGTTTTAGTGTTTGATCAATTAGATCTCGTCACATATGAAGAAGTAGTAAAACTGCCAGCATTCAAAAGGAAAACGCTAGTCTTACTAGGTAATTTTGACTTATTATTCTGAACACAATAGCATAGTTTTGAATCTTTTCTGGTGGAAAAATTACCATTCATTTTTGTGTTGTGGATTAGGTGCACATGGTGTTGGAAGAAGACACATAAAAAACACACTCATCACAAAACACCCGGACAGATTTGCTTACCCCATTCCTCGTAAGTAGCAATGTTCAATGTGTACTGCAAAATCCTTTGTATCATCCTTGACAACACACCTATTGTACTGCTATGTGTGTTCAGTTCTGCTGAGACGAATCCTATCTTAAATGTGGGAACTATAATACAACTGGGTATAGTTCTTCTTTTATTTTTTTCAGAGGGAAGTGCAGTAAGTAGTACCACGCATGTTTCTTACTATTCACAAACTTTCTTGTTAAGCACACCTTTCTCTAACCCAAAGATCTGTTAATTTAGAATGAAGGTTAAAACATTTTTTGGTTTTTTGTGCTAATTTTATATTTACAGTTCAGGTAAGACTGGAACAGCCTTGACATTTAAAATTGTGGATAGTTCCCATGAGAAGAATTATAAACTGGATTTCGAGGAAACCTTTAATGTGTACCTTATCTGGATGTTTTTCATTACTTTTCACAGCCTAGCCTTGAGGACTGGTATTACACTAACATAACTTCAAGTTTCCAGAGATGATAATAAGCAAAGAAAACTCAATTAACTTTACTGTTTACAAGTGGGTTGTTATGAAGAACACTGGGGTGTTTTTCTTTCATGACAACCTCTATCAATACAATCCAGGAATTGCATATCCTACTACATAATCTCTTGGAGAGGCACTCTTTCTCCTCAAACTAGGCATTCTGAAACAAGAGTCTTCCAGCAGCTTAATCTGTCTGCTGTGTTTCAGGCTGACTTCAGAAACATCATACATGCCTCAGAAGTGTCATTGATGACTGCTGTGCATTAATTTATTTTCTTTATTTTTTTCTTTATTTTCTTTCTTGTTAGTGCTTTACCCTAAACTGGCACATGTGTGGTTTGCTACCTATGAGGATTTTGTTGTTGCTAAAAAAATATTATTTTTAAGAACTTATCTGCACACCTATTTGGAAACGGAAAAGGATTAGCTGGCTGCTGATTTTAGTTCCCCTGGCTTGCTTGCTAAGGAGTTACACAAAGACCAGTGCCAGCAGATGGAAAACAGAAAGACCTAGTAGCCCTTTCAAAAGCATGAGCCTTTGGATCCCCCCAGCAGCAATGCTAAACTGTACTGTTTGTCACACTAGTGTTTATATCTAGACACTAAAATCCTACATTAGACGCTTTAGAAGTGCAGTGCCAGGAGTATCCAATAAAATTGCACCTATATATATTATATATATATACAATCTTGTCAATACAGACAAGATTATATGGGGGGAAGGGAACAGTAACCCAGCAAATATGCTTTCAATTTCAAAGAACTAAACCAAAGAGTAATAAATGCTTTACAGTACGCTTTTCACCCAGCCTCTCTCAAGTACTAACTGTATTGCTGTGAGGAGGTAGAAGCTGAACTAGTGACCTCACCTTCAAATACCTATTAAAACAGACTCGCCTAAACTGTGACAACCATGCCTTAGATTGCCTACACTAGGTTCCTGCTCACTCTGTGGTAGCACTGGAATTGTTTCACTTGATTATATAAGGCTAAAAAGCCTAGACTGGAAATCAGCATGAAATTCAGGTGCTTAAGCATCAGTATGATGTTTAGATGCTTAAGCATCAGTATGATGTTTAGATGCTTGTTTTAGACATCACCTGACCTCCAGACCCACTCCAGAAGAGCAATGGCGTCCTTTAACTCCTCTGTTACATCTAGTAGTTCCTATATGTATATTTCAGACTTCAGGCATTTAGGGCATTTGAAATAGCACTTTATGCTGGTGTTTAGAGACCAAATTAGTTTGTTGTTAGTGGTATAAATAGGTCATATAAAATATATCACATACCCTTTAAGTATTACGGGAACCTGATCTGTCTTTCAGTGGACTCTAGGTAATTGAATTTATTCTCTACGACTCTCAGGGATGGATTTTGCTGCATTTTCTGCATTCTTTTACAAAACTGTAGTAGGAGTAGGTATATTTTGAGATAGGCCTTAAGTTGGGTATGGAGTTTTGGGGACTGCTTTATGAAGAAAGTATGTACCTACTGAAAACCTGGTTATAAAAATCATGTCACATACAACAGTATTTAATTAAAAGGATTATTAGGCCATATATCTCTCACCACATAGGTCTGCAGAAGCAATATATTCAAAAGTACATTATTGCTAAGTAGCTTTCATCTCTCTGGACCAGAAGTAATTAGGCCCTCACCCACTTTTTAGGCTTATACTTTCACACTGAAGAAGAAAACCTCACAAAAATTTAAGTAAAAAAAAAGGAAAATACTTTTTTTTTTTTCCAAAAGAAAAGGATGTGGGGGAACTACAAGAATATGTAAGTTCAGTAGACCTAAGGCAGCAGTGAGTAATATAGTGATATTATATGGTTTATATAATCCATTGTTCTTGAATTCCTTAAAATAATAACTATGATCTATAATACATCTATAGAACTTTTCATCTTTGAAATATGCTAATTAATCCTCAGTACAATAACAGGTATAATTAAAAACAGAAGATGAGCTCAATTTTTTGATACCTTGTTTAAAATTATTATAGGGTTTTTGAAAGATATGGGATTAGATCGGTAAGAGATGTGGTGTTTGAGATTTGTCACTGACATAAATATGATAGTGGGAAAATATGAGAGAAAATCAGTTTGTGAGGGAATACTAGAAGAAAGAGAAGCAAGTGGATATCAGTGTGCCTGTGTGGGAAAGAGAAGCAGATGGCCTATAGAAGCACAAAATGGTTGAGATCCCTACCTCTGGAAATCATCTGGTCCAGTCCCTCTCTCTACTCAAGCAGGGCCATCTAGAGCTGGTTGCCCAGAACCATCTCAAGGTGGCTTTTGAATATCTCTGAGGATGGAGACTCCATCACCTCTCTGGGCAACCTTTGCCAGTGCTCAGTCACCCTCAGAGTGTAAAAGTATTTCCTCACATTCAGGTGGAAGCTCACATATTTTAGTGTGTGCCCATTACCTCTTGTCCTATCATTTAGCACCACTGAAAAGAGACTGCCTCCGCCTTCTTTACACTTTCACTTTGGATATTTGTACTCATTGATGATAACCATCCTGAGCCTTGTCTTCTCTATGCTGAACAGTCCCAGTTTTCTCAGCCTTTCCTCATAGATGAGATTCTCCAGTTCCATAACAGCCCTTCAACGGAATCTTTCCAGTAAGTCCATGCATCTCTTGTACTGAGAAGCCCAGAGCTGGGCACAGCACTCCAGGTGTGGCCTTACCAGTGCTGAGTAGAGGGAAAGAATTGCCTTCTTCGACATCCTGCCAATACTTTGTCTAATGCAGTCCAGGATACCTTTAGCCTTTCTTTGCCACGAGAGCACACTGCTGGCTCATGTTCAAATGAGTGTCTACCAGGACCCCCCTCAGGGCCTTTTCTGGATAGCCGCTTTACAACTGGTCAGCCCCCAGCATGTACCAATGCATGGGGTTGTTCCTCCCAGTGGCAGGACTTGGCACTTCCCCTTCCTTGTTGAATTTCATGAGGTTCCTGTCAACCTGTTTCTCCAGCCTGTCAAGGTCACTCTGGGTGGCAACAGGACTCTCCGGTGTATCAGCCACTCCTCCCAGTTTTGTATCACTGGCATCCTTGCTGAGGGTACACTATGCCCCATCATCCACATCTTTAATGAAGATGTTGAACAGGCTTGGGCCCAGTACTGGCCCCTGGGGTAAAATGGTTAATTGAATTGATTAGAAACTGTAAAAACTGTGGGATTTGGCCTTTCTTGCTGTTGACAGCAGCTGATAGGATCTGATAGTCTTGACCAGGTAAAGGTTATTTATGACCTTCTGTTCTTTCTCTGTTACCTGTTCATTTTTTACCTTTTCCACATCCCTTAGTCTCCTGCTTTTCTAAGCCTCTGTCATTCTGCCTACCTCAAGCTCATGCTTCATGGTTCTATGTGTGATTTGACAGGTCATCATTCAGCAAATAAATATTCATAAACAAAACAAAATGCCATATACAAGCCTAATATTCATAGAATCATAGAATAGTTAGGGTTGGAAAGGACCTTAAGATCATCTACTTACAACCCCCCTGCCATGGGCAGGGACATCTCACACTCAACCATCCCACCCAGGGCTTTATCCAACCTGGCCTTGAACACTGCCAGGGATGGAGCATTCACAACCTCCCTGGGCAACCCATTCCAGTGCCTCACCACCCTAACAGGAAAGAACTTTTTCCCTATATCCAATCTAAAAATATTGCTTTTGTACTAAAAGTATTTTGTATTTTCAGATACAACCCGACCTCCAAAGAAAGATGAAGAAAACGGGAAAAATTACTACTTTGTATCACATGACCAAATGATGCAGGATATATCAAACAATGAATATTTGGAATATGGCAGCCATGAGGATGCAATGTATGGGACAAAACTGGAAACAATACGAAAGATCCATGAGCAGGGACTAATTGCAATACTTGATGTAGAACCTCAGGTAACTAATGAGAAGTATATAAAAATGGAACTCATCACAAATCAACCTTATTTTATTGAGATACATTTATTTTTATTGATAGCACAGTAGATAAGTAATGTATACAGTAATATGAAACAAAAATCCCTGGACCACCAAGGTATCAATTTGTGAAGTAGAATTCTGGTAATTGTCTGGTTAGAAGAAAAACAGCAGAAACAAGTTAGTACTTTAGCTTGGTATGCAAACACTGTAGCTTGAAAATCTACTTAGCATGTAACTTTTTACTACATTAGCCTCATGTCCAGTGAAATGTATCTAAAGAAGTGATTGTCATTGCCTGCTAGGAGTAATGTTTTAGATACTTCAGAAATCTCTCCTTGATGCTGTTATAGATGGTAATCTTGCTCCTGACTGACTCTTAGGTCCATGTCACTATTGAGCATGGTCAGAAACATTTGTGGTCGATCACCTATATTAATCCTGTTTGCACAGGGACCAGATCAGTGTTGTTACTTCATCAACTGCTTTCTGTGTTGCAGTATTAGACTTTCCAGAAGAAGGCAGGAAGGAAAATCAGGCTCCAAAGAAACACTAAAAGATTGTTCATTCCTCATATAAAATCTTCAGTGGAAAATGCTGATACGTTTCCTTTGTTACATCCATGTAGTCATGACTTTCAATTCACAGGGATGTGTCTGTATGTTTTGTTAAGTGGAACAACATGAATCTGGACAAACATGATGTTTATTCTACGATACTGAAGGAAATGAGAGGAAAGACAAATTAAAATTGTTACCAGTGTTAGCTGTTTAAATTTGCTGCCTTCTTTCCTTTTTTGTGAATGGATTCAGTAACTTCAAATTCTTTAAGAATTTCGTAACAGAAATAAGGTACCTGACTAAATTATTTAGGACTGTTCACATAATACACTGGTGTGGTGCTGTTCTGAAAAATAAAATCCCATGTTTTAACAGTTCTCAGGGAGAGCAGCATTTATACTTACTTGAAATGGAGTAGCTAATAAAAGCAAACTCTATTGATAGACCTTTTCAACTTGCATTATTCAGAAACATCACAATTCTCAGAAGCCATTTTAATCTTTCTTAGCACGTATTTACATTTGGTAACAGCCACTTTGGTACGCTTCCTCTACCATGTGTATAGGAAACCTCTTTCTTAACTAGCTTCCTCATGCATCCATCTTAGCTCATTAAGACCAGCCTGTCTGTGGACTTATTCCTAGTTATCTTACACCACTTGCCTTTTTTCCCTTAGGTACTCTTAGTTATGTGAGTTTTCTTGACTTTCATATATGGGATTTATCTCTCTGTTTTGAGGGTGTTGGCATAGATAATATAAATACGCCAGTTACAAGTAGCAGAGAGGAAAACCTCTTTAGCTTGGGAAAAGGATGGATTGTGGATTGTCTGTTTGTTTGCTTGTTTTAAAAAGAAAACAAACGTTGGAAAATACAGGAAGTAGAAGGAGCAAAAGACCAGCCTTTAGCCTTACTTTATCTTGTCCATCCGTTTGAGTTCAGCTGACATATGTTTATTTCCTTTCCTGTACTTCAGTCTAGCTTGGATCTGTACCAAAGTTTTACATATGGCAGCTCTGAGTGTCACTCAGTAAATTATGACTGAGTCAACTTCTAATGATAATTCTTTTCTTTTGTATAGATTTGGTTCAAGGCTTTGGTGCTGCATTTACTGCATTAGTGCTATGCTCACTTTTTAAAAACTTCACTCACGTCATATTTTGATTTGTTTCAGAGAATAATGACGAAGAGTTGGTAGAAAAACTTAGAAAAAAAATAGTAGAAAAATTCTATTCTAATCAGTACTTACTCTAAAATACAGTTGGCTCTTTTCCCCATTTATGGCATGACTAGATTCTTTTACCTGTTAATCATTCAGTTTAAATGCAAACGGAATTCTTAATCTTTGAGACTGTATGGGAGGAGCCTCTCTGAAAATGCTAAAGCTTTTATTGTCTTGAAAACTCACTTAAATTAAGGATAAATGCACAGTTCAACCACCAAAAAATGTAAAATAATGCAATAAGCTAAGTGTCTGCATTACGAAGGTCTTGATTCTTCTTCAGTTAAAAACAAATACCAGTGTTGGTAAATCGTGATTTTATATCTTTTGCTTGTGCAACTAAACTTGTTTCACATTGATTGTTGGGGGATTCTTCTAAAGTATCTGATTTATGTTTCACCCAGGCATTGAAGGTCCTGAGAACTGCAGAGTTTGCTCCTTTTGTTGTTTTTATTGCTGCACCTACGATTACCCCAGGCATTAATGAGGTATGGCATATTGCAGTCTAATGTCTTATCAGAGACAGAATTAAGGATGAGATTCAAATATGCAGATAAGCCTCTTTAATTGTTTCCTTGTCTGTAAATTGAGAGGCAGAAAGACAGTTGTATGGCAGCATTATTAAGTTGAGATATATTTATTGTTTAGTAACAGATTTTTCTAATTTGAAATTCAAACTTCAAGTTAAAAGATCCATATGATGTATTCTAATAATACATATTCTTTTATTTCATTCCCTACCCCAGAGACCTGCTTCCAAACCCTTCACAAATTATTAGCGCAAATTACTCAGTTCTGACTTGCAATGCTAGCACTAAATCACAGCTGGCCTGAACTGAAGAAATGGATGTGTGTGACTGTGCTGACATCCCCCCTTTATCTATAGCATTTTTTCTATACAGCAAACACATGTGTGAGAAATAGGCTTATTAGTTGAAGAGTCTGTTCTCTAAGAATTGGAAGCTTTGACTGAAGGGTTATTGCTTCTAGAACAATGTTAAGTATTCATGGACGTCCATATCCTGAATTTCCTACATTGTTTTTATAGAGTATCCACTCTGCAGATTACTACTGATATCAAAGATGTTATCAAGCAGTTCTGGATTTAGAGCTCACAACAGGGCAAGCAGTATTTATATTAACGCTTTATCTGCTCAGCCTTTTTAAACCATGATACTAAGGTATTTAATCAATTGGATTTGACCATGAATCTGTTCCAAGTTTCCTACATGTCTCCTTGATCATGCAAAAATAAACTCAGAATCCCTGTTTCTATAGAAATGTAATTACAATATCGTAAGTATGAAATTGCAACATTACTGCAGAGGCTTGCAGGAAAATAAGGAACAAGACAAACATATTAAATGCCAATACCCTGAATGATTATTAAAATAGTAAGTGGAGAGTGAAAAACATTGGCCTCAAGCTGCAATTTTACTGGCAGCTGAGGCATTCTACTAGTTCACTGTTGCTGAAGGGGCCGATTCTCTCCAACTTGCTTCTGGGACACATGCTGTCACTCTGCACTAGCCATGGCACATACCAGAACCTTTAGTGAGCTACTTTAGCTCTAAATTGGATTTTTTGTCAGTTTTGAAGCGTCCCACAAAGACTCTGACAAGCACCAGTGCCAGAAAAAGCATTCATTGTGTTTTATGGACCCAAACCCTAACTGGTAAATGTCATGAGCGTATAGATGAAGATATCTCAAGACATCGCAATCTGCAATGCTAGTGAAGTGACAGTTTGTCCAACTGCAGGTGTTGATGTATGCTGTAAATTAGTACAATCTTGAGAAAATACTAAAATTTTGTATTCTACACTGACTTTGTGCAAGCAAATGGCATGACAGCGGTTAAAAAAAAAATTGTTCTTAAGAAAAATAACTGTTCTTAGGATGTGTGAGGCAAGCATTGTGCTTATAGCAGTGTTCAGGCAGCCAGGTACCCTGTGGAATTATCTGATTGCCTGGGTTTGTTGCCTCAATTCCTGTGTCTCGGCTCCCACATAGTATTACTTGCCCTCACTCATCTGCCAGTAGTACTTTTAATCTTCCAGCTGTAGGATGTAATACAGAGATAATTTGGGGCAGCTCATATGAGGCAGAAAATGTTTTCTGTGGTACGCTGGGAAGAGGACAGAAATGTACCTTTTATAGTAGTGGTGGGGAACTACTTATTCATGCCAAAGAAATATTAGTAGAAGTATTATGTTCTAAATATTTGCATTCATGCTGTAAGACTGTGTCTTTATTTTAAGCTTTTGTGACTAAAGTATCTTCAAACAGGGTTTCACTCAGGCACATGAATTGCTGAACTGAGGCCATGCTTATAAAGCATGCTAATTTATGGATCAATTAAGGAAAGGGAGGGGCAGGAAATCACAACAGCAACAGACCTTACCCACATACAGGATCCTATTTTCCAAGGTTTACATGAAGGAGATACGCAAACTGTGTCTGTGTGTGAGCAGCCTGCAAGGCAGCAAACAAAAGTGGAGAGTGTGTTCCATATTTCCCATTCATGCTTCCTTTTTGAAAAGGCTCATTTGCATAATTAGCATCCCTTTCTGTTTATCCTCTTATCCTGCTGTGTTTATTTTACTTATGCTTTTTGAGAACACTTCTGTAAATGACTATCCTTTTTCCCCCCTTATGTTTTCTTAAATTTCATCTTTGCTTTTCTTTTCATTTTCCCGCACTCGTACTAATTGTACATAGCTGCCAAAATGGTGCAGAAAATTGCCTGTAAGTACCAGCTAGGGGCGGACAAGGTAGTCGTGGTTATTTTCGTAGTTTTAGAATGTAGATATGCTTGTTCCCTTTTAACGTTACTTTCGCCATTGGAATAAAAACTTAGTGTAATGATGACTTCAGATACCTGCAGTAAAATCGTTTGCTAGTGAAAAAGGAACTAGAGCATAAATTTTCTGTTCTTACAGCTATAGATCTGAACTTTGTGGTAAAATCAGTGCAGAGGCCTGATCTTAAAAGTATCTCTCTTGAGACACTTTAGCCTGTCGCAGACTGCACAAAGTATCTCAATAATCAAGGACCATACAGCAAGAGGTAGAAGACAAAGTATTATGCTTCCTAACAGAATATAGGAGTGCACTATGAGCAATTCTGCAAAGCACAAAACCAATAAAAACCATATAGGAAATCTCCCAGAGTGTAACCACCTGTCTAATCACAAAGGAAGCTTAAATCAGATTATTTCTGTGCTAAAACAGAGAGAAGAGAGGATATCAGGAAACAATGAAGTAGTTCCTCTTTCCTCCAGCTGTTTTCTACCTCACACTGCCCAGGCAGCAACAAATAGGAGTTGACAGGCTCCACTTTTTTGATCTAAATCTTTATTGAGCCATGTGTAAATCTTTATTGAGCCAAATTCTTCTGAAATTTAGCTAGGCATTCTCCCTTCCTACCGCCAAAGAATAAAAGGATATTTTCTCAAGAACTGTGCAGTCCACCAGCTGTTTAAATTGAGGAGAATTTCTTTCTGTTGAAGCAAAATTGGCAAAGGCTTGATGGTGTGTTTATACATTATTCACAGCCTTAGAAGGGAATCTTAGTAATTTGTTAGGCTGTGCTTTGACTGTCACAAGTGGTAGCTACTGGCCTATGTACTTTGAAGGCAAAAAAAACCAAAAAGAAACCCAGTCCTCAGATACTAAAGGTACTACTTGTGGCCATTGTGTACAGGGGAGAGATCTCATGGATAAAAGCCATGTTTCACTCCTTTCTGTCCCACCTACAGTGGGGAAGGAGAGAAGATTAGACTGTTACATGAGAGCTGGGGAAAGAAGAAAAGACAGAGATGTTCTGCTCCCAAATGTGGAATTAATGAAGTTGTGGCCACTCATTTGTTTGTCTGCAGCTGGCTGAACATTTCAATTTATACCTTTCTTGACACTACTGAGAGCACAAATGATGGAGAATATTCTTCTTGGAGAATAATCTGAGGTGTTCACTATTCAAAATTTAATTCAGGAATTTTAAAGAAATTGAGAGGATCTTACTACAGCAAAAATTTTGAGGAAGCATTAACTTCAAAGATGTATTTAAGACTTACACAGAGGAAACAGCAAAGTCTGATGTGGTTTTGAATGTACAAATAGATACTCAGAAAACACAAACACAGATGAAATTTGGTCACAGAATAGAACAAAAATCAAGAACTGTAATCTCTTTTTGCAAAACTTGAGAAAGTTTGAATCTATTTGAAAACTCCTGCAATGGCCTTTCTCAAACTTACTACTGCCCCTAAAAGTTTATGAAAGAAGTAACGTTTGACATTTCCAACAGACTAGGAAATTTAGATAGTCCAAAATACAGTAAAGTTAGATCTAGGAGAATCTAAGATAGAAAAATATTAAAAATCAATTAATTTTTGAAAAGTTTTGTGACCTCTATATGTACAGGCTAAAAAATTAGTATTCAGTCTTCTTTATATACCAGTTGAGGTTTTTTTCAAGTGAGATCACTATAAATTTTTACGATTTTTATTGTCAGTCACAGTAAGATAGATGCTTTACTGAGAAAAGTTCATTATCACACTTGTATGTAAAGATGACACGGGAAATCTGAATAGCATTTTAAAATGCTACATAGGACTTAACAGTTCATGGGGAGTTTTCAGGTACTGATAGCCTTGTGCCATGAGATTGAAACTCTTTTATAGGTGCAATATGGTTTTGTTAAGAATGGCTTTAAACATAAAATAAATCTTAACTAGATGTATTCAAGGCACAGGAAATATTCTGCTTGACCAGTATGGTTTCATTTTCTTTGTAGGTTAATTTAAGCAGAAAAATTTAGATCCTCTGCTGATATAAATTGATGTCTCTTTTGGAATCAATGAGAAGTTGGTAGTGTACCTGACTAGGTTTTGGGCTTAATGACACTAAGCCATATGAAACACTCCACAAAAGTATTTAATATTAGTATTGATCCATATTGTCCAATTTCTTACTAGAAGAAATTACATTTCCATGCACTAGTATTTTCTATAGAAGTTCCAGGAATCGCTGGCAATGCATAATGGTCCGTATAAGGAGCATCCCTTGTACAGAGTACATGTGAGGAGTATTTGTCTAACCTGGAATGAAATTTATAGTGATAATCATGTGAAGGAGACATATCCTCCCTCCCCCCATTTGAGGCTGCAGCTTCTGGAGAGAAGCAGAACTGTAAGTTTAGTACAGAACTTCTCCAGAAGTGGCTGGTTTCATTGCTATAGGGAAGGAGAACTGTCTCAATGCAGGTTATTCCCTTTAGAGGACCTGAAAGCCACTGTTCCACAGCTACTTGTCACTATAATTACAAATACTTGGAAGCTAAAACAGAAAAAAAGGGGAGGAGGGGAATCTCTTATTAGATAGATTAAAGTCTGTTCCCAGAATAATTTCTTGTGAAAACAGCTATAGGCACTGTGTCCGTACTTCCTGCAGCCTAAAACTCTCTTCTAATGAAGTGTATCCCAATTGACTGATCAAGTAGGATGGCCCTATAGATACTACAGAGCAGCAGGAGTTTATACTGTTCATATATAATTTTTTTCCCATATCCACCCCAAACCTATGGGGTACAATGGACTTGATCACTTTCACGAAAGCAGCAAATTATTTTTTTTCTTCTTTTTTTTTTTTTTTCATTTCTAAGGGAATTTGCAGGAAGAAAATTCAAACTTATGATTTGCTGCAGAGCATTAGAAAGAAGCTGTTTGCAACCCTGATCTCTCAGAAAGGCAGATCCTCATGATCTCACACTAGGAGATGCTGGGAATGGCATGCTCTGAAATAGGAACCACAAAGTAACATGGGTTGAAAACTTCCTTATCAGAAAACTATTATTAAAGGAAGTAGGCCCAGAAGACTGATGCTGAACAGAAAACATTACCAAAATCAGGAACAGCTGATACATGACAATATACCTGCCCTGTTTCTCATGTTCTTACCTGGACATAGGCCAAATTTGTGCTCGTACTTGCACACTTCATACATTTTATTCATATATGGTGTCTGTTGCTCATGTCTGTGCTGCTTTTCTAAGCTTCCATCCTCTACTTCCCTTGTTAACACTAGACTCGTGTTTTGTCTCAATATTAATATCTGAGTGCTGTTTGAGTGTCAGCTTCAAGAGAGAAATTGTGCCATTTCTCCCGTGCAGTTTCCATAGATTGAGGTGGGAGATCTAAACCACCCAGACCTCCCTAAGGCTTTTTTGTCTGTTTCCTTCTCTGTAAGTAACAGTTAGAAAGCTAGTTTAGAAGCGTACAAAAAGATCCAACTTCTCTCTCCCATTTTCTTTTCTGACCACCAAACAGGATGAATCTCTTCAGCGCCTGCAGAAGGAGTCTGAAATCTTACAGAGAACATATGCACACTACTTTGACCTAACAATTATCAACAATGAAATTGATGAAACTATCAGGCACCTGGAGGAAGCCATCGAGCTTGTGTGTACAGCCTCACAGTGGGTCCCAGTCTCCTGGGTCTACTAGACCAGTCATGAGAGAATTGAAAAGAAAAAAATCTGTCATTACTGGGAACCACCTCATACATGGAAAACCTCTTCGTTACTGACCTTGTGTCAACAGGTCTTGGCCCCTAGAGACTACCTAGATGTAGTGTGACCTAAAATATAATTATTGTCATGTCCGAATAGATAGGAGGAGGGGGAAAAAAATTCAAACACTAATTTAAAGAGACAGTATCTTTTTTTTAATCATTTCTCCTAAACTTTAATAAAATGTATCTTTAAATATATGTATTATTCAGTCCTTTGGAATGTTATATTTTTGGAAACCATAGCTTTTTATTTCAAGGGCCCCTAAAAACTGCACAAAATAGATGCTGCTTTCTATAATCTATTTTAATAGTAATAATAATATGATTCTGTTACCTTAACTTGGGGGTGGAACACTACATTCTTTTTAGAGTCTGATTTTATGGATTGGAATACTTTGCGTTCCTTTATTTATTTGAAGTAATTAGTCTAGTGGTTACGAAACAAATTCATAAATTTTAAAGGCCTTTTTTCGCGCTTTTTTTTTCTAGGATAGCATTTTTAAGTACTTTTGTGTAACATCCAGATAATGTGATACTGTCTCTTTGAAGAACTCTGTAAAACTTTTAGAAATCTGAAATTGGGTCTTGACTCTTAATGCATGTGGACAGTCGCAAGCGTTCATGCCGTTGGTGTATCTGTGTTGATAAAACCTGTAATCTACAGCAAAGTACATTCCGTTCATGGGAACACGTACCCAAGGGAATAAAGTAAAATATTATTCTGACTAAGTTGTAAACCTATGCACATCCCTTGCATTTTGGGCAACTTTATAAAAAAAAAAAGAAAAAAAACAAAACTGATTTTTATTAATAATAATCATGTAGTGAAATGTGTTTGTAATTTTGTCTCAATTTAATTTGTTGTAAGGTGGGAGGGGGCAATTACTGGTTTCACCATTTCAGATCCGTGTTGTCTGAGAGTATTAACGTTTTAATTAAGTTTAAGCAAAGAAATGCTGATTTTTAATATGTATGTAATTGTTTAAAAATGCACACATTTTAAAAGAAAATACTGTGCAATGAAGAAACCAGTTTAGGCATTGCGATAAACTGACTATTCCAAAAGACTCATCTACAACAGCCCTGTAAATTCCTTTAAAAATGGTAATTGACTCTACAGTCTGACCAATTTTTTTTATTTTAAATATACTTCCTTTTATGTGTTCAACAATTACATGCTTTTGGGTCCTTCATTTCATTGCAGGGAGTTTCAAGAACAAGTCAGCAGCTCATGCAGCAAGCAAAGGTTTCTTACAGTCTGTTAAGGGAAGACCCTTGGAAGAGCACAGCCTGTAGTGTGTTCCAGGGTCTCTGCTCCACCTGTACAACCACAAGTTAAACTAATTTAGAATTAAGAGCGGAGCCAAGTAAGAAAATTTAACTACGTGCTGACCTGGTGTTTTGTTTCCCTTCTTCATGCTCTTACTGGCCCAGATGCTTGCATTTTTTTCTGAAAATGGCCACCAGAAGCAAGCAATGCCACCTCTTTTTAGGTGGCAGAAATGCAGTGTTCCTTAAAACGATTTATCTTCAAAGCTTGGTTGGTGTGCTGTTGTGTAGTATGAAGTTTAGTGTTTATATTAAAATGATACAGTGTTCTCAAAGTGTTCATCCTCAGAGGTGAACTATCAGCTGTAATTGATCTGTGGGCTGTTCCAGTTGTTTGGCACCGCTACACATGTAATCAGAAAAAGTTCTCACAGCTGAACCTTTATCATATGGGTAATTATCTGAAACTGAACATGAGCTGGCAGTGTGCGCTCACAGCCCAGAAAGCCAACCATGTCCTGGGCTGCATCAAAAGGAGCGTGACCAGAAGGTTAAAGGAGGTGATCCTGTCCCTCTACTCTGCTCTCCCACTTAAAATATTGCAATACAGTTCTGGTGTCCTCAGCCTAAGAAGGGCATGGAGCTGTTGGAGCAAGTCCACAAGAGGGCCACAAGGATGATGAGGCGACTGGAGCACCTCCCACATGAAGACAGGCCGAAAAAGTTGGGGCTGTTCAGCCTGGAGAAGAGAAGGCTGCGTGGAGATCTCAGCAGCCTTCCAGGTATCTGAAGGGAGCCTGTAAGGATGCTGGGGAGGGGCTCTTCATTAGGGACTGTAGTGACAGGACAAGGAGCAGTGGGTTTAAACTTGAAGAGGGGAATCTTCTGCTTACTCCTGCTGCAGGTGGGGTAATCAAATCTCTGTTCATGTAAAATCCTTAGGCAAAGTCTAGGTCCAGCTCGGCCTCCTCACCAGCCAGGTCAGGCAAGGTGTTTGTCTTGTGCAGCACTCACAGGTCAGCTTGCAGCCTGCAGCACAGAAGGGAAGTTGGTCCATCACTTTACCTCACCTGACTGCATCCCAAAGCAAGTACTGTAACAGGTTCCTTGAGCTTGTGGTTTGTGAAGTGCTGGAAACTAATCGATGAGAAACAATCTGTGTGAGTCTTGTGTAAGCAAGCCAGCATGTAAGAGGGAACCTATTGGAATAATGATAGCTACTCATGTGTTCTGAATTTAGCCCCTGAAAAGGGGGATAGGTGCAAACTGTGAACTATTTAGTAAGAGATAATTTTTCAAGTAGTTGTGTCGTCTCATTCTAGTCCTGGATGAACCTTATCAGGTGTTCCTGTAGATCAGCTGTTGCAATAGTAGTATCACATGCTATCCGAGCTCATCGAAGTGACAGATTCATTCACTCTCAAAACTACCTCTTTTCCCAGTAAAGCACAAAGGTGGGACAACCTACTACTGAAAATCAAGCAGTGGAGTGTTTCTGATGTTAGAAATACAAATTTCTTCTCTGGTAAGCATTGGTATATGACTTAAGTGACACATCATTCTTCTGAAATGTTTATGACATTAAACAGTTAAATAATTTTGATAATTTGGGCATAGTCTGCCATAAATGTTTTGACTACATATTTTTGACTCTGTTAAAGTGAATTTCTTGGAGTTTCTGTGTACCCATCCTATAAGAAAGAAAACTCACCATTCCCATGAGGGTGCTTCTGCCTTATGTAGATGACAATAAGCAGTGATTCAATGTAACTAATACACTTATCTTAAGTGGAGCTACCACTGAGTTAATATTACACAGTAGAAAGACTAACTTGGAGAGCTCGTTTCTTTGATTCCTATGTATAGTCTTTTATCAAGGGACAAAAACTGTACAAGCACATCAGCTAGCATACTGTCCTGCCTCCCCTTTACCATAGACTGTTTTCCTATTGAGAACCTCCAACTTGGTTCACCCCCCTAGGCTTTACGTACAGCTGAACCAGGCAGCCCTACAGTTCCAGCAAGCACAAAGCAAGCCCAGAGACGACTCAGTCTGCCCAATGCACACCTTCTCTCCCTCCTGCCTTGCCCAAATCCTTCTGATGCATCTCTGTTATTTGTGTGGTATGTAGAGGGCAAAAGGCTGCCATAAATCAGCTAGAAGCTTCCCTTGCATAGGGAAGACTCAGGCAGGTGCAGAGCTAATGTTGCCATATTTCTAATTTTTTCCAAACCCCAAATGGAGAAGCATCCTCCTAGTGTTGTAAATATCACTGCATAATTTAGTGCATCTCTTGGACTTCTCTAAATTCATGCTGAATGTGACCTCAGAAGCAGCCCTGGGATTTGGAAGAAACAAATATTTCTGTTTGCCCCTTTTATACTTTATTTTTGTACAGGGGTTCATAGATTTGTAAAGAAAACTTGGACTTATCAGTATGCTGCCTCTCAGTCTGACTGATGCCTGTGATTTCAAGGTGTTAAAGTTAGTCCAATAAATGTTCATCAACCTCTGCTTCCATTTACTTAATAAAAGTACACTAGGTTATTCAATGTCTCAGAGTGGTAAGATTATTGTATGGAAATGGTAACCTAGTTTAGACAGTCCTGGACACTGTCATACAACTATTTAAAATCAGAGGGACATTTTTAAACTCATTACCAAAACTGAGTTCTTCAGTATATTTTAGCATTGGTTATCGTTTGATTTGATTTGGGTCAAGAAAGATGCTGTGTCACTAGCCTCCAAGTGAAAATATTGCTACCTGCTACAGAAACTTCATTAGTAAGGTTACTCAGTTGATTTTGAAATGACAGCATACATGTTACAGCACGAGCAGCATTGAACTGGAGTGTATACTTCAAGAACTTGATACCAGAGCCGTTAGGGAAAATTAATGCGCAGGTTAACTTCAGTATTTGTGCCATTTTTATTCTTTTCTCTAAAGAAATTATTTATTATTTAAACAAATACTTGGAAATACTGCCGAAGTTCATGTTTTTTTGTAAATCTAGATTGAAATACAAGATGCAGTTCAGGGCCCATTTTCTTGCACTGCAGTTAGTTCTCAACATCTTTAATGAAAGCAGTTAGAACTCAGTTTTGGGCTTTAAAATACTTGTAGACAAGGAATGGTGAAAACTAAAGGAAAAGTACATTTCTTGACTGACTCCAGTAAGAGTCATCTGTTTTTGTAAGTTAATCAACAGAGTATGAGCTAAAGCAGACACCACAAAAAGTCTGCTTTCTCTTTGTAATGCACATTCATTTTCTTAATAAGCCTGTCTCTGAGACTAGCTTCTTCACTACTTTTAATGAGCTAAGAAATACCCATAACTCTTACCAAGGAGACTGCTGCACATTATATCATATAGTCACATATAAATTAAATTCCTGCACAACAGGAATTACATCACAGACAAACAGGGCAGAAGTAACTTCTCATCAGTGAGTGTGCCTTGTGTGCATACCATGATTTTCTACTTGCTGATACACACAGTTAGTGCAGCTACAGTAATTTTTACTTTCTCCCCCGTAAGTGATTTTTAGCAGTCATCCAATCCAGTGAAAGCTGGACTGACGCAAATACAGAATCTTTTTGACTTCTTATGATTCAGCCTCAGAGTTAAAGGCTTTTAAAGCCTCTTTCCCAGACCTGTACAATACATAATTAATTCTTACCTTAATTATGGGAAATATGTTTCCCATACCTGTAATCCAATTAAGATTTTAGGCAGTTAGAAAGTTAATTGCTTTTCGTGTAGTCTTAACACCTTTCTAAGAAAAAACAAAGGGGAGAGAGGATGTATACGCACGTTCAGGTGTTCTGCTGTATCCCTTCTTAGCAACTGCCATGGGAAAATCAGTAACAAGCAAACTGAATCTGGCCACCTCTCTACCCTGTGTCTTATGATTAACGTGTAACTTGAGCCTGGTTTTGTGTTGTGGAAGAGAACAGAACTAGTAGCACATTCCACACTTTGTCCTTGCAAGAGTTCATGTTAGTATTAGCAAAGTAATTCCAAATTTTCCCTCATCAGTAGCTAATTTTTCTATCTGCGTAAAGAAAATACCCAAAGGGAGGGGAGGAATTTGGTTGTTGTAACTCATCATGAAACTGAAAAATGAGTCTGTTTTTCTCCATTGCTGGCCATCCAAATGGAGACTTCGTCACTGTTTTTCACTGGATGGTTGTGGTAGGCCAAGTCCTGAAAATAGCAGGGATAACATGTGGATTGTGCTGTGACACAGTTAACAAAGCAGGAGATATATCAAAAGCTTTAATTCTTCGACCCCAGTCTAGGGCAACAGCCAACAGCAAAAGCCCAAAACTTAAAAAAGCAACAGAAAGCATTTTACTAAATAAAATCAAGCGTCTTTCTGGACACCAGAGATCAGAAACAAGGTGATAGTTAATGACCAAATTCAATCCACAGATCAAGGCAGTCTAAGCTCAGACTTTAATTACCAGGTTTTTTTCCTCTTGTCATTTGAAAATCCCCAAACCTTACATAAGTAATCCACATGCTCTCTTCAAGAGTTCATAACCAACCCTATTTGGATTTGTAAGGTACCTGCCAATAGAAATTAAACATGAGGACTGAATGAACAAAGAGAAGGCTAAGTTGCTTACAAAGAAAATAAATAGATAAGGACTGAGAAATAGAGCAACAGATTTGAGAACATGAGAACCGTGATGGATTCCAGGAGTCATCTGCTGTGCAAGATGGGGTAAGTCACTGCACTTCTCACTACGTATGCCTCCTGCGTTGTGCTTGCTATCTGTTTAGGTTGCAAGCCATGTGGATAAGGACCTGACATTCACTATGTGTTTTAGTGTCAGACTGTGAGGTGATACCAGAACATACAGGTATTAACAACTCTTCCAGTGCTTAAAATTGGTGGTGAGGCTGAACATTCCCCAGCCCCTGAACAGCATCTGCAGGCATGCTCCATGTAAAGTAACTCAGGCTTTCATCAAAGATTCTCCCCCATCACAGTAACATTCAGTGCACAAGTCTGTTTCAGTAGGTGCTGTAGATACAGGTGTGATGTTCACTGTGTGCCTAAAGGACAGGCAGGTTTCCACCATGAGATGTACTTTAATCAGAGCTATTAAATACTAGCTCTTTTAATACTAAGCTGCACAGGCAGCATCCTGAGTAAAAGCCTCCATTGACTGAAGATTGAGAGATGACAAATTCACTGGAGTGGAAAGGAAGCCAAGGAAGCTGCCCACAGAGCTTAAAATCTGGGACTCCACAGTCTGTGGGATGTAGGTAACTTCATAGCTGTTGCTTGTAGCATTTTGTGGTTTATTTCCAGTTTCAGGGCTTTGGGCCTTGTTTTTTCAAACTGTCTTGTCTTCTCCAGTGTGACAACAATTGCAATGCTCCTTCTACAGTTGTGTCTGCCTCCTCACAGTTTTCCGAAGTGTTTCTGACAAACTTAGCCCCATTTTAGTGATTTAATGAAAAAAATTTCCCTCTCAAAAAGGTCAGTTCCATATATGACATACTTGAAGGCTATGTAGTGGTTTTTATTGGTTGATGTTGCCGTAAATACCAAACTGTTGAAACCTCACATGGAAATCTTGGGTTTAAGTCCAAAGTTTTAAATATTTAAGCCTTGTTTTAAAGCTTGGGGGCCTTTTACTGAACTGTATCATAAAAGCATGTAAATTCACATAAAAGTATGGTTTTATTGCTGTAACACTTCATAAGTTTAACACAGCCTGACAAGAAAGAGACAGCTGACGGAAAGGACCACTTCCAACTGACATGATATGAGGTGGCTGTGTCATACATGCCGGGGCAGCTGATCACTGCTGTGGTGCGAAGAATTGAAATACATAAGCTTTGTCAAGGTGACAGTTTGATTCTGGGGTTCAGCATTGGAGGTGGCATTGATTAGGATCCTACTCAGAATCCTTTCTCTGAAGACAAGACCGACAAGGGTATCTATGTAGCAACGGTATCAGAAGGAGGCACGGAAGAAGATGCAGGACTCAGACTGGAGATAAGATCAGGCTGGGATATGACGGTGGTGACCCATGACCAAATGAAGAAGAGGCTGACAAAAAGGCATGAAGAAGTGGTACGGCTGCTGGTGACTGGGCAATATCTGCAGAAGGCTGTGCAACAATCCTTAATATCCTAATCAGTCACTGAGTTGGAGTAGTGTTGGAGAGGGAGATATATAGACTGACGTCAAGCAAGGAAACAAATCCCAGGCTGGAACAGGTTGGCTGGAAGGGGACCATGTTCCTAACTGTGGTAAACATGATTTTTATTTTTCCATCTTCTGGTGTAACTCTCAGTAGGAGAATTCTGGTCCCATCAGCAGAGTGCTTCTCTAAAAGTCTTCCCTGCAGGTACATGGTAAGAGACGTCCATCACGGCACATACAGGAAAGGAGGAGGACATTAATACAGGAAGCTGGGATCTAGCAACAAAAAAAACCCAAAAACAAAACAAGAAAAAAAAAAAAGACAATTAAAAGCAAGGGGCTTCCTCCAAAATCCAGTGTCCCCACACAGAACCGCTTCACATTGCTGCAGGAAGCTAACGAGGAAACACCACACCAAATTAACAACCGGCTGATGCACCAGTAAAGAGGATCACTACTGGTGCCTCCAGGAAAAAGCCATGGGTCATAGCGGTAGGTGCAGCTACTTTGAAGGGCACAGAGGCACCCATCTGTCAGCCTGACCCAGTCTCAAGGGAGGTGCGTTGCCTACCAGGGGCTCACATCAGGGATGTTGCGGAGAGGCTGCCTGCTCTAAGTCCTGCTGACTATTACCCACTTCTTGTGGTCCATGTGGGTGCCAGCGATACTGACAGCAGTAGTCTGGGAATCAGTAAGAAGGACAATAGAGCCCTGGGAGAGGTGGTTAGGGGCTCTGGGGCTCAGTTTTTCCATTGATCCTCCAGGTCAAAGGGGAGGACTTTTAAAAGGACAGGCAGATTTGGCAGGTTAATAAATGGGAGGGGCTGGTTGGGAATGTGATGCTCCAGGGCAGCCTCAGCTGTAGTGATCATGAGATGGTTGAGTTTGAGATCCTCGGGACAGTGAGAAGAGCATGCAGCAAGCTCACTGCCCTGGACTTCAGGAGAGCAGACTTTGGCCTCTTCAGGAACCTTCTTAGTAAGGTGCCATGGGATAAAGCCCTAGAGGGCAGGGGGGTCCAAGACTGCTGGTTGACATTCAGGGATCATCTCCTCCAAGCTCAGGAGTGTTGTGTCCCCACTAGAAGAAAATGTGCCAGAAGGGCCAGGAGAGACCTCCATTGATGGATAAGGGACGGCTGAGGAAACTTGGAGGGAAAAAAATGGCTTACAAAAGGTAGAAGTGATGACAGGCAGCCTGGGAAGAATACAGGGATGTTGTCTGGGAAGCAAGGGACCAGCTCAGGAAAGCTAAGGCCTAGTTAGAACTGAATCTGGTAAGGGATGTGAAAGATAACAGGAAGGGCTTCTATAGGTATGTAGCAAACAAAAGACAGACTAGGGATAACGTGGGCCCTCTCCGGAAGGAAACAGAACTGTGTACCTTGGATCTGGAGAAGGCTGAGGTTCTCAGTGATTTCTTTGCCTCAGTCTTCACTGGCAAATGCTCTGAAGACACCGCCCAAGTACTGGAAGGCAGATGCAGGGACTGGGGGAATGAAGACCTTAGGCCTCACTGTAGGAGAGGATCAGCTTTGAGATCATCATCATTCAAGAACCTGAATGTGCACAAGTCCATGGGACCTGATGAAATCCATCCGCAGGTCCTGAAGGAGCTGGTGAATGAAGTTGCTAAGCCACTGGCCATTGTATTTGAAAAATCATGGCAGTCAGGTGAAGTTCCTGACAACTGGAAAAAGGGAAATATAACCCCCATTTCCAAGAAGGGGAAAATGGAAGATGCAGGGAACTACAGGCCAGTCAGTGTCACCTCTGTGCCTGGCAAAATCTTGCAGCAGTCTCTTGGAAACCATGCTAAGACACACGAAAAACAATGTGGTGGCTGGTGACAGCCAGCATGACTTCACTAAGGGGAAATCCTGCCTGACCAATTTGGTGGCCTTCTATGATGGGGCTACAGAACTGAGGGACAGGGACAGAGCAGTTGACATCATCTACCTGAACTTGTTCAAATCGTTCGACACCGTCCACCATTACATCCTTGTCTCTAAACTGGAGAGACATCAGTTTGATAGGTGGACCACCCGATGGATAAAGAACTGGCTGGATGGCCACACACAAGAGAGTTGTGGTCAATGGCTCAATGTCTGGTTGGAGACCAGGGGTTCGGACCAGGGATGTTGTTGGGGTCATTGTTGGGACCAACATCTTTGTCGCTGACATGGACAGTGGGATTGAGTGTGCCCTCAGCAAGTTTGCCGATGACACCAAGCTGTGTGGTTCGGTTGATACGCTGGAGGGAAGGGATGCCATCCAGAGGGACCTTGACACGCTTGTGAGGTGGGATGATGCCAACCTTACGAAGTTTAATCATGCCAAGTGCAAGGTCCTACACCTGGGTCAGGGCAATCCCAGGCACTGCTACAGGCTGGGGAGAGAAGAGATTCAGAGCAGCCCTGCAGAGGAGTTGGGGATGTTGGTTGATGAGAAAATGAACATGAGCCGGCCTCGGTGTGCGCTCACAGCCCAGAAAGCCAACCATATCCTGGGCTGCATCAAAAGGAGCGTGACCAGCAGGTCAAAAGAGGTGATCCTGCCCCTCTACTCTGCTCTTGTGAGACCTCACCTGCAGTATTGTGTGCAGTTCTGGTGTCCTCAACATAAAAAGGACATGGAACTGCTGGAACAAGTCCAGAGGAGGGCCACGAGGATGATCAGGGGGCTGGAGCACCTCCCGTATGAAGACAGGCTGAGGAAGTTGGGGCTGTTCAGCCTGGAGAAGAGAAGGCTGCGTGGAGACCTCATAGCAGCCTTCCAGTATCTGAAGGGGGCCTGTATGGGCACTGGAGAGCAGCTCTTCATAAGTGACTGTAGTGATAGGACAAGGGATAATGGGTTTAAACTTGAACACGGGAAGTTCAGGTTAGGTATAAGGAAGAAGTTCTTTACTGTGAGGGTGGTGAGGCACGGGAACAGGTGGGCTAAGGAAGCTGTGAATGCTCCATCCCTGGCAGTGTTCAAGGCCAGCTTGGACAGAGCCTTGGGCAACATGCTTTAGTGTGAGGTGTCCCTGCCCATGGCAGGGGGTTGGAACTTGATGATGTTAAGGTCCTTTCCAGGATCATCCCCTGATGCGAACCCCTGGTAGGCAACACACCTGCCTTGAGACTGGGTCAGGCTGACAGATGGGTGCCTCCATGCCCTTCAAAGTAGCTGCACCTACCGCTATGACCCATGGCTTTTTCCTGGAGGCACCAGTAGTGATCCTCTTTACTGGTGCATCAGCCGGTTGTTAATTTGGTGTGGTGTTTCCTCGTTAGCTTCCTGCAGCAATGTGAAGCGGTTCTGTGTGGGGACACTGGATTTTGGAGGAAGCCCCTTGCTTTTAATTGTCTTTTTTTTTCTTGTTTTGTTTTTGGGTTGTTTTTTTTTTTTTTTTTTGTTACTAGATCCCAGCTTCCTGGATTAATGTCCTCCTCCTTTCCTGTATGCGCCGTGATGGACGCCTCTGGCCCCTGCACAGCGCAGGCCCGGAGCAGGCAGCCCAGCTCCCTCCCAGCTTCCCCGACACCTTCCAGCCACTGACAGCGCCCCGCGGCTCAGCCCCTGCTGCAGGAGGGCCTCCCCCAGGGCACCGAGCGCAGCCCTGCCCGTGGCGCGCCCTCCCCTCACGACCCCGGTGCAGGCGCTCTCTGCCCCCGAGCTCCGCGCTGCAGCCTCCCCTCCCATCGGCTCTGCCTGGGGCCGACGCTGCCTCCGCCGGGGCAGCCGGGGCAGAGCTCCCGGAGGCGAGCGCTGGCTCCCCGGGGCGGGTGCTCCCCGCGGAGGGCGGGGCCGTCCCTCCTGGCTCCGCCCCCTGTGAGCCCCTGCTCGCCTCGGCGGGGCTGCGGCTCCTGGGCAGGGCCTGGGGCGGGCTCGGGGCTCCCTCGGGGGCTCTCGGCTCCGAGCGGGGGCTGCGGGGCGGGGGGGTTCCCCCTCGCTCCGGGGTTGAGGGCTCCTCTCTGGAGCCGCTCACCTCGGCCTATGACCCTGTCCTATGTCATATGTCAGCATCTATTTTATCTGTCACATTGCTCCAAATTACCTGGCTTTCAAGTAATTTGGAATTCATCAAAGCCCACTTTAAGCTCTACTGGCCTAAAAAAAAAAAAACTGTGTCGGAAAATTTCAGCGCTACTTTTTGCCTATTAAAATAATCAATCACCTGTTTCGGCACAGATATTTACAAGAAGCTTTGTCTGACTGCAAGTTTATCATTTATTCCTATACTTTGTCTTCTGACTCTGCCAGTCTTATACATCAAGAAAGTGTCTGTCTATACAGTGTATATACAGAGATTTATCTTAATGTCACAGCACATTGAGACATAATCTTTCAGTACGGTGAGGAATTGCTACTGCCAACTCCATCCCGATTTATACACACACAGCTAGCTGTCTTTTGTTACTGATTTATCATGTTTGCCAATTTGCCTGCTCCTGGCACTGTGCACTCAGCCTTGTCTTCAGCATCAAAAGCCCAGAAGTAAAACCCCACCGAGCTATGCATATTTTTACACCTGCCTGCATGCTGTTTCCTCTGAGTTCCAGCAAATCTTCATCCCGCCAGGCATGCAGTGCCGCCTTGCTTGCATCAAGGAAACCCTGCTTGTCCCCTTGTCTGCTCTTGCAAAGCCCAAGCCTCCCTAATACCCTGTATTCCTGTGCCCATGAGTCAACCTTCAGTCTAAGCAAAATAGAAATAAAAAAATAAAACCATTACTCAATAATTAATGCCCACAGTCCCCACGTGCTGTCAGCTACAGGCAGGTCCTACAGAGCTCCCAGCAAAATCCCATCTCACCCATCCAGAGCTAGAGCAAACACATGCCAGATCCAGACCTTGCTGCCTGTCCTCTGCTGCTTTATCTGTCCACCCTGGGCAGACACGAGGTCTATTCGCATCCAAGAGGGCTGTGAGGAGCAGAGGTCTTGGCAGGCAAGGCAGCTCCCCCAGGCAAGGGAGCCCTGGCTGCTGCCTTCTGCCTCGGCCCATCTCCTGCCAGCCCCCCAGTTTGCTTCCTCCATGAATGCTGACAGCTCAGCCCCTCCCAGGGGTTAACAGCCAGCTGGTGCAGCCCTTGCTCTAGTGCTCAGAGACAAGCTTCTCAGAGTTGAAAGGTTTGTGTTTACATGGCTGCTGAAATCTGTGCTATACTATGGTCCCTACCCTCTATGCTCCATAGCCCCCATGGATCTATGCTATCCATCCCCATTGCTACTGATGGGAACAGCCCCTTACCCATATTCTCATTCCCCAGGAGGCAGTTCAGGAAACCAGTTTTGTCCAAAACTGACCCAGGGACAGTGGTTCCTAATCCAGCTATCACACAGCTGTGCAAATGCTAGTGCTAGCCCAGGAGAGCGGGAGAATAGAATCACTGCCTGAGACCTCCACCTCATTTGGGCTACAGGCTGCATTGGATTGAAGCTCTCTGAAAATCCCACTGTTGTGGTTTAAACCAAGCCACACAGCTCGTCCACTCACTCCCCTCCCTTTTTTCTCCCTCTTTCTTTCCTTCACCCCCCCCCCCCCCGCCCCCCTCGCTCCCGGAGGGATGGGGAGGAGAATCGAGAGAATGTAACTCCCACTGGTTGAGATAAGAGCAGCCCAGTAACTAAGGTATAACACAAATCACTACTGCTACCACCAATGATAATAATGATAAGAGAAAATAACAAGAGAAGAGAATACAATACCACCACCGAATGAGTTTGCCCGCCCCCCCCCCCCTCCCCCCGAAGAGAGGCTGTGCCTTTCCGGGTAAGTCCCAGTTACCTCCCTGGCCATGACGTGCTGTGGTATGGAATACCAATTTGGCTGGCTTGGGTCAGGTGTCCTGTCTCTGCTTCCTCCCGGCCTGCCCTCGTCCCTTGGCAGAGCATGAGACTCACAGTCCTTGGCCAGAATAAACATTACTTAGCAACAATTAAAAACATCAGTGTTAGCAGCTCTGTTCCCAGGCTGGAAGTCAAAACACAGCGCTGCACCAGCTACTAAGAAGGAGAAAAACTGCTACTGGTGAACCCAGGACACCCACACAACCACAGCTTTCTGTTGTGGGATCCCACACCACAAGACTTTGTGTCCTTGCGCAGAATTATGCTCCTACTTTCTCATTAGACCAAGGCACGGGTTGACACTGTTCCAGCTAAGTGACATAACTCCCAGCTGTCATTTTCATAGTACACCATCAGATCTTATCAGTTATTAGATGTTTATTCATTGTTCATCATTTTAATAAAAGCATGTAAGCAACCAACTCAGGGGCTGCTCATCTATTGTTTCAGGGGCGATACAGGACAAGGTAGACAAGCTGCAATGATGTCAGCCTCAAAAAAAGCTCTCTGCACCAAGTACAGCTGATGACAAGAGTTAATGATTAAAATCCTAGAATAAGATTATTTTTACAGTGTGTCTTAGACTATAGTGTAGGACCTATTTTGCTCAAGTGTTTCTTGAATTCAGTTATTAATATATTTGTGTCCTGAAAAAAAGAGAACACCTCTCCGTGCATCTTCAAACCAGAGCCATGCCAGCACAGGTAAATCATATGGTGCAAATCAGCAGTTGAGCCCAGTCTTTCCAATTTAGCTTGTCCCCCTTTCAAATGCAGCAATTTTCTTATTATTATCCCTAGTTTAACCTACTTATGCCCTACCTGGCTCATAAAATTTTAGGGGAAATAATTGGGTTTCTAACCATAAAAAAAAGCAGAGGGCACAGCTGTTGTTTTCAACTGGGACATTTTGGTGATCCAGTTTCAAGCACAGCCAGGCCTGGTGCAGCAGTCCACCAAGGGCACAGGCAAATTTTGGCTTGGAACAGGAGGACAGGGGGAAAGAAGGAGGGGGCAGAAGAATACCTTAAGCTTGTCTCATTGTAAACCTATAGCCGCAACAAGAAGCTCCTGGCACAGGTCAAAGCCTCTGTCTTTGATGCTGAACAACCACAAATTAAAATTAGCTGGTAATCCAAAAAAGTAAATAAATAAGATATGTACATGAGGTAAACCATGGGATTGGTGAGTGTAATAAAGCTAATGGAAGTTTTTTGTCTATTTATTTAAAATGTTTTGGGATTCTTCATAGAGAATATAAGATTTATGCTATACAAGTTAAGAATAAACTTTAAATTCATCCTTAAAAGAGGGAGAGATTAAGGGGGAAGTACAATAAAAATCAAAGAATGTGGTGAAGGTCAAAGGTGAGAAAAACTGCCAAAGTAATGAATGTTTTGCATTCAAGGATAAGTCTGACCACACAGTACAAGATCAGACTGGTTCAACTAACCACAGGGTCAACAAAATCAAGCTTTGGAGAAGATATTCTCTGTTCAGAAGTATCTATTTGGCATATTTGTATTCATCATTTTATTAGAGTTTAAAAGACCAGCTTTGCCCCAAGACAAAGAGACTTCTGGTGCTGATTTTGTGCATGTTTAGGTTTTGACCTATAGGTGCTGCTTCATCATGTAAAATCTAAAGTGTGCCCAACAGCTGGCCACTTGATAGTGTTCCTTGACATAGCTGCATCTTAGACTTTCTGCATTTTCAGCATGAACATTCTTTTGTTTTGCAAAAAAAAAAAAAAAAATAGAACTTTGTGCTTTTAAGTAATACTTGTGATATGCTTTTTATTATTTGTGGTCTTTATTCCATGGTTGACATTTTCCATAAAGCTCTTTTAAAACTGTTTTGGAGGTCACTGCAGCAGAGTCTTCAAACTCCATGGGCCTCCATCAGATTTGGGGGGGGGAAAGTAAGGACCAATATTATTAGTGTTCGTGCAAAGCCCGTTCCTTGACTCTGCAAAAGCAGACCTTGAGAAAGGCATGCTTCGTGTACCTAGAAAGTGTTCTTTTCTCACCCAGACTAGCCATGTCTTGTGAAGCTCAGGCTGGGGCAGCGGTGATCATTGCAGGTTATTTTCTTGCAAGACTTCATAGACTTCATATACTTTCATATAAAGAAGGAACGGCAGTTTTCTGCAATAAGAAACTTGTAACTCAGTTGATTTGGTTCCACCTGAAATCAAGGGAAAACTCAACAAATCAAGATTTAGGGTTTTTAAGAGCTAGCAGCCAGATGTCATAAAGACAAGAATTAGCTAAAATACATAAGAGTTCCTGAGTCTCAGCTGGTCGGTATCTGCTGCCTTTCTAGCAAAAGTCATCTTTATTTACCTTGATTCCTGAGTCCTCCTGGACTTATTTCTTTCCAAAGCAGAAAAACAATGTAAGACTCCACAAGATTAGCAAAAAGCCAATACATTTCACAGGAGATTACTAGCAGTAGCTATAAATGTAAAGAAAGAAAAAGGAGGAGCATAGCAGTGTTGATGTTAAACACCAAGTAGGACCCTTAGGAATGTAACACAGGCAGAATTCTGAGTCCAGGAGATGATATCCAAATTCTTTTTTCTATTTACTTTGACTACTTCTTCCTTCTAATTTAATAGCAACTGTTGTAAAGCGTAAAAATCACCTGTGCCAGTGAAGAGCACCATGTTAACAGGTACCATACATTAAAACAAATTGCCTTCTCCCAAGACCTCAAATGCTTCAGCTGGGGAATACCAGCTCTCAATAAACTTCAGTTATGAAGTGTATTTTAACACCAGACAACTTATGACCATCCCTCCCCACTGCTTCAAGTAAATTCATGGCATCTCACACTGAGGACAGGACTGGAAACCACCCTCATCATTGAGACTGGCATCTCAGCAGGGCTTGACCTGCAGTTCTGTGAGATCTCTGGTGGTGTCTTAGTCCAGGAGCAAACTCTTAAAATAGAATTGGTTTGTGAAAGGATGCTGTGCCATGGAATCGTAACCAACAGCTGGTTCATGTTTACCACCTGAAGCACAATTTGGACCAGGAGTCTAGTCTAAGAAAATAAACCCAAATTATTCATGCAAAAGGTAGATCCTTAATTTAACTTGTTTGCTAATCAAGAGATGCAAAATTAGGGGGAAAAAAAAAAGTTATGAGGAGTTGACGTCTACTCATCTATTCAGTGAAACAAGAAGCCTTTTGCTAAGAGCTTAGAAACCAGGATCATGAAAATGAACCAGGTACTTCTAGTCTAATACAAGCTTTTGTGGTGCTGGAAGTCCTTTCAGGGCTTTTGAGCAGCCATATTTTGCTGCCCTTTGGAGAATGCTGCTGCTTTTCCAGGTAGGCACATGCTAATGACAATGCCCAAGCTGGATGGAGTTACAAGGAAAGAGCAACACAGAGAAGAGAGGATCAAAGGGAGACCAATGCACAGACTCACAGACTTCTGATTGACTCAGAGCACTCACATGCCAGATGCTCTGTCCTGCTGGAACCACACGTTGCTGATCTCTTGGCTCAGAGGGAAGAGCAGGATTTCAGAGCAGGCGAGCATGAAGTCTGTCCCCATTATTGCCAGGAAGCTGAAAGCCCATTACATGCAGCACAAGGCCAGCCACGCACTTTCTAGGCGGCCACAGCTCTGTTACAGCAGCACAGGGAAAGCTTTCTGGGGCAAGTACTTAGGGTATTTGACTAAAGAAATTTTCAAATCATTGGTGTCCAAGGTCACTGGCCCCATTGTCACACAATAAAGTATGATATACAGTCCCTTTGTCTGTCACCTGACAGTGCCATCTCTGCTAAAACCTACATTTTAAGATGCTTCACATTCAGATCTGCCATTCTTGCAGATAAAGCAAAAGCATCTTTGAAGCACTAATTAACTTCAAAGCCATGCTCAACAATTGCACAGTAAGACGATCTTCAGATTTAATGTATTTCGGCACAGAAAATGAAAATGTGGGCTATAAAAACAATTCACTCATGAGGCATCCGTACTTATAGGAACTGAAATACAACCATTTGTGCCCAATATCCTCCCATCTGTGCCAAGCCTATTGATCCCTGACAGGATGAAATATTGCCCCTGTAAAGGCATCCTTAACATAATATGCCTCTTCAGCACTGGGCTGGACTAGGTTTGAAAAACAGCCTTTTATAATACACAGATGAATTTAGCACTTAAGAAGATTAATGGATTCATAAATAGCCTGGAAATCCAAACTCATTGAATTTAGTTCACAGAACAGGTCAAAGAGGCATTTATCAAACCATCTGGCATTCTTCTTCCCTGGGGAAAATACTGTGGTCGAGCTACAGATAGCTGAGGAGCCATTGCAACAGGGAGGGTTTGGTTTCCCTTGTACTCAGCCTTCCTCTAGAAGTCTCTGGTGCTAATTAGAAAGCAGTAGATCTTTTTGGACAGAGTGCTGCAGACCAAAGCAGGTTGCCCCAAAGCATGTATCTTGAAGCTGCTGGAGATGCCTCCCTCCTTTTTGCAGGCAAAAAAACAGCTTCCCTGTTTCTTGCAGCAGCTGCTCCAGTAGTTCAGGATCACACAGTCATTTTACGCATGAGCTGATGCTGGTTTCTCCAGAGCTGTTTAAACAACCCTATGGGCTGTGGGACCATCCATAGGGTTGTTTACAAATGTGCTGGGGGGCCAGTGCTACTTGAGGCCAAGGGCTGAACAGAATGAACAGACCTGACCCAAGGTACCTTTGCTGAAGGGTTGAGCCCTCTTTGAAGAAGTTTATTTATTTCCCCAGTTCTCCCAGACAATCCCAGATGTAAAAGGGCACAGGAGCTGCTAAAAAAAGATCTTCATGAATTAATTTGTTCATTACCCACCACTTTTCAGCTGTTCTATGCCCGAAGTCCATCCTTAGCTGATCTGTCCTTTGCATACGTTTTTGGGTACTCACCAGTGTGTGACTGGGGGAGCGGCCAGAGGCAAAGACAGCTACTCTCAGTAGGTTTTAGCCAACGTGTTGTCCATACTGAACCACAGCCTTAGCAGAGCGTGAGACAAGGCAGCTCCCACTCTGACACTGCTACACCAGCACCCACAGGGACCAAACTAGGGCTGGAGTGGTCATATTTATGTTGAATTGGACATGAAAGGAAGGGGTGAGTGGAAAAAAAGGGGGTAGGAAAATGTTTGATAGGGGTTTTTAATTGATTTCCATTTTTATTCCTATTTCATGACATCTTAGCAGTAATAAAAGATTGTATATATTCTATCATTTCATATGAACATGTACATCATAGTATGATAAGCCATGTATAATGATTTAATACAGTTAAAATATCACAGAAGTGTATTTCTATATAGTCACTTATTTTTTAAAGTGTTACTACTTAACACAAATGTAAGCACTGTCATGTTCTAAGTTAAAGTGTCTGTTTTTTGTGCTGCAATAAATAGTGTGCCATTTGCTCTAGACCATAAAAAGGACATTCATGTGTGTTAATTTGAGTAGCCTATAAAAAAACTACCAGAATAATTCAAGGATCTCAAAAATAAAAAGGGGGAGATGAGCAGTTAATTTGTTTTTGTGAGCAAAATATTGAAGTGTTTTATTAATGTGCTCTGACACATAAAGCATGATAATTATTTCTGATCATATTGGCAGCTTTCATCAAGGATTTCAAAGAAAAACATGTTTGAGCAACCTGGTCTAGTGTGAAGTGTCCCTGCCCGTAACAGGGGGATTGGAGAACTAGATGATAGAATCATAGAATGGTTAGGGTTGGAAAAGACCTTAAGATCATCTAGTCCCAACCCCCCTGCCATGGGCAGGGACACCTCACACTAAACCATCCCACACAAGGCTTCATCCAACCCAAACCATTCTATGATTCTATGAAAGAAAATGATGGCATAGTTGTTTGCACAGCATAATATAACATGCTATATGGTACACGTTAGTGGTGGAAATACAAAATATTTAGCAGGGTGTGGATGCATTTGTCATTACAATGTTCTGCCCCTCCTTTCATGCCATGAAATAATCTACAAATAAAAACAATATGTTCCTTGAAGCAATATACTAACTGAGAAATAAAAACACATTGAAACAATGTTAGTAAGTAAGCTCTTCAGTTTAAATAGCTTTGCCCCAGAGAAGAATGTGCCCATCCCAGCCCCGCCTGGGGCAGGTGCCATCCCCAGATGCTGTTCTCTTGTTCACAAGGGCTAGTGTTGCATCCCTGGATGCTGCTCAGGACAGCCCTGTTCCCCCCACACATGCTGGTGGAAATCAGTTTGTCAGCATCTAGAAGCACCCACTGTGGGTGTGGGTGTCTGTCAGGATATGCAGAGAGAGGTGCTTTTGATGCCTTGTCTTGCTCTTATAAAGTGGACAGTTTGGTCAACTGGAGTTGGCCCAACAGAATACAGAGTACCGCACCGCCATCCGTACAGACTGCTCTTCCCTCTGCTCCCAGCAGGAGACATTGCATGTCTCTAAGTGAAACTCAACCTTACAGCTATCCTTTCATTGCTCATCTTCCACACAGCAATGTGAAGTGTTTGGGCGACTCTAAGAGCCCACAGGACAGGTTTCTCACCTGGAGTGTAACCCAGCCTTGAACCACATCCCACCAGCTCCCAAGAGAATCAGGAGCCAGATCCAACCAACCCAACATGGGAGAGTTTGGAGCCAGTTATGTATTGGAGGCTCATAATACAAACTTCTCCCTAATGACTTGAGTAGGTACAGGAACTCTTATGCAGGACCCATGCTTCATGTAGCACTTGGACTATTTGCATTGCCAAACAATCACTGTAAAAAGGGCCGGAAGGTAAAAAGAGAAGGAGACAGCCTCCATTCTGTCTTCCCCCACCCCAGAAGAAACCCCATCAGTCAATCCATTCAGCTGTGTGGTGTTACTGTAGACTTCAGTGGTATTTGCCACCTCTTCAGAAAGGCCCATCTGGAGCAAGAGTTTGGAGATAAGGCTGTTGAACTTGCTCTCTGTGGTAGACCAAGGCTCTCCACTTGGGGTCGGGCTTTCAGATGTGACATTTAGCTCAGCCGGGTCAAGACAGTAACCTTCTGGAGATCTCTCATACAGCACGTCCATTAGGTCAGTCCCAGCTACTGAGGAGGGGGAGGCACAGGGAATATCCCTGACAAGCCTGTAATTCTCCATCCACTCCTTCAGCCACTCGATGCGGCAGTCACACTCCCAGGGGTTGCGGAAGAGGTACAGCCGCCCAAGGAAGTACACCGGCTGGAAGACAGAAAAGGGCAGGGTTGTCAGGTTGTTGCTGTTCAAGTGCAACGCAACCAGGCTGGTGAGGTTTTCAAAAGCCCCATCCTCAATGTAGTTGATCCTGTTGCGGTCCAGGTAGAGGACCTCCAGCTCCCCCAGGTCCCTGAACCAAGTGTTGGAAATGTTCCTAAGAAAATTCCCCCCCAAGTTGAGCATCTTCAGGCACCTCAGGCCATCAAAGGAGTTTTCTGGAAGCTCGCTGATCAAATTGTCATTCAGATACAGGTATTCCATCTTCTGGCAGCCCTGAAAAGCTCGCTCATGAACTACATTTATCTTGTTGTCCTGCAGATTCAGGTATTTCAATTTGGTCAGGCCCTGCAGGGAGTTATAGGCTACCGCTTCAATCCTGTTTCTCTCCAGGTAAACGTGGGTCAGGTTCTCCATGCCCCTGATGGCACCTGGGATCCTCCGGAAGTTGTTCTGAAAGCAGAAGAGCTCCTGTAGAGCAGGCAGCTCAATGAAGATCCTGTCAGGGATGTTGAAAAGGTTGCAGTCCGCCAGGTCCAGCTTCACCAGCCTTTTGAGGGCAGTGAAAGTCCGTGTGTGTAGATAGCGAATGTACTCATTGTGGGCCATCTTCAGCTCAGTCAAGCTGGGCAGCCCCTTGAAAGCCCCTGGGGTGATGAAGGAGATATTGTTGTGATTGAGGGACAGGGACTTGAGGGAAGGCAAGGTCCCAAAGGCCCTTTCGGAGAGGAACTTGATGCTGTTTTTGTCCAGGTTGATAGAGGAGGCTTCACAAGGGAACTGGCTAGGGATCTGCCCCAGACCAACACGATCGCAGAGGACGGAGCAGCTCCGCTCTTGAGTGCACACGCAGTTGGCAGGGCAGGAGCGCACACAGGCCCACACCGCATGGACATGGGGGACCCAAAGGATCACTGTCAGAGAGGAACATGCCACCCCCATGGAGGGATGGGAGGAGAGAATCAGGATGCAAATATATTAGTCACAACAGGAAAAAGAAATTATGCTATCTTTGCCTCCCTTCTAGCCAGGGTAATTGTCACCCTCAGTGCTGACCAGGAAGTTCTCGTGAAAGATTCCTGAAAATCTGCTGGGTTTTTAAACCTTCTAAGAAGTTGTGTGTGTGTGTGTGGTTGTGTGTGTGTGTGTGTGTGTGTGGTTGTGTGTGTGTGTGTGTGTGTGTGTGTGTGTGTGTGTGTGTGTGTGTGTAAACACATCATCTAGAATATCATCCTTCATTAATTGCTGTCCCCAAGAGGTGGACACACGTAGATCTCAGTGTCTCTGTGGTTGGTCTCTCTGCAAGCTGATGGGGACATGGTTTGGCCAGGGAGCAGGCAGAGATGCTTTGAAGGTCAGAAGCTGTGTATGGGTTGCATTACTTCTGGGTGGGGAAGAGGGAAGGACAGTCTACGCTAGTCTGGCAGTAGGCTGGGGCGATCAGTTAGTTGCTTGGGGCGTGTCAAATTCATGCCTTTTGCTTCTTTCTTTTTTTGTTCATTCAACCTAACATTTCTCCACCAGAGCCCTGAGCTGGTGTAGCACTGCAAGGGGAACTACCAGCTCTTAAGGATGCAGTACAGTGTTTAAAAATACATTCCAACTGTGTATTGGTAGAACAGCATGAGGAAAAACAAGTTTACAGATATTGTTCAACTGCTTTCTTCATGACCAGATACTTTGGACCTCCAGCACAGTTTTTATTGTTTTGCTAATTCTTGAGACAGTCACCATCGTGCCTCATGCTTGATGGGAGGAGCTGCTTTGTCCTTTTACCAGCCTGACATGGGACGTGTGTAGCTGCTGTGGTTTATTTTCAAGTTAGTCCCACACAAGTGGATGTACAATGAGGAAGAGAAGGAGAAAACTCTTGGGGAGAAATCAGAGAAGGATGAAAGGAATGGGAAACATCATCCCCCATGGACAGGCATTTTTGTGGGGAAACACATCCTGTCAGCCAGGCATCTGCAAAACAAACTCATTAAAAAGGAAGAACTGAAGGCAGAGCTCATTTTGTTACTGCTCTCACAGGCACATCCCACCTGCTGCTCAACAAAATGAATAGCCACGCCAGCAGATTCTCCAGGTAGTCACTAGCAGGAAATGGTGGTATTGCTACTGCCTGGTTTTTCTGCTGAAGTTTATCAGCACCCACACAAGTATAATCCTTTTGTACTTTTTTCAGCAAGACATGAGACACCAACAGTTTTACCAACAGCCACTTTATTGCAGCACTGCTGGGATGACATTGCTGCTGCTATGTGCGTATCTGGCACCAGGGGCCAAGGGACAGGCTTTCCCCCATGCTCCTGCTAACTGGAGAGGGAACCTTCCAGCAGCTGGGCTGCTTCTCACTGCCAGTTTGCAGCACAATAATTGCCCATTACAGCTGTATTTCCAATAGGCATTTTTATGAAGGCAGACATGCGAGGTGATATGCCAGGGAAGCATCAGCTTCAAACTTTTATTTTTGCAGCCCCTAAAGCTTTAACATATAAACCAACCTACAGTTTGAACTGCAGTAACTCTGCCCTTTCTCCATTCTGTCTGAAGGTAATATGCACGAAACTGTATGTGAGTTTATGCTACCTGTTACTTCTTTGGGCAGTCTTGCAAAACCAGATGCTAGGCAGGTGCCCACTAATAGGACATCAACCCAGGAGCTGCCTAGCCTGATTCTGTTCAAACTAACCTGGCCATTGCATGTAGAAGAGGGATTTAGATATGCGGAGGGAGCATTCCAGAAGGACTTTAGCTGTAGCTTCTATTGAAATTCAGGTCCCATCAAGACTCGCCACGCTATTGTGACCCTAGTATTAGCAAAACAGCATCACTTCAAGGATAAATGATAGTGAAGGACTCTGAGAGGTGGAAAGGATTTTAGACAGGCTGTCATTTTGTTTGTTTTTATGCTCTTCTCCCTTTTCCTGAGCTCTTATCTAACAGGCACAGCTAACGGAAAGTCTCCTTCAGTCAAGGCCCTGAGCAGACAACACGTGAGGAGCCTGAGGACTGGAGAGCGGACAGCACACTGGCCTCAGACTGCTCTTACTTCGTGCAGGCTGCCCAGGGGCTGCCTCCGTTGCTACCCTATGCACCAGTCCACACTGTTGCTTGCAAACAGGGGCACGTGTTGTTTTTATTAAGCAGTTATATAAACTGAGGGCCAGACAGATTAAGGATTTGCCTGTTCCCAAATGCCTAACCTCAGGTGGCTGTTTGGAAAGTGATGGATGCCAAGTGTTGCTGCTGGAATGAGAGCCTTGCATGGGCTCAGGGTGACATCCAGAGGGACATATGTGCATAGGCAGTCCTCTGTGTGAGCCTGTCCCAAACAAGCTCGGTCTTTAGCTACAGCTACCCCAAGCTCAGACACATCTCTGACCTTCAGAGCAGATCTCCCCCAGCAGCTGTGTACACTGTGTGCAGTGTAAGAACGAGCATGCTGATAACGAAATCCACTCCCTGATTGTCCTTTAATCACTTGATAAAGGAAATGTCTGTACTCAAGCCATATCCAGCCTGTTTTCCTTATACACAAAAGATTTTTTTAAGGCCAGATCTGGGTCTTCTGATAGTGGCATTTCACAGTATACTTCTAAGATCTCTATTTACAAGCGTATCTCTTTGCATTGAACAGTACATGGAAAACAAGCACTCAAGCACCATCCAATGATGAAACATCCCCTTGGCAGTAGGAGCCCCTCAGCACCACAGCCTTTGTAGTCATTTTCCCTCTTTCTCTTGCAAAGGAAGTCAGAAAGAATCCTTCATCTGAACCTCACCAAACCCTCTGGAGAGCTGCTGCTCAGAGCACAGGAGATCACATCTGCTTTGTTGACCAGATCTCCTCTGACCACCATAGCTGGAAACATTGCACCTCTTCTTCTTTACCCCTTTCCCAAAAAGGATGTTCTTTGCTTTTAACACTGTGGTAGCAGACAGGGCAGCAGCTGGAAGATGCCTCCAACTTACTGACACAGAGGGTCTCAAATGAGATGTGTATTTAAGGAAAAGGGTGAAATACAGCAGTAAGGGGAAAATATTAGGTTAAGGCATAAACAAAATTCCACCCAGGGATGATCTCTTTTGCTCTTTTAAATACTATGATAATTCAGTATTTGAAAAGAAAAGTGAGCGACCAAAAAAATGTTTGCAGAGTTTTTAGAAGGGTAAAGAAACAATGACTGCAATAACTGAGCATTTACCCTACATCTTTTGAAAAGACCTGTCTGATCCGTTACTAGGTAATGCCAAATAAGAGTATACTCACCATTTAAAATGATGGCAAACATTACCTTGATTATTCACTAGTGGCATTTCAGGTCTGGAAAGCAAACTTGAAGGATCTAGAAACACACAAGAAGAGCAGATACAGGTTTCATCCTCTCTGATTTCCTTGCATCATTTTCCCACAATGAGATCTATGTTTAGAAAGGAAGATGATGGAAAAAGCTCCTCTCCCATATACCGTCAAACTGAAGAAGTCCCCAGCACCTTCCTGGTGAGTATCTTTCTTCCACCACTGACCTTCTCAGGGAATCCTGCAGCTCTGTAAAACTCCTTTTCAGGTCCTCCTCTGCATCCTTTTCACCAGCGGTTCCAAAGGCAGGTTCCTATCATCTGAGGTGGGAAAAGATCACCAACAGTAAGAGACTGGCCATGTCCCCAGGAAATAGGTGCTGGTGCCGAGGGGCATAACCAGCTTATCATCAAAAAGTTGAAACTAAAATTCCCAGCAGAAGTCATTTGGATGCATTGCTTACCTAGCCAGGCAGTGGCTGTGCTCTCCCTCCTGCTCATGAGGCTGCCATTAGCCATACGAGTCAGTCTCTGAAAAGTTGGCATTTTTTTTTCTCACAAGCTATCATTTAATGGCAGGAAAATCCTCTGTATCAGAGGAGGATTAGCGGAGATGGAAGAATGTGTCCGTCCTCTAAAGCTCCCAAAGCAAAACAGGGATTGCAGACAAACCAAACTGATGCTTTCTCCCCTCTGCCAACCTCCTCTCCCCACCCCACCATTAAAAAAAGAAGATAAAATACAGTCCAGAATTGGACTGCTGCCATTGAAACAGCATTGCTGAAAGTATTACTGCACTCCCCATTATGTAATGGCACAGGAGGTGGGAGTGGAGGGTGCAGCCCAAATGGGATTATAACTGGAGGCAAGTGCAGGCTTATGGTTTCCCTTCACTGAACTCTCCAGGCACAGCTTTGGTCTCTTTCCCCATGCACACTTTCCCAGCCCCAGTGTGGCTCACATGCTGGTAACAGAATACCAGTATGCTTTGCTTCCCTGGGAGTTGCTCCTGAAGGACAAAGAGTTGCCAACAGCAACAGAAGGGTCAGCAAACACAGGGAGCTTGTGTGGTGGTGTATATGGCCCTGGTAATAATGAACTCTGCCCTGTCTATGAGTGTGCTTTGATTGCAGTGCTGCAGCTGGTGCGTGGAAATCATAAGGACAGGTTCTGTATGTGGCGATGTTTTAGCATTCAGCATGTGAATTGGCTTTTAAAGCCTTTTCTGACAGAATGATGGTGGTTTCTTTGGAAAGTGGGGGCTGGATGAGTTATCTCAGCCTCCCATGCCTTAGGTAATTGCATTCACCATGTCAGAGGGAAAAAATAGCTCTACTCTTTATTTCTAAATGAGTTATTCTGCTCTTTTTTTTTTTTTTTTTTTCCCAGGAAATGGAATACCTGATGAATTTATGCTTGATACAGAAGGAAAGATTCAGCTGGGAACCAGCCTGCTGCTGCTCAGCTCTACCTGCAGATAAAAGCACCCAGCTACATCAGGTTTGATGTGCTTTGGTTTTTCCTCAGTCTTCAGACATCTGGCTAGTACCTCAGGAAATCTGTGTCCGTCTAAACAGCAGGTGAGCAGGCTGGTGCTGGGGGCAGGCTGGAGGGCAGGGGCTGACCCATATAGCACTGATTTTATCCGAAGGACACCTTTCTCCACCACCCTGTTATACCAACCCCCCCCCCAGCTTTGCATTTCTGTGCTTTGCACCACACTGCTTTGCACAGAGGAGGAAAGAGATTTGCAAAGCCACACACAGGCATGTTGCTGCTTCCACCATGGAGCTGAAGCTGCTGGAGCAGACAGCAGAGGTGGGGACAGAAGTAGGACCATCTGGTGATCACCAGTCCTGGGGCAGCTCATGTTCCCCTGAAGGTCCTGGTTCCCATGGGAATACTGGGAAGCCACAACCCGTCTGATCACAGGAAGCTTATCAGTGGCCTTTGGTCCATGAAGAAAACTAGAGGGGAGGAGGGGAAATACTGTTCCCGGCTCCTTTTTCCCCAACATTTGCCATAGCCCTGGCAGCGGTACCATAAATTTTGTCTCCCCAGGTGCACAAGGGGTGGAGGCATTGGGCAAGGACGGTAAGTGGGACTCAGGGGCAATTTGGTATGTGATCAGTCAGCAGCTACCAAGGAACTAGACCTACTGTTTGGTTCACACAGCGGTACTAAATCTGCTTGTCAGAAGCAAGAAGGGGCTGATCTGCACCAAGACACCCAATTTCTGCTGAGACTCTGGGGCTCTCCTGTGCCTAACTGTTCTTCTTCCATGTGCAAAGTAAGAGAACGGTGGGGATGGGACATGAAGAATCACTGAGCCCCAGAAAGTGCGCTGCAGAGGCACATCGCCCAGAGGGCAGCCTGTGGGACCTGAGGAAACACATCCCCTTAAGGAGGGCACTGGAAACCTCTGCTACATACAACAGGTGGGAGGGGACACTGGTGGGACAGGCGCTGGAGGGGCTTGTTAAACTGCATGCACCTCTGCAGTCACTTTGGGAGTGGGGCTACAGTGGCAGTAGCTGCCTGTTGCTAAATGAGCAGCTGTGGTGCTGTTAGCGATGCTGCTGAAGCAGGCTCCTGCTGAAGCCACAGGAAGGCAGGCAGGGAACACCTCTCAGAGAGTTACTGCAACAGGCAGCCTCACCACAGACCAGTACAGATATAATTAGCTCCTGCAGGAGCTTTTGAGACAGCAGTTCTGCCATCCACATCCCACATCCATAGCTCGGTGGCTGCAGCTGGCCTGGCAAATAAGCCTGGCTACCCTCCAGTCTTTTCTACTGCTGTCTGAAGGTAGGAACAGCTGAAACAGCCCATGTCCTGCCCCATCATGAGCCCTCCTCAGTCGGCCTCTGCTCAAGGCGTACCTGGAGCTCCTGACTGGCCAGCAGCAGCAGCTCTAAGGCTTTCAGCAATGTATCTCTATGCATCACCTATGGGCAGGATCCTCATGTACCTTCAGACCACAGCACAGAGAGAAGAAGCTTTCAGCATATGCACGGGGGAGGGGGGTGTGGGGGCTGTGTGTGTGTGAGTCCGGAGGGGCTGGTGGTCACACACACTGAGGTCACAATTTCTGGGTCGGCGATCATCGCCCTGCAAGCAGCTTCATCAGAGTGCTTCAGGAGCACCAAGCTCACCATTCACTGTCTTCCATGAACTTCTGCCAGTTCTTGCAACTCCTGATTCATTTCCTGATAACTCTTTGTTCTGAAAGTGTATGACCACATGAGAAAGGCCTAGTAAGGAGACGTTTCTAGGTAGAAAAGCTTAACTACCAGAGCATACATAAAGAAGAAGAAATTCAGAGCAGCCCTGCAGAGAAGGACTTGAGGGTGCTGGTCAATGAGAAAATGAACATGAGCCGGCTTCAGTGTGCGCTCACAGCCCAGAAAGCCAACCGTATCCTGGGCTGCATCAAAAGGAGCGTGACCAGCAGCTCGAAGGAGGTGATCCTGCCCCTCTGCTCTGATCTTGTGAGACCTCACCTGGAGTCTTGTGTACAGTTATGGTGTCCTCAACATAAAAAGGACATGGAACTGCTGAAACAAGTCCAGAGGAGGGCCACGAGGATGATCAGGGGACTGGAGCACCTCCTGTATGAAGACAGGCTGAGGAAGTTGGGGCTGTTCAGCCTGGAGAGAGAAGGCTGCGTGGAGACCTCATAGCAGCCTTCCAGTACCTGAAGGGGGCCTATAGGGATGCTGGGGAGGGTCTCTTCATCAGGGACTGTAGTGACAGGACAAGGGGTAACGGGTTAAAATTTAAACAGGGGAAGTTTATATTGGATATAAGGAGGAAATTCTTTCCTGTTAGGGTGGTGAGGCACTGGAATGGGTTGCCCAGGGAGGTTGTGAGTGCTCCATCCCTGGCAGTGTTCAAGGCCAGGTTGGATGAAGCCTTGGGTAACATGGTTTAGTGTGAGGTGTCCCTGCCCATGGCAGGGGGGTTGGAACAAGATGATCCTAAGGTCCTTTCCAACCCTAACTATTCTATGATTCTATGATTCTAAGACCAGCATTTATTCTTAAAAATACAAACTTGGGCTTTAAACCATACCTCAACATTTTTAGAACATGAGTCACAGCTGGTTAATGCTGAGGGTTGAGCATACTGCAGATGCTCAGTGCTGAGGGCTGGGCATACTGCAGATGCTCAGTGCTGGGAAGCTGTTGTGGCTGCCAGGCTGGAAGTAGACTCAGAAGATACAGACCTGGCTGCTGTGGCTCTGCACTGTTATTTGGCCACCAAGGGCTCTTCCTCATTATCTGTCCTGCCCTTTTTAAACTCTGGGAACTCAGAGAAGCCAGAGGTTAACATAGCAGTGAATCTGAGCCCAGCAGCAGAGCTATGCTGCTACTGGAAAATAAGTAAATAAATTAGATGTTTATAACTGATCTTCCACCTAAAGAATCTGAAGAATTCAGCCCTGACCAGCGGAACCTGCTCTGCTCCAGCAGTGTGTGCTGGAGACGTAATCCTTGGCATGGCTTCATGAGCTGGCAGTGAGGACAAGCCTGCCTTGCAGGGCAAGCCTGTGCAAACTCAGTGCAAGATTGCTTCTAACAACCCATTTCTTCATGGACGGGGCATTTCAGGTGACTGTTAAGGATGTGAACATTGATAGTATTTAAAATGATCACTGGGGACCACTTCTTGCAGTGGGTCAGCTGCATATTAATATATTCCCTTTATTTTCAAAGGCTGGCTAAAAAGAGCTGGTGGGGCTCATCTCACCTAACTGAAGGTGAAAGAGGTCTCACCTCACCCACTTCAGACACCTACCTGTGGGCACCATAATGGGCCTGAGGAGGGCCCATTTTCTCTGACAGAAGATGACAAGACATGCAGCTCTGAGGACACCTCCACACCACTAAACATCAGCCTTGGGTTAGCTGGATCCCAAGTATTGCACATCTGGGTGCTTCCAGCCAGATGCTGCCCTCCTCAGAGCGGTGAAGAGGCAGAGCTGCTTGCCTGACTCCAGTGGCTGAAAATCTTCGCTCCCGTTTTTATCTCTAATAGCTGTGCTTGCATTCGTGGGACAGTTGACAGGGGGTGAGGTCCCTGCACCACAGAGCACCCGAGCCCCTCCACCTGACCCAGGCTTTGGTTTCCTGAGCTTCTGTAATAGTGGCCACAGCTCAGTGCATACTTCCCCTCTTCTCACAGCAACAGCCGTCTCACACGTCTGAGCCTTTCCTGTGCATGCCATGGCAGGGGTGACCTTTGAAGTCGCTGCCTCAGCGTTTCTCGACAGGACTTCTGTTGCCAGCTCTACCCCATGGGACTTGGGCTGCATGTAGGGTGGTCACCCAGCCTGCTGCCCTGCTGCACACGCTGCTCAGGATGCTGTAGGTTTGGGGCAGGGAGAAAGTGTCCTCTGCAGTGGGAGCTGCTGTGCTATGAGCAGACAGGACGGACCAGCATGGCCATGTTGGGGTTTGCAACTTCAGCACAGCCTGTGCCACCGCCAGAAATAGTGCTTGGTACACACGTGATGTTGCTGCTTCCAGGAGACGCAGAAGCAGCTGAAGAGCCAGCCGGGACTCCAAGGGCAAAGAGCTGAGAGCCTTTCGCATGCTTAGAAGAGAGGACGGCTTTTCTTCTGCAGGCAGGGGTTTGGGTTTTGTCTGGACTGAGGGCCCCATGCTTTGCTCAGGCATTAAAGTCGAGGACTCCGAGAGTACCTGTAGGTGTTACAGGGGGGGATCTTCCCTGGGTGCTTCCCCACCCCTGCCATGGTCCCAGCCCAGGGCCATCGGTCACTACCCAGCTTGGATGCTGCAGATTGCATGTTGTCGCTAGCTCTCTGCGCCATGTTAGAGCCCCTAAGGCCTTCTGTTTGTCCCACCCCAGCTGGAGAAGATAGATACACCTCAAGACACCCCTCGGAAGAGATGCTGTGGTGCTGTACAATGTCCTCCCCATGTATCCTCAGCAAAGAGGGCTGCCACCAGCGACAGTGAGGCTGGGCTGTCAGAACGGCTCCTGCCCTTCAGAAATAGACCCATCTCACCCCAGAGACTGATACTGGCACCTAATCCCCTTCAGCAGCCTCTGCCAAGTGTCCGGGTTTGTTCTGCTGGGTACACATAAAACTGCCCAAGCTTTGACCAGCTTCCCTGGCAAGACACAACAGACCAAATAACAGCCCATAGCCTGGTTTCACCTTCACTGAGCTGGCCTGGGTTTGTGTGGTAAATGCTGCAGCCCTGAAGCCTTTTCACACCAGCAGCTGCCCCGCTTTCCCTTTCACCCTAAGCCAAGTCCCCCTGGCCATGCAGCATGCACACACACTGCCCAGCAGTGGGCTGCCATCACTTGGTCTAAGTGGGGACAGTTTGCTGACATATGGGCAGCATGGACAGTGCTGGGCATGTCAGGATGTGCAAACCCAGCCCAAGGGAAAAACAGCCCAGCAGCTGCCTCGCAAGCGGCTACCTGCAGGAGTAATGCTGGGGGACTCCACCACCTGCTCTGTAGCAGGAGGAAGCAGGAACAAGACAAGGGGGCCAACAGCAGCACCTGGCAAAAAATAGCCACCAAAAAGCCACTTAACCATGGAGGGGGTAAAGAAGTGAAGTCGATGACGCAGGAGAAAAAGGAAAGGGTCAAGCACTAGATCTGAAGCCCCAGCCCAGCTGCTGCATGATGGTCAAGCCCTGCAGCAGGAGCAGGAGTACCTTCTGAAAGGGAACAGCACACTCTAGGGTAGGGAGGCTGAAGCAGATACAGTACACACCAAAGAACAGGCTAGTGTATTATGTCTGTCAACATAAACTTCTGTTCATAGCTTAGACATCACACAGACCCCATGCAAAGGGACAAGGAGCCCAGGGGATGGAGCGTAACTCCATGAGGGTAAAATCTTCCCCCTTGCCTGGTGAGGGCAAGACAAGAGACCCTGTCCAAGACTGTCCAAGCCACTGGCTTTTACCCCAGCTCTCCTGACTCACCCTGCAGATGCGGTTTCATGTCTCCCTCATGCTAATCAAACAGTAACATTTCCAGTGAGAAGGGAGCTTCTGTGCTGTGAGTGGCTGGGCGCTTGTCAGGGGAGTAAGTTCCTGCCTCCCATTGCAATACGTGTGTATGGATGCAGTGCTGAAAAATATCTTTGGGGTTATCAGGTGACTCCCCACAATACCCAGAATAGCCCTGGGGAGGGAGAGGGAAGCTGGGCTGAGATTTAACTAAAGCTGAAGAGGAACTTGAATCTACATCCCCCCACATCTGCACTGTGACTCGGCCTTAACTAAAACCACACTCAGCCACACTCAGGCACCTCATTTCAGGGACAAACCGCTGCTGGGAAAGCCTGAACAGGGGCTGCATCACACATCTTTCTCTGCAGGGTTTTGGGAGTCCTGCCCTCACCTCTGGCTTTGAGCAGCCTTCAGCTTAGTGTGCTGCACTGCATCATCACTGGTACCCAGTGTGCAGCCGAGCAGGCAGCTGCTGCTCGCATGTCACACTCGCAGACAGGGAAACACAAGGCTGGCAGCACCTGTACCAGCCAACCTGCCCTCCCTGTTGAAGCTGGTCCAGCAGTGCTGGTGGTGTGGGCATGCACATCAGGGGAGCCCTGCGATGGTTCAGCCTCATGCCACTTTTACTAGCAGCTGGGGAGCTGCTCTGCCCCAGCCCTTTGGCATCTGCATGATCATTTCTATCCTGTGTAAGAAACAGAGAGCTGCTTGTCTCCTGCATAAGTCCTCATGCTGTGCTTTCTGCAGTCTGCCACCCAAGGCAGTGACCACCTGCAGTTCCATGTTACCTAATGGAAAGGCTGTGCAGTACACACATGAAGACAAAGACACATCACATGAGCTCCACTTAATTCCCCCTCACTGGCTAGTGAGTCCATTGATCTTAATAAAGCTGCCTCCACAGCCACGTATGAACTTAAACACAGCACTGCAATTGCCTTTTGAAATAGCCTTTCTGCACTAAAAACACAACAGGCAGTACGTTATCTAAGCCAGCAGCGCTCCCAAGCCTCACCAGCAGTTTATTTACCTTCTGGTGATTCATCTCTCCCATCTCCACAACAGGATCAGTGCCACCTTTTCCCTACTGAATAGCGTCAGCATTTGGGGCAGGTTCATGACTTACCTGTCCCTGCTTAGCTCAGGCATTTCTGTCAGAAGCCTGCTCTGTAGCTGGATCAGATACTCAGGAAGAATGAACCCTTAGATCGAGGGATCTGGAGAGCTATAACTGGAATACAGTGTGAGTTTTGCTCTGCCTATCATGGTACTTTCCCCTGCTTGACTACACTTCTAAATGCCAAGAACACCAAGATGCCATCACGCCAAGCATCCATAATTGCCTGGTAATAGATCTAAAAGGATAATTCTGTTGTCTGTCAAAAATGCTGGCAGATAGGAAAGGAGCTAATAATCAAATCAGGAATGAATTTCAATAACATAATAACCAGCACACTGAATAGGACGTTAGAGCGCTATACACTTACAGATGATCTGGAAGATCTGTTAAATGAACTTATCATGCCTTCCTGAGCATGTAATGGCAATGCATTCAGGGAATAATCCAGCCCTGATCAGTTTCAGGACTGGGCTGAAAACAGAGCAAGAGAACTTACTAAAAACTGCTCATTATGGTTGAGTCCTCTGTCCAACCAAAATGAATTACAATACAAATAGCCACCTACACACTTTTCACCCATGCCCTCTCCTTGCAAAGTGGCATAAGAAAGTCTTCAGGTCTCCTCTCCACAGCTGTGTAAAAGTAAAAAGGTAAAAGCTTCCCCACTATGGTACAACACACCTGAACTGCAAGTGTTGGACTACTAAAACAGGATGTGTCATGAGTAAAGAACAAAGAAACTCAGGGAGCCCAAACATGGAGCACATGAAACTGTGGTGAGAAACCCATCATCGCTCCAGAGTGCACTGGAGTGGCGATAGAGCTTGGACTGGGAGCTGCCCTGAGAGCAGCTGTCTGCTTTCTCCAGGCCTCCATCAAGTTCATTTGCAAAAGGTTTAGATCATCCAGATCTAGTCATGTTGCTACTCAAACATCCACCACCTGATGTAGCAGCACTTTTGCACAGGTCTAAAATGATTAAAGCTAGCAGAGCTTGGGGGTGGGAAAGGAACAGCCACCACGGCAGATAAGCATGCATTTACACACATATATTCTGCTTCCCACTGCTCCCTGCCTGTGATTTCATGGGCTGCTGACACCTCCTCCTCCATGCCAACTCCTGGGTGTTGCCAAAAAAGCCCCCGTGGCTATGTCATGGGCGAACACAGCAAATCCCCCACATGGGGGTGTATTTATGGATTGCAGAAGTACACTCATGCAAAAGGCTTTGTTTCCTGCCAGCTGCAGAAGACCACAGTACCTGAAGGAGATGGGGTACAACAGCTTCTTCTGAGACATCAAATAGACAGTGAGAGGAAATAGCTCCTCTGCAGCAGGGCAAAACCTACAGTCTCAGAATCAGCACCGAGTCCCAAGCCTAGCAACTGGCAGTGTGAAGAGAAAGCTCTACTCTTCCTAGCTCGATAGCAGCAAAGCTGCAGCCTGCAAATCTCTTAGCGATTTCTACATTGCGCCTAGGGATGTTGTGCAGGATGGGTTCATGGGAGCCTGCAGATGGGTAGGAAGAGCCCTCTTTATACTTTCCAGAAAGGCTGTGCTTCAGCAACAAGTGTGTTGCAACAAGTTGTTTGAGCTACCATGCCCAAGCTGAGTAATAACAGAGAATATCTGCTGTCCTTGTATGGTGGGAAACAGAAAGCAAACGAGAGGAGGTAAACACCACATACAAGACAGGGGGAGGGATATGCTGCAGAAGCGGGTTTATCAAGCCACCATGTGGGAAATGCAACACGGGGCTAGACTTTCAGCATTACAATAAATCACACCAGGACTTTGCAAGACACTGCAGACCTCAAAAAAACTGTCTCCTACCCAGAATTTCTCACTTACTACTTCACTTTGATTTAGGCAGCGCTTTTGTGTTTCTCCTCTGAGACTTATTGGGTTGTGCTGGAGGGGGACACATGTGGCACAGGATGGGATGGGATGGTGCAGTGGGGTCACCAGTGTAACAGAAATGCTTGCATTGCTCTTAAAGGGGGTCAGGAGACCTCGCCACTTGGGGCTGGCACTAGGATATTTAGTGGTGCGAGTTAAAAATTGCAAACCAAAGCGCAGAATGTGGAAGTGATGAGTGAAAGCACCAAGCCAGAATAGGGTTGGAAAGGACCTTAGGATCATCTAGTTCCAACCCCCCTGCCATGGGCAGGGACACCTCACACTAAACCATCCCACCCAAGGCTCTGTCCAGCCCGGCCTTGAATACTGCCAGGGATGGAGCATTCACAACTTCCTTGGGCAACCCATTCCAGTGTCTCATCACCCTTACAGTAAAGAACTTCCTCCTTATATCCAATCTAAACTTCCCCTGTTTAAGTTTTAACCCGTTACCCCTTGTCTTGTCACTACAGTCCCTGATGAAGAGTCCCTCTCCAGCATCCCTATAGGCCCCCTTCAGATACTGGAAGGCTGCTATTAGGTCTCCACACAGCCTTCTCTTCTCCAGGCTGAACAGCCCCAACCTCCTCAGCCTGTCTTCATACGGGAGGTGCTCCAGTCCCCTGATCATCCTCGTGGCCCTCCTCTGGACTTGTTCCAGCAGTTCCATGTCCTTTTTATGTTGAGGACACCAGGACTGTATACAATACTCCAGGTGAGGTCTCACGAGAGCAGAAGGGCAGGATCACCTCCTTTGACCTGCTGGTCATGATCCTTGCTACTTTGGGTGGATGCTCAATAGGTAGGTGCCTTTGACAGAACATCCCATCGGGTCTGCCAGTGCTAGAAGTTGGCTGTGTGTTGACTAAGGGTCTCCAGCTGAAGGACTACAGAATCAGGCCTCATCACAGGATGCAGAAAAGAGGAACACACACAGGTCCCTCCCAGCTTGAGGGGCAGCAGCATCCACAGGGAAATGGGATGGGCAGCCAGGGCAGTAATGCAGTACAGTGAGGTTGGCTTGTGCCAGCAAAGCCCAGATCTGAACACACATTTTGTGAAACCCGTTGGGGGTTAGAACTAGATGGTCTTTAAGGTCCCTTCCAACCCAAACTGTTCTATGATTCTATGAGACATCACTGCCTCCCCACAGATTTGGGGTTCTGTCAGGTAGCAGCACATGTGTTTAGGTGTCTCCTTTCACACTTGAGAGACCTGAAAAGGATTAAGCATTAGCCAGGGGATGTCAGCAGCACAGAAACTGAAATACCCTTGAGGGTCTGGGCCTGAGTGGACGATCCACAAAGGAACAGAAGTGTTCTGGGAGACTTGAAGCTTAGGCAGCAACTGAGGGAGATCTAAACGAGTTTATTCAAGCATCAAACCTTTCCATTAAAAGATCTGCTGGGCGTTTGCCTTTCCTCCATCATGCCTGTGCATGACCAGCCAGCGCAAACACGCTCTGTCAGGTGTCACAGGGGCATTGCTCACAGACCTTGCACTCCTCCACCTTATCATGCACGCAAAGCCCAGCCCCACAGCCGCTCATGAGGCAAACACTCCGACCTTCATCCCAGGCGAGGCTGAAGGGAGCATTTGCCACCACTCACCCGGAAGCACGCAAGGACAAACTGTGCTGTGTGGCACGCAGCAGTACCTAACGTAAGCAGTGTTCACCCAAGGGTCATACAACCAGCAGGCTTTTGAGCGCTCACCCGACAAAGTGCAGCCCCAACTTCTCTGCTTTCCACCATATGGGGAGAGCCAAACCCACACCCCCACTCTCCTCTGAAGCCCTACCACCAGAAGCAATGGGCCATGACAGATCAAAAGGGGACTATCCCCCCCTCCTGTTGAAACCATGACACTGTGCAGCAAAATTAATACATAATGCCAGAGGCTTCTGTCTGGCAGAAGCGTACTAAAGAAGGAGATGGGGATTTGCAAACACATCCGGGGGGGGTGGCAGGGAGGGGAAGCATCGCCTTCTGTTTCCTGAATAGCTTCTGCATTTCTGCATTGAACCAATCTGTAGATAAAACACAGAAGCAGCCTCAGGGGCAGATACCAGATCCCCAGGAAAGTTCCCCCATCCACCATGAAAGACCTTGCAGGCAGCCCTTGCTGCTGCAACCCCTCTCAAGGCCACTCTGCCCTGGCCCCCTGCCTGACAAACACTCAGATAAAAAATCACGACACTTTGGGCACCAGCAGAGCAGAAGCTGCAGAGGTCCAAGTTTTGCACTGTAATGAATTCTGGGTGGGGTTTTTTATGTCTTTCGTCTCCCCCAGGCGCAGGTGAAGTCCACAGCAGAGACGGGGAAGGAGCCACCTCTCTGTGAGGCCCTTTGGCATTATCAGACCTTTGCCTCGACTGCAGAGCAGCCTGTCTCCCCGTATGTAAAACAAGACCTGGCAACAGACACCCAAATCAAAAGACTTAAGCGTCTGCTTTCGAACAAATCTGACGTAAGGCAAGAAAGCTTAACCAGGGCCCAGAAGAACACTGATTATCAAATGGAAAATTAACAGGTAATTTGTCTCTAATGTGAGCTAATCTTTTCTAGGGGAGAAATTAATTAAATGGGGGAATTAAATCACCAAGAATTTGCAGAGTGACCAGTTCTGATGGGATTCAGTTAATGAGCTGTCTGATAATTGTGTCAGCTTCATTTTCTTCTCCTCTGGACACAAAAGGAGAGACAGAGAGCAGATTAGTGCAGTGCCTCCCCCCTCACAGGCTGCAGCCTAAGGTGACTGCACCTTACTTATCCTCAGCCTTTTTTCTTGACAAAACTTGAGTGAACAAAAAGCAAAAGCCAAAAGGAGACCATTGGCAAAGTGCTGTTAAAAAAAAATTAAATCACATTGAAACTTAGTAAGTGAGAGAGAAAGAAGTTTCCTCTCCAGAAATGACCCACGGGGTCATGATGCACCCTCCTGCCTGAGCCAAGTGCCAAACTAGCAATGCAGTGAACTAGAGCCAAAGTCTGGTGCCAGCACCCTCCAGCAAAGAGGGGGGGAAAGGTGAGTATCCCTCCCTCGGGTACATGCAAGCCACCTGGAACAAGATAAAACTCATTTTGCTTGGGATCAGTTATGTCTGAGCTGTAGTTACTCAGTCCTGAACAACGGATGGGAGGTTGAGGCTCTTCCATGGCCATTAAGGAAATCCATCCGCATGGTGCCACTGACATGCTCCAAGCACACAACCTCATTTCTGTCTAATTATCCGTTGTGGTGTTTGTGTCAGTGTTATACTGCTACAACAGCTCCGTGCCAGCTGCAGGAAGGGGAATGATCTCCAGCTTTGCAGAAACACAGAGCCACATGGGCAGACACCACCTGATCTCTCATAAAGCCTGCCAGCACAAAAATAACTTCTCAGAAACGCTTGAACATGTCTGAACAAGCACAGTGAACCAATATTGGATCAGCACTTTGCATCACAGGGATGCAGCATTTATGAGCCAGCCTTTAAAGCCCTAATTTTGGATTTGCTGCATCTTGAAACCAATGCCTGAGCTCACCTGCTTTCAGTTCTGCCATCTCCTCGCAGCATTGCGTGCCAAATCCTCTAACAACCCTCCTGGATGGAAAAACACAAGCATTTACACTTTAGGGCAGTGACTGATCTGTGGCACCTATAATTGGGGAGGCTCTGCAAGTGAAATAGCATGGTCAGACCTGGGTGGAACTGAGGGGAGGCAGTTACATTATCTACTTCATAGACTGTGTTTTTCCACATGTAAATAGAGGCTGAAGGAGGCAAATTAAAAGCTCATGGCTCTCAAGAAAAGAAATTCACTGTTGCTGATTCACTTGTAAATCGATCCTCCAAGTGTTAAGATCTTCCCTGTTACCACATGTACATATGCAACCCCATAGCTCTGAGACTTTTGACAGTTTATGCCTGAATGACAATAATAATAAAGCAAAACATGAAAGCTGGCAGTGTCTGTTCACATTACAGAGTGAGTTCACGTTACAGAACAACATATTCTCTCCTGGAACATGCTGGGTCTCATGCAGATTCAACTTTTCTGGGTGACGCAAATGCTGTAAAAACAACTCTGAGTCACAGAATAAAATCACATAATTCCCAAAGCCAAGTAAGGACAGAACTCAGCCCACACAGCTCTGGTTTCCCACTTTCTTCATAGTAACAATTTTATTTATCTTCCCTTTTAAACGGTAGCATTTGCCTTGCTCTCACTGCAAATCTTGTGGTTCCACATCACTGAAGCCTATAGTCGGTGTAAACGCTGGTACTGTAAAAAACAAAGTTTTGTCCCAGCATCTGCAAGGTCTAGCATAAAGCCTGTTACGTGCTCTCTGGGACTAGCTTTGCTAATTGGTATGAGGTCTTTATTGGGAGCCTAGAAGGCATTCTCCCAGGCAGTCTGTAGCTTTATTTTGACATATTATTCACCCAGAGTTCATTTACAGCCCAATAGAGCCAGGCTTGAGTATTTTATGAATGTAATACAGCAGCACCTAATGCCTTATGCCTGTAGAAGGCTTTTGAATTTCATAACACAGCTAGCTTGTTTCACTGCCAGATTTCCCATGTACCAAACTGGGCAAAGCCGGGTGCAGTCTTGCAGCATGTAAATAAAGCCTTCAGACTTGATCTGCAGGTGGAGTAAACCATCATCGCTCTGCTGCTGTCATTTTGTGTCAGAAACTGCTGAGCTTTCCACTCTGAGACCTTCAGGACATTTTATTAATAGGGTGAGAGGAGTTACATAAGAAGGCTTGTATGCAATAAACAGGATGTGATGTATTTACAGCACATGTAAGCATATTGCTTTATTTATTTTCAGCATTGCTGATTTTCCCTCTGCCTGGCTTTACGGCATCTATGCCTGAGAGCTGAATGACTGTGCTGGAAATACAGGTTGTAATGTTCACATGGTAACACACCATAAGCTTGATCTAACTATAAAGCAAATAAGAGCTATTTGTGTCCTTACATAAGAAGCAATGACATACCCCAGCTTTACATTTTGCAAAGCAAAAGCCTCTTGAAGTGGATGAGAATGTAGCAGTGCGTTTGTGTATTGTTGCTGCCCGATGACTGACGCAGATGACAGACCACCACCTGATTCAGATACACTCACACTCCTGGGTACCGGAAGCCACTAACAGAGCGAAGCAAAGACATAATCAAAGTGTGGGGTTCATAAGTCAGAAAGCACAAACGGTACTGTGACCCCCACCAGAGCTTTAACCTCAGCCAGCCAACACATGCCTGCACAGCTGCACCCCCTTCTCAGCCTTCTGTTTAGCTATCCCTCCTCTTCCCCACACTTAAGTATCTTCCAAGTTACCACTAGTAACTGAATATATTTACTGAATATAACCGAGGTCTCCAAGACCTCATTCACATTTGACATTTTTGTGTTTTAGCAGTAACATTTATGTATTTGAGGCATGTTTTTCCACTGCTGTTTTTTAAACACAGTGAATTCAGGCTGGTTTTAATGCTGTTTTTTACTAAAAGGTCTGCCAGATCTCTAACGGAGGCTATAGCACCAGCATGTCACTTGATGAAAAGCGAAGAAGTGATTTATTCAGCCCCTTTAAAACTCCTGTATCATTAAACCCAGTGTAGCGCGAATGTTTGAGAACTGTTGAGAAGAACAAGAAGAAAATACGTCCCTATTAAAGCTCCAAGAGTCTTGTATTTTTGATTAAGGAAAAGCAATTTTATACTTCTGAGACCTCCCACACCATATTCTTCAGAGAGGAAAGGCAGGAAATCACCTATCTGACATTTGCCACTTGGGGAGGAAAAGAAACACTTCAGAGTTCCTTTATATGTCATAGGCTAGCTAAAAAGAAATAACTGGGGTTTGACTTTCTTGCCAGCTTTAATTCACTGATAAGCCTCAATGCTTATGTCTACATGAAAGAATAAGTGAAACTTGCAGGTAAGCATCTCTAAAAAAGGGAAGGGGTATTGTATTACCCAACCACCCTGGCACAGTATCTGTAGCACTGTATATGTGCTTAAACTGTGGGCACAGCACTGATTTCCACTTGGACAAATGATACACGTGATTCTACAGTGCACTATTGTCTACAGTAACCATCGAGAAGCTTTAAAGAAATTTCCTCCAAATACTGTTATTCATCTAACTTGTACTATCATAAATGCACTATCATGGGGTTTGTTGTAAGTGCTGGCCTTTCTTTTCCATCAAAAAGAATGTCTTATATTGAGTTTTATACAAACAGGCTGCTCATAAAATTGCTACCAAGCCTTTGCAGCCCAAATATTTGGTCCTTTACCTGTAAATAGACCCCATGATCAAATCTCAAGTTTACAGCCTAGGAAGGTCACTGGAGCACTATGCCCCTGTAAAGCTACACATAGACGTATCTTATTTTAGCCTTGCACATAGAAGACTGGAATGCAAACACTAACACATTCCCAGGCTGCCAATGGATTTTATGACCTTTACTTTTTGTTTTGCATCTCCTGCTTCTCTAACTCATGGAAAAAGCTGCAGCTCCATCTCTCAGCTATGAAAGACAAGGGATGGTAAGTTCACAAAGCAGAGGGGCTGAAGCTGTCAGAATTGACACCAGTGTTGATTGTGTCACTCTGCAGAGGGCATTTGTTTCTCCTCCAGTCAGTCACCACACCATGGTGTGTACCGCTTCACAGCTGTCACACCAAATATTTTAAAGGACTGGTTTTTTGCCAAGTCAGAACACATTCACAAACTAAGAGATCATCTCAGGACAGAGCCTGTCCAGGAAAAAGCCTGTTTCTATTCTGGCACTACAGCTTGGAGCAAGAGGTTACAGATCCCAGGACTGTCACAGCTGGGATCTGTTTATGGAGAAGGTTTAAAACACAGACTTAGCTAATCTCTGCATTTCCTGAAGCCAAACATACAACACTGCTTGTTTATTCCCCTGAGACAAGAGTTTGATGAGTCAGATGAGGACTGCAACATCTGCCTACAGTTTGCTAGCCACACTCTCAAACCGCACAGGTGATACTCTGGGGAGATCAGAAGAAAAGCAGACCTAGGAGTCAGCTATGAAGCATCCTCCCTAAGAAGCTCTCATTAGCATCAATCTGCATGAATTATGGAGTTAATCCTTCCTACTCTCATGAGTAATCCTCTATGTACTTGCACAGCAATTCAGATAAGATGCTACTCTGCTAGATGCAATACAAACATGGAGCAAAAGATTACAGGACATCACAGATGGGATGTGTTCCCACACAGGTTTCCCGTTATCCCACGAGTCCCTTGCTATAGGTGGCTGGCATTGCACTGACACACCATGACACTCTCCAGAGGGATGATCCCATTTGGGTAAAGAAAATTTATAACGGAAAGAAGGCATATCTCACAACTGACAAGGTGGGATGAGGTATAAAAAGATGGTCCAGAAAGAGTTTAGGCAGGAGTCCTGTGGTGTTCAAAGTACCTGGAAATGAGGTAATTGAGAGATGACGACATAGATGGAAGAATTTTTGAGCCTGTGATCTGTGCAGTCTTCTGCCTTACACCCCTGTGCACTCAGGGACCTCAGATTTCCTCTGAATTTGCTTTGGTCCATCAAAATATACAGGAACACACGAGCAGCCATACTACACGTGACACACAACTATACACCAAAACATGGAAGCTAGAATGGAAGAGTGGAAGGTTGTATTTGAACATGCAAAATCCTTTCCAAGGCAAACTGGAAAAAAAACCCCAAACCAATCTAAAAAGACTCCTACACTGTTTAAGTGCCCAGTTCCAAAACTGGTAGCACATCCGCTCTCCCATCTGCAAGTTGTCAAGATCGAACAGGCTCAGCTCTCCAAGCAGTAGGCTGAACAGAAACACACAAGGGTTGCCTGCAGTCCTGGCCATGGTGGGGAAGAGCTTTAATGTGTCTGGCAGCAGGTGCTGCCTAAGGGACCAGACTGTGGGAGCCAAGTGCCTAAAACAGAGGGTAGGTAAATGCTTCCCAACTCTCCCACACATATGCCCTGCCTTTAAAAGGAGGAAGGACTGCTTACAGCAAATGTATTTACAGGCCTGTTCATGCAGGTAAGTACAGGTCTGTATTCAGGACTGCTACATTGGACTGTGGGGAAAGGGGGGGTTACGGCTCTCGAAAACCAACATCTTTGATCAAAACAGCACAGTCAGGACATACTGAGCTCTCTCAGCTAGATGAAGAGGCATTGAGCTAAATTAAAGGTTAATGTTACAATTTGAAGCATAAATTAATCTCACTATTGGCTACACTGGGTTAGAAATTGGAATTAACTTCTCATCACATGAAAGGGGCTCCAGCCCTGTCTCTGGGATTTTTACTGTTTCCCGGGAAAGGACAATAGTTTTACATTATTTATGTCAGCTGGGATAAGCCTGGCTCCTCTCTAGCCTGGTTTACTGGCACTTCACAATGCAAACGTGCATCCTGCGCCAGTCGGGCTGTGGAGACTTGAAGCAGCATGGGATGGTAATGTTCTGACACTCACGTACTCTGCTCTTAATGGCTTTTGCCAATCACCAATCATCCCGCTAAGTCTGACAGCCTTCTCTACTGCACTGAAATCACCTTTTCCTTTCTCCCTATTTGCTCTTTTCCAGTTTGATATGGAAAATCCTGGACATTTTCCTTCCTGCCTGCTCCTTTACTAATAGGGTAACATTATCCTACAGGCAAGCTGCCCAACATACTTGAAAATGTGCTCTGCTTGCTCTCCTGTGCCCAGCACTATTCCAAGTCAACACTCCAAGGACCTCTTAAGTGACCCCAGTGGAACTCTGACATGGTGGAACTTTTCTCTGGGAGGACGGGAAGAGCACAACCTGCTCCAGACCTACTTCTGAGGGCAGCACCACAGGTTGAATCAAGCTGGGTGGGAGGCGTCATCCCACAGCCGCAAGCTTTCCCTTGCCTCTCAGTGGGAGGAAGCACAAATCTCTCATTCAGGAGGAACGACAGGAGGGAAGAGTATCAACAGCAACCCACCAGTTTTAAACAGCTAAATAACCCCTGGATCGGGAAGGAAACCAAGGCACTTCCATAGCAAGGGAAGATCAATTCAGTGATATATAAAGATGTTCACAGGAAAAATGCGGCGTGTAGCCTGTGAGCAGAAGGGACTCTGGAAAGGCCCTTCCATTTCTCTGCGTGGAAAGCCCAGGAAAGACTCCCATCCACTGCTTCAGTCTCACAGTATTTTTCTCACTCTGGCTCTTGCCAGCACTAACTAATTCAGGACACTCTCTCTGCCCACAAAGCTGATCAAGCATAGCCTCCTGCCAGCCTGCAAGCGTCAGCATCCAGCTTGCACCAGCGCTAACGTGCACAGTTGCCATCTCTCCTACCATCCCTACAAGCCAGTGTCTCCACTGTTTCCAGCCTAGCCCCCACAGCACACAGCCTCGCAGACCGGGATGCAGATTGTGATGTGATGTTCTTCCCATGTCTTTGAAGTAGGAAGATCCAAAGCTTTCATCGTATTCCCACTTTGCTATTGACGTCGGAGGGCAAAGCCTATGGCACAGCTTCCTGCAGCAAGACTTATCTGTCCTCTTTTTCAGTCAATATAGTTCCCCCCAGCCGGTGGTATGCCCACTAAAAGCCACATATACAGCAGCAAGTAACAATAGTACTACTAACTACCTGCTGCCTTCGAGGCTTAAAACAGAGCCGTCCTTCAACTGAGCCCCATGAGGTGGTGGAGGAAGAACTGTCTTCAGCAGCCCAACAGGAACACCAAATCAGAAGAGGCGAGAGCTGCTGAACTGATTTTCTTCCCACTCAGCATCCGCAGGAAGCTTTCCTTAGAAGAAAATGGCAGTGAAGGTAAGCTGAGAGCCAGGATGCTTTGGAAATACTGCCTCGACTGTCTCCTCCAAGCTTAGAAAAGTGCTTTGCAACAGCGTTAATTGAGATGATGTAACTCTTGTGTAGGCCTCAGCACTGTGTACAGTACACAAAAGGAGAGAAGTGAACCTGGAGTTTAAAGGGCCACTTTTGTTCTCAGAAATCAAATAGACATTTTTCTCTATAACATTTCTGGGAGCAGGATGGGGCTGTGAATCAGATACACTCTACAATCCACATACTGAGCACGGAGGCTGCCGAGGCTGTGCTTTCTGGAAATTGGAGCTAACTGTGTAAAATGAACACGCAAAATAATGCGGTGAATAACAAGGCAAAACCAGTGTGAGCCCAAGTGCCCCTGCTGCTCCCTGCAGTGAAGCAGCTCACACCCGGGTTTTTATTGTCAAGTGGCACCCACACATGGGGCCTGAACCGGCAGTACCCTGGGTACAACCAAGGTCCTGTAGGCTGGTGACACACGGTACACATTTTGAGTCACACTGCGACAAAGAACACGGTGTTGCACACTGGTACGAGATGACAATAGAACTGGTCAGGAGCTCCGACAAAACTTGATTTGTGGCTGTTAGAAAACGCTGATACTTCGAAAGACGTGCAAGATGGGGCCATTGTGAAAAGTGGTTCAGAATTGTCAAAATGTCAGTCTTGGGCATTCATTACAAAAAGTGTATTTCCAAAACCAGATTTAGAAACTAAAAAACATTTTAACGTCATTTTTAATAAAGGGAGCAGTACAACAAACAGCCTGAAATTACCAAACAACCCAGAGTTCATGTTACATCAAAGACACTGCTGTTCTGATCCTATGCCCTGTATTGGAAGGGAGGAAAGAATTTTAAAGTTGGAAGATTCCATGGAAAAGGAAGAGTCCTCCCATCCAGGTCTAATTTTAGTAATACAGCGTGCTCTAATAAACAAAATTAAACATAGCATGCAAGTATAAATCAGGCCCTTCATTTTGGAGGTTAACTGGTCACTGCACTCTGGTGTTTTCATACTACTGACAAAATAATAGTGAAAAAAATACAAAATGCTTCCCAACGTGCAGCTCTATCTTCTCCCGAACTGATGAGAATTCAGGGGCTGAGTAGTTCACACAGCAGCTTTTGAGGTCTAAAAGCACACTTGACAGCCATACCCATTTACAGTTCTGCCAGCTACTGCCCTGGGTTAAAGAATTCAGTGACCCGGAGGAGCTGTGTTTAAATAACCTACAGTAATAATTCTGCTGAGACAAACGTGGAACAGTTGTCTCCCTGTGGCCAGACAGTGCCTGTTCCTTCATGAGGTCCTGCCTGAGCAGCCCTGCAAATTCTTTATCTGGAGGCATGGATTTGCTACCGGGAACAGCACTGCACCCCTGAAAGGAGACCTTCACACAACAGTAGGGAGTTTCTGACCTCTGAGGAAGCGGTTAGGTCTCTCAAAGTACCCAAAGCAAGTAGAGGTTGCAGACAGTGGACAGAGTTTGGGGAAAAAGGAAGGGGTACCTGGTACAGAAGGATAAGGGACCCAGAGGAAGGTACAGGGTTTTGTGCTCAGTAGAAAGAATCAGTGAAGGCAGAAGAAAACAAAATGGTTTTAAGCCAGTGGGACAAATAGCACAAACATGGCAATGAATAGCTGTTGGTCCCCAGCTTCACAGCTGGAATTAAAGAAACCACTGATAGATGCAAACCCCAGCACAGAAGTAACCTCTAATCACACAGCATCTGGTGACTGCAGAAGGAAAACCACTCAACAGCCAGGATAGCTAGAAAAATACGCACCACACAAAAATATTTGGATTTCCAATTGATCTGTCCATGTGGAAACTCATTCCTTGTCCCTAAGCATGATCTAGGATATTTATGTAATTCTGACAAGTTTTCATTTCACCTACTCTTAAAGGCTTCCATTGCTGCAAGTCCCATCTCCAATCCAATGCCTTCAGCTGAAAAACTGAAACTGAGGTAGGGGTGAACCTGTGTGGTGTCTGCAGCCTGTTCATGTGGGTTTGAATGTAGAAAGATGATCACATTTCTAAGCCAGAGCTATAACCTTAATACTTAAAAATTGGTCAAAGTACATGGGAGTGAGATTCTGGTATTGGAACTAAAAAGTGTGAAGTTGTTTGACCTTTACTGCAACCTGGGAGAGTCTCCACTGAGTTAGCAGAAGCTCTAGAGAAGTGACGGGTGGTGTGGTTATCAGGTAGACATTCATTCAGCACACTTGCGTAAGCAGACATCAACCGGGACTCGGAGGTGTCCTTGTTAAGATATTCACAATCCGATGGCACAGCCCATGCCAGAAAATTCAGTTGTGCACTGTAGGGTTCAACTCTTTATTTGCTACTATTTATGGCAATGCTGTCTTGTTGTGCCGTATATACTGAAACTTGCCTTTACTTCATGGGTGGGTCCTGTCAAAGCGTGTTTCAAAGTCATTATTAACTTCTTTAAGAGTACAACAAGGGAATAAAGGGCGCATTCACCCCTTGTGCTAAACTGAAGACCAGACCAGCAGCAGCAGAAAACAACTCCTAAGCTCCTGACAAGCACCCTAAGACTGATCTTGCGTGGGGAACTTTGATTCCCACAGAACTGCTACCACTACAAGAGTAATGACTCCAAGGCAAGTGCAGCGGCTGCAGCCTGAACACTAGTTCCCAGGCAAAGACAGAATGCCTCACACTGCTCCCAGCTCCCCAGGTTATCAGGAAAGGAAGCTGATGTTTGCACTAGAAGAGCAACATGGGGTCACTCTCGTAAGGGAGTGCTGGGCTTCTGGATTCTAACTTGACCAGTGCCCTCTTGCTTGATGGCTTTGTGGCTCAGTTTCCTGATAAGGCTGACCTCCCTTCTTAAAGCATGCTGAGACTTACTTGTGTGAAGCACTGCAAAAGCACTAGTTGTTGAGGTGGGCCTGTCATTTTAATTTACGCACATAAAATAGGCAAACACTCGAGTTTTTCCGGGAATTTATCAATTTTCTCCATAAAGTACCTTGTGATTCAGAAATGGTCTGATTATCAGATTTCCTCAGCTGTTTAAGGATCAGTGAGGTGTCTCCTTCTTTGAACCAGCTGAATAGTTAGAAAACTCATCATGCTTTCAAGTACATAACCGCATTATATTCTTAGACCCACAACTTAGATAACATCATTAAGTACATGTAGAATCTTCTCACGCAGAGTGCCTAGCATACCTCCTCCATACACAGACAAAGAGGAGAAAGCTGGAACAGATCAACAATGAGGTACTCTGCTTCCATAAACCAGTCCTCAATTTTCAAGTGTTTACATTTCTTCAGAGAATACCTCCCATAACCTGAGCCTAATCTCTGACTAAGCTCAGCATACCAGTGGTATTTAACAGCTTCAATTATGACTCCTGGTCCACTTAATTTCCATCCATGCCTTCCTTGTAAATAGCTCCAAGTGCCTGCTTCTGTTGCTTCACAAGAAATGCTTTCAATCTCACCAACCTCTGAGATCTCAAGCTCCGTCAGAAGCAATGTTTGTGTTGACTGCAAGAAGAAACCAGTACTTACAAAACAGAAAGATAGAAAGCAAGGTAAACAATGCAAGTTGAAGTGGAAAGAACAAAAGCAGCTACTTGAAAAATGCTATCAGGAATCTCACTTATCTGTCTTGTTATATTAGAATAAGCAAGAAATATGCTGAAGTGTACCACGGCTTTTACTGGGCAGTGATTTTTTTGTTTTTAAGCTCAATCTACCTGCAAATTATGAAGTAGAAACTAGAATCCCCAGGTGAATGACAGAGGGGTAGGATGCTGCAGCCCTTGCTTGAAAAAGTTGACATTTTACACTGACGGGATAAATAAGAGGCAAGGATATCAGCTGCAGCAGACGACGTGACTGGCACCAGGTAACCCAGATCAGCAGCACAGCTGGGAACAGATGCCGAAAGTGTCTTTGCCTAACCCTTTATTCTCTTTCCTTTTCAAATTTATCACTACTCCTTCTTTCCCACTGAGTCATCAACTGAAGGAGATTAGATACAGTCCTTGTCCGCTGAAAAAACTCTGCTACTCAAGTCCCTCCATGAAGCAACACTTGCGTTTTCTGCGCTGAGTAAGTACGTAACACCAACACCTTTCTATCAAATTACTCCAGATTGTACTCCAGGCTTCCCTATAAGGGAAGGCTGTAGAGCCTATAGTCCTAGCCTATCAGAGTACGCCCCTTGGTGATAAACACGACTTGAGAACTCCAGTTTATATAAAACATCAGTGGGAACAAAGTTCATCCTACCAAATCTGTAATTTGATGCTGCTGCTGAACTAAAACCTGTACAGATGATTAATCACAGATTCAGCAGCGTGCAATCTGTGCTCTCAACATCTATTTGAACAACGTCATTCCTTTAACAGCAGTATTTTTTGCTAACAAATCAGATTATGCGCATGGTAAAATTCCCCTGAAGTGGCAGGACTAAGAGTGAACCTATTCTTGGTAGAACACAAAGTTTAGAGCGGGATTTCAATTGCTTACAAAAACTCCCAGCAGAGATGCAGTGCCCCAGATGACCAAATATACAACAATTCCCTTTCAACCCTTATCCTAAATGGACAGCCAACACTCAAGAGATGTATAGCACTGACAGTCTTTCCAGACCTTCCCTAAATAATGCCCGGGAAGAACCAAGGGTAGCAGCACAGGACCCCATTCTGGCAGATCAGTGAGTGGACAAAGCTCCCCCCCCCATCACCACCACTCATGCTTCTCCTAGGCTTGGTTCTGGCCTAGACCTGCTTTGCTAGCCATCAGCTGGTCACTTCAGCTAGGCAAGTAGTGTTTCTGTAAACACAGTAATAGTTACCTAGACCACTTTCCAGGACTACTTACATGAGTGCCACAGGCGAGCAAAGCTATGCCCAAGGCAAATAATTCAATGAAGCAACCAGCCAGCAAGCTTGCAGAACCAGACAGAATCCGTACTAGTGTGTTTTCTGACACAAAGTGGTAACCGAGATAGTTTCATGCAATAATTGGTGTCATCTCTACAGCCTTGGCAATCTTCTTCCCCTCAAAAATAATCCAGTTACGACTGTCTTGTGACTGTCCTTGTGTGCTAGTGCAACTAGGTCCACTGAAGTGGAAGAGCTCACCACAAAGTAGGAATGAAACTACAGACTTGTCCTTTGCTCTCTTCCTCCAAAGAATGAGAGCTAACACCTGAGAGTTGTAATACAATGTAGACTGTAACAACCAGCTGCAGGATAACACATTGATCAATATGAGCAACAGTGAACACTGCATTTGATGAGGATTCACAAACTCAGGCAGCTACAGACACACAGTTTTAATGATGTATACAGTGCAACTTCTGTTTGCTTGCTGTGCTGAAAGCCCCAGCAGCATTCTGCTTGCACAGGTCAGCTTTCCTCCCTACCACTGCCTAGAGATTTTGTGCTTGCATCTAACAATATCCAACCCCCTATAATAACCCCATGCTCTCAACTTACATGAAAATCTACAACATAACATTCATCTAAGTCCTTCTCATCCCCATCACCACAGTCAAACGGATGTTGTTTCAAGACCACTGCTGATCTGCACAGGTCCCAGTAATGGCAGAAACTAGAACAGGTTTTATCACAGCCTTTTTACTGTAACCTCTGCCACTTACTAGCACAGGCAGCCATTTACTACACAAGGACTGAATACTGTATGTTTTGAAGGCCTGATACAATGCAGCTTTACAGTCTAAAGCACATCAGTAATCATTTTCACCATTTAACTTCACAACCTTTACCTTACAATTTAGGATCAGTTTTCTCTACCCAAACTATTTCCCCATTTATCATGGGAAAAAATTATACTCCCCAATATGCAAAGAATTACTGGTACTAAAGTAACTGCAGTGCTAAAGTACAAACTCACACCATGGGAACACGCTCTCTGCTTCTCTCAGCGGTACATGTCCCAGCACTTCTCATTCCTGCGATTTCCCCAGCAGCCTCACTGCAACCTCACACCACCAGAAGTCACTTTCTCCAGCCTCAATGGAAGAGAATCTTTCCAAGCATGAACAGCACACTTCAGTTTTCATTCACTCCCCATGCTTCACACTAACCATTCCGCTGCCTTTGCAACCCCTAGTCTGGAGAGCACTGCTCACAGATCTAGCCTAGAGCTGCTCTGCTGTGCTCCTGTGGTTTCAGCTGCCTCCCAATTTCTGCCATGCCTGCACTTCCTAGAACAGCCTTTGCCAGGAACAACCTCACCCTCTAGCATAGAACACAGAACTTTACACTCAAAACTTTACTTCCAGATCCCACAGGCCACCTCCATGGTGCACATTACTTCATTCAGTGCATTTCCTACCTGTGGCTCTGTCTGCCTCAGACCTTAGCGACATGATATACAAAGTGGGGTAGGGGGGAAAATGCCAGGTTAGAGCTTTTGGAAGGTACTCAAGTGCATGTTGCACATCCAGGGACATAGCATGACAACACAAAGCCCTGCACGATGAGGTTGGTAAGTCAGTGCAAGTCTAGAGCAGGTAAATTTAGTGTGGTCCACAGTCAGTGCACTCAAAGCAGGTCCTCCAGCAAGCTACCCTGTATGAGTCATTATGCTTATCTCCTCCTTCCCATGGCTCTTCAGGACCCATACATAGTATGGATTAGCCATGTACAGAGTAGGGAAGATACCATTTACCATGTGCACTATATGGATCCATGATTGCAAGTGCACTTGCTCTCAGGCATTACTTTCCTCTCCCTTCCTCCACTGGGAATTCAATAGCTTCTGCAGTCAGGACAGCACAGATCTGTATTCCTGCTAAACAAAGCAAAGCTTTTACCCAGCTTCAAAGGTAGACTGGAAACAACGGGACCTACACCTTCCACTGTAACCCCTTGAATATTCCAGTATTTAACCTCATTCCAGCCCAGTCTCATTGCTCAGTTTTAGAAAACCAACCCAAAACTGAGAGTATGGCTACATACTTGCTGAGGGAGGGGGGAAGCACATTTCTTTTGTAAAGAGCGTGCACTGCCACTTCTCATACATGCTTGTTTTCAGCAAGGCTGCCTAGCAAAAAATCAACAGGCAAGATACCAAATTTAAAGCTAAGGCACCTTTGCCAAGTTCAGAAGCACAACCGTGTGAAGTACCCAACACTGAATGGCTGAGGAATCAAGCCTGAGCAAGAGTTCAGCAAGCTTTTATTAGGTTATTGGAACAGCAACGAGATCACAACGTGATCTGCCCAGCTCTGCTTTGTTAGCTTCTCTAGACAACCCATACATGCACCTGACACTGTGGGGCACAAGGTACTTTAAGGATGCTGTAGCTGTAACCCTGATCCTAGCTGCCACTGATCACCACACTGATGTGTACCACACTAGATCCACCTGCTTCCAGAGTTGCACGTGCATGAGACTAGTCAGGCTACAGATCTTGTAAACCAGAAGAGTGACGCTTCACAAACGAGTAGACTGTGCAGTTCAACTTTTTTATTTAATAAAATCAAGAATATGCACAGCACATGCAGTGCTAGCATCTAAACTAATACAATAAGCAATTCTAAACCTACAGTGACTTGAAACTCAATTTTCACATTCAGCAAGTTTAAATCCATTCTTGCATATTGTTTTGAATCCTTGTATCTGAACTGAAAATATTGCTGGCTGATAAAACTTGCTAAAATGCACAAGTCACTGATTATGCCAATACAACAAAGATAACCACATGTTTTGAGGATTGCAATGTGCCAGACATTCACTGAAAAAAAAAAAAATAACACACAACTAAACAAAACTCACGCAACAAACATCTGAGAATCTGGACACTTCACATCAGTGTTTCGAAGTGTTTCATTAATATCTTAAGACAAGTGTATCAAAACCTTGGCATGTTCAATTTTAAGTTGCCAATTTTTTGTTTTACCTATCAGAAAGTTATGGCTACACTGCCAATGCCGGGTCTGCTTAATTTGACTTAAGAGTTTAATATGACTTAAACATTAAAAGCTCACACTACCCCGAAATATATAATTTCACGCATACGGTGACATTCAACATTCAAGTGCCAGTGTTTTTGTACTGTCTTTTGGTCAAGTTTCTTTAAACTTTCAAAGAATCACTTTTAGGCTTACAAAAATAAATATTTGTCAAAAATGTTCAATAAATATTACACAAAACTAGCAGCAAAAAGTATCTAGAAATCTGTCGTGTGCAAATAGTTTTCTTCCCAGCTATCATTCCCATGGTCCCAAATAAGTTTTAGAATCTATTTCCTTCTCCTTAAACAAGCTGCGTTCAATCTCCAAGAGACAAAATAAGATTGGAAGTTAAGGACACGCACACAAGACATATATAAAATTCTCTGAATGTGCAATAAAAGAAGTATTTTGTAAAAAGTTATGGGCAAAATGTACAAGGGCCTAAACCTAGACTTGAAATAGCACCATAACAAATGACCTCAATACTGTCAAGTGCACCTACTTAATAAAAGTTTTAGAACAAGGCACAATACACTTGAAAAAATCTATTGCACTTTAGGAGATTTTTGCCATTTTCCTGTGCCACTGTAGATTAGTTGTTAACGGTTCCGGCCACAAAGTCAGCACAGAAATCCCAAGTGGCAGAGGCGTTTTTCTGGTGGACAATACTTATCTTTGGCCAGATTTAGCATAAACAGACTATAAATACAATGGAAACCTATGCAACTAAAACTGACTAAAACTGCACTTTAATAGCAGAATTGAAACCTTGTGCAGTTTATGTACATTTCCAACCTCTGTGATCTCAGGTTTGTTTGTTACTCTTCTGGAGCCATTTTACAAAGTCTACAGTAAGCCAGTTTAACATCTCCACGCAGCTTGAACAGAGTAATGTGAATCTGCATTAAAATAAAGCCTGCTGCATAATTCTTCCTGTTCATACCCTCTTGACCAAAAAACATCAACACTAGCATGCGTTATTAGACCAAAAATTCAGTCAGGCCCTTACGGAGGACCAATCACTGCCATGGTCAGCCATTCTACCATTTCAATTTCATATGGCAGGCATTTTAAAAAGTCTAAATAGATGAATTCTCCTAAAAACTATTTCAAGTTATCAGACCTTTAAACGTTCCCTGTAATGTTCTGCCCACATTTGGCTAGCTCACATTAATGATCTGCCTAAATATTGAAAAAGGAATTGCTGTATTTGCTTGCATTAACTTCAAAAACAGTGCTTTTAATGTATGCATGTATCCATACATCATCTCATCATGACTGGAATGGCTTATTAAAGGCTATCAGGTTCTAAGTACCTATCCAGGATAGAGTGAGCAAATCAGAACTTTAACTTAGTACAGTTTTGCCACATTAGAAACTAATTGCATTGATATGCTTCAAGATGTTTTTATTTTTCAAATCTGCAGATACCAAAAGCCCTAATGCAGGCTACCGCATAAGTTTTTCTTTGTAGTATTATGGATGAATCAGTGATTCCTGTTTAAGTTGTATCACACCTGTGTGCCAAGGTTTGATTTTAGCCCAAGTTCAGTAATTTTTATTTTGTCAAAACAATTGATATCTTGAGCATTACTGAGCCAACAGGACATCAAAATAAAAGTTGTCTAAAGTTAAAGGCACAGTACATTAACAAACAAATGATCCTCAGTCACAAATCAAAATGCAGTTTCTGGGTGGGGATGGGTGGGAGGGGAGTTAATCCTGACTACAGCAATAGAGTCTTCAAAACCACCTTCAAGATAGGGCCTACTTGTTCCTTTGTTTCCATCTTGTGACCTTGAGCTCCCTTAAAAAAAATTTCAGTGGAGAATCACAGCTGGTAATGTACTGCGAGTTCTTGAAGCTACACAAGGTATAGTCTGGCTAAGTTACATGTGGTTTCCATATTAGCTTGTTTGGTAGGATATCTGCTGCAAGCAGATTCAGTTGCCCCACCAGTCAACCCCCTGGGAGTTGTAGTTTCCTCCATATCCATCACTGTTGTAGAAGCCTCCATAACCACCTATGAAAGGCAAGAGAAAGTGATGCTTAATTAACCTGTTAAAGACTTGTGCCTTCCCAAGAAGTAAACAGCCTAGGGCACAGACAAGATGTCTACTGTGTATTAATGAAAACCCACCCAGAAGTACTGTCAAATGCACAACATTCAATTGAAGTGCTGGAAAGATAGGTAGCATCAAATTAAGCAAAGGCAGGTAACTTGCTCTAGTCTAGACCCAAGGACAATGCTGAGACTTTGCAAAAAAAAAAACAAGCACCAGCTGGCCTCGTATTTAAACATTATCTCCTTAAGTCTTACTACAGCAAGCATTGTGGATATGACTTTCAATTTGCCAGCACTCCCTACCCAATTTCTCTTACCTCCAAATCCTCTGCTGCCACTTCCTCCACTGCGGCTGCTGGTTGATCGACTGCTACTAAAGCTACTACTACCAGAACCACTACTTGTTCGATAGTCTCTGGCACCAAATCCTCCACTGAACCTACTGCTGTATAAAAGAAAGAAAACAAAGATATAAGTCAAGTCAATGGTATTTTAAGCACTGCAGACATTGAGATTTAAGTACGGAATTTCTTCAGCTCTGGTTACCTGCTGCAGCTGGCCAATACTAGTATGTGTGTTACGTTCAGCAAGCTTTTATAAAGCATCCCAATGCTATCTGAAAAGGGCATTCCAGATGGCAAAGGAAAATTACTTATGCAGGGTCATACTGAACTTGTCATGTTGCACTAACTACTTTCTCAGGTCCTGGGAAGACTTGCTTCAGTGCAAGTGCTCCAAATCTTTTCCAAACCTATCTTGGTATGCACATGATGCATTTATGACCACCTTCCATACTGTAGAAAAGGACAACCATTTTCCAAACATACTTCTGAAGAAAAAAAAAACAAAACAAAACACACACCCAAACCAGCTGTAATTCATGTGGTTGTGACACATTAACTACATTAAGAGAAAGGGTTGTTTCCCCTCCTAACCTATTAAGCCATTGAACATGGCTTTCTATTAGCAGCTTATAAAGCATTATTAGGTTTCCTCAAAAAGACTATTTTACAAGTGGCCTCACACCTGCAGTCCGACCCTCATGCCTTACCCGTTTTGTGTCAGGAGATATACATTACTTCCTCCTGAACATCAAAATAGCTGCTGCTGAAGGCCTATTTCTAGCACACACAGATCTGCATTACTAGTAAGTACTTTCAGAGTTCTGAAGCCATTTTTGCCGACATCATTCTACCTCAGCTGTATCTAGTTGTCTGCTTAAGGGGAGAACATCTTGCAGATTAACTGCCTGGTAAGATAGAGCGAAACCATTCATATCAAGCTGTCACTTCCTGATGCACGTAACTCACAGTTTAGGCTCCACTGGTTTGTCTTCCCTTTACTAGACTGAAAGCAAGTCACAGAACTTAGAACTGCCTCTCACAATGGATTCAGTATACCTTTAGCCAAAGTCGCTATCATTACCTCTTAGATCGTCCACGGCTGCCACCTCCTTTGTGATGCTGTTCATAAGCCATGTTTTCCAGCCAAGATGGTACTTCTTGCTTAGCCTCAACAAGAAGATCAAGCAAGTCCTTGGTGATGTTTATGTTCCTCTCATTGAAGAATGAGGTGGCAAGACCTGAAGTAAATACTCAGTTTTAGCCCCACACAAACACACTACAGCACTTAAACCCATTCCACTCTCCACTTGCAGCTGTGACTACAATCAGATTCCTTACTGCCAAGCTTGAGAACACTAGAATTACCCAAAGAGAAAGCCATTTAAGACCATTATTCCACCACAGCTAGTCACGAAACCCTTGGCTAAGCACAGGAGTCTTACAAACACAAAAAATACCAAGCTTACATGTTGTATCAGAGCTTATTAATAGCAACAAAAACACTAGCTAAAGGAACAAGTCACTTTCCACACTGGCTGGACAGCATGGACATCCTGGTCACAGGAGCACATGGGCTTCTCTCAAATACCTACTTGAAATCTTCTGCTTAGACAATGTAGTACAACTACCAACTTGGGTATAAAGTACTGTCTATGAAAATTCTTTAACATACTTACCAAGGTTTCCTACACGGCCTGTACGACCAATACGATGTACATACTCTTCAATGTCGCTTGGCAAGTCAAAGTTTATGACATGCTTTACATTTGAGATATCCAGTCCTCTTGCTGCTACCTAGTGGTTACAGGATTACATCAAATCTTAGTAAAATTCCACAGGCCAAGTAAATATGCTTACTGGCTCAAGCTTCATTGATTTTACTTACTGCCGTGGCAACAAGAATTGGGCTTTTGCCCGAACGGAACTGATGCAGTGCTTCCTCTCTGTCTCTCTGAGAACGATCTCCATGTATACTTGTACAGGCATATCCTTCATGGTACAAGAAGTCCTCAAGAGCATCTGCACCCTTTTTAGTTTCCACAAACACCAGAGTCAAGGAATCCTTGCCTAACAATAATTGAAGCATGGGTTAGCAGAAGAGCTGTGCAAATAACTCCAGCATGTGGTAAGAGGCAGTTTCAGTTCTCCACTCTTGTTTATTCCAAACTGAAGATACTAGAGCCCCCTCCCCCCATTCCATATTACAAGAGCTTATCCACTTAAAACCGTCATCTAGCCAGTGCAATATATTCACTGCATTTGAAGGAAATACCCTTTTTATTTACCTACTCAACAGAAGTTATTACTTGAGTCATTATATTTGCCTCATCAGAACTTTGCTATATTTGCTTATCTGAGAGTGGTCTTTACCTGTGGCATTTAGCAGGTCAAGCAGAAACGATCGTTTGTCTGACTCTTCCACCCATACTACTTTCTGTGTGATATTCTCAGATGTAGAACCTACTCTGCCAACAGCCAGAAAGATATATTCATCAAGGAAGTCACGAGCAAGCATCTGAAAAAGGGAAGATGACATAAAAAAAAAATCCAATCAGCATTTTTTTTTGTGCATTCCAGGGCTGTAAGTCTGGCCCTGCGAGCTCTTAAAACTTTAGAGCTTTGTCAAGTACCTGGATTTCCTTGGGGAAAGTAGCACTGAACATCATGGTATGACGAACCCCCTTTGGTGGCATAGTATCTTGTTCAACAATTCGACGAATTTGAGGTTCAAACCCCATATCAAGCATTCTGTCAGCTTCATCAAGCACTAGGTACCTAAATAGTAATTAAAAAAAAGTTATTTTTCAGAGCTTTTCCTTTAATCTGTAACACAGTACCGAAGTTCTCAACTAGGTGTTTACACAGTCCAAAAGCCAGAATCTGGGTCGTATTAAGTCCAGATCTCACTTTAGAAGGTACAGTTTCTAGCTGTCAAGATACTTGCATGTGGCCAAGAACACTTCACTTACTTGCAGAAATCCAGTCCAATCTTTCCCCTCTCCATCATATCAACCAGTCGTCCTGGAGTTGCTACAAGCAAGTGACATCCACGTTCTAAGTCACGTATCTGTTGACCAATGTCTGCACCACCATATACAACGCAGGGACGAACTCTGGAACGGTATGCAAACTACAAAGCAAAGTATATTAGCTCTAAGGAAAACTATACTTAGGCATTTTTACAAGGATGACCTCCTAGATATATACCTTTCTGGCTTCCTCGTAGATCTGCACAGCCAGTTCTCTAGTGGGAGCCAAGACCAGCGAGATCGGGTATTGCTTGCGGCGCCCATACCTCCCATTCTCCTGAAGAGTAAGAAGAAATACTTTTAATTCCCCAAATGCAAGAGGAAATTAGTACAGCTGTTACAGGCAATACTGAAGATGGGTCACCAAGTTTGTCTTAACAAGAAGGAAAAAGCATGATTGAGAGCCAACTTGTTTTAAGCACTGCATCTCAAGACTGCCCTACTACAGTACCTAAGACTCAGCTGTTGGTTAACATGTTAACAGCCACAAACCCACACAACTCTCAGGTCTACAAACTGCACTGTTATCTTTAACTTAAGCAGCTGAGAAACAGCTGTATAAAACCTGTTATTCCTATCCTGAAGTCACTACAACAACATAGACCTGTGACCTCATAGGTTTTCTGGAGAAAGGGAAGCACCTTTAAAGCTCAGGCAACAACAAAAACACTCAAACAATTAGTTACAGATATCAACTCTTTAGAAAGGAAAAAGGTTTCACAGTCTATTTTTTCAAGGGGAATGGCTAGTCTTTCAGAAGGCAAGAAGCTTACCTATCCTACCCAAAATAATGATGACATTTAAGACCATCTACTGTGTTGAGTAGCAGATATCAACATACAGCAAAAATACACATTGGTCATAGCTTTTCTAAGACTGAGGTTTAGATACTTGCCTTCATAGCTCTCAAGGCATCACCAGGGCCATCTGCATAGATCTGGCTCAGTATTGGCAGAAGAAATGCAGCTGTTTTCCCAGACCCTATTAGGACACAATTCAGTATTAACAGTCATTTTCAAAGCTACTGTATTATCAGCTACAGCACTAATTTTGTACCACCAGCATATACCCAGTAACATCTGCATCAGTATATGGGTACTGCCTATGCCAATTGAATGCATTCCTTTGCCAGTGGAGTTTCTCTACAAAAGACTTGTCACTTTGGACCGCAAAACCACAAGGTGAATGTGAGTTAAGCCATGAACATTTCTCAAGGACGAACACAGTAAATGCAGTCAAGCCGCATCTGAAGCGGTCCGAAGAATAAAGCCAGCTAGTTTCCATGACTGCAGGTATTTCAGTATACTCTTTAAGAAAGCACTGCTACTTACAGACCTCTTACCTGCAGCTTGAGGAATACAAGACCCTATTCCAACTAAAAACTGAGCAGAAGAGTTATTAACTTACCTGTCTGAGCGCAGGCCATCAAGTCTCTCTTTTCTTTAATAATAGGTATTGCATGTTTCTGGACTGGGGTAGGACGGGTGTAGCGTGTGAGCTCAATGTTTCCCATAATAATTTCTCCCATGTCAACATCACTGAACTGAAAGATATTTAAAATCAGTAGGATGAGGATCCTTCCCTTTAGCCACCATGGCACAACATTCAGTCTAGGAAGTCATCTGTAAAGTAGCTTTAGATTCATCTCTTACTATAGAGCTTGCCTATTAAGTTTACAGATACTCAAGAACAAGTTACCAAGACTCTGGTAGCTACTCAGTCCAATCACAAGTGATCCTTGAAAAGCATGAAGTACAGACTACACCACCTCCTCCAAGCACTTTTACTTCACATGCTTACTGTTTAAAGACAAGTCAACTACAAGTGAGCTGTGTGTGTTAACTGAACATTCTTATATAACTGCTCTTGTGTCTTAATGCATTAGATACAACCCTCCTCTGAAAAACAGCTTAGCTGTAGGAAAGCAAGACAACATCTCCTTTCCTCCCTCAAGACAGCATAACATCAAATGATGGTCGGTATCAAATACATCAGCAAACCAGATCTATAAAAAACACCAAAAAAAAAAAAACAAAAAATAACCCAACTTACACTTTCAATATGTGGAGGACAGTTGCTGCCTGTTGCTTCAACAGGAATATCATCGTATTTTTCAAAGTTAATGCCAGTATTGCTTCCTGAGAATAACTCCCTGCAAGCAGGAGAGAAAGTATTTTACTTACTAGACATATCAACTGACTCTGTCATATGAATTTACACTGTGTACATTACTTACTGTTCCAGGCGCTCACTTGGGGGAAGAGGCTTTGACCAGTCATCTTCATCTGATTTGTCAGACCAGCGGCTATTCCCACCACGGTCAAATCTGCCAAAGCCGCTCCTGTCATAGTCACCACCTCTTCCACGCTCTTCATATCTAAACACAGCAAGAGTGTCAGGCCACCATTCCTGGGCAACAGGGTTTTTTGACATACAGAATTAAAGTTATAATAGCCTAGTAGAGTATGCTCTGTGTGTCACATATACAACTGTAGAACAATTTGAAGTCATCTGATTATCTGTACTTATTTCCCCACCCATGAACTGAAAGGAGTTTAGTTCCAACCGTCAGACTAGGTCACACATTCTGTCTTAGACAATCAAGTCTGTCAGGATTTCACAGCTTAGGTTATCTTACACTGAACGAGTCTTTTATCACAATTTTTATTTAGTCAAGTGTAACAAGTGTAAAGTATCAGTTATCTGCCAGCAGAGTTGCAACTCAGGTTGCACAGTCTTCACCATTTTTTGTAGGAAGCTCCACTTAAAACATCTTAGGAGACACTTATCTGGTACCCCGTCCCTTTCTCCAACCCTCATTTTACTAAAGTTCTGCACATCCAGATAAAACCCTTGAGTGCTGCAATTCATTCCGTTATTCCCCCATCATGAATGTGACCAAAATACAGTAATTACCTGTCACATTATTATTTTATAAATGATCTCACCTGTACCACTGACTCAGAAAAAGAAGGTGGAAGAAGTCCTTACCTCAACTGTTAAGTTTTTGGATCTGGTAAGTCATGTTTGAGAAAACTGGATACAGGACTAGCGTCACCTTTACTAGTCGATAAAGGTCACTCTCACCACACTTGTGCATACAACGCATGATGTGTGTAAGACTGATCAAGTAAGGTAGAGAACCTGCAAGAGTCTCACCCAGTTTTATTAACTACACTTTTTAAACAAGGAAAAATGTTGAAATTAGGAAAAAAAACGTCTGTTTTCATTTATTTTATGTGTTCCAAACAATTCTTCATGACTTTTTCTGGAAGTAGCCATCCATCTAGCACTCTTTTGGTTAAATGTCAAGGTCAGCAAGTCACTACAGCTGCCAGTGAGTGGCTGGTGGTAGACTACAGGACACATTTTTCAACATACGCAATTTTCCCATCCTGGAACTCATGTAGCTTTAAAAGCAAGAATCTCTCATATTCTGCTCCCCTCCCAGGTTCCTCCTACTTTATCCTGTCATTCACACCTAGAACTCTATCATCAAGATTACAGATGCAATACTAGAACCGAGAAAGACTTTGTATGCACCACCTAGACAAATAAGTACTTGCCTTCCTCCTCTTGATCCATTTCCACGGTCGAAGAAGCTTGATTTTGCTCCACGGTCAGACCGTGCACCAAAGCTGCTGTATGCATCCTTGTCTCTGCTAGAACTCCAGCCACCACTGTCAAAACCTGGCAGAAAAGTGTATTTTAGCTATACATTACATGGTCTACTTATGAATCCTAGTTTAGTTCCAAGGACTAATTAACTTCACACAGAGGGATTTCTGACAGAACATCAGGAATACCATAATGACTTCATTAATGCAGGAGGAAGTTGTTTGTAGCTGGTTTAGAAAAGTATCTAAACCCAGATTTTGGGATGCGTAACTTTCAAACCATACTAAAATTACTGGGGTACATCATCATGTCAAGAGACCTAACAACAGTTGTAATGACAGAAACCTTCAGGAAGATACAGCTGTAGCTTCTCATTAGCAAAAGAAAAAAAAAAGGGGGGGGGGAGGGTTGATGCAGTATTAAATGAACATCTACAAAGTCTGAGAAGTTTCAGAAAGGAGTCAAAAGTTGTTGGAACAAGTCCAAAGGAGGGCCATGACGATGATCAGGGGATTGGAGCACCTCCTGTATGAAGACGGGCTGAGAAAGTTGGGGCTGTTCAGCCTGGAGAACAGAAGGCTGCGTGGGGACCTGATAGCAGCCTTCCAGTGTCTGAAGGGGGCCTATAAGGATGCTGGGGAGGGACTCTTCATTAGGGAATGTAGCGACAGGACAAGTGGTAACAGGTTCAAACTTAACAGGGGAAGTTTAAATTGGATATAAGAAGTTCTTTACTGTGAGGGTGGTGAGGCCCTGGAATGGGCTGCCCAAGGAAGTTGTGAATGCACCCTCCCTGACGGTGTTCAAGTCCAGGCTGAACAGAGCCTTGGGTGACATGGTTTAGTGTGAGGTATCCCTGCCCATGGCAGGGGGGTTAGAACTAGATGTTCTTAAGGCCCTTTCCAATCGTAACTATTCTATTATTCTAAAATTATATAGTCCAAGTAATATACAAAAGTAAGCATACTCGTCTACCTTGCAGTAGCTTCTGAAGCTGCTACCTTGCCACATTTTTCTTTAAGGCACCACAGAAACTTTGAGACCAAGTCTTTAACAAATACATGTATATACACACCCTGCTTGGCCTTTAGGGCCATTAATTCCCTTTGGCATTCCTATTTCAATTTTACTTGTGAATGGGCAGAGAACAGAGGTCCAAGCCATACAAGTCACTTCAAAGTAACCAGCTAGTAGAAGAAATCATGATGTAGAACACATGGCAAAATAAATCTGAAGCAAATTCACTGAGACAACCCATGACAGACCATAGGCTGACTTCTCTAAAGCAAAGGATGATCACAAGACCATACAAGAATTATCAGGAAATTCTCTAAAAACATCAAGGTGAGAAAAAGGGGGGTTGGTTAAGTAGAAGCCTGCATATATTGAATCCAGCATGCATTTCTCACCAAAGGGATAAATCTGGAGTTCAGTAAGGTAATGAACTTCCAAAGCAATTTTTTAGCTCTTGCACCCATGAAGAATGGCAGAATTGTCAATGCTTACCCTCAATCAGCATTTTAATTTGAATTTTGTAACGTTCTCAAGTTCTAACACCTACTCCCTGACCTACTATAGATCAGATGAGACTTTAAATATCCAAGAGCATCTTCCAGCAAGTTTAAGAAGAAAATATCATGACAAGACTTAGTGTTATGAAGTCAAGCTCATGGAAGCAAGACATTTTAGACCAGACAGGCCTGCATTCTAAGCTCCATATAAACAGAACTGACGTTAAGTATCCTAAAGACATTTTTATGCATACTCTTACTTCCTGCAGTTATGTGCTCTCTTGTTCCCAGGTACAAAGCAGATCTGTATTACAAGAGGGACAGATCTGCAGGTGTACGGAAAGAACACGCTGAAGCGAGCAATGTAGGAGTTTAAAACAGAAGTACTTTACATCCCTTAGTGTCCTTCCCCTGTCAATACCTATTGACAGATGCTCAGTTCTTCATGAACACAGGGAAGAACTGATCTTGAAGTATCTCTCCACAGCCTTAAGTGATTTACTTGGCTGCAATTAAGCCAATTGTGCAACTTGAATGGTGGCCATGAATTACTATACCATCATCAGCTACAGAGGAAAAATGAGAATCACAAGCTAGAAACTATACATTATTTGTGTCTAGAGAACACCTAAGGGAACACCACACAGGACGAGTAATTTAGATTTTTAAATTAAGTTAGTTAACACTACCACAGAATTCCACAAGGTTGTATGGTATGTGAGCAAGACAATTCTACTAGATTACTGAAATATGGTTCCAAATAGACTGATTTTTACATCCATGAGCATATTATCAGGTTACTGCACTTGTAAGGCTGCATCAAAAATTTTCGTGCATGGTCAAATATCACTGTTACCCACGGTCTCCTGAATGTTACTCCCTATACCTTGGAAAAAAAAACCTGATGCAATCTTTACAAGCTGCTTATTGGAGTATTTAGCAATACAGAACAACTTCAACACAGCCAAAGAAGCAAACTGTTAATTTAGATGTAAACGACAGAAGCAACATCACTTTTATGATAGCACAACCATGTAACAGACACCGAACCACCCTATAAAATATCTCAGCTTTAGATCCCTATACTGATGATACCCACTTTCCTTCTCAGCAGGGGGCCTGGAGTTGCAGCTTTTCAATTTAGCTATCATGAAGCTTGTCACAGGGAGCCATGAGGAGCTTAGTGATATGATACTCAACCACATTTAAAGGAAGCTTTGAAATGTGATGTCCACCAAAGGAAGGTGGCAGCCTACGTTCTAACAAGTGAATAAACCACATGTCAAATTAGCTTCAAGACTTTTGTACCTTTTAGCAAGGTGAAGCTTGAACCTCACAAAAAAGCCAAATAACCACATGTACAATGCAGTGTCTGAACTATGGCCTTGCACGTAACAGTGACAATCCTATACATAATAGGTCATGATATGAACTCAAGGGTTAAGACCAAAGCATCCGTCTGTATCTAGGGACTGTAGCGACAGGACAAGGTGTAATGTGTTAAAACTTAAACAGGGGAAGTTTAGATTGGATATAAGGAAGAAGTTCTTTACCATAAGGGTGGTGAGGCACTGGATGGGTTGCCCAGGGAAGCTGTGGCTGCTCCATCCCTGGCGGTGTTCAAGGCCAGGTTGGACAGAGCCTTGGGTGACATGGTTTAGTGTGAGGTGTCCCTGCCCATGGCAGGGGGGGTGGAACTTAAGGTCCTTTCCAACCCTAACTATTCTATGATTCTATCTGGTATCCCCAAAAAATAAACTGGAATTTAGTACAAATTACTGTATAGGGAAAGGAAATATATGCATAGCAAGTGTTTACAAGCCAACTTTAAGTTGTTCCCTGCTTTTGAGAAACCTCCAAATTCCCCTCAGGCTTAGTTAGTTATTTCTGGAAAGACTGCCCACATATAAGGTTTATGTGACTGGGAACTTCAAGAGAACTGAACTGCAGAACAACCTCTCTACCTTCCCCGAAATACTCGGCTCTGGTAACAGGCTGTTCATCATTTGGTGCTTCAGGCCATGCTTCTTTTAGGTTAAAAAACACCCCCTCTTCCCCTCCCACCCAAACCAACACAAACACACATACACACTACACTAGCTTGGACACATGCAAAGGCAAGACTTAAAAAAAAAAAAAAAACACAAACAACAAAAAACAAACAAACAAAAAAAAAAAGCACGAAAACCAGAAACACAAAAAACCTGGTGTTTCCTCAAATGGCATAAAATTACAATGAAATGCTTTTCATCTTGTCAAATTTAAAGTTACATAGCTCCCCAAGTACTATCAGCATTTATTTCAAGTCTCCTCCCACCCGCTCCTAATGAAGTCCTCTTGCAGTACTGAAAAGACAATCTGTGGAAGTCTACTGCTTTAGAAATAGATGAGATCAAAGTCCCTCCCATGCTATGAGACTTGCAACTCCTTAAGCTCCTGCATAGCAGCAAGTATTTGAGCTCCTTTGCAGTATTTCAATAGATGTCAGAGGAAATGTATCTTTAGTATCTATGCAAGTCATTAGACAATAATGCATGCTGCAGCATCTGCAATCTTCACATCTTACTTCACCAAAGCACTCCACAAAACTTTTCTTCTTTATTCTCTTCCATTTAGAAAATAAAATGCAAGGCCATTTCTGAGAACCCCCATGTAAATATGACCAACACAGGTCGTATGTTTCATGTCTTCTTTACCAGCATCCTGCATTTCCTTCTGAAAAAAAAAGGCTCATGGACTTCCATAAAAGCTGCAAGAAGCTAAACAAAGATGGCCTCTCTTAACTGGTTTCTCATGCTCCCCAGTTAAGAGCCATTTCTGTAAATATCCATTTATAAAGTAAAAAACTGTGCTATTTGTTTATAGTAAGCAACCAATTACTACAAGTTACACATCAGTCAGCAACAGAAACTGGTACTCCTTAAATCCATTAAAATTCTTAGGATTTCAGAGCTAGTCAAGCTAAGACAGGAGACTCCATCTTGCTTTAGTCAGTTGATTGCTTAATGAGATATGGAAGGTATTTTGCCAGTCACATACTGAACTTAAGCAAGTATAACTTGGTGAAGGAACTAAGAATGGCACACTAAAAGAAGATTAAGTTGCAGTGTTTTGCAGAGAACAGTCAACGAGTCTGTACAACCACTTATAACAGCATTATCAAAGCCTTTAACTGTCTTCCTAGAGATTCAGGAGGCCAAGGATGCAAGTGATGCCCTGTATTTCTTATACATACCCTGTTTTGAAGCTTCCCTGTTCCGCAAGTGAGGAGGAATGTATCGGCCTTCTAAAGGACAAAAGAAAAGTAACATTACAAGATTGCAGCATTACCAATTTGAGATACTAGTCCTTCAGCAAAAGCCTTTGTTAAGAACATTAAAAAAACAACAAAAAAAATAATCAACCACCACAACTGTCTGCCTCACAGGCTTTAAGGCCTTTTACAGCATCTTTAAGCAAGACTCCTTTAATACAGCAAGGCTGACCAATGCAGTGAAGATTTAAGTTCCTGCATAGTTATGCGGTGTGGTTTGGTTTTTGTTTGTTAGGGCCTTTTTTTTTTTGGTTGTTTTTTAAAGACACAAATATCTTTGCTATTTATTTGACCAAGTCATACAACCCCTTTATGGCTGTTACAAGTGTTCATGACAAAAGCCTGTCTTCCTAGAACTCATTAAGGGATAAGCTAGTGCCAGATATTAGAGTAGCTTACAATTTTCACTGTGTCATTCAAGTACTGGCACTCACAAGTATGAATGCTACCAGTATTTTTCCTTCCCCTTGAATTCAACCATCCCGTTCAGTTCAGCTCAGATCAAACCAGAAGCCACACGTAATTGCTTCTGAACAGCATTCTTCATTTACAATCCAGAAGCATCTGTCTGCTAAGCAACATCAATCAGAATGTACCAGGCACAAGCTGAATGTAAATTCCAGGAAGATTCACGTCTTCCTAATGCACAGACTTAAGCCCTGAATTTCAGAGACTGCAGTTTCTACTCCACTAAGATTAGTAGAGTTTTACCAGTATTCCAACTCTAGCTGGATATTTTGAGAAAACAGATTATCTTAACAGTAGTATGAGCAGTAGCCTCCATTGTTTGATTAGAAGCAAGAGAAAATCTTGGATAGTTAGAACAGCAAGAATTGTCTCAAGCCACTGAAGTACTTAAACATACACATGCCATACCACTGCTAAATTAAGTGCTCATACCCAAGTATAACGCATTTTCAAAGTGAGCATAACTGGCAACCTCTCCAGTTCTTCCCATCATCCTCTGCAACTCCTGGCTTCAGAAATTCATTTCACAGCTACAAAATCCTTGTTTTTTAAACTGTGTTTGTAAAATTGAGAACTTGCATGTACTTACTGCTTGAAGAGCTTCCTTCACTCTGAGAGTCTGAGGAATTCAAGTCTAGACCAGAAAACTAAAAGAAATAAAACATGTATCAACATGTTGTATTACAAATTTATGCTAAGATACAAAAAGCCTTTTTGTTTATCAAGAGCAAACAGTAGTCCATCAAGTCACTGCTGCAAAGAAATTTGTTTATAGTGCCAGTTACATCTCCTGTAAACAAGAACCAAAAAGTCAGCACTCAAGCCCATACCATTTAAGTGTCTTCATATCCACCACCACCAACCACCATGAACCACATGGGCAGCAGGCAAGACCAAGTAAGTTACCTTACACTCACCAAATCAAATACCACATACTTCTACGAACACTGTATGCAGACTAAGCAGACATTTAAAATATTATTTCAGTCCATTCAAGTGCATTCTGACTGAGATCAACTCCCCCCCCCCCCCCTTTCAGATCTACAGCCCAAATAATACAAATTCAGTCAGGCACTTCACTTGCAGTTAAAAGAAGTCCTCTGAGTGTCTGCATTAATACTACCAGAACATTACTGTCCTCATGTTTGACGCAGCTACGCTCCAAAAACATCACATGACTTTCTTCCTACAATTACTCTGGCAAGCACACTTTTTTTGCATTTGCTTTTTTAAAAGCTCATTTGCAGCCTTCAGACTCACAGTAAAGTCTACCAAAAGGTATTTCAGCTCAGGCACTACTGGCACATAACCCAAATGTTTTAAGTGAAACACAATATGGACTCTTTTCAGCAGAAGGCAGTGGGCAACTCAAAAAGCTTAAAGCACCAACTTATTACAGTTGTTTGCCTGCATGGCAAATTAGAAACTTATTTGGAAAAAAAAAAGACGTATTTAAATACATTTTATGCAATACCAATTGCACAAAAGTGCCTTCCAATATGACATGAATCAACCCAAAGCAAAGAATTCAAGGCACTCTCCTTTTAAGTGTACAATTGCGTGTGGTGCCATTTAGGACTCTCACACTCTGAAAAATCCTCTCATGGCAGGACTTGTATTACCCTCTGCAAAGTTACTACTTAAAATCTGATCTCCAGTTGATCCAAGCATCAACATGAGCTTAAAGACTGATTCTTATTTGAACAGTAAGCAACGACTCCCCACCAGGTGAAAGTGGCTCTCTAGGGGCAGTCAAGAGAAGCGATGCCTACACCTTCTCGCACTGGAGTCTCACCATCTCCACGGCGGGGAGCAACGCTTGCCAGAACCTGCTCCCGGAGATGGCGCAGCAGCAAAGCCCAGCGCGGCCGCCATCTCAGTGCGGCGGTGCAGCCGGCACTGCGGGCTGGGATTTTCGGCGCAGCAGGGAGCAGCCGCAGCCGCCCAGCTAATCCAGCACCCGTCACGTGCTATCGGGGGAGGGGGGAGAAAGGGGGAAGGGTGGAGGAAGGGGGGGGGGGAGGTAAGGACCGGGTCCCTGACCTACTTCGCCTAAGACTCCAGAGCAGCGGCCGCCCGACGCCGGCAAGACGCCGAGATCTAGCGCTGTCCTGCCCCGCCAGCTGCCCGCCCCGGGTCTCGCTACAACACGGAGGCCCTCTTCCCGGCCCCCCTGCTCCGGGAATTAGATAACCATCTATCCCCTCCACACTGGGCAGGGGCCTGCGCCTGACTCCGCCCGCAGAGGCGTGGGGGGGGGGGGGGGGGGACGGTGGAAGACGTAGCGATCCGGGTGAGGGAGGGAAAACAAGAAAATAAAAAGGCAAATAACACGACCGTGGGCCCGGGAGCCGCCCGGACACACGCGGGCCTCATCCAAGCGCAACTGCGTCACTGGGGCCCACGGGAACCGGAGGGAAGAGCGGGAAAAGCAGGCGGCCACCCGCCGCTGACGCAGCTGGAACAAAGGCGGCCGCCAGCGCCCCCTCCGCCACCCCCCTCCCCAGCACAAAGCGCCGGCCTCCCCCACCCCCCGCCTCGCCCCGTCACAGGCACAATGGCCGCCATTTATCGTCTCTTTCTCCCTGCCCCCTCCTCCTCCTCCTCCTTCCCCCGCCCCCCCCCCCCCCCCACCTCCCCGTTCGCGTGCGGGGCCGTTTCCCGCCGCCGCCGCCAGGGGTCCCGGCAGCCAACGTTACCATCGTCGCTCTCAGCCACACAAAAGCCGGGCCTGGAGCGTGGCGAGAAGGCCGCGGGGGGCAGGCGCAGACCCCGGCACGGCGATGGAGCGGGAGTCCGGTTGTTCCTGCGCCCCCCGCCCGTCACCCACCCCCCTCCCCGCCGCGGCCACGGGACGTCCCTGAAGAAGGAAACCCAACGCGGTGCGCGGACGCCGGGCAACGGAAACTGCGCAACAATCGAAAGCGCCACAGAACGGCCGCGCTGGGGGGCGGGGGCCACGGTGAGGTGGGAGAAGGTGGGGTTGCCGACAAAATATTCGAGGTGAGGAATGGGGGCCACCACGACGTAGCCGCCAGCTACCGAGGAGCGAAGCAAGCCCCACGCTACGAATCCGAACCCCCCCGCTGCCCCTGCCTCACGCACACGGGGCCTCCTCCGCGCCTCCCCTCCCGCCGCTACACTCCGGTTAACGGAGCGGCCTGCCGCCTCCCACCGGATTGCGGGCCCGTGCCTCACCTGCTGGTCTAGACTGAGGGCATTTTCCACAGCCACATGACTCATAACGAGAGATCGTCTCGGGGTGCCCCGCTCCGCCTCGAGAAATTCAGACTGGCAGGGCCGGGAACTCGCCGCTAACTGCTGCTCGTCCCCTCACGGATCGCTTTCCTGACTGAGCCCCCCCGCCTTGGCCCCGGCCTTTATATAGTCCCCGCCCCCCGCCTTGGCCCTGCCCGGCGCCGCGCTGACTTCAGCGCGCACGCGACCGCCCCTACCGGAGCGCTCCCTTCCCCCCCCCGCCACTTGCAATAGAGCTATCGCGAGAGAAACCGGCCCTGCAGCGGAACTATCGCGAGATCTGGGCTGATTCCTCCCTCCCCAAATCGCAGCTCAGCCTCCCGGTGAAGGGCGCTACGGAGATCTCGCGGTATCTTCGGGCCCCGCGCGGCACGCGCAGGGTCTCCCGAGCTTTTGCTGGCGCTACCGCGAGGTTTCCCAACACACACAAAACCGGAGAGCAGGAGGAGGAGGGGAAAGGGCCACGAAATCTCGCGAGATCAAGCCCCGCTGCCTCCTCCTTTTGTTCGGCATGCTCGCGAGAGCGCCGCCCGCGCGCGCCCGAGATGTCTCCAGAAGGATAGGAATTCTGGGTCACGTGAGCGGGCTCGGCCTGCTCCCGCCGCCATCTTGTGCGCTTCCTCCCCTCCTCCCTCCCGTTTCCCGCGCAGTGGCGTAGATCGTAATGGAGGCGCGGCGAGGCCGCGGCTCGGGGACCCAGCGGGACGAGGGAAGGAGGCAGGCGCTGTTAGCGGGCTGCTGTAGGGCCCGTCCGGCTGCAGGGTCTCCGAGGGTGGGAGCTGGGACTGCGGTCAGCCAGCTCCCCCACGGCGGGGGGAGGGGAGTGAGTTCACCCATGATTACACCCCTCTCCCCCCGGCGTCTCTTCACGGTGCCTTTGCAGGGCAGGAGCTCGGGTTCCTTCCCGTTAGAAGCCCCAGTGTGCATCCTGCCATTAGTTTCTGCCTGCCTTCTCATAGGTTCTGTCACATCACCCTTTTACAAGCAGCCCCTCTGACCCACTCTGGGCCATCGTAGCTCAGCTGCCCTCAAAGCAAGTGCAGACTCCTTACCTTGTGGCTCTGGCTATGTCTGCGGGGCTACAAAGCAGTCCATTTGAGTCTGCTGTACAGAGACATAGCACTGTAAGCCACTCACCCCAGCACTGGCAGTCAGCACTAATTATTAGAGACATTCATGCATCATCCTTTTTTTTCTTCCCCTACAAAATCATGTTTACTCATCAAATCTCTTGAGATGCCAGAGATCAGGCCTACTTTCCCTGCAGTGACAGTTTTACCAAGCTACCCCATTACATCCACGAAAAGACCCACTTTGGACTCATTAAAACACATGCTTACTGTTAACCTGTCAAATGCTACTCAATAAGCATTAAGCTACCTGAAAAAGAGAGAAGCACCCCCAAAACCTTCCATCACATCACAGCTTGCTGACACAGAAGACACTAAAGCCGTTCCCTTGAATTTGGGTCAGTAAAAGTACTGACAAACATGCTTACAGAATCTGCATACCTCTGAGGCTAGTAAGTCACAAGGAAAAGGATATAGGGTTTTGTTGTCCTTGGTACACACACAGTAATTATTCCTCTCTTCCCTTCTCCGTAGGCTCCTGACTCTTCCAACAAGAAAATACAAGATTTGTATTCCACAAGGATGGCTAGATTCACTGTGGGATTAAAAAACAAGACAAAACTTTTCCATGGCATTCACACATAAAACCACCTATCTTTACGTAGTTGCTTGTGCGGGCTTTTTTGCTGAACACAGTGTTCTTTCACAGAGCTGCCCTTAAAATTAGATCTCTAGAAGCCAAGTTCTTCCACTCCAGAAATTAAGCCCTAAAAGATATAAACACCCGCAAACATATCCTTAAATGAGCTACACATACTCCTCACAGACAAACCAGACAGTTCTGCACAGGACAAGGTCTGTCTTTCAACAAAGCATTTACCATTCTCCTGCTTTGGTTTTCCATAGCACTTCTTCAGCCAGCTATACCTCCAGACTTAAAGGTTTATATCTGTATTTCTTCCCCAGATGCACCTACTTACGTTGTTTAAAAGCTTGCAGGTGTGTTCACCGAGGCTGCCTCACAGTTTAAAAAGATTCAAGATTCTGTATTTTTTAAAAAAGTTGTTACTGAACTTGAGCACCGAATGTTTTTTTTTTCTTTAAAGCAAATTTTGAATAAACCTTTTAATGTATTCTCTTTTTACAGTCATGTGGGCAGTTCTAAATTCTGAACAATTTTGCAATGTTTACATCTCCACAATGTCTGCAGTGCTTCTGTAAGCAAGAGCATTGTTTGATATAATTCACATGCACTAGAAAATTACATGAATTAATCTTCCTTCTCTGTAGAAGTTCTAGAAGTATCACAGTAATTCAGTCCCTAGTCCTGCTAGTCAGGACGGCAGGTGGGCCCGCTTGCCTCTGCAACAGGTTCGTAGAGGGACCTCTATGTGTCCTACTGTGTCAGGCTCTCACTACCTGCCTCAAGGTAGTGAGCAAATTACAGAGTTGGAGTCTTCTGCTGCAGGCACGCGAGCCTCACATTGCTTAGGGAAGTCAGTTTTCCCTTTGTTATTAAGGTAGCATCTACATTAGGCAGGACTGTGAACTCTGAGTTTCACTTTTTATTCTCCTGCAGCTGACTCAGACACAATTTGCTGGAGGAAGTTGAGCAGCTAATGAGTACTTGAGTCAAGCATTAAGCTAACACTGGAGTCCTCACAAATCCTGCTCTCTCTGTTAAACTCCCTAAGTTTGCCTGATGGACACAAAGAAAAGCGCTTAAATCCTGGCACTGTTGGGTGTGTGGACACTCAGTTCTTCAATCCTAGCAGGATTTGCAAATCTGTTACTCCATCACCTGTGGAGCCTGATCTGGTAGGCACTCTGAAAGACCATTAGCCTCAAAATAGTTCAGAGCTTTCTGAGTATTGAGGAGATCATCATTCTGCATTAGGAAAGCAGTATCCCTAGTTGCCACCAAGCAGGGTGGGTTGTAAATTCAACACTGTTTATGAAGTTGTAGCTGCCTTTTAGATTATTTTAACCCAAAGAGGATAGATGCTGGCCTTGCATACATGAGTTTCCTTCTCTGTGTTGAAACTATCAACAGTCCATATGGTAACTAACCACTTTAAGAAGCAGATTTCCCATCTTACAGAACTATGGGCTTACTTCTAAAGGAAGGAGGTATTTCACTAATGGTAAGGCACTCAGACTCAGTCCTGAAATCCAGACTGTGATAAAAAATAAAGCCTACTGTGGATGTAATTCTCAGGTTGCAGTACTGAGAACTTTTTGCTTGTTCTACAGAGCTAGCTATGAGGGTAAGACCCCATATCATATTTTGTGAGTCTTTCATATGCATACTGATAGAGCAATAAAAAAAATATAAAGTTAATGTTGTCAAGCCACAGATTAGCAAAAGGATTGAGGAACAGTCTTTAGTCAGTGGTATCTCTCACTAGTATCAGAGATCTGTCTTTAACAGCATATTTTTTCAATGCTACACATGATCATTTCTCAGTTTTCTGGAGACATTTTTAGGCGTCAGAAGGCAGCGTCTTCCTGATTTCGAGGAATAGCATGAGAAGAAGAAACACATGCAACCATCTGTATGTTCTTAGTGAAGCCTTCACTACACAGTCTGTATTCCCCTATAGCAGCAGCTACAAAACTCTTTGGACCAACAAATAAGTTTTAAAATAGTGCATGTAAATGTAATGTATATATGTCAGAATAAAATGAAAAATCATTTCTAAAGCTGGCACTCTTCCTGTAACTTCAGAACAAAAACAGGCTTGTATTGGATGGCCTTCCCAGGTTCCTCACATCTGTCTGTTGTTCTTCAGACATTTCTGTAGCAGTACTGGTGTAGGCAGTTCCCAGCACCTGCCATATGTTCCTGTCCTCAGCGTGTCCTCTTCAGCTGTCCCAGTATAGTTAGTGATGCCAGTCCATTCAGTGAATGAAAAAACCGATATGAGTTTAAAATACTCTGTTCATAGGGGTAGGAAAAAGCCCTGCCTAAGTCAGCTCTTTGCCCAAAGAAATGAATGGTTTGTAGTCAGCGAGTTTCTTCAATTTGGTGAGTATTTCCCACTATACATGCGCTTAACTCAGTGTGCAGGGCAAAGCTGCTATACTTAAGCTAAGCATTTCTTTCACTGTCATTGCCATCTTATGTAGTCCCTACCAAGCTCTGCACTCCCAGCTCATTTCAGCCTCTCAAATAAACCAGTGAGGAGAGGGTGTTATTGTTCACCCAGATAACTCTTTCTGTCTGGTTGGGGTGGTTACACAAATGCCTATGCCAGTCCACAAGAGTGGGGTAACTAGCTCCAGGCAGGGAAAACAGGAGCCTGGAGCTGCTGCAGCCAGCACTACTGCTGAAGAAGCCTGTGTGGAGCCACAGCCTCCTTCTCTAGATAGGCAGGTATAGAACAGGAGAGCATAGGATGTGCACCCTCATTTTTTCAGGGAAGAAATAACCTGGGGTGCTTGCTGCACAAATCATGGGACTCAGCAGGGAATCTCAGGAAAACCTCTACGGAGTCTTGGCCTGTAGAATTACTTCAGCTATTCTAGCCAAAATACACAGAGATGGATTTCTAGTTTGGGTCTTTTGTCTCTGTTTTGGTATAAAATCTTATTCTAAGGAATAAAGGGAGTTTCTGATAAAAATATGGTTATTAAACTCTGCCCGGAGAGCATTTGACAGAATGTTTAGAAAATTTTCCACTCCACTGCAACACTTTGTTCTGTCATTGCCTATGCTGACTGCTCTTCTATCCTAAGTCTTAGAGGACATTATGCCTCTAACTTACATGAAGAATTAAAAGGCTATCTGATTAAGAGCTCCTCTGCTCTTTGGGTAGTGTATTGTCACCAAGTCTTGTTAGCTCTCCTTCCCTCATCTCTCCATGCTCCCAGACTGGTAGAGGCTGATAGAATGTACATGGTTGATAGGGGAGGCCTTGATGAAGAGCAGATTCATGATGATTCTCTGAAAAGACACCTGAAGCATGTTTGAAAACTTCAAAGACATTCACATCTTTCTCTGAAAAGCCACAAAAGACTGTTACAGAAAGCAGACTCTTTACAGAAAGGAGAGACAGCTTTATAAGCTATGACCCTAGAATAGGGATACACAGAGAAGGTTGGCCATTTCAATCATGCTAGTCCTGAGGCATCACTGAAGGCTTCTCTTTGTTATTTTTTTTAAATGAAGTCCTTTTCTGCAATGGTTTAGTGACAAGATCAGGCAGCCACAGGCTTCTGTTGGAACTGAGGAAGTACAAGCACAGTTTTATCCTTATTTCTTGTGTTACACTAGCATCACACACCAGGAAGAATGAGTCCATGAATTTCACACGGGTGATACTTCTTGAGCTGGAGTCAGGGTTCAGGAGCTGGTGACCTGAGTGCTGCTCAAGGCTGCCACTGAAATGGTAGCAGAGGGGAACAAGACTATGAGCAAAGAGATGGGAGACAAGACAACAGTTAATTTTATCTCTCTGCTGTAGGTGGATAGTTCCTAATGGCACTCTCTTCTTAATGTGTCTCTTGCTTGGATCTTGGAGTAAGTCTTCTTTCAAGGCAAGAGTAAGCAGACTAGCAAAGACAAAACCCATGCTGCTTGTTGGAGCCTACAATGTTAACATGCCTAACCCAAGAAAGGACTGGCCTAGTGTCTTACTGGGGCTGCTTTGCTTGCCTGGATCCAAAGCAAGTATCACTGCCCTGTGAAGACAGGGGATGCTCAGCCAGCTGAGTAGGGGTTATTGCTGCTAGCCAATACCCAGACCAGAGCTGGATGAAATATCCAGCCCCTCACTCCCAGCATCCAGCCCATGTCCCAGCTAAACGTCCCTGCTGTGCCAGTGAGCCCCTGACTCTGCCATACTCCTCTCTTGGCTGTGGAGGATTTTCCCTGGCCACACTGCACATAGGGGATGGTGCAGGTATGTCCTGGGGTTTCAAGGAAGAGCCTTGCCAGTGCTCTCCCCTCTTGTGTGAACAGGTTTGACTCCTTTGCAGATGGTAGTTGCACAACATAGTGCAGCTGCCAGGGGTGTCTGGGTTCAGCAGCAGTGGCCTCAGCTATCTGAGGGATCCCCAGGGTTGCTAGTACTCCTTATTAAGTGAGATAGATTTTGGAGTATTAAATATTGTTACTGAGAAGCAGCACTAACTGAATTCTCCAGCTTGTGCACTGCCAGAACCATGCTGGGCTTTTCCTGTGGCTTGAAGTTGTAGGGGATGAAAGGGTGAGTGGGTTGTGACTAAAACGGCAAGGGTTGTTTTCCTGACTAGAAGAACAAATGGAAGGAAGATGGCAGTTGTACGAACATTGAAAGTTCTGAGCTGGGCTCTGTGTTTCATACACCTAGATTCATTGCTAGCTTAGATTTTCAAAACCTTCAGCACTTTTATCTCTGTGCGTTCAGATCTCTTCATTATCTGCACTGGACTCCCAAGTTACATCCCTCTCTCACTCCCAAAGCTTAAGTACTGCTTTGTCTTCCCAAATGCTGTTTTCCACGTTCCAATTTGATTAAGGGCTTGCCTGCACAGGAAAGTTGCACTACCATTAATTTGCAGTTTGCTTTAAAGAAATTATGTTAAACCTGGGCAAAAGGCCATGTGGATACCCTGGTATTCCCTTGCAGGAATACAAACAGCTTATTTCAGGTTAGATCAGGTCATTTAGGAACAAGAAGAACTTGCAAAGCAATAAATTTTCCTGCACCAGAACAAAGAGAGTCCAGCAGCTTCTTCTGCAGATTATGTCCTCCAAATATTGAATAAAGATTGGCAGCATGGTCTTGACCTCAGCAGGAGCTACAGTCTGATGGACAGAGGTAAAATACCACCAGTCAGTCTCACCAAAGCAGCAGCCATTAAGTTCTGGCACATGCTGTGGAGCAAGCTGTTTCACACTGCAGCAACTGCCTTTTTCCTACCCGGGGCAGGCTGGTGCGCAGCACTCATAGAGCAGGAGTAGGGACTGCTGCCTCTGTGCAAGTATAGGCATCCACTGCTTTCCTACAGGTATTAAAATGTAGTCTTGCCAAAAACCTACTTTACTATCTTGCTCAATAGGAAAAAGCCATGCGTATCTGTCTACTGCCCCTCTTTCAACACTGCATGAATGCCTTGAGTTCACTGTGTTGGTTTACAAGCAGACTAATTTATGAGTGTGCTTTTAACTTGTAGGCAAGCTCAAGGTAACAGAAGGTGAAGACAAAAGAAGAGAGACTTAACAACAGCAAGAAGAAATGAAAGAGGTCCATCAGTAAATCTTGGATGCTGCACATTCTTGAACTGGTGAACTGGTTTAAACTGGTAAGCTGGTAGTTGCAGAAATCCAAATAGGCACCTAGTCAAGATGGTTCCTATATTTAGCAACATTCATATTATGCTTTGAAGAAGGTAATGATGCTTCTCACCTTGGTTTCTGTAAGCCTTTTCTCCTCCCAATTACCATTTCCAAATACCAAATGTAACTTTTATGTCACATTAGGGTTTTCTTTGGAAAAAACCTCTAGAGGGTCAGTGACCAAATACTAGAGTGATAATAGCTCAGAAATTCCGATGGAACTGTTAGGGCCCTGAGGGCACCACCAGCCCTGACTGCCCTATCCTTGTCAGCCTCCAGGGCTTCCCCCACCTGCCAGTGGCCCAGAAGCCCATGTCACCCCCTGGGGCCACCAGCCCCTGCCCCAACAGTGTCTCCACCTCCCCACAGCCCTGCCCTGCCTGGCCATGGGCCCTGCTGAGCCAGGCTCACCTATGGGCCAACAGCTTGGCCCACCTTTGGCTGTCCTCGAGGTGGAGAGGTACCTGGGGCTGAGGCTGCCCTGGTATCCCCAGGTGGTCCTGGCTGGGGAACAGGATGGGCCCAGGCTGCCAGGCCCTGCTCTCATGCCTTGGGGAGAGCCCCTGGAGTCCCAGCCCCAAGGGAACTGCTGCCTTGCTGTGCCCTGCCAGGAACTAAAAGACCTAAATCATGAAGACTGAGGGACAAATTAACCAAACTCAATAGTGGTCTTCAAGAGAAAGGGGGAAGAAGGCCAACTTGCCCAGTTCCTGTTGCTGTTGAGTATTGATTAGGTCTGTCCCTTAGCCACAGAAGTATCTGCAGGGAGATGGAAGGGAGTGGAAGTAGTGTAGAGGTTCATAATACAAAGGTTCATACAGGTGTGAACAGAAAAGGAGTGGGAAGGCTTGGGTGTTGAGACACCAGCAGGAGCACTCAGCAGGGGAAGGGCTGTCTGAATGGCCTGCGATGACACCCAGATAAGCAGGTCATCAAGACCACAGGGCATCTCTCTGCTGTTTCACATACCACTGAGATCTGGAGACAAAAGGACCTGGCAGTCCTGCTGACTGCCAGACCTGGGACAGGATGAAGATACCGCCAGTTCCAGAAACATAACAGAAAGACATCCAAAACCCTGTGCATGGTCGCCGACCCAAGAATAACCCAGGAGACATGAAGATGACTTGATAGCTGGTATCCCTTGTTATCCATGGCGTTACAACAGATCCTGGACCTGTTACCTGGGCACAATCTTCATGTTGCCTGGATTTTGGATGGATGGATTGAATGTGCTGACCTGGTGCCTGCACCTGTGAGACTGTGAATGTGGCTGAATGAAAGCTAGTTTGTTTCTGTTTTTATTTTAAACTTAATCACTTTCTCTCTCCCCCAACCTGAATGTTTTCTTCACTGTTGATATGGTGCTGGAACAGTATTTCCTGCAGAGGAACAAGGTGTATTAAGTAGGAGCACCCAGCTGCATAATCTTTCATATCTCTGCGATGGCAGCAGAGAAAGAACCACAAAAAATTATGTCAGGAGAAAAGTCTTTTCTTTCTAGATCTGTTCTTCAAAGACCATGCTATCCTTTTTGCTGGCTTTGGTCAGCAATGCAGGTCTTGCAGCTGGGGCTCTGGCACACTCCATTGGGAAGGTTAGCTCAAGCTTCGGTTTGTACATTGCAACTTCTCCACTCGAATCATATATGGTAAAGGGGTTTTGAGACATTTAGTCCATCACACTGTCTTAAGATTATTCGTCCACTCTGGACGGATGCTCATTGGACTGGATCTCCAAAGCACAAACTACCTTCCCAAACTTGGGGGGAGGCTCCCAACCCTGGTAGCAACTGGCTTTTCCTAAGAGGTGGGGCATCAGGCTGCCATCATGTCAGCACAGCCACCGCTCCTCAGATGTGAAGCAGGAACCCCTGCTTCAAGCTGAGACTGAAAAGCCACTCATCGAGCCAGGGCCCCTCGGCTCCTTTCAGACACCCACAGGCGCCGCGGAGCCGTAACCCTCCCACCGCATTCAGAGGCAGCCGGCTCAGTGCCTGCGGGGAAGCAGGAGCTGCTGCAGCCTCCCTGTGAGACAGCAGATCGCACTGACTTCCCCTTTGTCTAAAAGATCTATGATGCTGCTGTTCAGCTCCAAGAAGTTGCTGCATGGCTTGTTGTTGCATGTCACCTCACCCTGGAATAACTTAAGTCTCCTTGTACTGTAAGCATATTGCTTTTTAGCCTATTCATAGTAAACAGGAAGAGTAGTTCATTTCCTTCCTCTTTGCAGTTACTTTTTATATATTCATGTAGTGCTATTTTGGCTCTCCTCAGACTTCACTTCTTGAGAATAAATCGGTTTTCATTGTGCCTTACAGTTTGTATCTTCTGAGCTTCCAGTAGAGCAGCAGTTTAACACTTAAATGAATATAGTGTTTATGAAGTGAGCTGGACTAACAGGCATGGAAATAGAAACTTATGTCTTCACAGATTACATGCCACAGTGGTAGGAGGAGTGAGAAATCCATACCTAACTTGTGATCTGGAACATCTCTAGAGGAAAGAAGATAATACAGTAATGAAATTTATCTAAGTGGTTTAGATTTCCTCTTCAATCAGTAGCCTTTAGGCTGTTTCAGTCTGCTGGGAGTCATTTGTGCCAGATGTGGTAGTGTTTTTATGATACAAGACATTGCAATAGCAATGAATGGTGTTAACCAACTTATTTCACATAAATCACCAGCCTTGTGGAGGCAGAGCATCCAGGCAGAGTTCATCTAATCAGCTGTAGATGGCTACATAGAAGACTCTCCAGCCAAGCTAGTCACCTCAGGCCCCTATTTACAGTCATAGTGGAGAAAAAGGCACTCTAAGGTCATGAATCATCTGATCTCAATGTAGATATTTAAAATAGATCAGATAAGACATACCTTTAAAGTGCCTGTGGGGCAACAGGCTCAGATGTAGAGATAGAAACTGCAAACATCTAAAACTAGGTGAGCTGAATCTCACCTGTGGAGTCCCTCAAACTGATGACACACAGGTCAAGTGCCCCACTTCCTGTGGTGCGTTTTCAGAGCACACCTCCTGCCTTTTTTAATTTACAGCCAGATGTAATGGCTGCTGAGAGACCTGCGAGGGTCTTCCACCAAATGGATAAATCTTCTTATGGATTTAAAAAGAAAATCCTTAATGTTTATTTTTTTTTTAGTTTAGTATTTAAATAACCATTTTTCAGAATGGGAATAGTTGCTTTTTCACTTCTGCTTATGCCACCATGTGGAACTGGAAGAGTAAATGCTTTGATTAGAAAGCACTGATGTTTACCATGGCTAAAATAATGATATTCAGAGGGAGGGGTTAGGCTGATTCATCACATACAATTAAACTGTAAAGATTTATCTCACAGAATCCTTGGAAAATATGTACTTCAAAACAATCCTTTTTACTACCACAGAATTCCCCCCCCCCCCAATTTTTATTCCAGAATTAATAGTTTGTAATTAAAGAAAAAGCTTCTCTTGATACTATAGCACATCCCCTGACCTACTTCAGTGCAAATGCATACATAACCACTTGTTTGTACTTCTACAGGTGTTGGTGCTGTTCAGATACGGGCTGTGGTTAAAGTTTCATAATGGAAAATCTGACAGGCAGTTAACTAATCCATGAGTCATATTTCATAATAGCCTAAAGGTCTCTGATGTTCGACCTTCATTTGATACCCTTGCCATCAGGGAGTTATACATAATCCATCTGAAGAACATTCTTTATATAGATGACTGCATGCTACCCTTTTATACCTGCAGGAATGGGCATGGCACTTACTGAAGCAGAGAAGTCTTATCTATCCTTTTCCACCTCTCTTTCTCTCTGTCTATTTGAAGGGCTGCAGAACTGCAGTGCAGGAAACCCACCTGATGAATGAGGACAGCACTTCACTTAAATCCCCCATAGGGCCTACCACCAGAAAGGTAAGGAGAAGGGTGGGAAGCTGGTTTTGGATTCTATTCACTGTAACCCCCCTGAAGGGATTTCTAATCCATACAGCTCCAGTAATAAAAGTATCAGTGGAACTACCAGTACTAATAGAGCTCTGCTGATTTCACCTGTGCATGGCTCACTTCTGCTTAAGGCAGGCCAGACCGATACAGAACAAAGCATCCTTTTGTCAGACCGTCCCAAATGGGACTCCCACCCTTGCTGACACCAGCGGAGTTGAGCCAGCATTAACATGCCAAGGCGTTTATAGGAAGATTTAACATGGAGAGGGCTTGTCTAGAGAATCTACCCCTCTATGTTCTAGCCAAAGAGGGAAAAAGCAACAAAATTGCTTATTAGGGTACCATAATGTTGTCATTTGGGAAATCTCAAGCCCTCCCTCAAAGGCAACAAGGAATCTTGGCATTGCTGCTGTTTCCAAAGCTAAAATAAGGCAGACACATGACTTCAGTAACTGCATGTGAAGTTTACATACTATGACTCATTGTAATAAACCTAAATAAAATCCCAGTGTGCTATTAAAGCTGGAATATGTTTTCCATATTAAATTATTTTAGGTTTGATTTGGCTTTTTTTTTTTTTTTTTTTACAGCTGTAGAGTAGTAGAGTATCTCAGGGATATAAACTCTTTGCCATTGCAGGATGTAAGTTCTGGTCTTCGTGAACGGACCTACTGTAAACCACAGCAGAAGGTTGTCTTAGTTTTTTAAAAAACTCTGGCAGTAGAACTTCTACAGCAGTGCCAAATGCTAGACAATGAGAGCAGCTGGGGAAACAAATGGAAAGAAGAAAGCAGAGGAAAAGAGCTGCATCTCAAGCTTTAACTTAGGCTGTCCTTTCAAGAAACTGCCATTTCCAAATAACTATTTTATAATTGTGCTGTAAGATACCAGCAGATGCCACAAGTGATGCATGTGTAGCATGTGAGTTGCCTGCTGTATATGAAGAACCACCTAGTGAGGGTCTAGCACAGTGGGAGGAGAAACATGACCAGCCTGACTGTAGGCACCAGTGAGGTTAGTCATCCTGCTGAGTCAGCCGGAGACACAAGCACCTCAAAAGGTTGCTTCTGCCTACTTGTCATCTAACATTAGACAGATAAAGTTACGTGGTATAGGCCTGTCATTATAGGTTCATTTGCATGCTCATTTATGCATGAAATTCATCTTACATGGATGATCTGGATTACCAGATCCAAATCTCTTCAATGTGAAGTAAAGCTGGTGTTGGGCTGGGCAGGGGCTTGCAGTGGGTGTTCTTTTAGGGCTCTCCTTGCAGCCCCTCTCAAACAAATGCAGGAGGTAAGAAAAGGCCAAACAAAGGTCCCAGCAGAATTCATGTTAATGCAGATCTAGCACCAGAAGTGGGGCACCAGTGTCTGAATTCTGACAAGAAAGTTTCTAAAAAGGTGCTAGGAGAAGGAAATGGATTACACAGCAGATGTATCCAGCCCACTGCGAGCAGTTCTACCTCTTTATCCTCCTCTGCCTTCAACTTGCATAAGAATTAATTCTTGGGTGGCATTTCAGTGGTGTGAATTCTCACTTACCAGGACATGGTAATTTTTAATACTCCTTATTTACACAGGTATTGTAAAGTTTCTGTCTAGTCAGTCACAAATTTTCAGGCATCGAGACTGTTCCAAAGAGCAGGAAGAGTTGGGTTTCTTCTGTCTTCACAGATAACTTTCCAAGAAGTTATCACCAGAAGTTTCATAAGCATGCAATTATCCTTGTCACACTCCAAGCAAAATGACAACATAGCTAGAATCAGAAAGTCAGAGTTGTTTATTGTATTTTTTCTCTGATGTGTATGTGTATGAGTAGTACTGAAATAAACCTGTCAGAAGCAGTGTAGTTTAGCTAGTTTAGGTTTAGAGGACTTTCCATCCTGTTCAAATGCTTACTGTGTTCACTGCCTCAGGCAACAACCTTGTAGTGTCACCCTTACTCAAAGATTTTTGTTGCTATCATTTAGGGTCCCTGTGGGAAGAAGGGCCCAGCTACACAAATCCCACTGGCAGTTTAGGGATGCTGTAGCAAAGGTAATACAATGCATGTAAAATGTGTTACAGTCTTGTACAACTCTTGTCTGATGATCTGAGGGATTCATCTGCAGTTTGGCATGCAGTACCCACTGAAGGCAGTGTAACTATCATCTCCAGCAACTCATCCTGGCATTGGATCACGATATTCATAACACAATTTTGGTTTAAAGTGCCAAGAGAGAGGAACTGTATTGTATGACTGTTCACAACTCTTGTTGTGAACACTCTGCACTCTTGTTTTGGCTGATTTTTTGTCTCTTTCAAAATATTTTTTCTTTTGTAAAAGTCATCTGAATATCAGAATTTTCCGTTTGTCCATCTTTCCTCTTTTTATTGCAGTATTAGCTGTAATTAAATGTCAAAATACAGGGACATCATTACCTGACATCCTTCTCTTTCCAGACAATTCCTGGAACTGAAAACTAATAAAAAGAGATACACCTTTCTACTTCTTTGTCTAGCTCTCGTGGCTTATTTTCAGCTTTTGACAGTGCTTTCTATGAGCTCAGTTTCACTGCTTTCTCCCTGGTTTATGGTTCCCTTGCTTGTGTGGAGCCTTTGATGCTGCAACAGGATAAAGCACCGAAAAAAGAAAAGTACTGTGACAAAGGACAGGCATCGCCCCAGGGATTCATGTACTGAAATATCTTTAAAATTCTGAAAAACTGACTAGTTGGGAGTTGATGGTATCCATTTATAAACAGTTTATGCTAAGAAATCCTGGTTGGTCTTATGAGCAAGTTCTGGCTGAGCAGAAGTGCTAATGACTTTTTTGAAATGAAAAACATTTCTAAAGACAAAAATATCTGGTATTGAAATCTCTCACAGTCCTTGTTTACCATTTCTGTGTGATCCCTTTTCCAGGTTTATAATGATTGCTTGCCGTGCCAGCAGAACTTACAACTCTGTGGATTTGTCTTTAATGCTGTAATTAAACCCAGGATGATTTTCATGGGCCCAGAATAATCTGTAATTTTTGTGAGAGCTCTGTCTTTCAAGTGGCCTTGCATAAGATACAATCTTCACTGACCTAAGCATGCAGACACTGGGGTTTTTTTATATACTCACTGATGTTTTCATCAAAGACCCATGTACCTTTGGGGTTCTTTCAACCTGATATGTTTAAGTACAGTTTTCCCAGCCTTTCTCACAATGTTATAGCATGTTTAAGTTATCTTTCCAAAACACTCCTTCTTTTTCTTCTGCCAGTGTGCCTCCAAACAGCTTGTCTCTTTTAAGTCCTTCTGTAAGAGTTAAGAACATGCCCTTTTGCAATCCTTTCATACTGGTTTTCCTCCAGCATGACATTTTCTGTTGCACTCTCTACCCACTCAGGATACAGGCTGGGGACCCTGCAGTGACTCCTTAGCATTCCCAGAGCTGAGTAGTCTGAAGACCAAAACCTTCTTGTTCTTCTTAAATAGGGGATCATTATGTAGTGTAAGACCCAAAGTCTGATCTCCTACTTTTTCTCTGTATTTGTGGAAGGAGTGGATATTCCTTATTGCACAACAAAAAGACGAGACTGGAATCACATACACACTCAGCAGGTCAGAAATGTACTATGGCAATAGTCACTAAGGGGTAGTAGAGGCAGAGAATTAGCTCCTTAAATGAGAATTTATTCTTATTGGAACATGTAGCTATTTTTGAAGACTGAAGTTTCATTAACATGATTCCTCTACGGATAACTTGTCCTTTTAACTTGTCCTTAAAGCTTTTGTTCTGGGAATATTTCATGTAAGGAGTTTTGAGTCTTGAACCTGTTTGTGCCTGGTAGTATTAATAACCCAGGGCAGAGAATGTTTATATAGTACTGAGCACCATGATAGCTCTTAGAAAATAATGAAATAAATCACTGGCTTTGTTTCTGTTTAAATGCAGTGCTTGCCCTCTGTGGATACAGATCTTCTGGATCCTGCTCAACAACCTCATTTGGGTAAACCTGAATACTGTGCCAATTTTATTCCAGCTCCTTTAATGTATGGCAACAGTACAGACAACACATTGGCTGACAAAGAACTTGGAGTTCCCCATCTAAACACCTAAGAAAAAGCCAAAGTCCCTGGAACTTGCAGTAAAATTATCTACCAGGAGTCTTAATTTTTATACACATACACAATTAAAGTAGCAAAGAAAAGGGGTAAATACGTCCAAATCAACAATTACAGCACGCAGGAACCATTAGGGTCCAAACTGACTGCCTATTCCAGACTTCTACAAGTGTGCTGAAAATAATCAGGACTCTTGAGTTACTCTGGCTGCTACAGAGGGGATGCCCAACCATACGAGAGCCAACATAGAACTAGCAATGTCAAGAAAACCCACACTAGTTAAACAGTTTTAAAGCACCGAGCAGAGAGCAATTGGGAAGACTGGAGCTATTGCAGTCTATGAACTTGGCCTTTGCGACCCACACACACATGCAGAAGCTGTGTGCTGTAGAGAGAAGCTGTGTGTTTTACTTCAGAACACCTTGAAAGCTGCTCAGGAATCCAAGCATTTAAGATATGTTTCAGAGAAATCATGCTGTGGTTGACTGTGCCTAGCTCACATACGTTTTCAATGGAAACATTGAAGATCATTTCAAGAGTAAGGTGTATCCACGTTAAACTTTGAGTATAGGCTGAAGAACATACAGAGCTGTGCTAGATTGGTTTCTGGTGCAGCCTGGCAAAATACTTAAGATGCGACCTAATCCCAAGTGATCCCATAAAACCCACTGGTGTCTGTGTAATCTCCTGCCACCAAATTAGTCTTAAATTTGTATGTGAGGTTACTGTATTCTCAGTCTGGTTTAATTTCTTTTCCATCAGGAACTGGCAAAGCTGAGAAATACTTTATGGCTAACTTCAGCATATTTTATGTGTTTGTGATACTTGTAGTTTCTTATTTTGAATATAAAATATAAGTAAAGAGAATCCCTACAAATAGTAAAATCGTCATGCATTTAGTATGGATTCATAATACATTAATCAAAATATTTGTAACATTTGTCTATAACTGCGTTACTGCAGAGTGAGCTGCACAAAGGGGCCTTGGGCTGGTACAGACAACAAGAAAGGACAAAATTCAACTCCAGCAACCAGTGAATGAAGAGTTCAGGTATTACAAATTGAAGGCTCTGCAAAACCAGACTAAAATGCAGAGTTAAAAGCCTCTGCCAATTCTGGAACAGAAATTTAGTCTGCTGCTACTACTAGGAAGCAATAGAATCTGGGGGAAAATGGGAAGGGATCAAGAAGTGGGGTGAGAGGCAAAAGCTATGAATGGTGAATTTGCTATCCAAGACATCAAATGAAGGCTGTGTACCGTGTGAATTTCAGTAGTCCATCATAAGTTATTAGGTCCGGCAGTGGGTCTTTTGGTCAGTTACACAGGAGGACAAGCTAGACAATCTGGATGGTTTAGGATGTGCAAATGGAGTTTCAGCACTGTCTGATGCTTGCTTTCTAACAGTACTTGTAGCAGTATTGAATAGTAAATTGGCAACTGAATAGCAGCATGCTGGCAGCGCAGCAGTTGTAGTGAGAGATGTATGTGTATCTTGGTGGTGCAAACATGCCGCTTGTCAGCAGTGGATTCTAGAGTTTGTGTTAATAGTAGAAGTAACACAAGTGTGTCTGCTTGCCATGCGGGTGGCCAGCAGTCAGGCAGCCTGCATCAATGGTAGTTGTGGGGGCACTGAAATGAGGAGCTGAAGGTATCATCTGAAAAGAAATCTCTGTGGAAAGGATAAATGGAGATACCGTCCTGCATGCCTGGGCTAGTGTGAATTCATCAGGCTCTGTGTTTGAATGGGAGCCAGGTACAGCATGCAAGTAGCTCCTGTTTGCTGTGCCTGACCTAAATTCAAGTGTTGCTTTGTCAGGTTTTGTCCGACACGTGTTCTGTTTCCCTGCTATGTAGTGACGCTGCTGGAGACTGGGTGTTAGCACTGGAAAACCGATGATTCAAACACACAAGTATGAAGGCTGTGTTGCGGCAACAGGGAGGAAGTAGGGACATGTAACCTTGCCGTGTATTTTATGGAGGTCAGAGATTTCAGTTCACGTTAAAAGAATTCTTATTTGGGAAGTTTCAAAGGATTAAATATAGACAATGTTCACATGCTAGATGGCATTGAGACTCCACAAGCAACCCGCTTCCCTGCTAACAATGCTTGTGGGGATATAATGTGGTGTTTGTTTGTTTGTTCATTAAATAGTAGTTTTTCAGGACTGACATCTCTCAGAGCCCAGCCATGCAACTCCATTGCCTCCCCATTCCTTGGCAACATTACCCTCAGCAAGAATGCACAGCTGGCACAAGTCCTTGAGCTGCCCTGATTCCTTCCTTCAGTCTCACTGGTTTTGAGGAAGATAGGAGTATTACACAAGGGGCCTTAGGGTGATAAGATAAGCATCTGCTATTTGAGCCTCTGCCTTAAACTACCACATTGCCATAAATGAGTAAGTTCCCCGTAGCAAGAAGACAGGAATTACACTTGATAGGAAGACTGCCAGCTGCCAGCTCTTCCGTGATACCTGCCTCTGGGGTGAGAGATGTTTTCCTGGTAGGATATCTGTGTGAATACTGAACCCTACTCACCGCTGATACTGATGACAAGGCTGAACGGAGCAAATGCACTCTACCCACAGATGATGCCAAGGTCCTTTTCTCAGTAGAACAGTGGGTGAGCTTGGTGTTTAGGGCAGAGAGGGTGATGGTATCATCAGTGAGAAACAAGAAGACAACATCTTTCTATTTCAAAGATCCACGTTTAAAGCCTACACAAACAAATACAAAAAAAAAAAAATAAAAAAAAGCAGTAATTAAATGGAAAAGAGAATCCACAGGCCAAGAAAAGGATGCCAGGAGTCAGCATGGGAAGGGGAAAAACAACTCTTGGGCTAATCAGGTGAAAAATGCATAAAGTTGCTAAGAAGCAGTGGCTTTGGTGCCACAAGAAACTCTGTCTCAAGTTATGAAGTAGTGGAAGTGGGCTCAGCTAGGTGCACATTCGCCCTCATGCTCTTTGCGCCAAGCATGGGGTACCGTGTATGGACAGTTAGCCAAGCTCACACCCGGAGTGCATGTGTTTACAAACGTGTTTACACAGTGCAGTGGTTACAAATGCTGTCACTCAAAGGAGAACAAGGAAATATGCGAAAAATTACCTTTTTGGAGGAAGGAGGAGGGGTGAAGGAGGAGGTAAGAAGGAGGTGGCTGTATCTTGACAACCCCAGCTAAAACTGACCTACTGTTTGGACTATCAGCATGACTGTCTATTCCCTCACTTAACAGAAGATTTCAAGACAACATGAGAGATGTGAATTTGTGAGAATGTGGAATAGTCTAAACCAAGAAACAGTCTTTGGCTTTAATTAGGCCACTACTCTTGTCCTGCTAGGGGGTCATCAGGGCTCTGAGTGCACCAATAGCTCTGAGGCACCTTGAAAAGTCCAGTCTGGGACCCCCACCCTGTCACTACTGGCCCAGGAGCATCATGCCTGGGGCTACCTGGGGCTCCCAGCTAGTTTTGCCATGTGGAACACCCTGCTCCTGCTGCTCCCTGACATATACCTGAAAGGAAAAAACAAAACCATCTCAAAAGCAGAGACTGTATTTATGAATGAACGTCAGACTTGCAAAGCAAAATTAAAATCAGTGCTGTTGCAGGATGACAGACATGAAATAATAAGCCAAAACCAAATTGTGAAGGAAGAAAAATACATGCTTACAGTACCTGAATCAAAATCTCAGTGTATAAGGTTACAGGCAGAGAGGCTGTACAAAATCTTTAGATATTTAATCACTTGTGTGTTTCCCTGTAGAAAGGAAATAGATCAGTTTTCCTATGGAGAATTCATTAGTATTCTGTCATTGAAGAGTCAGTATTTTTAGCTTAGTGACCTTAAGATGTGTTGTGGTTTGGGCCTCAGAAGTTACCAGCTCCAAGTAACAAAAGAAAAAAATGGAGTGTGTTAGGAACTGTACAGTGATTTTCTGAGATCTTTTATAAACCATCCTCCTTGCTTGCTGGTTAGCATTAAGTGCCTCAACTCCATTTCAGGAAGGTGGTGATTAAACTGGGTCAAATGGAAGTGATTAGATTGGATTATCCGTGTCATGGAAAAAAACACTGGAAGATCTAAGAGGGAGGAAATTGCCACACAGATCCCAGCAAGTTCTGCTGAAAGGTGTATGAATTTACTTTTCCCCCTGCTGAAGAGCTTTGGCACATCCAGGATCCCTCTAAATGTCTCAGACTCAGTTTAATGTAATTGTTTTAATCTTGGAAATTCCTTAGGACTGGTAAGGAAAGCAGTTGCCCTAGCATCCCTTCCACTTGTGTGGCTCACCCGAGGTCTACCTGTGCTGGGTTTTGGAAGTGTCCTTGAAGCTGCCTTTACTTAAGGGTCTTTAATGAATAAAACTCTCTTTTCATTTTTTGTGCTAAAAATTACTACGGAAATGTTCAGGTGGACAAGGAAGAGTAACACCATGCCTGTTGGAAGGGTAAGCTCTGGAAGGCCAGCAAGAGGACCCAAACTGGAGAAAACAAATCTTGTACTTGAGACTGGGTTGAGAATTGTGAAAGCACAGGCTGCTGTGGGTGTGCACCAGCACACCTGCAACACCTCCAGTGCTCTGGATTTGCCCAACACAAATGCCCATTGGTCATGAGGTGGGTCTGTGTGTAGCCTGGGTAGCGAGGCCAGATGCAGCAGTGTGAACCTCAGATTTGCTGTGTGGTACAAACAGGCTCCTGAGGGCCCAGGTCAAGTACAGTACCAGGTGTTGTACTTGAAATCAGCCCTATAGAAGCATCTAACCTACACAGGCAACCTGCACATGATTCGTGCAGCACTCCTGAGGTCTGGGGTAGAGCTCAGAGTACACACATGCCCTGGCAAGCCTCTCACTCAGCACAGCCCCAATTGAAGGCCACCTTCCATTATGTGATCCTGCCACAGAGAAGCAAATATTTGGTGAGTGCCGTAATTACTAAGACATGACATAAGCAGTATTTTATTGCAGGGTTTCCTGTTGGCCAGCAGCCGAGCAGTTGCTTCCTCCTGGTGACATCTCTGAGTGCTCTCTGCATGCCTGGCTCCACCACTCTATTTTACTGAGGTTTTCAGCAGACACCATGTCACCAACCCCTCAGTCACAACCCTTCACCCCTCATGCCACCAGAGAACTGATGGCCCTGGGGGAATGGGGCTGAGACGTGTGCATGTGTACGAGCACGTGTATGTGCATCCGCTTGTGCACACAGCTGTGTTTATTTGATGTTGCATATAGGAGAAAAAGAGGATTATTTATGTTCTAATCATGATGTGTTCCCAAGCAAAATATTTTCTGCTCTGATTTATTGCTCTCTTTAGGCCTGCCCTCAAGCATTGTTCTTATAGTTGGAGCCAGTCACATTTTTTCCATTTGGAAATGGAAATCTTAAATGGAATGGCATATTTAATGAAAAAACCACAATAGTTTCACTTCCCTATTTTCTCATTTTATGTTTGCTTTCTTTCTCCCATCTTTCTTTTTACCCTTTCTCCTAATTTATCTCTGGAAAAAAGAAAGAAAAACAGTATCTGGAGAAAAGGCAGAAGCAATTTTTTTTTCTTATTTTTGGCTAAGGAATTAGAAAAGTTCAAAAGGCTTTACTAAGAAAAAGTCCACATGAAAAGTACCTGTCATTTTCTGATTAGCACTGTTGTACTGCTGATCAAAAGTATCCAGCCAACAAGCCAAATTAAAAATGCTTGTGCACTATACGGAGGCAGCACTTCTTTACTTTATAGTGCTTCACAAAGCTTATGCAAATGGCCTTGGTTTTCTTTTTATCTCACAAATATCAAGAAAGAGAGGTCCCCCCTACCCCCAGCCTTCTTTTGCTAGATGACTTCTCCGAGAACCAACAAAATCAAATTAGTTTTGTAGGCTGCTCTTAGAAGATACAGGAGAAAGCAGATCTTTAACAAATTAAGCCTTCCTCCCATGTGTTGTTTCTCACTTTTGATTCAAACATCTCAGAAGAGTTTTACACAGCCTGAATAAAAATTCTTTTAAAATCCTGTTTTAAATCTCCACTTTTAATTACCCTCAGTAGCTTAGGATTCATTTCTGTTTTGAGGCATGAAATCCCTTCAGCTCTGTTGCCTACACGGCAAAAAGAGCAAGAACAAAGCAGAGATTATGAAAAAAACCCAACAAACAAACCCAAGAAAATAATGACATTTTCTTTTTTAAAAAAGCTCATCCATCATTATGCCATAACCCCCCCCCCCCCCCCAAAATACCAAAATCATACACTTTTTTCCTCCCTTGTGCGCCTCATCTATCAGGCAATAAAAAATCCTGTGCTATTGTATTAGGTTTGTAAACTGGATGCACAAACTATAGTGGCTGTAACCTCCAGGGATGTTGCCACCAAACAAATGTTGCCATTAAAGTGTTAGTAGGATGCCCATTAGGAAATGCAAAGAGAAGAACAACTTTTTTTGTGGGGTTTGGTAGGAAAAGCCACTAAATCTGAAATACAGCTGGGTGCTCTTAAATTAGAAATCTTTAGGAGGTCTCCCACACACCCCTGTAAGATTGCAAGTTTGAGCTGTGCATTGCTGCAGATACGCTTCACCTCCTCCAGCTTCTTTATCTGTTTCTTGCTAAGCTTCTCTGTGGCTGTAAGCCTCTCTTGGTTAACTCCCCAGTGGCCTTCTGGGCAGCGTCTCACTGCTCTTCCATCGCTCCTTCCAATTCTCATAGTTTCTCAGTATGGTTTCAATCTCATGTCTCAGCTGCTCAAGAGGAATGAAAATTAGCTCAGTAGATTTCTCCCCTTCTCCATTAGCTGCCCCTGTTATTTATCTCATTAAGAAAAAAAAGCTGGTCCAGATGTGTAACTGAAAAAACACCTTCTTTTTCTTTGACATTTCCTTGTACTGCTTTTCTCTCTGGGTAATTTTATTGTTTTACAATACAGGTGGAAGGTAATTTTCCAACATAGAGTGTTGCTTGGCCCCAAATCTGGTGGGTTTGCAGTGAAAATAATCTTCAGAAACCATGGTCATAGTCCAGTTTGAGAGGACTGGCACAGTATTTGAGCACTCCCTTGCAAGGGCTAGTCCACAAAGGTTGTGTTCTGCAAAAGCATCTTAATGCATGTGTAATGCCTGTATCTTAGGCACATGAAACTTACATACACATAAGCAGCTGGATTATCTCACCAGATAGGTGGGCATTTTTTCCAGATCCAGTGGTTAGTTGGATATATCATTTGAGATAATGAAGAAGAAATAGTTCCTCTTTTATTTGACAATGGACAAAGCAAGTATCTTGCATAATAGGAATCTCGGGAATACTTACCACAATGACTGTGCAGACTTTGAGGTTGCTGCACAAAGAGAATTATTATTACAATGTTTAGTGGGAGGAAAAGAACACCCATCAATTACTATTCTCCAATACCTTCCCCACTAAGGCTAAAATTAATCTTGATTTGAAACTAAAATATAACAGAACTCTTGTGCTCGTTGTTGTGGAACAGGAAAGCTCTTCAGAAATCAGGTGCTTCGGGCTAAAGGCCTCTAGAGGTCACCAGAGCCTAATTAAAAAGCATTGCTAAAGCCATCTGTGAAATGTAAATTGCTTTGTTTTGATTGGGATTTTCCCCCTCTGCAGCTCTGGGTCTCCCCTCTCACAAGGAATCCAGACTGTCATTAGGTGGCGATTAACATAAAATGCTTGCAAACCGACACTGGCCTGGAAAACGCCGAGCTATACAGGAATCCTCTCCTTTTGGAGTAAGAAAGCAGTCTCCTGATTGGTATCTTTTCCTCTCCACACGGTTCCAATCTTACCTTCGTGCTTCTGTGATAAAACTTGTCCTGGCACAGCTGGAGCCCCTTGTGTCCCACAGGCAAGAGCTTTGCCACACCTTTGTAAGCCCAGAGAATGCCATGAGCATTACCAAAGTGAGAGGGATGCCAGTTCTTTCTCTTGTGCTGAACTCAAATGGGAGCGCAGGCCAAGCATGCACATTAGGTAACTGGCAAGGATTTTTCTACGTATATTTTTGCCTTGCAAATTATGATCTGCAAACACAGGAAACCCTGTAAATCATAAGGTTTCCTTTCAGGTCACCCAGTGCTATGTCTACAGGGAAGGTTTACAGAAGAGCTGCAAGTTAATTATGATTAAGGAGTTGTTATGAGGCCAGAGACCTCATCTGCTTCATGCAAGAGCAGAAGGGAAAGCTCAAGTAATTTTCCTGGAGCTCTTTCCAGTGTTTAGGAATGAGACAGGCTGGGGGGGGGGGGGGGGTAGCAGGAGGAAGCTGAATACATTTGAGGGAAAATATTTATTTCAAGATGGCAAACAGAAGCTGGTCCTTTCAGGAGAAATTCCTCTGAAGAGAGCAAAGGTATTTATTTTAGGAGCAGGCACTGGAATGCAGGTCTGTGGTGTGTCAGCCGAGTGATTTTTGTCTCCTCTGGAAAGCCAGGAGAGTTGAATACAGATGAATGGCTTGTGGCTTGCCAGGATGCTGAAGGTGGAAGGCTACCACGGGGGGATCCTCATAAACAGCTCCTTTGCTTTTATACACAGGATACTGCAGGCCCAAGATGTTTCGTTACAGTCCAGGGAGATTTTCTGGATGCACAGCAGGAGCCAAGGCTCTGCCCCTTCCAATAGTCTATGTGGTAGCTCCTTCCTGTGGCACTTCCTTTACCATAGTGGCAGCTGATGGCTTGCACCCCTTGTGCCCTTCCCTGGGAACAGCAGCCCAGGGTGATGGGATCACCCTGAGTATGTTTGCTGGGGATTAGCAGCTATGTTATTTTTGCATACTGGAACTGTGGCACTGCAGCCTGGCTGGAGTCCACACGTGGGCTCCTAATCCCACACAAAGACCTAGAAAGGTCAGCAAGACCATAAACAGAGGTATGTGCCCACCTAAAAGGAGGTCAGGGATTACTGTCATTGTAGCACACGGCTCCCAGAGAGGAAACCCTCATATGAATCTTACTTTTAAATCTTTATTTCCTTTCCTTTCAAAAGATGCCTTGTAGACCTAGGGCCACCCCTTCTTGGTTCCCTTCTCAAGGCCAGATCCTAGAGAAACCTTGCTCCTTCTTCTTTCCCCTCCCCAAACAGCAATCTCATCAAAATTTCTAGGTGGCTGCCATCTGTCACAAGCAAAACACCACCCTTTTTGCTATTTACAGTGCAATTAACCTTTACCAAATTAGCCTCAGACTGTCATGAGAGGATTAATTAAGGCAACGCACCCTTGACTGATTCCCACCATGCAAGCAGTGTGCTGCATTTGCAGCAGCTTACCCACGACACTGACAAAAACTCTTCCAGAATTGCATTGCAGCAGGAGGGAGAAAGGTGGTTTTATCCTGTCTGCATCATCCCAGCAATTCTGCTAGCCCTGGGTAGACGTGCAAGGAATGGCTCCAACAGACACAGTGCTGTGGAAGTACCTATGGTGACGTAAGACCTGGCCTTCCCCAGCAGTGTGTGTGGGTGCTTCCCCGCTGCTGAGCGTTACTGCTCCAGTAGTCAGGATGTGGGACCCCACAGCAGCCAAGTGGTGTAGTTTAAGCTGCCAAAGAATGAAGCTACTGCCAAAATATTGGGCTGTGATGTGCAGCAGCTGTGCTTTGGAAACATACCCTGTTTTGCCTAGCACCATCAGACTTCCATCCAGATTTCTGTGCACATGTCTAAGAGGCATTATTCATGCATAATGCAATACATAGTTCAAGGCTTTCCAAGAGCCTCAGACCTTTGTATAGTGGAGCTGATCTGTGCAGGGTGTGCCTGGGTTATGTGGACATCCCTGTGCACGCTGGAAGGCCCTGGAGAACCCCAGGCAGATAAGCCAGTTCCCCCAGGCCAGGACAGCCTGAATCTTGGTGGAAAAAGGTCTTGGCCAGGGAAATCCAGCATGCTTGCCCTGCCTCTGTTGCTCTTCCCACATGGCTGTAGCTACTGGCAGAGAGGCAGCGCAGCCAGTAAAGGCAGTGATGTCTTAAGCCAAAGCAGCTGCAGTAGAGAGATGATATCCTGAAGGCCAAAATCTCAGGACTCAAAGCTGCAGCAGAGAACAGCTGCTGCACAGCAGCGCTGTTGGTAAGCAACAAGGTTACAATACAATACCTATATTGGCGGGCAATGCTTTTGTTGTGCTATCAGTAGTCCCATGTGTCGTGCCGTGTTGTCCAGCACAGGCTTGTCCTGCTTTACCTATGCCACTGCCACCTTCTCCTCATGCAGTGAAATCCCCCATGGATGGGTTCTGGGGAGACTGTGTCAGCCCAGGGAATGGGGGCTTAGTGAAGAAGAAAACAGCCCTGTTTCACACCATGGCACTGCTTCTGCCTCCTAAAAGTTTAACAGAATAAGTGATCATTGGTAGTGCCCAACACTTTTATTTCTTCAGCACCAAGATTCAAAGGGTGTGACCCATAGCAGCACGTTCTGACAGACCCGGGACAGTATTTATTAATTGCAGTCAGGTGTAAACTACTTCCTTACATTTATTTGGTTTTGCATCCGTGTGTGTACCTAAGGAAATCATGGATGGGTACAGAGGCAAGACCTAGATGCATACTACTGCCATCCTCCTCCTGCTTTACTCTGATGGAAAAGCACTTAAGAACCAGCTTGGATGATACCAGCACTGGAACCCTGGGCATGCAGCATGCTCTGATCCAGAGGTACATACAAACACAGTCTGAGGTGATACAAGTAGGCAATCGCATTCAGCATTACTGGGAGGAAAGGCTGAAACAGCATCTGTTGTGATAGTGAACTCTGAGCTTTTCACACTGTTATGGACATTTCTAACAACATTCATAACACCATAAAAGCTGTCAGGGAGGAGCAAGGGATTATTCGAGCTCCAGCCTTACCCTCCATGTTGCAGCCATACCTCAGCAGCAAGGAGGCTGGCCATGTCCATGATACACCTGAAAGGCTGCAGCTTCACAGATGGTGACAGCAGTATGCAAGACTGCACCATGCATTAAATAAGAATAAAATTAATACAAAGAGGTGTAGCTGCTACAGGATAATAAATGACTGTACTAAATCATCAGACAACCACTTATGTCCTTGCTGAGAACATGAAAGAGGAGTGACCAGTGTAATCTGCTGATTAATGGGCATTATTTGGAAAATCAGTTATTCTTGATACATCTGATTCTTGTCAGATGTAGTAGCAAAACACTCCTTCCCCAACTGAAGCCAGTAGGAACCATAAATCAAAGATACTCACAGTGTATCACTGTAAATTGTAACCTGAGCTTTACCATGTCAAACAGAGCTCAGGCTGAGGAGCTGACACAGCGGCTGCTCGTTGGTGTGACAGTGACCTCCAGCAGACAGGCAGGCTGGGCAAATGGCTGTACTAACCTCTTTGCCTGCGGCAGCTGATTCTCCCAGCCCTTGGCATGAGGACTTTTTGCCTGTGCTGAGGGCATGACTCCCATTCGTCCCAGGACGAACAACATGGGACAGATTATCTATCAAGAAATGACGGATGCTCAGGTTCTTCTCAGTTCCAGGCACGGAGAACCAGTGCATATACGGCCTACACCGATGAGCTTGTCCTATTCACCTGAGTCGGTCTAGAATCCACGCAGCGACCCACACCTTCCGGAAGAAGAGCCTCTGATGCTGAGAGGCCAGCGGGCTGTTAAAGCAGTTTCCGTTTCCCGTTCCGGGGCGCAGGCAGGTTGATCAGGAGCACTGAGACGATTACCTCCGCTCTGCGCTACGCAATTACGCCCTAATTAATACAGATAAAAATCTGACAAAAGCAGCTTAGAGCAGCGCCTTCCTTCTTCAGGCCCCGCCGGAGCATGGTTGCGTAGCAGCGGCGCCGCGTGACGTCACGGCAGCGCGACAGCCGCCAGTCCTCCCCGCGCCGGAAGGGTCTTGTCGCGGTGGTGACGTTGGCTCTTCCTCTTTTCCGAGGCAGGCCGGAGCGGAGGTAGGCTCGCTGCGGCCGCGGCTCCCATCCGCCGCCATCCGCCCCTCGCCCGCCGCCGGTGCCCGCCCCGGTGCAGCCCTCGGCCTGTGTGCTCTGCGCTCGGCCTCTCCCCGGCGTTGGGGGCTGGCCATGGCGCAGCTTAGCGGGTGCGCGGGCCGCGGCCTGGTGCGGCCGGGCCGGGCCGGGCGCTGACGGCTGCGGGGACTATGGGGGCTGAGGGGGACGGAAGGGGGAAGGGGAGGGGGTGCCCCGGCTGGGGACGCTGCTGACGGCGGGTGCCGGCGCGCTGCCCTCCCCCCGCAGGGCGCCATGGGACGTGTGATTCGGGGCCAGAGGAAGGGCGCGGGCTCCGTCTTCCGCGCACACGTGAAACACAGGAAGGGCCCGGCCAAGCTGCGCGCTGTGGACTTCGCCGAGAGGCACGGCTACATCAAGGGCATCGTCAAGGTAGGGGCGGGGGCCTTTCCACGCGCGCTCCGGGCCCCGTGCGGGGCAGGGTGGGAGGCTGCAAGGGCTCTTAGTGGCCTTGTCGTCGGGCGCATGGGACCTTGAGGTGCGCATCATTCTGCGCCTTACTTTTGCAAGGGAGCTGAAGTCCTGTCAGCTGTGCTGAAAGCCGTTCGGCTGCTCCTTGGGGCTTCTGTTAGGTTGTTAAATAAGTCACGTTTCTTGAAATGCTAAGCTACTTTGTGTTGACAGCACTTAAATAAACTGGCAGCACATAGATAGCAGCATGATCTGGTAAGAATTTTGCTAACTCGGGAATATCAGTGTGCTTTTATATCGCCTAAGAACTCCCTGTACCTCGTGAAACATGACGGGGGAGAGTTTTCCACATAGTTTCATCTTTAAATAAATCAACGTTCATTAACACTAAGTAGTATCCATCACCTTAGTCCTGAGCAGTGGGGGCAAGGCAGGACTTTTATTTGGGGTATAGTGCAGTGTTTCAGGTGTGCTGTAGGTATTTTTCGTGCATCAGTGACTGCAAACAGTGCCACTGTGTACCTAGCTGTGTGCTCTGCACATCAAGCTGTCTTTTCAGCCTGTCAGAGCAGGGTCATCTTGAGGCTGGAGAAAAAACTTTCTTCATGCTCACTGTAATTGAGTTTTAAGATAAAAAGTAGGTAGGTACATTTGTAGGTATGTAATGCACGGGGGGGGGGGGTGGGGAAGGGAGGTTGGGTTTGCCCAACAGGGTTGAAAATAGCAGGAAAAACACACTAATACTGGGCATCAGCCACATCTGAGCTTTCCTAGAAAACATACATATTGTGAAAAGCTTAAATCACTTGGCTGTGGTCTAAATATGTGTTTGTGTGTTGGAATGTTGGTGTAGCTAAGGATTAGAATTGACACATTTTTCCAAGAGAAAAAGAAACGGCAAGCCTGTGGTACCTCACTTTGGGTTTGGGTAATTCCAGTGTACTTAATACCAGAAGGTGAGAAACCCTGCCATTTTAAGAAAACACTTGGAGAAATTGTTGCTGGTGTCCAACTTTGTCTCTCCCCAAAGGTGATTGGGAAGTTCAGCTTAGATATAAGGAAGAAGTTCTTTCCTGTGAGGGTGGTGAGGCACGGGAACAGGTTGCCAAAGAAGTGGTAAATGCTCCATCCCTGGCAGTGTTCAAGGCCAAGTTGGACAGAGCCTTGGGTGACATGGTCTGGTGTGAGGTGGCCCTGCCTATGGCAGGGGGGTTGATACTAGGTGATCTTAAGGTCCTTTCCAACCCTAATCATTCTAAGTTTCTAACTAGTGAAAGTGGGTTTATTCTAAGGGAAGATCTGCTATTTGCACAATATCAGGAATAAGCCAGTTCAGGCTGGGTTAGTTTCAGGCAGTACACTGAACCAGAGTGTGGTACAGATACTTGTTGTATTCTTAACAAATGTCAGTCTTCAACTCATTCACATCAGGAGAAATCAAGATTTCCCAGGGAAGGGGATCCTGGTGAGAATTACCTCAGTAGTAATCATCTCCAGTTTTCCTAGTTCTTTGGTTTCTGCAGAACGCATGACAAAAGTCCCCTGTGTTCCAACAGGACATCATCCATGATCCGGGCCGAGGCGCTCCACTGGCCAAGATTGCCTTCCGTGATCCGTACCGGTTTAAGAAGAGGACGGAGCTATTCATTGCTGCGGAGGGTATTCACACCGGGCAGTTCGTGTACTGTGGCAAGAAAGGTCAGTTAAGGTTGAAGGTGTGTGCTTGGTGTTGCATGAGCAGTTCCAGAGTGCTGAAAGAGATGGTGTCTGAACCGGGATGGCCAAGTGTGGTTGTGAGCTGTGACACTGCAGCAGTTTCCACTAGCGTTAAGCAGACCTAGATACCCTTCTTGGAGATGGCAGTCTCCTCATGCAGCCTGTTTTGACTCTAACAAGCCCAATTGCAGTCTTCAGCAAGTTTTGGGGCTGTTTTACCCAGACCCCCTGTTACCTGCCTTTGTGCTACGCCGAGGGTGGGACTTGGGTTTCAGATCAAACAAAAAGTGCTTCTGCCTGTCACTGCTAAAGTGTGTGTGCAGTACCCTTCTGTGTACATCGCCCATGTTAAATAAAATAGTAATTCAAGTAGAGGAGCCTGAATGAGGCTGTGGATGCTGTGATTGCTCTTTGCAGCTCAGCTGAACATCGGCAATGTCCTGCCTGTTGGCACCATGCCAGAAGGGACCATCGTGTGCTGCCTCGAGGAGAAACCGGGTGACCGTGGGAAGCTGGCCCGTGCTTCTGGAAACTACGCCACCGTCATCTCTCATAACCCAGAAACAAAGAAAACAAGGGTGAAGCTGCCTTCTGGCTCCAAGAAAGTGATTTCTTCTGCAAACAGAGCTGTTGTTGGTAATGAGTGACAACTATGAACTTCTCTTGTACCTGAGTTGGCATACTGCTAAGCAAGCTTTCAAACAAGGCCCCAGGTTCTAATCCTGTCTTGAAAGTAGCATTACTTCCAGGCCGGACCAGGATTATGCACCAGTACAGTCTGTGCACAGGTGCCCGACTTGTATCTTTTGCCTGCATTGCTTTTGGTTAATGATAACTTAAGTCTGGAGAGGAGTCTTTGAGCAAGTGAGAGGACATGAAAGTAGATGTCCATTGTCCTCAAGCTGTAATGGAGCTGCTCGGCCTGTGAAATCAACAGTCCTTGGGGAAGAACTCTATAGAAAGCGTTGCTGATGGTTTCCTGCTTTTGGTACGCTGAGCCTTTGGGGTAGTACTAGGGAGTGTTGTCAGTAGAACAGTGTTCTGGAAGGTCTGGCATGGAAGTGAAATACCATTGTCAAGAAGAGGAGTTTTTACCAGGTTTGTTGTACGCTTGACTGACAGCTGAGATGGAGGCTGTGCTTAGCCAGCAAATTACATGTGCCTGCCTCTCAACAGAAGACACTGAATCTATGGCCTGTTACTCTAGTAAAATTAACTAAATAAATCATGAAATAACTAGATACTAAACCTTCAAGTTCTTGAAAGGCCCCTGAACTCTTTCAGTTCACATTTTCTTTAATTGAAAAACTGTTGTTTCCATTACCCAAGAAATTGCAGCAATAAAACTGGTAAGGTCTCAATCCTGCATGTATGGATGGAGAAACGGTGATTAAGGTGTGTGTGTCCCCTTGCAGAGCACTAGATGTATGCCTGGTGGCTTGAGTCCCATCTCCCTGGTAGTGTTGGCTGGAAAATACAAGTTTGAATACACACCTGGGATTGTTTGCTATTTACTGCTTTTGGTTTATGACAGCATTTAAATAAAGAAACTGGCAGCGCATAGATAGTAGTATGATCTGAGATTTAGAAGGTCATTCTTAGAAATTGAATATTATTAAGAGTTAGTCTTGTTCTTCAAACACTCTTTTGGGTTCCTGTCTGTTGTATTTGTGTGTTACTATTCCTACGTTTATTTCTTTTTTCCCCAGGGATTGTTGCTGGTGGAGGCCGTATTGACAAGCCTATTCTGAAGGCTGGCCGTGCATATCACAAATACAAGGCAAAGAGGAACTGCTGGCCACGTGTCCGTGGTGTCGCCATGAATGTGAGTCCATTCTTCATTAATTTTCACTTTTTTATGGTTTAGAAGGGATGTGTTTGCTGGGTGAAGCAGCCTGCCACATACCTGAAAGAAGGCTTTTTTGTTCCCTTAAATCCATTTATTGCTTGTAAGCATCATTACTAGTTTCTGGTTTTTATATTGACTACTTGTTTTCCTTTTCCACAGCCTGTAGAACATCCCTTTGGTGGTGGTAACCATCAGCACATTGGCAAGCCTTCAACCATCAGAAGAGATGCTCCTGCTGGGCGCAAAGTTGGTCTCATTGCTGCCCGCCGTACCGGAAGGCTGCGTGGAACAAAGACTGTGCAGGAAAAGGAGAACTAAAGACCCACTGTGGAGTTTACAGAATAAATTCTTAAAACAAAGCTTGTGTGAAGTTCAAGTTACCTGTTACTGAAGTATGGCTCAAATAGGGATAATACTCAGTAGGGGAAGTGGTGAGTGGAGGTAAGGTTGGGTTTGGGTTTGGATTTTTCCCCACCTTGAAGAGGAGGAATTCTTTCAGCCAGCACTTCAGTGTGTGGGCTGATGCTCTAGGCTAGGATAACACTGGAAATGCTCTTGTGCCCATGTGTGATGTAAACAATGGCCTAGTTATGTGGTTACCTAGGCCTGACAAAGCATTACAGACTGATCAAGTAATCCTTTGGTTACCAGGTTCATTGGTATCAGGTTTATTGGCTGAAATGGTTGAAGGGTGCTCAGTTTTCCAAGTTCCTAGACTCTTAATAGTTTTCCATTTTTTACCTGCTGTGTTTGGAGGAAGAGCTTGTGAGAGTTGTAGAACTTAAAGGAGGTAAGTTTCAGCTACCGTTAACTGCCAAGTTTGGGACTGTTCTTGGAACCATCCAGCTTCAACAGAATCAGAGGTGTTTCCCTGTAAACACAAACTCAACCTGCCACCCTTACTCATTGGTATTTGGAATGGGGAAACAGCTTCAACATCCTCTCCTTTGCAGGCCATTCTGCAGAGTGGGGTCCAGCTTTTCCTGACTGGATACTCCTAGGTATTGTGATAACAAGTAGTGGCAGTGCTGCTTCACACCAGGGAGCTGTATTCTTGATGGCTCAGCTGAGACTGGTGCATGGGGTGACAGCACACTTTGTTGAGGGGGGTGCCCAGGGATAAACCTCCCTGCCTGCTGCAGCTTCAGCAGAGTGCTCAGCCCTAGCCAGCTGTCTTGACTTCATGCAGCACCACCCTTGTTGCAGGCCAGCAGCAGAGGCATGTGGTCAGGTCCAGGTGCTGTATACTGATTTGATCATAGACCCTTTAAAGGTATCATTTCTTTTGTTGTGATTAACTCCTGCAGAACTGGAAGTGCTACAGGAACAGACATGGATTCCTCTACTGCCTAGATATTCCTGACAGTAAAGCAATGATCCTTTGCAGTATGTGACAATAAATACGGAACACAAAAGCTTATTTGTTCTTTTGAGCAGACTATTCCCTTGACGTGTAGGGTAGCTCATGTTCACCTAATGCCTTTGATTCCAAAATGCTGGTGCCAAACCTCCACATATGCATATGAACTTGTACTGATAGGAATCCAGTGGAATGCAAAGCAAGAAGAAAAGCTACTTTTATCCACCCGCTATAATGTAGCTGGCCACACATGCCTAGGGAGGAAAGCGATTAAAAAAGTAGAGCCACATACCTTGAAGGAAAAAGGCAGCAGATCACATTTGGGAAAAACCTAAAATGCAATGGCAAGAGTTCCTCCTTATACCCCCAGTGCCACCAAGGTAAGTGAAAGCGATCTCATGTTTTGCCGTGACACCAGAAGCTCTTGCTTATACGCCTATATTTTCCTGACATGGATCTAAGTGTAACGCTCACAGACTATCGGAAGAACAGTTCAAAGTACTTAATGTTCAAATTATTACCTTGACAAGAGCCAGGTTAAGACAGATTTCACAATGCATTTCCTCCCATGAGAGGAGGCTTTCAGGCTGTCAGCACAAAGAATTTCCAGAATAATTTGCATTAAATGCACCTGAAGGACCTGCTGAAACCATGGTTTCTAGTGGCTGTTGGGTTTGACTCCATCACTTTCTAGAAAGGGTGAGATCCTTGCTGACAGCACTTGGCTCCTTTGCTGCTGATCCAGGCTCTGGCTGTGTTCACAGCCAACAGCCGTGAGTAGCAGTGTGCAATCTAGAGGTGCTGAGTAATTGTACGGGTAAAGAGGTACCATGTTACAGTGCTGAGTGCAGCTACAAACACAATGTAAATACACAGGACGCAAGATCTGAAGTGTTTAAATTCATACAGTAGTGAGGATTTTGACGGTTTGAGTCCATTCACCAAACAGAGGTACAATTGCTTGTGTTGCGAGTAACAATTACTGAAGTACAGTCTCTCGTTATGAAGTTTACTACAAACTGGAGGCTTACCTTTCACGTTCGCATCCCATAGGCCTGGATGCACATCAAGCTCTAACCTCCCCTTTGGAAAGACTACCTGAAAAGTGAAAGCCAGGATTGTGAGAAAGCCCAGAGCATGTTCTAAATGTCACCCCATAACTGCTGAGCAGGGGGTTCATGCCAGTCAGCTAAGGGTGCCCATCTGGCCACACGCAAAAGATTTAAGGGCATGAATAGTAATAACATGGTGCCTGGGGCAAAGCACATTCCATTTTAGAGCAGGACAGGACTACTCAAAGTAGTCCTTTGATAGATACAGGCTGTATCTGTTCCTGCAATAGATACAGTTGAGTTGCAGGAACAGATACAGCCAGAGGTGGAATTTTACATGAGACTGTTTGGAAAAATCTGAGGGAGCCCCTGAGTGTGTACGTGCAGAGCAGGATTTACAATTGCAAGCATCAGGCTGTAGGAGCCCCCATGCTGGTGGGACCGCACCACAAGCGTGCTGATGGTGACACAAAGGCCACTGACATCCATGTGAGTCCCTAGCCTCGATGGTGTTGAAACAGACGAAACAGCCAGGCTGCCAAACGAGCTGACAGGGCAAAACACAGAAGAGCAATACCAGGACTTAATTCAGAGGAGAAATTACTCTAGACAGACGCTTTCAGTCCGGTAACGTAACTTACATTAAAAAAGCCACAGTGATCTCAGGAAGCGACCACAGCACAAGACAAACATTCTCCAGGGCAAAATGCTCGCCAGTCCTAGCACTAAGGGTGCTAAAGAATTCATGAAAAGAAATGAGGGGAGAGGGAATTAAATAAAGCGAATTATTGAAAAAACAGCTCTAAAGAAACCAATCTAAAATGAAAAACTGAACTGAAATCTGTTTTCCAAGCTGAAGGCCTAATTTAAGACAAGCGGGTGAACTCCAGCAGATTACACAACAGGAGAATTAACTGTTATTATGTTACCTCCGTGTTGGAGAATTAATAATGTGATAAGAACAATAAAACACCAAACAAAAGTCCATCACGGAGCATCAAGGAGCTTATTTCAGCCTGGGAGGATCTGTGAGAGCACTGAATGGAAAACGAAACTGACTGAAGTTAATGTCAGTCACTGGACTCTGCAGGGGCCGAATGCAGCATCAGCCACCTGCAGCAGGCAGGAGGTTCAGCTGGACAGGGTGGGGGCTCCTTCTGGATTTACACTGTAGAAACTGGAAATTAAAAGAGACAGGGACGCTGCAAAGATGCCAGCGCCTTCCTTTACCACCTTGTCTGGCAAGGTCCTTGATGCTTACTGCTTTCAAAGATGCAGTGCAAATGCAGCAGTATTGAGTGGGACAGTGTTCGGACACTTGATAAATGAAGAACATTAAATACACCAGGATCTGCTCTATTTATCCATGATCTATGGCTGGTCCTGGGATTCACAGGTGAGAGATTTACTGCAGAGTGAAGTAAACCGATTGGAAGTAGCCCCCCTAATTTCCAGCATTGGCTGCTGCGCTGTGATGTTACACAGCTGGGGTACCACTGAAGCCACAACGTGCCAACAGAAGAAATGAAAGCTGTCTCCTTCCCCTGCGTCTGCACGAGGCACCAGCTGGCAGGGAGGTCCCTCCACTGCAGGCTCCAAACACCCCTTTGCAGTGAGAAGTTGGTGCCCACAGACAGCAGGAGCTGGTGGTGAAGCGGGTGGACATCTGAGCTCCCAAAACGCTTTCAACTGTAAGTTAACAAAACAAACCCAAACCATGGCTCAACAGGAAGCACATGGCATACTTACATGGTCCTGTGCTACTCCTACCCCCGAAACTCATCATATGCTTTTATATTCACCCCTAGTAATTGTATTTTAAATGTGTGTCATATTCAACAACCTCTTGCTCAAACCAGCTGTTCTTATCAGCATGACAGAACACACGGTTGATGTGCTTATATAGTTTACATCAAGGATACTTACTTTGTGGATGGGTGTCTCAATTCTCAGCCCTTATGCTGCACAGAAGACTTGAGCTACTATACATACAGTCCAACTTCAAACATTACAGCCAGGCTTAGTATTAAAATAGTAATAAAAATAATCATCATCATCTCCGTGAAGATTAGCATTGGTACGGGGAAATAAAGCAAACTGTTGTTTTACAGAAAGACGTTAAGTGTTCTCTAAGGAATTTCAGTGGTTGTTTCCAGCGTAAGGCTTTGTTTGCTAAAAGAAAAAAGAAGGATAAAAGGAATAAAACACAAACCAGTAAAGCACTAAAGTCTTCCTTTAGAAGGGCTTCAATTTCCCCCCTACTGAAAGACCAACCAGCATTTTCTTTATACTTTAAGGGTGTACTGAGATCCATCAGGTCCTACCTAAGCATTGACATGTATCACAAATTTCATCATAGCAGAATGCCCTCATTCACATCGTTATCCCTTCCCCACCTCCTGCTCCTCTGATACCCCAGCTGCCTGGCAGACATGTGCCCAGACACACAGGGCAGAAGCCAGACTGCACCCAGGGGTGGGCAAGGCCGAGGCTCACCCCACCGGGACACCCGCAACCTGAACGCCCACCCTGCAGAGGACGCACAGCCTGCCACGCACCGGTGCAGGGAGGCAGGAAGTACGAGGGGAGATGCGAGCAAAGAACAAGGTTGGAGCAAACCCATCCAGAGAGTTTGTGCAAGAAGAAGAGAGGGAAACAAGCCTCAGCCATAGAATGATAACGCTGACCCTTGTGTTGAGCTTACCAGGTAAGCGAGTACCAAACCCGAGAGAAACGCTTTGGGTCATGTTTTCGGCTGAAGTAAAACCCACAGGAGCCTCCATTCTGAAAGCCTGCAGGAGACTGATGAATCATGGCGTGTTTCACAGTCACTGTGGAAATTAAATTAAAAATTGGGTTTTTTTAGGGTTTTATTAATGAATTCTCAGGGAGAAATGTGAGAAAACATGGGCGTGAGGCACTTTTTACCTTTTTGCTGTCTTGATCAAAAGCTTTCTTCTCCCAGTTTATGCCAAACCTCCCAGCCTGTAATGACCCAGTGGGATGCGTCCAAAATTCTTATTTTTGCTAACACATTCACATGCACATCCGTCTGTTCAGATGGGTGACATCAGCTGAACAGACCTATAATAAACTCAGGTGTTACCTGCTTGCTTGGGTGTCTTAAGGGTTTGTTATTTGATGTTAAATACTATCAATTCCCAGTAATTTGCCATTGTATTTTCCGTTACATCTTCAAAACCATGCTAAGAGCAGACAGTAAATCAGAGGCTTCATTAGCTCTCCATTACACCCACTTTGAGGTCCTTTTACATGGTGGCCCTTGCTCTGGTGGAGCAGAGCAACTGGATCATTGGCACCTGGAGTGCGAAGGGGCACCTCTCCCCGGAATAACCAATTGCCACCAAGGAGAGGCGAGTGCGATTTACAGGAGCCATTGGCCCCCAGCAGGCAGGAAGGTGGAATGACCCCTGGGAATATTCCCAAGCAGCCAAGACTTCCCCGGCAGCTGCAGTGCAGTCGAACCGGTCCTCGTGTGCTGTAACAGATCCAAAGGCAACAGCGAACCTGACTCCTTTCCCGAACTGAGGACTCCCCAGCTTTATTTCCCTGTCTTCATCACAGCGAGTCTCTTCCATGCACAACTTCATTACAGGGTATTTTAATAAATTCAACACAAAAGGCCTCCACGGGCCCATTCTTCGGTTAAGTCCACATTTTATTTACGGTTTGCTGTTGGTACTTCGATCAGATTTGTATATACACATGATCTAAAACCTACAGCGAAAGTCACGTTGACTGCTCTGAAGACCGAGAGAAGTGACACGAGTGAGGTTTTCTCCCACAGCTACACGGTAAGTCTACATTCCCACTGCAGGTTTTTGGTTCGGGCTGCAGAAGTGCTCAGAAGGACAATGCCAGCCGTCGCTCAGACTCGGCCTGGGAGGGGTACACAGTTCGCTTTCAGCATGTCAGTCTTACACACAACCACAGTAGCAATCGGAAACATTTCTTTCTGGGTGAACGCCTGGGCTGATCTGCAGCATGCTGTCTTTTCACACTGACGTCTCTAAACCCTCACTGCATCAACACAGCTACACCGATACACCTCCCTGCGCTTGCACTGCTTGAACAGTATTCATTGCAGACGGAGTTCATGCTACTTCACGTGGGTAAGGAGGTAGCAAGAGCGACCGAGCAGAAGCGTTTGTGAGTCCACGTGGTGCCACCTGAAAAACACCAGTCCCTTCGCTTGGATGCAAACCATCAGCAGCACCTACTCTGAGTCACGCTCCAGACCATTCCACGCATCCCCGGGGAGGGCAGGGAGCCCTGTGCCAGCCTGACCAGCTATCCCTGCACCCGCACTGGCCTGACCCAGAAGCTGTCACGCTGCTAAAGCCGCTTCCCGGTGCATCAGCCTGCAGCAGCTCGGCAATGAACGTCAAGAGGTAGAAAGTATTAACAGAACAAGCTCGCAAGGCCTCTCACTCATCTCACTCCTGTCTTCGTTGGCCCAGAGGATTCAGCTTGGTACAGATCTTAGAGGAGAAGGATAAAAAGTGCTTTATATGCTCCTTAATCAACTTCCTGCCAGAAACCAATTCTTCAGTGCGGGGGCAGGCCTGAAGTTCAGGAGGGCTCACACTCAGTGGTGTGTGTGAGGCCAGGCAAAGCGCATTCAGCACTTCCAGCTCCCCGGGGGCTTCACTCAGTGTGACCTCCCTCCCTTCAATGAGACATCTCCATTTCTGCCATTCACCTGTCCTGAGCCACACAGCAGGAGAGGTAGCTGGAATTTGCATTAATGGAGTATCATTAAATCCTGAAGACCTGTCTTTGTTTCTAAGCTTTTGAATTGGCTTCCAGAAGGACTCTAAAGCACCTACCGATTTAAATACAATCAAGTGTATTAAGAAGTGTCCAAGTATTCAATCAGCCTTATTTCCAAAGTGGATTCCAGTGAGACCTATTGGTTTTATTCACCTGTAGGAACTAACTGTCCAAGACAGAAAATGAAGCAAAAAACCCCAAACCTAGACCCCAGTAAGCTACAAGCTGTTTGAATTCAAGACTGCCACCCTCAGCATAAAGCTTTCATATCCTACATGTGTTCTGAGAAGATTTAAGAGCTGACAAAGCTCACCTTGTCAAGGCTGTGACTGCTGCTGCTGCCCTGTAAAAGGCTCTGCTGCCTTGCTGAACATGGCTCTTCTGTAGCAGCCAACAGCAGAACGGCAGGGGTAGGCAGAAAGGAAGGTAAAAGCCATCATGGCAAGTGAAGGGATTTGATTCCAAGAAAATATAGAAGTATTACACAGAAAATGATCCTGGCAATCCAGAGTGAGAAACTTCGTAAGAAAGAATCCTAAGAAATGACTGACAGGAGTTTAGGAGCGAAGGACAGGAACTGAGCAGAATGTCAATAAATAAAGCTACAAAAAACGCAGTCAATGCCTTCAAAAGCTGCATCCACAGAGGTATCAGTACCGAAAAAAGAACGTAACTGCTCGCTTCACGGCTCAGGTGAAATCACACTTTGACAGCGTTCATCCAGCCCTGATCATTGTATGAAAACAGGAACAGCACGTCACTACAGCAGCAATGGAAATGTGGAATGGCCATGTGGCTTGTATGGGAAAACCAGACATCTGAAGATCTTGCTCCGGTAAGGACCAGAGGGGACATAACTGCAAATGCGTCCGGAAGCTGCAAACCACACAGCCTGGGGCAACATAAACCAAGTTACTGCAAGAGCAGCTGTAGGTTAAGAATAAAAATTATCAGACATTTAAGATAGCATAGATACAGAAAAGAAAGGAATGGCCTTATTTTCCTGCACTGGATGTCCTTCTACGGTTAGATTTTGGCCAAATTCATAGAACCCGTTTTCTTTTTCCTCCTATTTTCATTGTTCAAGGTTAGCTCATTGTCAAAAACCAGAAGACATTATTTTGACCACTGAAGAATATGCTCGTTTCAGAATTGTGCTAATGTAATTAAGGCTATATGAAATTCTTCCATGGAAACAGCCTTTAGGCCGGTTTAATTATTAAAAAGCAGCTTTAAGGAATTATAAAGCTAAAAAATACAGAGTTGGGTATTTAAAATCTGATGAAAAATTAGCCCTTACTCAGGAGTGGGTTTCTCCTTAAGAAAGGAGCTCTCCCGTGCTTGTTTTGATTTCATTGTCTGCAAACAACTGTAAACAAGGCAAGTAAGACAGCCATCTTTTGTGCTACCTGCTGACTTATCTGTCCTGATCCCTGCAAACATCACCAACTTCTACTCTTAGGGTGCTGAAATCAACAGGACTCATACAAACACTACTGAAATCCACAGCTCCACCACAGCTTGCATTGAAAATATCAGATTACAGGAGTTCCTCTGAATTTAAGTGCTGGAATCTGTGTCAACACAGTTCTGAGAACAACCTACGGTAAAGACATGGCAGGGGCAGGACTGAACGCTTCTCTTGCATAAAAAGACAGAAGTATTTGACACTTTAAAAAGTTAGTCCCAGGGAAACTCTTGTATCTTATAAATAAAAGGACATTTATAGTATGAACCTTAGGAAGTTGCACACTGTAAAAGTGACAGTGCTCAGACTGAGCTAAAGCTCTTCTAGTGCAGTAGAGCTGCCTGGTCTGTGAGGGAGGGCAAGTTTTAGCGTAAATGAGTCTGTCGAGGTGACAATCCCCACAGAGCAGTGGAAGGAAGGTAAACGAACACCCTGGAACAGTATGGAGGGCATAGAGGGTGTGTTGCCTGTGCTGCTGCTGCCCAGGGATCTTTACTGCACTACTAGAGATCAACTCTAGCTGTGAGCCAGAAACACACACGCACTGCGCTTTAAAGAGCTGTTTGCCGTCAAGTTCCTCAGGCGACCACTTGCAAGAGGAACAGAAATCACGTAGAAGGATGTAGCTGGGTTTCACTTGCTTTCTGCTTGTTGTAGCACCGCTGTCCAGCATGCAGCACTGTTACAAGATGGTTCCTAGTTCTCCCCAAGAAAGCCTCTCATGTCCTGCTCTATAGAGAAGTCAGGTTTACTTTATTCCCAAGATCTCATGGCTGTGACAAAAGCAGTACCACGAATATGATGGAAAGCACGGAGGCAAGAAGACAGGGAGCAAGAATTGTCTTAATTATGCTGTGCTGGAGCATGGCCACAAATAGGAAACTCCCACATCTGTCTTCAGAAATGTAACGTCAGCATCAGCATCTCACCCTCCCAAAAACTGAGGTTTGTGTCCTTTATCACAGAGGTGAACTGGCTTTCAGTGTGGGTTTGCAAACGTGGACTAACAAGGTTTAACAAAGATATTTAAACCCTTAAATTGTTACCCTGCAGATCTCCCAACATGCCACTTCTTCCTCTAATTTATATAGTTAACCTTTAACTTTCATTTGAAGCTGAAGTCATTGCATGGAAAGCCTCAGTGCAACCAATGCCTAGTGACTGAAACCGCCCAACAAAAATGTTGAGCCACTTTGCCTCGACACAGTTCACCAGCCTATTCATTTCTGGCAAAAGACACAGAGGTAGACAAAACTGATTGAAACAAAAATGAAGCTCATTGCTACAGCAACCAATTTTTGCCCTTTTTAGCTCTGGCAGAATGGCTGATGTCATTCTCTCCTGGAACTTAGAAATACAAAGTTTTGGAACCCTACGTGCTTTTTCATAACACAAGCTATAACACACAAGCTAGGCACAACAAAGTGGCTGAAAAGGCATAATAGCAATGACTGTAACGTAATTTTCTCATATCATCCACAAGTCTCACTCTGGAGGGAAAAAAAAAAAGGAAAGGAATGTCATTGTGGAATTTCATTTCTTCCTGGCTCAATTTCAGCAAGAAGCACTTAGCTTTAAAAACACGGAACTTCCATTTTCAGAGCTGGTAGTTAGCAGGTAAAATAATCTGAAAAACTTTAAGTCAAACAGAGTCCTTTCCTGCTTGTGCATCACCACAGAAGTAGGCTCTGCAGGGCAAATAAGCTTTGACTGAACCCTGTGCAATCCCGTTGTTGTCAGTGGGTGACACAGGTGTAGGTGACCAACTCTGTGACCAAAACTTAGGTCAAGTATTGATGTACACATAGTAACTGAACTCCTTTCATATATGGCTGTACTGATTTTTTTTAACACAGCAGCAAGTGTTAAAAGCTCACTTTAGTCACTAAACAACCTAAATCTCAATGTAGTATAGGGAGAAGTTCTGCTTAGTAAGGTTATGGTCAAACTACACATTAACCACCATACAGCACCACTTATGAATTCGCAGTTTCTATGTATTTGATGTTACATTGTCCGGAACATGAGTAAGCACTTTACTATTTATTGGCTCATTTTGTGGAAGACCAGAGATCCCCTAGTAACTGTTCTAAACAGAAGAGAGGACTGAATTAGTAATGGGGAAATCAAATATTTAGGCACTTTGAGGACTAGTATTTTAAAGTGTGCCATCAACGAGGTACTGTGTAGCACCTGAAAATGACTGCTGCCAAAATGCTGTGACAGTAACGTGTACATGAAGCTTTTTACTTGTACGATATTCATCAAGTACAATTCAAACTTGTTTTGCCCAGAGTGAAGAGAACGTTGCACCCCTTACTGTAGCCAGCCTTTTAGAAGCAGCAGCTGCAGCAAACAATACAGGCTTATCCTTCTTCAAAGTCACAAATATGCACAATATTCTCCATCTGCCACCTGAAAAACAACTGCTACTGCAGTCATTCTCAACTCGGGGATGGGGGGGGGTATGACTGAAGAGTCCCAGCCTTGAAGTGTCACAGGTTTGACGTGTCTCTACAATCATTGCACTATTACAAGCAAACGCATTTGGCAAGGCTGAACTAGCACTTTATGTATTTTACCTATTAGTAAAAAGTACAGAATAATCGCTTCTGAGATAGCTTGTTTAACAATTGCTGGTCCAAATAAATATGAACTCTTTCAGCTAGAGCACTTAGGGTAGAACTTTTGAGTTAAAACCTCCAACAAGCATTCCCAAACGTAAGTGGGAATGCTTCATCCAGATTTACTAAGTCCAGGTAAAATGGTATTACTAAAAAACGATGAAAAAAAACTGAATTAACTTGAGCACAAGGGAAACACAGAAGCATAAAAGATATCATTGAAACACAGCATATTCAAAAACCTTCTGTGTCCCTTCCTTGTTACACTAAATGCATAAGAATGCACTTGCAACCAAATTTCCCTTTGTTCGTTTCAGAGTTACAGGCCTTTAATTTGATAAGCAGCTTTGTTTCTATCAACTTTTTCTGTAAAAAACACCATCAAGCTTGTGCTCATTAAATATATATATATGTATATATAAAAACATACAAAAAGTACAAGATAAATCACATTAAGAAACTTTTACAGTGTAATTGTCCTGATTATTTTATTCTCAAGGGCCAATTTTGGTTTTGTGCACAGGATCTCAATGTGACTGTTGTTCCAGAATTCAGCATAGTGCCACTGCACAGAATTCACGTTTCTGTGCAGTCCATTAAAAAAAAAAGCCAAAAAGAAAACAAAACAAAACAGAAAAAAAAACCAACACACACCACAGGACAAAACATTCTTCTTAAATCAAATTCTATTTGTGAATTCAGCAAAATAATTTCTATAAAATAAAACAGCAAAATATTTAAATAGTATAGGGTGGGCTGTATCTGTTTTGCAGGGGTATTTGGTTTTTAGACAAGTTCCAAAAAAATTACACACATTCAAGTTACCAATTTTCATTTAAATACAGTATTTACTGATGCGGTTCTTGAAGTCTTTAAACAAATGTTTATTCTGGAACAGAGATACCTCAGAATTGTATTTGACTAACCAGTAGTTTCTTTTATAATTAAACCCTGCTTCTAATGTTAAGATTTCCTGTATAATGGATAAAGAGCTAAGACAATTCTCGCTTTCAAGTAGAACTGTGAACGAGCAGAAAACCAGCAAGTTAACTTGGTGCAGTGGCACTCACAAGTACTGTGTGATTTCGTTGACTTCCACTTCACTGGGATGCAGTAGAAGGAAAGTGTTAGAAGTTTATCTAATAAGCTCTACCAAAGAAACAAAACAAGCACACCAAATACAGTCTATTATGCTCCAGGCATCCTGGCATAGCAAATTTTTGCATATTTGTTTTAAATCTTTTAAATTCCTATTACTGAAAACTAAGTGTTCTTTATCCCACCCAGAGACAGAACTGTCAAACATCAGATGTGAGGAACATATGTGAAACTGAAAACCACTTGTTTGTCACATTTTCCCTCCCCATTTTATAGTCTAGGTGTAAGAAGAAAAAGTTCTGAGCAATGCAGTTGTCACACTGGGACAACTGCTGTCACCACTTTTTTTTTCCCCCTCATTGGCTACACTAACTTGGTGTGAAGCCATGCTAAATGTTACAGCATAACTATAGCTTCAAAGTGATTAACCTAATACCAGAATGAAAAAGGCAATGAAAAAAGATCTAGAAACAATGTTACATCACCAATTTTCCACATCAACCAAGTAATTAAAAGGTTACCAGCCATTACGTTGCTCATAGTAAAATCGACTCCAGTGGCAAAGAATTAACATGAAACTATTCTTGTGGTTGACATGGATAGGCTTTTTCGTAAAGGAGTTGATCCGACTGCCATGAGGCAGGCAACACTGGTTGCAGAGCGCAGCAGATATATCAAGAAATTTTTTTTTGGGGTTTTTCTTTTTTGGGTGTTTTTTTTTTTTTTTTTTGTAGATCTGTGAGTCTCATCAAGACAAAAAAAAATGTTTCTTGCTCAAGAATTAACAGTCAAACATTAATATACTATATACACCTTTGCCATTTACACATTAGCATCAGGCCATTTATTACAAAACACTATACACTTTCCACTGCAGGCGGGTTATATATTGACAGCAATTTTCTGCAGATAAGACAGTGAATAGACTCTCCACTCCATGTTGATTAGGAATAGTTTCTCTAGTTTTAAATATTAGCCAGACACAGAGAAAAGTTGGACTGTAAGGCCTGGGTGCACAGTCTTGATGGAGCAAGTTAATTGATTATGTGCATTTCACTAATCTTTTGTCTGAGGCGGGGAAACTTCTTCACTGCCTTCATAATTTTCTTGTGCTCGTTGGCCAGTTCGCTGAGGGTTGTTCATATGATGTGCTGCTGGGCCTGTATACGGCTGTCCATGCACGTGGTTATTCTGCAATAAAGCATAAACATTTTAAAGGGACATTAAACTTAAGGCCTCTTCCTGACTAATTGTTATGTTTCCTCCTTTACACTCAGACCATCGAAAAGTATCTTCAAGCCCACTGAACTTCTCGTCTAGTAGTATCTGTGTGAACACACACCACAGTTCCTTCATTCCCCTGAATCACACTTTTCACTTACCTTTTTAATTTACACTGAAGGAAAACAAACTTTCAACTTGTAAAGATAAAAGGATTTACTTGAAATAGTAATATCTGCTTTAGAAATAGTAATCTCAGCTTTTGAATAACAAACAGTTACATGCAAAGCAAAGGCAGCAAAAAAGAAAAAAGAGGAGATGGAAAGAGGCTGCCTATGTGCTGTGGACATTAAACTGTGCACATCTATCAACAGTTTCAACCAGCTTGTATTTTTTTCCTAAGACATTGGGAAAAGCATACCTGTACCTAATTTTTGAGAGGAAAACTTTAATACTACAGAATTGAATGAAATCTAGACCAATAGTTTTCTGCACATGTTCTGCCCCAATTTAAAAAGTCATACACACATGTGGCAAAAGAAAACAACTCATTTATCTACCCCTTTGCAGAGTTTAACTAACTGTGGAGAAACCAGGAATATGAGGATTGTGTGTGTTAGTGAGAAATGCCATCTCTTGCAAGAAGGTGAGCACATCAAACGGGTAATGGTGAGGTTACGGTACATGTCTGAACTCAGGAGCTCAGGGAGGAGTGGGAAAATCTGCATGACTTACCAACTGCTCTGCTGAGAACATCAAGTAGGGGAAGCAAGATGGAGGGGAAAATGGGTTTGGGCAGGAAAGGAAATTAAATTAGCAGATTTGGAATATATAAAATGAATTGGAACAACAAAAATCACAACTAAGTGGGGGATCTACTGTTTTAGTCAAGTCGATAAGAAAACTGGTTATGATTTTTTCAGATCTGGCTTTCCACTGAAAAATATTAACAAAGCAGCCATTTCACATAAAACCAGGCTTAGATTTTATATGTACTTAAGATTTAGAAATCAGTGTTCATAGCATAAATCCTACATAACAGCCACGTGGATTTTTCTGAAAGCCTTCCAATTACCCAAACTGAAATTCAGACCTTGAGGCTTGATTTTGTATTTAAAAAACACGAAAGCAACTCTCAAAATATTATCAATAGCAACAAATATGACAGAATCAAATTCAGTCCACACTAGACTGTGATAGCATTTGTCCTTCTGCTCTTTTTATGGACAATTAATCCATGATCTGATAACACTAAGATTTTCATCTGAAGCTCTAATGGTGAAACTGTTGCTGGAAAAATGGAGGTGTATCTATACCTTTATTCCTCCAAGTGTGACAGCGGGCAACACCACACTTCTGGCTAAATGCCAATAATTTAATTTACTATAAATGCCAAAATAAGCTAACCTGGAACTCTGACTAAATGGTTCAACTATGAGCTTTTACCTGTTGATACTGGGAACCAGGTGAATGGGGATATAGTGGGGCATCTTCAGGTGGAGAAGACTCATGTTCATCTGGAGCATCAGGATCATCTGGTTCCTGAAGTTTGAAAAAACATTTTATTTACTTAGGTAAGATGTATTGTGGTTATTCTATCCAGAGCCAATTCTATATCCAAATGATCCTTTCCAGAAAAATGGAAAAATTTCCACCCCACTGTGGCACCCACAGCTTTGTACTGTACTACATAAAAATTCTATCAACGTATTACTGGAAAAACAGACCCCTTCATAATCTACTTTAAATGGCCACTTTCAATTTTACACTGCTAATTCTTTAAGTGGCAGATGCCTACAGAAACAGTAACAAAAGTAAATGGACATACTGAAGTTATGTACATGAACCACAAAAATAGAAATCCAGATTTATAAAATTTGGTACGTCTGTAATGACCAGTGACTGTTGTTTAGGTTCATGATTTACAGAAGCACTTTACTCAGATTTTTTTTCTTTTACCACAAGTCAAACAAATTCCTTACCTCCTCTGGACAGAGTTCACAAGCTTTTGCAAGAGTCATTCTAGCACTGTGTGATCTCTCTAGGAAGTAGCCATTTGATGTTTCATTGCTTTGTATTGGTGGAGACCAATTATTATAGGTGTATTGGGGATTGCCAGTGTATGGTCTACGCTCAAGCTCGTCTCCAAGCCATTCTACTGCCCACGTCCATTTTCTCTTCAAGTCCCCATTGCTCTGCAGATGGAAAATTAACAATTCAGAATAGTTTTCTCTATTCTTCAAAATAGAAGAATTTTTCTCTTCCTATACATCAGCTATCAGAGAACAGACCACTAACGCACATTTTGCTGTTTAAGAGATTCACTGAAATATCCCTTTTTTGCACAAAGAAAACTTCAAATTTGAAATGAAATCTATGGATTCGCAGCTGCATCACAGAATCATGAGTCCAAATTTAACCAAATTGCTCTCAATCCTGTATACTGAGCTTCTGATACAGGAAGGTTCAATAGAGTTGTACTCAAAAGTCCTAATTTCATCAAGGTGATGAAAACTTAAAAACAGTGGGGTTTTTTTCAGGGCTTAGTTCATTGATTGACTGTTGTTTTTAACATAGAACTGGGAAAAAAAGCAGCAAGAAACAGAACAAAAGGTATCACCTGAAGGATCTGGTAGGCTACAGGACAGTTGCTGAAGAGAGCTACCATGCACTTTATGCACTGGTAAGCTCTTTTCTGATAATGGTTCTTAGAGCGCTGAATGGTGTCAAACAGCCCATCCCTGTCATCTGGGATTCCTTTAAGTGCATTGTGAATCCTACAAAAAAGAAAACCAAAATAAACCCCCCAAACTTCAAGAGTTAAAGAGTTTTAGTATTTAAATTACTCAGTATCTACAATAACTAAACCTTTTTAATCTCAACTTTCAAAAGCCTCATCCTGTAGACATATAAAAGTTAGGTTTGAAACCAAATGAATATTTAATAGATTTAATATACTAAAGTTAAAATTCTCTTGAAATGTGATCACATAGAGAACATTTATGTATGAAATACACTTTTCCCCCAAGTTCACACTTTTTTGCATGTCTTGATATCACTGCTATGACTGATATGCTGCTGAGTCAGACCAGGCTATCACTGGACTCTCTTGAATGAGATGTTTTTAAGAATCAATCCAAGCACCTCACAGTAAATACCAATGAGTTTAGCCTAAATGGCACACTCTTGTATGTGAAAAATCTTGGGTTTATGGGACTAAGAAGTAAATTTCTGACTACTAAGGAAGATCAAGGTGAAAAATCATAGGTTTATCATAAAAATTGAGGTTTTTGATTTACCACAAAAATTGAAATAAAAGTGAAAAAATGCTTTATTAATTTAATATAGATTTTAAACAATCCTCTTGAAAGGATGAGCACAAGAACCACCAGGGAAACAAGCTGTACAAAACATAATAATGATGAATTATAAGAAAGACTGGTCCATACTAACCTGTGAGTTTGCCAAGAGTCCTCAATTAAAAGGATTTGTAGAAGCAGATCCAAATAAGGACGAAGCTCATATGTATATGAATACGCAACCTTAAAAAGTAAAAATGCAGACAACATAAGAAAGCATTCCTTGAAGCATGCAGATTACATGCTGCAATACAAGAATACAATTCATCTGAAGTGAACTTCACTGTAATTTAAATGATACTTCAAGATACGATGCATACTTTTTTTACATTGATTGTGTCAGTCTTCACAGGGGTTGTGGTTTTGTTGGGTTTTATTTCATTTTTCGATACAGGAAGTTTCGCAAAGGACAAAATGTTTCCTGATGAATTTTTAACACAACTAAAATGAAGCCCCAAGCATGTCCGCGCTGAAGAACCTACCTTAAAAAGTACCTTTAGAAAAGCAAAATTACAGTATTTTCCCCTGATATTGCTACTTTTAGATATTAGGTTCAAAGGTTATCCTAAAATGTAAAACACATGGCTAGCAAAGTATCAGTGAAGCAATTTTTATTCTGATTCTTTAAATTGCTGAACAAAAGGACATAGAAAAATGTCATGTTTATATGGGGGGGTGGGGAGGAAGGGTGAACATAAAGATAAGCAATAGTAAAGTTTTATTTGGTGTGGGAAAATGTAAGTAACTTTATAGAGATTGAAAAAGGAAGAAACAAGACAGTCCAAAAAGGCTTTCCCGAGTCCGAAGCCAAGCATGTTCTGCAGACTTGTAACAAAGAACCTTATGAATGTACTCAAACACAAAGGAGGTCTTACAAAATTATCCTGATTTTCTACACAACATAAGAAGTTCTTTTAGGGATAATGATGGAAAAGATTTAGGAAATGACACTTCCACAATACATAAAGACCACCTCAGCTTAGTTACTTAGTTCCATCTTTAACATAGCGTTCCTAACACAGAATAGGTTGACTGCTTTCCTAAACTCATAAAATGACTTCGCATAGTACTCAAAGTACTCAGTTATAGACCTAAGAGTGTAAATACTGACAAAGGATGCCATCTTCAGAAAGGTTTATCAACCACCTGTTACTTATTTAATGCAACATTTCTATATTTAAATACAGAATCATGTGCCACACACATTTATATTCCCATCTTTCTCCTAGTTTTTATTTTTACCTGCCAGAGAAGCTCACTGAGGACAGTTGAAGAGAACTGAGGATTCTCCCAACAGCAGAAACGAAGCAACTTGATGGTCTCTTCAGAGTTGCTGCAATCTTCAATAATTTTCTTCACGTAACTGGTTCTCACAAACAAAATGTCTGTTACGTTCTGCTGAAGTGCCATTATAGGCTGAGATAAATTAGGATCACCATAAGGGTTGGCAAGTGGGGGATTACCTAGAAGAAACAGTTATTACAGATGAAAAGGTACCAAAGCACTTTCGATGTAGACACAACAAAATATAAATTGGTGTAACTCAACAAAAAACAACAGATAGAGGAAGAAAAACCAACCAACCACACAACCCACAGTTGTTTTTCTTTGAAAGATGCTGTGGTATGAAATGACTAAGTTTTCCAACTGAGAAGCTAGGCACTTGCTGCCTGAGAGAGCTAGTTCTTCCTCTCAGGTAAGATTATGCAGGGACAATCAAAGCGAAACAGCTGGAGGCATGTTCATATGCAAGAAGAGAAATTATGGAGTTTTCTTCGTAAAATCTTCTCATCTCTCAAGTTTATCTGCTTTGCTGATTGTGTAACACAGCGAAAACCTATCATATTTTAGGACACAAGGTCTATTTACTGCACAGGCAATGGGAAAGAGTTCAAAGGAATATGTATGTCAGAACAGCCTTGTCTGAAGCTCTAGAGTGTAGAGAACATACTCCTGAAAGAATAAAAAAAAAGTATCTTATTTAGTAAGCTTCATTTTGTGTAAGGCAAGACTGCTGATTTGCTCCTGATGTTCCTAAATTTAGCAGTGTTATTGTTTGAAGATACCCAAAAGTCCAAGACAGAACTTTTCTAGCTTAGTATGTTGAAGCAAAAATTAACTTTACTCTGGCAATAGCAATCATAATTAGCTACAATAATGTTCATACAAACTAAATATTTTAGTACGACATTATGAGTACAGGGAACGTATTTTCATAGGTAGAATACCTTTCAAGTTAAGACTCAAATAGTGCACTGGAAACAAAACCAAATCAAAATTGCCAAATGGTTCTGAAGCTTATTAAAGCACAGTAAAATTTTCAGTTCGTTAATCTTACTATAACACATTCTAGCCCCTACTGACTTCATAGCCTGACACATCAAGCTGTAATGAGCTTGCCATTAAATAGCTTCTCTACAGATTCCTAATTAGGTTCTCTAGAATATGCTCAACAGAACATGTATATGCTAGCTTAAAGTCAATGTAGGCCAATATTCTGTCACTGTTTCTCAAAAATAATTGCACTACTGGATATATTAATGCTTCATACTATGGTCAATCAACTTCTAGCTGATTCTTTATCTGTTTTACGCTAAAGTGCTGGCATGCTGGCTTCTGTTTGTTGTCTTGAGCGCAAACAAGCACCAAATAATTTTTGAGAGCTAACCACAACAATGCAAGGTCTCTTTACTGATAAGCAGTATTAGCTGTTTCAAAGCCTGCTCTAGTGTTTCTCCTGTACAGATTACTTTTGTACTGGTAACATGAAAGTGATTTATTATTTCACTGCCTATTCAGAATCAAAAGATCTTTACGCAGTTCTTTAAAATGAGCTTAAACTATCCTAAAATCATTACTATTTTATAATCAACAAAATACTACTTTACTACTTGGTTGTCTTCCTGTATCTTTTAGGAATAAGCCAAGAAGCATAAGCCACAGAACAGATTTCCGTCTTGTGCGTTAGGATAACAAATCAGTTTTGCTAACGACAAAGAGTTTGGTCATTAAAAAAAAGGAGTTGCTGAACATAAAAGGCAAGTATTTTTCCAGCTAATCCATTTTACACATAACAGCTAAATATGTACAAAAGACATTTACTGATATATTCAATTAATCTAAGGAAACCTAAACATTCACTATACCATTGATAGAAGACTGCATTCGTGATGACACGTTGCAACAACGGATCAGTTGCGACACAACAGTGTATAGCTTCCCCAGTTCAGCATACTGGTATTTAATTGGAGGACCTGGACCTTCATCCAGAGCCACAAGCATGAAGGTTGCAGGAACACTTAGTTTCAGAAGTTGTGTCTTCTCTGCTACACCTTTACAGGGGTGGGGAGAGAAAAGAAAAACAAGATGTATCTTATTTGTTTACATGATAAATTACTTTTCAGTTGCAGGGTTTTATCATAACCATCATTTATGTTTTCTCAGGAAAAAAATACATCAGTAAAGATGCACAAGAAAATTATATTCAGTTGAAATATCACACTGAAGGAGAGTTGTAAATGACTACGATTTGTTAACTGTGCTCATTAGCACTTTAGTAACTAACATTTATATTAATAGCAAAGCCTCAGAGAAGTCTTTTGGACAAAGAATTAATCTTATCTTTGCAAGGCCCAGGACAGGATGAACACCCCCACAGTACATTTTGTTGTTTTTCCATCACATCCTAGATACTTCAATTACAAATTTAAGACATTTCCAACTGCACCATACTATGCAGTAGGTGTAAGGGTGACAAATCAATTTAAGACAAGACAAAAAAGCAAACGAGAAAGCCTCCAAAACCAGCCAAAAACCTAACAAAAATATCCAAACCATACAGCTAGTTTCATTGCAAGAACACCTTGCACATACTACATTAAGTACTTTCTTAAATTTGGTATGTCCCTTCTGATCTTGTATTCTGCTTCTCAATTGGTTAAGAGTAATGGTTTTTCATACATATCCAAGTTTTTTCTTATTCTGAAATACAACTGGGCCTTACCTACCATCTCTCTGATAAGGAGGAATCTAAGCACTCTTTTATAGGATCTTTTTGATCATTAGATAGTTCTGTAGTTACATCCTTTGTAAAACTGATCTCTCACTTGCTCTGATGTGAACAATATATTATTTAATTTCTCAAACTGTCAGACAACTTAATCTTTTTCACAGAACATGAGGTGGTGCAGGAATGATGCATTTCTTGATTTTGCTGAATCAACACCCTACATCCACAGAGAAGCCTTCAGGTAATAGTAGTAAGACCAGCACAACTGCTTAATAATTCCATGATTTATCTTTGCAGGTAGATAATGATCAGACCCACAAATATAATTTAGTTACCCTTTTCCATCTGGCTTTAGTTACCCCTTTCCATCAGGCTTCAACTGCACTGACTATGAAAAGCTAGTGAAGGAGAAAAAGTAAGTTAGAAGATCTCTCTTCTCTGTAATTAAATCCATTATATCCACTTTGGGGGTCATAACACACCTCTGCCTGAAAAGAATGCTTTGGTAGATAAAGTATATGAAGCAACACATATTATAAGTGAAATCATGTTAATTTAATTTCCTAGATTAATTTTACAGATAGGAAATTAAATTACTCTGAAATTGTCCACCCACACAAAATAGATTCCAGAGGAGTGAATGAGAGAGTGTGTGTGTCACTGAATTCTATGTGGAAATACTGAAATAACTCCTATCTGGACTAATGCATATGCTTAATACTTTAGCCACAAAGTAATATAACAGAAATTCACATTTATAACTTGTCTGTATGAGCTGATAACCAGTAATGCCTGAGCTGCTCAGTATTATGGGCATTCTGTAAAATTTACAAGGGAACTGGATCTTCTAGTTTCATAATACTTTACATAAAAGGATTAAAATACCTTGTATTAGAGTATGAGGGAGAGTGTAATAGAATACCACTATGGAAGAATATCTTATCTTGTTTGGAACTTGCTTAAGAGGAAGATGCTTTGTCACTTAAGCTACCATGTGTGAATGAGAAATGGGCCTCTAACAGAAGACACTAATTTCTGGGGAAAGTAAGAATGTAGAACTCTGTGACGTATCACTAGATATGAACCTGTGACTATCCTCATCAACCTGAGAGAGCAAAAGCAACCCTTTATTCATTTGACACTTATTCATACGATGTCTATGGTGAAAGCTTTCTGCAAGCAATGATGTCTAAGAACATATACAGATTGATCTATTTCCTCAGCCTCCCAGAGACTCTTTAAGGGGAAGACAGATACAGAATTAGTGCCTTGTATTCATAGGTATGAGCTTCAAAAGTGAACTGAAGAAATTAATATTGAAAGGACACAGTAGGAATATACAGATAAAGCACAACCATCCCTATCAACATTTTCATAAAGGAAAACCATGCATCTCTCTCTTTTTTTATCTTCACCGACTTCTTCCGGCTCAAGCCAGTTGAGAGCCCCAAACGCTTCTGGGGTCTCATGACCCCCCTGTGAATGGGCCCTGAACAAAGCATCATTTCTCTTGCCATTTTTTCACCACCACATCCTCCCGGAAGGACACTGCCTTATTACTCTAACCTTATCGTGTGCATCTTCCAAGTGTGCTAGGAAGACTCAAGCCCCAAACTCCAAACTGAAGGAACACAAACGCTCTGGGGGCCATTTATATGACACTTAATCATACCAACCTGCCTGAGGCTGAAAAACTGGATTCTCCTGCTGTTACTTGTGTAACTGCATTATTAATAAAAAACAGTTTATTACAGCGTCATCAGCAAAGATCTGTGTAATTTCCTTACCTAGATTGGCATACATCACGAACAGATTGAAATACTGTTGCAAATGGCGCCCATGTTCAGATACTTCCCTTCTTAGAAGATTTAGTACCGCTCTCAGCAAATGATCACTTAAACTTAAGTTATCATAAGCCTAAAAGAAAAAAGAAAAAAAGTTTTCATATTCACAGTTGAACCTATCAAATCTTTATTTTGTTTATACTTTCTACTATGGCAGAAAACAGAACTGGTTAAGAGGTATGGGATTCATACAAGCTCCAAAATACCAGCAGCTGGTACTACATTAAGGTTTCAGGGGGTCTTGGTGTCGGTGGTTTGGGGTTTTTTTGTTTGTTTGTTTTGGGTTTTTTTGTCAGTTCTAGGTGTATGAAATTAGTCAAAGTTTTCAACAATTTCAACGTTGTAGGGTACAGAGGAAGAAAACTCAGGGAACTCCTGGATGCTTTCATGGGTTTTGTTTGGGGTTTTTTTTGGTTTGTGGGGTTTTGTTTGGTTGGTTGTTTTTTGTTTTATTTTGTTTGGCTTTGGGGTGTTTCCCTTTGGTTTGAATTCTAAATGAAAAACAAGGGTTCACTCCCTTCACATTACTTTATTATAAGCCACTACTTTTATTTTGCAGATTTCACATGTGCAACCCAACTCAAAGTTCTCACTAATTACTTTTCACGGAGATTTACAAATGAGGTGCAAAATGGACTGTACAGATTTCCTGTCAACACTGATGTATCTACTCCAGAATTTACATTAAATGCTTATAACAAAGAGGAATAGGCTTTAAAAGTTTTTATTAGAAAATGAAATACCTGACTGGAAGGTCCAGGAGAGGCAAAAGGTGAAGGACATGGCCCATCTTGCAATGAAAAATGTGCAATAAATACTATAAGTTTTGCAAATGCACCCCTCACTTCTGCACTAGGGCATTCCAGAAGATACTCAGAGAAGCGGTTTGAAACATTAAAAAGGACATTGTGTGCAAACCAAAAGCGTACATTCTTGCTGTGACGAAGAAGGATGCATAATGCATCATACCTGAAATAGAAGATGATGCAACTGAAAGATTATGACCACATGTAGACATTGCAAAAGAATGTCTGCCAAAATTCATCAGAATTTGAAGAAAATACGTATTAAGGGTGATCCCCAAACATATTTTCTCACAAAACCCCTTAAACTATAGTTCCTATAGTGATACTAGCTATCACAAATTAAAAACATCCCTTCAATTAAAAACCTAACATTTAACTGTAGCACTTTACTTCTGTTACCCATAGGAACTAAGACGGGATGATGATCCCCTATAACAGTAAAATAAGTGTTCCAGAGAGGGTCTTGTGTGACTCTGTCCTCTTTCCTGCAGCAATATTTGAACTTCTCTTGACATCTTAACAGGAGTAACTTAGCTACTCTGAAAGTTGCTATTGAAGAAAAACGCAAGGTATATATTTGCCATGTATTACACAACTACTTAGTAGTAGTTGGTAAACTACTGGTCATCATGAAGATCATGTAAAGACTAGTAAGCTACTGGTCATCATGAAGATGTGGTGCTATAAGTACTGTTTGTTATATTACAGATTTGAATTACAAGCCCTGTAACAATGTATATAAAGCACTCTGCTAACAGTCTAGAAGACTATTATACATGTTTCAGAAACAAAATATATATAACAAGCTACAAAAATGGGTTGAGAAGAGCTTTGTTTAAAACTTCCCAAACCATGAACAAACCACTCTGATTTAGTCAGAATATATAACCTATTAGTTTTGCACTAGTAATAGACTGTACTCCTTTATCCTTAAAAAGCAGACAAAAAGTAGATTTGGGCTCTGTTTGAAAATGAATTTTGAGGCTGTTCAGCACAGCAGCTTATTTTAAGGCTCAGTTTCTTCTCTGTATTTTCTGTTCACATTTCCCCCACTTTTCATATGCACTCTGACCATGCACCTGGGGGAAGAGGGGAAAATGGGACAGACCACTAACACCTTTTATTGTCAAATGCATATAACTGGGATCTTTTAACAGACATCAAACTTTCAAAACTGATTGCTCTTAAAAGACAAAATACCAATCACTCGCAGGGCCACGGACTATTTTCTTTGTATGAAATCCTGTGGTAAAGAGAAATCTAGCAGCGAGCTGAATACTAATCATAGTTATTTCTTCTGCTTCAGGCAACAGATGATCTTGTCCTAAAGAAAAATCAAAATACTCACATGTAGACAAAGTAAAAGCAGTTTACTTTTAACAATTTAGCTGATTCCAGATTACTGTTTTGTCTTGACATTGTCTTCCAATTTTAAGCAGAAACTTGATCAAAACAGGCTTTAACTTCTATAATGTATCATTTCAAAATGTAAGCTTTAAGACAGGCACCTGGGAGGCTAACCAATGTCTGATTTTTAGAAATTCAGCATCTCACCTTTGAGAACTGTGTTCAGCAGAACAGCGCACAAACTGAAATATTTTAATATGACTTAGTGCATTAACTGAGTCACAGTTGATAGTTTATCAAAGTATTATTTGCTAAATATTCTGGGATGTACCACTGATGAACAACTCAGCAACAGATGTTTAACTGCAGAAGTCTGGATAGACAGAGTATTCAAAGCAGATCACTCAAAATTTTCACTATCAGACAAATTGTTGACAACACAAATAAGAAGTTTCCTGCAAGAAATTAATCCATAATTACCACACTAACATACTAACCTGGAGGAGGATTTAAGTAGACACTATTACAAGTAAGCAACTTCTTTATGAACTGGAAATATTCTAGGCTGTACTGCATACGATTATGCATGAACTGCACGTTCTGCTTCCGTACGCTTCGTTCAATGGCTGATGGCATTTTAATCTGATGGGGTTTAATGGTGATAGAGAGTTCTGAAATATATTTTATTAGTTCATTGTCTTTGTCTATTGTGTCCATACGTTCATAAAAAAGAATATAAGCATTCCACCACCTCTTCTGGCGTCTGTAGGACATACGCTTCATCATGTGATCGAATACTTCTCCCATGTATTCTCCACCAAAACACTGATTTTTCATTTCTTCATCATCATCCATTTTACACTCTGTTACATCTCCATCATCAAATTTATACCACCGATTCTTCTCACCATCTCCACCATTCCTCTGGATAATGTAGGAGTAATAATGTCCACCACTGGCCTGGCCACTGTGTACAAGTACACCAACAAGCCTGTATTTTGTGCTCCCAGAGTGTTCATTTTCAGACTGCTCATTTTGTATTATCTGATTTTCAGGATTTACATCATCTCCTTCCAATTTAGCTACACCTGCCACTGTGTAAGGCTCCATGTCCAGCTCTCGTGGAAATTCAAAATAGTCATTGAACTTGATTGCACATTCCCTTTCCCAGTCATAATCAAATCTTTTCAACTGGATTGCAAGAACTGGAGGCAACTTCTTAATCAACAAGCGTTTCACTGTATCAACCTAAAAAAGGACATGAATAGTTATCAGCTCTTAAGTTTCCATTCACATACTCCTACCAACAACTGAATTTGGTAATTAAATGATTTTTTTTTTAACCTGAACATTAACTAAGACTGAACTTAGTACAGCTGTAATATCACAGTTGTATTCAACTGTAATATGTATGGAATCATTACCTTTTTGTTGCATTTTTCACAATGATATGCATTTGCTCCTTCCAATAAATCTCCCTTGACGTACTGTTCCAAAGAATCAAGAAGGTTTTGGTGATTTCTTATATCTACATTCAGAGTTGTGAAGGATTCCTCGCACTCATACCTACCAATGAACAAACAAGTGTAAAAGAAAGGTAGTAACATGCTCAACTTTTATGTTTTACAGTTGCTACACAACAACTTACTGCAGAAGTTTTATTCAGCACTTGATGTCAACTTCTGGCAAAAGTAGTGAAGAAGTAAAAAAAGAATTATTTTTTTATTGCAGTCTTCCTACAATTACCTTACAGTATCTGCAAATTCTATTTTTTGATCTGCATTAATTATAGTTACTTTATGAACATCACAGAAATTACTTGTATGCCTCAAATTCACTGAAAAGATCATGGAAATTAAATCTTCTGGCACATCTTGTTTTTAACGCAGTTTAAGTAGCACGACAGACTCTTGGCTAACTTAAGCTAGTAGAGAAGCACAGACAGCAAAGCAGAGTATTTTTTCCAATCACTTTGCATATTCTTGACTGACTGAATTTAATTTTTTGTGTTATGACACAACTTTTACACAATTTCCTAGCAGTGAAACAGCAATGCTTGAGACACAACCAGTTAAAACATCTTGGAAACGTTTTTTGGTTGGCTGGTTTCTGTGGCTGGTTTTTCGGTTGTGTTGGGTTTGTTGGTTTTTTTTAGGATAAAGAAGTGATAAATAAACCTTAAGAGTTGCATCTATTCCAACATAACCCTGCAGGGCTTGTTTATTGGATATGGTATCATGCATATAAAGGGTTCTGTAACAGTGAATAAATTAAAAACACTTCAACCAAAACAGCATTACTCATTCATCTATGAAATAACTTACAAATTCAGAAAGGCTTTCTCATACCTCAAATCCAATGGCTTAGTTTGTCATCAGTTTTGTCCTCCCTAAACTATCTGGGTAAAATTTTTATTAAGAAGTACAGTTACACAAATCCAGTAGAATTCTATAATGATAGATAACACTTGTCTATCATGTAAGAATCACAAAGGATCTGAAAGATGTTGTGAACAGTAAGAAGGCCAACTGTCGGCGATACAACTTAACACAATTATAAAAAAAGCCAACTGCTGAAAAAGAACAAGTCAATCATTAGGCCATCTTGAACCTTGCACATAATTTTAATCATCCATCTCAAGAGGGATAGAAGAAAGTCTCCAACTGTACAATTCCTAATTCGATTCCTCCAGAAAGCATCTGTCATTGATCACCATCATCAAGACAGTATACCACAGAATTTCAGTCTGATACAGGTGTTTTTTTTGGTTTTTTTTGTTTTTTTTTAATATTTACTTCATTATTAGCATTTTAAGTTATTTAAACATACAGCAAAAACCTTAAGAAAAGATAAACTTTTTTACACTATTATCCCTAGTTACAGCTTGTATCGTGAGTATGGACAGGGTTTCACTCATTGGAAGTAAAGATTCATACTTGGGTCAGCATTATCCGCACATTGTGGAAGACAAAAGCCAGCAACAGCTGTTTCGTATGTCTTAAAACTTTATACATTGCATGGTCCCTAAGTTGTTTTCACTCTTAACATGGAAAAGCTGTATCTTTTCCTCTGCTGATCAATACACAATGCTTCACATACAACTGTTAAGTAGAAGCAATAATCAAGTATTTCAAGGCACCTGAAGACAAATCAATGTAGAAAAACACACGTACCAAATTCTATTAGCTTAAAAAATCCCCAACAACACAACACACCAAACCAACAGCAAAACCACAAACAGAACCTACTCTTGACTCTTTATTCACTTTCATAAGGATAAAAACACAGGTATCCTACAAGAATCGTAAACACTTACCGATGTGGGCATCCTTGACAAATCTTCTGATCAGCAAAGGACCCTCCTAGAACTTTACTTAACATTGCTGGATGGCCCAAAGCTTTTAAAGCTTCATCTAAACTGTCCACTAAGGAATTAAAAAATTCTAAAGCATCATGTTGTTCACGTAGATTTACAGGTTCACCCCAAAGTCTGAAAACAAAAGCACATTCTTGTCAAATATTTTCAGTTTTGTTCCCCAACAATTTATTTAAAAAAAACCCCTAACACTATTTACGCTATTCATCTCTCATTCTTACTGACCACGACTATTTGCTGGTTTGTGATGTAGGATACTACCTGTTACACTGTCCCTGACACTTAGTGATAAGTAAAAGCAAGCTTTTGTGTATAACATCATAGTTAATTCACTCTCAATATCAAGCTCAAGAACTACTAGAATTCCAAATAACCATCTTGCTGTAAGCTTTAGTTTACCAAGAGACTTCTACAGAATGGTAAAAGGTAGGATAACAGATGCAAGGCTGAACAAGTTCTGCTAATTTACAGTTAACATCACTGTAATTTCTTCTATTACAGTTAGTTTTGTGGCATTTCAGTGGCCCAGTGAACAGACATTAATACTAAATTTTCTATTTACCTAAATTGTTTCCAAAACCCTCTTGGTACATAGTACTGTAGCCTGGAAGCCGCTAAATGACCAAAAATTACTTGGAGATGCCTCAGAACTCCAATATTGTACTCTTTTCTATCTTCTGTTTTACTCAGTGCTGGTTTGTCTTCATACTGATGTGGATAACCAAACACATCATCTCTTGGGTCAACATTGCTCTGAAAAGCAGAAGAAAATTTGTGCAATTAATTTTGATACATAGCTGCCTTATAGCCAGTTGTATCCCTTGTTTAATTTAACAATCTAAAGTGCTTCATATTCTCATCTGAAGAAACAAGTGTCTTTGTATGCATTAACAGAGTTCTGTTGGCAGAATTAGTGTATGGTGCTCTCAAGTGAAAATCCATGAGGAGGAAGTCTGCAAACCCTGCTACCTGGATCTTTTGAACTGCCTCTCTGACAGTAAGCCTATTCAAATAAGAGACATTATGCCACTGCCCCCACTGCCAGCAGTGGAAAGAAAAGAGAAGCAACCTGAATGTTATAACCTTTTCCTAAAAAAGAATTCTATTTCAAAGATAAGCAAGTTCTGCATAATTAAATTTTACCTCATTGTCCTGCTTTTCATCCCCAGACATGTCATCATCTACATCACTGCCTGTGCCTTCAATTGCAAGAATCCCATTCCTGATGGCTGGAATCATGTACAGCTGCTGAATGACAGAATTCATGTAACAAGTGGCACCAGCATTTTTTAGCCCTACAAACCCCTTTGGTGGTCGAGGCCCAACGGGTGGTAGATATTCCCATTCTGTGAGCGCTTCACAAGCTAGAAGAAAATAGCAGAATGTGATTAGAAAACAATTTTATTATAAAAGAATCAGAATATCAATGTAATACAAAGGGCAGCTGCACAATATAAGTACTAGCTCGCATCACTCTGCAATTCACTAAAGCAAATGTTTCAGTCCAAAATTTAACTGCTAAAATAAACACAAATTCTATGATCAGTATTTCTACCTGTAATCCTACCATTACACTATTTTACCAACTGCATAACTAAAAAGGTGGCGAGACAAAAATTCAGTCTATTTATGTATCAAACAGAAGTCTTCTCTCAATACCAGCAAGTTTCTTAGCTGAAGAACTCAGCTGAATGAATCTGGAGTATATGACCAACTTATAATACCTTTCACAAATGTGCAGTGTTTTTAAAATCAGAAAATTTCACATATACCTCACTTTCCCTTGCCAGGATAGGAAACAGTGTTAGATAATGCTATTTATATGACCTTGTGACAGATTTCTTTCTTTCCTCCCGAGTCTTCTCCCTCAGACCTCTCGCATCTCTTCACAGTACATTTACAATCACAGGTTTACTACATTAACCTGTTGTTCTGTGGTTTTAACACAATATGAGATCATGCATGTTTGCAAGCAAGCTATACTTGGTATATGACGCACACAGCATGCACAGTTCATACATGTGTTCCCTCTTCCGCCTCACATACCATGGAGAACTGGGGTTCTACTGTGCTTACCAAATAATTGAGTGCAAGGAAATGCTATAAAATCTTTCTAATTGTGAGGTGATAGGAAACACTTCCCAAGAGAAAAGGATGAAGAAAAAAAGGATGAGGCAGGGGGATAAACCATAAAGCTGCCCTTTTCATTTATTCATTTGAGATGGAACTGAACAGAGAGATTGAAAAAAACTCAAACGATTCAGTGATACTACCAACTGGATAAGTAGCACTGCCATTCTGAGAGGAAGTGGACAATTCCCACTATGAGAAACAACTCCTAGTTGCTTATTGTTTTGCTAAACTCTAAAAGTTTAAATATTCTTTAATCATAGAATGGCTTGGGTTGGAATGGACCTTCAAGATCACCCAGTTCCAACCCGCTGCCATGGGCAGGGACATCTTTCACTAGACCAGGTTGCTCAAAGTCCTGTACAACCTGGCCTTGAACACTTCCAAGGAAGGAGCAGCCACAAGTCCTCTGGGCAACCTGTTCCAGTGCCTCACCACCCTCACAGTAAAGAACTTCTTTCCTGTCCTATCTAAATCTATCCTATTTCAATTTAAAATCATTGCCCCCTGTCCTCTCACTACAGGCCCTGATAAAAAGTCTCTTTCCATCTTTCTTATAAACTCCCCCTAAGTACTGAAAAGCTGCAATAAGATCTCCCCAGAGCCTTCTCTTTCCCAGCTGAACAACCCCAACACTCCAAGCCTTTCTTCCCAGACAAACTTGGTTTTGCTTGTTTTCAGTTGTTCCACCCACCCATTCCCCCTCTCCCTATCTTTCTTTCTCCTTTCCCTGTCAATATGACAGCCAAAATAGTTGTTTAATTATCCCATTTAGGGCTGCAGAAAATATGCTTTTTATTAATTTTTTAAGAAAGAAGAAAGTCTTACATGCTTTTTATTGGTAACAAAAAATCTATGTTAAGTATGAGCCTTTTGTCACCCTTGTGAGTATTACTTGCTTCATTTGAGTACCAGCTTTTGAAACACTTAACATTTACAAGTTTCTGTACATACTGCAATTGCTATAATCTTTCTCCAGTGAGGAGAAAGTTCTTTGAGTGCAGAGCTGTGCTGAGACAAGGCCAAAACTGAGAGTGCAAACATCTGAGGAAGGACCACAACAAGCAGATAATACGTACAGAACTAAACAGGACAGTGAACCTGTGCCTGTGTCTGGACAAGGATGACAAATTAAGTGAGCAACCAAGAGACTGGCACTAAAACTAAGCCAAAGATACCTGATGAATTTCTGGGATTGGTTAGGCAGAGCCTGAAATGATGAGACAAAAGTAGAAGATACAGACAGAATGAGGTTCCTGGGAGCTGGCACGGACAAAGGGGAGTAGCCAGGTCAGGGTAAGGGGGGTCTGACTGTGTAAGTGACTGGGTCTGGAACTTGGATGCAACTGCGTAATGCAAGTCAGTACATTTACCACATTAAAGAAGAACAGAGAAAGGCTACGCTGACAAACTTTTCTAGATTTTTGACAGCTTGATGTTGCAACATGAAAGCAGCCACAAACATACCACAAACTAAAACATTCAGCACCTAGTTCAGCTGACAATATAAACAAAACCTAGGCATAATATATACATTAAAAAGTAGAAAACAGATAATTAAAAATATTACATACTAGTGATTGCTGTACCTATGTAATACATTTCAGTCAACGTGTCTACTATCTGTTTGAGATTTCGTACACATCCAACTGCTAGTGCAACTAGTAGCTCAAACCCAGCGTTAATAGTAGCTGGTGAACTACAGACTGGTATAGCCTGCTCAGCAGGCAATTCTCCATTTCTCATGTACTGTAGATAAACATTTGATGCTGGAAAGATGAAATCATCTATCAACTCCTGCAGGGAAAAAAAAAAACAAACAACAAACAAAACAAGGAAAATAAATCACCTGTTACTTTATAAATTTGTACTAGTAACAGAGTAAGTATTATTACGTAAATGAATGTCTGAGAAACAGAGTAGTACTTAAAACACTCAAGAGTTAAAATTGAGACCAACACCATCATAAACTTTTAAGTTTAGAACAGAATAACTCCATTTTAATGTGGTTTCCTGCAAACCCACCCCCCACTACAAGTTAAAAATACAAAACTCTTTATCAATTAGTGTTGTAAAAAACAACATTCCTGCTGTATAATACCAGAGGTACAAAGAAGACATGACTGATGAAAGAGACACTCGGACATCATGCATTTGTTCAAACCTGCCATAAATGTTAACAGCACTAATTAGGAACATGTGAAGAAAAGACAATACAGGGGCAATGAAAGAAAACAGTCCTGTACAGGACCATCCTGTATGTAGCCCACTGTCCTTGTGTGATGTTTGCTCTTGGCATAACAGCTCACAAGGTCACAGCGACTCCATATGCCATGGTTCCAAAGAATGAGAATGTTAAGTGCTCTTATGAATGAAACATGTATTATAAAAAAAAATTTAAACCCTGATTGGAAGCCCTTTTCAAATAGTTAAACTGAGATCTTTTATGGTTACAGACCATAAGATGCAAGGCTTGTTTTTACCTTTTTGTATTTAACACCCTCCCCAAATACCATCAAAAAACTCCATACATCAAAAAACTTGAACCTACTTTAATGAGATTAGCACCTCCTTTTTCACAACCAATATGGTATTTCTTTTCAGGTGTCTGGAATGCTAACAACTCTTTTGTTACTCCAAGGTGACCCTCTAAGATAGTTTCTTCGACACCCGTTTCCCCTGTTCTTTTTACTTCATCCTGTAATTCAAGCAAAAGTTAGCATAATATAAATACTAGACACTTACCAAGAGTAAAACTTATTTCACATCAAAGTAGTAAAAAAATGATTATTAGAAATAAATTGATCCTGAAACTTACCCTAATCCTCTTAAGCCAGTCAATTTCATTATTGAGAAGAACTTCAGCATTGGGTACATTAATACTACTGTTGTAAGCATAATTAAGAAGATGTCTTAAGAGAGTGAAGTAGTCTCCAGAATGCTTAGCTCGCTCTCTTGCAGTACTCTATGTAAACAAAAACCAAATAATATGCAATTCAAACATGCTTCTACTTAAGAGTGCAACTCGAACAGAAGCCTAACTCTACTGAAACCTTTACCTCTAAAAACTTACCCCTAGGACAGTAAACAGCAGGGTAATGAAGAAAAGGAGAGGTCTCTGCCCCATGCAACACCTGGTAGCCATTAAAAAGAATTGCTCCTGTGCCATCTGACGAACAGTTCTGAAAAATCATTTAATAGAAATATTAAACTCAACCTTCCGATCCAAATAGGACAATAAAAAAAAAAAAGGGAAATATTTGTGCTTATCTGCTTGATGCCATTCTCTAAAACTGCACATAATGTAAGAAATGGGAATGCTTTACTTATTCTCCACTCATCATATTGTTTCGCCTTGCAGTGAAATTTTATATAATATTAATTACTATTACAAAACCTGTTCCACAAATCGAATATTTAAAGGCAAAAAGACATTTATCAGCAGCTAACCACTAAACCTTCACAACTGCCACCAAATACTGCATAACACAACAAGCAATTTGCAAGCCTAAATAATTCTTTTCTGTGTTTATTTTTTTTTAATTTTCAAGCACCAGCTGTGCCTGAAAGACACATTAGAACTGCCCTAGTAAAACTGCTCTTATGTATCACTTCGGCAGCCTGCTGAGCATCTGTGATCAAAATTTATCAGTAGTAAGAAATAAGAAAAGATGACCCCCTGAAAATTCAAGAGGCTAGAATTAAAAGCCATTTCCCATCTATAGACTTAATCTAAGCACTGGCATAATATAGGAACAGATAAGCTTGAGGAAAAAAAGTAACTTAAGGCAAATCCTATTCTTTCAAGTTGCAACACTGCCTCAGCATTGTATCTTGTGAAAAGTTAGAAACAACTCTGCTTGTGTGGGGAGAGAACATAAATTAATGCTGTGCTTTATAGAAGTATCTCAACATATAAGAAACCAAACTTTACAGTGTCTTTCTGGTTGTGGCTCTTGTTTTCTACTCATGAGGTCACTGTGGAAAGCACACACTCCTACTTCCCTCAGAGTTCTTTCACCTGCAGTTAACTGTGCTTCAAAAGACATGCAAACATGATCAGAGGTCAGAGCAAAGATGCAGGTAGCTAAGCACTCTGCCTCTGGTATACACTTAGGAAAGTGCACAAGAACAGGGAAGCATGCAGTGACAGTTCTCCAGAATGTTCTCTCGGTTTCTAACAATCTGTGATTCAGAAAGACTAACTAAAGCAGTATTTCATAGCCCTCACTGGACAAATTAATGAACAACCCCTCAAACTATTTCCAAACTAAAGGTTTACACTGCTTACATGTTATGCTCATGAAGTTCTCATACACAGAAACAACGTTCTCTGTTTCTTCTCTTAGTTACTCCTGATTTTAAAAGTCTCTGTGGTGTTCTCCTCCCACCATGTATCTCTTCGCCAATACCAAGTGCCCCAAGCTTTCCAGCTGTTCCTCAGATGGAAATAATTTCAGAGCTTTGATCTCCCTTGTCACCCTTGCCTGATCATTGCAAGTTCTACTACATTGCTTTGAGTTAAGAAGGCCGTGGGAGGTAGGGGGTCTGTTTTGTTCTTAATAATAACTGACATTTTATCTGCTCTGATTGCTGAGCTGATGTTTCCATAAAACTCACAGAAATTTCTTTTCAGATGTAACCCTTCAATTGCTTGGGACACATCACACAGACACTCCTCAGGTTCATGCATTTCAAGGCAGAATGAAATAGATAAAGGTGGTATTTTCCTAAAGCAGAAATGTGACCAGTGAAGCACAAGACTTCACACTGTTAAGTCTCTAAGGAGCATGAAATATGTGAACACAAGTATTATACTTTCATGAGGCTATAACAATCTAAGCGCTCTTAAGGAGCCATGGGATGTACAGCTGCCTTAATACTGGCATTTTGTGCCACGTTAGACACCATGACAACAGCATAGAACTGGCAGATAGGACAGTTGCATGGTGAACTTACATTCATCCAGCAAAATAGTTGAAGGCCAAATGCCTCCATCAAGGCAGCAGGCAACCTGAATCCCATCCCATTGATAGTCCCAGGATACAGACTTCTGCCCAGTTAGCACAAGTCACCCTCTTCAACGGATACAGGCGCCACTGCTTTCCACAAGCAGTAAGAATTTTTATTTATATGGGCCACATATGTATGACCACTGAACAGTTTGCAGCCATAAGCTGGAACACTTCTGGGTTCCAGGGTCATTTAGGACTAACTATTCAACTGCCCAAGTCATTCTTATATTCAGGGGTTACCACTATAAAATCAATTACCTTGGAGCACAAGAACTGCTCTAGTATTCAGTATTAAGCATTTTGCATTCTGTTTCGCAATTTATAGGTAGCACGGTTATGCTATGAGGAAACAGCATTAGGCCCATACAATCTCAACATCTGAAATAAACAAACAAAACCCACCAGTCCATCTAAATCTTTTCCAGAAAGATTGTATTTGTGAGATCTGAACTTGATCATCTTCCTTGTCTTTTATGGTGCACCAAAAACATTTTCTCACATGCGTATTCTTTCTCACATTGTTCTCCAATTGAGGATACGAGATTAGAGAACAATAATTGAAAGGATATTCAGAATTCTGCCCAGTATTTGCTGAACTTTCTCTACACTGCAAAAACTGATTTGTTTCCACATTAAGTCAGAAGAGGTATTTTTTTTTTTTTAGATTACTTCAACTTCACTGTCTTTATGTTCAAAGCAGTCTGTTTCTACTCATATTTAATGCTGTTCTACCATGTAATAATGAACAGCTGCATTCAAAGTGAGATTATCAGATGTAGCAGAAGTTTTACAAGCATATGAGAGAAGAGAGCTCAAAGGTTAGCTTGTAATGACAATATGAACAATTTTTCCATACAATAAATTCAGCTCATTTCCTGTTCTGGTAGAGGGAAAAAAAGCAGAGATAAGGAGCTGAGCAGCAGTTCACTTGGAGAAGGGAAGCCCTTAAAAATTTTATCCCCTCCGACAAAACAAACAAACCACATCTATTAATGCTACTCTTATTATTAAAGGGCAAGAAGCTAACATATCCAGGGAATTAAACCCCAGCTGTTCAGACTTGGGCTGACATGCTAACAAACATGTGGAAAGAGAAGCCCACACAGCTTGTTTCTTCCAGCATTTTAGGAAGAAACATACAACAATTAACTATTCAGTAGGCATAATATTATCATACAGCTGGGGTTCAAATTCAGTCAGCAAAGCTCAAATCAGCAAAAGTAATTATCAGAAGAGACTAGCAAAACCATGACAGATATTCAATCTTTAAATCAAGACAAGGTTTTGCTAGAATGCCATTCTATCTCCATCACAAACTGTGTTAGATGCAATCCGCAAAATGAAATTCAGAGACTAAACTGTTTAAGACTTATAGAAGTTCTGATTAGAACCAACAGTCAACTTCCTTAAAGAAATACAACCAGAATAGAAAAATCCTCATGAAGAGCATCTGCAGTTCCAAAGACAGAAAGAGTGATAAGTGTTGATACCAAACACTAACTGAAATATACATAAATGCTGGTGAACACTTGAGAAATGTCACCTTAACTCCAAATATAATGCACAAAGTCAAATAACAACAGTGACATTTACTATAAAAATTATCACTCATTACTTGTATTTTCACAGTTAAGATGTTAAAAAGGCACAGATCTTATAAATCTTCAGATACTAAAAACTAATTAAAAAAAAAATCAAAGGAGGGGGCACTGACACTTGCCCATGCCATTCAGCTGTACTGGTGCTCCAAATGTGACATGCGGCCAACATATACCTACTGCCAAAATAGTAACTTGGTATCAACTGTTGACGTTTTTAAAAATAAAATGTAGTGATTTCTTACTCATCAGCCTTGAAAGTTACCCAAAATAGTGAAAGACAGCTTGTTCCATTTAATGTGTAAACTTACAACATATATTTGCCAGCATGTTTTGTTAAACTTGTCTAACTTCAATGATAATAACAAGTTTCACTGAAGCTGAAAATTCAACATCCTGTAACACAGGTTGCAAACTAATAAAGCTTGTGAGATTCCAATAACAACACTCCACAGTTTCACCAGAATGTGCAACTAGTTCATTATAAAGAGATTCTGATGATAGCATTGATTATTTTGTTATGGTGAATATTCCTGAACATAAGACTTACCAACCTATTTTACCTAGAAAAGTAAAAACTGCAAAACAGGTTTCTTAATACTGCTAGAATTTATTCAGCACTTCACTATTTTTTCAGAAACACAAAGCAGCTGAAACAATTTTCAAACATAGCTGCTGTGGTGATTTTTGAAATGGGAAAGAACAGTATTTCTAATTGGTACATGGGTTACTCTTTCAATTAAACATTTGAATCAAGCGTGTTGATTTTGATACATTTCTCTAAAATAAATACTTAAGAATAAAAGCAAGGCTTTTCCTCCATCTAAGCCAAAATGAATTAAATAGAAGAAGTTCTGAAAAAACTGATTGCAAATATTCCTGAACATAAGACTTATCAACCTGTTTTATCTAGAAAAGTAGAAACAAGAAAGCATGGTGCTGAAATTCTGACCCTGTTCACCTGAGAGCATCAGAATCTGACTCCATTTAAAATGTACTGAATAACTTATACAATGCCACTAATTCCTGATCTCTGTCATTTCTCAATGAAAGGTTAACATATTCATAGAATAACAACACAGATACCTGACAAAACTAGAATTAGATCTTGAGTAACAATTCAAAGCACCAGTAACTAAGTTTAATAGCAACATACCAAAACTTTCCACCTAGATAGCTTTGAAGAACACCCCCCTCCCCAATACTCTAACAATTTCAGATGGGCTAAAAGTCACAAGACACACATCGCACACATGCTGTATTGTGCAGATGCTGTCCGAGCAGATTTGTAGGAAAAGCTTGGAGATAACAAGAGATCCACAAACTCTAAGGGGCAAGACTGCAGGGCAACTGACACACATAGATCTTGGCAGCTCCTGATAGTTTTTCCCGTCTCTCCCCAGTGTGACAGCTCTATGTAAAACGTGTCACGAGAGAAGTCAGAAGTGTGCCACTCTGGTACAAGAAAATCAGAGGATTAGTCTTAAATTCCCCCTCTCCTCAAACTGCTAGTACTTAGTACTGTGTTTTGCCTTTACTTAGCAGAAGTATAAGAAAGTTCTTCTATATCTAAGTCACTTAAAATATTCTAATGTAGCGAGTATTCACACAACTTCTGAAAAACAAAGTACCTATAACTTTAGGGTAAAGTTGTTCTAAAGCCATCAGTAGCACATTATCAGGCATCCATCTGGCTTCACAATATCCTCCTTATGAGCACAAAGAAGATGGGACTGATATAGCTGCCACTTTAGGACAGGTATCCACATTACAGATTTATATTGCTAAGTAATAAATTAAGACAACTGCAAGAGAAAAATCACTTAAATAAGAAGTCACTGCTCTGTGTTCAGGCTTTATATTAATTTCAAATTGTAAAATAACTGCTCCTCATCCAGCGAGAGGACAAGGAGAGTTGTCCATAAACTAGAATACAAGACGTTTCGCCTCAACATGAGGAAGAACTTCTTTACATTAAGGGTGGCAGAGCACTGGAACAAGCTGTCCAGGATGGGTCATGGAGTCTCCCTCTCTGAAGACATTTAAACCTCACCTGGACGTGTTCCTGTGTAACCTGCTCCAGGTGGCCCTGCCTTGAAAGCAGAGGTTGGATCTCCAGAGGTCCCTTCCAACCCTAATGACTCTGTGATTTTGTGATTAAAAAAACCCAAACAAAACACCAAAACTTACTTGCTGTGACAGTGCAATAGCAAATCAATGATAAATGTCTGCCATGCTTTTTCTTTACTGAGTGCATCCAGTGCTGTTGGAATCAAAGCAAAACACAGGGTCATCACCTCCAGTGCTTCACAGCAAACCTGTTCATCTTCTATGTCTGGTTCATTTCCTGCATTTGTCTGTGAATATAAAAAAGAGAACACAAAGTGGGTATAAAAAAAATATCCAAAGAAACCCAACTGGCTCCAAGGTACATACTCTTAATACAAACACAAACCACAAATCTGTATACTAAGTGATTATCAGTGCCAAGTATTCTATGCACTCCACTCTGATGTGATTCAGAGCACTCTGTGGGATGACCTGAACTTCCAGTACTGTGCTTCTCAAAGGCGGATTCCAAGCATGAACTTCAGGAGCCAGAAATAGGAAGCTCGTAGGCAAAAGTTACAACAGTTAATAATGTTAGGGTTTGGTGGTTTTAGTTTTTGGTTTTTTTTTTGGTTTGTACTTGGACTAATTCTTAAATAAGATGTTTTTCTTTACTACTCAGAACCTGAAGCTTTGGAAACAGTCACTACTTAAACACAGGAAGGCAACAGTGCTGTAAAATTCTTCAAGAAGTTCAGTTTTACAAAGCTTTGACACTCACAACTTATTTAACAGAAGTTTCTTAACTTCTTAACTACTGCTAGAATTTATTCAGCACTTTACTATTTTTCAGAAACACAAAGCATCTGAAACAATTTTCAAACAGATTCTATGGTTATTTTTGAAATAGGAAAGAATAGTACTTTTAATTGGCACGTAGGTTACTCTTTCAATTAAAAATCTGAATCTAGCAAGTTGATTTTGGTATATTTCTCCAAAATAAATGCTTGAGAATAAAAAGCAAGCCCTCTCCTCCATCTAAGCCAAAATTAATTAGCTTGAAGAAGTTCTGAAGAAACTGAATGTGAGTAGGTTTCAATCTTAACTCACCAGTAATCATGGCTGCAGGTTAGCAACATTAACTACAGTCATGTTTTATACATGGAAAGGTATCAAGAATAAGTAGGCAGAAAGAGTCGGTTACAGGGTAGAAGAGATAACTAATTGTAAACAGCAGTAGAAGAGGATAAAGTATGTTTCAGTCTGGCAACAGACACTATTTTGTCTTTGTGCAACAGCTAAAAATCAGGGACAGTCACTACCACTGCAGCAGGAAGACATCATAATTCTGACATATCTCAAGACAGGAAAGTAAAAGCAAAATGTTTTCAACAAGTTCAGGACTGCACCTGCTTCTGCACTGAAGCTCTATTTAGAACATTATTTTTGCGTGTGTGCAGAGATCTAGTAGAAAGGAAAAGTGCATTTTCTACTCAATGAAGTACTTCCTTACACACAGGCACCAAGAGCTCATGAGTTTGTACAAGCAGCATAGTTGTGATATTTCAGGTGGGTATGAGCCTTCTCTTGAGATAAGAAAATGGCAGTTTGACACCACTGAAAGTCACACACAGCCTTTTTCAACCAGAGAGGACTCCCATAGCAGAATTTTTGAGGGAGGAGGAAAAAGAGACTCCATAAAAGTTATGCTCTCAAAATAATTTATCTTCACTTTAAAGTCTAATTGAATTCACCAGTTAAGTTCAGAAGCTTCTTAAAGCGCTCACAACACTGTTGCATAAGTCATACTTAACGAGACTACTCTGAAGTGCTCATAACAAAAAAGAGTTTACCATAGTTGCCTTTGACGTTTTTAGGAATCCTGACATGACAATCCTGACTTCACAAAGATCAGTCTGCTTTTGTTCTTAGACTAATATTTAATGATAAATCTCTACACCATAGACTCAGCAAAATACTCCTATGACCTATGAGCAAAAAGTCTCAAGATTTAAAGGTGAACTCAGGAAACTGAAAGCATTTTTCTTGAAACACTTTTTACTCTAAGCCAGTGTTTGTCAGTCACTGGTTTAGTCAGTCTTTATAAAATACCACAGGAGATATTTTCTCTCATCTACAAGCAAACACAGTTCTCTTATACTGAAAGTGTGTATTTTCTTGCTTCATATTCCTTTTTTCTACAATAGATACTTTCTATATTAACATAGCGTTCTTTATCCCCCCCTTATTATTTCTGCAATTTCTTTTTATATTTTTCACTAACATTTTTATTTCCTTTTGCCTAGCATAAATCAAATGCAGCTGCCATTTATTACAAATGTCAATTTAAGTGTCAATAATAATCATAATCATAAAAAATAATCATAACCATAAAAAAGCCCTTTGAAGGACAACTGATCATACGCAGCTTACATTTCAACTATTTTAAAACTTCAGTTGTTTGAAAATATTATTATAGAACTTAACTGTAAAATCTTCACCCAGAAAAATACCTGAAGAGGACATTTAGGTGTATTTTCCTTTAGGTGTGCTTTCTCTAAAAGAATACTGCTGAAAACACTGGGGCTGTTCAGCCTGGAGAAGAGGAGGCTGCGTGGAGACCTGAGAGCAGCCTTCCAGTATCAGAAGGGGGCCTACAGGGATGCTGGGGGAGGGACTCTTCGCTAGGGACTGTAGTGATAGGACAAGGGATAATGGGTTAAAACTGAAACAGGGGAAGTTCAGGTTAGATATAAGGAAGTTCTTTACTGCGAGAGTGGTGAGGTACTGGAATGGGTTGCTCAGGGAAGCTGTGAATGCTCCATCCCTGGCGGTGTTCATGGCCATGCTGGACAGAACCTTGGGTGACATGGTTTAGTGTGAGGTGTCCCTGCCCACGGCAGGGGGTTGGAACTAGATGATCTTAAGGTCCTTTTCAACCCTAACTGTTCTATGATTCTATGAATGCACAGACGTAGGAGCCCATCTTCACATGCCTGGACTGTCATGCTAACTAAACCACATTTTATATGCAAGTTAATCACCTCAATTAAAAAACAAAACACAACCACCCCACTCCAACTTATTTCATGAAGTTGTCATTCCCACAGCAATCAAAGCAGATACCATTATACCCCTACATAAGCTAAAAGGTGTTGCAATCTGCTGAAGTAAATATTCTTCCTCTAACTGATCATTTAAGCACAGGACTATATATTCCTTTCCCTTTAACTCTGAAGCATTACTTGATTTTACAAGACAAACAAGAAGATACTTAAACAAAAATTATTTCTTAAATCACTTTCAGAATACAGATTACTATTTCCTACAACTATTAGCAACGTTCATTAAACATGAGGTGTGTCATACCAATAAACAACCCCCAACTCCAAATGATTTGCATAAACCACATGTGAAACCATGAATATGTTTTACACATCTACATAATTACAGAAAAAACCCCATACAGGATTAGCACTGAAGTTTCATTTTACCAATGTTTCAGTGCTAATTTCAAATCAATTACTTTGTTTCTCATTCTAGACTGCACATATGCTTTACATCAGCTTCTGAGGAATACACCTTTAAGTTTGAAGACAAGAAAACATTTGCATCGCAAGAAATGCTTATTCCTTATTTAGATACAGAATCTGGGCTGAAAATGTTAGCAGCTTACAGAAGTGGTGCATTTTTGAACTGACATCAGATTCAAGTTACAATTAAACAGTTACTGAGAAAAGTAATTTCAGAGAATTAAACTATGGTATGACAAGCAACATATACTAGACTACAAGTACCAATTACCAGGCTCCATCACCAAGACATCCACCTAAAAACTCATCACACTAAGTCTGATTGATACCGTCTCTTCTGTAAACAAAACACCAGTTACATAGAAAAGAAGTTGCTTGGGAGCTCTTACCTTTTCATAGATTTTACTAATTTCCTCATTTGAGCTGAAAACCAGCTGAACTGACCCACAACCTGATGCCCAAACAATTTTTTGTACTGCCCTAATAACACAGATGTCAGGGATGTATTTTGAAGCCTGAAAAAAAGAGAAATAAACCAAAGCAACATTAAAAGGCAGTTGCAAATAACACATTACAATGGATTCTAAACTTTCACAAATGTATTTTATAAAAAGTTTAAAATTATAAAATTTAACATAGAATTTTTCCTTAAATAGAAAAAAGATGACACATCTTGAAAAGCATTTGTATGTCACATTATATTTAATTTTTTAATAGAAGTAGCATGTAAATTAACACATGAACTTAAAATCTGCAGCAGTTTTCATAATTTCAGAAAATTACAGACACAGTGATACTGTCAAAGAAATTCAGATTTTGTTTGCTTTGACGTGCCTGGCGAAAGCAGAAATTTATTTATTAGAAGTCCTCTAAAAAGGACAAAGGTGCAATTAAAACCCTTTATTCATACCTTACTTCAAAGACGTTTCTTCTGCATAAGGAATTTAGTTAAATCAGAGTTCAACTGTCTGATTTTACAGATACAATTCACTAACCTCATCAGATATTTGTTGTGCAAGACGTATTGCTACATTTCTTAGCATGCATTCTGAAGTTGGATTAGGAATGTTTTGTAGGGCATTTTGTAGCACCACTGCCTGGTCATGCGTGGCCTGATTTATCTGGAAGAAAGTATTTCTTATTTATACATAGAAAAAAGAAAACAAGAAGATACAAAAAGCTAATGTTACTTGGAAAGGTTTGGTAGAATTAAGAAAGATCTTGGAAGGACAGAAAACGCAAACACCAAGAAAAATAAGCCTGCTCATTTTCAAATAGATACCATCACATCTGAAGACACTGCATGCTATCCTGGACAATCACAGAACACAAGCAGTTAAGAGGCACTTGCTCAAAACTATGTAGGTTTGGGGGTTTCTCTATTGATCAGATTATTTCAAGTTAACATTAATATGATGTTTAGATGCCTTCTTCCTTCCCTGACGATGTAAGAAAGAAAGAGTTTGCTAAAACAATGAGTCTCCCTCTGGATTCGCTACTAGTGTCCAGGAAGAACATGGCTGTAATTTCCATTATAGTTAAGTGCATTTTAAACATCTGAGTTAAAGCCCTGTTGAAGAATTCTGTTCTGAATTATCCCTCCCGTTCTTTATCACACTTTCACAACAGGAACAACAGCAAGACAACTTTATTTTTTTTTTTGTACTGGTTTGAGTATGGAGTTTGTTCTCATGAAGTTCCAGTTTTAACAGGTCAAATCCAATATCGTCATTTCCTTCCTACAGACAAACTTACTTGAAAGGACTATGCGCCATGGTCTTGCACAAAAGAGTTTTCTTCATTTTCTATTACCATTTCAACCAAAACCCCTGTCTCAAATGCTGCTCAAAAGGTACTCCATGAAGTTGTTCTGTAAAACCTTATGCTGGTCATATCCCTTTGCTTTGACAGGTTCACTAAAGACACCTGATTCAGGAAGCAGAATTACACAACTCCCACTGACGACTGACACAGCTTACAGAGTTAATTTAGGTATTGGAAGCATGCTGCAAATAATCAAGCAATATATATGGGGGCAAATCAGGATCTGTGAACCAGAATACTATGCTTAACGTTACTGCTTGAACTTCCTATGAAAGCAAAAAAGAAAATAAAAATCTAAAAGGTCCTAGTGACAGGGGCAGACTGATAAGAGGAAGACTGCAGACATGTAATAATGACTATCTTGTTATCTTAAGTACAGATGGAAAGCCAAGACAAAGTTATGCTGTGGTACTTATGTTTTAGACAAGAAGGATGCAAAGTGTTTACAAATCTCACCTCCAACCCAGTGTATAAGCTCACTGGTGCTGCAGCAAAAAAAAGTATCAAGACCAAAGACCTTCTAACAGGATGACGATGACAGCAAGAATAACAGTTTTTTTTCCAACAAAGCAGTTAATAAATCGGGTGTTTGAAACATTAAATACTGAATGTCAGTAGTCATGGACAAATGCTGCTTCCTCCTAAGTGGGCAGCATTAATCTGCTTCAAACAGTACTTCAAGAATCAACTGTTATTTGTGTTCCAAACCACCTTTTGAATAATCATAGAGAAAATAGGGCAGTGACATTTACTCATTTTAAATAGATGAAGGACAGGGTAGCAAACATGTTTGCTTGAAGATGGTTTTTATTATATTCTAACATGAAACATAAAGAAGGATATTCACCTTTTTGCAATCAGGACTTTTGACTTCCTTGAAAAAGAATGAATTAGGTATTTTCTAATAGATGCTGCTAACCAGAACAGATACTTATTTTTCTGACTTAAGAGGAATGTCCTTCTCTGATTCAGAGATGGATCCTAGTACAGATACTGGAAAAAAGTGCTCTGAAGTGGGGCCCTGTATGTATTCTTGAGTGTAAGTTGATAGCTCAAGTAACTATCTGGGACAAAATATCACCAAAAAAGGAAAAAAAAAACAACCCAAAATAAGCAGCTGGAATACCTGTAAGTAAATGTCCAAGATGGAAAGCAGCATTTTTTTCTTTTTGGGTCTACACTGTACACCTTCTTCAAGAGGGCAGAAATAAAACCTTGACCCACAACGTATTTGTCCAAATGCAGACAAGCTAGCCAGCCATATTAAACATCAAAAAACCTATCATTACGGACATGTGAGATCACAGTTCAGAACTTCCGTTTCCAACTCTGAGAAATCTTAGGGTAGAACATCTTTCAACTATCAACACTCAACTTTGCAGTGTACCTAGCTGTTCTCCACAAGAACTTTCTATGAGCAATGGACAGAATTAAGAATTTAGCAAGCCAAGAACTTATTTTTGTGTACAAAAAGGGCTAGCATGACTCAGTGTCAGTTCTGCTGTTTTATGCTCTAAATAGAAGATAGAGGAAATTCAGAGGCACATCCAATGTAGACTCCACAGCTCAAAAAAACCCAAACACAGAATTCACATTTACGGGATAGATGTACTTGCACACTAAGTACATACATATGTACACACATAAAGCAAGTGGATCTCACGCCTAACTTTTCTACAGTCAGAAAGAAACAGAACTTGTTTAGTAAGTTGATTTCTTTTTTAGAATTACAAGACAACATTATCTGAAAGTACGATGAGTTCTTGATAAGCAACTCAAAGAGATTGTCAATAGAGAGTAGAGAAATGTTGCTGCAGACAATATAAAACCAAAGTACGCTGCTATTTGCAGCAAGGAACATTTATATTACCGGTGAAATTGTACTTGTGCCTTCCACAACTGGCTGACAAGCTTCCGCCACAGCTCGAACATGGCCATATCCAATTGCTGTTAGCAATAATTTGGCTATTTTTAGAGCGTTAAGGTAGGCACCCCTTCGAGTTTCCATATCGGCATTTGGCAGGAAGTTATTTCTAGTCAGCATGCTCAATACAAGAGGCAAGCCACCGCTTTTTAAGAAGTTGTATTGAAAGTCACTGGCATCTTCTCCCAGAGGTGCACTGGCAGGCATTAACAAGGCATAAACTACCTGTAGAACAAAATGCAGAGTTAACAGAAATGCACTAACTTGAATACAGATGACTGAACATGAGTCTATGCTGGAATATTACTTAGGCAACACTTTGACAGCATTTGTCATACACCAGTTTATTTCAGTAAATTGTTAGGTTATCTTCAATTGTTAATTTCAAACCAGAATTTGATCTTAGGCTTCCATACTGTTACAGAAAGGATTCCTAAAGACAGAGTTGAAAATTTTTACAGAACAGCAAGGCATCACAAACCTCTGTTAGATACAGCACTTGTGAGGCAGAAGGACCAAAGAACAGAGAATCAAGAGACGGACTAAGGCTGCTTTCCCCAAGCTTTGCATGATCTAAACAAATAGCTCTTAGTTTCTCAACGGTAGTGTTATCTGCAATAAAAACACAACTTATAAATATTTTTTAACAAACCTAGAACAAGACAGTAATAATAATATTTACAATTAATTATTTACAATTTATTAAAATCTGAAAAAATTTAAGTGTAAATTTGCACAAAGTGTAACTGATAGAGGATCAGACTATGTGTTCTGCAATTTTTTTCTTCCAGTACAAATGTGATCCTATTTAAACAGTGCTACAGAAATATTTTCAAGATACAATGCTTCTCCCCATTTTCACTGCACCAAACCCTACCAAAACCAAACTTTATATACAAGAAATAACTATTTGGGAAATACATTTATAATCCCAATTAGGGTAACAGTCATGAACTACATTATCAAAAAATTACCAAGAAGTGGAACATAGTACTTTATCCTCATTTTTATACAACAGGTGAGAAATTATTGCACAGGATTTTACACGATAAAACAGGATAAAATTAGGTTTTACCTGGCGGCATGAGCTTCATAAGTACACGTGCTCCATCTCTAAGAGGTGGCATATTTAGGCTACTGCCCAGGTCTGCAACTTGCCAAAGAAAAGAGATGTATCGAGGATGCAGGGACATGATCTTAAAATAAGCAAATAAAAACCCCCATAAAATAACTGAAGACAAAGTATAGGGAAAAAATGCTTTAAACTGTTCATTTCAGAATATGCGTACCACTCCAGGCAAACAGCTTTCAACTTCTGGATTTGGACCATCACTGTAGTGATTGCCATGGTTGCCCGGAGAACCAGTTGAAGAGTCAGAAGAACTATCTGGACTTGAGGGCATATTAGAATTTATCTGTGTAAGCTTCGCTGTAATTAGCTGAAAAACACAATCATAGCTTTAATACTATTGAAAAATGAAGATTCTGTCCTAAATAAGCAACTGATACAATGTTGACGGCGTAATATAAGGAGGAGGAATGGAACTATTTCACATAAGTAAGCAACCCCATGCATGGTATTTTTCAAACATTTACAAAAGGGAAGATGTAAACAATCAACCTGCTGCACTTACCGTTTTATCTTTGAGATTCAACTGCCCAATTAATTTTCTATCATCTGCAGGGTCCACCAGCTCACCACCAATGAACAGTTCTACTTTCGTGTGTGCGCTATTGGCTTTAATACGATTGAGAATACAACGCCGTACTTGGCCAATTGTGTCGTTTGTATGAGACCAAATATCCAAATCTTCCACTTGTCGGCCTTGGTTTGGAAAACGAACCACTAGTGTGATATGTTTACCACGGAAAGCTCTGAAAACACACAAATCAGATAAAGTCATTTTTGTCCTCCCAAAAGAAATTATTTTTCCTGCTGAATTTTCTGTTGTGGATATTTCAACATCAAATCTTTACCCACGGTGATATACTCCAGCATGAGATTTTGTGCAAGCCCCAGGAACTATATGACCATAACATATACAGAAACTCTGAAGAAGCCACACTCCACAAAACTGTATTAACAATATGGTCAACTTTATAAACAGATTAGGAACTTTAACAGAATTTTGGGAAGTCTCTTATGGAGTTTTAGACCTTTTCTCTGGCTTGCAATTTCCTTATGAAAACATACAAATAAAGCTCAATCAGACTGCCAACTATGTTTTGCTCTTTTAGCAAAACAACTCAGTTTTAAATACACCAAGATCAGAAAAAGCCATCAGGACACCAATTCTTAAGGCCTTCTGTCAAAAGCTGTTTGAAGTTTAATATTATATTTAAAAAAAAAAAAAAAAAAAAATCAGAGTCCTTTTAAAAAATTTAAAGAGGTCAAAAAAAGAAGAAACGCTTTCACACTTAGCAGTGATCACGCTTTGCACAATGGCAGGGTATTGATGAGGAAAGAGAAGCCTAACAAACTACTCCCACGCAAAAGAAGGAGGAAAAAATTCCTCATAAAAGCTCCTTGCTAACAAGACCTGTGAAAAAGGTAGACTAATCAGATAAAAAGCCCATATAAAAGAGATGCTTCTGTAATCAACAAGAGAAGTTCATTAGGACTAATCAATTATATAAACAATAAAAATGCTGTAGGAGTGCTAAATAAGTGAGACGTCATGAAGAAACAGCCATCTCTTCAATTTTCTTGACAAAAAAGGGCATTTAAAGTAAGGGGACAACAGATCCTCATCATGTCTAAGAATATGTCAGCTGCATCATAAACCCATAGCAATCTCAGTGTATTTGTCATGTATTTTTGAGACTTGCTTCCCACAGAAAGCAGCTACCAACACTAGAATATTTAAACAGTTTTCTGTTCTGCTTTTCTCTCTCAGGCAATACAGTATTTTGTTTGTGAAGACAACTACACAACACTGGATTTAAGTGTTTCCTTTTCCTTTGTGCCAAAGACAGTTTTGAAGAAGGAGCAGCTAGGATTTAAGCTGTTTTTGCTCAAGGATATATTTAAAAAGAGTGAAGGTATACAGAAAATAAATACACCTCAAAGTCCTATTCTCTTTTCTCTTTTTATGAGCAACTTACACAGAACATTTCACTTACAAATAATCCTAAATTTTATCTTACAAAGTAAGATTAGCATCTCTGTAAACAAATACGGAGGTTGAAGATAAACATTAACACCACCTTTTTTGTGGTTGACATGACAGGAGTATGAATAATAAAGAAGCTTTGCCCATGGTAACTTAGAGAATGGTACTGCTTTTAAATAATTATCGGGGGGGGGGGGGTGTGGGGGGGGTGTGTGTGTGGGGTGTTTAACCAACCAAAAAAAAAAAAAAAAAAAAAAAAAAGCCCATCTAAAACTATGTAGCCACAAGGTACATTGGTGTTAGCTATAGAATAAAACACCAGAAACAACTATATTGTCAGGTCTGCTGTCCCTCTCACATATGCCTGTATTTGCCTGATTATTCAAATTTATTATTTTTTTAAACTACAGACCAGTTTCATGTGCTAGTGAAGAAAATGGAATCCTGAAACTCTATACATTTATTCCCTGGACAGATGCCCTTTAGAACACAGAAATCACAAAGAGATCAGTAATATTTTGGTTAACAGAAATCAAGATCACAGTAGTACGTTTTCACACCTACCTTGACATAGGTAGAATAGTTCTCTCTTCATGGTAATCACTGTCACATTCATTTATATACTCTCTTAAAACAGTCAACACTCTCACCATTCGTATGGCTTCTTGTCTTGCACAATTGATACTGTCTTTATCTCCATCCAACACACATAATGTATCATAGGAGGCTTTTAGACGATCAAAACAGGACTGAATGAAGTCTTCATGAATCACTACCTAATTACATTGAAAAATGGTCCAATTACAAAAAATATTAAAAAACACCTTTTCAGCTGGATAAACCAATGGCAGATGTAAAGAAAAAAAGCAGCAACCAAATAAAACCAGGTAAATGACTCTATAAAGCTGTTTTTATTCCACTTTAGAATAAACTCCTGTTGATAAAATAGCTTTAACCTCGTGCGCGCTTCAAAAATCTTGCATGTCATCAGTAGCTGTAACTGTTACAGAGAAAACTTGCATTTACAGAGAAAAAGTGAAAATCTGAACAGAAAACACTAGAATTTATTCTCTCTTACTTCCTCAGATGATGTTAAAGAACCTGTAGCTGACAATCTAGAGTACAGGTTAATTTAAGGAGCAAACACAGAACACTTACAGACCACTACGTCCCCGCCTCCAAATCACATAACCCAGTTCCAGATACACCCTATGCATTCTTCTCCTGAATTAACTCAGAAGTGAATTTTGAGCTAGATTCAGTATAGTGGTAGCTGCAGCTAATCTTTTCGTTCTATCTGATATCTAACGCCTCCTTGCTCCTGACCTAGACTGACAGATAACTTGTACTTCTGCTGTAAAAAGTTTGCAGTGTCTCCAGGGAGTAGTCTGCAACAAAACATCATGGCTACAGCAGTAAACCATAGTCCAGTATGCAGCTTTCTTACAGGCAACTCAGGAGCAGAGGAATTACCATCACACTGAAACAAAGTACTTGTGTGCATGTTACGTAAATCCAACACCTCCTGTATGTCAGATCTATCAATGTGCAGATGGACAGATCTATACATGCTTAGTAAGCCCAGACCTATAACAAGAAGAAAGCACAAAGCCCATCTGCCACTACACTTAAGTTACAGCTTGAATGGCTGTAAATGCACCACCTAGAACAGCTGTGCTGTACCTAGCAGACTGACAGCTCTGAAGCCTGTAAGAGTGTTGAGGACAGTATGAAAACTGGAGTTTTGAAAAATACATATGAAAGGTTACCAACTGAAGACTGTTTGAAGGACAATATCCCTCCTAAAATTAGTGAAATCCCAACAGTTCACCTCCTCTGACCTTTCAGAAACTCGGCATCTCTTTTCCCTGTCCACTGAAACATATCTCCCAGAAAATACTAATGCAGGGAGGTAATGCCTGGTTTGCTAGAGCTCAGCTTGACCATTATATGGAAACTCTGTGACCCTTTGTAAAGGACATAACATATAGACTACGTGAGCTTATGACAACACTCAACAGACCCACTCGCTGAACATACTGCAAATTCAACAGAAGTCTTACTTAAGTGTACTTACGCATATGATACCAACTTTTTCTGAGTAGAAAGAGCACATATGACAGATCAGTTACATGTAAAAAGTTTATCAGAATTCAGTCTGAAAGTATCAGAAAAAACTCTCAGTTCTGCATCTGACCAGAACCTGATGGCTGGACTCAGGCACATACCCTCCAAAACATGAAAACTCTTCTCTGTTTTCAAAGCTTTCAAATATGCAAATATCACCAAACTGTATTTTATCACTATTTTTCTAACTCATTATATCCCAGTTTTCTTGTTGCTTGCCCCCCCTTTTTTTGTTGTTTTTTTTTTTTTTTTTACCTGATTAACTTGTAACCTTGGGCCAAGATTAGTATAGATCTCTTTAAGAAGATCTATTGCTCTGTTTGCGATGTCATCATTTCCCTGAATCACAACCTAGCACAATTAAAAAAAAACAACAAACAAAAAACATGTTAGAACATCTTAAAACTTTCTGGTGTAAAATTTAAAACCAAAACAACTATGTAAGTATCCTGACACAACAGTATCTCTACTTATTTTATGAGACAAAAGTGACTAAAATGCCGGGTTGCAAAATACAATCAACACAACTTACACAGAAGTTAACTATGTAAGAGTCAAAATTAAGACTTAACTAGTTCAAAGGAGTTCAGAGGTAGCAAAAAAAGTTGATGCATTATAATATTTACATTACGTTTCCATTTTCACTGGTTTTTGAGAGTAAGACAACTATTTTTTCAGATGCTTAAACATTCTACATATCACCAAAGACTTAAACCCAGAATTTTTAAGTATTTAAACAGCTGTGAGTGGGGGGCATTGGAACAGGCAAATGAGTTCTGTTTCTAACCTGATAATCTAAATTTTATTTACTAGCCGTAAGGTCTGAAAGCAGCCCTTACAGACAAGCCCTGCAGGATAGTGAGCAGAAGCTTCGCAAGTTCTGTCATGCTGACAGTGGCAGGGCAGATCTAAGTTGATTCCCACAACTAAAACATGCTAGCATTATGTGTGCACTTTGTAAACAAACACTATGTGAAAACTTACTTGTATGAAAGTTGTGATCTCCTTTGGTTTTACCTGTTATCACCAGGATTAAAATACCTAACCCTTCAACAAGCCACAACCAAAATTACTGAAGACCGCTGCTTTATATACAGCACATTTTACAAAACACAGCCATGATAATCATGCCACAGTGTGCTACTGTGGGTTCCAATGCAGCTCCTGAAAACTAGAAATACTCTGAAAAAATTAAGCATCAAATTAGATATTGATGTTTTTCACCAATATATTTGGCAAGCTACAGAATGCTACAATCTTCCTATTGAAAACCTATGACCATGTTTAGGTGAAAAGTTGTGGATACAAGAGAAAGAATCAGACCAGTCATCACTTGGTCTAATCTAGAATCATTCCAGTTTACCATACTAGAATGAATGACATGAATTAGCTTATGAAGTGCACACAAAAAGTTTATTTCTAATATGCATGAGAAGGAGAAAGGAAAACCTGCAGATAATTCAAATGGAACAATCCTTTCTTCTTGAAAAGCATAGGTAAAATTTTCAATCTCATGCGCACACACAAATATACTTGATGTTTCAAATAACTTTCCATTAAACATCAGTCTGCAAATGTACCAGCTTGTATACTTGCTGGAAAGACACTGGAGTCAATATCCATGCATTTAGTTTGACAAAGTAGCTTTTTTTAATTTCAGTCACAATAACAATTTATTAATAAATTTATCAATATACTTATTAATTTATATTTAAGTATTATTTAAATTTTAATTTATTATAAACTTACTGATTAAATTACACATTCCCCAAAACATAAAGAGAGACTGAGAAAGACTTAGGAGTTATCCTTTCATGTTTCCTCCAGTTAACTCACCCTCCAAAGGTAGTCTAATCCTATTAATTCCAGATCATCCATCATATAGGCTCGCCTTTTTGCTACTAGCTTTCCTTCTCGACAGTTCACAGCTTTGAAGAAACGTTCAAAACATTTCATTCCATTTTCTGTTAATAGGGAAGGATCCAGCTGAAGCACATTATTTTCAAAGAAGTCCTTATTAATGTCAGGGTCTAAGTCTGGTTCATCCCCCATAAGTTTGGAATACCATTTAAAACAGGCTTCGCGATCACAAAGATAAACTGCATTTTCAGCTAAACACTTCCATATTTGCTTCGCCTGCGGGGCACAGAGCCACAGCTGACCATCCTTCAATAAAAATCTTGAGCAAAACAAAGAGACAATTAATAGCACCGTCTAACAGACATCTAAAGTTACAATTCAGTAAAAAGTACAGGCAAAAAGGTGAATATGCACATTATACACATATATATCATAAGTATGACCAAGCAATAAAAAGCTGAGAGTGACACAGCTTAAAGAAAACACCAATATAGTGCAGCTCTGTGATGAGCATAGGTCCTTTGTTTTCTTGCTTTACTCAAAGAACAGCTGGTCAAAAGTCATTACAGTAATTTTTTTACTCCAACCTCTTTTTAACACTCAGTTTCTGACAGCCTAACATCAGTGTCTGACAAGAGTATATATCAGTTTACGATCATGGATCTAAATCTGACGTGGCAGAACACATGGACATATCCCCACGGAAGTATTTTTAATTTTCAGCTAAGTTACACCAATATGTATGTAACTGTATCCACATGCTAACTGTATTCAAGTCAGTAGGGTTCTGCACACTAACAGACAAAGCCTATACAAATCTTAATGTATAATCACTAGCATGGATTGCAGAGATCCTAGTAAATTTTATTTTACTATTCCAATACTAGCATAGAAGACCTTGGGGGAGGGGGTGGGGATGACAACAACCACAAATCAAAACAAAAACATTTGGTGCATTTTTGCATCTGCGTTTTGGAAGAAGTTAACAAAGGAACTTCAAGCTAGGTAACGATACAGAGTTTAGGGTTTTGCTTCTCTTTAAAGTTAACAGAAGTTAAACAAATGATACATTAAAACTAACCGTAAGAAGTTAAGTCGCTCCTGTACTTCCTGTACATGACTGTATCTGCTTCCTGGTCTTACAGTTTGAGGATCATATTCGCCATGCTCTGCAAATAAAAAAGTTTTATTAGACAATACGTTCAGAAAAAGACATGCTAATCCTAACAGACATGTCTGAAGACTTGTTAGTCTTAGTATAATTAAAACCACTCAAAACCCACTAACCTGCTACCAGTTGATATCTAATCCTAGATTAAAGGCAATCCTAAATACAGGCAAAGACAAGGAAGGTCTATAATCAAATCAACAAACAATTATGTGCAGATACATGTGCTTATCATTAAATATAATTGAAGTATTAAACAACAATTAAGAATCTGCATTCTACTTATTCAGATCAATTTTCCGTGATTTCAAGTAGTCAATTTGAAGTCAGAAGTCAGTTAAAACAAAAGTATACCAAGCATATAATTCATATTATCCAATGCTTTTTTTTCTGAGGATGCTTTAAGTTTCATTACAGAGCATCTTTTCCAAATTTCAGTTTTCCCTGTCTAGGGTTTTTCCTCTCCAAATGAAATCATGACTCCAGTTCTTTAACACCTTTTAAGTAGCTTTGTATGCAATATCACTTAGAGGAAAAAAAGTATACGACAACTTTACTTACTGCAAGTTTCCAAGTACAAAAAAACAAATGGCTTTAATATTGACAAGATTTAAACAGAAGAAGCTCAGTAATTTGAAAGTAAGGCTAAAAGCAAAACTTTTACCTGCATGTTATCAATTCTCAGCATAGTATTTTATTTAATAAACAGCTGCTTGTTTCATATGAACTTTGTTTCGGTGTTTTGTTTGGTGTTCATTCTGCTTCCTGCTTTATTATTTTTTTTTAATTAGAGATTCAAGCTAGATCTGTACCTGCACTACCTTGATCTGTACTGGTAATATTTCACCATGACACATACATTATGACAGCTCTGTTAAACTAATTAATGCTGTATTTCTTATTTGCAAATATATTAACTGTATCATGACAACATCCAGACTCAGTGAAAATTATCATCAGAACTGAAAAATCAGTATCTCCCTTTGATATCAGGAACAAGGAAAACAAAACAATCAAATCTAACAGTTGATCTATCATCAATGTTTCAAAATTAGGAGAAAAATAACTGTCATAAATGCTGCTCTCTACACTAGTGCAAAAGCTGCACTAGCTTAAAAATCAAGTAAAAGGAGAAACAGAAGACTAGTAGTTAACTGATGTCTACAACACTGAAGAAATAATGTTCACCAGAATTCCTTCCAAAACTTAAATCATGAATCTCATGAAGTAAGCATAAATGGGCAATTATAAAAACAAGACGTGAAAGAAATTCTGAAGAAAGACTATAAAAGTAATAGATAGAAAATTATTTAAATATTAGAAGCAGAAAATCTGAGAAATGTGCTGAGGATCTAGCAGAAGAAACAATTACAGTACATATGCAATTACAGTGCTGCAGAGAAATTAAAACTGTTTACTTCAAATGTTGGGTGCTTTTTTTGTTTGAATTTGTTTTGGTGTGGGAAGGTGATGGTGGTGTTAATTTCTTTTCACTATGGGGACTATCTGGGCTTTTTTTTTTTCCTGAGTAGAGATTAATTCACAGACACAAGTGTCGATAGTGGCAACAACAGAAGAACTCAAGTATTAAACGTCAGTCAGTTGTTCAAAGGCAGTGTGTACACCAGAACTCTGAAAAATTCTGAACTACAAAAAAAAAAAAAAAAAACAGTTTCCTTAAATATTCTCCATCTCAGCTTTTTTCTACATTTGCCCGACTTATTTTCCACGCTGCGCATCCCACAGCAAGTTCAAGTGTGCTCTTAAAAATTCTTTCTACATACAGAAGCAGAAGAATGAAGAAATTATACATCAGAAAAGGAGGTTGAAAATTTAAGTGTAATTAGTGATAAACACATATGGCCCAATTTCTACAAATAATTATACTTCATTAACACTTTAGATTTTATTTCAGAAAAAGGTAAGATAAAGAACTGTCTAGCAATCTGTTAAGATTTCAAAAGGCCTTGATGAGTAGTTGAGAAGATGAACTATGACCTTCCTCCTTCAGGACTATACAATGCAGTAGCAGTTGCCTCATCTCCTGGAGGACTTTGCAGATTTGGAGGAAAGGGTAAGTTCAGTAGAAAGGAAAGTCACAGATCATGGAGAAAAATATGAATCATAGATTAGGCTTTTCTTTAACTGTAAAAGAGCAAACATATAAAAGGTAATATGACAGAAAAGAATATGCATTAGCAAGTAACAGGAGCATAGGAACACTGTTCTCTGTCACAGGACACAACTATGGAAGCTTTCAAGGAAAGTGAAAACATGGCAAAATCAAAATTAAAAAAGGCAACTGTGCCGTTAACTGCAAATAAGAATACTGCCAAGTGGATTCTTGGGTCTGGTTTTTTTTTGTCTGGGGCATTTGTTTGACCTGCGCTGTTTGGACCTTTGCCTTGAATTTTCTTCTTCTGTTTCATTCACCTTCTCCAACTAAGCTTAATTCTATGCATGTCCAGGTCTTTCTTTGGCCTCACAATCACTATCTTCCTTCTTCTCCTTTCATTACGCCCTTCCCCACTTCTGAAATCTTTTCTCCAGGAAGGCATGGAAGGCAATATTCACAGTGCTCTGTGTTAGACTCCATTTAATATATAAAACTGAAACAGAAGTTGCACAGAAACTGTATTCCAGTCTAACTACCTAATCTGAAACATAAGGAGGTATTTTCTGACTGCCCTTAATCATGTACTAAGCTATCTAATTAAAAAAATCCACAGTATTGTTCATCTGGTTTTGTACTTTGATGCAAACAAGCAGAAATTCTGTAGCACTCTGTCTCAAGAAAGCACAACATAACTGCTTTGTAATTAGATCCCATTAAACTCTACACACTTGTAATTCCTACTGTGCTGAAGATGTTTGTATTACTGCTTTACTGAGTCATTATAGCTGGGGAGGGGCAGGGAATGGGATGTGTCTCTTTTGGCACAAAAGAATCACGCAAGACACCAGCCTAATTCTTCTGCTAAAGTCATCAATAATTTGATAGGTACACAATATTATAAAAAATGACCTTTTGGCTTCAAAATTACTGAAATTACTGAATAATAGTTTATATATTAATAGTACATACAGACTACTTTTGGAAGAAGATAATACCGCATTAGAATATAGTTGCTGATTATGTTTCCTTCCTAACCCTAAGGCCAAACCCTGGATTTTGTATCTAGCCAAAGTCCAAAAGAAAGAAGAATCACGGATTCTAGCCTATCCATTTACTTAAGATGCAAACTTTGTTACACATGAAAGAGCATTTGTGCATCACTTTTGCAAAGGTCGAGAGCACTCCAACAGCTTACAGAACTTATAAGAAATCATACTTGTTTTATTCTACTTTTCTGGACAAGATTAAGCCTAAGACTGTATGGCTTCAGAACAGACTAAAGCATTTAGTATTATTTTAACATTAATTAGTGCAATGCTGTGATTAATTAAGGAACTTGAGGTAACCCCCCATATGTATTCCTGAATAGAGAAATATAGCTGCAGCATACAGATTTAGCTTAAATGTCATTCTCATTGACCTATACCTGGCTGAAGGTATAGGTCTTCATACATCTTCATACAGCACTACTATCCAAACAAGTCTTCAAGGATGCATTTTGGATGCCTGTTATCAAATACTCCAAAATTAAATGAACTCCAAAATTAAAGGTGTCTAGGCAACTTACGCAAGCATTGCAAGACATGCACGTGTGCTTTACAATGTGCAAACATCTTGTCCTCTGAACAATCTACACTGAATTCCTGCATAACATACTGTGTCATTTTTGAGATGTAACTGGGAAGCTGTCAGGATGTTAAAATGCCAGAGCAGGATCGTGTTTTGTGTGTGTGTGTGTGTGTGTGTGTGTGTGTGTGTGTGCACGTATATGTGCGTGTATGTGAATCTCCTCATCTCAATTCTGTTGGCTTAATTCAGTATATAAAGCACTGCGGTCCAGTGTAAGAAGTTTCCTGGATGACCATTCTCCTTCACTTCCCTACTCTTATCTCAGTAGCTAATCCAGAGTAAGAGTATAAACTCATCAGCGAAGGGTTGAGTTTAGCCTGAAATACATAAATACTAACATGATGTGCTGCAAAAGTGTTGCTGATAATAAATGCAGTGACAAAGCAGCTGAACAGAAATGGCAGTTGCATGGCAAAAGGAAACAGTATCCCCGTGATTTAAAGTTCTCCTCCCTGACAAATTCCAAACACTGGCTTCAAAGTGAGGTGATTAAAAAACTTCCTGAATGAGGCTACAAAGTTCAAAACTGGAAGTGTGACAAAATCCAAGATGATTATTAGGACTTTCCACAAAAATAGTGACCCTAGCCTCAGTAGGGCAAGATGATGTTTACCAATGCACAGATAAACAAGAGCTGCCACTTCCCCATACTCTGCTGCTAAACACAAACTTGACAAATAAAAGTTATTTCATTATCAGAATTTGCTTTTAACTCAATTTTCAACTGGAGTTTTCATGCAATCTATTTATGAGGCAATTCTTATTTGAAAACTTACCTTTAGCATACTGCCTCATGCTTTCCATATAGGCAGAGAGATTTTCTGCAACCAATGTAACTAGGGCGTGATTGTGCTGAAGTTGATTGATTAAGTCATGTCGGTAAAACACATGGGGACTTCGCTGGGTTTGACTGAAATTAAAATACAAATATTATATGTGTAGAAGTCCTGCACCTAATAGTTCAGAAATCAGGTTATGAAACTCATCTTTGATACAAGTTCCAAATTTTCCTAGATCTCTAACAGAAAGCATATTAAGTCTCTTACAGTATTTATTTTTTTATTCTGACACATCAGCAGTTCTTACCAGTTATTAAAAGTAGTTAATTTATGAGGATTATACAGTTACAGTATGGATGGAAAATATCAAAGCAATCCAAGTAGCTCAGTATGCTGGAGGGAGAATTATCTGCAACAAGACAGGAATAGAAATACTGGCCCACAAACTTGATAATAAAGATAGAGAACATAAGCTGTAGTATATCTACACTATGCATAATCACAGTTTCTTCCACATCATCTGATTTTGTTTTCAAAATTTAATATGAAAACACTAAATAAAACTAGGTCAATTTTCAAATCAAAAGCCTGTGGCCTTAAAACTATAGTGAAAGAATCACATCATTTCTCTCAATACTTCAAAAAACTGCACAGCTCTGAAAGTTTGGTTTTTTCTTTTTAATAATATCTATATGAAAAAATGTTGTTACAAACATAAAAAAACCCAACACTGTTATGCAGAGCATACAACCTAAGAAAAACCACAAAAGTTCAAGAAAATAATTATTCCAAATAATCAATCAATCATAATTTTAGCCTATTGAGCATGATCTGACAAAAAAATGCTATTCTTAAACAATACTAGATATATTTAGATTACAGAAGTAAACTCCACAAGAAAAATACAGTGCTTCGGTCCAAAACCCACATGCCATGAACACTATCAAATTCTACTAATTATGTCTGCACAACAGTCTCAAAATGCTTCAACTTGTGTAGATCAGAGCACTGATCCCAGCTGCATAAACAATGCAAATTTGCACTGTTCTTCCACCATTAACAAAGGAAAAAGGGGGGGGGGGGGGTGTGTGCAGAGGAAAGAAGAGGGAAGAGCAGCATTATTCCTCATTGTTTGCCACTCAGATGATCCTGTAGCTTGTAGGGATCCTGTAGGGATTTCAGAACTGTTCTCCTTTCCTTCATCACTTAAAAAAGCAGACTGCACGCTTAGCTTGAATGGATTACAGGTAGGAATTCTCACCCTTCCTAGGAAACACGGTCTCCGTACTACAGGACCTAGAGCACTCTACAGTATCTCCACACATTTTGAGAACAGTAGCGAAGGCAAGAAATCCCAGTTCCTGCACCAACTGACAACGATCTTGCTGCAGCTGATAACCACATTGCACTGCAGATGTAACAGGAACTCATAAACCGATTCATTGGGCCAAAAAGCACTGTCAATTTGAGCTTAAAAGACAGACGCCATCAATGCCCTGCCAATAATTTTATAATCTGCAACCAACAGAAATCGGCCTGCTAAGCACTGAGATGTTCAAAAGATTAAATTTCATAACATGCGGAGCTTTCCAAAACAGCTTAAAGAGGCACTTAAAACATAAACTGTGTTTAAACAAAAAGACCCAGACATTTGTTGGGAAGAAAACAAAATGGATAGAAGCATGAAGGAAGAAAATATACAACACTTCAGAAAGAACATCCTTCAGTTTTGCTTTGAGAAACTTTCTAATTACACTTTATTCCATCTCTGCCAACAGTCCTTGCTCAGCATAAACCAGCAACAAAACCAGCAAAAGACTGGATGTGTCTCTTTTAAAGGCTACCTCTAGATAGAAAGATGCATTTACAGAGCATAACAATAAATAAGAGCACTGACTATTCAGGAAATACAAATGACAGAATAACTAAAGGAACCAACAGAAGCAAGACAGGATATGTTGCAAAATCAAGTCACTGGAGTGTGTGTTTATACATACATAATATTATACATTTTTATCAGTCTTACAAAGCATAGCAAAAAGTTTTATTGGCAGAAAACTAAAATCTTCTGTGGTAGACATTTTTTACTTCTTTCTCAACAATGCCCATAAACAGTAAATTTGGACATGGATTTATCTTGGTTAGCAACTACTTCTGAAAGTTGAATAACTGTAATTACTGGAGTTATCAGCTGTAAGCTGTTACACGGTATTTCTGAGCAAAATTTCAGACGTTATTTTGATCATTTGCTAGGACGAAATCAAAGGCAAGATGATTGTCTCTAAGCACAGAAAAAAGCCTGTCTGACAAGACTTTCTAGCATGCTTTCAAGAATTAAAGCTAACTCCATACTCAGCTAAAGAATTATTCCTTAAGCTGTATGATGATGTTGCCACTGGAACATATTGCTTTAGTAGTAACTGAGCAACATGAAAAATTGAAGTTAATAGCAAAACTCATCTTTTCTCCATGCTTCTACTAAATGGGTATCAAAAGCCACTGTATAAGAAAAAAAAGTGTTTTGAGATGGATGACAAAGTACTTTGGAAATACTAAAAAAGACACTTCATAGTTAGAATGCATGCTTATTTGCTAGGAAGAAAACTGGCAAAGTGACAAAGGCAAAATTCCAAACTAGTGCATTTACATGAATTTTAAAATAATTATGTCTGCACATACAATTTGCTCAGCACAGTACTGCACAGGTAACTCAAGTTTTGAAGTCAGGAGTTCTACTACATGAACAAATGTTATGAACATGAGCCGGCAATGTGTGCTCGCAGCCCAGAAAGCCAACCATATCCCGGGCTGCATCAAAAGGAGTGTGACCAACAGGTCGAAGAAGGTGATCCTGCCCCTCTACTCTGCCCTTGTGAGACCTCACCTGGAGTATTGTGTGCAGTTCTGGTGTCCTCAACATAAAAAGCACATGGAACTGCTGGAACAAGTCCAGAGGAGGGCCACAAGGATGATCAGGGGACTGAAGCACCTCCCGTATGAAGACAGGCTGAGGAAGTTGGGGCTGTTCAGCCTGGAGAAAAGGCTGCATGGAGACCTAATAGCAGCCTTCCAGTACCTGAAGGGGGCCTATAGGGATGCTGGGGAGGGACTCTTCGTCAGGGACTGTAGTGACAGGACAAGGGGTAACAGGTTAAAACTTAAACAGGGGAAGTTTAAATTAGATATAAGGAGGAAATTCTTTCCTGTTAGGGTGGTGAGACACTGGAATGGCTTGTGAGTCCTCCATCCCTGGCAGTGTTCAAGGCCAGGTTGAATGAAGCCTTGGGTGGGATGGTTTAGTGTGAGGTGTCCCTGCCCATGGCAGGGGGTTGGAACTAGATGATCTTGAGGTCCTTTCCAACCCTAACTATTCTACGATTCTATGAAAGCAGACATTAAAGATCCAAACAGCAAGTGAGCAAACCCAGCAAATTCTACTGTCTGGGCTAAAAAGTGACATGAAGCTAGCACCACTGCTGCTTTAAAGCACTAATGAAACCCCTGAACACTTACAGAAGGTCCTCTCAATGCTCAGTTCATTCTTCTTGGCAAGGTAATTTAGAAGACCAATCTTACACTGCTTGAGTAAATACAGGTCAAATTAAGTACTTGAAATTAGTATAAAGGAGGCTCTACCTCCATCAGCTGACACAAAGAAAATTAAGATGATTAATTATCTGTACCTTAAGGGTCAGTACGTTTCGTAACAAAGTTGACTATTCCTTACAAGTGTCCTCTCACCCAAAGAAGAACTATTTTTTACGCTACTGTAATTGTGGTTAAGTTAAACTTCCTGAAATTTGCTGCATTTCTTTGTGGTCAGGGAGTTAACTTTTGCCAAAGCATTTGTATAACCTCTTTGTCACTTTGCTCAACTGTATGAATAACCAGCAACAATCATATCCTCTTCCTCCTCAAAAGAATCTCTGCAGTGCCAATGGCAGAAGATAATTTATACTTATTTTTGCCAAGAATAAGCCACCTTAGTTGTTCTGAACTTTTAACTGAAAGTGGCAATCAACTGAATCACCCCAAAAGAGTTGTATATAGATTATAGGATTAATGCTGCACACAGAAAGCTCTGTGAAATGTTTTTGAGGCAGTTGTCAAAGAACATCTGGTTTGATCTACTTTCAATCCAAATTCTAGAGGGATGTTAGAGATTAAAATTTAAGTCAGATAAGTAAGCTGACAGGAACAGGTGCTAGATGGATGCATTACAATTTCCAAGCTGCATCAAGGTTGTAAGAAAACGTCACTTTTTACTTCAAAATGATGTTTTCACTTACTAGGTTTCCTTGTCAACTGGGAAACCTGACTACCTGACTAAAATAACTCCCTCACCAATATCTTGCTAACAAAGACTTCTCCACAGGAAGACATCTTTATAAGACCCTTGAGTAAAACCTTTAAATCACCATTTACTTTACTGCCATATGTGTTTTAAAATTCTGTATTAAAAAAAAAGGTATTACCACACACTGCAATGCAGACTTCCTTGAAATGTGAGCAATGGAAGAGATGATCTGACAAAAAGATATATTCAAGCCATCTTGTATTGTATATATACCATACTGGGAACCTGTATTTCCATAATCAGAAATAGTTAGGTTGCTCCCAAGATTAACTCACAGCAGAAAAATAATGAAGTGCCTTGAATGAGCTCTACTTCAATAACTACTTAAAGCAAAGCCTTTTGTTAAGGCATTGTAAGAAGCATTCAACTTAACAAGTACCACGAATAACCAGGTAGCTACAATCACCTAGAGCTTATGGCATGTAAAAGGTTACGGATTCCAAAACACACAAGAGAGAGTCATCTGCTAAAAAGCAAGTACTTTTGTGACCTTACTGGAAAAGCCTCCAACAATAATTAACATGAACCTGTAAAGGATTAAAATATCATGAAACATGAAAAAGATGTTGCAAACTAAATTAATAAAGAAACCTCCAAAAGCCAGGAATGCAGTGTTATCACTGCTCCTTAAAACCGCTCTTTATTATTAAGAAGATAGTGTTGAGTGAACTGAAGGCTTATTTTGTCCATCTTTTCCTGCCTTGATCCTTCCGGTAAGCAGCCTGTACTAGCAACATTGATCTGACTAGTTTAACTTCTTACAAGAAATAAACTAGTTATGCAACGCTGATAAACAAACAACATTTTCCTAGCATTTATAAAAAATCTGATGCAGATATAATAACTGTTGGGGTGCAGAATCTCGTATTTCTGTTGTTAAATGACATTTAAAATAATGAAAACAAGCACATATATTTTGACAAATCCAAAAGGACAATGGCTTTTCTTCTTTTTTTTTCCTTCCTTTTAAAAACAAACAAACAAAACGAAACGCCATAAACCCAGAAGAACACACCCAACACATTCCTAATCTCATTCATTCAGGAGAGAATCAGTGTTTTTCCCCCAGATAAAAAAAGAAGTCACCTTTGATTTCAAGTATATAAAATGGATGATACATATAAATTTACCATCAAAGTATAGGGATGGGTGGGTACATTTGTGTGTGTGTCTACATACATACATGCACATAAGATGTATTTATACTTCATAAGTGTCCTGGGTTCAGCAGTACCAGCCATTTTTTTTCTTCTTAGTAGCTGGTGTAGTGCTGTGGTTTTGACTTTCAGCCTGGGAACCACACTGATGTTTTTAGTTGCTGCTTAGTAATGTTTAGTCTGACCAAGGACTTTCTGAGTTTCATGCTCTGCCAGGGAGGAGGAGAAGCCAGAAGGAAGCAGAGACAGGACACCTGACCCAAATTAGCCAAAGAGGTATTCCATACCACAGCACGTCATGCCCACTATATATACTGGGGGCAGTTACCCGGGAGGGCTACATCACTGCTTGGTCGGGCTGGGTATCAGACGGCGGGTGGTGAGCAGTTATATTCTCTTCCCTTGTTATTTCCCTCATCATCATTATTATTGGTGGTAGCAGTAGTGGTTTGTGTTATCCCGTAGTTACTGGTCTGTTCTTATTTCAACCTGTGGGAGTTACATTCTTTTGATTCTCCTCCCCATCCCTCCAGGAGCCAGGGGAGGAATGGGGAGCAAGTGAGCTGTGTGGCTGACTGGGCTTAAACCACAACAATAAACCAATTGCATTCTCAGGCAGGGAAATCCGTGGGTAACAGAAAACCAAACCTGGATTTTTTTCACAAATTGGACTACTGTTCTAAAAATGAATAAAAGCATGTTTGAGGAAACAGTTAACTTTCACTGTTCAGTTCTCTTACTGATCCTGGGTGTCTGAATTTTTAGAGTCTATTTACATAAATTCAAGAACATCTTTAAACACAGGTTATGATTTTACTTAAACCTTCCCTGCTTCATGTAAAAAAGATTTGAAAATTTGCCTCATTCCAACACATTCAACTTTTAACAGACAAAATTTTATTTGCATCTCATTCTTACCTCAAGTTTTGTGGCGCTTCACCAAATAAACTACAGATTTCTCTAATTTGTTTCAGTGCAGGAATGACCCATTTGTCATTTGTGCGAAGCTCTTCTATAAAACGATCTATCCACTGGATCTTTTGTGTATCTCGATCCTTAAAGAACAACCATTTATAATCAGAATCAAGTATACTGCAGGAACTATCATTATTCCCTTACTTCAGTTCCAAGACAGGACAGAAAGTACAAAGCCACACAAATACTAGATCAACTGAGTTCTGAAACATACAAGCATAAACATACATGAGCAGCACTACATGTTGGCAGAAGCCATCAGTGTGCTACAAACTCTCTGCCTTCAAGTGCTCAAGCCTTCAGTACTTATTTAAGAAAACCCGTAATTCGACAGAATCAGTGTTTAAATAATCCACCCTTTCCCCTCTTTCATTTAATTCTGCTCACTGGTACTCAAGAGTAAACTGCTATAAAATATATATTAAAAAAAAAAAAAAAGAGAGTAACTGTTTTGTAACAACTAAGAAACAAAACCTGACAGTGGCTACCAAGACAGATAATGGACTATTCTGAACAACCATGAATTATTATTCTGGCAGACTTCTACAGAAGTTTGGGTGGGGAAGGAGAGCATGTAATAGTTTTCACTGTCCTTTGCTAGGTCCTTTCTAATATTACACAAGACATATAAGGACTTATTGAAAATAAAAACCCTACCCAAACAAATCAGCATAACTGAGCTCAGAAAACACTCAGACAGGAGGGAGACGCTGCTTTTCCTTTCTATTTACTTTGGCAGGATTCTTTTCCAGTTCCTTCAATACGGTCATTACAGTATGTCACCAATCGCAAGAAGACAGGAAAACTGATTTATTTCTCTCCAATAAAAACGCAAACTGTGTTATTTAAAATACATCCCGTAACATTTTAAAGTACCGTAATGTTGGTAAAATAATACAAATCTATAAGGAACACTTCTGTTAAATTACCAAATCCATTGAAATTTTTATGGGGGGTGAAACTAACAGCGACCGATTTCACAACAGAACATACCAGATTACTCACCTGTGAACAGCTGTAATCTAAGATTTTAATATGGGCACTAAGAGCCTGGTCCATGATATCAACTGGTACATCATCACTATGAGCCAAATTCCACAAAAGGTTCAGCACTTTGTGTGCCATCACACCATCCTTGTCATCCTCTGCAAGACGACGAATTAACTCAAGAAGCTTCTCACGCTGTTTCTTGCTTGCATTTGTCCAACTTGCCTGAGAAAATATTTTATCTGATATGAAAGTCAGTCTTTTTTTTTTAAATTCCACACATAACCTGCACCATTAACAAATGAAGCAACGATAAAGTGATACAAGTATGTAAAGAATGTTTATGTTAATTTGATTAAAAATAAGTAGTACATTAGATCAATAGTTAAGTCAGACACAACTGAGTGGTTCTTTTAGTGTTTACAACTAAAGTGTATCCGACTTGGGCCTTAAGAAAAAAAAAAAAAAAAGGATCTTTATTTAAAGATCACAGATGTGCTTGTAAAAAGTTAACATTACTCCTGACAAGTTCGTCAACAGTTAAAGAGTGGCCTCAGCTGTTTCTTGGAAAAGCTATGTCAAAACACCTGTGCTTACACTTGGACAACTTCTTCAATAACTTACAATCATTAAACGAGTAAAACTTTAGTATCACTTGTGCCTCTGAAACTGACTGAAACAGATGTCCTCTGCAGTAAGTTAACCTCTTCCTAAGTTTTGAATTAACATTACTTCATAACCACCTCATAAGGTCAGACACAACTCATGACAGTTTACACATAGAATTTCTGAGCATTTACTTCAGTATCTGGATTACAGAACATTAGACATTCACCAAACTAGAGGACTCCCAATTAATCAAAGCATGAACTGCGTGTAAGCCAAACCACAACTATAACATATATTCATCCACAACCAGAAAACACGAGTCTACAAAGCCAGTTTGCAATTTCTAGTACAACAGCTTATCTGCTAAAGGTGAAACAATAAAACAAGCTTGATCGCACCACTACTGGCAGCTATAAATGTTTGTATCCATTTTGTATCCATGTTAACTGGAGAAAAATTATTACACGATAAAGAAGAAGTTTGGGGAGAGGGTAGCAGAAGTCCTTGATCTCCTCTATTTAAAGATCAGAAGTAGGCAATGCCTAATAAACTTGAAACCTACTCTAATGCCAGAAGGAAAACATTATTCACTAAATCACCAACACTTAATGACTTGAAACAAATGTAAAAAAGTATAGGATAAATTACTTACTTTATTTGAAAAATTAAATATCCCTAGGATTGCCAAGTGTCACCTTAATACTAGGGGCCTTCACAGACGTGTTATTACTCAAAAGTTGTTAAACCAGAAAACAAAGCTGGTGATTAAGCCAGCAATACTAACTAGCCTTTGCTTTAGACAGGAAGTGAATCTCTCAATGTATGCTCATTAAGGAATAGCACAACCTAGCACTTCTAATATTAAATATTACAGACAGTTGCTACACATTAAGAACACAAGGAAACTACCCGTATCTAAAATAAGTGGAAAGTAGATGTTGGTAGAGTCACAAGCTGTATCCAACTTCACAATCCATGTCCTGAATACAGTCAAAACATGCACAGTTACCTTAAAACAATCAAACAGGTGATCAAGCTGTTCAGGAGAGAAATCCCAAGCTAATTTCGCAAGGAGATCATGTACATTTTTTACAATGGCTTCATGTTTTCCTGCCTGTCAAGAAGACAAAAAGAATCCACCAACATTTGTAACAATCCATATTGAGTTAAGCAGCAAGACATCCTACATAATTTTTAAAAGAAGACTGTTCGAGGTGGCCAGCAAGAAAAGCTGATGCTGTGGGAACAGCATGGCAAACTAAGTATTTCACTGGGAAGTCACAATATTTAGATTCTTCTTGTATGCTTTAATTTTTTGTTCTTTAAACAAAATCAAGCTGTGATAACAGACAATAAAGTCTAAAGGATTATTTTAAATTGCAGATAAGTATTTTAATCTAATGCTGTTGTGGTTTTGTGAGTTTACTTGTTTTGTCTTTTATAAGAAAAACCTCAAAATCTACCTCCTCAATGAATTTCACTGGGGTGTCTTAAGCTGCAAAACAATTTTTAGTACTTACACATAGTTTATCAGGTTGAAGTACTTAATTCATGCAAGTCGATTCATGGGAAACTAAAGCTTTCTGTTACAAACAACTTATTGGCAGACAACATTTTAAAGTCCAATAGTTTATAAACTTATGAATTCTAATAACCAAACAACTAATGGCAAGCTCCTGAGTCATATACCAGCCACAGTTTAAAGAGTCTGGTGTGTATCACAATTTTGACACTTAAGGAAGAAGAGAGTAAGAAAATACCAGCAAGCTAAATTTTAACTATGAGTGAAAAGAAAATTTCCTTCCTACATGCCCAGGTGGGAAAATGAATCCCATACTTTAAAACTGCACTTGAAACCGACAATTGTGGACTATGTGAATCAATAACTGATCTGCTGCAAAAAAAGTTCCCTGTAAGTATAGAACAAAAAATGCAAACCAAACACATAGAAAATTAACTCTGATGTAATCTCATACAGTATTAAAAATAGATGCATGAGCAGTTTTGAAATTTCCTTCTAAAAGTTTCCATCAAAAAAAAAAAAAAGAGGCTAATAGCTTTGTTACATGCTGTGCTGTAAATTCTTTATACTGTGCCATAAATCCTTCTTAAAGAAGAATTTAAGCAGTTACATGCATTTTCATATTATGTGTCAGATTATGAGAGGGGGAATTATTAAACCACTTACTTCACTTGATTTTGCAAAACATAACATAATTTTTTCCTCTGATCAGACCATTTCCTGGATAGCAAGAAAAACAGAGCATACAGGGCAAGAAAGAGCATCTACAATACAACAAAGGAAAGAAGCACGCAGAGCTGCTGGTGGGGTGGGGTAGGAAGAGTAATAAAAAGGCATATAACAGCATAAGATAGTATGGGGAGGTAAGGAAACCTGGTGTGTGAACTGTCACCTTGCTGTGCAGAAACACAGAAGGGCCTGTGAAGTTCTAGCTAAATACTCCAGAATGTAAGTAATAAGACAACACTAGTCTCTGCAATTTTATTTCTTGTCCAGCTGGATCTTTCCCTGCAACTTCAACAAGGCTGCAACTTAATGCTTGTCTTTAGAGATTTCCAATATTATTCCCTCAACCAAATATACTCCTACATTGTGAACACTGGTTAAGACATGAAAACATGTCAAATAAAACTTAAAATAGATGTTGCCTTCTAAAGGCAATAGCAATATGATTATATTACTTTTCATGAACTACTTATTTTTATTGTAGCTGCATACTGAGATTCTCACAGCACTTCTATACTGTCAACTGTAAATTTGCTCATGCTCACCCTCTAAACCCAGGCAGCAACATAACAGCTCCAGCTTGAAAGCAAAACCACACCATTGCTGCACGAAGCCAGAGCTAAAATAGCCTGCCTGTTATATAAAGAAACACAGTAAATCAACTCTTCACTACTGAACTGCATGCTCCAGCTGCTCTTAGAAGCAGTCATTTAATAAGACCTTCTAATAACTACTAAACACAGGGAGTAGCAAAGTTGGTAAAAATCACTCTGCGTTAGAGGATTTTGGTATTCTTACCTCTTAGTCTACCTTAATTTCAACAGTTTGGCTTAAGCGGACTTGCCCAAGTGTCCCTGTTTTCAGGTATGCTGCTTTCAGGCTGGCCAAAGCCACAGTGAAACCATCTTAAGACTTAATGAATTCAACTTTCACACAAAAAATGAAAAAAATACAGGGTAAAACTACAGCAGGTGCAGTGTGGCAACTACCTAACTGAAAGCATAAGAAGGGAGCAGAGTAAGCTGGGTATCTGGGCGCATGGGAAACTTATTCCTCAATTTTTGTTTGCAACTTTTGGGTAGACCATCCCTATCTTTAAAGTCTGTACCACTTTGAACACTTTTCTTGGAAGGGTAAAAAGTTTGGCCTAAAGTAGTTTATCCACATGTTCCGGTTCCAGGCACTAGGAGTAATAATTGCTTGGAAGACTTTTTTTTTTTTCCAGATTTCAAGATTCCCCCCCCTTCTTCCTTATAAAAGGTGAGGCTCTAATATTAATATAGTAATACAAGCCTACTAACAGCAAACTAACTTCTCAAAGTCTTTTTTATCTGCACAGACTTCTTACAGTTTGGAAAGATTTACACACCACAAGCTGAAAAATAACAGCAGGATCACAGATCTTAATTCAAGTAGTCTGTGCACTGCTGTTACATGTAACTTTCTAAACAGGATGTAAAGCTAATGAGAAAATAAAGGCTTTCTTGAGTTGCAGCCTGTACAGTTACTATCGTGCCGGAATTGAAGTCTAGAGATTATAATGTTAGTTGAAATATTGGAGATCTCAAGTCAACCTTCCACTGCATCACCTGTAGTCTCAAGTGTTTTAAATGCAACCTGAAAACAGTATGCCTGAAAATAAGAACCCCTGGGTAAGTCCACTTAAGCCAAACTGTTAGCTTCAGAACAGCATGAACATACGTAAGATTGGGATATAATGCTACCCAAAATCCTATATTAGCCCTTGTTGTAGAATAACCCCAGCTGGCAATTAAGCGGCAGAGCTACTCACTCACTAACTCAAAAGTGGGATGAGAGAGTAAATCAGAATGGTAAAAATGAGAAAACTCATGGGTTGAAACAGAGAGTTTACGGGTAAATCTTCTGCATTACCTACACAGAACTATATAAGCTACTATGAAGAAATTTAACTCTATCTCTGCCAAAACCAGTACACAGTTTATTTTGGAAACCACATTTAGTTTTCCCACACTTGAAAGACTGACCTGAGGGCTTACTTTTACAGTTAAGTTAGACTTTCACTACCCATTACTGATGAACAAAGATATATGTTCTCATGCTTGATTCTACCCTAAAATGACCTTTTATTTTCTGTCTACTCATTAATTAATGATGATTTTGTTTCTTCAGCTGCCCATTATGTGTGCTAAACTCATGCAGCCCACAGCTAGGAAGTCCAGCTTCACCAATCATTTAAGTAAACAAGCCAGTATTGCAAAATGCATAATTAAAAAAAAAAAAATCATTACAACACTAAGGAAAGAATTTGCTGTTAAACAACTTCTAGAACAGTCATTATTATTAGTCTTATTAACAGAGCTCTGCCCAGGAAAAATATTAGCAATATATATTCTAATGTATTCTGACACATAAACTCATCATGTATCATGTTCTTTCATAATACAGACTTTGCTCAACATGGAGGGTTCCTTAGTACTTAAAATGGATAATCTTCACACCATGTTCTGAACTGTTCCTTTAGACTTTACACACACGTGTAGTTGACCCTGTTTCCACTAGAGACATCCAAAAAGACAATTTGGAGATCCAGGACCCCCACAAAGAACACCATCTGATTTCAAATTTTTCTTTAGTTTTATCTAACACCAAGCAAAAGGACAAGTCACCTTCTCAATATATGACATACAACAAGATCTCTCCTGCACAGCAGCAGAGAAGTAGTTGAATCGTTTACCTGTGCAGCCCAAATGTTGTCAAGATCCTGCAAAGTGAGGGCTTTCTCTTTGATGACAAAACGGAGGATTTTCTCTAACTTCTCTACATACTGAGGTTGATGAAGACTATCTCTCAACACAATTGATAAAATATTATTCTGCTGGATCCATTCCTGAATATAAAAAGAAAGTAGTGCCATCTCAGATTACTTAAGTGCCATCACTGCTATTTAAGCTAAAAAGCAAAATGTCAACCTGTTATAGATTTTATATGCAATATTCTAATTGAGAGAAGTGAGGAAGATGCAGCATAAGAGTGAAGTATTTACCTCATTTATATTTCACCTTAGAAAAAAACCCGGCACTCTAAATAATCCAATATGCTAGTCATTGTGATATCTTAATGGGAAGTATTTTTTCAGGCATATTAAAATCATGAACTGAAAGCATAAAAATGTTCAAGCAACTCCAAACCTAAAAAGCCAGGGGAAAGAACATTTAACTCTCCTATTCAAGGATTAAAAAAAATTTCTCTTCCAGTTCACAACCATTAAGTATCAAAACGAAATTGTTGAAGTCACTTCTAGCTTTACTTGTACGCCTACAGCACATCACATAAAAAGGGCATAAGCAAGGACTGAAATACAAAAGGGTTAGATTATTCAAGTACTGCCACTTACAGGTTTTTTTAAAAATGCTTCCAACTAATTAGAGGCACATATTCAAGCCATAATTAAGTAGATGCAATTTTTTCAGTGGTGTCATTGACACAGTCAATTAGCGTACTGTATTTTCTTTCGACCGAAGCAAAGCACTGTGTGTTCTGAGCAGTGAAAAACAAATGCGCAAGTATCATACCTTCCAACAGAGTCCTTGATTACAGACTTAAAATATTACAGCTAGTCTCACGAAATACTTAAATCTAGACGTTTTCATTTAAAAACAGAAGTCTTGTCTGAGATGCCAAACTATAGGGAATATGTAAAAAAGAGACCTATTTCCTCCTATTGCTTTAAAAAGTCAAACTGCAGTTACTCTATTCTGTCAGCGATCCTTTTGCAGATTATAAACCTTACATCAGGTAGCCAGTCACAAAGATAAATGCCCCTTTTAATAGTTCCCTACATACACACTCAAGCATGTAACAGTATCACAGAATGGTGAGGGCTGGAAAGTACCTTAAGATCATCTAGTTCCAACACCCCTGCCATGGGCAGAGACACCTCACACTAGACCAGGTTGTTCAAGGCCCTGTCAAACCTGGCCTTGAACATTGCCAGGGATGGGGCATTTACCACTCCTGTAAGCAACTAGTTCCAGTGTCTCACCACCCTCACAGTAAAGAACTTCTTCCTCATACATAACCTGAACTTCCCCTGCTTAAGTTTAAATCCATTACCCCTTGTCCTATCACTGCAGTCCCTGATGAACAGTCCCCCTCTCCGGCATCTTTACGGGCCCCCTTCAGATAACTGGAAGGCTGCTGTGAGGCCTCCACGCAGCCTTCTCATCTCCAGGCTGAACAGCCCCAACTTTCTCAGTCTGTCTTCACATGGGAGGTGCTGAGAAAGTGCGTTCATATGGGAGGTGCTCCAGCCCCCTTATCCTCTGGACTTACGCTAACAGCTCTGTGTCCTCCTTATGTTGATGAAACAAGAACTGTATGAAGTACCAGAAGTAGGGGACTCACGAGAGCAGAGTAGAGGGGTAAAAATCACTACTCAAAGTATGTAAATATTAAATAAAATAAAAAATGTGATTAACTAGAATTTTCTGTACCAAAGAATCCAGCTTTTTAAATGTGAATGGCAGAGTAGTCATAGAATCATAGAATAGAATCATAGAATAGTTAGGGTTGGAAAGGACCTCAAGATCATCTAGTTCCAACCCCCCTGCCATGGGCAGGGACACCTCACACTAAACCATCCCACCCAAGGAGTAGTCACTTAAGAACTCTGCGAAAAAATTACCTGAAGCACAAAATCTAGACTACATCCTTATTTAAATGAACATTACAGTATATAGGCACAGTGGCACGAAAGTTTCAAATGAATCACACCTGTTTTATCTATATTCGGTGGTGTTTTGGGGTTTTTTGGGGGGTAGGGTGGGGAGGAACACTGTTCAAAAACCTATCTATTCAAGGATTCCTTTTTGAGGAATCATTTCAGCAGAACTGAAAATAATTCTAAACAGCAGCTTTGAAACAAATACAGCCTTTTTTTTTTTCCCCCAGAAAGACGACTATTAAAATTACCTATTACCATGACATGATACCTACTGTTTATAACACTAGATAGGAAAACAGCAGTGCGTGTAAGATGCATAATATATAACAACTACAATTAAAGTAGTAAGTAGGAGGAAAATCTAGTCAATGCATTTTAGTGAAGAGAACTTACTGCCATTCTTTCAGCTGTAAGCCATTCTTCCTCTTCAGGATTACCATGCCGATGAGTATAATATGACACACTGGATATTACTTTGTTAACTTCATTTAGTGCATTCATTTTACCATTGAAAGAAGAAATTTGTAACAACCTGTAAGAGAAATTAAATGTAAGAAGTGTGAAAAAACATGTCAGCAGCAGCATATCCCATTAGGCATATCTTACCTAAGTATCATTTTTAACCTAAATATTTCTAAGTTTTTTACAGTTTCTTCTTGTCCAGGTACTCTTGAAGCTAAGTTTTTTAGAGATTTGATTATCATTGACAGAGCATCATTTTTGGCTTCATTCTTTGCTTCTTTTTTCAGTTCATCATCTGTTAAATTTTCTAAAAATTGTGGAACCATTTCTATAATTGGAAGGAAGTATTTCTTCACTGTATGTAATGTTAGAAATTCATAACATTGTCCAAATGGCCTGAAAAGAAAGAAGAAAAGGGATCAAAGTGCCGCAACTGGTAGTTGTGTAATATTATGATGGTAAGCAGCAATTAATTCAAGAATCTTAAGTCCATTTACAAGTACATGAAATGTTGAAGGTAAACATGTGCTAAAACTAATTAAGAGATGGAGTGAGGGGAACTGCCTCAAGAAAAGACTGAGCTTTGCACTCACATATTTTATACTTAGTCAAACTATTCCAAATATATAAATTAATAAGAAAAAAACTTACTTGATGAGAGCTGCAATTATCTGAACATTCAATGCTGATCCACTCATGAAGCGATCATGCAAGATCTGAAATCCATTTAATGTGCCAAACTTGTTGATAAGATCTACTAGCCAACCCTGCAATACAATAAACAGTTATTTTCTGACATCTACAATATCCATTCAGAAACACTTTCAAGTACCTGTTAGTAACAAAGTTTGTCTTGAAAGAAGTCCTTACACAATTAACTGTTAGGAGGTAATAGAATTGACAGTGGGCTTGCCTTTATAGTTTAAATATTCAGCTTTAAGGAAATGCTCAGAAATGAGCAACAAGATCTTTCCTGTTATCATGTCAAAGAACAGATGCTGTGTATTAGTTATTCAGAGAAATTTATCAAATATATAGAAATAAGAATGATTACACACTTCAGGCTCAGCTTTGACTGCTAAATTACTACAGAAAGCACAATGATTCTGGGTTCTTTTATTCCTGGTCCTGATGTGATAATGCTGCATATAAAAGCAGTCAGAATGCAAAACAACATTCTTCTAAGCACAGCAAGTAATGCAAGGAAGTCTAAGGACACTGGAGTTCTTTATCTGTGGTTCTTACGTATCAATAGCTAGCAGTTCTACTAAAAAAGGAGGAGGGGATGAAAAAGAAAGATAGCAACAATAATATAATTTAGTTACATCCTGAAGTTGTACCAACGCCATTTGGGCACAACTCCGAAAAATTCAGACCCAAGAACCAGAACAGATTACTAGTCTGCAGTGCTGGTTTAAAAAACCCAAATCAAATAAACCCCACAAAAATCAAAAACAAAATAACCCAAACCCCCAAACTACACTGACTGTAACATTCCATGTCCAATTAAAAACATTTCTCCCATTATTGGGAGCTCCAAGAAAGGGGAGAGAAAATTCCTACTTTATCACATAATCTCCCCCTCAAAATATGCCACCTACAAAATTATGTTCAGTAACAAGGTAAATCCATCAACTAGCAAATACAAGCAAGCCAATTAGCACAGTAGGAACGGCATTCCAATGGAGTTGTGCCAGCTTACCACAGAAACACGTGACAGTTTGACTGTGGACCAAAGACTGAATGGGTTAGAAGGAGAAATGTGCACTATATCATTATTGGTTAAGAGTCAAAAGCAGCAGAACATCTTAGTGATACAATGAAGGGTTTTTTCCCCTCCTCTAAAACCACCTCTCTATAGCTACTATGTAATTAGCTAACACTGGATAAAATACAGGTCTGAAAATGGTCTCACACCTTTGGTGATCGTGGGTCAGGAGGACGGGCATAAAGTTCATCTTCAGCAAGCTGGACTCCTGCAGGAACTGTTTCTGAGGGACGAGTACCGTTGTATAGATGGAATTTGCAGTGAGGATTTAAGGCCATTGCAAGAAGTTCAAGAAGGGGAAACCAATCCTGGGACAGCTTGGCCACACATAGTTCCACTAGTCGATGAGTGTTGTTAATAATACATCTCTATTAAGAAAAAAACAACAACCAAGAATGTAGTGACTGTACAATGAGTATGAACTAGAAACTCTGAACCATTTGTATTCAGTGTGCAGAGTTACGTAAGAGTTTTTACAGCACTGTATTTTAATTTTTACTTCTCCCAATAATGGCTTTAAACAAGCTTTAAACAATCTGTTTTCAGCTAAAAATTAGATTTAGGAAAGAGACACATATTTTTCGTGGAGACATTCATGACTCTCCACTGAACTATTAACTTTTCCTTCTTTCACCTATTTTTCTCCAGATACTGATTTTCTTATCAAGAACTTTAAAGTTTCTCACTTGGCATGTGACAAGCTGTCCAACAGGCAGTTTTTGTACTCAAGGAGCTGCTACCAACATTCAGAAGTTAGCAGACTGCTAAAAGCTTTTACTAACAAAATCAAGTTTTCATGTCCCAGCATGCACATAAAAATAAGCAGGTCTCTAGACATCTGACCAAAGACAGCCTGCCTAACAAGAGCTGCACTACCTAACATACAAAGTTCTGGTCCTCCCCAGACCATCTCTGATGTTTTATTTCCTTTCAAAAGCACCAGAGACAGAGTAAGGTGAAACAATGATAGAAGGATGACTCCCCTACCACCCACCCAGAGCCATGTCTAAAAGAGTTCTCCCAGTTCTCTGGTGAGATGAGTTTCAAAATTGAGATTCAGTCTCTGCAGCCTTTTCATAGTCACAAAGGCAGTCTCCTTCCTCATTTAAACTACTATGCTTCTCAGAAACACAACTTTAAAAACTCACATGTATCTCAAACTTCCAGCCGCTAACTGCCTCATCTGTAAGGATTTTTGTGAAAGATATTGTCAACCCATCTCGAAAAAATCGCTGGCATGCTTCACTTTTGACATCAAGGCCTATTTTAAAATAGAAAAGAGAAAAACAAACTATTAGATATGCAATTTCGTTAGTTGGTACATGAACTTTTAAATATTGAAAGCAGTCATTTGGTGTGCTGGTTTGGGCTGGGATAGAGTTAATTTTCCCCACAGGAGCTGGCATGAGGCCATGTTTTAGATTTGTGCTGGAAACAATGTTGATAACACAGGGATGTTTTTGTTATTGCTGAGCAGGGCTTACACAGAGCCCAGGCCTTTTCTGCTTCTCACACAACCCCAACAGTGAGCAGGCTGGGGGTGACACCAACTGACCAAAGGGGGTATCCCAGACCATATGGGGTCATACTCAGCATAGAAAGCTGGGGGAAGAAAAAAAAAGGGAGGGGTGTTTAGAGTGATGGCATTTGTCTTCCCAACTAGCCATGATGTGTGATGGAGCCCTGCCTTCCCTGGAGATGGCTGAATACCTGCCAGCCTATGGGATGCGGTGAACGAATTCCTTGTTTTGCTTTGCTTGTGTGTGCAGCTTTTGCTTTACCCTTTTGTCTTTATCTCAACCCACAAGTTTTCTCACTTTTACCCTTCCAGTTCTCTGCCCCATCCCACTGGAGGAGTGGCTCTGTGGTGCTTAGTTTCTAGCTGGAATCAAACGACAACATTTGGACTTCAAAGGTTTGGTGTTTACAGTTTCAGAATTACTTCAAAATAATAAGCCTTGGATGAAGACAAACTTAACATACTGTTGAATGGACAAAAACCTGATGGATTAATGTTCTAGGAAAGCTACCTCCTTGCACTCCTCAGATAATTTTAAAATTATTTTTAAAACATGTGACAGGATTGAGAGAAGTTGGAGAAATGGATTATGTAGTGAGAAAAAAGTGAACAGGAAAGGAGAAGGTGATGTGCAACATAAAGTATATGGGAGCTCCAATTAGTGGACTGAAGAAAGAACAGAGGACCACTTCATTTCTGTACCTGGGCTTAAAAGTGGTCAATCTGCCAGATAATTCTGTCTGGTTTAACACTGCCTCAAGAGCAGAAACACCCTGGGTCCATAAAACTTGTCAGTCTAGATACAAATGTTTATGAACAGACACTGATGCATCTGAGTATTTAACAGTATATGGTTGTAACACTAAGGCCCCATGCAAAATCACCCACCTCCTCTTCTCCATGACTTTGGACTACACAGCTTCACAGCTGCAACCCCAGAGCTGAGCTGGCCACAGAGCTGTGCCAGTGATCCCCTCCCTGCCCAAGACCTGGAGCCTCAATAAGGGCAATGCAGAAACCTTATGGTGGGTTGGTAAGGGCTAGCTCAGACCCTGTAGAAGTGACAGTGACCTGGGGCTAATATTCTCTGGTGAAACCCACGCTTGCCCATGGGCACAGTGGCTACACAAGGCACTCACAGATTCTGGCAGGCTTTCAATAACTCTGATAAAATCATCAGGAGTTTAATAGTTCTTCTACAACAAGACACTGCACTGACCTACTGCAGTTAATTTTCACTGCATTGATTCTAGCCCAAATACCTGGCTAAGGAATTTTGGAACATGAGGACAAATATGCTCCCCTTGCTTTAGATACATGGCAAAACCCAAACATTTCAAGAAAATTAAGAAGATACCGTTTCAATAAGGAACTCAAGAACAGTCCCACAGAAATGCAGACAGATCATTCAGAGAGAGATGGTCTTTAAAGGATACCGGAAACAATTCCCATTATAGGGCTGCCTAGCTTTTGGAAGCACATGTGCTCATGCACACAAACTTTGGTTTTTTTAAGACTCTAGAGCCTGCCTCTTTTCCACTCTGTAAGCCTTTCAATTCATCAAAAATAAAGACTTGGGATCAAGGCTGATCAAGGGTTTGGGATGGAAGGGACCTTAAAGATCACCTAGTTCCAATCCCACTGCCATAGGCAGGCACACCTTCCACTAGACCAGGTTGCTCCAAGCCCCGTCCAACCTGGCCTTGAACACTTCCAGGGATGGGGCAGCTACAACTTCTCTGGGCAACCTGTTCCAGTGTCTCGCCACCCTCATAGTAAAGAACTTCTTCCCAATAGTTAATTTAGACCTTCTATTATTCAGTTTAAAGCTATTCCCCCCCGTCCTATCACTGCACGACCTCATAAAAAGCCCCTCTCCAGACTTCTTATAGACCCCTTGGTACTTGGGAGGCCTTCCTGAAGCCTTCTTTTCTCCAGGCTGAACAAGCCCAAGTCTCTCGGCCTGTCTTCATTGGAGAGGTGCTCCAGACCCCTGATCATCTTTGTGGCCTCCTCTAGACACGCTCAAGCAGGTCCATGTCCCTCTTGTGCTGGGTGCCCCAGAGCTGAACACAGTACTACAGGTGGGGTCTCACAAAAGCAGAGTACAGGGGAAGGGTCATCTTCCTTGACATGCTGGTCATGCTCCTTTTGATGCAGCCAAGCATACGGTTGGATTCCTGGGCTGCAAGTGTACACTGAAGCTGGCTCATGTTCAGCTTCTTGTTGATCAACACCCCCACTTTGTTCTCTGCAGGGCTGGTCTCAATCCATTCTCTGCACAGCCTGCAGTTGTGCTTGGTATTGTTGCACAGTGAAATCACATTTCAGTTTAAATAAGCTACAAATTCTAAAAGTTGCCTTGCATCTTGCTTGTATGTATGTCACACTGGGAAGTTTCAGCAGCATATTAAAAGTTGAATGAAAACATATATGAATCAGTAACATCCACAATAAAGATGGAGCAACGCAGAGCTGTTCAGGGAAATTTGAAAGAAAAAGTGGATAATATTCTTGCCTGCAAAAAACCAAAACCTAAAACAAACAGCTTTTTTTTTTTAACTTTTCAATTTATAGCATCCAACTCACTACAACATTTCCTTCTGGAGCAAATCTCAATACTCAAAACAATTCATGAAGGTTGCAGAATTACTGTGAATATAAACATCAGTCTTGCTATTAAACACTTTTTCAAGCAGGTTCTCTTCTATTAGCAAGTAACTCCAGACTATGGTTTGATACTCTCACTACTTGCTTAATGAAGAATAATACATCTATGCCTACACATGAAAAGATAATCTTCCATAAATAAAGGCATCTGCCAGGAATAATGCAAGTCACAGTCTAGACAAGATTCATACTATTCTGTCGTATTTGCTCCTTGCACTTGAAGGTGGTAATGATGACATTTAATCCTGATGACTGCTTTCAATTCAGTGATGTCCCCTTCAATTTCAGTTGCTGAAGAGATTAACAGAGGATGCAAATACCACTTATTGTATAGACAGGGTCGCAAAAACAGCAGCTACACCAAAGTCACTCCAGAATGCTGATGGCCACTGGCAATGGTAGGAATAGAAGCTACTTAAAAACCCCAAACACTGGAAAACTGTGCTTGCAAAAAGCTTTTCTTAGGTTTTGTTGCTTCATAATACAGATGAGTTACAGACTGCAGTATAAAATGTAAGTAATTCAACAGCTGGTTATTTTTCTATTTCTGCTTTAAATTCTTCCCTTTTGAAACAGAACTCCTCAGACTAAGAAAAATGCCCACAGACAGGTAGCAAGGTGTCCTATTTTAGATCCTACTGAGATAATGGAACACATATTTTTTAATCTATTAACAACAGAATAATTTATATTACATATATATATATATATATATAAACAACTCTGAAACAGCGCGTGCCAAGTTCTGAGCTATCAAAACGGTGTCAGTTACCCAGCTGAGCACCCTATCATTTCCTTGAGCACTGAAAGGTATTTAAAGAAACCCATCTTTTTATATAGAAGACCTCAGGCCACTGTAGAAGATCAGGTTCAAAAATCAATCTTAGGAATCAGAAAATGCGCAAGAGTCCATGGGACCTGATGAAATCCATCTGCAGGTCCTGAGGGAGCTGATGGATGAAGTTGCTAAGACTTAGAACTCCCTAAGAATAACCTTTATTAACACCAAATTGAAGTCGTCCTTGTACAGCTATGCAAAAGTAAGGAAAGGGTACTCTATATGTCACTGTATTTAAAATGTAACTACCTGGTAAGTGTAGATCCCCTATAAGAATATTTTGATCTGACTTCTGCTGTTACTGAAATACTAGGGCAATAAATACTGACTGGAATAGGAGACCAAAGCAACTTTCAGGAGAACAGAATTTTCCAGAACACACAACAAACTTGTCAATCTGACTAGTTTAACAAACACATACACAATACCGATATGGAACCCTCCTACTTCCAAGCGAGTCAGACACAGCAAGCAATATAGTAGAATTATTAGTCTAAGGCATGTCGTTTAAAATTCTACCTTTTCTCTAATCTCAAAAGTATGTGTGTGCAAAATTTGAACAAAAATTTATGGCAAGACATTTGGAAAACTATATCAATATCTTACTTTTAAAAACCTAGAATTGAGTTCTAGTATCTATTAAAAAGACCAAACCCACTAAGTCTGATATCAAAGACAGTACAGGAAACAGGCAGGACAGGAATGACAAGATTTTTATTGCTGTGAGCGTATTCAACTTCCCCACTTATGCTAAGGCACCTAATTTCTAACTACACTGATGGCTTTCTAAAATTTCTAATCTGTGAGGGTTCTGCACACCATTCTGACACAATACACAGGACCAGGGTTATAAGAAATAATTAAGAATTTTTAAGCCTCCTTCAGGGATTCAACAGAACAGGAAAAGACTTTACACACTGGCCCAATAATCATTAATTGTCTTTTCAGCTTACCTTTTTTACTTAGTTCAATAGCAGCTTCTAGAAGAACTTCTAATTCCCCTTTCGGCAATACAGGAACCACCCATCGAGGCCTATATTCAAAAAACAAAACAGCTCCTTTATTAATGCTTGTAATATAGGATAAGAAAATAAATTTTTAAAAGCCCTGATGAGCACTCCATTAAAAAAAAAAAAAAAAAAAAAAAAAGAGCAAAAAACCTCCCCACAACAACAAACAACCCACCAAAGCCAAACCAGGCCAAAATAAAACAAACCTCTGATTTGAGCTTAATTTTACAATTCTAAGCCAATAAAAAAAGTATTTAATGAAATTCAGCAAAAAAAAAGGTGCAAGAACCCTGATTCCACTATCAAGATATTTTGCACAAATAACCTACACCCTCTGAAAGAAAGTGTGAAAATACCTATTGATCATGTCATCCAACTTTGCCAGGTCTGTGTGTGGAAATGCAGGCTCCTCATCTTCAAGCTGGGGTGGAGCATCTGCTTGGCCCTGCTCATCAGGCGGGGTAGCTGGGGAGTTCTCATTGGAAGAATCAGGAGAAGAAGTCTAAAATTGGTACGGAAAATACTTTAAATACTGCCTTTCGGCATTTTTCCTTCACACTGTGTTTCAAAGAATTACTTGAAGTAAGTACCTGTCATCATAAAATATATAAAATCATTTGATTTCAGATTAAAGAAAAACAGAGCATTAAACGTGCTATTTGCGTTCTATCTTGACAGTTTAAGAATTACGCTACTTTCCCAGAAAGTGTGAGTTTTTTTGCAATAGTCTTCTATTTCAGCAGGCCACCTATACAGAAAGTGAAAATAAATTTAATATTGATGCACCACTTTTTACAAATCTTCTCCAGGAAAAAATGACTATTTTCAGGGAGAAAGACAAACTTCAGCAATAGCACATAAGAAAACAACCATGAAGAACATCTTCTAAAGAAGTTTGCTAAAAATGAGTAACAACAATCAAAGCTGGTTATTCACCAACCTCCAAAAACATGATTAGTTACAAGCCCATTTTGATGGGCCATGGAAAATACAATGAATTCTATAGATACGGGCTTATCCGTATACAGAAATAGTATGAAATGACAAGAATAGATTCAAATCAGAACAGCCAAGATTTAGGAGGACAAGGAAGGACCAAAACCTCAAGAACATTTTTCAGATGTCACACCATGTCTGGCTGACATGGAGTTTTCTTCACTGCACCCTGTGTGGTGATGGGTTTTGAATTTCTGACCAAAACAGTACTGGTAATACACCAGTGTTTTGTGTGTTGCTGAGTAGTGGTTGCACAGATTCAAGGCCTTGTGTTTTCTCACTCTGCACCCCAGCCATAAGTAGGCTGGGGGTGACCAGGAGGCTAGGAGAGGATTCAGCAAGACAGCTGACCTAAACTTCCCAAAACAATATTCCATATCATATAGTGTCACACTCGGCAATAAAACGGGGGTGGGGGGGAAGTTTTTTCCCAAGATAGCTGTTGCTTGGGGGCTAGCTAGGCATCCACCAGCTGCTGATGAGTCACTGCATTTGCATTACTTGTTTCTCTCCCATATCCCTTCACTTATTAAACTGCCTTTACTTTGCCCTTCCTATTCTCTCTCCCATCCCACTGAGGCAGAGGGAGTAAGCGACAGGGTGGAGACTTACCTGGCAGTCAGAGTCAACCCACCATATGTGTTCCAAAGAAAATTAATTCTCAAGAAGTAACAACCACTAAAACCTTATGGTATTAAACAACTGTCACCTTCATACTGAACTAAATGACAAAGTGTAGTTTTTCTTCCAAATTGGTTTGGCTGCACTGTTTAAAAGAATCTTTCCTGGTATTTTTTAATCAACAAAAAGAATCATAACATTATGATATAATATTTGAAAATTTTTGCTTGTCTTCTGAAAGCAGGACAACCTGTTCGACAGAAACATTTTCAGGGAGTCTAGTACAATGTACCTAGATGAAGCTAGTCTTAAAGATCTGATACTGACATATAAGCTGCTTTATCTGAAGTGCTTTTGAAGAACTAAGCATAAACTGAACTCGGAGAGTAGTTTTATCAGTCGGTGGCAGATAATTCTACAACACAGTTCTGAGGAGGCTTCTACTATTACTCCAAGAAATGTTCTTATCCAAAGTACATACACCTTAAAAGGGAGCATCTTTTTTCAGTGCAGAGCTCCACAACTGTACTACTTTGCCAACAGCATTGCCTTTATCCCTCAGAATCTTTTTGGATTTCCAGACACACACAAAAATATCAAACTTAACTAGACATCTCTAGGAACATCCAAACAAACAACTCAGAAACACTATTCCAAAAGAACCCCTTTATTTTTATACAATCTGTTAATATCATACCTGATTCTGCTGGAGGGGAGGCTGCGACTGTCCATCAGGAGCCTGGCCCTGGCTATCATTCCCTCCTACCGGAGAGCCACGAGTCGTGGCTGTCATACTCGACACAGGGCAGATCTTTGCAATTTTGTCTGCTTATGTAGTTGTTGTGAGAGAAGAAATTATAGTCCACTTAGTAAAGTTGAAGTACCAGCATATGCTTGCCTTAAAAAGCTCCAACTCAAGAACATGACATCTTGCAGAGACCATTGCATAACCTGAAAGAAAAAAAAAAGGACAATATACTATATTGACACAGGCATACCAATGTAATCCACACCTGGAAAAGAGTGCTACAAAACCAAACACCACTGCTACAAAGAATCCTTTATTTTAGACTTAGTATTTCTTTTTATAGAGTACAACTGACATCAGAAGGTTACATTTGAAGTATTTAAGATGATTTTAAATGTTCTAAGTAAAAATTACACTGATAATTACCTCTATACCACTGAGAAACTGACAGATAACCAAAATTCACAACACACTCTGCCTCTGTTGTATCCAAACTGCTACAGTAGATTTTAGATTTTAATTCAAAGTCCTGATTTAAGTCTATACAGAAATTATCTAGTTAAGAGTATGAACAGCCAAATTCATGATCTTTTCCAATACTATTCTCTTGACACTGTCTAGCTGCAGATGCCTGAGAGGGAGTTACAGATTGATTCTACCTCAGCCAAGACTAATAGAGGCCCTGCAGCCAAACCTCTTCTACGAGCACATCCATTTTTACCCAAGACATTTGACCTGTATTCCCCTCTAGCACATTTCTGGGTCCATTGGCCTTTCAGGCCCACTGCAAAGCCCATCACATCCCCACAAAGTACTTCAGTAGATTATATTAAGAAAATTCTGACATCAGGTTTACTTGTTGATCTTGTAACCACGATACACAAACAGTTCAATAGTCACTATGTGTTTCAACTTCACTGTGTTATATACAGAAATAAAAATTGTATTACATTACAACAGCAATTCCACTCTATGCCACAGGGCACTGTGTAACCACAGAACACACAACGTAAATTTTCCAGAACAACTCAGGCTTCCAAGCACCACATAAACACCAAGCTTTTTGAACTCAGGAAGTTCAAAAGCCAGGTAGAGTTGTAGACTGTATGAGCTTTCAGCAAGATTCACTTGACAGTGCCAAGTTTCTCACTCAATCAGCAAAAGCTTCAAATTATCAACTTAGAGTGAAGTTTCTGCTGTAACGCTATGCACATTTTTAAGTGTTTAATTATGACATTTCATCTCAAGTTATCTTTCTTCTCCAAGACACTTAAAAATCCTTTCCTAAATAGCACAGATTTGCAAACCATTACATATGCAATAAAAATTTTGACTGAATACAACACTATCCCTCCTCTCCCCAGTCTCCAATATTAACAGCACCAACAAACTCTGAGATCTCCACTAGAACAATGCCCACTTCTGAACAAAACTCTATTCTTTGAACACAGTCAACTGTAATCCACCCATGTCCTTCAGAATTCATATTCACAGTGAGCCTCCTAAGTCCAGAACAAAGACATTATAAACTCAAACTTTTTTTTTTTTTTGAGGGGGAATAATAGTTTAAATGCAATTTTGATAATGAATATATTTTAACTGGTACTCCTTTTTAAATGCCCTCCTGAGTATTTAATAGTTTACTATTGATGTTTAGAAAGATCACTAGCCAGAAAGTATTAACAAGATTAAGTTCCCTGTCTTTCATATATATACACACACACACACACACATACATAAACACACACAGAATCACAGAATCCCAAGGGTTGGAAGGGACCTAAAAAGATCATCTAGTCCAACCCCCCTGCAATCTAGCAATCTACTGCAGTTCAATGCAGTCAGTTCCCCTGCACTATCCAACTGAGGCTTCCAGGTACTTGCATGAACCAATGAAACCTAACTTTTGCCAACTTACATTATATTTTTCAACAGCCCTAAACCAACTAACACCAAAATAAACCTTCCTTAATCACAATCATTCTTCCTGAGCAAGGAAACACGGCAGCAGAGAGGCCAGAAAAGGGTGAAACTGCTCCTTTCAGCAACAGTCCTAGTCTAGGTTTGTTTCCATGCAGAAAGAAGCAATCACTGGCAGTTATGGTTCCACAAAATCTTACATCAAGTGCAAGCAGCTTCTGTTTCATGTATTTCTTATTCCGATGCTTTTGGCTGAACTATCATGAAGTGAGATAATCCAGAGTACTAAAGGAAACAACAAGGCAGAAAACTCTGAAACTTACAAAGACTGTGATGATTTTTCAATTTTTTAATTACCTGAGCTGGTATACTACAAGGCAAGAGAGTTCTCATCCTAATGCCAGCTAGGGAGCCAGGACAAAACTGCAGCTCTCCTGTTAGACAGACTTACACTAGTGTGAATTTACCTTTCAGATACTGTGTTTAGCTGGAGGGTCTGGGTGAAGCATCCTTGTAAATTCATTTCTGCTCAAGGTAAGCAGCATAATTTAACTAGGACATACAAGAAAACTACTACTGAAATGACCTATTTATTCAAAATCTTGTAAATTCACAGAGTAAAACAAAATCTGTGTAACAAAAATATGCAGAATTTTGTAGATGTTAGCAAATACGGAACATTTACAGGCCAACTTCTTAAATGAGTTCATCATTTGTCCCCAGTCAATTTGTGTGATGTCTTCAGAGATACAAAAGTAACTTCAGGTTATGCTGCAGCTAACTAGAAACACTCTAGTAAATGGTTTCACTGCTTCTTGTAGTATCTATATATATTCTAAATTGCAAGGTTATTCTTTTCAGATATTTCCCTTCTAATTACAGTGTATACAAACACGTTTTTGTAATGACAAATAATATTCCAATTTATGGATTTTAAACAGCATTAGAAGGGAGTAGCTCACCAGTCCTGTTTTCAGCCACTGATTTAACCATTTATGTTTCACGGAAAATGCCAGACTGCACGCCCACAGAGAACACACTACTGCTTTTTTGTCTTTAGAACTGATTAACCATGGAATTTCAAATTCCCATCACTTCTCTAATTCAGACTAGTCAATCTTTTAGTTAAAACTCACCATGGCAGTTTGGTTCAGCTCAAGAATAGCCTTTATACCCGTTTAAACATCAATTATTTCTAGACAAATGTGAACTGATACATCGACACCTTGCTTTTAAGCATACAGAAAGGACAACAGAAAATTCAAACTGCGCATATCCAGCTGAATTCTAATGGAGACTCTATATTAATTTTTATATATGGCTCATCTCTACTATATTTGATTTTGCATTCAGCACGTGAAGACATGTTAAAAAAACCCTATCTTCTTTACGCAAAGATTTGCATGGATGCTTTGATACAGTGTCAAGATGGAGACAGATCAAGATTAAATGACAAACTAACTACTCCACTGTTCATCAAGCGATGCTATGAGGCTACAATGACTGAGCCAAATGAATCCCACTAACATTTGCTTTCGATTACCAACCAAGCAAATTCCAATTTGCCATGCTTCTTCTATCTCCTCATGTCACCCTGATCCACCACTAAATTACAAGCAAAAAACTCAGCTTTTGCTTCACCTGACTCCTTGTAACTTTAGTAACACCAGGCAAAGACAGCTATGGGTTTTTTGACTCTGCATGCTTCCCTTTTAGAAGACACCACTCACTGCAAGGAGCATTCCAACACCAGCACACCATGCAGAGGATGCTGGACATGGCACTACCCTCCAGGAAGGGCCTCTCCTTCCAGGCTCAAGCATTTAGTAGTTGCACATCTGAGCTTCACCTCAGCTTCCAATGCCAGCAACCTCCTGACTATGTGGCAGATAGGTTAATTTCGTTCGGGTAAGCAAAGTAATCAAGCACCCTCTCAAAAGCCAGGAAAAAAAAAAAACATCAGACATAGGTTCCTGGGTAAGTGCTAGATAGGAAGCAAATACGAACATATTGCTCTGTTACAGGATTAACATCTAACGGCAAATACAAAGGATGGCATTTAAGCATATAACGAACAAGAGACACACTTTTCTAATACAGCTTACTCCTCACACCACTTTCATCTGAGTCTCTCAATGTCATCTCCTCAAAAGTAAATGAAACAACCCAACACATACAGCCTTTCTCCTAAATTAGCTATTTAGAATCATAGAATAGTTAGGGTTGGAAAGGACCTTAAGATTAGCTAGTTTCAACCCCCCTGCCATGGGCAGGGACACCTCACACTAAACCATGTCACCCAAGGCTCTGTCCAACCAGGCCTTGAACACCGCATTGAATGATGGAGCATTCACAACTTCCCTGGGCAACCCATTCCAGTGCCTCACCACCCTTACAGTAAAGAACTTCTTCCTTATATCCAATCTAAACTTCCCTGGTTTAAGTTTGAATCCGTTACCCCTTGTCCTATCACTACAGTCCCTCCCCAGCATCCCCATAGGCCCCCTTCAGGTATCGGAAGGCTGCTATGAGGTCTCCACGCAGCCTTCTCTTCTCCAGGCTGAACAGACTCAGCTTTCTCAGCCAATCTTTATACAGGGGGTGCTTCAGCTCCCTGATCATCCTCGTGGCCCTCCTCTGGACTTCTTCCAACAGTTCCATGTCCTTTTTATGTTGAGGACACCTGAACTGTACACAATATGCCAAGTGAAGTCTCACAAAAGCAGAGGGGCAGGATCACCTCCTTCGACCTGCTGGTCACGCTCCTCTTGATGCAGCCAAGCATACAGTTGCCTTTCTGGTCTGCAAGCACACACTGAAGCCGGCTCACTTTCATTTTTTCCTCATCGACCAACACCCCCAAGTCCTTCTCTGCAGGGCTGCTCTGAATCTCTTCTCTGCCCAACCCGTAGCTGTGCCTGGGATTGCTCCGACCCAGGTGTACTTAAAATATCAAGTCTTAGAAAAAACCAAATGCAAGGTGACAGGTGACAGCAGCAGACCTCGAAAGACATATTCCTGTGCATTACGTAATCCCTATGTAGGGACACAAACCTACGTTTCCTTTATTTCAAGTTTTCTGGTTATATACAAGAGAAGATTCGCACCACAAAATCTACTTTAAAGTGTGGTGACAATGTATGCCGGGATACTAGTCTACTCAACATGTAACAATAGAGCTTTCTAAAAATCACAGAATCATAGAATAGTTAGGGTTGGAAAGGACCTTAAGATCATCTAGTTCCAACCCCCCTGCCATGGGCAGGGACACCTCACACTAAACCATGTCACCCAAGGTTCTGTCCAACTTGGCCCTGAACACTGCCAGGGATGGAGCATTCACAACTTCCCTGGGCAACCCATTCCAGTGCCTTGCCACCCTCACAGTAAAGAACTTCCTCCTTATATCAAACCTAAACTTCCCCTGTTTAAGTTTGAACCCATTACCCCCTGTCCTATCACTACAGTCCCTAATGAAGAGTCCCTCCCCAGCATCCCCATAGGCCCCCTTCAGGTATCGGAAGGCTGATATGAGGTCTCCAAGCAGCCTTCTCTTCTCCTGGCTGAATAGCCCCAACTTTCTCAGCCTGTCTTCACGTGGGAGATGCTGAGAAAGTTGGGGCTGTTCAGCCTGAAGAAGAGAAGGCTGCACGGAAACCTTCCGGTATCTGAAGGGGGCCTATAGGGATGCTGGGGAGGGGCTCTTCATTAGGGACTGTAGTGTCAGAATCATACAACTGTGCTAAGAAAAAATAATTACTAAGCATTGTTTACAGAAGAACATTCATATCTTAATGGGATCTCACAGCAGATGTGCTTTTTCATCCTGAGTGCTGTACTGCAAAAAAGTTTAACTTCAGCAATACAAATTTTAGGTTGAAAGGCATCACAGATCTGTTTCATACAGGATTCTGGGAACTGCATTCTTAAAATCCAAATAAATGACTCATCACAATGGTTACGACTTGATTTTAGTCTAAAAAATCTAGACTTGGGAATCTAACCTTCTATCCTATTCCTTTATTTTAACCAAAATGCCTTCTCATCTAGAAATACCTCCCCCAAAACTGTAACACTGACCTAATTCAGTAGCTACATCTATGCACACCCCCACGCATTTATCATTTTCTTTCTTCTCTGTGCCTTATGTCTTTCAGGAAGAGAAAATTATTTATATAATTAGAATAGAAAACTGGTGGCCTCAGCAATTCGCTCATTAACACTGGCATGCACTGAAACTGAAATGTATTAAATGATTAATGAAAAACTTGTCATTAAGCTACTATTCAGTAAAGCAAGAAGTGTCTACCTTTCAATGTTAAGAAAATACCTGATAAGCAGCAATCGGATAAAACGTTAGTTCAAATAGTTTATATTACAAAAACAAGTAATTTAGGCTCCTTTCCTGGTAAAGAAGTGAATGTAATGCGACTTAACTGCATCAGGTTCCAACACACTATTTCAAAGCAAGAAATTTCTAAATGATAACTGTAAAAGACATATTCTGAGTAACTGCAATTGCTGGTGTTCTGACTGAACAGAACTAAAACTGTTCTGACTGAAAAACAGGTTACTTCAAGCAACCTTTTTGGTTTATCTTTCCACATAACACATCTCAAGTTAACACACTTGGCAGCATAAGTTTCTGAAACACTGGAAACATCCATGAAAACATACAATTTATTTGCCCCCAAGATCATATAACATAATAGAGAGATGTCCTGCAACATACTTGAGGTCTTTCAGGACTATTTTTCAACTTCAAAGCTTAGTGTTGAGACTTAGTTTAGCTAAGATACACCTTCTTTAACAGTATGCGACTTCACTTTGTACAAGATGCTCCTACACCTACCATTCATGTGAATTTTACTGCATGTTCTGTGCAATAAAAGCATGGAAAGTGAACGTCCAAGAGAAAGTATCACCGCATATTGTCAGGTCAAGGACAAAGCAGAAAGACCACAACTATCAACCCCATAAATCTGGTCTCAAAGGAGTCATCTGCATGCATTCAGTATCTTCAAGTACCAGTTACACAGCATTCTATGCTGAAGTATGTAGAGAAATGATGCAGAAAATGTTATCTTTATGCAGTGACACTTCCTTCTCCTTGAGCAACAAATTATGGATATTACCTGATTAGAGACTTACTGTCTTACTTCAAGGCAATAATCAATGAAGGTCAGCCCTTGAAAGGGAATTGGACAGCAGCAACAGGTGTCTTTCTCTAAAAGACATTCACTTGCCAATAACTGTAGAGGCATGTGATGGTTAGACAGTGTACCATTGGTTACTTAAGGTACATGATACGTTTTCACAGATAATGTAACAACAGGTCAGGTCTTCAGATCATACACCTAGTTCTGGCTACCAAACAGGAAAGTCAACTGCAGGTCCTATTTTGAAGGCAAAGTGCTTTGCTTATGTGACAGAGAACGTCAAAGATACAGCACCAAGAAACCAAGCTGTCAATGCCTTACATACAAAAGCAGCAAAAGTTAAGTCCATTACCGGTGTTCCCTGAAGTGAGCTGTGGCTTTATTGCCATGCTTTTCCCTAGGCATACATTCCAGGTCACTGTCATGGACAAAGCACTGAGCAAGACTGAGCATCCCATCCAGTATGACCAGTCCTTCACTCCCAGGAATCTTCAGTGGGAGTTACATTGGCATGAAACTGTATACTCAATGATATTCAATATATCTCAATGACAGAAGGAGAAGGGATGTAGAATTTACAGCCCCTGCAATTGTATTAGTTAAATTCTTGTTTCCAAGTGAGTAAGAAAATACATTCAAAGCACTGGTAAGTAGGTAGATAATATGAAGTTTTATGCTAGGAGATAAGAATTCAGGTCACGACAGTAAAACAAACCAGGCTTTCCAAAAGTGAGAATGAAGTATCTGTATCAGAAATGGTGTGGCCAGCAGGACCAAGAAAGTGATCATTCCCACTGGTGAGGCTGCACCTCAAATACTGTGTTCAGTTCTGGGCCCCTCAATACAAGAGAGATATTGAGGTGTTGGAGCAGGTCCAGAGAAGGGCAAGAAAGCTGGTGAAGGCTCTAGAGAATAAGTCTTACAAGGAACAGCTGAGGGAACTGGGGTTGTTTAGCCTGGAGAAGAGAAGGTTCAGGGGGGACCTTATCACTCTCCACAACTACCTGAAAGGAGGCTGCAGTAAGGTGAGGGCTGATCTCTTCTCCCAAGTAACAAGTGATAGGACAAGAGGAAATGGCCTCAAGCTGTGCCAGGGGAGGTTTAGATTGGATATTAAGAAAAATTTCTTCACAGAGCGGGTAGTCAGGTATTGGAACAGGTTGCCCAGGGAAGTGGTGGAATCACTGCACAGACAGGCCCTCGGTGATATAGTTTAGTGGTGCTCTTGGCAGTCCTGGGGTAATGGTTGTACTTGATGATCTTAAAGGTCTTTCCCAACATACTTACTCGATAACTTTTAAGTCAAGTGAATGAAAAAAACCATCAGTAAATGCATGCACTGAACTAAGAAAAGCAAACTCAGTAAGTCATTCCTATCTGGAAAATGCTGAAATCTATTTTAAAAATTGCCTGAATGTTTTGAACTGTAACTTTCACTTACTATGCAGCCTTTTTCTTGAATTCACAATGAACATGCAAAGACGCGGGCAAGACTTTCTTTCACCTTGGGTTAAAAGAAAAAGCTACAACAGGAAACAATCTTTAAACTAAAATATAAAAAAAATCAGATCTAAGAACTTTAGTATGCACATGTTTCAGACAGAGATTCAATCTCATGCTGCTAAGCAACACAATGCTATACTTTTTTCCAATTATGCTACAGTTCATTTATGCAGGAGACTGCCATTCTGCAACCCAAACTCCATGTTGTTGGCGATATAGCCAATCAGGATTTTGATACTGCAGGTCCAACTGCAAGCTCAGTCCTTTACAGGCAGCCACAGAACACTAGAAGCAAGGACAAAGCATAGTTTAATGTTTAAATTTAAAAAATGTTCTAGATTAAAACTAATACACACATTTTTAGTTGATCCTCTATCATCTGTGAAGTAACTATTATTGTATCTTGCCTACTTTTCATTACTTCAAGAAACTAGTATGCCTAAAGTTTGTACCGAAGACTGACTAAATGCTCTAAATCTAGTTTGGTCATGGCTGTATCAAACACTTCAAGCTGTTCATTCCTTTCTAAAATGGATGTAATACTTACACCTCTCCAGCCTGTATAGTGAAGTCTACTGTCCAGAACACTTTAAGAACTCAGTTTCTTCCTTAAAGCATTAATCCAAATGCCAAAAATTGAAAGACGTGACATTATTAAGACTTTTAAAAAACATTCATTCTTACTTCATTTTAAAAAGGAATAATTAACTTTTAATGTTACTTCATGTTCAACTGGACTGCTCCGCTTTTTTGGCTAGAAAGAGCATTACTGTATGCTCAAAAGTCAAAGGGGAAAATCAAAATACATTCTCAGTATTATGGGTAGCAAAAAAATACAGGCTTAATTTCACCTAAGTAATGAAGGCTTTTCTCAGCAAGACATGAACTTTTACAGCAAAGCACTAAGGAAGAGAGGTAATTAAAAAAAATTCTGAGCACTGAGGTATCAACGGCTTCCTACTAGTTGCCAAAGCACACTATGAAAGTGGAATGAAAAGCTTTGGGAATGTACAGAATGGGATGAATTACAAAAGTCTGAAAGAGACAACAGACCAGACACCTAAGTTTACACAGTAGTACTCATCTTCCCTACATGAGGATGCGTACAATTCCTTCCAATTCACATTCCTCATATGAGCACAAACTATACTGCTGTACCAACACTGAAAGTTTTCTCTTTTGTTTAACTATAATAGCAGTAGCTCAGAAAGCAACTAGACAATGATAGCAACAGGTTCAGTTTCCTGCTGGAGTTACGTCTTTAAAACTGTTTCAGACTAATGCAGGTAGAAAGCAATGCCTCATTTTTTTTGTACTTTGTACTACAATCTAGTTTTGGATAAACATGTTGCAATACACTAACAAAACAAAATGATGTATCCCAAAGGAATCTTTTTCTTCAGGCAATTAATTTAATACACAGCCTTCAAATTTATTCTAATTGATTATCCCTATATTTTTATTTTTTACCTAATATGGATTTCTTAATACACACATATGATTAACATTCATAATATATTAAAAATATCCAAGCAACCGCCATATAACTCACTGAATAAATGTTAACATCTTAATCTCTTCTACCATGTTATGAAGAAATATTTCTGCTCTGATTCTAAACACAAGAGATGCATCAGTGTCATAACAAAAAACCTCAGTTCCCAATATTTATAATGTAATACACTAAAAAAAATTAAATATTTTAAAATGAGAAACCCAGAGAAGCTGCACTCAAGTTTTAAGATATAATAAAGAATCAAGAGAAATCTACAGACATAACTTCTCCTAGATCTTGAAAAACAGGATATAGTCCAAAATAGTGCAGAAAGGAAGGGGGGAGGAGTAGGGGGAATGGAGAGAAGAAATCAAACAACCATCTCTGGACAAAAACCTCTTTAGTGAATCTCATAGCCACTCGTGCAACTTCTTACAGTCATAAATGAGATTAAATGAATATTTTGTCATCAATGTGAAAGATTTTACAAGACCACCTGAATTCCTGTACTGCAATTTTTACACATTTGTCTAATTAAATGGAATAGGTGTAAGAAAAACAAAAAAAAAAAAACCACAACCCACAAGCCTACGCTGATCGAAACCAGAATTATTAACACAATTTCAACAAACAGGACAACAGTCCTAGCCAAACCCTTCACGTATCAATTCTCAATCCCATACTATTCAATTTTACCAATTACACAGACAAACCTATACAATTACTAACAAATTTTGCACATGGCACACAAACTAGTGGGATGATAAACAATGAGAACATGTCACAGAGTAATGTGGGTCATTTTATAAGCCTAGAACAATAAAATTTGCACTTGACATAACCAAACATCAGGTTAATCATCCCCCCCCAAAAGGACACGCAGAAAGCTTTGTATATATCGGGAAACAAGTCTAGAAACATGGTTATTCTAGGAAATCAACTGCATGTGAACACCACAAGGGCACGTTTGTATGGATAAATCTCAGAACTGTTGTCTTTTTAACAGAGGCACATAATTTTGGTCGCAGAACTGGTAAGAAACCTGTGAATTACAGTCTTTTACATCTAGAAAAAGAAAGTAGCAACAAAGATACCCTCCACACCAATTAGCTGCCACAGCAAGAAGAGAGTGCAACACGATTAATACAATACCTGAACCCATTACAAGACCAGAAACAGGATAGAACACCAGAGACTACCTACTTCCAAAGCAGCCTAATTCTGGCATTTCCTACCACTATTTATCTTATTCCTTGAAGTAAAGGAATAAAGATGTCTTTTTAAGAGTGCTATTTCTACTGTCTTCAACTTTGGGGTCTTTCAAGGAAGAAAAAGAACTGAGAAGCCAGTACTATACAAACTGTATTTGTAACCAACATTTTCAAAAAGCAGCAATTGCCAATGACGCACACATACAAAATCTGAAAAAGCAGTGTGGATCTGCCTTTTCCCTACAGCTTTTCAAAGATGTCCACACATAATATTTCGTTTTCAGTTCTGAAGCCTGAAATCATAAATACAATAAGATATATTTCATGCTAAAAACTTTCAATTTGTAGACTTCCAAGAACAGAACCAATACATATAAAATGTGTGTTTAGCAAATCTTCGGCTAGTCAAGCAAGAAAACATTTACTGGCTGTTTGAAATAGCACTCAGTACTAAGAAAACCAGCTGATACCACTACAAACTATATATACCTACCCTTCCAATTAAAAATAATGCCCATGCACAGGAACTATCTTTAAACATAACTTTTAAAGTGTAAATGATAAAGATTAATATATTCAGTAACACTAATCTTCATACCAAGTATTTCCATCTATTGCAGTTCTCTCACTGAAAGGGGTTAGAAACTATCTTACAACTTACTGAGGAACTAAGTACCATGACGTTGTGGTTTTGCACTGGAAATTAAAGCAGACAGCAGATGAAAACTTAGGCAAAATACAGACTTAAATGGGAAGGAAGGTCTAGGTTTTTAACAGGTTAGAAACAAAATCCATAATAGGAGGGTGTTAAAAAAATTATTACCAGCTACACACAAGAAAGAATAGTAAGTCTCCAGCATTAAAAAACAAAGCCAAAAAAGCACTTCATCAGAAGGCTCTTAAAAGGAGTTCCATCATGCCAGAGAAAGAGCAATAAATACCATTTTTACCGAAGTCCAGGTTTCTTAAAAGCAATAACTCAGCAAGAAAATCAATTCATATGACCCAAGAAGTATATCACCTTGTAGAATCCAGTAAAAAAAAATCACATCTGATTTTGTTAACACGTAACCTTCCATGTGACCCCACTAACCTAAGAAAATGGTCTACTGCATTTATGTCTGTTGAGCACTACTTTTTAAAGTATTAAAGCAAATTAAAACAAGGCCAAAAATTTTGTTTGTAAAAAGCTGTGTCACTTTAGTTTCATTTTTGAGAGATTAATATCATCAATATTCTGTTTCACAGTAGCTTAAGCCTACTTGATTTTGTTTGTACTTAGGCATCACATCATTTCGCAGCATTATTTTTTCCCCCCATTTTGCTTAGATTTGCCATAAGAAGTCCGCAATATTCACATTCGGATTGACAAAAATAAACAAAATATTGATGCATCTACACAGGTTTTTTTCCTCCAAACTGAAACCTCCAGTTCCTCAACCACTTCAGAAGATTCTTCAAAATTCCGTCTTCAGGAATGGATATTCCCTTCTTCTTTCGTGATCAAAGCTTTGAGTTTTGCACCTGATATTGTGAGGGTAGCTGTGAAACCTTGATACACATCAAGAACTTTCATTCTAAGACTTACGAAGAAAATTTTTATTGTTATTTTAGGTTGCATTAGGTTCTGTAATTTCTCTCTAAATAGAGTCCTATGGTTAACAGGAGAAGAACATGAGTTTTGCAGATTCCAAAAAGGTTCCACAAAGTATCTCACTTCTCTTCAGGAGCAGGGCTCAAACCCTAAGTAATTATTAAGAACCTTTATCCTCCAGCTCCATTGACCTTTGCAACTTCCCTGGAAGTTGTGTTCTTTTGCTGCAGGGCTCAGAATGAAATCTCAGATTCTTTCAGAACAATTTTGTAGGCAGGACTGAGGAAGCTAAAACTACGAAGTATCTGCCTCCTCCTCCAATGAATATTTAAACAGAATTATTTTTCAGCTGGAAGGGACCTACAATGACCATCTAGTCCAACTGCCTAAGGATTACAGAGAACATTAACTGCTGACAAAAATCTAAAAACTTTGTGAAAAAAGTTTAAATCAAAACGCTCCCTTTGATCCACTACTCATTTCAACTCTTCCTGGGGAACAAAGCAGAAACGGAAATAACACTTCAACGTTCCGTCCTTGGAAGATCCCACCAAACCATGCACATGTCCAAATCATAACTTCTCATGTTCAGTGGCATCCCTAGTCTTGTTTTTCCCCTGAGATACATAAATACATTGCAGCTTCTGTTATTTCTGAGGAGGTTCATGGATACTACCAGGCTACTGGTAGGTGCTGAATGGCTTTTGCTACCTTCATTCTTTCTCTAGTATCTAAAGGAGAACATCATGCCGTCTTCCAGGTTCATTCCACTTGCAGCTTTAAAACACGGAATTATTTATAGCATACTGCACTTAAGGTTTTGCAAAACTCAGCACTATAAATAATTGAAATACTGTCTAAATCCATTCAGCCAATGAATTATGGATAACACTAGAATGTTATATCTACATTTTCCTTGTGTGTTACTCTTTGTTAAATCATGCTTAAATACAGCACCTGATGTATCACTGGAGCGTGCAGTACCCAATGCCACCACCACAATTATACTATAAAGCTTCTGTTAGAGAAGTGAACTTTAAAGTTAGCCTGCAAAAATTAGCCTAGCCCCTTCTGATTCCCTTTATGTTTGCTATGGAGAATTTAAAGACTTCTCTAAACTATGCTAAACATTACACTAAACAAAATTACTATTTAACTAATTAATTAATAATTATTAGTATTAGTCTAAACTCCAAATTCCCCGTGACATTATCACACATTACAGAAGTTTTCTCTCAAAATATAAAATTGACACAACTTATTGCTTGGTTAGCTGCAAATAAATAAAGCACAGTATAGCATCTCACCCAGATATTAAGTTAGAAGCATTTTACATTCTTGGAACATGACAAAAGTTACTTTCTGAAATTCCAAGATATTTTGAAGTGCTTTAAATTCAAATAATCTAAGCATTTCCATTACTGTACTAGCTTTAATTTTTTTTTTTTCCAACTCTGCTTTTCATGTAATCTTCAATCAGAAAGCACAGGAACTCAAACACTACCAGCACTATCAAGCATAATTTAAAATGTCTCAAATACACAAGAAAGTGATGTCAGCGTTAAAATTCATGCTTCAATAAGCTTCTGTTAAGTGCTTAGCAAACTTGCACAAACTTCCAACAAGTTTTCAGTGTACCAACTGCTTAACGAAGCCTGGACATTTGTGTACAGTTCCATACCAGCTAACTGCAAGTAAACATTTTGTCATTTCCTGTTGCCTTACAACCATTTCAATAAGAAGATACTTGCTCTGAAAAAATCAAGCTTCAAAAGCTCACCAGAAGTGTTATAAGCTGACAGTTTTTCTTAAGACCGTCTGCCTTAAACATGCTCCATTCCAACTAAGCTCATACAAGCCATTTGCCTAAGCAGAATGAATGCTCAAGAAACCACTGAAAATTATCTGTCTGCTCCAGAGAACTTGCCTAACAACTCCCCTTAAAAATCCCAGCCTCTCTGCAGAGAAATAAGAAGTGGCAACAGGAACAGCAATTTTGTCTTCTGTGTTAATGCTCCTCTGCTAACACAGTGAAGATTGTATATACATGCAAAAAGGTAAACAGCAGAGGAAATTTAACAGGAATAAGTATGGAAGACCCTAGAAAGAAAGCAATTAGAAACAGGGTAATTATTTCTACTACACTACTACTCCCCCAGCAGAACCGAAAAGTGACTCCGCTGTTCCAGAAACTCAATACTCCTGTACCTACAAAACCTATCAGAAAGCATGTCATAACCCTCTTTATTAAGAAACACAGGAGACAATGATCAACTATTACCACATCCTAAGGACTAAGGATGGGTTTAAAAAATACTGTTGCGGCTCAGACTGAAATAAAAAAAAAAATAAAAATCAACCAACATTAAAAAACTACAACCCACCACACCAATCTTCTTGCTAAAGAGCACCTCCTTCCAGTATACAAAATAGACTATAAAAATACCACTGAATCCATCAACAGGCCAAGAGAGACAAGTGTCAGAACTGTTCCTTATAGGGACAATACTTAAACTAGCGCAAAGTCACAGTGACAGAACACTCAGAAGGTAGTTTTGCCATCACAGTGTGCACGTGGATCTCTTCTGCTTCCGTTGTTGGAATGTCAGTGAGAAATAGCAACCTTATACCCCAGTAAGAGTATTACACCCTGATAAATTTTGGGACAGAAGTTTCATTGTAGTTCTGCACGTGGACAAGCCTCAGCTGAAGATACAGCTTCATGGTCTGTTTGAAACCAGGTCTCCACCGTCACAAGAGGAGGAGGGCAACCTTGCTCACTTTCATCTTGACCACCTTCTTACCACTAACATTAGCCATTGTGTCACCACATAGTTAGCCAGATCAAGAAGCCAATCTGGCTAAAAGGTAACTGGGGGAAAGGAATGAAAATCATTTTAGTTTTCAGCTGTATCACATGCCATACGAACACTAACAATGGTATGAGAAACAGGAAGAATATACAACCATGGATAAAAACAACTTTCAGCACCAATGCAAATATATAACGAAATACACCCTGAAAGAAGAAAAAGGAAGGAAACAGAATATAGCCAATTACAGTTATATAGCACATATTTAGCTATAACAGCAACCAAGGTTCACATACATTAGACTAGAGATGAGTCCTGATGACACAGAATTGTCATAAAGACTGAAATTCTCCTCAAGCATAATGGATATCACAGGAAAATGCACATAGAGAAAGCTGTTTAAGAGTTGGTAAAATTCCAGGAATGTCAGTTTGTGAATATCTAAGTTCAGCCACTGAAAGAAATACTAAGCAGCCAGAGCAAACAAGACTAAGAGTGAGAAGTCTAAGATAGCAAAAAATCTGTCTTTACCCTGGACATTATGACAAAACCCCTGGAATACTTAATTGATCACAGTAAATTGGGAAAATTAGTTTAACAGTAACACTTGGAATAATTTGACCACAAGCACATAAATCAGCAACAAAACTAAAGCAGGCAATGCAGATGATGTAGAAAACAGAAGCTAGCAAAGATTTCATTTCGGCTAACCAGAAAAGGAAAACCAAACACCACCACCACCCCCCCTCCCAAAAAAAAAAAACCACAAAAAAAGAACAACAAACAAACAGGCCACCGTTAAAAAAAACTGTACACAGGACTACTTTATTGTCTGGAGATCCAGGTCAAAACACTGGAATTAGAGATGACACAGTATGAGTGCCTGAGTGCAAGCAACAGCTGTATCCACTGTGATAGTCAATGTCTTACTACTTCTTAGCAAAATAAATTTTCACATAACAAAATTTTGTGCCTGTGTGAGAGGCAGAGACAGACCTTGCTCCCTAAATCTGTCAAAGGCTGGATTTGTCATTTTTCTCCTACATAATTTTGGATTTTCAGAATAATATGGTTTCCACTGTAATTTCATTTCCATCAAATGAAAGTTCATTTCCATCAAACTAAGTCCCCTGGGCAAACAGTAACCAACTGAGGCACCAGGAAGAGAAACTGTCCATACCTTATTTGTTCCAAAAGTTAAATGTTGTTTTACAAGAAAAGAAACAGAACTGCTGAAGTCAAAGGGAAATCTGCAGGTTATAAGACAGCAATATATGACTCCTGAGAAGTTAATTCTGTCTGTGTCTTTTTCATATACAGTGCTGGAGAAATCACAGATTTCTCAGATTAACCTCTTCATCCTCCTCTCATTTTTCTGGGTAGTGAGATCAAGGTAAAACTGAGGAAGAGTGAGGGAGCACAAGAGCAACTTAAGCCAACATAAACTGTGTCTAACACCTTAAACATCTAACACAAATCCATTGAGAAATTATGACAGGAGGTACTTCTGAAGTTTACAGCCTCTGTGCCCCAATTCTTCATTAGTAAAACAAAAGACAACACAAGCGTTTTAATTTGCAAAGTGGTGTGAGAAACAATACATTAATGTTTGTGAAATGCACAACCTGGGAGTGAAAAGCACCTCTCAAATTTATTAACAAAGTAGTAATTCCAGTCAGTATCAGATTCAGACCAATGTAACACATGCATTTACAGCATGAATTCTAAAGATAAAATACTGAATGACAATTCAATTTAATCCAGCGTCTAGGCTGAATGAGTCAAGGATCCAATGAGAGGAAAAGTCCATAACTAAGGGGTGAGGGGGAACCCCACTGGTTTAATGACTAGTTTCATTCTTGTATTTCCCCCTTTTCCACTTTTACGTAAGCTTAGAGGAATCTTCTTAAGTTACCCAAGTGAAAATATCCCCCTTTACATGATAAAATGCTTGAATAGATCATGACTTGTGAATTTTTTCCACGTCTCTTTACAGCATTTGCTTTCCACCACACACATTTTTTAAGTACCTTTGCTGAGCTGTCAGATAATTCCACTGAAAAATGAATAATGGAAGCATTTTTAAAAAATCAAGCTTTTAGTTCCGCTGAGGAATCCACTCAAGTACTACAACCCCCAAGTCCTGATGAAACAGTATGTACTATAGGTGGGAAAAACAAATTTTGCTCTTGTATTTGTCAAACATCTGAGCAAAAATAAGGCACCTCAAACATGAACCTCATATTTACAAATTCAGCACAGAAAAAGAACCCAACTGATTATATACACCCTGTGGCAAGTTTTTGTCTGTAAAGAAGATGTTTTAGTCTGTAAAGAAGATATTTTCTTCCAGCAAGAAAGTCTTTGCAAAGTATACAACTAACCTCACCAACTTTGGTGAAACAAAACATTAGTTGTTCAGAAGCATTAGCTATCTGGAAGTATGAGAGAGGGAAAAAACAAGAAGTACAAAGGAAGATACCCACTATAACAACCGTGCACTCTGAATTTGTAACACTTTCAACAAAGAACGGCATGATAAATCACAGACTGAATTAAGCAGATGTTCAGGAAGTAAAAGAAAAAAGGTAAATGCATAGACAATCATTTCATCAGATCAATAAAATCTCACCACAGCATTTCTTTAAAGCAGACTGACACCACCAGACCAAGCATGCAAGTAGGAGCAAACTACAAAAAAATTAAACAAAAAATTGTTTAGTTCTTATTAAGAGAAAGTTTCTTAAAAAAAAAAAAAAAAAAAGAAAAAAGAAACTATCTTAAGAGCTTGTGAAAGAAGCAAAAAGGGGGTTTGTATCTACAGAAAAACATCCCAATAATGTCTTCATAATTGCTATAGATGAAAAAAAACATTGCAGCTGAACTACTTAAAACATCAACATTGTGGTTAAGGCTTCTTCCTCCCATCCTTCATCTCCAGCATACAAGTTCTGAGAACTTTGTCAAATGCACTAAAGAAACTTATTATATTAAAAATACATGGAATAAAGAATTCTAGTGGACAACTGCCATTTAGAATTTAAATAACATACAATAATAAACTCACATATAAAGCAAAATTTTGCTGTTGGAATAATCAAAAGTAAAACTGAAGGGTTTGTCTGCATTTTAAGTGTGAACTACTGTGAAGAACCACAGCGGGTCATCAATACTGAAAAGTACCCAAACTGTAGGTGTAGCATAGTCTAAGCACATACTTAACAGCATAAAGCAGCTCTCATAGGCAATTCCCATTCTCTGCTTTGAAATGTTAGTTACTTTCTGCTGGTCTAGATAACTTATTTAACCGCTAAATCTTTCTAAATCCCCACCCTAACCAAATATAAGCATATAAGCAAACAGCATACCAAGTATCAAGTACAATTTAAACTTTAGAAAAAGATGATCTTCTGAAGTAGCAACTAAGGATCAATCAGCACAGCGCTTGTGCATCTCCAAATCAAACTCTCATTTTGGCTACTGCTTGCCAGCAACAAAACTAAACTAACAATATGGTCATTCACTATCCTCATCTAGCTGCCTCCAGGCACCAAATTTGCGACTGGTTCTAAATATCCATTTCAATATCGGGGAAATTATATGAAGAAAAAGGGAAATTCATTAAGGAGGGTTTGGTAATGCATCCTGACATCTAGTGAAAAATCTTAGGACAGGGCAGAGAAATTAAAAACTTTTGTCTTACACCTGCTAACCTGAGGCTGATACTGATCACATGGGGTTTTTCCATGGCTGAAGACACACTATCTTACAGCAAGGTTTCACTACCACTAACACAGCATAGCAGCGCTACCTTTCTGCATCCACTGCCACTGACGAAAAAGCAGCTTTTAATTTCACTATAAAGCTTTTCATTATATATATATATATATATTTTTTTTTTTTAACCCAAACAAACCCTAAAAAAACTGTTTTCCCAATCCTAAAACATGGAAGTGAAAGGAATTAATGGCTTCTCAAATGCCATAAGGAGAATTCATGTTTTAAGTTACATCTTCACTAGACACATTACAAACTGTCAACAACAGCAATCTGGCCAAACTGCTACAAGAAAAAGAACATCAACAATTTTTGGGCAACCTGTAGGTTATCTAATTACCAGAACTATCATGAAGACACTCCGACACAGCAAGAGAGCTATAAAGCACTTAAGAAATTTGACATTACTACCTCACCTAGGGGAAAAAAAGTCAGTATATCAACTCAAGAAAATGTTCCATTGCATGAATGTGTGTTCTCATACGTCTCTGTGTGTGTGTTTATACACACACACAATTAAAAACAGTCAGAAAAAGCACCTGAGATTTTAAGGTCCCACTGTGATTAACAAAGCGCTGTCTGAAAGACAGGTCAAGGCATATGGAGGGCTACGCAAAACTGGAGTCTGAAACTGTAGAACAAGTCACTGGAGTTTCCACCTTCAAGGTCCAGAGAATTTACATTACAATTTCAAAAATAAAAAGAAAACCTAAAGGATTCAGGAAAATGCATTAAAAGGGAACAACAGAAATACACAAAAACCCCAACATTTTATTTCTAAATTAGAAACATACAAATTCTAATACGTAATATAGTTTAAACTATAGTTCAAGCTTTTGGTTTATCAAAATTCTGGTCTTTCACCAACCTACTTACCTACGCAGATCCACCTTTCCTATTTAACTTTCAAATTCATGGACTTTTCTGTTGAAACATGTTCAGAAACACACTGAAGTACTCAACTGCCAAGACAGCAGAAAATTTGAACACCAAAGATGAAAGGCTCATTTACTGAGATGATAGTAGATTTTGACAACAATATTCATTCTCATCTTGTATTAGAAAAGTAAGAAACTTCTTTTCCTCACTATCAATTTTCATTTCTGCACAGGAAAACTGAAATTCCACCCACAACCAATACAGGCCTGTCACCACTATGCCCACACCACAGTGCTAGCAAGGACACCCCCCTTCAACCAAAAAAGCCTGTCTGGTAACTGAGGGATCCTACCTGACACACATCACTTTTTTCTTTACTGAACATGTTTCTAAACAATCTCCTCCTTTCTTCATCAATTTAGAGCATGATAGCTAAGACTACCCAAACACAAAACACTACCTTTTCCTCTTCCCACACCTCATCCCCACTGAACCTACAGAAAAGGTTAAGCAGCATTAAAGTGACCTAAGGATTGAAGTCTGTGTTATTTATAATGCACATTTTAGTGTCATTCCATGTTACCATTCAGCTGCTACAAAAAAAACCCAACACTACTCGTCTTAAGCAAAGGCTCTTCTAGGCACAATTTTCTATTACTTGAGTTTTGGATAGTTGACATGAAACCTAAATGAAACATTAGTCTTGAAATTCCCTCCAAGTACTTCTCATTATTGTGAAGCACTCATTTGAACACTTCTGCTAAATAAAAATACCAGAGAAGTCTTTTACAATTTATAGCAGGCAGGAGAAGAGAACATGAGCAAACATTAAGGAGTCACACGCTTGTATCTTGCCTTCTAAAAAAAAAAAAAATAAAAAAATTGGAAAAAGGTTTCTTCTGTGAGTTTTCCATTCACAAATGTACATCTTAAGGGAATACCACATTGCATCATTCCTTACTTAAGAGTGAATTCATGACTAAACACTAACTACCAAACGATATGATTTGCTAAGATGACCATGCAAAGATCTATATGCAAGAAAAATGCATTTTTCTGATGCCAGTTACATGTATAACTGAATCACAAGAAAGGGCTACATAATGGTTTTATAAGCAGATCAAGGATGCTATAGGTAAGTTTCCCACAATAACATTCCTGATAGCTATCCACTACTTCTAAAGCAGGCTTCATTTTAACTTCATGAAAAAAGTTGAATATACTAGCATTCAAAACATAACTAGATTTTAAAACTACATCCCACGGACCTCTTTTGAAGCTGTGCTAGCACAAAGATGTTAAACAAAAGCAAGTAATCATTCTCACAGTTAATACTAACTAATCCTTTAAGAAAACCATACATCAGTAAAGTTTACATTAGAAATCCGCCTGTGAACACACCTGTATCCAAATGGCATTTATTCTCACCATTTTAATTTTTATTTGAAAACATGTCAACAGCTGGCAACCAAAAAGCTTTGATACCAAGCAGACTGAATTCAACTGTCAAAATAAAATGAGTAACTGATGGCTTCTTATAAAATGGAGTATCAGAAAATTCACAACGAGAATGCAGAAGGAACTGGCTGTGCTGTTAAGCTCCTTTAAGAGGGAAAAAAACAGCAAAAAGATTTTACATTAAGTCACAAGTGGCCACTTTAGGACCTTATCTCTCTTACTCCTCTCCTCTACTGTGAGGAAAGTTCTTAACAGCTCCCCTGTAACCTTACCAGCACTCAATATTTTAAACGATTTTACCAAACCAGATCTACAGAAAGTGCTCAAAGCACCAATGGGCTCAAGTGGACACTGTAATGTCTCAGAAATGCAGGAGCTGACATTTTGAGGATGTCAAGTCACAACAGAATGGCTTTCTGCCACTGTCTATCTATTCAAGACTCTGAACAAGAAGATCTAAGACAAAACACAGTTCTGTCATGAAGTACAGAGTCTTTAAACAATATTCTCAAACCATGCTACAACCTTAAGTGTAACAGAGACAGCCAATACAACATAACTTTCAAAAAGATACCTCAACTCATCATAAAACTAATTCTTGGTAAGAGTGGGAGAACTTTACCATCACTGCCTTTTTCTAATACACAAATCCAAAGCAGCTCAAACTTTACAGGCAGAAAAAAACCCAAGTCTTACTGCACACAATCATATACTTATGAAAGACCCCCTCTGCATCCCTCACCTCTGCCACAGAAAGACTGTTTAACTACCATTCTGCAATACAAAGGTTTACCAAACTGCTCTTCTTAAACATAACCAATTGCTTGGCAAGACAGCTAGGCAACTGACATTCATCACTACTCGATATTGCAGAGTTGAGAACCTCTTAAGAAAAATGAAATAACAAGACTGTGGTACAGCAGGGTAGGTACAGCACACAGTATAGTTTAATTTTTCATTCTTTTTTTCATTAGGTTTGTGTCAAGGAGACAGTATGCATAACAAAGCTCAGTTATGTAAAAGAAAACAACAAGAAGTTTTCTTGTTTCAAGGTGCCATAAGCACCTTGTATGACATAAGGCTACAGCAAGTGCACACAGCACTGCTAGCTTTGCAAAGACAAGGTACTACAACAAAGAACAGACATTATCAAGCTGTGTTCTCAAAACTTACCCTTGACTACAGCTTGAGAGTTCTAAAAAAAGGTGATATGGATAATAAAACTGGATGCAACTACAAAGAGTTTCAAGAGAAGACATATCGATGTCACCAGAAAAACTTAAAAGAGACCAGGAACAAGAGAAACCATGTCCCCACGTTCACATTAATACTAATGATAACATCCAGAAAACAATTTTCTAAAGGATACAAAAACCTTCACATGTACAGCTTTTCAAGAGAACAGAAAAAACAGCAACATTTCTTACAGCTTCAGACAATCACCTGACATTGGTCTCTGCAAGTGCTGGATAAGCAGGACTACTAGTTCAATTAAACAATATTTATGATTACAAATTAAAAAAAAAAGTTTAAGAGTTTTGGGGGCTTTAGCTTGCTGTGTTTTTGTTGGGGTTTGAGAAAAAAAAAGAATCAATCATGCTTTACATGAAAAACAGTAAGGGACACTTGATTCATTTACTTCAGAAATGAGTCTATCCTGTTCAGGATGTTTTCAAAACATACCTATAGCTTTTAGATCTCTTAGGATATATAAAACAGTATTTCTGGGATAAATAAATGTATATACACATATATACAAACACTCAGAGAACTGCCTAACACAAAACTGCTTGCCATTCAAATACCTGAAATAAGTTCTGAACTTATTTCTAAACTGGAGCAGGAAGGACAGAAATATTTCCCATGGAACTTTATATATCTTCAGTACACACCTGGCAGAAACGTAACTTTAAAGCCATTTAAAAGTTATGTATTCACACTAGTAAGTAACTGAATTCCTATCCTTTCTACCCAAAGCTGCATTCATACTGTGAAACCTAAACTAATTTCAATTTTAAATACAAAATGTCTTAGAACAAAGGTATTACATGTACCATTACTTTCTTAAGGTATTACATGTACCATTACCTTCTTAAAAGTCTGATTTTTGTTGAACAGACACTAATCCACTATTTTTGTTTACCCCAAGTCTCGCTTGTAAGAATTCTAGAATATTAATAAAACCCATAAACCTCAAAGTGTGTGTTTAGAACAGAGAGTATCTGCAGTTGTCTACTTCTGAGTACAAATGCACCGCAATGTGGGAAATGTTTATCTAAGTTTATGTAAGGCAATATTCCACAGATACAGAAGGAGTAAACAGTTTTGATGCCACTATCCTCATGATTACCACCTCCAGATGTAGTCTTCCTGTCATTTCAATGGGCAGAATTATTGCCACAAGGGCAAATTCTGCAAGACATGAAGCAGCAGCCTGGAAAGATTAAGAAAGGAGCTACCCAAAAGAAGTATCATTAAAAAAACCTACATGCAAGAAAACTACAAAATATATTGGAGAGAAGGAAACAGTTACTGTGATACAATCTTACATTTATTTTTTGCTAAATTCCTCTCCCCATCTCCCCACCCCCAGAAAAAAAAACCCATACTGATACTTGAGTTTCTTCCACTGCAGCTTTATGATTGTTTATGCTTTTCACTCAAAGCTATCACTAAGCATCACCATTGTCCAGAGTATTGCAACAGAATAATCAATACATGTATTTTACATGCTTCCCCAAAATTCTTAATTTTAGCCACTGTACTTTGTTGGTTCAAAGAATAAATGTCACTTCAACTCAAAGAATCAAAAGCATTGTAAAAAAAACAAAACAAAAACAAAGACGCCAACATACTCATGTATGACTTAGGCTTTGCTGAAATAAATGTTACTTGCTCAGGAACATTTATAGTGAGAAGTTCTGCCAATACCTCAAAGTAAAACTGAAATATCTAGAATAAAGTTAGCTATCTACAGATTTTAGCCACCCTTAAATCCTTCCTACTAGAGATACCCTTTCAATTCCATAATCAATAAAGGCCAACCTTCCAAATACCCTTCCTAAACATAGTAATTTTAATATCTACTTGTCAGGCATTTGAGAAGCCTCATGAAAAAAAACACATCTTACCTAGTCCTTCTGTCATAACAAGTGTTGCCACCAGTATACTTAACACTGCATATTAACATCTAAATTCAACAACTTTTTAAGAATACAGGTCCCAGTTCTGCAACTAGGTCAGCAAAAGTGGGCCTTGTGCTAGCTTTGGGCCTGTGACTTCAGAGGGTCTCCTCTGGGCTGATACAAACGGCCAGTGATCTGAATACAACTGCAGAATTGTGAATATAAATCAAGTTGTACAGACAACATGAAGACAGCTGAGACAGACACTGTATGTCTACAGTAAGACAGGGAGTCTTTTGAGTATTTAAATAGAACAATTCTTTTCTGAAAGATATTTTTCCCCCCATACAGCTGTGTCTTGTGTGTTATTGTACATCTTCAAAACACTTAACTGGACTTCAATGGAGAAACTTGAAAATAAAATATGGCATCTTAAAAAGCTCCTCAACATTTTCAGATGCTTGAGTATAAAATCGCTTAAGAACTGAACAATTTTCAAATGCTACTCTCTCTGCATACAAACAATGCCACACAAAGTGGGCTAGCACAGATTATTAGCGATTTCCAACACACACAAAAAAAAACCCAACAACCCATCCAACTGGTGAAATCCCTCCGTTTTCTTGAAGACAGTTAACAGAGAATAATTGTGGCCGAACTGCATGCAACTACTCCTCCCTCTGTATCGCACACCTCGGACAAGTGGAGGGGGTTATACTGCCTAAAATAAATCGCAACAAACAAGCTCCAAGACATAACTTCGAGGAGATACATCAGGACGAGCTAGAGGAAGCAGATGCAAAAAAGCCACAAATGCTTTTTGTGCATCGAAATAGGGTTGCTGGAAGCCGAGACTAGAGGAGGGGCCTACGCGTTAATAATGTTTACAGCGGGCGTGAACGAGCTGGTGCTGGTGGTTTTCATTGAGACTGTAGGAAAAGCGTCTCGGCAGGGCCTTATTTCCAGGCGTCGCCCAGGCCTACACGGCTCCAATCACTCCACCTCAGTAATGGCGTTCGGTGCGAAGGGAAAGGAGAACCAGAGGAGGCAAAGCTGGGTGCAGTGCTGCGGGCAGCCACCGGGCCCTCCTCGCCCGGCCGCACAAGGGTGGACGGCAGGAGGAGCCGCCCGACGCCTGGCAGAGCCCCCCGAGGGGCGGCGGAGCACTTCCACCCGCCGGCAGCCGGGAGAGGATGAGGAGCCGTCAGCCATTTTCCCTTGCCCTCCAAAACACCAGCGATGCAGGGCCACATGCCTGGGTCTGCGAGGGAGGCGCTGCCGCCGCCACCCTCCGCTCATTGCCCTCACACCCCCCAAGCCCCCGCTCCCCGCCCCGCGGGGCCCGACTCGGCCCTTCCTCCCCGCCGCACCCCGCCGTCCAGCACCCCGACGCGGGGAGCCCCATCCCCGGGGAGCGCCTCCGTCCGTTCCGTTCGGCGGCGGCCGCCGACTGCAGCACCAACAGCTGCCCCCACGCAGCCGCTTCGCTTCGCCGCGTCCCGGCCTCGGCCCCGACTCCTGCCCCCGGCCCCGCCCGGGCACGGCGCTCCGCCACTCACCCCCACACGGCTTCCCCTTGTCCCGCGGCTGCTGCTGCGACGGCCCGGTGCCCTCCTAGGTGCTGCCGAAGGAACGCGGCCGAGGACTGCCTCATCCCAGGCGGCCAGCAGGGCAGAGTCTCATGCCAGGCCCTGCGATCCCGGACGTGCAGCCGGCTGCCTGAGGGGGCGGCTCCGCTTCCCCGGTTCCCCACACACACACACCCCAGGCGGACGCCGTGTACTGCGACGGGAAGCAGCAGGGCGAAGCTTCCAACGCTGTCCGCGCTTCAGCTCCCGGACCCGGCCGCTTCGCTTTCTCCAGCGCCGGCGGCACCGCCGGGGCGTTTTTCCTGCGTCACCAGCTCCTGCCCGGCGGCCCTGAGCTTCGGCTCCGGTTGGGGCTTGGCCGAGGCCTGCGCGCTCCGCCCCGTCCAGGGACCGGGGCGCACGCGGGGGAGGGGGCACACACGCACCGCGCTCCTATCGCCGGGACCAGGGGCCCGGCTGGGCGGCAACGTCCGCGGCGCGCGGGGGCAGGCAGGCAGGCAGGCAGGAAGGAAAGAAGGTGGCAGCGGAGGGGCCGGCCCGGGCGGCTGAAGCGCTCTGCGCTTACGGCTCCGTGCGTGCGGGAGGGGGAGGGAAAGGTGGAGGTGGGGAGAAGAAGGGAGGGAGCGAGGCGAGACGCGGCGGCGGCTCCTCGCGCTCCCGGCGGCGGCAGCGCAGCTCCGTCTGGCGGGGCCCTGGGCAAGATGGCGGCCCCGACAGAGCCTTCCGCGTCCGGCTCGCGCTGCAAGGCCCCGGCCTAACGCGGCGGCAGCGGATCCGCCACCCGAACGGCGTGACGCGCTCCCCGCCCCCGTCGCCCCCCCACCCCTCAGGGCTGTCACTCACGCCGCAGCGGCGAGGCTCAGGCCGCGGCCCGCCGGCCCCCCACCCCTACGTGTGCGGGGAGGGACGGAGGGAGGGAGAGCGCACGAGGAAGGCGGCGGGGGGAGAGTGAAGGGGGGGGGAAGGGGAACAGGTAACGACGACGGTGGCTCGTATGAGCGCGCGCGGCCGTTTCATGCCGGTTGGGCTCGAGCGGGCTCCATTGTGACCCGCCGGACGAACCGCGCCGAGGGCCCGGATAATGACGTCAGCGCGGCCGCTGCCGTCTAGGCCCAGGCTTCCCGTTCGCTGCCGCCTGCTGGGCCCCTTCAGGGAGGGGGGGATGGCGTCTCGGGCTGCCCTGCTAGCGCGTCCCCTTCGGCCCGGCGGCCGCGGCCAGTACCGCTCCGCTCTTGGAGCCTGTGCGGCACGACGAGGGGGAGGACGGACAAAGGGGGGGGGGTTGGAGACGCACTGGCTGCTGGTCTCGTTGTGGCGTGGCGATGCGGGCTGCCTGCTCATTGCCCCGGGCCAGGAACACCATGGGCAAGCAGGTGGAAAGGCGTTGTTGCCCGGTGCCTGCACCAGTCAGCTCGTCTACGGCTGGTCCTTCCCTAGGGCTTCATCTCTCTCCAGGCCGCGGGCCCAGAGTTTGGCAACTGGCTTTGGGCAGGGCCTCGGGGCTCATATAGTTGCAGGCACGGGTATCTTCAATCCCCACCAGAACACTGCCTCCCTCAGAGCAGACACCTGATTAGGTGGGACCAGTATCATAAAAAACAGATGGATCGTTTGTTGCTCTTTTTTCTTGCCTTTGATATGTAGGTGACTGCTTTAGAGCATGATGTATCTGAAGTATCTTGAAGGGGAGGGTACAAGGATGCTGGAAAGGGGTGTTCAGCAGGGACTGTAGTGATAGGGCAAGGGGTAACGGGTTTATCTGAAAGGGGAAATTTAGGTTGGATATAAGGAAGAAGTTCTTTACTGTGAGAGTGGCGAGACACTGACACAGGTTGCCCTAAGAACTTGTGAAAGCCTCATCCCTGGCAGTGTTCAAAGCCAGGTTGGACTGGACCTTGAGCAACCTGGTCTAGTGGAAGGTGTCCCTGCCCATGGCAGGGGGCTTCAAACTGGGTGATCTCTAAGGTCCCTTCCAACCCAAACCATTCTATGAAGTCAGTGTAACCCCAGTGAATGTAGATGCTTTATGTAGCAATCCAGGAGACTTTAAACCTGGCTTTAAAACCGGGGGGTTGGGTGCAAACAGGAGAGGAAATGGGAAAGCGTGCCTTGTGGAAGGGCAGAAGTTTGGCAGATGTTGGGGACTTGTTCTAGGAGATTACCTGAAATGGTGCTTAATGTTTTGTTTGTATTGCAAGGTCAAAGTCTCATTTTAATAGCATCATTGAAGAATTTCAAGCAGGAATTGAAAAATATGGTAGCCAGGCAAGAACACAGGAGGGATTTAGGTTGCATGGGTTTGAATTTGCTCAAGAGGCTGGGGCTAACAGCCTTAGCTGTTGTGCAAAATGTTTCATCTTTTGGACCACGCAGTGACAAAGACTAAAATACCAGTTGCTCATTGCAAGAGCTGTGCGTGGGTGTTTTTCTGTAAAAAGCTGGAACTCCAAACCAAGTGGTGATACCTGCCATTATTTCCTATTTTAATGAAGTTAGAGGTAGTCCTTTTTCTGCTGATCACTAGGTTATATTATTTGGGAAGGGAATCTGAGGTACATCTCAATTGTATTAACCACTCGGTAAACAAAATAAAGGATCCAGCTGCTTCGTTACTGTACCAATGCAACAGTTTTTTTACTGAAATAATAGTTTTACATGCATTTTCTTCACCAACAATAAAAAGCCATAACCATGGTGAAAATCTGTGTAAGTCTGTTCATGTTTGGGTTAGAAGTCTGTAAGAGAAAGAACAGCCCTGTTATCTCAGTGATTTTCATTACTCCGAGCATGTTATTATGGCCTCGTTTTTCCTTTTTTGCCCATTATCAATTACTTTGGGTTTTTCCTCCTACTTCAAATTTGTCCCATTTGGTCCTTCTGGGAAAGCATTTAAAATCACTGCACCTATAACGTGTTTAACTTTTCTTGCCTGCCACAGTATTCTCCTTCGAACTCGTCCCTCTTTATGGTGGCTTACACAGACACAGCGACAGCTCAGACTATTGTAGTTGTGTACTTTTTGACACTTCTTGCCCTTAAAAATAAACTGCTGTGTTTACTGATGGTCATTTCTTTTTATTGTTCAGTAGACCCCTCTTTTAATGACAGGCCAAATACCGTGTTCCTTCTAACTGTAGTGGCTTTTTTGGCAGAGCTGAACAGTGACGCTTCAGTGCGTTTTTATAATGCGGGCAATTGTCCACCAAGAAACTCGCTGCCAGTTCACATAAAAATCAACAAAAAAAAAAAAGGTACGAGTAATACTTGTGGAAACAGTACTGGTACAACTTGTAGCAAGTATTCCCTCTTGTGAAGAAGGGTTCCTTCAGCTAAGAGAGCATAGAAACTGAGTAATTTAATTGAAACCTTAGGTTTGGAACAAGCTAAGAAGTGATTCCTCCTCAGCTTTCCAGCACCTTTGGTAGTACTCTTGTGATTTTAGATTGTACTTAATGTTACGTTTGCAGAAGTGTAACAAGATACAAGAGAAGTATTGCACTTGGGTGGGGAAAATAAATACATTACTTCGTGTTTATTCTCTGGCTTTTGTATTCGACCTCCTTTCTGTTTTAAAAGTATAATCTGAAGTGCTTTGACAGACCTGCAGTTGCTCCTGGCCGTGCTAATCAAAGGTCACGATAGGTTGAAGTCGACAGCTATTTATGGCACCAAATAAAAGAAGATACTGGGACAGCAGTGGCACTTTGTGGTTACTGAACAAGCAAACTGCACACCACACTTCCGACTGGGGAATTCTTCCTGCTCCCCAGACAAAAATCTATGCTTCTTTGGCTTCCAGATTTTTCTAGGGGCATCGCTGTGGCTCATCTTGGATGACACTGCTTTGCCTTTGGAAAAGATTGACACTTCCCCCCCACCCCGATACTGCAAATTCGTGTTACCAGTTTATCTTGTTGTAGCAACTATGGAAACAAAAGGATGTGATTGAGATAAATTGCTGATTAAAGAGTATCCATAGTATGAAGACAAGTCAGTAGGCACTCAAAAACCTCATTAATTGGTCGAAAATAAGTGTCCACATAGAGAGCTATGACAGATTAATTTATTCCTCAGTAGTCCTTCCAGCTAATTCCCCTCTGTACACAACTGTTGGTATGATTAGAAATGCTTTTGCAACATTTTTAATTCAGTGCAAAAACATGGGGAATGCATTTTCCCTGCCGGCTTCCCAGCTCTTGCACCACAGTCAGCCTGTCAAACAAAAAGTGAAACCAGCTGCAACCTGGCTGGTTGTGGTGTTCATTGACTAACCCAAAAGAAATCAAAAGTGAATCATTTTGGTGAGGGAATGATTCAGAATTTAGAAAATCTCTTACATTAATAGATGTGTTTATCCCCAGTTCTTCAAGTCTGATTGACGTCACACTGTTCCATAGACAGAAATGAAACTTAGAATGTTGCTGAAGCAGAGTAATGCTGTGGAGCTTTGCAATTGGGTAGTATAAAAGAGCAGCAACAGAAGAGAGAAAGCAGAATTTTACCACAGACCCAAGAAAGATTTTTTTTCCCCTTCCTGTTCAGCCCATTGTATGCAGCATTAGGTGGTATCCACCACCTCTCAGAAAACAAAATAGGCAGCTTAGCAGATCAGGAAAGTATCTTTTAGAAAGAAAATAAAATGCTGCTAGAAGATCAAACAAGCTACTGCCTGAACATGAAGATTTGTTCTAAGAGATCACATCAAGGATCACTGTTGCAACATTTTCAGTGTTTTTGGGCCCACTCCAGTAAATCACTTAAACACGAGTAGTAGTGCTCTTGGTTTACATAATCTTTCATTGACTTATTTTAGCCTGCACATGAGCACCACTAAGGAAAAGAGTACTTTGCACTTGCCTGAGTCTTTAGTTTATGCAGCGCATATTTTGAGTAGTATTTTGGCAATAATGGTGAGCGGTGTATGTCTCTTTGTACAACATCGAATCATAGGATGTCATCCCTTTCAGAAAAGACGATCTTTCATACTTGTCATTTCTAATGTAAAGCATAATTATATCATTGTGGTCACAGAACATTACATTGATGATTAAATGATATTTTCATACTGGGAGTAATAAGTCCCAAATACAACACACAGTGTCTGATACTGTCACACTCCTGCTCAGTGCACATGGTGGTGGTTACTATTGGCTGGGTAAGGCACGACAAAAATGAAAAACGATTCCAGAGATATGCAGATGTGTTCCCACAGGAAATTGGTTTCATCAGGGCACCCCAGAGACCAGCGTTTCCCCTGGGCTCAGGTGCACTGGGGACTCCCCAGGACATCCAAGCAGGACCTGGCAGCTCTAGCCCTTCCCACTGCCCCAGCCAGAAGCAGCCAGGGCAGCAGCCCTAGGCCCTGGGCGCATCTTATGGTTGGCTAGGCTGTAATGGGGTCTTGGGCAGGGGTGTGGGGAGGCCCCATGGGAGGCTGCCGAGGGGCCCTGGTAGTACCCTCAGAGCCCTGTTTCATGCGTATTTTCTAACCAATATGACAGATTAGTGTATCTGATGAGAAAATGCCAAGCAGGTCAGTGAGAACTTCGCCCTCTGTATCTCTGAATCAGTGAGCAAAGCACAATAAAGTTACTCCAATAACAAATAATTAAGATGGGTTTAAAATGTTTAGCATATAATACTATACCTAGACACCATATATTTAGGCTTTTCTATATGGAGCAAAACCAGAATCCAAATTTAAAAAATTAGCTATCGTGTATGTATTCCAAAACTCAGATGTAATTTCTACCTTTCATACTATACTGAGTTTAATAAACTTGGGGTAGGGGGAGGATGATGTCACCCTGAGGTATCAGACAGTACTTACTGTACATATAAATTAAGTTTCAAAATTAGGAATAAAACCCACATAGAAGTAATGTATCAGGAAGTTGGAGTGATGCTACATCTCTCATCTGTTACAAATAAAGGTAGAGTGTAGACATTCCATTTTAGTTTCTCTTGAGATGGCTGCTTCAATTACCATTCCTCACATCAATATAAGGCATCTTTTCATAGTCATAACCTTCCATTTTTCATCTTTTGATTTCTGGTTGTATGAAATGTTAACAGTGATGTTGGAGTGATCATGATGTCACTCTTGAAAGACTCATAGATGCAGTTAAACGTAATTTGTGCTCCATACTTAGAGGTACAAAAGAGTGCACGCTTGGGTAGAAATCGTAGGAGGTTGGTAAGAAAAAGATTTTGTAGGGTTCTGTGTCTCTTATGTGGAAGAAAGAATGATATCTGAGCAGGAACAATTCTTAGGAAAAGAAAAATATGGTACAGCATTTTCCTGTTATTAGTTTAGTTGCTCAAATAAGGGTTAAATGATCAGCAAAACAAGAAATTCTTTATGTGTCTACCAAATGCTTAGAAGATATTGCAGAGCCTGGTTGTGAAAATATATATTTACAGGCCCCAAAGTGCATCTTTTCCATCTTTTGGAGAGGGAGCAATTCAGAATACTTCATCTTTTCTGTCTAGTTTGTTCCTAGCTGAACTGTCCTCGGGTAAACCATGCGCTGTCCATGTGAAAAGCATCATTCTGGTAGGATTTGAACTGAGTTCAACAGATTGATTTGACAACCATATGGTCCTCTTCATCCACATGAACCTTGAAGAAGTCTGACTTCCTTCCAGCCTTAGGAGCAGAGTGAGGGAAGAAGGAAACTGTTCTTAAAACTTGTCAATGTTATTCCCAAGTGTGCTAGATGAGAATTTTGTAAAAAAAAAATGCAATAAATTCTGTAGATTTGTGAACTACAGCTATTTCCTCAGTTTTTCTGAATGCATCTCTGCACACAGAGCATTTGTCATTGCACCAGTATAAACTTGGAGACTGTTGTTCACAAAATTATGTCTGTTGCATATTATGCAATGGTCATTTTCACTTACACAGTGTTACTAAACACAAGAGTTGCTATGTGCAAAGCATAACTGAAGCAGTTTGTTTTCCCAAGGCTGAGCATCTTACACCCCTCCAACCCTGATCCCTTTCCAACCTTAAATTACTTCCTTGACATGCCAAAGTGTCTGGTTTATGTTAAATGTGCTGGACTACTCAGGAGCTTAATTAAGCAATCAGGAGGTATAATAACTGAATTGTACTTCTCTTTCCAACAGTGGGCACTACTTTGGTGTTTTTTCTTCCAAAACTTTGTAGGAATTAAAACTCTTTGAAAGCCCTTTTCCCTCATTCAGAGTTTATTGAAATTAGTTGAAAAGCTCAAAGGGAGCTGATAGGCAGATGGACAGTTAGAGAACAGGATCACGTGAAACCAGTATCATTAAGAAGCCATGAAAAGTTTCAAAACAGGGTAGTCTGATAGGAGAAAGGTTACTACTGCAGTTTTGGAGTGGGGAAAATAAAAGGTGATCCTAGAGAAAGAAACAATAGAAAAAGATTATTTAAGAGTAAATCACATGCTAACATGATTTGAACCGAAGTGCAGATCCAGTTCAGATATTGTATCAATGGTTTTATCTGAGCTTTATAAAATAGCTTGTCAGAAAGCCTTAGATCTAAAAAGATGGACAGGAAGGAAATTTGTTATTTTGTAAAGCAAGTTTTCTTCTTCTTTCTTGGGATTGAAGATTTTTAGTTTTTCTTTCCAAGTCTGAAGAGGATTTAACAGTGTAGCATGCAGAGTAGTAGGATTTTGGAACCTTTAGTAATGTGTTTGTCACTCCACTCTCTCTTTTTTGCCCAAAGTTTTCCTTAGCTGTCTGCATTTTATTGCCTGTTCCCTGCAAAAATAAGTCCCATTGTCAGAAACTTCTATAAAAAAATCCTTTTTTCTCTTTTCATGAAACAGTGTAGTAAGCAAATGCCAGATTACATTGCTGATTTATAAAGACTGAATTTTGGTAACTGCTATTATATTGCTGTTTCCACTATCTCATGGTGACAGGTCACTTCAGAATACAATGCAGATTAACTTTATGCCACGTTGTATTTTATGTAGCCCTGTAGCCTTTCTGGGAGATTACAGACACTAAAAATATGTTTAATAAATATCAAGTAGCTCATATTAAGACTTTTGAGGTAGTAGTGTTGTTCTTTTAGCTGGGAGGTTAGTAGTTGTAATAATGTTTGAACAATGGCACTGTCTTTGTAGCCAGAATAGTGTAAGGCAATAAGCAAGCCAGAACTTGTAAGAAGAGCTAATATCTTTTATTAGATCTGAAAACAGGCTTGTATGCATCGAAGTCTGTATGTTTTTAATAGACATATCAGTTCGTCTTTTGAAACAATATATAAGTAGATCCTTTATCATCCAAAGGCAATCTGCTTTTTCTCAGCACACTAATTCTTTTCCATTAATTTTTTTATTCCATTAGTTTGGGAGGGTAAACATAGTTCAGGATCTAAATGTATAGAAATAGGGTCAAAAGATAAAGTTTATGCTGCAAACAAAAGTTTATTTCTGTGGTTTTGCTTTTTCTGAATATTAACCAAAACGCACTTTAAAAGTCCAATTGACTTGTCAGTACTTCTGGCTTTTTCACTGCTCTCAGTTTTACAAATTGAGACCAAATGGGCAAATCTGATACTAACAAGTTACTTTTCTTTTTGAAAACTACTAGAATTGTGTAGTTCTTCTGCTTTTTAAACTTATTACTGGTTATTTCGTAAGTTAAAATGAGAGTCAAGTTTCAGATCATAATGTCCCTTTAATTATTTGCCTTGTGTTTGTTCTTTTTCATGCACGTTTAGTAATACTGTAGTATTTATGCATATGTCTGTATTTTTATATCTTTAACAGAAAATACAAAACAAAATTGATCAAAATAATGTATTTTAACTTCCCAGAGATGAAATAGCTCCTTTATTTTCCGAAACGACGGAAAAAATAATAAATCATCAATGTTTTGCACTGTTGTTCTTGGGTTTTTTTTCTTTTCTCTGAATAAGATTTTTAGTAGATGAACCAAAATGCCAGCAGTTCTTAAGGATTTTATTTTGTGACTATACATCATTACAAAAGACTAATTCCTTACTCTGCTTAGGTGGAGACTCCGACTGAAGTGCATGGATTAATGCCATTAATAGTATTCATTTCACTGAGCAATAGGAGACTTTGAAGTTTTCCTTGAACCAAGGAATGTTACAAGTATCAAAAACATATGGCTGAAAGACTGCAGCTGAGTGCAGTTTAGCACAGATCTAGCCCCTGCTTAGTAGGCTAAATCCATCATAAGTCTGTCTCTATTTCAAAGGGGAATGAGGCTCCTAACATGTTAAACAATAGTCGTTTCAGCTGGATACATTTCACCGGGTTGTAACCACCTACAAATGGGGCACCTTGTCGGATGTGGCTGCCTGGTGTCCCTGGGCAGTCCATGGGGAAAGGCAGGGGCTCCCTAAGCATGACATCCTGCTCCACCACTGCCTTCCGGAGCTGCTTTCCTTTCTCCCATAGCTGTGGAGAAAGTGCGAATGGCTACCTAACTTTCAGCCTGCTAATGCTGGGTGATTTCAACAAGTTGGGTGATTTCATGTGCCCAGAAGCAAGTTTTGCAGTTGCAACCAGGCTGAGCAAGGAGCCCAATAACATGCTAGCGCCTGTGGTCAGGTTAAGGAGGAGCCCAATATTGGGTTTGTATGGCAATGTTTTGGTGGCAGTGGGGACTACTTTTGTAAGAAGCGGCTGGAAGCTTCCCCTGTGTCTGACAGAGCCAATGCCAGCTGGCTACAAGGTGGATCTGGCGCTGGCCAAGGTCTAGCCCATCAGTGATGGTTGTAGTGCCTCTGTGATAACATAGCTAAGAAGGGGGGGAAATAAAACTGCACAAGAGCAACTGCAGTTGGAGAGAGGACTGAGAATATGTGAGAGCAGCAGCCCTGCAGACACCAAGGTCGGTGAGGAAGGAGGGGAGGAGGTGCTCCAGCCACTGGAGCAGATTCCCCTGCAGCCCGTGGTGCAGCTCATAGTGAGGCGGGCTGTGCCCCTGCAGCCCATGGAGGACCCACACTGGAGGATGCCCAAAGGAGCCTGTGACCCTGTGGGAAGACAGTGCTGGAGCAGGCTCCTGGCAGGACCTGTGGACTCGGGAGAGGAGCCCACTCTGGAGCAGGTTTGCTGCAGGACTTGAGCCCCCACAGGGACACAGGCTGGAGTGGCTCGTGAAGGACTGCACCCCATGGAAGAGACCCACACTGGAGCAGTCTGTTCCTGAAGGAATGCACCCCATGGAAGAGATGGACCCACACTGGAGCAGTTCATGGAGGGATGTCTCCTGCAGGAGGGACCCCAAACTGGAGCAGGGGAAGAGTGTGAGGAGTCCTTCCCTGAGGAGGAAGGAGTGGCAGAGACAAGGTGTGATGAACTGACCTCAACCTGTGCCACTGGGAAGGAGGAGGAATTCAGGAGTTAAGTGAAGCCTGGGAAGGAGGGAGGGATGGGGGGAAGGTGTTTTTGAGATTTGGGTTTATTTCTCATTACACTACTCTGATTTGATTGGTAATAAATTAAACTAATTTCCTCAAGTCAACTCTGTTTTGCCTGTGACGGTAATTGCTGAATGATGTCTCCTTGTCTTTATCTTGACCCACAAGCCTTTTGTTATATTTTCTCTCCCATGTCCAGTTCAGGAAGGGAGAGTGATAGAGTGGCTTTTGGTGGGGGGGCAATGACTGAGCAGCTTTTGGTGTGCACCTGGAGTCCAGCCAGGGTCAACCCACCACATTTTCCCTTAGTCAGCATGCAGGCAGCAAGTGGATTCCAAACTGCCCAGGCCAGAGGAAGAGAAATGTGCTACTCAGAGCATCTGAAGTATTCAGAGAGCAGATATAATGAGTAATTCATGTAGTGGGGTTGATGACAACCACTTATCTGTTTTACCAGACGTAGATGAAGTGCCACAGCAGCTAATGAGAGAGAAAGATAGGGTGAGAAAAGAGATGTGATAATGGCGGTCTGAACAGAAACAATTATTTCCAGAGAACGGTTTCTTTAACTTTCTCTAAACAATGGGATACACAGTCCAAATATTACCTACGTAGTACTTGAGAACGCTCATTCTAATAGCAAACAGCTGTTTAATTCAACCACTTTTATGCCCTGTGCTTAGTGTTCATGGACATTTGTATGACTCAAGTTTTGGTCAGCTGTTCAGGAAATGGCTCATCTTCTCAGAAAGTATCTGTCCTGTATATGAAGATACTCACTGTTTGACTTCAGTCAAGCATTATTGCCCATTTCCCTCCTTGAAAGGAAAGGCTTAATTCATTATATCAGGGAGTAAAAATTGCAAATGACCATTGTTTCATGTGTAGATTGAAAATTTTGAGTCCAAATTGTTCTTGGGAGCCAGACATACATTTATTCCTTGAATAATTGTTTTAAAATTGCAACCTGGACTCGAAGAATGTGGGGCTCATGACACAGCACACATTTTTCAGATGCAGCATCTTGAAGTTGCCTTAAGGATGCCAAATTTAGATTGCTGATGGTGCTTGCAAGAAGCAATACATGGCAGGCTAGCTCAGTCTTATGCACGTGAAGAATTCACCAAGATTATATTTTGGGGGGGATTCAGTTTCTATACGTGGTACTGATACTTTTTTGTTCACTTACATTTAATGGTGAGCAAAGGTCATCCTTGAAAGTTATATAGATGCACTCAATGGCAAAATTTGGTATCAAGTATTTTTAGTCATGTTAGTATACTTTACTGTCTTGGATAAATACCAGATTAGGTCACGACCATTCAGAAAAGAGCTTTCTGAAACTGTTTCTTCATTTTCTGGAAAGAATATTGGTAATCCCTAACTACATAATCTCCTAGTTAAAGACCAAAATGGAAGTCAGAAATTGAGGATTACTGTTGTAACTCTGTTTAACTTGGAACACTTATACAGACTTAAGATTGCCTTCATATTACACAGAGAAACAGCAACCGAAGCAGAGAAACAGCAAGAATTGCATTGTTACCTTCCTCAACTTTCATTGGTTCATGAAAGACCATCTAAACTTCTGATTGATAATACTCACTTTCATCTTGGCTGCTGCAAAAAATATAAAGTAAGGATAAGTTCTTTCCAATGAATATTGCTTGGATACTCTCATCCCATGTTCCAATTTGGTACACCAGAACACAACATGCTGAATTTTGAACATTCTAGAAAGCTGTGTTGTTCTTGCTAAATCCCTGATTTCTTTATCTAATTAAAGAAAAATACAAGCTAAAACTTTTAGCCTTTATGAAACCTTAAGCTTAATAAATATTACAATTACCTATCTAACTTAGCTGTAGTAGCTGTACAGCTAACATAGCTGAGGTACACCAGTGTATTTTCCTCTCTTCTGGTACATATCTCTTAAGGAAGTTTCTGCCACTCAAACATTCTGTAGATTACAGGGACAAAAATGACTTACTGCTTGTTGAATGCATTACACAGCTTCTATGGACATAAAATTTTAAACCTACTGATCTGTAAATGAGAAAAAGTATTATTTCCACCTAAGTAAGCACTACACATTCACTTGGGGAACTACTGCGTATTAGTGTGGAACTATTATTTAGAGCAAATTTAAAAATGTGTATTATCAGCCTTGCAGCTTGTCACAAACCACTTATTGCTTGATAAGCTTACCCAGGACGTGGAAAATTTCAAAGACAGTAAGCCAATTCTGTTTCCAGATTCTCACCGCACTAATTAACTTCGACTTGCTGTTCCTTCATAGCTATCACTAGCACTGTAAGATGAAACAATCCATAAACTCTGCTATTTTGTATAATTAAAAATGGGTTATGTATATAACATAGGCAAAGTATAGTTATGAAGTTTAACCATGCCAAGTGCAAGGTCCTACACCTGGGTCGGAGCAGTCCCAGGCACAGCTACAGGTTGGGCAGAGAAGAGATTCAGAGCAGCCCTGCGGAGAAGGACTTGGGGGTGTTGATCGATGAGAAAATGAACACGAGCCAGCTTCAATGTGTGCTTGCAGCCCAGAAAGCCAACCGTATCCTGGGCTGCATCAAAAGGAGAGTGACCAGCAGGTCGAAGGAGGTGATCCTGCCCTCTGCTCTCATGATACCCCACTTGGAGTATTGTGTGCAGTTCTGGTGTCCTCAACATAAAAAGCACATGGAACTGCTGGAACAAGTCCAGAGGAGGGCCACGAGGATGATCAGGGGACTGGAGCACCTCCCGTATGAAGACAGGCTGAGGAAGTTGGGGCTGTTCAGTCTGGAGAAGAGAAGGCTGCGTGGGGACCTCATAGCAGCCTTCCAGTAGCTGAAGGGGGCCCATAGGGATGCTGGGGAGGGACTCTTCATCAGGGACTGTAGTGACAGGACAAGGGGTAATGGGTTAAAACTTTAACAGGGGAAGTTTAGATTGGATATAAGGAAGAAGTTCTTTACTGTAAGAGTGGTGAGGCACTGGAATGGGCTGCCTAGGGAAGTTTTGAATGCTCCATCCCTGGCGGTGTTCAAGGCCACGTTGAACAGAGCCTTGGGTGACATGGTTTAGTGTGAGGTGTCCCTGCCCATGGCAGGGGGGTTGGAACGAGATGATCTTAAGGTCCTTTCCAACCTTAACTATTCTATGATTATATGATTCTATGATTCTATGATTCTATGATTCTATGAATATCTATCACATGGTAATCAAAATATGAGCTATCTGTCAATTTCATTAGAAGTATTAAGTATATAAAAGTATATAAAGTGATGGTAAAACTACATAGTTGTTCACATAGGAGTAAATGTGAAAAAAAGTACTCATCCTTAAGTATGCCCCTGTCAAAGACATGTATGTAGTGTATCATTAAATGATTACACACTGTGCATGCTTAATTACGAGCTAAGAAATAATTATAAAGTATGGCTTTTCTAGCACCTTAACAATGCATAAATATATTGATTGTGGAATCTCAGATAAAGATGATAAAATATTTTGCTGCAGCTATGAGGCTTGTAGGAAGAGGAAATACTTTTTGAACATGCCAACTGTCACCGCTGAAGAATTCAGACAACCTTTCACACATACGAAGCCATCCTTCAGGGCTGAAATAAAAGCAACAGATTTCAAAGATGTGGGGGTTGAACTGGATGATCTTTAAAGGTCCCTTCTAACCCAAACTATTCCATGATTCTAGGAGTCTATAAAATAAATATGAATTCAGGATGGTTGCTCAGAGTTTAGCTGGGTATGTATCGATTAGATCATTGCTTTGAAATAAGAGTGATTGGTGCCTGTGAAGTATGGGGCATACTGCAGGAGTGGGGAAAATGTGTACGAGACAGAAATATCAGGCTTCCTACCTCCCAGGGTTAAGAAGAGAGACTCATACTTTATAACCTGCAGAGCACAGAGAGGTTAGTGGTGGAGAAAAGAGTTTATAAAGTGTTAAAAATATATCTCTGTTAAGTCTCTGGCTTCTGGGATTGTGCAGAGTTATAAATGAGCCCATAGTTCCCAGGTTCGTTTTCAGGAGGTTTCTCCTGAGGGTCAGACTGACAGATTAGGTTGAAATGATCCTTTTGCAAGAAACGCTCACTCACTGGCAAGTAGGTACTTCCTCTGTAGAATTCCTCATAGAATTCCTCTGTGTGAATTCTTCCTGGGGCACAATGATTATTTACTTCACTTTGCTTGCTGTCGTGTACTGGATGAAGTCTATTACATTCCTGGACACTCAGGGATAGGATCCAGGATTATTCTGCTGTAGTTTGTATTTCCTCTGCAGTTGTGATGGACAACAGTTGCCGAGTTTTACATTGTTTGATTAGATGCAGTCTAGAAGTGATTATTATACTTTAGACAAGGAGTTTGCTTCTGAACACGTGCTTGGTGAGACTGGAGAATGGATTGAAGTAGAGGACGGACACCTCTGTCCATTTTTCCTAGTAATATCTTCTGTGTGGAATGTAAGGACTTGATGATTTTCTGCGTAGATTACAAGGCAGAATGGTATGCAACAGAAGTGTATCACCAAAAGGAACTCCCCACTTAATGCTTGAGTGTCTCTTCAAATAATGTTTATTACTTTAAAGAGCTATTTCTGCATAAGGATGAAAGAAAAACAAAGGGTTTGCTTAAAAGACCCTAAACTCCACCAGCTACACTGTTGCTGTATTTTTGACAGTGCTATAACACAGTGATGAGAAACAGTATCTAAGATGAAAAAAGAGTGCATTTCTAGTGAGGAATGAGATAATGCAGGAGAAAAGATTATAATAAATTACAAGTGCAAAGGGTAAATCCTGCTAATGCAAACAGCAAGAAGGTCTGTTGTTGTTTGTTTGGGGTTTTTTTAATCCTGGATAATTCACTCAACCTGGAAGTGCATCAGGTTTTGCCTTATTGTTAATGAAAGCATTAGTGCGTGATGAACTTGCAGATGACAAAATTACCTCACTTAAAATATAAAAGCTCAAAATGTAGGGTACTAGAAATGAACTGAATAACAAGCAAGCAAACAAAAAAGGAGAAATTTGTTCTAAAAATCTCCTTGATGCTCACTAACACAGGGAAAGCTAAAAGAAAGAAATGCACGAGTTATTAAGACTTTCATGAAGTTGCTATTTTATTTTGTGGGAAGGGGCACTTGTATTTTTCCTTTTTGTGGCATAAAGGTGGCAAAGCTAATTTGCACCCTGTTTGGCTTAATTTTTTTTTTACTTCTCTAAGGAACTCAAATCATGTGCAATTTCTCTCTTAGTCCCCAGCTCCCTCAGATGTGTTTGAAACTCATGGCCCAAAGAGGTCAGGAAGATTTCTTGTTCCTGCAGATATTGTATATGATTGGGACGATAGCTGGGGTGACAGCTGGTGGTGGCTTGCATGCAGGCCCACTGCTGTCTTCCTTGTGCTCAGCCAGCAAGGCCGGGAGGGTGGCAGGGTTTTTAGGGTGAAGTAATGAGGTGTCAGCGGTGGGGAGAGCTGAGCACGTGATGGTGGGAGCCACAGGCTACATTTGCATTATCCAGTCACTCAGCTGTCCTTCAAGACAGGTACATGGCTCCATCAGGGCTGCAGCCCAGCAGGCAGTCCTGGGGAGTCCCTTTAGGAGAGGATGTATAGACCAGAGGACTACCTGCACATAAAAACACAGTGATGACTGCTCATTGCCTCTACAAGCTGGGGCAGGGCTAGCAATTTCCTGTTATCCTGATTTGAAAGCGGAGGTGCATTAGAAAGATCTAAGAAGTTGTCTTAACGGATGGGAATCTAGGTTGGAAAGGGGAATCATATTACATTATGAAAATATAAACATGTTTAATATTTAATGCCATGTTAGGAGTGCCTTCCAGCTTAAACAATAATTGAAATAGTCCTCAACAAATACGCAACAAAAAAGATAATGAAAATCAAAATAAATTAAAAAGTAAATTAAGAAAATTACATGCTGGATTAATTAATCATCTCTAAGATGGATGTTATGTACATGCAGCTATTTCTCATCCTTAACTTAAAGGCCGTTTTAAAATGTAACACTGGGAAAAGCAGCAAAATAAAAAAAAATCGGAAAATAAAGGGCTTGCTTTTTTCTTCTGTGTTGACAAGGAGGATACCCTATCAAGAGCATTGACTGTGACTTACAAAATTAAGTTTCTGAGAGTCTTAAGTGCTAAGATCATTCACTCCCCAAAGCCCGTGCTGATTCTTCAGCCATGAGTAGACTGTGCAACTGATACAGTCATATTTCCCTATCTTATCTGTGAGGAGCTAGCTCGACTAATGAGCGTTTGAAGAAACTGGAATGTGGGATGGAGATGCCAGAGTGACTCTTGGGTCTGCAACAGTACTGCCACTGTGCCTCTCAGGCTTCAATTGTCAGAGATAATGTGGAGCTATTCTCTGATGGCATAAGGAATATATCATGTTGGTGATATTTTGCCTCCTTTTTCATGTAACCTACAAACTGTATGATTAGATGACAAGTGATGAATGATTCCTAAACTGTTGTTAATCTAATGCAATTTAAGAGTGATAAAAATAGTGTGACGGTGTTGCTTTGCTTTACAGGCACTTGTTTATGGTAGTAAACTTTGCCCAATGCACATAAATCACAGTGGACAATTTCAGGCTTGTATTTCTTACATCCCAATTCTTAGAATTGATGTCTTTAAAAATAAAATATTAAGATGGTGTGATTCTATAGGCATGTCTTATTTAGTGGTTCTACTGAATCATTGCAGTAAATATTGATTTAGGTGACTAAGTCTCCTGAGATAAAATTAGGCACTGGCGGCCAAAAACCTAAGATATATTTAAAAGTTTAGTAGTACTTGTATTAAGGACTTAGGTTGGTTTTCTGCTGCTTTAATATTTCTTGGTTTATTCTGTGGGGAGGCTGGATGTTTTGGAAGTCTTTGTAGGAAGCTTAGCACTGCCGCGGTGACTGAGGTAGGTTGCTGGCTCTCCAGGAGTTCTTTTCAATTCCTCTGATCTGTCATGGCCTACAGATGTGAATTTTTGGGTACAGTCTTGAGGATGAAGATTTGGGTTCTGCATTAGGATCATGCTACCCATCACATTTACCAGCCACATCCAGAACACACCTGAGAACACCTCTATGCAAAAATGAGACAAGACTGTTATAAATGTAATTCTGGAGGTGTTACTTTTCATCGACTGATATTTTAAATTTACATAGGCAAGCACTTAAATGCATTACTTAGCTTTGTTGAACAATTTTATTAGTGGTATTTCATATTCTGGCTTATGAGCAATATAAATACGATCTTTTTTGCATATGAGAAAGGTATTTTCTTAAAGAATAACGGTCCTTAGCACATGTTAGAAATTGGGTGACGAGTTAGGATAAGAACCAACAATGCTTAATTTCTGTATTGTCAGTGAAGTAACTCCTAACAAGTGTCTTTGCTTTTAGCCTACTTTTGTCTGCTTACAAAGAACTTGTCAGGAATTCTAGGTACTTACTCTTGAAGTGGAAAGAATAGATGGCCTCCAGTCTCTCACAGGGACAGCTGAGAATTAAAAAGATCTCTTAGAGAACCTAAGAATGGCTTTAGCTCCTTCAAGGGCTGAACAAGGATTTGTAATAAAAGTGCGAATGCACGAGCTACAACTTTCAGTGAAAAGCAGTCATGACACTGCAGTATTTGCAATCTAAAAAGCAGCTTTTCCAGGTACCCTCCTGCACTTTATAGATGCTTTTGACATAGAAATAATTTCTGGCATAGCTCTTGATAATTCTTGAGAAAAAAATAAGATTATAATCTCCCATTACAAATGTGAATTAAATGTGTGTCCTGGAAGCTTTCTTTTCAGCGCATAGCATAAAGCAGTATGGGCAGAGGCTGCCTCAGATGAGCTACAGAAATGTTAGAAATGAATATTACATGCCATAAGCAGGTTTGCGCTGGGCTGCCTCGACTCTGTCAACTTCCTTGTGTGCTTGGGTGCTGTCGGTGATGGGGACCTTCATAAATGCACATGATACAGCTACTGTCAGTACTTAGTATGAACACTAAGAACATTCCTCAGCATGAACACTAAGAACTTCTGAGATTCTTTATTGTCCAGAAGAAATAATTGCTACTTGGGAGACATAGGTTTGTACTTCTGAGGCAGTGTCAATCATCAGAAAATGCAAGTTGTAGAGCTGTATATCAAACTTTCCTGCCTAGAGTGCTGTGAAAGGCAGCACTCCAACACCATTCATCTTTCCAAGGAGATATCATTGCCCAATTCTTCCTGCACCTTCTCCCACTCCTGATGTCCTGTTGGCTCCTTTTTGCACTTACCCTTTTCTTCACTGGCCTTCAATGACACACTGAAGGTCAGATATACTATTCTTCATAACTTTATCTCCCGCCTGCCCCATCCTTTGTGCCCTTCTGCCTCCCCTCCATGTGGTTCACTGAGGGGATCCCTTTTCTCTCTTTGGTTTCCTTTTCTTCATGCCAGCTGCCCTGGACCTTTAGTTTCTCATGTCCTTCTGGCCCCTCTTGCTGAGGGGAGGGACTTTGCTGAAAAAGTCTGCCTGTTTGGAAGGACAAGGGATAATAGCTGTTCTGACTCCTAGATGGTAGCATGCTTTAAGAATGCTATATTCTTAGGACTGAGGTATTTAAAACATACATGTTGTATATCGTTAGGAGTATGTCTAACCACATTACTTGCTCATACATTGCCTTCTGTCCTGGCAGCTTGAACTGGGCAAAATTTCCATTTATCCACGTTGCATCATCCCATATGTTCTCTGCCTGGTCTAGCTGCAGCCTCTCCCTGGGCTTGTTCACATACAGCTAGAAGATGTGGGAGCATAACCCAGTTTCCTGCTGTCCACCCCAGGGAGAAGAAAGGCAAAGCTGTGACCAGAGTGACTGCACAGAGGATTCAGTGAATTCCCAGCCTCACACCTTCCCACTCCTCCCCTGTTCCAGGGACTCTCCAACTGTCTCTGTGTTTACTTCTTCCTTTCCTGTAACATCTTCTTATAGCCTCTGTTCCTTTTTTGCATGCCAGGGAGCATGTTATATGCAGCCTCCTTGTTTTCTCTTTTGTTGCACTGAGCATGCCTAGGCTCCTTCACAGCTCTTGTCCTGCCAAGGCTATGAAAGACAGTGCATTCATTGCTTTTCCTCGATCACGCAGTCCTTAACAGCAACAAAATCCCTTCCTCTGTGCAGTTTTCAGCTTATATTTACTAAGCTTGTGTTTGTAATTTGTGAGATCAGCTGCGCAAAAACTGGTGTAAATTTAGTAAAACGACATCTGTAAACATCACTGCATTCAGCACTATGATTATTTCTAAATGTAGAGGAACAATTGCTGTCTGTATCACAGGTGGTGCTTAGCAAGGCTTTAATTTTAAGGTTAGGATCCTAGATCTTCTTCCAGGTGAGACACCAAAGACAAATACCCATGAAGTTTCTGAAAGGAAGAGGCATCTCAGACTGGTATGCAGTCCCACCGTAATACTCACACAGGATTTTTCAGAGCCAGATGAAAGCATGACAGGTTGGTGAGGAGAAGGGTCAGTCAGCTGCAGGGCAAAAAAAACCCACAAAGTTTGCCCTCCCAGCTACCTTAATGGACTGGCTAACATTCCTGCTGCATGACAAATGTGCCAGCATCATCTTCCCAAGCTGGGAGGAGAAACAGCAGGAATGTGGGAGAAACGTGATGAAGCCAAGAGCGTGATGGAGGGATTTAAGAAATAAACCTCTCATTTATTGAAGGATCCAGGCTATTGGTAGATTTCCATAACAGAAGTAGTGGTAAGGGAACAAAAGACATTATTTTTTTGGTGGGAAATACATCAGGCATGGAGAGAGGAGGCAGGATAGCAAGATGTGGGATACAGGCTCCATAAAAAAAAAACCTTGTGTAAAACATTGCTTGTCTATAAAGGCTTACATGACCTTTTATGATTCTTCCCCATAAACATTGCTGCATCATCATTGATGAAGTCTCCGTACTCTTGTATTTGTCCTCTTTCTAGATTTTCTGGGCTATCTGTGATGCTTTGGTGTTAAGAGAAGGAAAGCAGCCCAGTTTATGGCTTCCACCTTGCAGTATTGCTACTCAGCATATTTAATCTGCTACCAGTGCTGATAGTTAGTGCTATCAATATCCAGGGGTGCCAGAAATGTCACAATAATGGTGAACAACTGTGGTGGTGCGGCAAAAAATCAGGTTCCTGGAGTCTTCCTTCTATGCACTCTTGAGAATCTTTGCATGGTCTCCTGACCTGCGCATACCTGCATGTGCTTGACAGAGCACAGATCAGTTGAGGGGAACAATGGCCAGGATTTAAGACCACATATGGTAAAATAAAGTATCTCAAGAAATACAGGCTAAGGAGGAATGTACAGTAGACAGACAGCTGTGCTGAAAAAGGTTCAGCTGCATTTAAGTCTATCCTACTTTCACAAATAGAAAGAAATCTTAGACATTAGAAAGAAATTCTTTACTATGAAGGTGGTGAGGCACTGGACAGGTTGCCCAGAGAAATATGGTTGCTCCATCCCTGGCAGTGTTCAAGGCCAGGTTAGATGGGGCTTTGAGCAAACTGGTCTGGTGGAAGGTGTCCCTGTCCATGGCAGGGGGGTTGGAACTGGGTGATCTTTAAGATCCCTTCCAACCCAAAACACTGTATGGTAAGGGGAAGGCAGGTTACAGTGGATATGCTGTCATTATTAAAGGAAGGCTTGCAAGTTAAGCTTGTGTTCATCTTTAAAAAAGGGAGGCCAGTTGCTTTTTGATAGCTGGTGTTGACTGTCTCACACATCTCTGTCTCACCCCTCCGGCTACACCTGTGTCCTGAGAAAGACGCAGCTGTGCATGTCCGGAGAAAGCTGGGAAAGGAAAGAGGTTGATCATTAGGCTTTCTACATCCTTTATTGCCAGGCCCTCAATAATCTGCCTTGACAGTCCCTCCTTAGCAGCCTTCTGAAAGATGGCAGTGGAAAGCTTTAGGTATGGATGGCAAAAAGCTATGGGCATGCAAGCAAAAGCACCAGGTTAAGCCTACGCTGCAAGCTGAGCTAAAGGATCCTTCAGGTTGCAAATGCAGTTACTCAGGGCTTTCAAAATGCCAGAATCATGGTTTTTCTTGGCAATGCAAGTATGGAAGAATATCATCAATTTTGTGTATGTCTTCCCTGAGAAGCTCAGTTCTTTAAGGCAGATTCAGTGTGTGATGCTCCTTTTGACTCTGAACAAGTCCCTCATGAACATGCAAATTTATCAGACTTAAAAGTCTGTCAAGTCTATCAATAAGCTTACAGAAAGCAAAAGATACTTTTGGTAAGTTCACAGTTGCTTATTCCCAATTAGAAATGCTTAAGCAAAATAAAGAGGGAAATGGTTAGTATTAGCTATGCTGCTTGTGTTTCAGTATTTTGAAACGGTTGAGCTGTTTGTGGGTTTTTTGTTTGGTTTTGCTGGGGTTGTGTTTTTGCCTTGAAAATGGATTTTTGCCTTGAAAATGGACTTGTGATCTCATGTAAAAACTGGGAAACATTTACCCAAGTCACAGGCAACTGAAAATTGTTATAATGAACAATTTCAGGCAATTGTAATATAAACGTTTCTGCTACTTGGCATATATCTGCAAATATATTTATTTACATTGTAGGCTAAATGAATCAAAATGCCTACTGTAAAAGAGCTCGTAAACATGCAAGTAGCCCGTGAGATCTGCAGCAAGGTAAAGCAGTGGAACAACAGAAGGTTTTCTTACACTTACCAGCAATTGGCCCTGACATAAGAAGCGACAATCAATAGATTTTAACAGTTTACACATCATGATACTAAAATAAACAAAGCTCTGCACGGCTGTGTGCTTGATTTCCTTGTTTACTGCAAGGCTGTATCATGAACAGTCACATTTCAGCTCTATTTTTAGACAACATTTATGGAGAGGAACTGTGATACCCAGAGCTCCCACAAGCTGTGCGTTTCCCAGGGAGACCTCAGGGAGCAGCTGATGTCTTGTTTGTTCTTCCAAAGAGGGTAGCTCCAAGCCCCCTCTTTCTGCAGTGTCCTCCTGAGAAAGGCAAAGGGGGACGTTTCTACCTTGGGATGTGGCAGGGGCATCCTTGCTAGCGGGCAGCCCTGCCAGCATTGACTCTGTGCCACACAATCCTATAAACGAGCCGCTGAGAGCCGGTGGATGAAGCAAAAATTGCCTTTTGCAAAATAAGCGTGAAGTTTAATCATTCTTGAGGTAATGTACGTGAGAAGGACATGAAACTCCTCTCTAGAAGAGTGATCCGTTTGCTTATTACCTGAGGAGCCACATATTGTGGAAAGGAAAATGGGGTCTCTAACATATTGTATCCATTTCTTGTGCAGCTCGGAGGGTAAATTTGCCTTTTACTGACTATAGATGTAGTGATAGAAACAACCCCTTGTTGCAATACTTGAAACTGAATTTAAAGTGAAAGAGTTGATGTGATTATACAATAAGTTTCAGTCATGCTGAAAATGAAAGCAAAACCCATGAAGGATTCACATGAATCCCTCAAGTGACATTAACCCTATGAAAAAAGTCTGCTTTGCTATCATCTGGAAGCATTTCACAAGCAGGAGGATTTAGTGCTAAGGAAGTACACAGTTTATTTAAACTTCCCCTCCAGCAGCTGTCAGTGGGTTTGAAACTTCCCCATGTCCCCTCAGGGACTCCCAGGCGAAGGTGATGATTTTGGTTCAGGACCTCAGAGGATGTGCACTCTTACAGCCCTGTTAAGAGAGGTAATCTGACTGCCAGGACTTTTATATGGCACAGCTAACACAGATGAATCAATTTAAGAAACACTGCTTTTCCCCTGCCCTCTAAATGTGTTCACGGATGCCTGTGGCAGCACTTACAGAGGTCAGACCAAGCAGCTGTTGCCATCATAATTTCGTATTTTCAGTCACACTTGACAAAACCATGGTTTTCTCTCCTCTTGGAAAGACCAATGCCTGATCTCCGCTCAAATTTGCCAAGTCAATAAAACATTGGGTGGTGTCCCTGGGGACATTTAGGAGTGTAAAAAGTGGCAAAGTAAGTTCATTTGAGCAGCTCTAAACTGAGGGCGATCACTCCCATGGCACCATCTCTGCACTCCCTGATGTCAGTATCTGCAGTGATGGACATTAATCCGTCACAGACAGATGAAGCAGAGCACCCCACAGTAAAATACAGCAATTATTTTGCTACTAGAAAAATGCTGTCAATTACAACTACATGTAGTATGCTGCATGTAGCGCCAATTTCTGCAAAAGAATGGGCCTCTCCTGGCTATTTTTATACCTGTTTGGTTATAACAGTATCTTGTAACTGCTGTGGAGTCACAGTGCCTTTTTCCTTTTCTTGGTGGCAGTGGTTTTGCACCTGACAAGCCAAAGGCACACACATTCTAATCATGTCCAGAAAGAAGATTGTACCAATTTATCTTAATCTTCTCTAAACTGAAGCAGTTAAATTGATACATGTGTGTGTGCAGCTGATGGTGCTCATCTACACTTCTCTTTCAATTAATCTCTCTGGCAGTTGCAGCACACCCTGCCTAACAACCAGTCCTTGTGTGGGCTTGGGAGATGTTCAAAGACCCTAACAAGAAAAGGACTGGGCTGCAAACAAGACAAAGCAGAACTGAAACTGAAGTCTCAAAGTGTTTTGCTTATTGCTCAGACCTCCCTTACAGTACGAAGTCTCACTGTGCCCCAGATTAGGAGGCTTGCCAACAGGCACTGTTTGAAGCCTGTTTGATAGACCACATTTTCTAATGCTGTTTAAATACATTGCCCTTTCTAGGGCTGCAGTGCAGAAATAATTAACATTTAACAAGTTCTAGCAACAATTTGTCTTTATTACAACTGAAGCTTTAAAGTTCTGCTGACAGTTATTACATTTCTCTGTAGGATTCAGCTTGACCAACGTTTAAGCAGACAGATGCTGGCACTCTAAGTGACACTGCTCACTGCCCGCATCTTGTCCCTGGGCTCCCCTGTTTCTTCATGCGACTGTAAATATTTGTGCAGTTGTTCAAAGAACTGATATAGCTGGGGAAAATAAAGAGAAAAGGTTGCTCTCGACGCTATCAGTCTAGTGATACATCCACTTTGCCTTGGGGACATAGAAACAGTTTTCCCAGCAGAGGGAAGGAGGTAGTGTGGCTGAGTAGGATGGTTGGAGGCAAGGGGAGAGGAGGACATTTTTTCAGTGGCTGTGCTGACTTAGGGTGTTTGTCAAACAGTACAGCCTTCAGTTCAGCCCTTGACTTCACGTGACGCCTCCTCCTAAGGAGTTCTTCACAATAACTGGTATTTGTCATGCTGACAAAGTGCGTCTCGTGGCATCTCACTCTGGGAGCTGAGCATGTGTGGGGCTGACTCTCACTGCCTGGGATGCCACATAGGAATCCTGGCCATTGGGGTTCAGCCCACGGTTCGCATCAAATATTCAACAATAGCAAACGGGCAGCAACACTTTGCCATGGTCTATCTGAAAGACAGGAGTAAACCAAGAGCTTGTTTGTGCTTACATGCACCTGTAATTAAACCACTAGGACGCTAAATTCCTAACGCGATTGAAAGTTCTTTGATTACAGCATTTTAAAGTGCGCCTTCATTACAAACTCAGTAGGCCCACTTAATTTGTAATTATAAACATTAATAAGTGGTATAGGAAAATCGGGGCAGCCTGGAGGATTTGGAGATGGGAACTGCTCCTGAGAAATATATGAGTGCCAGAGAACCAAGTGTCGGCCAATGACTTCCACAGCAAATTTGGCTGAAAGTCTTTCAGGCTGGCTTTAACACACACATAGATACAGGAGAAACTGGGCCATCTCATTTAACAAGAAAAGGCCCCAGCCTCTGGCTTTGTGTTGGTGCTCTTTGGATAGGGCAGAGAAGTCCTGATGGTCATGAAAATGACCATGACAACAGAAGCTTGTCTGATTCAGCATGGTCTTTGTTCCCATACCTGCTTTTTGTTGAAGCCTGATTTGAGGTCCCTGAGATAGGACTTAGGCTTGATGCAACTAAGCCTCGGCTCTTGCATGCAGTTTTCTCACCAGCTACTTTTCTGGTCCATTACTGGTTCCAAATACCAAAGTAACAGGTCAGCAAAAGGGACCACAGTCTGGTGACCATTTCAAATAACACGAAGTAATCAAATCAATCTCCATTTATTAGGCCAAGAATGAAAAAGTGGTGATAAAGCAACTTGAAAAGATTATGGATTAATCATAAATTAGTATTAAGGGCACTTAGGAAACCACAACTCATTTTGGTAGAAGAAAGGCCTAGCGATCACTGTTGTTTCATGGCTCACCTGCTAGCTCTACTATATTGCCATCTTGAAGTGGAATTTGAGCTGATGGCCTAGGCAGGGTTTGTAGGCATCTCCTGTCAGTGCAAGCTCTGAAGCAGAAAAGGCAGCCGATGAGCATGTAATAGTCTCAGAGTTTTGAACTCTACCTGTTCTTTCTGTCTTAGAGAAGAAAGCCATGCTCAGTGGGAACATGTCTAGCACATTAAAGGGCACTACTAGCCTCCTTCAGAAGGAGCGCTCTAATATTTTAGGATGCCGGGAAGAAGTTCAAGGTAAGCGACAAAGTTACTGTAGTTGAACACGTTACTTCCCATCACCTGAGGTAAGGTAACTTGTTCTGAGCATGCTTCAGGTGAAGGGTATCATGCCTCAATGGCAAACCTCTCCCCGGAGGTTCAGCCAGGGTGCTCTCTGCCCTTTTCCATCCTTCCAGCCTCATCTGTGCTTCCCTGCCCTCTCCATCAGCACTCCTTTGGCACTGATGTGAGCCAGACCAGGGAGACAAAATGGCAGAAATAAAATCCCTTCTTCCCTAAGGATGATTTTAACAAATTCCCAGCAGATTGGAGGAGCCCCAGCGTTAGCAAGGAGGAGGAGGAAGGGTGGGAGTGGGAGTTTGGCAGAGCAGAGGGGAGCAGGACTGCGTTTTCAGCTGCACCAAGTTGTTAGACAGGCTTTGCTGTAATGTCAAACCACACCTTGAGTTACATCACACCTCCGCTGAGTCTGGCTGTGTGTGGGATGCGTTACCCGCAGCTACCTGATGGGTGGTACATGGCCTTCTGCCATTGCTCCATTATCGCCATACTGTTAGTGCAATTGCCTTCTCATTCAAGGCTAGTATTACCTGCAGCCTTAAAGGAAGTGCTCCCATTACCTGGTGACTCACACCAGCTGCAGGTGTAGACCTAAGCGCTTAGGCCTCTTTGTGTAGGCCAGCCTGTAGCTGGGTTCTTGTCAAATGCAGCCAGGGATGTTAAACGAGAATTACAGAAATGAAGCACATGCTAAGTATGTGTGTCTGTGCACCGGTGTTACAGAACAGGCTGAGGTAGAAGGATATTTTGGGGCGAGAGTGGTCTCTTCTAAGTTTAGACCTCTACAATGTAAAGAGCTACACTGAGGTATCTGGCAAAGCTCCCTTTGGAGCCACCTTGAGAGAAGCAAGCCTTTTAGGATGCTGTGCATCCCATCCTGGTGTAGATACACACATCAAAAGGCAATATATACTTCTCTGAAATTTTAAAGGGGCTAAATTCACCATAGGCAACTATTTTTAAATGAGGGTGTCTTGCACTATGAGGGACTGTTTCATTCAGCTGACAGTGCAGAGTGCCTTGCTGGAGTGTGCACTTAGCTAGAGGAATCCCACCATTTCTCTCGCAGGACCTGAGAGATGAGGAAACGTGAGCAACATATTTCTCCATGTTTGCAGAATCACAAACACATTCTCATTGCAAAGCAGTAACTAAAAATTGCATCACACTTGGAGGGAAAGGTAGTGATGAAAGAAGGAACTGCATTCCATTCTCCAAAGGACAAAGAACAGAAAGCTTTTGAAAGAAGAAGAAAATAGCCACAAATTCAGCTTTGTTCTGGACTGACGCAGATATTTCTGTGCAGTGTGACGCTGACCACACAGCTGCTTCTTTACAGCTAAGCCTTGACACCTGTAATGAAGTTTGCTTTGGCTTTTTTTGCTGTTACCGTCTTAAGGTATTTTTTTATTTACAAAAGCGTTATTTGGCTCTCTTTAAAACCAGAGGTAGATGCTACTTGATTTTTATTCCGAACATTAATCTATGTTTAGGGCTGTGTAAACTCTCAAGGTGATAACTGTTCAGAAACAGCACTGTACTGTTCAGTGTGGCAGCCCAGACCTCTGTTAGCATGCCAACACACCTACATCTCCTGGGGGTATAAAGAGGCAGAGTATTTTTTGCTGCCAGAAGAAACCCCTTGTGCAGACACAACTACCTTAGCAACATACCTCTTTCATTGACAGCTCTCATTTCCTCCCAGGAGTGGTGGTTCTGCTATAGCAGTGAGAAACAAAGGTTTGTCGGTTTAGCAGTATCTGCAGTAGGGATGTGTTGTCAACAGAGTACACAGGTTAGAATTCTGTACAGCTGCAGTACCAGAAGTGGTACCTACTGTGCTAGACCTTGATGTCTGTGCGTTTTATTTCTTTCAGCAAAGGTTTTCACTGCTGATTTGCACTCACTCATTCTGGGGCTGCTGGTGATGGGCTATATAGCATATTAAATCATTAACTCATCAGAGAGTTTTTTAAACAGTCACACTTCATCACAGATTGCAAAACTTCCCTTGCATTATTTCATGAAATAATACACAGTCTATTCAAATTATGTTTATTCTTAATACATCTGAGATGCTTATATAAGTGTAAAGAACATTTCGGTTATTCTCCTGCCTTAAATTTGGGCTTTATTCACTGTTTTATTTAAATAAGGGGCCACAACTGTATACGGCATAATAACGTTACCTGGTTTTGTGAAAATAAACATGCACTTCTGGAACGTGTTTGAAAGGAGGTAGGCATACACTCTGACAGCTTCTTTCTCCTTAAGAAGAATGCGTATCCGCTCGCATCTGCTTCTGCTTGGGATGAGAAAGCATGCTAAAAATGCTGTAATTTAAGCTAGGCTGCTAATATTTGGTTCTCCAAGGGTTAAATGGTGTCATTGCATAGTTTCACTTCCTCTCCGTCAGAGACAAAACGACACAGTATGAAATAATGTGTTTATATTCCTCTCCTATTCCAGGCAGACTTACGGAGCACATTAATGTGACTACTGCGTCAAACATTCTTGCATTCCTTTAGCACAGAGCAATTGAAAATTAATTTTTTTAGAAGGATTTTTCTTTTTTTTTTTTTTTTGGTCTTCTCTAGATGGAAGGGATGCTCGGGAAATTTTGCATTAGGTAAGTAATTGGCCTGGATATAAGTCTTTGCCCTGTAGAAGCATTTTCATTTTCAAGTGTTTGGAGTAATAAACTGTGCCTCTGGAGACCAGTAATCTAGCAAACTGCTATGATTCTGTCTGTGGCGGATGTGATAGATGCGTAAGTTGGGGTATGCATTTCAAGTAAGTAAATTTAGGCTACTATTAAACAATGACTTTGGATAATGTAAAGGAAAATCCTTTTAAAAAAGTTCTATGAAGTCTATATGCCTGCTGGATTGTAGGTAAATGACTGCTAGAAGTAAAACTTGACAGCTCTCAGCCGCAAAGTGTGAAACCATGGTATTGATACATTCAATCTGAAGGACCTGAAGGGGTCAAGGTGGGGACAAGAGGGTAAATGAGTGATGTACAAGTTTAGTTCCAGACTGTGCTGTAAGTTGCTCAGCATTCATGCTCAGGCTGTGCTGTCTGCTTGGTTGCACAGGAAATAGCAACAAGATTGGTGACAAACTACAGGAACTTTTTGAAATTCCTATAAGGAATGGAAGGAGGACAGCAGAGCCAGGGGAAAGGTATGGGAAGGGGAAAGAGATGCTGGGGGAAAGGGAGCAGAAAGAAGAATTTCTTTTATTAGACTAGCCTTCCTCTCCTCTGTAGTCTTCTTGGGGCAGCCTAGTCTTTCTCTAGGGACAGCTGTACAAGCTGTAATTTGACACAGATCCTTTGCCTGACCCTTTTGTATTCCCTGCTACCTTATTTCCTTTATCCCAAATAAGCAGGAAACATGCCTGCAAGGACTTTATATGTATTTAAATGGTGCAGACAATGATTCTGTGAAGAGAATGGCCTCACTTCTTGACTCCACCACTCCTTTGCCCCAGTAGGTCATTTACACTTGACATTTCAATGCCGCACCTCTCCCACAGCATGAATTGGCTTCCCTCTGCCTACCTTGCATTGAAGCCGGGCAGTGCCCCAGCCCAGGATGGCAGGCTGACACTCAGGTTTTGCTAGTGGCAATTTAAAAGGAAGGTGGGCACTTTGTTGTGTGGCATGACTGGGAAAGGCTCTGCAGTTGGAACAGAGGTGCTGCAGTAAACATTTCTTGCAGTGGAGAAATAGGATGTTCTTAATTTCAAGGGAACTGTTGGTAGTTTTTGTGGGTTGTTTGCCAGAGACTATTATTATGCATGTGTATTAAAATAAAGGCCATGATATTTGCTTAGCAGCAGGAGAGCATTAGTGTGTCACAATGCTCTTTGCACCATTTCCTAGTATCTGACCACAGCAACCTTTCCATGCACTGTATGAGAAAAAGTCCCTTGAGATAACTGCTCTTCAAGATGACAACTCAGACCTTTCTTCTGCAGTTTCCTCTAATGCTCTTGCTTATCTTCATGCTAATTTTCTTAACTCATCTGCTATAATCTGCCTTTCATGCGCATGATCTTAGCTTCTAAGTGGTGCGGCGTTTGCAGCCAGGTAGAAATGAAGACGCCATCACATGGCATTAGCTTGGTTCCTCCACCCCAGGAACATGCTTCCAATTCAGGCCATGCTCAATAGGCACAGATTAAAACTACTGAAGAAAGGAAAGTTTTGCTTAATGCTGAATGGGGAGTAAATAATAAAGTCCGTATCACACAATGATTGAATGGATGAGAGAAACCCCAAAAGCTTATAGAGACCCTGCAGAGGAAAAAGCAGACATGAAAGACTGAAGATTGACGCTTAGGACTTGAAAGACATATAAACAAATCCTAGTTAAGTCTCCCTACTAGGTGAATCACTGCCACCAGTATTAAAATGTCAAAAGATCCTAATGTTCAAAATGATTGCTGAGATGGCAGTTCTTTTCTAAATCCCTGTTTTCAGTTGCTCTTTATCTTCCCTTTGGAAGTGAAATTTCTTCATCAGCCTTGACTTGGAGATGAAAAATCGGAGACTTTCGAAACTCAATTTTAAACAATGCTGCCCAGCGTAAAATAGAATCTGTTGTTCTTCTGAAAAATGTGTGGCTGCCTGACATTTTCTAGCAAAGTTGCTGGCTTTAGAATTTTCAGCCTTATGATTTTGACAGCTTGGGAAAAATGTGCAAGGAGAAATACTGTATAGATATTAGGCTTGGGAAAAACTGCTCTGTATTTGGCAAAAGTTGAATTTTGGTTTTTATATTCAGAAAAAAGAAAAGGTTTACTGGTGACATGGACACTCTTAAAAAGAGTTTCAAACTATTCTTTCAGCTGCAAATAATTATCTGATTTTATTAAAAGGGTTATTTGGAAGCATCACAGAGCTCCTGTATAAGCATGATAATGCAAGTCTTGTACTCTGAGTGAGTGCTACTCAGATGTGCCTCCTGTGAAGCCCAAAGCCCAACCATCAGCGGATTACCTATGGTTGGGTTTGTACCACTAGAGCCAGGGGGAAGCAAACACTTGGCATGTGGTGGAGACAGGACCACAGCCTGAGCAGAACTAATTGCAGGCCTTGTGGTGATGGGGAGCTTCAGAGAAGGTGCTCACCGAAGCCCAGAATGAATGGCTCCAAATGGAATTTTTAAAAATAAGGCTTTTTAAGGTCCATGAATGTTTAGGTGGCATAGAGACAGAGCTGTAGTTTTGTGCTTTTGCAGGGGAAATGGCTGTTGGCTAATGATGACTCCATCCACTGAAAGGTCAGTACCTGAATGGTTATTAACACAAAAGCAGAACTTTTGTAACAAAGGAGGTATCTATCTCACTTCTGGCACAGGGGTTTACTACCCGTGACCCGCAGGCTTGCTGAGCCCTGTAAGGCGAGGGTGAGCAATCACTCCCTGCTCTGCTGAACCCGATCAAAGTGTTTTCAGTTAACAGCTGGATAGTAACGTGGGGGCTGCAAGAGACTGTAAAGCCTGGCAGCAGTGCGCTTTTCCAGTCTTTAGGAATGACTGCTTTCACAGCAGAGGTGTGTCTTTTAATTTTGTTTTAAATTAAACCCTTTTATAAACAGTGAAGGACACACAGCTAGGCAGCCAACCAGTTCTCCACCTAGGCAGTAACCTCTTGCTGGCACAGACCCATTTTGTTTCAGCAAAGTACTTAAGTACACGCTTAACTTTAACCACCTGAACTGTCCCGCTGGAGCCATGGAGATGACTCATCAACTAAAGTTAGGCCCCTGCTTGCGTATCTTGCTGACTGTGGGCTTCTGCAGCATCTACTGCCAGATGTTTGGGAGAGGAAATGAAAGAAACTCTGTAGTAGACAGTTAAAGGAATAATTTACTAACAGAGAAAACTTTGTATTGCTTCCAAATATCTGAAAAGTGGTCTAACGTGACTGTAGATACTTTAGTAGTCCAGACATAGGTTTAAACCATTCTTAGTCCAACTCAAGCCTTGATCTCTAATGTTTATTAGCATGGTTTCTTCTTTAATGCTCCAGTCTGTCTTCATTGGGCTTTATCAGCTTTGCGGGTTTGACCTAACTTATGTATGCGTTCTACATGCACTTACCATTAAATATAAAATTGTGTAAGAACGTATGATAGAAGATAGAAGATAAGAACGTATGATAGAAGATGCTATGCTCAGAGAATGCAACCCTGCATTGTAGAAAGGCTAGAGTAAAAGATGGTGCGGTTTCCAGTACAACTCTACTTTTGCAACGCATACACTAGCTTTCTTTTCTTTTTCGCTTTCCAGCATACTCATCTTCCATTTGGATTGTCTTCCAAAAGCTCCTTAAGGGGAAAGCACAATCTTTGCACAAATAGCATAGTGTTGGGATGTGTTAACAGGAGTCTTCAGACTGAAAATCTCACAACAATTTTCTGTGCCATAAGCGGCACTCATTACAATAAGGTCTTTCATTCAGATTATACAACCCCACACAATGTCCTACACCAGTCAGTTAATACAGTCAGAGCCCAGTTCTAAACACCACCCTTCCCACAAACCAACACACAGACAGGATACCTCCAATGTATCCTATATACATCTCTGTACATGTATATATACATGTATATCATTATATATGATATTATACATGTATATATATGCATATATAGGGTGAATGAGACAATTATACATATATATATGTATATATATATGCATATATAGGGTGAATGAGACAATTGCCACTTGCCCTCATGCATTTTGTAGAAGTGCTGTTTGTTTAGCTCTGCGTTATGTGAAGTTTAGAGAAAGGTACTGCAGACTTGCAGCAGGCTGACACAATCTCAGAGAGAGCAAGTGAAAGATTTATTAGGGGAATCTCCTTCCCCTTGAACACAGATTTGTCTGAGGGCTGACATTTCATTTCTTCCTGGTGCCACCTCCAAGGGCTTTAATTCCCCAAGTGACGGTAATAGAATAAAACTTGCCATCTCCTGTCTTTGTCACCAGTGTGGACGTAGCCCAGTGCCTCCTGAAATCACCCTGGACTGTTCATACACAGATGACCATCCCAGTTCTTAGCTGAATTACTTCAACTGGCCAGATTGTCTAAGTTGCTGTTGCATTTGTTGGTAATTTCTGCAGAGAGGTCAATCACTAACTGGGTCTAATGCTTACTGTAAAAGCAGGTTGCTTCAGCAAAGGCCTGAGACAGGCTAGAATGGGATTGCATAGGAAGCCCTGTCTTGTTAATTCATGGCCAGAGGGTTTTCTGTGGGGGAATGAGGGCCTGCTAGACAGCCCTTTCTGTGAGTACCAGCTTCATTTTGAAAAGCACTGGAGAAACAGCACACAAGAGGTCACACTCAGAATATATCTGACTGCTTTAAATTCCTTCTGTATGAATTCTGCCTTTCCTTAATATCTACAGGAATTCTGCCAGTAATAATCCTTTTGCTATGGTTTCTCCCTTTGTATTAGTGTCCAGCAAAAACTGATCTCCACATTAACTCAGAAGATGGCACAGCACTAATTTCTAGTCTGAAACAGAAAACAAAGGAATTGTGAATATATACTTTATTCTTGACCTATTATCCTATATGACGGGTACTTTTAGTACATCCTTTATGACAGGTACATCATATCCTACACGGCAGACCTCTCTTCATTGCTAACACTAGAAGGGAAACAAAGGCTTGTTGTTTCTCTGAAGAACTAGAGTTACTCTTAGTTTCCACCCAGAAAATCCCTTCCCCACCATTTAGTATGTCCAGAAAAAAATCATAGAGAGCAGTGGATGAAACTTTGATAACATTAGGAAGTTCCTCCACTACTGTTTGAGCAGAGGAGACAGGAAGGGAATAAATAGCTACAATTCTCCACTCTAACCAGGTAGACCTAATTCCCTAAAAAGTCCTTAGGATGTATCCTTTTTGAATTGTTTGTTACTTAGCTTGCAGTCCACTTACATGCCTATACGAGATGCACAGCCACCATCAGTGTCATTCCATACTGAGCCTAGACTACGACATACTCAGCTGGGCAAGGGCATTCAGAAAGGTCATATGCTGTTTTTCTCTGGTGGAGAAGGAGAGTTCTGTGGTTGGTAGTTCCTCTCCTTCATGGCTTTGAGTGAGGTTTGAGTGAGGAGCTGTCCCTCTGAGGAATTCTCGGTATTGATACTGAGCTATTGACCTGCTTACCCGATGGGCAGATGGACCAATAACACTAAGAACTTAACAAAGAAAAAGGCCTAGGTTCAGCAATATAGGCCAATATAAAACTGTTTCAGGGCACACGACCTTTCATAATGTATTACCTTGCATTTGGGACTGCCTTAGCTTCCAGGATACTAAAGTGTCTACATGACGTGCAAAGCCACCGTCGATGTTGCTTACACTGGACCAGCGGCCTCTCACCCTGTTATGAACGTGAAATAAGGAAAGGGAAAGGACACACAGTCTCCTTTGCTCCTTGTGCAAAGAGCAGCTGCAGTCAGACTCCTGGCACTCAGGACTGGGTCTGTGAGTCTCCCCTGATGGGCCTTCCATTAGGGTTTGCTGTGTATTGCAGCAGGAAACTTCTTACTGTGAGCTGATAAGAGGTAAGAGTAAAGGTAAAAGGCTTGTTAAGAATCAAGAATACCTTCATACAGAAAAGCTGCAGGTTTCTAGATAATGTTACAGCACCTATCCTGGACTGCATCCTAAACCTTGGTGGGAAATGGGGCCAGAGCAGCTGCTGCCCCTGTACCAGGTCCTGATGTCAGCTGTGTCCTTGGCACTGAGGTCTTAAGGCACCTCCCTGGCCTTGGGACATCCTATGCCCAGGGAGTAGGTGGTATCCTTTCCAAGAGAGCTCCCCTTTAGCTCAACTCAGCTCATGTTAGAAAGAGGCCATTGTCCCTCCAGGGAGCTGAACAAACATTTTGCCTACTGCGCTTTGTCTGACAAACCAGAATGATTGAACTGGCCCCTCCCCTGTAAGGAGAACTGGAAGAGTGATGCACGGAGTTTGGGCTGCAGTGAGCCCCTTCAGCCCTGTTCAGTGAGGATGGTACGCGCCTTGAAAAGCAAAAGGTGATTCTGGATTTGGTTGTGGGTAGGTTTGAACCCCAGCAGCTTCCCAACTCCATGTTCTTTGCTGTAGGCATTGAATATATGACTTTGTTACTCTTTTCAGGCTCACTCTGTGTTGTTTTGGTTTGGGTTTTTTTAATATTACTCTATACCTTTATGGGTGAATTGTTTCATATATATTTCTGAGACGAAAATAAGTTTTTAGAAATACATGTATGCATGTAACAATTTAAACTGGCATACTAAAAATAGCAACATCACAAGAGCTCTTATCCAAGTGAAGAGACTACACTACAAAATGGGTTTATTGAAAAAGTGTCTTGTAATGCTCATTTCATTCTTGTAAACAATGCATCTTTTTAAATGTGGACTGCAAAAATTACACACAATGCTTCAGTTCAGGAATCTGCTAGCTGGTTTTCTGAATCACTGTTTTTAATATAGGGACTGTGGGCGGCTAAAAAGGGTTCTATATATAATTCTGAAGAGCCATCTCATTCATTTGCTGCAACTTACTTTACCAGTTTCTCCTGATTCATTTTTTTTCTGAATGCTGAGCATCTTAAGAGTACAGGCTGAGCAAAATGCTCTATATAGATCATTATAGTTTGCAGCTCCATGACTTCCCAAGAGATTATCTTGGGATAATATCTCAAGCAGTCAGAAACAACTCTCACCACGTAAGAAATTATTCCATTGTGCAGTATTATTCAAGCAACTAGAAATCACACCGTGTACAAAACATCGTATCTCTAGGTAGCAATTTCTGGTGTTGTATCGTGCCTGCTTATGTGCGTAGCTGCAGCAAAAGAAGCACTATGTTAACAATATAACCATTTTTAAACCAATAGACTAACAGATTCAAAACCCAACAATACACTGGAATTGCAATGCACCTTTCCATTGGTTTTAGACATCTCAATTCCCCATTCCAGAATCTCCAGGATTCATAATTTCACTGCCATTCATAAACTCCATTAAGGCAAGGAGAATGATGTGTATTTCTTTGAAACCCACCACAGCAATATTTCATAGCATGGAGAAGTCCGCAGGAAGCAAGAGGCAACGCGCACTTTCCTTCCACAGCACTCTTGACTCTAACTGTTCCAAAATGCCAAAAACCTGGTCTTGTGGTTTCTTCCCTCGGCTAGTGCAAGAAACTGCCGTAAAACTAGGCAGAGCATTTCTAAATATTTCCTTCTGAAGACCTGTAGTCAGCCTTTTTCTTTAGAAAATTAGGTTGCAATAGCATATTAACTTGAAGCATCGTGTTAAACCTAGCTTTGCAAATTATACAGATGTGGGTTAAAAGGGCCAAAGCTTAACACCCAGCTCTTAGGGCGGATCTTGTCTGTAGGCAGAAGCAGAAATAGACTAATTTGGTTTTAAAGTCAGTTAGGACAATTTTATTGTTATGAGATTCATTCAATAAGCTCCCAGGTACTTTACAGTGATATTAATGAAAAAAAGTTTCATGACATGTCAGTGAGGCATGGAAGTACAAAAACATGATTAATACCTACCTAAAACTCACACAGTCGGTGCCAGATGTGACCTCAGAAAGAAGAGTTCCCATCTTGAATGATTCTGGGATGCGGCTGTTTAAATAGAAGATGTTTTCTCTGAAGAAGTGGGAGATCCATGGTCCATGCTGGTCCAGAGTCTGAAAACTACGCTCAGCTGTGTAGGGTGGGTGCAACCATGCTGTAAACCATTTTAAAGCCCAGAGAGCAGCACGGCATTATGTCAGTTTTCCTCAGGGTAGGAGTGAGGACATGACTCTTGTACCCACCCCTTCACAACTGCTCAATACACCTGGCAGATAGCCCATCACCAAAGTCTGAGGTCAGTGCATCCTGCCCTATGGCTGCTGTGTCCCATGTCCCTGGGGAGGCAGGAGACATACACTGAGTTAAGTCTTGGTGATCCTTCTCCATAGCTATGCCCTTCCGGTATTGTTGAGGGACACTGAAATCACCAGGCACACTCAAGGGGCTCAGGAGCACCTGTAATGGATGGATGGATGCAGGACTGGAGGATCCAGTCCAGGGCGCACATGATCAGTCTGGCCCAGGAGTTCCAAGGTTTTGGGAATAAGCGCAGGTCACTATCTGATTCTGGGCCTCCTCACTATAAAAGCATCCATGAAAGCTCCAGTGCTGGAGGGGAGGGAAAGAGCGAGTGTGAGAGAGGCAGGAAAGCACAAACACTTCTGTATGTAATGTCTACATTTCATAAGGCTGTTACCATGGCAATGAGCATGGTATAAATACCTAGACAGATCTCCCTTGTGGCAGTCCATTCTGCTGCTCCTGTGCTGCAGGGCCAGTCTGTGTGCAGACATTTTGACGGGTTTCTTCAAACCCTCTCTGGTATAACCATGCATGATTTTGTTCAATCGTCCAGTGGGCAAAAGTGCTCTGTCCACTTCATTCGCCAGAACTTGCAATCTGGCCCTTCCGAATAAGCAAATAAATTCTTTTTAAACATAAAGATGGAGGACTACATCCTTATTAATTGGTATTCAGGCTAAGTAATCAATAGGAAGAGCTACATTCTGGTTGCATTAGTTATATCTGAAGTTGGACTCAGCTCAAGCATTTCCAATGAAAATTTAGCACAATCAAACCTGCTAATGCTGTTGAATTCTGAGTTGTAAAGGACTTTAAACAGATCCAGGTTAGCCAGTCACAGAGAAGGATAGCCTTAAGCTAAGTGCAATAATGAAAAAGAAAGTGCCTATGTTTCATAACACAGAAACCCTTCAATTGATTTTTTCCAGGATGTGTGTAGTCTTGCATGAGATGCAGACAGCAAGAGCTAGATTTTGTTTCAAAATATCAGGCATGATCCTTATTTTAAAATGCTCACTGCCTCCGTATTCTTTGGCAGGTATAACAGCAATGACCAGATTTCCCAGGACATCTCTTTTCCATTCACCCCCTGCTTTCTGAGTGTACAACTGAAAAGGGGAAAATGAAACATCAGAAAGATATCTATGTTCTCATACATTACATCTATGCAGGAAGACAGACTACTTCAGATGGGGAAAAAGCATCTCCACTTTGAAATGAGGTTTGCTTTTACACTGAGGTAGCTAATTCAAACTCAAAGCCAGGCTAGGAGAAGGGAGTTGATATTCTGCACATAAATTAGCAGTAAGTTAACCCACATAGTTAACCCAACCTGTTGTGTGGAAAACACAGCAAAAATGTCAAGCTGCCTGATTTTATTGTATGATTGTTAACAGAAGATCAAGACAAAATGGGAGTGAGTGAAACATGTCTTGAAAGAAATCCATACTAGGGTGAATTTCTTCCCATACTCTTCCAGTCCCTGGCAACAAGCATGTAATATGGAAACAGATGGGGCTTGGAGCAGGAGGAGAGTCATGGAAAAGCCAGGCAATGGGATGAAAGACGTCTTCCTAATACCAACACCACGTAACTTCTGACAAGTTGAAGTTTTCCAGAGCAGCACTTACTCTCCCTTTAACTTCTGAATGATACAGGGAAGAGGTCAGTAAAACTCAAATGTGAAGGAGAAGCAAAAAAAGTGAATGCCCCTCTTAGTCTAATTGGGATGGGTTTGCAGCCGATTATCATGAGCAGTAATACTTTATTCATTGCAATTCCTTGGTCCTCTTGTCTGAAACTCTTCCTCCAGCAAAAATGTTTTCTCTATCTCCTCACTCTTCATTTCTAAGGCAAACAATTTAAAGTAGCAAAGCAGAGCAAGAGAAATCACCAAGAGTTTGGAAGAGGAAAACTTGTGTTGGCACAGAGTGAGAGCTAGTCAAGATGTATGCCTATCACACTAAATGTATTTGAGACAGAGTTCTAACAGAATTGTACTGTAATCACATGCTAAAGCTGAATAAGAGCTTGAACAACTCTCCACACTAAATAATGCCCTGATCCTGCAGTACTTTTAAATTGAAAACTCATCCAAGAACTGAAAAACTGCATTGCCTTTTCCTTGGACACAGGTGAGGTGATTTGTGTAGTCACTGGAGGGGGAAGGGGACATTGCATGAGTCACTTCTGTTTGTTATATGACAAGAACCTTCTCTTAATTGGTTGCTCAACCAACTTTCATTTCCATCTACCGTCCTTTGACCATGATAGAGAATGTAATCCACAGTACGTGATTTACACGTGCTTCTTAACAGTGAAATAGATTATGGAGTCTAGTCAGTGGAGTCAAACAACCTGAAAAAGGAGAACAGAAAATAGTTGCTTGTGCTGACAAAACTCTTCTCAGCCATTGGCTTGATTCTGATCTGAGGCCTATTATCTCAGCTGAAGCCAATGGAGATAAAAAATGCACAAAAAAAAAAGGTTTCTTCATCACCTGTTTTCTTCAGGCATTAACCGCTTCTAGCAACAAATGTCCCACTCAGACATACAGTCTATCTAGCCCAGCATCCATTTCTCTGATACAGTCCAAACCTGGATGCCTAGAAAAAAATAGAAAAAGAGAGCAAGCATATTCCTAACATTTCCCCGTCTCTATCAGTCTATAGTTCAAGGATTTGACTGTTCTTATATTCCTGGGACAGATTTCCCATACCATGGGGGGACAAGTATCCCCCATACAGGGACAAGTATCAGCAAACTACAAGGGCTACCATTGCTCATTGCTTTTCCCTGTATGCACTTTCACACGCTCTCCTGAAGATCAGAGATAGCTTTTGCCAAAGAAGGTGAATGCTGCTCTGTAACTCTGAATGTTCAAGGAGTGCTCCAAAGAGATTTACCGGCTGCGAGGATCTTCCCTAGCCATTTGTCTAATAGCAGACGAAGGGCTGTCCCTGAGAGCTGAGACTGCTGCTTTCATGCATAAAGTATGTATATGTTTATGTATTCATAAAGGCTCCATCATCCCAGGTGATGCCCACTGAATTTGGGCATGGTCCACCAGAATGAAACAAAGTTTGTTTGCAAATTAGGATATGCTAATGGGAAAAAAACCCTTTAAAACAATCTAAAAACCATACCACACTTACTTAGGCAAGTATTACAATTTACAAAGTGTATCTTTGATGAATGATACATACTAGGAATCACTCAAAGGGGTTTTATTTAACATTTCTCTTCCACAGAAGCAGAATGTTAATTGTGTCCCTGATGTGCCAATATCAGTTATACACTGACAGAATCTCTCTAAGAAGCGTTTTTTAAGGCAGAACACATGCACCAAGGTGAATAAGCTGTTGATACAGGAACACCATCACTTTCCTAAGAGTGACAGTATCACCACTGTGTATCAGTGACACACTCTGTAAAAAGATGTATTCTTCCACAAAGCCTTTGGGAAGCTGCAGGCAGGGTATCCTCTGATGTCACATACTTTGATGTGCCAGTATCAAGGGCATAAAACCCAGGATGTCCCATATATGGTCCTGCGTTAGCTTGGAAGCTGGACAAAGTTACCTTTTGCAGGCTTTTGCACTTCTATCAGGAATGGAACATAGAGCCCTGGAGTATGTTTGAGACAGTCTCACAAACAGCAAGAATGGGAAACAAATGCAAGTCTTTCCTCTTCTTCATTTGATTTCAGGACTGTGAGTGAGTTGGGCAGGCATTGCCATGATCTTTACAGTGTGTAAAGACATTTTTCTCTGCTATTATCACCAAGAGGTGACATCCATGTGACTGCTCTGCATTCAGCTGGCACCTCTGACAGTCTTGCCTGCATTCTGTCCACCAGCACTTGAAAGTGGCCTGTAACCTCAGATTAAAGGGATGACTCTAAAGCATCTGTGCATGCTCCCACCTGACAGTTAGCTGCTCCATCAAGCCTTGCCTACAGCAAGGTTGTGGTAGCCTTGAAGAGTAATACTATAGGTAAATAAGCACATTCAGAAAAAGAGTTTGTCATCTTGGGAGAAAGTCAGGACACCGAGCAGAGAATCCGCAGCAAACCAGGACTATACCCTTGGGGATCGATAAGGGCAACATTCTGCTTAATGCCAGAGGAGATTTTAAAATGGACAGAGAAAGAAGAAATATTTTTGCAGCATACTAAAACCTGAAAAAAGAAAAAAAAAAAAAAAAAAAAAAGCAGCAATGATCCTTTTGCAACAGGATCTATAAAAATATACTCCATAATCCATGGAAATTTGGTATGGTTCTGTGCTTCCTTTGCTATTACATCCCTTGATATTAACTTTAAACACAGCAGTGTATGTGCGCATATGAGCAAGTGTGGCAGCACTTAAGATGATGAGAATGGAGCTTCTTTCTTTCTGTCTGCCTTTTAATGAATGAAAAATGAAAATTCAAAGCCTTGCTGTGTGGTACTGATATCCACATTTGGCATCTGGGATTGATTCTGCAGGCGTGCTGTGTGCGGAAACCCCTCCACGTGCCTGACAGAGGCACAGGCACTGGGAGGGCAGCATCCAGCCCCAGGTGCTGCTGTGTTCCTGCTTCCTGGATATATTGTCTCATGATAGCCAGGAGGGACAATGAAACAAAAATCCAACCAGGCAGCTGAGAAATTGCCTTATAGAGTTAAAATTTCGTATAGATTGCAGCAATGCCTGACTACCAACCTATTGCATTTGCTAAATATTTAAGCCAATAATACCAGCTAAAACCAATTATTTCTTAAAAAGACTATGGAGCAACAGGACAGGACACTATTTGGCTTATGTAAGGCATATTAAATGAATCTTAGCTGGTGTTGATAAGTCTGTCAATTCACAAGAGGGGAAAGAAATGCCTTAAAGGAAATAAACATAGCAGGAAAGTAAAGAGTTCTGTGTCTACATGACTTTTATTATTTCAATTGTTTTCAGCCACCTGAAAAAGAGATCAAACTGAAGATAACACACATAATTTTTAACAGGCCAGCATTTTTACTGCTGCTTATATCAGCCTATGGCCAAGACTTACTTCCTCTACCATTGCTTCAAGACTTTATGTTGTGAGGATGGACAGAAGATGTTCAAGGCAAGGAAAGATACAGAAAGGTGGTGGCACATCCAGGGTGGCAAGAAGCATAGCTCCTGCATCAGTACTGGCCATAGCCCACGGTCAAACCCACTCATAGTGCTGGCCATGCCGCTGCACAGCCCTAGCACAAAGCAAGCTCATGCAGTATGCCAGTGATGTTGAACATCAGGTCCTATGCAAAGCAGTGCTTTCTGCAGGAGTGGAGGGCAATGTCCCCTGACTAGCAGAGACATTCACAAGTCATTCTGGAGACTCCTAGAGTCACAATAATGAGGTTTCTGGTGCAACTGCCCAAATCTTCCTTTTGTTTCTCTCCTCCTTCTTCTTGCACTAACTTAGGTAACCTTGGACTGCACACGCATCTGCAATCAGCTTTAGACTCATTCACTGGACTGGCTGTCAGTAACAGTCAGATGATGGCCAGGCTTACTTTACATGTTAACAGCAGCTCACAGCTGAATAAAAGGTTGATTAAGAGCAATCACTGTAGAGCAATCTGTAGAGACTGTTCTGCCTGTGTCTGATAGGCAGATGTGTTCCTTTCTTAGCATCTGAGGGATTTGCACTTGACCAGAGTTATAAGTGTATTTATGAATTCCAAGCTTTATTATTGTAATTCCCTATTCCTTCATATACAATTGTGAAGTTTAAAGTGAAAATCAATTCAGAACATCACATCTTCTCAAAGGCATAGCCTGCAACCAACAATACCTCATCCTTTCTATCCTATTCTCTACTCTGCTGCTACCCTGGATACTGCAAAAGGTTGAAAAATCCTATTTTCCTTTTCAGTGCTCTCCAGGGGAGTGGATAATCTACCCAAGAGCTGGCTGCATAGCATGTCACTTGGATCTCCCACAACAGCTCCAATGGGCAACTGTAAAGAGTAAGTTCACGTCAGGGCAACATCGGGATCTTTTAGAAGTGATCAGGAACAAGCTACACTTGTTTTAAATGGAAATTTGAGACAATTTCTTCAGCTGTAGTCCTACTATTTACCATTTGTGATGGATACCTAGACTAAGAAGAGTACTATAGAGCAACATACTTGAACGCATACAAACCACACAAATACGGACACGCACCTCCAAGCATTCTTTTAAAAGTTGCTCAATCAACCAGGTACAATAATACAATCTTATAGTTTGGAAATATCACAGAATCACAGAATCACAGAATCCCAAGGGTTGGAAGGGACCTAAAAAGATCATCTAGTCCAACCCCCCTGCAAGAGCAGGGTAACCTACAGTACATCACACAGGAACTTGTCCAGGCGGGCCTTGAATATCTCCAGTGTAGGAGACTCCACAACCCCCCTGGGCAACCTGTTCCAGTGCTCTGTCACTCTTACAGTAAAGAAGTTCTTCCTGATGTTAACGTGGAACTTCCTATGCTCCAGTTTACACCCATTGCCCCTTGTCCTATCACTGGATATCACTGAAAAAAGCCTAGCTCCATCATCCTGACACCTACCCTTTACATATTTGTAAACATTGATGAGGTCACCCCTCAGTCTCCTCTTCTCCAAGCTAAAGAGACCCAGCTCCCTCAGCCTCTCCTCATAAGGGAGATGTTCCACTCCCTTAATCATCTTTGTGGCTCTGCGCTGGACTCCTTCAAGCAATTCCCTGTCCTTCTTGAACAGAGGGGCCCAGAACTGGACGCAATATTCCAGATGCGGCCTCACCAAGGCTGAGTAGAGGGGGAGGAGAACCTCTCTTGACCTACTAACCACTCCCTTTCTAATGCACCCTAAGATGCCATTTGCCTTCTTGGCCACAAGAGCACATTGCTGGCTCATGGTCATCCTCCTATCCACCAGGACCCCCAGGTCCCTTTCCCCTTCACTACTTTCCAGCAGGTCAACCCCCAACCTGTACTGGTACATGGGGTTGTTCTTCCCCAGATGCAAGACTCTACACTTGCCCTTGTTAAATTTCATCAAGTTTCTCCCCGCCCAACTCTCCAGCCTGTCCAGGTCTCGCTGAATGGCAGCACAGTCCTCTGGTGTGTCAGCCACTCCTCCCAGTTTTGTGTCATCAGCAAACTTGCTGAGGGTGCACTCAGTTCCCTCATCCAGGTCATTGATGAAAATATTAAACAGCACCGGTCCCAGCACCGACCCCTGAGGAACTCCACTAGTCACAGACCTCCAGCTAGATTCTGCGCCATTGACCACAACTCTCTGCCTTCTTCCTTTCAACCAGTTCTCGATCCACCTCACTACTTGATCGTCAAGCCCACACTTCCTTAGCTTATCTATGAGGATGCTGTGGGAGACAGTATCAAATGCCTTACTGAAATCAAGAAAAACTACATCTACCGCTCTACCATCATCCCTCCACCTAGTCACTTCCTCATAGAAGGCTATAAGGTTGGTCATACATGACTTCCCCCTCATAAAACCATGTTGGCTGTTCTTAATGACCCCCTCATCCTTGATATGCCTAGTGATGGAGTCAAGAATAAGTTGTTCCATCATCTTTCCAGGGATGGAGGTAAGGCTGACCGGGGTTTGAACTCTTTCAGAAAGAAAAGAGAGGACTGCCGCACTGTCAGGATTATTAGGTACTTCAAACACCACTGATAATTCCATTGATAATTAAACCACATTTTCCCTATCCATTTCTTATGCAAATGCCTTTCTGCATCCAGTTCAATTCCAGCTGTATATGCCCCATCTTGCAGGGCAAAGCTGTCAGCACGTATAGCTCTACAACACAGCGCAATGGGCACATTTCATCTCTGGGGCAAGGTGTGGTAAATCTCAAGCGAACATTGCATCCCTCCTGTACTGTGGAGTTCACCTCATGCTCTCATATAGAACAGGGTTCGGTGGTATGTCAACGGGCCAGTGGCTCAACTATTTGTTTAACTTAATGGCTAGGTCTTCCTTGGAGAAAAGGTTGTACCTGAGAGGGTACAACCCATATCAACTCCGAAATTACGCCTTCATTCTTGCTTTTGCAAGAGGGAAGTTTCTCCTGAGTTGCATTATCTGAAAGCCAGCAACTCAGCTGCTCTTGAGGGTCCATTATTTTAAAAGGCTCCGTGAAAGATAATTATGAAAAAGTTCATTACAGGGGAGAAATCCTCAGGGACCTGCAAACTAAAAAGAAAAAAGGCTGAAAATCACAGGTTTAGGTTGTTGCCCCCTTCTTCCTTCCTTGAGGCCCCTACTGGCAAGGTATGGAAATGCTTTCAATCATCTTCCAAAAGGACAGAACATGAAGACACTCAGCACCTTCCACAATGAGGTAGTTAACGTCCTTATGCTTCCCGGGGCTCTGCTGCTGATAGCAAATGAACTGATAACTCCTGCTGCTCCCACCAGCCTGGCTCCCTGTGTCATCCACCTACACACAGTCACACATTCATTCTCTCCCTCATGATTTATTCATTCCATTTATTTATTTATGTAGATTATTTTCAGTAGTAGTTTTACAAACAATGGCAGAAGTGAAAAGAGCAAGAGAGAAACAAAGTTAGGAAGACAGCTAGTGGCACACAGGGAATAGCAAGGGAATCTCTACTGAAAACAAGATGTAAGACAGAGGATTATGCCTTATTTCCTCCTTGGGCAGAGCCTGATCAAATTCCAAGTGACATCAGCTTCACCAACCTTTACTCGATACCGACTTCGCACAGCCAATTTACCTGATGCTCACATTCTGGTCTCTGGACTTACACAGTATTTCAAATGGTACTTGAGGCCTTTTAAAGCTCTCCAAAGACTAATTCTGCATCTAGAAACCATTATTTTGGTTTTCCATGCATTTAGGCATTAACCGTGTTTTAAAACTTTAATCCACAGTTGTCTTTACAGTAAAGAATATAAAGACATACTTATGTTGCCTAACCTACACGTCTAATTTAGATTTTTGTTTCCTTTTCAACCACCCTCTACAGAAACTCCCTTTTCTACATTGAATCCGCAGGAACTCTATTGTCTTCCTAAAGATGTAATCAGACAAGGTGAGAACAGTTGATCTTAAGGCTATCTGTCATTGAAAGAAGCAATCTTGGTCCTTCACCTTGCATGCTTTTCCCTGTCTTTTTCTTCTTCCTTCCCCTAATTCCACCTCTATGTTGCCCACCCATGCTTCCTTACAGAAGCATTGACAACCACCTGACCCCTCACTGAGCTGACTCAGTTCACTGGACTGCCAGAAGATAAATCCAGAGAAGTAAAAAAGGGACAGTTTTCTAATGGGTTAATGAGCTGAATCAGCTCAGTGAATATGAAAGTCAACTCGAGGGTGAGTCAGGATCATGTAGGAGGGAGTGTGAAGAGCAAAGAGGATTGACCCTTTTCACAGCAGAAAGTGATCAAAGGAGCTCAGTTTGTCTCCACTAATGGTATCCCTAGTTGGGAATACAGATGCCTGGAAACAGAATTTATCCTCACAGTTCTAGCTATGCAATAATGAATTTGTATTTCATTTTCTTTCCATTCTATGCTCAGCCGGTATGTGCTACCACAATTCATAGCATGAGAGACCTCTTTCAAGCACAGCATCTCTATAAATCTCATAAGTGGAGCTAAGAGCAACACAGTTGTCAATGGGTGAAAGTGATTCCTCTCTGAAATGAAACCATGGCTGCTCCATCTTTTGATATATTCTGACCGAGACTAGACACTTTCGTGAAGATATGCTTTGTCAAAGACAAGGTATACTTCATTGAACATGTTATGCTCAGTGAAAGAGTTCAGTGAAAACAAAGGGATGTAATACATAGGAGGTTGGAGGAGCTAATCTTACACTCCATAGAACTGTAAAGTACAGATTACACAAAGGAAAAAAGGAGACTAAAGCAAAACTTTTTGGGTAATGAGCACAACCAATTCCCACTGTTCTTCCAAAACAAAGAGGACTTCTGCCTATGCCCTTCAGTTTGGATTAGTAGTTTGTCCCTACTGATACTGCCATCCTTCCTTACCTAAAATGAGAGCTCCCTTTCTTTTGATCTACGGACACAAGCACCAAACCAGCAATTATGGAAACTGCAGGTTCTCTCTGTTTAGAAGAGTAATTTTTGAATGTACATGCAGCATCTCAGCATTCTCCTAACAATGTACCGGAAATGCTTTTGTCATTTCTGCTTCTTCCATGGCAGTAGGAAATTATGTGCTTTGCTCCAGCCTTTCATGCTCAGTATGTGACGGAAGCACATTCAGAGTGCACACTCCAAAGGGTGCAAGATTACATACTAAGTGGAGACCTTTGAATCCCTCAGAATGTAATCTTTATTCTGATAAAAAGTTTGTGGAAGATACTTTATTTCAGCAAGGCTCTCAGCCTTTCTTCATGTGCAAGCAGAAATACATTAATTTCGTATCTTCATTACAACTTTTTACATTCAGAATGAATGCAGAAATATATAGGCTGAACTACAGATATTAAAGCTGTAGGTGCCTGCCCTAGCAAAAGGTCTGATAAAAAGCACCTTCTTGTAAGACTCCTTAAATCAGAGACCTCCAGTGGCCTAATCAGTATCCTAGGAAGCTCACATTCCCATCATTCATGACAAGTTATGGATCACATGTCTCCTGCCTCGATTTAAAAGCAGTCTGGCTGCCTCTGGCTTCCTACACTTGCTTAATTTCTCTAACTTCCTCCCATTTTCCTATGACTAACATTTATTTTTTTTTCTGAGTCAAAATTTGTCACGTTTCTACCCATGGTCCAGGACTACTGTAAATAGTTTTCTGTAGCAAGTCTGTTTCCTGTTGCAGCATCGCACACGTTAAGGCAAACCACATGTGCTCAGAGACGGATCCATTTTAAGAACAGTTATTTGTAGGTTGTAGATTATCAGTCATTGACAGAAAGGGCTTTGATGACTCCTTAAAAAATTACAGAAGGCCTTTTTACATACTGAGACATTGGAATCAGATGGGAGAAATACCATTTGCAGGTTGCCTCTGCTTAGGGGAGTTAACTTCAACATAATCAGTAACTTCAAGGTAGTTCAAGAGTTTTGTGTTTGAAAATGAAATTATGCTGTGAAAGGGAGGACTAAACAGATTATTCAACGGAATTTCTTTAGGATAGAAGGCAGGCTTTCCTACTTTGAGGGTGGAAGGGAAGGAAGGACGACTGCCCCCATCTTCAGTGATCTTTACTACTTCTGCATTTCTTTTCTTTTTTCTGAATTAATTAAATTAATTAAAGAATTAAAGAATTCTTTACTACTTTCTGAGTATTTAAGAGCAAATAATGGTCCCGGTGAGGTTCAGCTCTCATGCTGCTAAGTACTGTGTACACAGTCACACACCTCCACTACCTGTGTCTGTGCACGTGCACAGGAGCTCTAGTCACACCAGCTCCTTTGGGCATCAAGATTAAACGCAGTTCAGAGTATGTGAAAAGTCTAAGTTCCCCCATGCAGGAGTTGTTCCATGCAAGTGTTTATCAACTCAGTATTTTACAGGCACCCATGTGGAATACTTAGAGTTGATAAACACTTGCCATGTCATTCACTTGTCCTCTTGGCCTTGTTAACTTGGCCTCCCTCTCCAAGAGGTGCATATACATGTTACCAGTGCAGTGAAGTCCTATAAGCAATTTCCTCATGTCACGTAATGTCACAAAGCAAGCAGTGATACAATACAAACATAAGGTGTGAATCTCTTCAACAAACTTTGGGGTAAAAATGGAGAGCTCCAGATGAGGGAACTCAGCACTGTCTGGGGAAGTTTTCCTTGTTTCCTTGTCATATTTTAGACCTTTTATGAATAGAGATTTGTTGCTCTTTTCTGACTCAATTAACTGCAATTAAGCTAGAATTTAATTGCATAGACAAATGGGTCTGACCAGCTACCCTGCAGCAGATATTCTGCACTACAGGATCATGTGGTCTCTTCACCTTTTGGATACAGATTAAGCTAAACTGCAAAAGGACATTCAGTACAGAATGAAAGGAACTATGCAGAGAAAGGGGCAGAATGATCATGTTTTAAGTACGTATGTTGGCTGATTACCCATCAGATTTCCCTTTTACACAAACCCATTCCTAGAAAGACTGGTTTTCTTTTCATTTACATTCCAGCAAGCTGAAGGAAGAGGAATTGGTTTTTGTTCGCTTTCCTTGTTTTCCTCCAGAAAATGTTCAGTGGGGCATTACTTGTGCTAAATTCTTACCTCTTGCTATACTGGTATTTTATGTACTGTACCTCTGACTAGTGTTCTACAAGATGATGAAGACAGAAAAAGGTTGTTTCCTCTAAGTCTCTAAGTAAGCACATTATACATTTATTGAAAAAAAAAAATCATCAAAAAGACCTCTGTAAGTCTCTCTCTGCTTCAGAGCAGCCTTAACACAAACTACCTGATAAGTCCAGTTTGTATGCTTGTGCAGAGAACAGGTTTCCAAAGGCCTGTTCTGGGCAGCCCTGATTAGATAATACATAACAGAGAGAGACCATGGTTTAGAGGACTTTGTTTTCATTTGCAGTTCATTAGAGGCAGCCCAAAGCTAACTGAAGCCTCCTGGCTGGGAAATACTGGATCAAGATAAAACCAGGCACAGACAAAATAAGACTGTTTAACCTTGATACAGCTGTTTCCTGAGTTCCCACATGATCAAGAAATAATAACCACTGAAGGAAGAGGCATTATCTTCAAAAGCCTCAAACCCTATCCATGCAAATACCTGTAATCCCATATTTGCAGGGGTACTTTTCGCTAAAAAACTGGCAGCCCTCTAGCAAAGCGCCCTAAATCTGTGAAGGTGACTTTACCCTCCTACACTTTCCAAATGCAAGAGGTTCAACTAGACCAAACTCTCCTCCAGTTGAGAAGGATCAGACAGGCAAGTGGAGAAGGCAGGGCCTTACCAGTTCCAGAGATTGCAACAAAAGACACTCTTTAGCCAAATTTAGAAGGCCACATTAGGGGGAGGAGAAGGAAGAGCATACATGTTTAACTAATTCCATTTATAATTAATTTAGTTGTATCAGTGTAACTTTTGTGTGTGAGCAAGCTTTATTGTAGGAAAACTAATTCTAAATTAAAAGGAGAAATAGAGCAGTGTCAACCATTACAAAGGAAACATGGGTTGAAAGTACTGCTGAATTGCATGCTGGCTTCTAAAAATACCAGAATGCAAGGATTAAGTACAAGTGAGTTAATAAGGTGTTACACTGCATTCTGAAGGCTGCTTAAAATTAGCTGTGAATGTGCTTTTGCTTGTCCTAAATACACAGTGGAAAGATGGCCTTTTTTTATCTCTTCTAGTCTTCCTTTGAGCTGTCATACTCTGAAAAGTCTGGCTCTGTAGGCACTAGAGGGAGAGAGATAGCTTTGCTGCTGCTCTTCTTTCTGATCATGTTCTCAAGCCTGAAGGAACCAATTTTAATATGTGACGTACAGAGGTGAAGCTCAGTCATCTCCCTATACGATTTACTCACTGTGCATACGGCGCCATTGTACAGTGCTGTACTTGCTGGTGTGAAAAGGCATTTTCACAAGAAATGCCCATTTTCAGGATCAGATCATTTGCTCAAACAAACAAACGGAAGACAGAAGAGGCTAGGGCTTTGCTGGCTGATCCTCAAAATAAAATGTTGCTGGGGTTTACTGAGATTCTACTATGTCTTCTGCATGCTACAGCTGTGCAGGATGGTAACAATTTTCAGCATTCTGTGGATTCCTACAGCATTGCAACAAGCCACAGTCTGCCAGTTACCTTTGCAATCAGTGGGGCTGGGAACCTTCTCCTTCTAAGCTAAAATGTTGAGTTGTATGAATTGTGGGCTATATGCAGATCTCAGTATGTGGTCTGTACTCCACAAAAACCTCTAAACGACGGCTCACCCAGGTGCTGCCTGACCCCACACAAAGCACTGCATATCCTTCTTGCACAACAGGCTGTATTTAGTTAGGAGTAAGAAGGTTGTGCTTCCAGGAGAACTAGGACCCTTGCACAGAGGTAATTCCACCCCTAGCCTACATTGTCTGATCTTCCAAAACTGGCACTGCTGGAACTGCTGCCTGTGTGCATGCCTCTGTGGCACCTGAGAGCAATCTGCTCCTCTTGCCCATATTTTATAATCCACCAGAGGACCAGTATTCCTGCATTGGTACAGATGTAACATTCTGCCTTTCCACTGTACTTTTCTTTCAATTTTAATGGACAGTGGGTAGCCACTGGATTTCATTAAGTCAATCCAGTTTGCAATCACACACGAAATCATGTAATAAGCTCTTCAGTCCCTGGAGCCAAACCTGTTCTGGCATCCTTTTATGTCAAAGCTGACATCTCAGAGCTTTGTGACATAGGTAGGGTTTAGAAAAGGTTCTCCTAACTGCTACAGAAAGTGCTGTTTTATCCTTTCTGGGGGGAAGATAAATAAATAAACAAGTAAAAATAACATTCCAGAAGCTCTCAAGAGGGAAACTTCTTATAAATCATCTTAGCCCAGAAACTTCCTTCACACCCAAAATGCAGGTGGAGAATGGCAGCACAGGAGTAATCCTGTGCGAGCTTACCTCTGAGAGCGAGGGTTGGCATTTAAACATCCTCTGACCACAGCTACAGATCTACAAAGCGTTTGCAATTAAGCATGTTCTGGTACCCACCCTTGTCTTTCAAAGAGCGTGAGAGTTTGCACTGTCTGAATGTATTAGTCAGCAGCAGTTAAACACAATCGAGCTGTCCACTTCTAAGTTTAGGACAGAATACTTCATAGCTGCAGTCCCCTTCTCCCACTGGGTATGACTAATCAGATCTACTTCCCTGATATTCTCTCCATCTCTTAGGTGTTTGCACAGATAAATCCTTCTGGCCAAAAGTACTTCCATGTTGAAGTATGTGCTCACTTTGTATTTTTTCAGCATATGTGTATTTTTTCAAATTCTGAGTAACACTCAGGGACTGTTAGACAGGGAGAAATCACAGGTTAGGGTTGGTGTTGCCAACTTGTTCAAGTCACTGACTGAACAGTGTCATTCATCACTTCACCGCCATGCGTTAGATCAGGGGTTCTTTTTCCTTTGCTAGCTTTCCAAAGATGTGGGGTACATAAAGGATGTTACTGTTTTACTCCTACTTCAGAATTACTTGGGAACAATGCAGAGGTTTTTTTTACTCACAGAAAAAAAAAATGCAGCTTGTAAGGTTGAAATAGTAAACTAAGTTGTAATTAACTGAATCACATTAATAATGAAAGCTCTTTTGATGACAGCAAGGCCTTTAGCTAGATTTAGTTCCAGTCTGACAGAGACAAACCACTTCAGAATTTACAGTGGATATCAACAGAGTCAGTAAAGAAGCCCCAAAATAAGTTCAGACTAATACGGCTATAAACCATTTTGCATTATTATAAGAAAAGGGACTTTTGTAAATAAAATCAAAGATTCTATTTTATGACTTGGAGAATGTTTTTTTTCTTAAGTTGTTCACTACATATAATTAGAACTGTAGTGTACTTTACTACACGCTGCACAAGAGATTGTCTCACAGTAGCACGCTGTCTCACACACCATGAGTGACTGACAGAGAATTCTCAATCTGTTACTGTATGTTTTCCACCATTCCAAAAAATAGTTGCCAAACTTAATCCTGTGAAGGAAGTAGATCAAAAAAGAGATTTAATGTATCAGGCAATATATCATTTTAAAACTTACAGGTTGGGGTTTTTTTAATCGGTTCCATTTGCAGCCTTTTTAATAAATACAAAAAAAAAAAAAAAAAGCAGAGCACTTGTGCAGCAACCAGCTACAAACCCCCTTCCTCTAACACACACACATACACTTTTGCAAAGAATGCTCTACTGTAGGTACAACAGTCCTGTACAATTCACAAACCTGTGATTTGTGTAATGAAGTACAGAACGATCAACGAATAATCACTAATAAAGATACAGGCCATAAAACCATTTGTGATGAGAAGGTCAGTGGTATTTTTCAACTGGACTTGCATCATAACATCACAGAAAAAAGTCTTATGTTCACGCGATTGCTACAATGGAAAACTTCAAATATTTTTTTGCTGTTGGTATGTGTTTGATGTATAGTGATGCATGGTATCCTATTAGAATTTAAATATATACCTTAACTTTCAACGAATACAAGCTTGAAGCTTCGTCAGTTCATAACGCACAGAACTGCAATAACTGATATTATGTGTGGGAACTCTCCCCCACCATATCTGATTCTCTGATGCCTTCTGAGAAGCACAAAAGATATAAAACTTTTATTACTCATAATTTATATAGGCACTTGGATATAACATTGCAAAGTGTTGCAACACTTCATGGATCAAGTGATTGATAACGAATCTATACACTGTATTCGTGTATTGTTATCTTTTATTATTAAAAGAATGCTTAAATCCCAAGTCCAGGAGATTCCTGTGTTTTTAAACAGCTCTCCGATAAGAAAAAATTGAGAAATGGAAAAACCATGTTCTAAACCACATAAACAGAGGATAGCTAGCAGGCTCTCTTGCAGAGTGCGATACGGTCTACCTCCCTCCCACTGAACATTTGTCCCACGGTTCCAAAGAACAGTAAATGTTTAACTTCTCTGGAAATAGAAAGTCATCTGCTGTCCTTCCCATTAGCTCTATTACACTATTAGCTCCATGGCTAAATATCAACAGGTTTTGATTGACCAACAAATTCCTAACTGAAAGTAGGCTTCTAGGCTCCCCACTACAGTAACAAAGAGGAGCCAGTTTAAAATATTTGGCTTCTTGGGTAAGTACTCATGTATGGAGGGGCGCAATCACTACTGTAGCTATTTCACAAGTCAGGAAGTTGAGGCATATGCCTGGAGTCACAAAGTATATTAACAACGTTGGAAGGAGAAGCTGATGTTCTAATCCTCAGCGCCATCTGCACTGGAAAGATGTAGCAGTACTCCCAGGCTGGGAATGCCCAAGCCTTTCTTGATCCAAACCCTCCTTTAAGCCATACTAAGCAGCACATTACAGCAGTACAGTCCTAACGTAGCAGAGTACCATGCTGCTCGTGCAAGCTGACAGACATCTACCATACAGTGGAGGACACAATGCATATGACATGGAAACATATGTATTTCCTTTTACAGGAGTATTATATAGGCCAGTCACCTGATTTTTGAACTCCTAACACCCATCTCCAGCTTACTGTTGAAACAACTAATCTTACCAAGTCTCCCAGCAGCATGTTTGTTGTGTGCACACAAGCATAAGCCTTGAGCTTCTGAAACTTCCCTGTGGCTGCTCCTGCTTTCTTTGAGAACAGTATCAAGCACTTCTTTCCTATACAGCCATGTGAGACGAGAGCTCAGCATGACCCCTGCCATGACTCCAATTAACCTCTCTTCTCCCAGAGAAGTGGAGAAAAGCAGCCAAGCTGAGGACACCCCTCCTCCCCAGCCAAGGCTAAAAAATTCACCAAGACCAGAGCTTCTCCAATAAAAGACAACTCTAAGAGGAGCAAAGTCACATTCAACCACTATTTCCCACCTGTCTTTTCACCAACAAAACCTGAGCCTGTGCCACTGAAATCAACACGAATTATATTATGGACTAAATTGGAAGAGAGGAGATAGGAAGAAGGGAAAAGAGCAATAAAAAGTCCGCATTCTAAGTTAATAGTTCTCATAGATGGCCTAAGCACATTCCTGTGCATGTAAGTCACTATTTCTTCAACAATGCAACTAGTTGGCCATAAAATGAGTATGCTGCATTTATTCATGCATGTACAGGGGGAAAAAAAGATTTTCATACATTTGGAAAAACCCATTTTTGCAATGGGGAGGCAAGAACTTACAATACACTAAGCAAATAACTTTTATTCACCTGTTTTGAAAAACACTCCCCTCCAGTAACCTAAAAAAAAGAGCAAAACTTAGGTCTACAGGTGGTTTCTAGTCTCTTCTCTCCTCAGAGGTGAGGCAGTGGCTGGCAGCCCATGCAGTAATCTGGGAGCTGCTGTGCCAATGCAGAGCTAACAGTCCATCTTGCTCAATGCACTGTTTTATGCTTCGTGGAGGGTATAGAAGACCCTGCCTGCCACGGTAGCTGCTCCTTGCCAGTCAGCTCATAACCTGGAGCAAGAAACATGCTCCCTGCAGGAATATAACTGACTATTCTTGTTGCTGGCATAGATGCCATTATTATTATTCTACTACTATTATTACCATTAAGTTGTTGATTCCACACTTCTCAGGTTGAAAAACTTTTTACTTTCCCCTTAGAAAGAGCTAAGAGGTTTTGAAAAGTCTATACTTAATACAAAACAAGTAAGACCTTTTCTTTAACTTTGAGGAATTTGGATATTTATTGTCTACAATGTGCTTATTTCGGGGATTTCTTTGTAATCAAATGGCAAGTATTTATGATTTAACACTCAAGTGAATCACGATAAAATACCCAAGATTTATACGGCTCCTTTCCTTACACAATCCACTTTGCTAATCAGTACACAAAAAAAAAACATCTTCAGTTATTTACAGACCTCCCTTCTCTCGTCAGAAGACAGAACATGCCCAAGTTTCCACGGTTTCGTGTTTGTCACCAGGTCCCACTGACCACTCTCCTGCCCACTGCTCCTTTCCCTTGCTTTACCAGAGATTTTAAAGAAGGATGTACAGAAAGCTACCCCTAACCTCGCCTGCCCGGCATCGCCCTGCACCCTTCACACAAGCCTCGCGTTTCCCAGGTCATCAGAAAGGGCTTAGCCCGCCCAGCGCCTAACATAGACCCTCACTCCCTTGCGGCCTGAAGAGCTGCATCAAAACCTCTTTGAGACGCTGAACCAGTCATCTGGCTCTCCTCCGCCCTGTATTTCACCACAACGGGAGAGCCCTCCCCGCTGCGGGTCCCCTCCGTTATCAATTAATGGCACTTCAATGGGGAAGCGCTCCACGAAAGACACAGCTCGCTCCCGAGCACGGCGCCATTTCCCCTCCCCGCCGTGCCCTACGAGGAGGCAGCCAGCCAGGCCCGGCCCCTTCAGCCTCCCCGCCGCCAGACAGCCCCGGGCCGCGCAAACCCGGCCTCCCGGCCACCCTCCCGCCCCTCAGGGCGGCCCTGCCGCGACGGGCGCCCCGCGCGCGCCCTCACCCGCCGGCGGGACCCACCCCCCCCCGATCAGGCTTTTCCGGAAAGGTTCTCTTTCCGGTCCGCTACAGCTGTTCGCTTCCGGTTCCGTGCCCCCAACATGGCGGCGGCCCCTGTGCCCAGTGGAGGGGTTTGAGTGTTGCGGTTCTCCTCCCGTGCCGCCGCTGTCCGCCCCAGTGCAGGGGCCCGCGCCCGCCCTCGCCGCCCTGCTCCCTCCGTCCGGGGTGAGTCGGGCTGCGGGCCGGTGCCTCCGGGAGCGCCGGGCGCGCTCCCACTTCCCCCCCACCCCGGGCTGCCGAGCGGTTCCTGCCCGGGGTTGAGGCGCTGCCGCCGCCGCCGCCATGGCGCCGGTGCAGCTGGAGAGCAACCAGCTGGTGCCGGCCGGCGGGGGCCCTGCGTCAGCCCCGGCCCCGCCGGCTCCCGGGGCTGTGACAGCCGCCGCCAGTCCCGGCTACCGGCTCAGCACCCTCATCGACTTCTTGCTGCATCGGACCTACGCCGAGCTCACCGTCCTGGCTGACCTGTGAGTGCCCTAAACTACCTCGGTCGGCTCCCGCGCCTCTCCCTGCCCAGCTGCTAGGGCTTACCGGTGCCACCTCCCAGCATCTCAGGGGATGGGAGGCCTCGCAGGGGATCTGTACCCGTGATGAGGAGTTGGTCGCTCCTTCCCCTTCTCCCACCCCGTGGAAATGCCCTGTTTGTGCAGGCTTGTATCTGTGTTGGGCCATACTCTGAGGCTTAGTGAAAGTTGCTGAGTGGGCTCTCATAAAGAGGGAATGTTCTTCACTGTGAGGGTGGTGAAGCACTGGAACAGGTTGTGCAGAGAAATGGTGCATGCCCTGTCCCCTGGCAGTGTCAAGGGCAGGTTGGATGGGACTTGGAGCAACCTGATCTAGTATGAGGTGTCCCTGCCCATGGCAGGGGGGTTGGAACTGGATGATCTCTAAGGTCCTTTCCAACCCAAACTAAGAAAATGATGATAGGGAGTGGAAGGCAGCCTGATGCAGGTTGTCATCTTAAAAGCTTAAGTTTGCCTCCAAGTTATTCTCAGAAAACCCAGCAGTGGTGTTTGTACCTATACCAGAACCCACAAAACTGAAACAAGTGAAACTGAGATATTTTCAGATGCTGCAACTCCTTGAGTTACTTGTGTACTTTTAAATCTGATTGTTTTGGGGAAATAAGTAAGTTATTTACATTTACTTTGTGATCTACTATGCTGATGTTGTTGTGTTTGAAGTGGCAACACAAAGGAATGTGTTTGGGCCAAGAAAAATTTTCCTGAGAGCGCCTGTACTTTGAATAAACCTGTTTCCCTTTCACTTTGTTTAACCTTAGAGGTTCTTGTGGGGAACCTGTATGTTTTAAGAAGTGACATAGAGAACAGAAAAAAATAGGTATAGTTCTTGTAAAATACTGTATCTGGTAAGAAGGCAAACACAGGTTTGCTTGACATGGGGTTGAGAGTGTTAAAACTCTGGAAAGGAGAGGAGTTTTAGAATTTTATAGTTTTGCTTTGGAAGAACTTCCCAAATGCCATTCAGGAAGCATCCTGTGTGCTTGTGGTATGTGCAGACAGTAATTGGTACTGTATGCATCCTTCTAGGAGCGTGTGCCTGTGATGTCTTTTATTCTTGTTTTAAGGTGTAGAGGAGGTCCTTTTGACTTAAGTACATAATTAAGGTACAAAATAAAATGGGTGATGTGAACAACACAGGAGTGCTTTGTGCACTTTGATTCAGCAAGTAGTTTATAAGTGATGTGGTGTCCCCTCCAAAGGCAGAGTAGGATGGATTTTTCCCGTAAAGCATGGACTTGGCTAATAGAAAGCCCAGCTGCCAAGTCTTCTCCTTCCCTCCAACAAAATGATTTCTCGTTCTTTTACCAACACCAGCTTAGTGCTATTTTAGTCCTAGAGTGAAAAAATAACTTTTTTAATGAGATGCCAGTGATACCTGTGGAACATTACAGAAATACAGTACCCTCTCTGCAGGAGAATCAGTCGCACAGGTTATTAATATTTCTGAAATACGGCATTTCTCCACTTCTAGATTGATTCAAAAGAAAAGAGAAATTCATTTCAGACAACTCAGGAAACAGCATATTTTGACACTTGCTGCAGATGTTCTGGAATTACTACTATGAATTAGTTAACTCTAGTCATGGATGCTTAGTGAAAGTCATCAGTTACAAAGCACGGGCAGTGATACTGTGTGGCTCGTTAGATTAATACAACTCTTGTGATTTCAGCACACTTCATCAAGCTTTAAAATTAATTTGACCAGTTCCAGCTTACCTGGCACACAGTAGTGGCAGGTGCCCTGTGGTGCTGTTCTATGCCTGATTTTATTTATTTTCCCCTGCCTTTAATGAGGCTGCTTTCTAGAGCTGCCAAGCTACTTCCTTTATCAAACATGTAATTTCACTGCATTTAGGAAACATTTTCAATTATAGAAGTTTTGACATGCTCTTTATAGGTATGTGGAATTTCTTCTTGTACTTAGTTGAAGGGTACTAGCGAGATTTCTAGTAGTCTGAAATGTAATAAACAATTTATAATATGGCTTTTTTTTTTTTTTTATTTTTTTTTTTTTTCCTTATACAGATTACCAAGAAAGACTGACATGGAGAGGTGAGTTACAGAAAGACAATCTGTAATGCATCTTAAAATACAGAACTTTGAGGATATTAAGATTAATATAGAACTGTTTAAATAGAATATTTTCCTCCTACTTTTAGACTTGATGCAAGAAAATAAGCCTTGTATCTTTTGCTGTCACTACACAGGTTCAAGAGTTTTCTTGGCATCAGTGCCAGTTGTTGGGTTATGGTTTTGTTGTTGTTTGGCTTTTTGTTTCTGTTGCACTCTTCAGTAACATACTGTTGCTGTAGGTGAGCTCTGTTACAGGCATTTTTCTCTTAATGACTCTTGAAGCAATGAAGTAACAGTAAAGTTGATGTGAAAGGGAACTGAAGAACCTAAATAGATATTAGTTAGTGTGATAAAGAAACTTTTTGTTCAGAGGAAGCAGTTCAACAATGAAAACAAGGTAAAAACCTCTCTTCTGCTTTTTTCCATGTTACCTGATCTTTTTTATCATGAGCACTGTTTTCTACTTCTATATGTTTTTGGAGTGTGAAGATTATTAGAGAACAAATGCAGGAGACCAAAACAGGGCTTTCCCTCCCCCCCCCCCCCCCCCCCCAAGATGAAATATCCTGATTTACTTTTTTGTTTATTTGAATAAATTTTATGGAGCTTGTCAGAAAATTGTTTCCTCTATCTATGTTGACATGCCGGTTGACCTAGCTTTCTTTGGAGACGTACAGCAGCTATGAGAATGCTAATAAAGAATATAAAGAATTCTGTGTAGCATAATTATCATTAGTACAGTTATCTCAACTCTTCCAGAACTCTTACAACATGTTGTGGAATTAATCCCATTTTCAGGGAATCATAACCTGGGATTCCTTGTGCCCCTTTTCTTTATGTACCATATTTTACAAAGAGAAACAATGTGTGTGGTGTTGTTTGTTTGTTTTTAATTATCACACTATTTGATGAGGAAATTACATTCAACTTGGGTCTAGAGCTCCCTCGTACTGGTGGGGAGGCTTCTCCCATCTGGATGTTTAGCATTTCTTGGTAAAGCTGGAATCTACTTTGTGAGTCACACAGGTCTGGAGCAATAATGTATTAACGGATAAAGGAAAACAAGACAGCCTTCAGTAATTACAAAGAATGTTCTGCAGTTGAGATTGTCTTGAAATTAAGTATTCATATGCGTGTTAGCTTTGACTTGCAATTCTTCTTGCTGAAGTGGCTTTCCATCTCTTGGAGGAAATCTGAAAGCAGTGTAGTTTAATTATCCAGATTATTCTGGTTTTCGTAGCTTTGAGAGCTGTAATGGCAGCAGTAGTTCAAGCTCTGTTTCTTCAGGCTAGCCTGGTGACATGGCATACATACTTTGGTGAAGATGTGATGGTATTATCTTCTAATAAAGTTCACATAAAATCTAAGTTCATTACTACAGTGCCTAGCTAAAAGCTGTGGTGAGAAAAACTGACAGGAAATTATGCATCATAGTATAGTTTTGCTCTTCTTTCTAAAGGCTCATTTATTAGTTATCAATGTTAGGAATAAATAACTCTTGCAACAAGAAGGAAGTGGTTGGGTTAAAAAATAACATCAGTGCCATTGTGTAAAATCAGTAATGCTGGGTCCTGAGGTAAATCCAGAGACTTTTTGATAATGAAGACCTCTTTCTGCTCTGTATTCTTTCTTTCCCTTTTTATTCTCCACTAAAATGTAGTATGTGGGAAACTCATATAAATACAGTAATGGCTGTATAATATATATATATGGTTGGACTTGATGATCTTAAAAGTCTTTTCCAATCAGTTGATTCTATGATTAAGTAAGATTTAACTGGAACCTGGATTATAATGACTTTGCAAGGCCCTGTCTTCTGTTGTGGGGAAATGTAAGGTAAAACTTTCCACCTGTGTTCCTGAATGAACAGTTCCTGATGAGAAGTATTTAGAAGAGAACTGTTGTTAAAGTACTTCCAAGAACTATATAAGCATACTGTTTTCCTAAAACCAGTTTCCCTGCTGGTTTTGCAGTAGTTAGTTACTTCTCAAACTCACAGTAAGGACTCTATTATCTACACAAGATTAAAAAGAAAAAAAAAGCATTCAGAGCTGTTGTAAAAACATGTTGTTTGTGACTTTAGTAACCATGCAATTACAGAGCCAATTTTTGGGAAACATTGAGTTCTGTTCTTTTCTAATGACAAAATGACTGTTATTTCACTCCTTCATAGACATGGATAATAATTTTGGTTAGAATAGTACTTTGGAGGTACCTAGTCCAACCCTCTGCTTACAGTAAAAGACGCTTTCAAAGTCAGGGTCGCATCCATTTGAGTTTTAAATATCTTCAAGGATGGAAATCATGCAACCTTTCTAGCCAGCCTGCTTGAGTCTTTTACTGCATCAGTCTGTGTTTCTTTGTTTTCTTCACGTCTAACTGGTTTTTTACCGTTTTAGGTTATGGCTGTTGTTTGTGGCTCTTTGCACTTTTGAGAAGAGTCTGGTTCTGTCTCCTTTATAATGCCTCTTTTGGTATTTGAAGATGGCAGTAGCATCTCACAGTAGCCTTCTCAAGCAGAAGCAAACACAATTTCCTCAGCCCCATCTTGTATATCGTGTGTTCTAGCCCCTGACACGCTTCTGTAGGGCAGTATTTTTCTTGGCTAGGGAGTATAAAACCAGATACCATGTTTCAGGTGTAGTCTCACAAATGCTGACTCAAGGCAAATAATTGCCTTCCTTGACCTAGGCTGCACTGGTGCTAATGCATCCTGTCATTGTTGCAAGGGCACATTGCTGATGCCTGTTCACCTATCCACCAGGACCCCCAGGTCCACTTCTGCAGAGCTGCTGCCCAGCTGCACCTTAGTACCCACCCTGTGCCGTTATATGAGATTGTTTGTTTCCAGATGCAGGACTTTACATGTGGTTTTGCTGAACATCACGAGGTTCCTGTCAGCCAGTTCCTCCAATCAGCTGAGGTCCCTCTGTTTGCTCCTACCTGTGCACTTCCAAGGGGTGCATTCCTTCTCATCGTGCAGATTGTTGATGGAGGTGCTAAATTGCATTGGTGCCAGTATTGACCCTCAAGGAACACCACTAGTAACCAGCATTAAAGAAATCCAAGTGGTAGCTGGTCTCAGCCTTTCATTTGTGACAGTCCCCTCAGTTTTTTACTTACCTTGCAGTCCACTTACCCGTACCATATCTCACTTGTCTTGAAGGATGCTATGTGAGGTCTGGTCAAAAACTGTGCAGAAGTCAATATAAATGTGTTTTTTGTTCTCCCCTTGTTCATCCTGTTGAAGGCAATTGTGTTGATCAAAGATGGTTTGCCATTGGCAAATCTGTGCTGGCTGCTCCCACGCTCCTTTAATGTCCATTATTTATGTGGACATAGCTTCTGGAAGGATTTGTTCTGTAAATTTTATTAACTGAACTTAGGCCAACTGCCCCATAGGTCCCTAGATCCTTCTTGAAGAAGGACATGATATTTGCTTTGTTTGCCTTTTTCCAGTCATCAAGACCTTCGATCACTGTTGCCTTTTCAAAATGATAGGGAGCAACTTTACAGTGGCATGGGTGAGCTCCCTCAGCACCCTTGGATGCATTCCACCCAGTCTAATGGCCTTTTGTATGTCAAGCTTGCTTAGGCTGTCCTCAACTTATTCTTCTTCTACTGTAGCTAATACTTCTCTCCCCTTGTTTCATCTTCCTTGAATAAGTCTTTTGTGCAGCCCAGTGTAATGTCCTGTATCTATAATGAAGGACAAAGGAAGGCAGTAAAATTGGTTCTGCAAAGTAGAAGTAACAAGTCTTCTATAATTTCATACACTTGGTGTTAACAGAACAGTTACTGAAATACGGTGTATAGTTTTATCAGTCATTTTCATTATTAAATTGCTGTGCTTTTTTCTGTTTTTTTTTTTTTTTTTTTTGTAGGGGAGGAAGGAAGATACACTTTTGATTTCTGGTTACAGAACAGCAGTTTGAATTTTCTTGCTATTGTGCTGTTTTCACCACATTGACTGATGTAACTCCTAGATTTTAGCAACTTCTATATGGAGTTTGAGAAATTACTGGCTTTCTTAAGTCTCACTGTAGAAATCTTTCAAATCCCATAAAGTCTTTCTGAATCTGTCAAAGTTCTCAACGTCTTGTTTTCATAGCTGGTTGAGCAGTATGTACATACAGCGGTGTGTCCGCTACTTGAAAATTTAGTATCAGGCTGAATGCCATTTTAAAACTTATGCCGTAGAACACAGAGAAGTTAATGGCTTAATGGCCAAGTTCTTGGATGATGTTTGTAGTGTGTAATGCATTAAACTGGACCAGATGGTGTTAGTTGTGCTTCTGGCCTATATGTTCATATGCTACAAGCAGATTATGCTTTACTTACTACACAAAACAGCTAACCTCATTATACCAAAACTTCCAGCAGAAAAAGGCTCTATCTGTGTTATGAATATGTGTTTTCCAGATTCGGATCAGAAGGTGTGACTTCTGTTTGGTAGATGCCAATATCTGTTGCAGTGATTAGTATTCTTTTTGTCCACATTTTTGTTAGTCCAGAAAACCCCATCAGGAAAAAAGCTTCGGATTGGGTTTTTTTTCAAAGTAACTAGAAAACCATGGTGGTATTAGTAAATTGAACATGTAGAAAGGGAGGAAAACTTCTATAAACAGTAGATGAAATCATATTTCAGAGTGTATGGTATTACAGATCTACATTGTAGATCTGCATGTCTTGTCTAATGCATCTAAAATATAGATCTGTAATGAAGGGGAAAAATCTGGGTGTGCTTCCTTCATGTTCTCTTTCATGAAAACTAACTCCTGAGACATGCAAACATACATTGCCTCATTTTGACTGCCTTATAAAAAGCAGGTGGGAGGAATGCTGACTTTAACTAATTCATTCTTATCCAAATTTCTTCACAATGTAGGAATGGAAAGAAATATGGTGGAGGTTTTTTGTGGTCTTCCTTACCACCACACATCACCCCCCCAACTCCCCACCCCATTTCCTGACAAAATGGAAGTATATTGTAACATACTGCATAAAGACATCCTAAAATTAGTAGAGTTATATTTTGTACAGTAGCTGATTTATTTCTGGGTTTTTTTTTTTTGTGTCATTGTAATGTTACTACCAGGTCCTTTAACCCATAGGTATGTTGCCTTGTCTGCTTTAAACTCAACCATAAGCCCTGGTGAAATCTTGTAAAAGGTATAAAAATAATTCATTCGAGTTCACTGTGGAATTGTTTCTCTAAAAATTAGTAATTAATTCATGTGAGTATGCTTTTTTGTTTCCCCAGACTGTCTTGGTTGGTTAGAATCTATGTATGTTGTTAGCATTTAGATATTCAGAACCCTGAGCTTTTTTTCATGTTCTAATCAAACAAACCATATATTAGTGATGCCTTCATTAATACAATTAGAAGTTATCATTGCAGCTTTTTCTTTTATTGGCATAGTTTTAGTGCAGCTTTTTGTATAAATTGAGCACTGATTTTACATATGCTTTTCTTTCCAGAAAAATAGAAATAGTGCAGTTTGCAAGTCGCACTCGTCAACTGTTTGTTCGTTTGTTAGCCTTGGTCAAATGGGCTAATAATGCTGGAAAGGTGGAAAAATGTGCGGTAAGGTTGCAACAGAGTTTCGTATGAAATAATCTGTAAGTCATATAGGATTTTGGTACACCCTAACTTATGCTCGCTATGGAAGTTAAAAAGGAAAAAAAAGCTGATTTCATAGGCAAGCAAATATTAAATTATAACCAGTTTCTTCTTATTTAAAGCTGTATAATCTTTTTAACAGTTTGTGTTCCTAAAAACTCACGAGCGGCAAAAAATAAAATGCTTGTCCAGACAGAGTTTCAAGAGTACTTTGGGGTTAGGTAATAGCACAGGGAAGATGGTGATCAGTGTGTTAGTCACTTTCATCCTGTTCTTGGTTAAATAAGAATAAAGTCCAGAATGTTGCTAAAAACAAGCCCGTAGTGCTTACAAACGAGTATGGTTGCATTCCAGTAGCAATCATCAGATGAAGAGCTGTGAGGCTTTACAGATCCTCCACAGCATCAATAATGGCATGCAGATTTAAAGTGTCCTTGTATATGAATGTAAGAAATGGCCAGAACGTTAATTCTGTATTTTAAAGATCCAATGACTTGAATTGGAAGTGACAGATAAAATCATCTTAGTTACATGCACTAGATGAACTGAATATAAAGGGGCATTGATTTCTGCATTCTTTTTTGCCCACCTACTTTTTTTTTTTTCTTTTAATTTATTTTCTTTTCCCTCCTTGCCCTTGATAGATGATATCAAGTTTTTTAGATCAGCAAGCTATTCTGTTTGTGGACACTGCTGATCGTCTGGCATCGCTAGCTAGAGATGCTTTGGTTCATGCTCGTCTACCTAGTTTTGCTATCCCGTATGCTATTGATGTTCTGACGACTGGATCATACCCACGTCTGCCTACCTGCATTAGGGTAAATAATGCTACCATACATCGGGGGTGGGGTGGGGAAATTCCTTGTATAGTATCAAATACATGTTAATGAAGCTAATTGTCTGTGTGCAAACGGAACTGTAGTTTAATACAGGCCTAGTGCCAAGTCTCTGTAGAGACAGTTTTCTCATGCAGAGCACTTCCTATTTGAACAAATTATACTTTCCCAGTAAAACATTCTCTCCATTTAAACTAGTTCTGCTATAGGATGAGTAGAGTAGCAACTTTTCTTCCTTGGTTCTTTAAATAAGCCAATAGCTAAGCCACCATGCTAGAAAAATGGAAGTGTGAAAAGGAGATGCAGGCATCTATTGTTCTTAAAGGTTTTGCCTGTATTTAGAGATGTACTGAAATACTTAAAAGTTCTCTTTAATGCTTGTGTCTTTTGTTACTGTTAAAATGTAGAATAACAAGATTTTGTGAAGTAATATAAATAGTTGTGCCTGTGACTTAGATCTATAGCTACAGATAAGGATTGACTTTCAAATCTTAGTATTTAAAAAAAAGTTTAGCCTGATGTAAGGCCCTGAATTTATTTAATTGACCCAAGTTGATCAGTTTTATTCAATGGTCAGTCACAGATAAAATGTAATCAACTAGAAAACAAATCTGAGTGTAAGATACAGGCCGTTACACACAGAGTGATGTTTTGTAGTATTTATATTTTCAGACTTTAGTCTGCTTAGTTTTCACCGTTGCTATTGTTGATGTATTACACGTTTGAGATATGCAGACTTATTTGTGTTTAACAGGATAAAATAATCCCTCCTGACCCAATAACAAAGAGTGAGAAACAAACCACACTTCATCAGCTAAACCAGATACTTCGACATCGACTAGTGACTACAGATCTCCCTCCACAGCTGGCAAATCTTACAGTTGGTAAGAACTGGAATTACTTTTTGAAGAACACATTATTGCAGGCTGATCTAAAATTGTTGCTTTAGTGATAAAACAAATATAGCTTCACTGAGACGATTAGGTATGCTCATCTATAAAGGCTTCAAGCCTGTTTCTGTATGACATCAAAATATGGTTTGCTCTTTTTGAAAAATGAGAGCACTGATAATACTGCTGAAATATTATTTACTTTCAGGAAGAAATCCTGTGCGGGTAATGGCAAAAGGTTGTAGAGATGGTCTTGCTCTTTCAGCAAATGCGTTATGGAAGAGTCTTAGGCCTAACAATGTAACTGCTTTATCTTATTTTAAAATGCAATCTAATTAAACTGTTAAGTCTTTATTTGAACTTTATCTTAAACAAGTCACTCTAGTGTTGCTTCTAAAATCTGTTTCAATATTCATCTTCATGCATAAAATTGTTGGTATTTATGCATGCCTTTTGTTCTGTGCCTCCCTACAGTGCCACATCTCTTAATCTGTTTTCAGATCCCTATTTTCATTTAGCCCAAGTAGTGGTAGACATTAAGATGATCATTTTTACAGGGAGGATGGCTATGAACTGGACTAAGTTATTGCAGGATCACAGAGAATAGGGCAGGAATGGACCTAGTCCATTGAACTAAGAAAAGGTTAGCCATGCGTAAACCGTATCTCACAGACTTAAATTGATGAGTATAGTTTTCACTGGTCCCATTGTGAATGTTTGCAGTACCAGCATTAGAGCCATTTTTATCTAACAAAACCGTAAATGAATATGTGTCTGAGCTCTTCAGATTTTTCAGTTGACTAAGCATTTCAATGACTATTAGTTTTTGGTATGGGTTTTGATTTGTTTAAAAGCATCCCTGGGATGCTTCTGAAAATTAAACTGTTAGTTAAAATGGTTAAAATTTCTACAGGAATATTTCTATATGTCTATAATTGCAGATGTATATCGCATGTTTTGTTAAGTGACTGAGAAGAAGGCTGGCCCATAGGTTATAATAAGGACTTGTACTAAATAGTTTGCTCTGCCACTCATTCTCTTTATGACCTTGCTTACGCAAATTGGACAATCTTTGTTCCCAGCTCTTGAAACTGATAGCACTGTCCACAAAGGTGTGAGGATGTATATATTGATTAGATAGCATGCATAATCTTTGCTTGTGTGCGCATATATATGAATTATGCAAAATATCTTCCTCACATAAAAATTGAGTTATAATATTGTAGTGTTGAATAAATGGTTTAAAGTGAGATGTGCTTCCGGGGCTAGATTTCAGCCTAGGCTGAGATCAGGTTCTGAACCTCTTTTGAATAGTGCTTAAAGTATTCATTATTGATGTAGCAAAGAATTGGAAAAATTAAGCCAGACTTTTTTTTTTTTTTTTGTGTAACTTGTCAGGCTGGTACTCAGCTCAGTGTTACTCTGTCTTATAGTAGCACAAGTGTTAAGTTATTGTGACTAAAGTACTGCAGTTCAGGATGGTTCGGTACATGGATCTGTGCTGCTTATTGACACTTATTCTGATGCAGAAGCAACTGTGAAATCTTCAGAGCTGCACAGAAACAGGTGCAACAGAGCAGAAACCATAGGGCAGTAATCCATCATGAGTGTCGGAAACTACCACAATGATGTTTTGAGGCATCTGAAGGCCAGGTTGGACAGGCTTTTGAGCAACCTGAGCTAGTGGAAGGTGTTCCTGCCCATGGCAGGGGGTTGGAACTAGATGATCTTTAAGGTCCCTTCCAATCCAAACCATTCTATGATTCTTTGATCTTAAGAGGCTGAGTGAAATAAAGCATTATTTTCTTTCTTAGCCAATGGCCGTGTGAAGTTCCGAGTTGAGGGTGAGTTTGAGGCCACCTTGACAGTGATGGGTGATGACCCTGACATCCCCTGGCGCCTTCTCAAACTGGAAATCTTGGTTGAAGACAAGGAAACTGGTGGTAAAAAAAAAAAATCAATTGTTAACACTTCGTTGTCAACATGATGTTCATCTCTGATGTTGTATATGTCTTGCTTATACTGGGTTTTTTGCATATCACAACTTAGATGGTAAGGCTGTATATACTATTCTTGTTTTAACCTTGCTCTATATGCTTTTAATACCTTAACAGAGGTAAGACTGGGTTAGTGTTGTAGTCAGAAATTTCTAGAGTAAACCAAGGATTTTGTTATTTTATTAGAAATTCTGGTGTGGAAATTGTTGGGTTTTTTTCTTGTTAATTTATTCATTTAATTATTTAAAAGCCTAGTTTCCTGATGTCTAATGGTTTTGGTTTGTTTGGTTTTTTTTAATTCATGAAAGATGGTCGAGCCTTGGTTCACAGCATGCAGATCAATTTCATCCATCAGTTGGTCCAGTCAAGGCTGTTTGCTGATGAAAAGCCACTTCAGGATATGTACAACTGTCTGCGTATCCTTCTGAGAGTTGCTTCTGAATAAGCTTTTTAATGTAGCCTTGCTCTTCCTAGTAGCTGGAAGGCAAGAAAGATGGATTCACTATTAAGCTAGAGGGAAACGTTTGGATGTGGAGTAAAAATGATAGCCTTGGAAACAGTTATGCTCAGGTGCCAGCACGTAAAATTTGATTTCGCACACTTAAATCAACAAAGGTAGAGGTTTAGTACTCAGGACAGCAGGCTGTGGTAGGTCAGTCCAACAGCAGCTGGCTGCATGTGCTTACTTCACAGTACAGTGCTGACTTGGAGGACATGGGAGCTGACAATTCTTGCTGCCAGGAACTGCACTGAGGTGATGATGGTGTGCTAACTGTATTGCACCTATGTGGAAAATAAGGTGAGATCCAGCATGTGCAGGAAGTTATTTGCTACGTGCAAAGGACACTTTTTTTGGCAATGAGAAACAGTTTTCAGTGAAACAGTTTCTGCAGAAACAAAACAGAATCATGTTATTCTAGGGTGACCATGGGAGACGGGGTTAGTGGTAACTATAGGGTGAATTAAATTTCTTTGTTAGCAATCTTCTTTTCCCTAAAAGATTATCAGAGCTAAAATCCATGAAACAGAACTATTGTGGCACTCTTGTCTAACACCCGGCCCTAGATAAGAGATTTGATGTTTACAGGTCTTTATCTCTGGATAATTACTTTTATGTGTTTTCAGACAGTATCCTGTCTGACTTTTATGGAATGGCTAGGGTTGGAAAGGACCTAAAGATCATCTAATTCCAAGCCCCCAGCCATAGGCAGGGACACCTCACACTAGGCTGTATCACCTGAGTCCCTGTCCAGCCTGGCCTTGAACACTGCCAGGGATGGAGCGTTTTCTACTTCTTTGGGCAACCTGTTCCAGTGCCTCACCACCCTCACAGTAAAGAACTTCTTCCTTATATCTAACTTCAACTTCCCCTGTTTAAGTTTACATCCATTCCCCTTTGTGCTATCGCTGCAGTCCCTAATGAAGAGTCCTTCTCCAGCATTCTTGTAGGCCCCCTTTAGATATTGGAAGGCTGCTATGAGCTCTCCATCCAGCATTCTGAGGGTGAACAGCCCCAACTCTCTCAGCCTGTCTTCATACAGGAGGTGCTTCAGCCCTTCTCTGGACTTGTTCCAGCAGCTCCATGTCCTTCTTATTTTGGGACACCAGAACTGTACACAGTACTCCCAAGTAGGGTCTCCCGAGAGCAGAGTAGAGGGGCAGGATCACCTCCTTTGACCTGCTGGTCACGCTCCTTTTGATACAGCCCAGCGTACAGTTGGCTTTCTGAGCTGTGAGCACACACTGCAGGCTCATGTTGAGCTTCTTGTCAGCCAACACCCCAAAGTCCTTCTCCACAGTGGCTGCTGTCCATTTTTGTTACAAGTGGATTTATGTAGTGTACAGGCATTTGGGAAGTCTTACTTTCTTAACACAGTTCGTTAGACTCCTTCTGCTTAGCACTTCAGTTGGAAGTCTTGCATTCACAGACACTAATGCTGATTCGGGAGCGCTGGGGCGACCTTGTGCAAGTGGAGCGGTATCATGCGGGGAAATGTCTCTCTCTCTCTGTTTGGAAGTAAGTTGATTTTAAAAGGGCTGTTAGTAAACAATAAATTAAATAAAGGGAGGGTTTTCATTTACCAAGCTTGAGCCATAATTTTCAGAAATGTACTTTCTTTTTGATGTGAGACTCCTAAATGTTGTAATTAAGTACCTAGACATGTTGCTTGACTTGCAGAGAAGTGAGTGATGTACATTAATGTACAGGAGAAAAATTGATATAGTTACCACTCAGCTTGTATTATTGCGAACATCTAAATTAATTAGTTCTTTGTCAGTCTTTTACTGTTGCTTGACTTGCACTTGATAAAATTTAGAAAAAACACAATCCAAATGCTCTTCTGACTGTGTTTAATTTGCAGCCATCTAAAACTTCTTTATGTGGCTATAACTTACAAGGAGTTCTGCATTAAAATGTAAAATTAAACAAATTTGGGGTTTTTTTGAGTTCAGTCTTATTTTTAACCAGAATTCTCAAAATCAAGTATCAGCTACTGAAAAATATATTTTCTACTGTTTCAGTTACGTGGTTTAATTATTCTCTTTAATTTAAGTCAACAGGTGCTTGGAAGGAAAACAGGGACTGCATCTGTTCATAAGGTCACTATTAAGATTGATGAAACTGATGTCTCAAAACCCTTACAAATATCTCATGAGCCTCCACTGCCAGCCTGTGATTCCAAACTGATGGAAAGAGCCATGAAGGTAAAGCTTTGCTTTGCAGTAGGCATCTAGTTTTATAAATCAAAACCATAAAAATCCTTTGCACTATCAGATTGTTTCTCTTTGATTCTATTTAAAGAGCTGTTTCTAAGAGTTTTAGTGAACAGTTCAACTAGGTTGTGTTGGTTAGTGTTTATATTGGGACCTAAAATTGCTGTTACAAATTAACTGGCCTTTACTTCATCTTAAAAATTACACCTACTTCACAGTGCATTATATACCACTTACAAGACAGAATGCTGAGGCTGGGGGGAAACAGCAACAAAATTTCACTTGTGGTTAGTGTTTGGTTTGAAATGCTTTATAGACAGAAAAGGGAAGAACTGGCTCTAATCTCTATCTTCCTGGAGATGCTGCATAAACTTCCTCTGAAAGTCAGCTTCCGCATGTCAACTAGAGTTGGCAACCCAGCAGTGCTGTTTGCTTTCAAAAATATTGCGTTATGATTTGGAAATCTGGTGTGGAAAAGCTTAACATAGTTTCCTTGTTACAAGTGTTAGGTGAAGGTTGGGTTTACACTACTACTAACTAGATTACATCATGTGGCCTGTCTTACAGAACTTTCTACTGACGGTAGCCTTCAGCTGTTGTACATACTTTGCATTTGAGCCTCTTGGCCTATCTTGTTTACCAGGTCTGACCGACAAGTCTATATGGTGAATGCAAAAACTTCGTATGTTTGGGCTGCAGAGGCATGTGGGAAACTTAGTGGAGCATAGCCTTTTACTATACTTGTAGAGTAGAAATTCTACTATTAGTGTAGTAAACATATACTAAATTTACTCATTTAATAACCTAAATTAGCCACATTTAGGCTACTAAATACACAGTTAATTTAGTGAAGATGCTGTATTTATGCCTAAATCTAGGAAAATATGCTTTATCTAGAAAAATCTGCTGAAGTTCCACTGGAGCTGATGCAATCTAAGTCACTAAATCAGGCCTACAGTCTGTAATTTAAGATATGAGGCTATTGTAAATTTGAGATTTGTCAAAATTAATGCTGACTCCCTTTATAACTATTTACTCTGAGATTAAAAAAATTATCAGTTATGGTATTTACACTTCTGTTCTAGTGTTTGAAATATCTCAGCTGTGATGATGTAGATAGCACACTGTTTCTATTTAGGTAAGTACTATATAAAACAGTGGCACGAATAAATGTGTTTATGTCAGGAGGTTATTATACATTAACCTACTGAAAATTGGGTATAGCTATAGAACCTGTAGTTGATAGTGAGGAAGATTTCACTCATAGCAGCTGCTGAGTTGAAATGCTCTTGTGGGTGTATAAACACTTAATTTTTAGGGCTTTGTTTTGGAAAGCTAATCTTTAGGGCAAGATCATTCTGCTGTATGCAAAAGCATGTACTGAAATTCTGTATGATTCTGTTGCGGTGTAATCCTCTTCTGCATTTATCTCATGCTAGAATAAAATTCAAGTTTAATTCACCTTAAAAAGTTTCCAAAGCAATGTGATATTAACTAAAAAAGTGTTTTGCAGTAATCTGTAGCTTTGTCTATTCAAAATGTGTAAATAATATGACTGTCATGTGAATGGATTTAAATGCAAATGCTTTAATTTAAGGTGCACAAGTAAGCTACGGTGAATATAAGTGGTGGCATAAGCTTCAGCACTGACAGTGCAACAACCTCGAGATGCAAGCCTTTAGATACTCCTGGGTTTAGTAGTGGCTGCTGCTGCATCTTTGCTGCATCGTTACCTTGTTAGCAGGACTAAGACTAGTGTGTTGTATTTCATGTTACAGCTACATATTTGTTTGTGTAGAGGCAACCATATTCTAATAGAGTGTTGTTTTGGGGATGTGTGGTTGCTTGGTTCTTTTTCCTTATCTTATAAGTGAATAAACAGATGCATGCTAAGTAGGAAAATACTCCAGCCTTAATCCAGAACAAGTATGTCTACACATGCAGTGGTAATAGCATAGTTAAATGTCTTGTCCTTTGCATTTTCTTCTAGTCTACTGTAAAAAACCCTCCCACTGCCTGCTGCACAGACACAATCTTACGTTAGTTTGTTATATTTTTATACTGATCCAAATATTCAAGCTAGTAGTTCACTTGGTTCACCACAGTTCTAAGCAAATTCTTTCTGAAGTGATTCTGGAGTAGCTTTGTTCCAGCATGCTAGTGCATAAAATCTACACATCAAATTTGAGCTTGCTCAAGTGCACTCCTTTTTTACAGATTGACCACCTATCAATAGAAAAACTCCTAATAGACAGTGTCCATGCAAGATCTCATCAAAAACTCCAGGAGCTGAAAGCCATTCTTAAGAGCTACAATATTAATGACAACTGTATGTGCTTTCTACTGAAGTTGTTTCAAGTGTATTTCTATTTGTGCCTAGGAGTGGTTTCCTTTTTTCTTACTGTTTGTTTTCAGAATTTTTTCATGTTTTTAATTTAAAGGGAGATGTGTTCAGAATTAACAGGACAGCTTTAAATTATTCTGTATTGATAACTGTAAAATAATTATACCTCTAAATGCGATATAACAGATGAACCTGATAGAGCATTACAGTCTGAGTCGAAGGGTTAAAAGTTGTCTACTGTAAAACTTGTACGTGTTCAGAACTGAAAGCAAATCATGCACTGTCTTTAGCTAGCTTTGGATGAGACTTCGCTTAAGCTGTTGTTTGAACTGTTGGGATTTGAATTGATCTTACATCTTTAGTATCTTTTAACTCAAAGAGTTAAAAGATATTAAAGGATTAATGACCTTCAAATTTTGTCTGTCCGTTGTTGGTTTGATACTAGCACTGTTTTCACAGAGAAATTCTTCTATTATTTGTGCTAACAGTGTAATAATGTGCAAGTGAAGATTGCTTCCATAAAAACAAACTGGTTTTATGATTATAATGGACTAATTTTTAATATGAGCTTGAATCTTGTGTAACCTTATTGACGTAAATTTTTGTTTAGCATTCATTGAGACGGCTCTTCCAACTCTTGTAATTCCAATTTTGGAACCTTGTGGTCGATCAGAGTGCCTGCATGTATTTGTTGATCTCCACTCCGGAATGTTTCAACTAATGCTGTATGGTGTTGGTAAGTAGGTGCAAAGCAGGATGTATTTAATATCTCACAAAAATCTTTCATTCTGAAGTAATTTTGTGTGAACAATTCTGTTAATCTGCAAATTTCTGTAAGTAAATAACGATAATGCAAATGAACATCCCATTGGAGTCATCATCTAGCTATTTGAGTTTAAGGAACCGAGAAGTGAATCTTTATGCTGAAGAGTCCTGGTTCAGTTAGGTATGATTTACGAGAACAACAGGCTAAATATTGTTAGGCATCATTGCAATGCATATTCTTTATGACTTGGGATTCCTGGGTTGTGCTGTTAATGAATGCAGTCATTTTATATGTGCCTGATTAAGGATTGTATTATGTGACCTTACACATCTTAACTGTTGAAGTCTTAACTTCAGGTTTCATATTACTTAAAAAAAGAAGGAAAGTGAGTTCTTTCAGTTTATTTGCCTAATAACATACTGCTGTGGTTTTACAAGTGTTATGGGTCATTTGTTTTGTATTAATCTCTCTCTTCACAATGAGCCACATAGAGAAGAGGCAACAATTACAAGTTGCACCAGGAGAGGTTTCATCTCAATATAAAAATTTTTTACAATGAAAACAATCATTCACTGGAACAGCCTCCCCAGGGATGTGTGGAGTTCCCATCACTAGAGATTCTCAAGGTGTTAGATAATCTCTCATCTAGGCTTGCTTTCCCATGAAAGGTTGGACCAGATGATCTTTCAAGGACCCTTCCAGCCTGGGCTGTTCTATGATTCTATGATTAATTGTTAAATTAGATAAGACACATTTAAAAAGTCAGAATTTTTTTACCTGCAGATGTTAAGACCATTCACTTACCTTATGTTCTTGCAGATCAACTGACACTCGATGACATAGAGAAGTCTGTTAATGATGATATGAAACGTATCATTCCTTGTCTCCAGCAGCTCAAGTAAGTGACTTGAATGATTCACTTCGTTTTCATAAAATGAGCTACCATATTTGTATTTTGGATTATCACACTTCCATGGATTTGCGTTTTACACAATAGGGCATATACTTTCTCACTGTTCTAAGCAACTTTTCCATGTCTTCTAAGTGGGTGGTGGAAATTCTGGTTTTGCTTGGAGTTGATTCCATAGCCCTCCTTTAGCCCCCTTACGCATAGCCTCATGCATTGGTATGCACATACTCTGCATGAAGTCTTTTCACTTTAAGTCAGTAGCAGATGACTTGTTTTTTGAGGATCTCAATTTGTGTTCATGTTTATTTTCTATCTCCTTTATTCCACCCTGTTTCTACCACTGAACTGCTTGTTTCTCAGCAATAACGTCTCCCTTCTCACTATATAGTGGAAAAAACAGAAAGTGGCCTAGGATGATTTAAATAATATCTGTTTATCTGCTAATACTTCAGCCCTTGCTGGTTTAAAGCTCTTATCTTCCTTCTATACAGCCCTGAGATTTAAGCACAAGATACATTTGGCTCCCAAAAGAGGTTGTAGCAAGTAATACAAATACAATTTGCATCTGCATGAAAACTTAAGTTCCACCTGCTCCGTCATTTTGGAAATTCCCAGTACTCTGAGTTAATTGCAGGGTGAAACCTCTATTTGAAGAATTTTGCTTCTAAAAGAAGCCTGATGACGCATGAAGTGCTGGCACCCTGGAGAAACTAATCAACCTCCCTTTGTTATAAATTATGTACTTGAGATAATTGCTTGGGTAGTGCTGCAGTTTTTGAGGAAGCTAGACAGATCCATGAAATGTCTTTTAGGACAGCTATAACGTGTCTACAAGAATAAACGTGGTGTGTCATGATGGAGGGATGCTCAGCACCCACACTTTCCACTGGTGTCTTCAGTGGAAGGTTAACTGAAAAACCAAGCCACACATTTCTGTGTGCCTTTCAGGTTTAGCTAGACTTTCTGGCCTTTCATTATACCCAAAATCCATTAGAATAGAACAAAGTTTAGTGCCAAACATTAGAATAATTTGGTGTCTTGCATGTGATTCTTCATGTCTAAACTTACTCAGGTGAATGAGTTTGCTGATAACATAATGCAAAGTGACATCCAGCTTTAGTTACTTTTTACTGTATTGCTTACCAGCGTATGGGAGCAAAGATTTTCCTTTCCATACCAAAAAATAATTGAAGATCTCCAATTGTAAAATAACTGTAATCTGCATGGGTTTTAATTTGTCTCTTTGTTTTCTATGTTGCAATTACATATTGTAGTGTATACAAATTTATGTATTCTTTCAGCAAAAAATTTCAGGGCTTTTCTTCTTATATCAACAGCTGTCTTTTACTCAAACTGAAGACAAGATATGGACATAATAATACAAAAATACAAACTCTTCTCACAAATCATCTGTGTGATTTTTTTCTGTGTATAACTTGTGCAGCAATGACAGATGTTGACTTAGGATATGACTGACTTAATTTGACACTAATGCTCTAAACAGCAGTATACTAGAATAATTTAAAACAGCCTCAGGGTACTAATGCCTTTCTTTCAATGCAAGGTTCTGGCTTGGACAGCAACGTTGCAAACAGTCTATAAAGCATCTGCCTACAGTGAGCAATGAAACTCTTCAACTAGCTAATTATGCTAGCCATCCAGTGGGAAACCTTTCCAAACACAAATTGTTTATCAAACTCACTCGCCTTCCGCAGTACTACATTGTAAGTAGCTGAAAAATGCTTCTGTCTTTTGCTCCCAGTCATGGATATGTCAGACAGTTTGTCTGTTGCGCTGTTAACTCTATCATTAGGAACCAAGTCACCAATGTAATCCTCAACTCTCCTCTCTCCCTCCCTTCTCTCATTCAGTGGGTTTATTAAGGAGTCAGGCTTATAGAGAGGAGGGGGCATAAAGTTTGATTACTCAGCAACCTTCTCAGCAGCCATTCTCTCTATATTTCCTGAAAGTTTATCATCTTTCTCTTCTTGGATCCCTTTCCTAGCCACAGTACTAATATGTTGAAAAAGACTTGTCTTTTCTTTGACAGGGAGAGGATAGGAACTGATGTAGACATATTCTCAGCTTGAGGGTCTTTTGTATTTGTTGTTTTGTTTTAATATAGGTTGTAGAGATGTTTGATGTTCCTGGCAACCCCACTGAACTAGAGTACAAGTACTATTTTCTCTCTGTGAGCTATGCTGAAGGAGATGACAGCCCTGCTACTGCACTTTTACTACAGCAGTTCAAGCCAAACATTGAAGAGTTGGTACTAGACACAAAAAGTGGGAAACAAATGAAAAGTGGTGTCAAGCGCAAGGTATGTGGTTCAAAAGCCATTGAGCTAGTTGTAGAGCATGAAAGCTAAACGCACGTTCTGAGCATCAATACCAGCTTTAGTAGTGGTGTTTCAAAAGTTTGTGTGGCTTACATCCTGCTTATATTACAGCTTGGTTCTCTGGGCTGCTTCCCTAGGGAGATGTTGGGAAACTATTTTGAAACAATTGTCTTTTAATTCACGCCTGACCTTGTCCACTGTTGTAAAGAACCAAGGCAGAGCACTATGCAGTGGTAGCAAGAGTAGCTTGCATACACAGAGTGCTGGTATCTGTGTCATATGCTTTGTGCCATGTAGGTGTAGTCTTCAAAAGACTTGCAGGGGCTGATAAGTGTTACTTCTGGGGTCAGCCTGACATGGGTTAGTGATATGTAAATACTGTTTTAAGGAAGGAGGTAATTTTTAAATTACTTCAACTGAATTGTTTCTATCCTGAAGTACCAGATCCTTTCAGTAGACTGTGTTAAGGGTGTGATTAATTTAAAACTTGGATGAGTGAGATTATTCTCTGGTATATTTTCTAAATGTGCAAGTACCTTTGTCTTTATTTTAATTCTAGCTATCTGGTGATCCATGTTCCATAGAACCTAAGAAGCCAAAACGGTCGGGAGAAATGTGTGCCTTCAATAAAGTGCTAGCTCATATTGTAGCCATGTGTGATACAAATATGCCATTTATAGGTCTACGTATGGAGGTATGTGTTAAAAGATACCTTGTTTCCTTCTTCCTCTCTACTGGTCCTGATTCTCTTGTGTAAATGCCACTGTTCAGCAAACTTGTTCACTTTGGAGTTCCCCCGCCAGCTGAGCCTTGTTCCTCTGGTCTTGTTAGAGCTAGTTCTCTAATACCAAGTGACATAAAAAGCTTGAAAAACTTAGAGAAAAGGGAAAATGAGAATGAAAGACAGTCGTGGGAGGGGTTGGGAGTTTTATACCGGATTTGCATAGACTCTCTTTTGGATTTCCAATGCTTGAAGATGTGAAACATCTGGCACTCTTGGTGGTGGTGGTGGTGGTAGGGGAATCCTTGAGAAGTTAATTTGTTTGACTTTTTGCTTGGGATAACATTTTTCTTGTTCATTCCTAGTTATCTAATATGGACATTCCTCACCAGGGAGTACAAGTAGAAGGAGATGGCTTCAGCCATGCAATACGTTTACTAAAGTAAGAGGATATGCTCCTGCGTGTGCATTTTATTACTGTACATATGCTTGAGAGAAGGAAAGGATTGTTTGGAGAGTAACACTAAAAAAAATGAGGCAGGATTTTGGTTTAGGATTTTTTGTTGGTTTGGGGGGGTTTTGTTTTGTGGGTCTTTTTTAATTGTGTGTCTTGCACTCTCATATGAAGCAGTGTTGGAGAAAAGAAAATAAGAGTAGACACAGAGCTAACTATAATTTCTTTTCCTTCATTAGCTTAAACTGGGAAGGTCTGAAAATAGTTTGACAGTCCTCAGTCCTAAAATCAAGGCAGTGCTAAGGAAGATACGGTGATGATTCTTTAACATGTAATTGCAATTTTAGATCAGATCAGAGGCCTACATACTCTGTATGTTATTTGACAATTGCCAGTATGTGATGCTGCCAATGAAAATTCAAGGAATCCCAGAAAATACATCATCTGGACCAACTTTCTGCTCATAGCAGGATCAGCTGTGTTTTCCAATCTTCAAGGGTGTTTGTGCCCTCCCTGGGCACAGCAATCTCAAATGCTTACTAGAGGAGAGTTAGTCACTTGATTGCCTGGCTAATACAGCCCAGGATGTATTGGTCTGTTGTGGCTGCAACGGCATGCTGCAGACTCCTGTTCAGTCCGTATGCCAGGGCCCCAAGTTCCTTTTCTGCAGAGCTGCTGCCCAGCCAGTCAGTCCCCACACCGCTATCGCTCAAGGTTATTTGGGACCAAGTGCAGGACTTTGCATTATTTTTGTTGAACTTCATGAGGTCCCTGTTAATTTTTACTTCCACCCATTTGAGGTCTCTTTGAATGGAAGCCTTGTACTTCAGCATGTTAAGTGATCCCTTCAGTTTGCATCATCTACAAATTTGCTATTCTTTTGCATTGTGTAGGTTATTGAAATAGTTAAGTATTGTCTTCTGCTAACCCTGAGGAATGCTAGCCACAGCCAGCCACTAATTGCATCTGCAACTATTGACCACAGTGCAGTGGACCTTGCAGCCCAGCCAGTTTTTCACACTTCTGTGAGCCTGCGTCAAGACTCACCACTTAAACTTTGGATTGTGTTATGAAGTAAAACAGACTATATCAGTTTAAAACATATAAAAAAATAAAATTAGCTTCAAAGACAACTTCTAGAGTAAAACCTTCTTAAATTCTTTCGTGCTGTTGAAATGTATAGTGATATAAAGGCATCAGTCTCTAAATGCACCAGGCCCTACCTTTTTAATTTTGCATATGAACAGAGTAGTACTGAGAATTGTGAACTGAAATTAGGGGTGGTATATGAAGTTTCTGAATAGATTCTCAAGGAACTTGAAAATGTATGGGATGTTTTTAAGCTTCATGTGGTCTGTCAACTTGATTCTCATGCTGGGATATGAATAAATTAGTGGATACTAAGGTAACTGCCAGGTCATTCATTGCACTTAGAGCAAGCTTGTTCTAGAAGGCAAACATTCATGAATTCAGGTTGCCATAGAACTTACTTATTTTGGAATCATAGAGTCATAGAGTAGTTAGGGTTGGAAAGGACTTAAAGATCAACAAGTTCCAACCTGCCTGCCATGAGCAGGAACACCTCACACTAAACCATGTCACCCAAGGCTCTGTCCAGCCCAGCCTTGAATACCACCAGGGATGGAGCATTCACAGCTTCCCTGAGCATCCCATTCCAGTGCCTCACCATCTTTACAGTGAAGAACTTCTTTCTTATATCCAGTCTAAACTTCCCCTGTTTAAGTTTTAACCCGTTACCCCTTGTCCTGTCACTACAGTCCCTAATGAAGAGTCCCTCCCCAGCATCCCTATAGGCCCCCTTCAGATACTGGAAGGCTGCTATTAGGTCTCCACACAGCCTTCTCTTCTCCAGCCTGAACAGCCCCAACTTTCTCAGCCTGTCTTCATACGGGAGGTGCTCCAGTCCCCTGATCATCCTCGTGGCCCTCCTCTGGACTTGTTCCAACAGTTCCATGTCCTTTTTATGTTGAGGACACCAGAACTGCACACAGTACTCCAGGTGAGGTCTCACGAGAGCAGAGGGGCAGGATCACTTCTTTTGACCTGCTGGTCACACACCTTTTGATGCAGCCCAGGATGCAGTTGGCTTTCTGGGCTGCAAGTTCACACTGAAGCCAGCTCATGTTAAGTTTCTCATCGACCAGCACACCCAAGTCCTTCTCTGCAGGGCTGCTCTGAATCTCTTCTCTGCCCAACCTGTAGCTGTGCCTGGTGTTGCTCCAACCCAGGTGTAGGACCTTGCACTTGGCATGGTTAAACTTCCTAAGGTTGGCATCAGCCCACCTCACAAGCATGTCGAGGTCCCTCTGGATGGCATTCCTTCCTTCCCTCCAGCGTATCAGTTGAACCACACAGCTCGGTGTCATCGGCAAATTTGCTGAGGGTGCACTTTTCATCTTTTTTGTCTTGTTTCTCTGTTTAAAAGCTTTATATTGTTGTGCTTTTACTTCACCAGGAGATAAGGGCAATTCAGGAGATCTGTATAAAAACTGGTCTTCACTCAGAGTGCTTTTCTAACGCACTTATTACAGTCCTTGAAGAGGAATAGGATATCTCACTATGCAGTCTAGCCGTCTTTGCTGTTGATTTGTTCATTCTCTCATGTCCCGACTTGGAAGTCCTTCAGGAAATGTTGGAAGGCAGTATTTTTAATTTTGGAACTGTACTGTATCTAATTGCCTTTTTTTTTTTCTTTTTAATCATAAATAGAATTCCTCCCTGTAAAGGTGTAAATGAGGAAACACAGAAGGCTCTCGACCGATCTCTTCTTGATTGCACTTTCCGATTACAAGGTAGAAATAATCGCACGTGGGTGGCTGAGCTGGTGTTTGCAAACTGTCCACTTAATAGCACTTCATCTCGGGAGCAAGGTAAGTTTTATTCAGGAAAACTGGTATATTTTGCTTCTGTGTAGTTTACATTGTCTATTCCAGTAATGTTTTGGAGTTACTGGGCAGCTGTCTGCTCCTAAGATTTCTAATAAACCACATTGTACCTGAAAATAACTTTTGACTGCTGAGTTGATGCGCTTTTATTATTTAAATATACTTCTTGGTCACTTACTGCAGTTCACTCATAGACTAAACCACAGTTTAGGAACCACTACTTTAATCAGTATTTACCATCTCCTCACACTGCAGGACCAACCCGTCATGTTTACCTGACGTATGAAAACCAGTTGTCTGAACCAGTTGGAGGTCGTAAAGTTGTTGAGACATTCCTTAACGACTGGAACAGTATCGCCCGGCTGTATGAATGTGTCCTGGAGTTTGCACGGTCCCTACCAGGTACAGAAATCTCCTGTTTATGAAAATTATGTCTTTACAGATTACTGTGGTTTTCTCACTGTCTTTTGCCTCCTTTCTTCAAAGACATACCCAACCACTTAAACCTGTTTTCAGAAGTTCGTATCTACAATTACCGAAAACTTATCCTTTGTTATGGAACTACCAAGGGGAGTTCAGTAAGTAACTCTTAAGTGCACTTAAAATGTATGTTTGAAAACACAATGGGTAGGGATAGAGTTCTCAAAACTCTGCTGCAAAATATGTCTTTGTAATACGTGATTGTGAAGTTACTATTGATGAATGTAGAAGAGAGCAGGAGAGGGTGCCAGCTTGCTAATTTGCTAGGTTACTACATGTTCAGAATTTTTGAGGATTTGTGTAAGATGCTTTAAATTGTGGGAAGGACAGTTGTGTGCTTCTAATTGATGAAAGCTGGTGTGGCAGCCTTTTTCTGATAAACTTATGGTAAGTGTTGCTGCTGGTCACTGCTGTAGTGGGATGTATGGATATATATATAAGCTGAGTGCCTAATTCTGCCTCAGAAGAAAGGACTTTTGAATGTAGTATTTTGCTTTCAAAAGAGAAGATCCTTCTTTGTAGTGGTGCTGTTCCCTTGTTTAGAACTCTAGCTTACTCTGTAGTATTTGAATTTACAGCTTATTAATTACTTTGAAATTCACTGACTACTTGCTCACACCCTTGCATTGAATGCAAGGTAGAGGAGGAAGTAAGTGCACATGTGTTAGACTAAGAATATATTTTTGTGTGCAACTGATACAAAGTAGCTGACGCACCTGAAATTTGCTTCCTGGAAGGTTTTTCTGTTCACATTCTAAGCTGAATTTTTAAGAGTATTTCTGTGTGCATTTTACTGGTACAGTTAATAAGTAACTAGAGTAGCAGTGTGGATTCTGCGTGTGACTTCCTTACATGTTAGCATGTCTAGTTGTGATTTTTGTGTGATATGACTGAGAAAACCTGTCCACCTCCAGCAGCTCATTAATCAGTTCTCTGCAGCATGAATCTGTCAAACTTTCTGTATCTTGCCTTTGGCAGAAAAGGCTTTTTTTCTTTCTGTTTGACTTGCTAAAATAGTTCTCCAGTTTTGTGGTTGCCAACAATCCAGCTAGCTAAAAGATTGTTAAAGCTAACAGCACTATTTTTTTCCTCATAACTTCAGCAATTTTTGAGGAAGGTAAATTAAGAATCTGTTCAGGTTTTATGAAAAATGGGAGGAAAAAACTTAAAGCAGACCAGCTTTCTTGTTATAACCTCATAGTTGGTCTAGTTTCCAAGACCATTTTATGTTCTTAATATTGCAGATCAGCATTCAGTGGAATTTCATACTCCAGAAATTCCACATTTCACTGGGAACCGTTGGCCCAAACTCAGGTTGCAGTAACTGTCACAACACAATTCTGCACCAGCTCCAGGAGATGTTTAATAAAACACCAAATGTGATGCAGTTGTTACAGGTAAGGTTTTAAAACTTGTCTCAATCAAAGTGCAATATAATTAAGAGCTGAATTCGGATTAAACTGTTCTCTTTGAAATTACATGTGTGTGTTTATTGTTTATGGATCTCATTTGCAGAAGGTGGCTTGGAGAATACTGTATTCCACCCTGCCATGTCCCCATTTTCCCTGACCTTTACTCAAAAGTAAGCTACTTGATCTCTCAATATCTATTTTTTCTCAGGTTTTGTTTGACACTCAGGCTCCATTAAATGCCATCAACAAACTTCCAACTGTGCCCATGCTGGGTCTGACTCAACGCACCAACACTGCCTATCAGTGTTTCTCCATTCTGCCACAGTCACCCACACATATCAGGCTGGCATTTAGGAATATGTACTGCATTGACATCTACTGCCGGAGCCGTGGTGTTGTGGCGATACGTGATGGGGCATACAGTCTCTTTGACAACAGCAAAATAGTTGAAGGATTTTACCCTGCGCCTGGATTAAAGGTGACTGTTTCTGTATTTTCTGGCATATTATAAGCAAGTGAGCTTCCAACAGGAAGTATGGGTCTGATGTGAAGAGCTTTGTGGAACTTCTTTCTGTGGAGAGCTGCAGTCCTAGACAGAAACTTCTCTTTTAAAATAGCTTCTATCATTGTGTGGCGGGAGCCTGTGGCTTTTCTTCTGAATACACTACTGGTTTGCTTCTCCTGAAAAAATGCCCATTGACAGAATACTGAACTGGGGGCAGCTTGTAACAGTGCTAGTTTTACAGGACTATTGGAAAGTGCACCCATTGTGAAACAGGATAGTTTGCTAATTTTTTTTTCTGACAATTGCAACTGAATACTCATTCTCTGATACTGCATGTAGCTGATCTTAAACAGCTTTTTCATGAATTCCAAATTGAAGGTTAATGGGAAAAGGAGGGGGATTGTAGGTACCGGTGGAAAGCATAAATTAATGAAATTGGGAAAGTAAAGGAGGAAATATTTCAGGAGGATGGGGAAGTTCCTCTGGGTACAACAGAACACTATGGAGGAGGCACCCTGGATGTTCTTACCCAAACAAGGCAGTTGTAGGTCTGATACTAAAGCTCAGTAGGTTCTGGATACTGGTGAGTTGTTCTGGAACAGCTATTTTTTGGGGTAAGCTTTTCCTTATTTTTCGGGAAAAAATACAAATATTGGTATATGACTAGAGATATATTAATGAGCAAGGTGTCTTGGTTGGTGGTGATGCAAGATGCCCCTTTTTTAAAAGAGAAAGGGAATTAAGTTTAAGTATCCACTGAGAAGCTCTGTTTATGAACTGAACTGTTTTGCAGACTATTCATACTGCATATAATGAATGCCCCCTAGTAGTTAGTTGTAGAGACCTGCCTGTTTCTTACATGCTGTAGCTGATAAAGATAGTATTAAAGCTATCAAATACTTTGCTCATTTATGTAATAAAACTTAAATGGGGAATTGCTAACAAAAGTGATTTTTCCACAGACATTCCTGAACATGTTTGTTGACAGCAATCAGGATGCACGAAGACGATCTGTAAATGAAGACGACAACCCACCTTCTCCTATTGGAGGAGACATGATGGATTCTTTGATATCGCAGCTTCAACCCCAGCAGCCACTGCAGCAACCACAACAACAGGTACCCTCCAGGCAAAATAAGCAATGTTTATTGTCTTCCACAACTGCAGGTTTCTAAGAACTTAAGTTCTAAAAAGATTAGCAGTAAAAAACAGAAAGGGAGGCTATAAAACTGCTCTGCCGTGGAATTCCCCTTGGGGCAAAAAGTATTAATTTATTTTGCTATTTCTCATTCCAGTGTAAATAGCCGATAGCATATGAGCAGCAGCTTTGGAAGGTCACATGAGACTTGTTGCTTTAGAAGCAAAGGACTGAGGGAGGGAAAATGACTGTTTAAAATAAAAAATGGGAGAGGAAGTCAGGAGGCTTTGCTGTTATGGGGTGGCAGATGAAAGAAGTGAGGTGCAGAGGTATTATGTCTTGAGGAGAAACTGCAAAAATTCACTGGCAAAAAGAGTACTGAGCAAGGTGGGATAGAGAATAAAGCTACTATGTTGATGGAGCTATAAGAATTCATAGGTGGGGATCAAACTCTCATTAGCATTTTTGTTCACGTGCTTAACTTTAGTTGTAGTACAAAATGATCAAAACTTCTTGTTCTGTGTTGACAATTTCAGCCATTTGCAAAACAGGCAGGAGCATCGGGAGCATACCCTCTTACTTCACCTCCCACCTCTTATCACAACACGGTAACGCCATCTCCGTCTATGATGCACACACAGTCACCAGGTAAGATAGCTGAGAGTTTATATGCTAATCGGGTGCTGGAAATGTAAACGCAGCTCTGTGCATGCCTTTTTTGTTACTTGAGCTGTGTTTGGCTCCAAATTAGCCAAGAGAATGTACCCTATATTGTGGAAAAATAGCAAAGTCTTGCAATACATGTTTTCAAAAGTTAAAATTTGAAGCTAAAGCAAACAAAGAAATCCATGAAACCGTCATCTTTAAATGTGTAATATTTGGGACTGTTTCATTCTTACAGGTTACAACTTGCTCAGATCAAAACCTGTTAATTTTAAATGCCTGCTTCTCCAGAAAAGGTTTTTAACACCAAAGCTTTCTGCTCCCACCTCTTACACACAACAGCTGAAAATACTTAGATTTGGGGCATGGCTGGGCAGGAGGAAATGCCATTCTTCAATCCAAATATCTTGGAAAGTTTCCTTTGAGTAGTGAATCAGTCTGGACAATATAACACTTATGCATGTACAAACTAAAGCCTTTGAGTGCAAAACAAATTCTTGTGAATCATGTTTGCTCTCTCCCAAAAAGAGGAGATAACTGTGGCAATTGATAGAAAAAAATTACACATTTCCCGTTTTTCTGTTCTAATTTGAGCTATATGATGTCTTTGATTAGGAAATTTGCATGCTGCAAGCTCACCTAGTGGAGCTCTAAGAGCACCATCACCAGCATCCTTTGGTCCAACTCCTTCACCTTCCTCTCTTGGAATCACAATGGGACAGACAGCTAACTTTGCCAGCCCACATGGTGAGTTTTTTACTGGCAGGTGTATATATTAGTGACAGGGAGCAGATTTGCTTCTTGAAGTCTTTAAGAGCAGACTTTGGTTTTGTAATTAGCTTAAGTAGCTGTGTGGGTTTAAGCCTTAGCAGTAATCAAAAGTGTCTGCATGGCACATTAAAATGTTCCTAATGTTTTAAAAATTGACTATCAGTCATTCTTCCCTGCTTTACTAATGTGGGGAAATTCCATGTGGTCTTGTAGCAGAACAATGGCTGCAGCTTTTAATCAGCGTTGTCTCTTGTTAGATTAGTTAATGTGTTTTCACTGCTTACGTTTCCTGGAAAAGTTGCTGGAACAGGTTAGAAATTCAAACACTTGCCTTTTGAAAACATTGTCAGAGTCCTGCTGGTTTGACTGTATGTGAGTAACACGCTTTTTGATTGTTGCCTTTTTTAAGTTTTTTTGGAAAGCTGCCAAAACAACTGTTTTTTATAATTGCAGTGCATTGGAAACCATTCCATAGATCACAATAAATGAACAATTCAGGCTGTAATTTTAGAACACCAGTTTAACTGTCAAGATGAAGAAACTGAGATAGATGTACAACAGACTGTTTAAGAAGCTTTTTCTGATCAGTCTGTGTAGCAGAGTACAAAACCAAAGCTACTTCTGAGGAGATGACTGCAGGATACTGAACAGATAAGGAATGGTCTAGCTGAGGCTTTCATTTGCCTAAGGAGCAAGAGTTCTTTTTAGTTTAGAACCTGTTACATGTTGAACAGGCCCATTTGCTGTAACATTCAGTTATATTTTACTTTTTACAAAATACAACCAGAAAAACCTTGACTCTGTATCTTGTGAGTTTTTATATCACTTTTTTTATATTCCATGCTTTACAGATTTTGGAAAGCCTATTTTAGATTTCTACATTACAAAACATTGTAATTTGTTAAAAAATAGTAACAGTTTTGTAACATCTGTAGGTACGATAGACCCAAGCTCGCCATACACTATGATGTCACCCAGTCAGCGTGCAGGGAACTGGCCAGGATCTCCTCAGGTCTCTGGTCCATCACCAGCAGCACGGATGCCTGGAATGTCACCAGCCAACCCTTCCCTTCATTCGCCTGTCCCAGATGCCTCTCATTCCCCACGAGCTGGAACAAGTAAGCTTTTTTATTAGTGTTAAGACTGTGAAACACTAATGTTTAACGTTTCTAGTTCTGTTCTTTTTGATAGTTTTGTGCATCAGCCTAATGGCCCTTACTGCCTTGTGCAGTAAAATATCTAATGAAATGAAGCTTTTATTCTGTCCTAGTTCAAACTGGAAAATTAAATAAGTCATACAGCAGGATTGATACCTCTTTATGCACCTCAGAAATAAGTCTTAAACTACTGAGCTCTGTGACTGAGAGAAAATTCTTTGGAATAGAAACAATGATAAGCTTATTTGCTTACCCACATACTGACTTTTCACATCATAGTTATGCTGCTTTTGCACAACTGATTTAGCCATCTTTGCATCTCATTGAGTTTGTTGTACAAGCCTGCTATCTGCTGGCGCTTTGCAGAAAGAGGAAAAGGGAGTAGGATTTTTATGTTACTGAGATTCTGTGCATGGGTGGAGGGTCGAAACGCTAATTCTTTATCTATCTGTTGGATATCACTAGGCAGCCAAATTCTTACATATGAAGGATTAAGCTTTGGCCCAGAGAACTCATTACTTTTATAGTGATGACAAATAAAATTAACACGTATCTTATGCTACAACTTAAATACTTCCTTACTACAAGTACTTTTTCCTTGTCAATAGGTTCCCAAGCAATGCCAACCAGCATGCCTCCACCTCGTAAACTACCTCAGCGCTCTTGGGCTGCGTCCATACCTACAATCCTCACCCACAGTGCCTTGAATATTCTGCTATTGCCCTCTCCTACCCCTGGGCTTGTACCGGGACTAGCTGGCAGCTATCTTTGCTCCCCTCTTGAGCGATTCCTTGGATCAGTTATTATGAGGAGGCATCTTCAGAGGATCATACAACAGGAAACGGTATGATTTAGGTTGTTTTAATATTGACCTGTGAGTATGATTTCACAACTGTTCTTCAGGCTTCTGTACTCTTTGTCTTTCAGATCGGGCAGAAACTGAAATGCTTCATATATAATAAGTATTTGCTGTATGTCCATTGGGAGTTAACTAGAGCAGCCACAGATTTACTGTAGATGCCATTACTTAGCAGTAGTGTCAGTGAAATTAGCTACTGGTTGACTGTAACTGAACTACTCAGTCATGAATGTTGCTTTAGGATTTGGGGCAGACAGTGTGCACATCCTCACTTCTTTGGCATTGATTCAGTGACAGAAAAAGAAGCCAAAACTTGCATAAGCTTTGTTCTCAAGGCAATTTTACCTGTATACAACTATCACCTGTTTGTAAAGAGGGCAGATTGATCACTACAGTCTTGGACATGAATTTGTGCATGGACATGCTATTTACGAATGACTGATAAAATGTGATGCTTCCTTTCATGCAGCTACAGTTAATAAACTCCAATGAACCAGGTGTAATTATGTTTAAGACGGAGGCACTGAAGTGCAGGGTTGCTCTCAATCCCAAAACCAACCAAACCTTGCAACTGAAAGTAACACCTGAAAACACAGGACAGTGGAAATCGGAGGAGTTACAAGTTTTAGAGAAGTTCTTTGAAACAAGGGTATGTACTCAAATCATAACTGTTTCTATTTATGTGCATTACGTTTAATCTCTGGTGCCATTGTGAGTGGTACTGTTGACTTTCATTGACCTGTGTAAGGCCTGCAGAATATAAAATGAACAGCTGTGCATGCTGGTTACCATATTAAATGATACAGCTATTATCTGAATAGGCAGTACTAAATAGTGTCTTTCTTTAGGTTGCAGGACCACCTTTTAAAGCAAACACCTTAATAGCCTTCACAAAATTACTAGGGGCTCCAACGCATATCCTCAGGGACTGCGTACACATAATGAAACTTGAGCTGGTAAGTTAACTCCTCTGTTTAGTTCACCCAGCTTTGGTTAATATATTTTAAAATAAAAGGTGCTGTTATCTTTCTCTATAAACACATACATTACTCTAAATTTATATATATATATATGTTATTTGGTGTTAATAAAGAAGTTTCAATTTCACTACTAGCCTTCCTGGAAACTCAGAATTTCTCCTTTAAACTGATGATTTTGAGAAACCTCAGGCACATGACTGTATAATAGGCACATACATAAGCTGGCTGGAATCTTTCTGATTGTATTCTTGTTTACCCTATGCTCAGTTCTTTCTGAGTCATTCTGAAACCTGGCAGCATCTGCAAGTTTAGCTGGAGAGACACATTCTACTTTCTAACACTCCCCTAGTTCATCGCCATGTATGTCACTGATGTGAGACCTTTGCTGGTCTTTCTCTGTGCTGCTGTTTCTTAACAGTTCCCTGATCAGGCAAGTCAGCTGAAATGGAATGTGCAGTTTTGTTTAACAATTCCTCCCAGTGCACCGCCAATTGCGCCTCCAGGAACACCTGCTGTTGTGCTGAAATCCAAAATGTTGTTTTTTGTAAGTAGAGCTATCTGTTTTAAAATTCTGTGGGCTGTGTGTCTTTGAAATCATCATGGGTTAGTAGCCAAACATAAGCATGCTATATCTGACAACTGTTAATAGCTAAAACTGGTTTGCCATTTGGAAGCGTCTCTTATTTGGGTTCAGTTAGTATTCCTATTCTCCCTCCTATAAAAGCACAACAACTCTTCATGTTTTGTGTTCTTGGAGAGATGTTGACAGTATATAAACTTCAGTTCCCTCTGGGCTGCGGGTACCTTCAAACGTTCAATTGCTGGATATGTTTTTCTTCTTGGAGGCTCTAACCACATGGATTAAGTGATGCACAGATTTGCAGCGATCGAAAAGATAGGAGGAACGAGATGTTTAGAACAGGTCTACCTCAGTGTCATCTCTGAGGCAGTGCTCACTGTAGGGTACTTTTGAAAAGAAAATAGCCTACACCTGGTTGATAACTTTCCTGTTACAGAATCGATGTCTGAAAACTGAGGGGGTGGGAGTACATGCTGTCTGTAGGCCTAGAGTGTTTAACTGTATCAGAAGCTGCACTGGAGTATGTGGTCATTCGGTTTAACACACTTTTTGATTCTTTCCCACAGCTCCAGCTAACACAGAAAACAACAGTCCCACAGGAAGCTGTTAGTATTATTGTCCCAATTATTTATGATATGGCTTCGGGTACAACGCAACAGGCTGACATTCCCAGGCAGCAGAACTCTTCTGTTGCTGCTCCAATGATGGTTAGCAATATTCTAAAGAGGTTTGCTGAACTGAATTCGCCACGAGCAGGTACTGTACATGTCCAGTAGATACATTCTCTTCACCCAGACATCTGTGACAAATCTCCAGTGTCAAACTAAACCTCTCTTAAGTCTGAATTCTTCTTGGTTTCTATCATATTTCTTTAGTGATTATAAACTCCTGATGTGACAGGCAATATGTAACTTAATAGCAAGTGCTGGCAACACATCAGAAGGTTACACTGATGATGTAGGCTGAATTTTGCTGTTCTGCCTGAGTGATAAATGCATCTCTTGTTGGCCCAGCTCTTGCTGCACAGCAGGACTCACACTTTTTAACAAATGGGCCCAGAATGAGTCACAAGAAATATGCTATGGTCAAGTATTAGTTTTCATGGCTAATTCTTAAGTTACTGAGCTTAACAGTAGAATATAAAGGGATGTTAAAGAAGTTATTGGAACTTGTCCATGTGCTGTGAATGATTAAAAAGTAACTGGAGCGATTGTATATGCCTTTGTCAGTGTGTGCACTAACAGAGGTCCATACAGTTTTGTCCACCAAACGTGCTGTGAAGTGTTTGAGCTAAATAGGTTGTTGAATGTCATTGGCCCCTAGGTAGTGCACTGTGAGCAATGTTGTGCTTTGATTTCCCTCTTGTTTGTCATGCTTTTCGGGTTTTTTTTGTTGAGTTTTTTTGTAGTATCTGAAACATTGAACAACAGTAACAGGTTCTTTGGGCAGCATGTTGTCTGTAAGCAGTGGCTTGGGGTCTGTTAATACACAGATGGCTCATAAGAACTATAACTTTCAGTTCTGCTGTAGTTACATGCTGAAGAACAAAGCCTTTTTCCAATAACCCAGTGAACAGGTTGAAGTTGTGAATCCAGAGGTTGAATTCTACTTCTGTATAATTATTCATCTCGTTGTTATGCAGTAATTTTAACTATGCTTGATGGCTTATTTTGATTGGTAGAACATGAGCAATGTTCATCTCAAGTTGGTGTGGATATGCATACATTTCTTAAAATTGTGAAAAGATTTAAATTAACACACATTTTCTGTTTAACATATAGTAGTAGTGTGGGTAAATAGGAGAGAAAGTAGACTTGAGAACATGTGAGCTTACCTGTAGGAGTTCTGTATGTGGTACAGAGCTGTTGTTTTTGTAGCACTTTTGTGTCAAGATAAGTTAACTTCAGGTGTTTCATTTGGAAGGTGCTTCCCCGCTGAGTTCCCCTAGCGTGGCGAAGGGTAGATACTGGTTTTGCTGTTTGTTATTGCACTAAGTTCTGTTTTAAGGTAAACCCTCCACAAAATGCTGCAGCATAGGGAGTAATTGCCAAAGCTGCTCTGGAGTAACCCTAGTGAGATGTCGTCTGATGATTGTTATAGAGATCAGGACAGACAATTTTTGTTTGTCACACGTTTTGAAGTAGTTTGGGATTGTGGTACAGGGAGCAGAGAACAGAGAGGGAAAGAAAAGCATATCTAAAGAGCTTGTGGCCACAAGTAGGACCTTATGCAGGCAAAGAACAGGACTTTTCTAGTAGTCATTCCTCTGACTTCTAAAAGAAAGAACTAGTCTGTATGGATTTTATTTATTTATTTATTTGTTTATTTCCAACACCACCACCCAGCCAAAAGAGTATCTTCCCTGAGGACACTTGAAATGTGTTTTCCTGTGTTCTTACTGTCAAAACTTGTATTATTGTATCTGCTAAAAGAGAACAAGATACCTTCTTTTCTTTGCCATCGAAAGAGGATTGGAGACAGCAGATGAATGTAGATAGTTGGGAGACTTCTGTACATGGGAGATCCCAGATGTGTATCCTTTCTCTTCTGATGCTATTGTGCTGTACCCAGGATTTTCCTACCTGTGTTAGCTCTTCTGTTGCACTCATTGCATTTTGCTTGGTTAAGTGAACTTCGCACTGTTTGAGTCAGAAAGGACCAGGGCTTCCCATCATGCACGTATATTACTGGCACTTTCATTGTAACCCGTAATCAGTGTTGCCTCATTTTGGCTGTATCCTTTTTACCTTTCTCTCTTTGTGAGAAAGTATTTTGTATTCAGCTTAATTTTCCTCTTAATAAAATGGTAGTGCCTGAAAAGTAAGTTCTTCTGGAAGAGTTTTCTTTTCAGATCTGTGGGCAAACACATTCTGCTGTGTTTATCAGTAAAACATTGACTCATTGTGAGTGCACTGGCTTTCTGAGATCACTTTACCTATGCCTCCATGGGAAAAAATATTTTATTTGGGGAAAATAATGATATGAACTGAGATGGAATCAATGCTCTGAAATAATAGGGTTAAACTTGAGCTGTAAGTCTACAAGCTGCGTTATGTAGTGGGCATCAGTCTGGTAAGGAAAGTCCCTGCAGATGCTGAAGGTGACCCTTTAGAGGGGAGCTCCAAGGGTCTTGTGATGTTTCTTAAAGCACTTCATGACTAAGCATTTTTCATTGTCTGATTTTCAGTGATGCAGTGGATGGTATTTAGCCCAGATGTGTAGCTTGGCTATGATAATGACTTGTCCAAAATTATCTTGGGAATCCCTAGTTTGGCAGTTAGAATAAATGCATCCCAACATTTTCTACTCCTATCTCTTTGCTTACACTGTTGCTCCTTCAGCAGTAAAATTCAATGTCTTCTCATTGCTGTTTCTTGATATGTGCAAGAAAAACTCAGCCCACAGTGACCAGGGTATGATAGAAGCTATTAACTGTATTCTCTTACCAGGAAACAGTAGATGAAAGTAACACCTGTCTAATGCTTCACCTTTTGTTGTTCTAATTAAACCGTCTTGATTCTATTGGTTTTAACTTTTTTAAGCTATTTCAGAATGTGTGTTTTTGTCAAAAAAAATACTGGTATTCAAAACTTGAGACAGCTGTGGCTGGGTTTTCCTCTCTGTATTGGATCTCAGCTGTTGGAAACAAAAGTCCATTTGTATTTTATTTTGTATTTGGATGTCAAGGGTAGAGCCAGAATAATCTGGTTGAAAGAAACAGTCTTCTGACTTTTGCCCAGTCTTGGAATTAGAAATGTTTCCAAAACTAGGCTTAGGACAGAAAACATCTTCCAGCTGTTTCAGACTTGAGTCATTTGAAATGTTTACTTTCTGCTCTTAATCAATACAAATAGGACTTGGAAAAGTGTTTCTTTTTCTTTAGAAGATGTAGTGCTTTTAATTAATAGCATGCAGAAAAATACAGATTGCAGTGCCACATGCGATAAATCCCAGTATAGACTCAATCTGACATTCAAAAGTAATTAAAAGTTAAAAGCTTCTTGCAATTTCGTGACCAACAAGAGCTGTCCTGCTGGGAAAGCCGAAGCTACTTCCCTTAAAATCATTACAGATCCTGCTTGTTGGGGTGAAGGCCTGTGTGTGGAGTGATGCTAACCTGTTTCTTTTCCCTGTTCCAGGTGAATGCACAATATTTGCGGCCGTTCGTGATTTGATGGTTAATCTTACGCTGCCCCCTGGTGGGCGTCCGTAGACACTTTTAAAAGAAGGCTGAGAGACAAAACCGCAAAAAATAATAAAAAATAAAAAATAAAGCCTTCAGTTAAAAGAGGACGTTTTATTTTTATTTTTTTTAAGAGCTAACTATAAGAAACTGGCAAACTTTCAGGGATGCACTTTCATCAAATGAGTATCACCACGACTTTTGTATAGTGCTGTTGTATAGTGTGTTTTCACGGGAGACACTTCAGACTAGGTGATAGATTGAAGTATCAGCTTGCTGGTAATAGATTTAATATTCTGTTTTATACTATAAAGATTATGAAAATGCCAAACTTGTTTGTTTTTCTGTTTTTTCTTATGTTTTGGTGTAATAGTCTTTTTTTAAGGCAGGTCTGTCATTTTTGAATACTGTAAAACTGTGACAAACTTTATATTGAAGCTGTATTTTAATATGACTGCTTTGAATCCTTAAACAATTTATTTGGGCTTGTTGTAAACATGTCCCCAAAAAGCAATATTTAATAAACTGGATTAAAAAATCTTAAACTGGATGTTGTATAATCTTAAACTTTATTCCTCTCTACTGTAGCTACTGGCCAGACCTTCTGTATTCACAATTACCTAGCTATCTCTGTAGGTGTTTCCGAACACACGTGCTGCTAACTTGAAAAAAAAACACAAAACAAAACCTTATTTATTTATTCTGTGGCTTTGATTTGAATCCAAGTCATAGGACGCAGAGTTTGTTCATTTTCCTGGTTGTATAAATAACCAGTAATTACTTAAAACAGTGCTTTGTTTCTTGCAGTCATAAGGAGTTACATGCATTCTGTCCCAAAAGGAAAGGTTAGTGGAAGAAAGGACCTTCTTTCATCTGTCACAGAGTTTGTAGCTGTAGACACCTCTGTATAGATTCATATTTGTTTTATTGTAAAGGCAGGTAAGGTAGAGGCTTGAACTGTATACTGTGAAATAGAGGCTGATCCAAGAAAAGCTGATCCTGAGAAGAAACAGCCTCACATATAACTTTTTGAATTGGGTGTATGTAGAGGACTTTGTCAGGGATGAATGAAGGCTCTTGTAACTGAGTAAAATCTCCATCCGTAGGAATTACTTGGTCATTTAACCATTTGTCCTCATGGATCAGTATTCTCCACTTTTTTGTTGTGTTCAGGTTGGTTTCCTGATTTCCTGCGAGAGTAGCTTTCTGTTGTGCTGCCTCACTCCCTTTGCAGGGCTCTGTCAGGTCCCTGCTCAGCTGAAGGATGCTTTAAATTAATTCTAAAAGCCTTTTGGTGGATGTATCTTAGCTTGCCTTGCTGGCATTAAGGCTGCCCATTGCCAGTACAGCTGTTGCAGTCCTTCCTTTCTTGTGAATGAATGAACGTCTTTCAAAGCTCTTGCCATTAGAAAGAATTTTTTGGTGTCCACTGCAGATTTCAGTCTTGAACCTGTGAGTTTGGGTATTGGTACTGTATCACTGCTTCTCTGACCCATGTGTATCTAACAGGTGGTTATGCAGTTTCTGCTTCTGGTATACAAAACTTATCCACTGGAGAGAAAACTCTAGCATTCTTTTAAGTATTTGATCTTTAACTGCTGCTACTCAGTTGGAAAGATTCTTTATTTCTACCATTTCACAACTAAACTGATGTTTTAACATCGAGAGCTGATATGAGCTGAGCTACAGTGACTCTACATCCTCTGGTACTTGCAGATTGTTTCTGATAAACCTGCCTGTGGGACAAGAAACATTTAATTACACAGAGTAATATAGCAGTTCTGAACTGATTCACAGATCTGGCATAGCGATGTTAGCCAGTGTCAAATGGGAACACAACTCTCAAAAAGCTCCCCCAGATGACAGCAGGGGAATGATGCATACTGCATTGAAAGAGACAGAGAAAAGCACTCCCATCCTTTGAAGCTGATTTTGCAGCAGAGTGAGAGACGGAGGGGGCAGCTGGGGGGCTGCAGGCCAGCGTAGGCCCTGCTGTGCTTTTGACACACACCTGTGTGGTGTCGATCCCACAAAGTGGGGATGGAGCCAGCTTGGCTCAGGGCTGAGAGCTGGTGGTGGCATCTCTGATGCTGCTCTGTGTGTGAGCTCCTACCTTGCTCTTTAAGGTAGACTAGACTAGCTTAGACTAGACTAGTCTACGATGTTTCAGTTGGAAGTGGTCTACAACAATCATCTAGTCCAACCGCCTGACCAGTTCAGGGCTGACTGAAAGTTAAGGGCATTGTGCAAGTGCTTCTTAAACACTGATGGGCTTGGGGCATCGAGGACCTCTCTAGGAAGCCTGTTCCAGTGTTTGACCACGCTGTTAGTGAAGGAATGCTTCAGTCTAAACCTCCGCTGGTGCAGCTTTTTGAACCATTCCCATGCATCTTGTCACTGGATAACAAGAAGAGCTCAGCACCTCCATCTCTCATGTACCCTCCTCAGGGAGCTGTAGAGAGCAATGAGGTTGCCCCTCAGCCTCCTTTTCTCCAACTAGGGAAGACCAAAGTTCTCAGCCACTCCTCACAGGACATTCCTTCCAGCTCTGTCACTGGCTTTGTTGTCCTCCTCTGGATGCATTCAAGGACCTTCACAGCCTTACCTTGTGGGGCCCAGGACTGCACAAAGTGCTCCAGGTGAGGCCACACAACTGCTCAATACAATGGGATAATGCCCTCTGTTGACTGGTAGGTGATACTGTTTCATGCACCGCAGGATGCGGTTCTCCCTCCTGGTCGCCAGAGCACACTGCTGACTCCTATTGAGCCTGCTATCGACCAGCATCTGCAGATCCCTTCCTGCAGGGCTGCTCTCCAGCTACTCCTCTCCCAGTTCATACTTGTTATCAGGCCTCTGCTCGTGAAGCGCTGTAATGTAGTAGGAATGCACCATGATTTTCATACACAGCTGAGAAGCTGTGGTGTTCATTGTGTACCGCCACAGAAGCAATTCGACAGTACTAAATGACGTTGCACTTATCACACCCTTGCGCTGTTAATAAGACCTAACACTTTGCTTGCTGATCTGTTAAAACACCAGTTAGCAGAACAGACTAGATCTTTTTTAATGACATCTATCCTTCGTCCTTCTCCCATCAAAAGCTGCAAAGAAAAGAAGTGTTTGTATACATGTGGAATCAATGAGCAGGTAAAACAAAAGGGGTAAAATGGATGTATGCCTGAACTATCTGGGCAGCCTGCAAAGCTGACTGTTTCCTAGGGATTTAGCTATGTTAAAATAGCTATTTAAATAGCATTACTATGTGAGAACTGAAGTGTAACTTCAAATACTACTGAGACAATGCCTCCCCTTCCCATCCTTCCCAAGTGCTTGTTGAGCCCATCTTAGCCACAAGTCCTGCTTAGCTGTCACCCTCAGTGCCCAGAGGAGAGCTGCCAGCTACCAGCTGAGACCTAACCTATGTTTGAACCGAGCTCTACCCTATCCACCTACTCCGCACTCTTGGGTTCAAGCTTTCCAGTTCAGCTCTCGGTTAGCGTGTCAGGGTAAGAAGCTGCTCTCCCAGCAGCACGCTCCTGGCGGCCGCTGCCATGGAAAAACATCTCTTGTGTACACCGTGTTGCACTGCAGCAGTGGTGATGCGGGAGTCAGCTGGGAAGACTGAACCTCAGAGCTTGGCTTTTGCTAAGCAGCTTTTGGGACCCTGCAGCGTCCCGCTGTTGGATTTGCTGCTCAGCAGGAATCTCCAGAGGCTGGACTCTGTTTGAGCATGTTTTCCCCTGCTAAATAGAAGTGGAGCAAACTCGGACTTGCTGTGCTGACCTGCAGAGCTGGCAGGCTCACAAGCTTCCCAGCCCTGCATGGGACCGCTCCGGCTAGCTCTCAGCAAGCTGGACTTGCTCATGGTCGGTATGCATATATATGGGTGGGAGCCAGTCAGGCCTGTTTGTCCTAGGGGCCAAGGCCAGGTTCTGCCCTGCTTGTGTAGCAGTGTAAGTGGAATACCTCACCTTCATGGCACTCCATGTTGAATGGACAGGCATAACATGTGCCTTTGCGATAGCTCTGGATGCTTGGAAACATTAAATTCCTTTTGATTTTTGTGGGCTGGAATTTACCTTACTGTTGTGCTGGGTAGTGCCTTTCCTTTCATGGTGTCTTACAAATGGGGACCAGGGCAAGCTTTAGAAACAAATTCATTCTTTTCTATGCTCCGTGTGCCTGGGTCTATACATAGTTGGCCATAGTCAACTTGAATTCATCTTAGATTTGAAAGCACACTCACTGGTCCCGAAATCAAGTTTGTAAGTTGCTTTCCTCTATACATTTCTGCACTTGTTTTTCTGCGTTTGTTTTGTTGCAGAAAGGTGTTTTGAAAGAGAAAAGATTGCCTACACACACCCTGCCTCTTGCTCACTGCACAGTTTGGCACAGGACCATCCACATTCAACTCTTACTGAAGAGTCAGCTGCTCAAACAGGGGAAGTTTTAAGTCTGAAGGAATCAGTCTTCAAACGCACCATTGACTAGGAAACAGCAGATTATGGGCATCCTGGGAGAGTTTCATTCCAGTTTGTTTCATTCACTTCAGATGACATGACCTTGAAACATCAGTGGCATTCATGGCCTGGTAGTGAAGCTGGACAGAGTGCAGCTGAAGCTGAAGGTCACCCATCAGCCCTGTGTGTTTTGTTGTGCAGGTTTACCCAGCTCATGGGCAGATGAAGGTTTCTGGACCAGCTTGGTGGTGCAAACCCTTTTATCTTTAACAGCTGCCTCAGAGACAGCCGCCAGCAGAAAGTCACAGAGGTCATCCTCCTGACCAGAGCATTTCCAGAGTCCCCTTTTCTTCCATAGCACGTAGTGCAGTACAGCCCTACAGGGGCAGGGTATCCGTGGGCAGCACCACTGCTGGGCCCAGAGCGGCTGTGGCCCTGCAGTGATGCTGCTTCCGCTCTTCACCTTCTCACTAGGGGACTGGAGCCCTCAATGAACTGATGCATTCTGCAGAAAGGAGAGTTTCTTCTTCCTGCTGCCTGAAGGTGTTTGGAAGGGAGACACGAGGTTCACTGTGCGCGTTGCAGAAGGTGCCAGAGGTCTGACTGCTTGTACAGCTATAAAAAAGGTAAAACAAGGGGTTCTGCTTTGCATTTAATGAGAAATACAGGGCTGGGCTTCCTGTGTCTCCAAACTGAGATCCGCTGCGGGCAAACACGCTGTAAAATGCTGTTTGTAAACTTGGCAGGCTCTATTTTAAAGTTATGTGCTCTTGCCTAAACTTACAAGTCCTCTCAGTATCCTCTGAGAGTGAAGGTCTTGGAGATCCTCACTGCTCTGAGCTTCGTGGTGCACTACAGAGATTATGTCAGCCACAAAAAGCTGTGAGCATGAGGTGATATTTGTAAGCATCCAAGGAAGAAACTGCCCTTTTTCCATCTTGTTTCTGTGCTCCAGTCCCTTTGGGCACAGTTATGACCACGGTCAGGCAGCAGCTGATGAATCATGATTTTAGAAGCATCTTGATTCATTCTCCTGCAAAAACAACAAAATCCACCCGGTGACAGCTCTCGTTCAAAGACCTATATTAAAATATAGGGAGGAGTGGAGGGAGCTGGAGGAAGGAGCGCAGCACAGACTGGCCCAGAGGTCCTCAGCATCCTGTGCAGAACCCACCACAGGCTGGTTAGAGGGACTGCCCCTGGCTTCTTCCCTCCTTCCCCATGGCTGCTCTTCCAGCTGGACCCTTTCTCAATGCTGCACCTGGGAATACACAGAGCCTTTTTGAACTCCATAAACACTTTGACTGTGGGAAAGACTTTTTTCTCTTTTCCTTTTCTTCTTTTAATAAAAATATGGCTGTGAACACAGGAGGGAAGGAAGATGTCCTTAACCCTTTCGTTTCCAGCCGTTGGAGAGTGCTTAAAATACACCACACACTCTTTTTACCTTAGATGAACCCAGCTGCTGGACCTAGCATCATTGTTCCAAATCTGGCTGGTTTTGAGTACTTTGATAATGTTTTGTCCAGAGAAATGGGTTCCTTTGTTCCATCCCCCCACCTCCACCCCCACCCCCACCCCCCCCAACTCTTCAATTTCATTTTTGCACCCTGAAGTCTTTGGGGAGAAGCTGACATGGAAACCTTGGGAAGAAAAAAGGCCGGGGTTCTGTTGTGAACCACTGCCTACGCTGGTAATTTCTGACCTTTCATTCTGGATATGCACTTACAAGACCTGTGCTGTCAGAACCCCATTTTTCTGCTCTAAATAAGGCTCTGGTTTTGACAGTCTCTGCTATTGTCTGGCTAACAGCCTTCTCCAGCCTTCCTCCCTGCGCAGCTCTTGGTTGTTTTCTTCCATAGATCAGGAGTTAAAATAAAGCTTTTAGCAAATGCAGCATTTCTTCCTCCTCCTCCACTCTCCTATTGTCACAGATGACTTGATAGAACAAATCTAATTTTACCTTTTGCAAGTGGGTTTTTGTTGTTGTTGGGTTTTTTCCTTCTTGTTGTTTTAAACGGTTCTCATAAAGACAGTGGAAATGTTCTTTTAAATGAAGTGTTGATATTTTCTAGGGAAAAATATCCTCCAGCCTGGTTCTGTCTGTGTTCCACGTATTTCCCTTCAATTTGCAGTAGGCTTTCAATTTCTGTGAGTACTTTTAACCTCATGGTTATTTGGACATAGCTAGATCCGTAAGAAAATGAAAGTTGTCCCCTTTCTCTATTTAATATAGCACAGTTCCTTGCTATCTGGCTGTGCTGTGTACTCAGTAGGAATATTTTTGCTGTTCCACAGAATCAAGCAGAATCACAGAGTGGTTTGGGTTGAAAGCGACCTTAAAGATCATCTAGTTCAAACCCAAGATTTAGTATTGGAGGGGGTTTCTGCTTCTGGTCTTGTTGTCCACTTTGAGGAAGATTGCCTAGCCTGTTCGTGGTTCCCTTTCTCCATCCCTCCAAATCCTGACCTTCAGTGCTCCATCGCCAAAATGTGACATTTCATAGACTATTATATGAGAACCTTTACTCTAGCATAGATTTGCTTCTGACATGGAAACTTAGTGCTCTCAGCACCAAAAAATTCCCTCTGGTGTTTCAGTGTTGGACATGGCAGAAGTTGTATGGACTCCCTGTTCAAACTCCCATGGAGCATGGAGGTGTGGTCCGACACATGTGCATTACACAAGCTTCTCGCTGCTCCCAGGAATTGCCCTGGTAGTGGGAGTTACCAAATAGTTAATTTAGGCTACAGCAACCAGTGACTCCTACACAGTGCTGGCTATGATAGCAACTGGGACTTGTTTTACTGCTGCCAACAATCGGAGTACTTCAGCAGCTGTGGAAATTGTTAAGAATGAGGTCTGTGGTGTGAAAGTAGCTAAACACAGGGTGGAAAGAAGAAATGAAGGCGATTCCTGTGTGGCTGAACTTCTGGGAACTGCTGGCATAACAGAAAAAAGGAAAAAAAAGGAAAAGTTAAAAATAAACGGGAGCAGAGGAGGAACCGAAATGCAGAATGGTCATTTGGGATGTTTAAATGTGGACTGCCTGACGCCCTTGTCTTGACAAGGAAGCTGGTCTCATGGCAATGATCACTGCTGCTATTGCAACATGTCCAAGGCTGCTTTCCCAAGTGAGATTCCTTGGATGGAGGGGTTTGTCCGGCAGCTAGCTCCTTGCTAGGAGCACAAGAGGCTTCGGCTTTACCCTGAGATGTCAGAGAAGACAGACTTCAAGAAGTGCTGCCCTGAAAAGACTTTCTAAAGCGTCAGGCTTTCGGCTGGAAGTTTGGACAAGTTGCTTCTCAGCCGGGCGGTGCAGAAGGGAGAGGGCTGTGCTCACCCCGGGCTCCCTAAGTCAGGAAAGGTGACTTTGGCCCTTTGTCCCTTAACTACTGCTTTTCATCTAAGGGAATGGAAGAGCCCATACTAAAGGGACTGGCAGCCACAGGCTTGGCACGTGTCCTGTGGCATCAGCAGCTGCCTGCAGGAGATACCGTTTCTTTCAGTTCTGTGCCTGGCCCTGTAACTCCCTCTGTATTCCTTTAAGTACGGACTCTTCCATTTCCTTGGGTAAAAAACAGTAATTAAGGGACATAGGCAAAATTAAAGCATGCTGCAAAATTAAACCTGTGTTGCAGTTGCCCCTGAGGCCATGGTGCTTTGGTGATGCTATTTGTGCCCCAGCATGATTATTTTCCTGATTCGCTTGTGCTTAGTTTTGATATGCTGATTTTGTTTTTCTGCGAAGGTAGCACACCTTGAAGCCAGTTTCTGCTAGTCAGCATCACCTTTGGGACGTAAGTTGTGTGGGCACCGTTTTCCTGCAGATGTTTTACTGGACATCTTTTTGAGTCGATTGAAAACAATCGGTACAGCTGGGTTTGTGTATTTTTTTCTCTGTTGTTTTGCTGCAGCAGAGACTAAGAGTGACAGCAACAGGAGCTGAGAGCTGTTTTCTCTTTCCAAGCTGATGCTGTACATTAGTCAAGATTTTGATTGATGACCTACTGTAGGATGCAGTTAGAGCTCACATTTAGCTCTGCTCTGTTCCAAACGCTGTAATTGATTACACAGGTATTGTAACAGACTTCTTTTTTTATCAATTCCTTGGGTACTTTGACCGTGGCATTTTAAGGAAGTACTTCAAATAAGAGGCTTGATCAAGTAGGTAGGCAGCACTGAAGTCTTTGAAGTCATTGACCTTACAGCTACCAGTTAAATTACTATGAATTCCTCTGAGCCATACTGCTTCTATCCCCATTGCCTAATGAAAAGCATATGCTTGCTAGATTAAGGACATGTAAATTTGTCATCATAAATTCATGCACTTGAGCATAATTAAAGCATAATTTGATTGCCTTTATAAAAACATTTGGGGCAGCCATGAATTTTGTTTCCCTTATGAAGCATTCTAAATATTTTATGATGTGTATTCATGCCAAGAACTTAGCTATGTATTTTTGGTGATGCTGAATGACATCAATGTCACTTTGATTTAGAATTGATTGCCAGAGTCCTTTAGTGTGAATCTGCTCTTCAGCAACAGAAGAATCTCTTTAAACTCTTGAAAGCATGCTGGTGAGGCAAGTCCCTGTTTAGGGATGGGATTAATATTCTAAAACCTGTCCTCAACCGCTCCGACGTACTGATGCGGTCTGCATGCCTTGTTGACCTATTCTAGACAAGAATTGCTGATAATTTTGTTATCATAGAATCACAGAATGGTTTGCGTTGGAAGGAACCTTAAAGATCACCTGGTTCCAATCCCACTGCCATGTGCAGGAGCACCTTCCACTAGATGAGGTTTCTCAAGGCCCCATCCAACCTGCTCTTGAACACTGCCGGGGATGGGGCAGCCACAGCTTCTCTGGGCAACCTGTGCCGGGGCCTCCCCACCCTCACAGTGAAGTTTTTTTCCTCATACCTAATCTAAATCTACTTTTTTTCAGGTTAAAGCTATTCCCCCGTCTCTTGTCACTTGTTACAGACATCTATCCGAACCTCTAGTTTCAGAGCACCACCTATCCATTCCTGGGTTTAGACAGCCTTTCAGCAGATCCACGTCCTGCCTGTTCCTAGGCAGACACCATCTGTAGTGGCTGATTTTCCAGCAGCTTAGGTAGGACAGAGCACTAGAGCAGGGTATTTGGATGCATGGCTTCATGCCAGCCATCAGTTTCTGCTCCATTTATTTGAGAGGAATATGGTCACCTGGGCTTTCTGTACCCTGAACCTCATCACTGGTCAGGCAGGACATGCTTTACACAAGTCTGAGTAGGAAGAACAGGGCAGCAGTTTCACTACAGTCACATTGTGCCAGGGCACATGTCTCTGAGAAGTATGGGAAATGTTGCATTATCTGCTAGTGCTCCACATCTCCCGAGACGCTTCCCCCCAAAACAGAGGGAGCTGAATTGTCATTGGACCAGGAGATTGCAGTCATTTACAGCATGACCAAAGACTTGCCCAGGTCTGGGGTCAGACACCTGCTGTTATCTGTGCTTACAAGCTGTGCCTGGAGAGGGATTGGCGGCAGCAGTGCCTGTATCTGTGCTAGCACTGCACGAAGGGAGTTGTTGGAGTCTTCACTCTCTGATTCAGTGACACATCACACACCAGCCCTGCCTCTGCAGGGAAACCACTTCTGTGTACGGTGGCTAGCTTTCACTCCATTCCACCCTTCACACTGTGAGATGTAGAAGTCCTTTATAGCTCGCTGCCTTGCAAGTGCAGCTCCTCCATAGCAACACCTTGTGCTAGTGGCAGAAAAGCACAGGAAATAAACTGCTGCGTTTCCTGCTTATTCCAGTTTCTTTTGTTCTGAAAGATTTGAAATCCTATAGCTCCTCTTCTGCCTTCTTTGACCTGACTCCGTTTCTGTCCTGCAATACTTCTGTGGATTCCCCCACCCTCTTCTACAAAGGTGAATGAGAATATGGTGTAGTGCCTGCAGAAGAGAAAATTAGTAACACAAAAGAGTCCTCAACCCTTTCTTGAGCACAAAATTTCATTTTTTTTCTAGAGAATATTTGTAAATTTTAGCTCAAATCCCAGCACTCACTTGCAAGGTTGTTCAACATTTGCATTTCAGCACAGTTTCTTCTTTTCCACTTCTTTACACTTGAATGTAACACACATTTCAGATCCACTTTATGTTTATCTTGCCTGTTGCAACAGCAGTGCACTGGACAAAAGAACCCTGAAAGTTGCCATGCCTGCAGCATGGCGAAGTCTGGACAGTTGAGGCATAGACTAAGCCTGCATTACACCTCCCTTCTGCCAAGTTTGGACTTGGGGGGGATTACCTAGAAAGACCAGCACACTGACACTTTTAAAAGCCCTTTATTGTATATTTCCTCTTTTCAATCTAAGTATCAAAAGCGATGCTCAAGCTTCAATTCTGACTCAGAATTCTCTCCTTTTTCACAAATATCAGCACTTCATGAGAACCTGTGCTCCAGGTATTCCCCAGTACAAATACCAGACAATACATGACTATGGTCTGAAGCAGACCCAACCAAATACTTCTCACCCTTTTCACCAGGAAAAAGTCTCCTTGGTGACCAGATCACCACTCCCTGCAGCAGTTACATGGCAGATCCTATAGTCAGCACTGTCAAGCCTTTCCCAGCCTGGCTGAAAGTTACTTCCTGCTAGGTATTAGAATCATAGAATAGTTAGGGCTGGAAAGGACCTTAAGATCATCTAGTTCCAGCCCCCCTGCCATGGGCATAATGACTGTCCTACACTTCCTACGTCGAGCAGACAGGATCCTAGTATAGGCTCTATTTTCCTCACATCCCTCTCCCTTTCTCAGCTTTGCAGGAATGCCTCAAAAGGTGGTGACTTCCCTCTGGAAAACATTGTGGGTTTCTGCTCTCACTCTTGTCTTGCTTCACAAAGCGAACATGACAGTTTCACTGCTTTCCTGGCAGCACTGTCCACAAAACCTGCCATTTCTGCCATATCACAAATCTTTTTACAGTTTCTGTTCTTGGGATGATTACATTTAAAGATCAATAGCAGGTCTAATGGCGGTGACAGCACTTCCATTCAAATTAACTGAATTCTAAGTACAAAACCGCTGTTCCTGGCACACAGATCAGTACTGTAATTGCCTGTTTGATTAGCAGTTAAGGACCAGGACTGTTGTACAGTGTGTCTTGCTTACCTAGCTCAAACTAAAGCCTAGTGGCTTTAGAGTGGCTCGAGAAAACAGCTTGTGCTGCACAAAGCAACTCGTATTTAAGAAACAGCACACATTAGAGTGCTCAAAAGCCCCTTCAGTAGGAGTTGGAGGTCTACAGCCATGAGAATGAACAAACGCAGTACTAATATGAGAGGCAGGAACTCAAATGTGCCCTTCAAAGTAGTTAAGGCTAGCTTTAAAAAGTAAAACTAGAGCCTACCTACAGCACCAACAAGCAGCTGGAAGGGAGCTGACAGGGATGACCATCTCAATGGCAGGTCTTGCATTTAAACAAATTTTCTGGATAGTGGGGTGGAAAGAACTGCAGAAGTCTCATCTGCCCTAAAGTACAGGTGTTTTAATTGGATGGGGCCCTGAGCAACGTGGTCAAGTGGAAGGGATCCCTGCCTTGTGGCAGAGCTGTATGTTAAATGGTTTCATAGCAGCTGTACAGCTCCATCAGATGGATTTGATTCTCAAAGCAGTGCAGGTGTGTTACAGGATGTTCAATAATGAGAGAAACTGGCACAGCAACTCTTATCTATTGAACTTACTCAGATTAAATGCCATTCAAATTAATTTCAAATTACTGTAACAGACAATAAACTGGATTTCCTAGACGTGGGTAAAGCTGCAGCATGTTAATTCAACATGAAGCAGTACCCAGGATCACCACAACACAAACAACTTAAATCCCTCCAAACCTGACATTCCCAGTAAACAAGGCAAATTAATTCAATGAGCAGATCTTCCCTGGTAGTGGAATAAATATCTCCCAACAGTAAGGAAAGTTCAGCACATTAAAGGATGACAAGATGAAAAAAGCTGTTTCCATTCACATTGCTGTAGTCCAGAAGAATTCCTTTTACAAGAGCAAATGAGTTTCTAAAACAGTAGATAGTTCAAAAAAAGATTCCAGACAGAGATTAACTTGGTTTAACTATACTCATTATTTGGTTTAGGAAAACTAGTTCATACAAGGTGCTCTTTCAACATTTGCTTCTGAAAGACAATTAAATCTAAACTGTTACAGACTTGGGCCCAGTGTCACATATAGGAGGCTGCCAGCACAAACTCTGTTCAGCTGAGCTAATAGTAAATACAAGTAGCTACACCTATGAAGCCACAAAGAATAAATGCATTCCAGAACAACTGTTCTTTGTTTTATTGACTGGTTGAAGCAGGAGTAGAAGCCAGGTGTATTTCAATCAAGTGTTGGTCCACTCTTATCATCAAAAAGAATTATTTTTTTTTATAATAACATCAACACAAATGGAAGGAATATGAAGCATCATACTAGGAACTTTCAACTGTACATGACATGAGACCATGATCAGACTGGTGCTACTTCAATATTTATAGACTCTCCACTGTACAGTCCAGCCACACTAGTGTTATTTACCTCCAAATCATTCAAGTTCTAGGCAAAGGATCCTTCTGACTACAGCTCACATCTGAGCCATCAACATGAAATCAAAATGCCATTTGTGCCGCTAGGATTGCAGTCTTGTAGAAATAGTTCTATATTTAGTATATTACTAAAGAATAATTGCTATCCTCTCTGAAGTTACATATAGCCATTATAAATATTTACATCAAACATTTACAACTGGTTCATAATATACAACACAACAATTTCGCTATAATTTCTAATCTTCCAGTGTAAAAGTTTCAAACAACATGTTGCTATCATAATTGCATCTGGTTTGCACACAGTCACAGGCAGTACAGGGTATTTCAAAAACTCATGTTACATGATAAAAAAAATGGAATGATGTTACTTTAATAACAATTACCTTGGAGACTGTTGTTGGTTTGTTGGGTTTTTTTTAAACAAGCAGTTTTCAATTTCTAAACCCCATCTGGTGCTATTACTAACATTTAAAATAAGCTTAAGAGGAAAAAAAAAATACTTAGAAATAAATACACCTTTAAAAAATTCCACAATAAACCATGTCAGGATATTTGTTTTCCAGACAGTTTAAAGGAGACCTTACTCTTCATCATTTCCTTGCACTGAAACAGAGTGCAGTTCAATCCATTCTTATCTTCTGATTTGTCATCCTATAAATAATGCTGTCGTAGCCAGGATCCATGTTCCAGAGGTTGTAGGAGATAACTATCACAGCTAAAGCAAGACCTATCATCATCCACAAAATAATGTTGAAGATTACAGAGTAGTTGTAGTTATATGGGTAGGCAAGGTTATATGGATTGTCTGGTTCACTCTGAAATAAAGAGAAGATGTATTACTTTAAAGTTAGCTTGCATACAAAACAATTCTGACTACATCAAAAAATTTGAGCAATATGAATACGTGAGATGCGGTTTTGTCTACACAATCCTGATGCTAGGGCACAAAATGTAAAAGTGATTACGGTGCCTGACATTAATGGAATCCAGAACAAGCTGACAGAAGCCTCATGAAATTTTGTTAGGACGAATACAAAGTCCTGCACCTGGGACAGGATAACCTCACAGGCTGGTGGGGACTGACCACTGGGCAGCAGTTCGGCAGAGAGGGACCTGGAGGTCCTGGTGGACAAGGTGCACAGGAATCAGCAGTGTGCCCCTGCGATGATGCGAGGCAACTGCACCTTGGACTGCAACTGGAGCGCAGGCAGCAAGTCAAGAAAAACAATTTTCTCCCTACCTGGGAGACAGGCCTTACATGCACTACTGCACTAGGGAGAAAAGAGCAGACATGCAAATTCTAACAAGACATAAGGGAAAAATATTTTTACAGTGACAATGGGTAAAGCTTTGGAACAAGCTGTCCAGAGAGGCTCTGGGATTGCCACCCATGGACTTTTCAAGAACTTGGCTGGACAGGGACCTGAGCAGCCCAACCTAACTCCTAAATTAATCCTGCTTTGAGCAGCTGGTTGGACTAGATGATCTCCAGAGGCCCTTCTTCAACCTAAATTAATATCTGATGAAGTTAAAATCAAGACGGGGAAGCTGACCTCTTCACACCCATGCCTAAATCGGTTAGTAGTCTAGTCCTTACAAAAAAGTTATGCTCAAGTGAAGTAGCGATGCAGTTTGGATTACTTCTAACAAATGAGATACAGAAAAATGTGCATTTACTACCTGTGAAGACTGGAGAATTGAGCGAGTCTTCCTTATGCTGGGAGAATTAAACGCCTTTACAGCTACCACTTCTACTACTGCATTCCCGCTGTACAGATTAAACATCTCGTCTGCAAACTGGAAAGCAAGAGTGATTTAATTTGAAACCTGAACTGTAGCCAGGAATTAAGTTTTGTTAGCAAGATGTCTTACGGTTTAGTACATCAGCTTCAGGAATAATGCTGGAAAGTTGTAAAAATTTACACTATTTCAGAATTGCACACAGGAAGTGCTGACTCACCTGGTTTACAGCATCTCTTTAAACTACCTCAAACACTGTTCAGGAAACTGGAGCTTAAGACTGCTTTCTGGGCTGAATTCATTCTTTCATCCCTTTCACAAAAGGCCCATCAGCACATAGCTTCCCCATTGTATGTCTATCAGTTTCAACAAAATATTTCAGTTCTCAGCCTTCCACTGGGAAATTATAAACCTGAATAATTCAGTCTGGTCTGAAGACTAATACGTCTAGTATTTAAATACATCTGCTTAACTGCAAAGAGGACAAAGAGTAATGTTTAGAGAAAACAGTTATTTGATTTACTGGCCAAACTTATTTGGCATTATTCACACTTTCACACTTTTCCATCGTGCTTTTGAAAATCCCAAGATTGACTGGTCATAATAAAGATTTTATCTAACAATTACCTGGTAAAAATTTACTTTGAGCACACTGATAGATGAGAGCAGTTACTTTAGAGGCTTGGAAATACAGATTTGTACAGCTTTGTGGGGATGGGGAAAACTAACCAATGCACCCTGAGATAAAGAGATTCCCACATTTCTGAGAGCAAGTTTTTGCAAGACCTACTGCTGGTTTTAAATGCATGATATTTATTTAGGAAAAACAAATATACCTAGTCATGTTTCAATATAACCCTACTCATTTACACAGAACATCTAACACATTGTAAAATCATGTCAACACTTTCCAGAGTGACAAGTTGCAACATTCAATTTTGTAACTGAACAACAGCATTTTGAAAACCAAACAAAAACAAGCATCAGGCAAGCCATCACTAATGAAGTAACAATTCAAAGCAGAAAACAGTCAATAAACTAACTCCCTTGTAATTAACACACAAAAAAATATCTCAGTATTCCTGTGAGTTTTGCTCATTAGGTAGAAAGCATACCTTTTGCAAAGAGTCTACAAGAATTTGAGAAGCATCCTTGAACTGCTGAGAGTCTTCCCCATATCGTTTTCCAACCTCTTCCAAACCAGAGAGCTCCAGAGAATACAGGTCTGGAGAGTGATCTTTGGCTAAGTGCTTGTGTCGAGACAGCTTTGGCACACCATTCAGGGCAGAAAGAAATTAAATCATACACAGGTTACTTTAAAAACACATTTCACAAAAATCAGTTTGCTACTGGGACTAATCCAGCCTCACTTTCCACAGTCACATTCCATATTGATAAGCTGGCAAAAAATTCTGCTCCCTTAACTTGAAGTCCACAATTTTCCTATTCTACAGAAGCAAGAAGATGATCATCATGCAGCATCTATTCCTAACATGAGGTTATATACATGTAATATAGAGCTCTACTAAAAAGAAACATTATACTTATTCACATCAGAATCTTTGTTCTGTAATTGTTGTAAAAATAAAATTTGGAGAAAAAATAAAAATACGTAACTATAATTCTTAGATACTACTAATCCCTCTGCTGAAGCCGGCCCTTGCAAAACTGAGTAGGTTGCAACTTCTACCTTGCTGTAACCCATGCACAGAAGTATTTTACTTAGTATTATCCTATTGTTGTAAACCCCAACTAATATAGTCCAAATTATCTCAAAGGACAGGAGTGATGTTCTTGCACTTCTACAGGTGTGAAGCTGCAGCACTGACATTTGCCTGCACAAGAGAACAGTCTCTGAAAGCAAGGCATTTAATCTGCTCATATCTTCCCATCTACTTTAACTACATGATTTCTAGTTTGAAGACACCACATTGTCCTACCTCATTTTCTCAAGAGCTCTATTTCTCTCCATCAGACCTTCAGCTAAAGTGAACTTTCAGTTCTTAATGCCTCTTTCATTTTAAGTAGCTGAGGACTGCAGCATAAAGAAAGAAAAGAAACAACCAACCCCCATAACCAACCTCAAAACAAACCCTAAACCACAGCAACAAGACAGTAGCTTCTTAGTAAAAAGACTGTAAGAATTACAAGTTTGCCTGTCTATGGGAACATTTTTATCACCATCACTACTCATGCCACAAAAGTTACCCCAGTCTTTTCAGATAAAATGTTATGGTGATCTTCTGAAGTAAAATTGTGGCTAGGGCAAAGAACATGTTCTTAACTACCACTATACTTATCAACTAAGAAAAGAAGGAAAGCCCTAGCAAATTCTTCATTAATTACTTCCTATGTCTTTAGGTATGGAGAAATACCAGCTCAGAATTCCTGCTGTTCTCACTGAACACAATACAAAAGAAATTACAAATTATGAAGGGTCCCATTTTCTTCCACCAGTGAAAGGGCTGATGAAAACAGCTTGAGAATGCATTATTTAAACTGATGCAGCCAACTGATGACAAACTGGAATATATATCACTGGTTGCCAAGTGTCCTGGCTACAGCTTCTATACCTTTAAAGGAGATCGCTGAAGTTTTTGACAAAAGACAGGGAAAGTGGTTCAAAAAAACCTTACCAGGCTTGCAATATCATGTAGGACTTGTAGTTCTGACAGAAAAAGCAAGTCAACCTGGGGGAAGAGGCAGAAAGAAAGAGACAGGTATTTCCTTTGGTGAGACCAAAGTTAGGGAAGTCTCATTTTGTTGCAAGGCTCAGTATTTTACAACAGGTTAAGTCTGTTACAGCATCAAAATATGCTAGAAGGAAATTACTCTTTCAATAAACTTACTTACAAAAACGAAACCCCAAAACCTAAAAGCTTAGTTCCTTAGTTCTTAGTTCCCACTGATTAAAAATTTTTTTTACCTCGTTGTTTCTGCTGAGGGAGTTGAGAGGAAGGGAGCCAAGAATGGAGTTGTCCTGGAATAAGCGGTTTCGCAGTTGGCGCAGTGTGACAGACAGATCTTCAAATACAGAGTTTGCCTTACCCACCATGTACACCCTCTGCAGGAAGAACACCAGAGAGAGTAGTTTTCAGTTTTTCCAGTCACTCATTAATAACCAATCACACTTGCAATCCCTCTCCAATGCAAAATATTTCATAAACCCAATTGCTTTTGGTCCAGCCACACAAGTGGAAAGCGGTTTATTATTTAGAACATCTGGAATCATAAGTGAAGCAATACTCACTTCCTCACTGGGGGCCAGCTGCAAGACCACAGGAGTTTCCTCAGAGAACAAAGTATGAATAGCATTTGCAACACTGTCAAGACTGAAAGGAACGGCCTGGAAGACAATATTTAGTTAGATTTTTGATAAAACAGGGCCTAATGATATAAAAGGAGATAATTTGCTTAAGTACAGAAGTCTGGAAAAATAAGAAAACCTCTTTTTGAGCAAATGTAGATACTCACATTCTCAATAGGGTAAGAAACCCCTTTCACAGGCAGTGCCAGCTTGTCCACTCCCTTCACGGTTACCAGCACAGTAGCTCGTGGTCTGTGAAACAGATCACCCACTGCAAGGCCAGGCCAGGAAAGGTCCTATTAGAACATAGTAAAAAAACGCTTGTATTTCAAAGGGAGAAAGCGAGGACCCCTCCCCAACAATTACAGCAGAATAACTATCTTGTTAATATCTCTGTGCAGGACAGCCTGTTCGAAATTTCATGGGGGAGCAAGTTAATACTAGAACTCCTCTAAAAAATGCTGTCTCAAGTTAACCATGAAGAAATTGCTGGTTTAAAAGGTGCCAGTAACTTAATAACAAAGTCTACGCTGAGAAAGCATTACACATACTGGATAGATCAGGAGCTATTTCCCATAATTAGATTCAATATATCATAGTCTGTATTTAATAACTGAAGGCTCAATTAAAAAACAACCACACATCCCGCACCTTTTCCAAAACATCACAGAAAAGGATTTAGGCACATTAAAACACTAACATCTTCATATTTTCTGTACTAGACAGAAATGAGACACACACACACAAAGGGAAGGAAGTATCAATCATAACAGCAACATACTAATCTAAACCATACAAATTTGCATAGAAAACATAGAAAAAAGATTCCTTAGTAGCTTACTGCAGCTATGTATTGGTAAGAGCACCTGGCTGGTTTATTCAGGCACAAAATACAAATTCATCCATTTAGAATTATTTCAGATTTCTTCACCTGTGTAAAAGACGTATCTGCTTGTTTAAGTTTTATGAAACTGTTTTATTTGGATTTACTTGGATTTCAGAACTACATGTCATTGACATCACAATCTGTATCACCTCAAAGAAACAAAAGAAAAATCTTTAAAAGAACCATCAGGGACAAAAAAGAGGTTCCATTTTATCTTGCTTTAGCAAGAAGAACATTTTAGGACTGTTGTTCAGAATCCCCAATGTAATGCAGCAAGAATTCTCAATTGTATGTAGTGCACCTACTGCACTGCCAATTTATGTTCCTAGACTACAGCCTCGATGTAAAGCTGAGTGTTTGGGCCCTCTGATATCCTCCATACCAAGGTATGCTGCCTAGACAGTGATCAATGCCTTAGCGACAATGCTGGTAACTTTCAGTTTCAGAGCTTCACTGAACAGAGAAATTAAAACACTTCCTTTCCTGCCTGCTTCTAGGATTTGAAATAATACTAGTAGAGAACTACTTCTAAAGGATGCTATGGACCCATCGCAGCAAATGAATTCTATGTTTTGTCAAAGGCACAGAGTCAGTACTGAAACACTTTTTTCCATAAACGTATCATACCTCTGCATGACCAGTATGACAAAAGTCAAGCGCGCAAAATGGGCCAAACCTCACTGTTTTCCTGGGTGTCTTTACATGTAATGCACACAATACCATCCGATGTATTGTTTTTTTCTTTATAAAATAATCAAAATAGACTTCTTGGGAATACTATTCATAAGAGTGTGTTAGTAGTTTAATGATAAAAAAGTATAATTAATTGACAAGGTATTTTCAGACAAATTCCAGGACACAGGTTAAACAGACCTGCATTCAAACCAGACTTACAGGACCTTTTGCCTAGCTGCAGTATAGAAAAAATGGGAACCAGCCTCCACCACCCCCCAGCATTGTGAGCACATCCCAGCTTGTGGCTTTGAGTATCTAGGGACACCTGGGTATCACACTTTAAGATTCTGCTTCAACAGCTGCTCATCTCTGCTGAAGCCCAGCAAGAAATTCAGTAGGCAAGACAGAATCAATCCAAGGGCTCCTACTCATGTGGCCTACTTTAAATATTAGTACAGCTATATTCAAAAACCTGATTTGGGAAAACACTACCCCAAGATAAGTTTTCAAGTCTCTGGGTTACTTCCTAAATATCCATCCTACTTGGTTCTTATTATCTCTGCTCAGCACACAAGCTTGCTGAGCTGACAAAATGCCTGCCCAGCCAAGCCGTTTCTTACCATCTTCAGTGTAACCAGGTGCACAGCCCTACAGATAGCTTGTAGGCGAGAAGTGACTATTTTCAACAGATTCCCAGTATGTGACCATGGGTGGGGGGATACAGCATGTGGGTGGCTCTCAGAGGAAATTAACAACAGCACAGTAAAGACTCACAGGCATGCTTCCTTCTATAGCTGATGATTCAAATTAGCTGGCTAGCACAGCCTTTTGCTGCTCATATGACTTGGAAACCACACTCTGACAAGTCACACATTCCTCAAGACAAACATGATGAATTTTATATATTCCAGCACATGACAGAAGATCTGCATTTTAAGTGAGCAGGTCTGTTGTTTTAGAGGCATTTCGAAAATCAAGAACTGAAACATACCTCTTCAACAGAAAAGCCCATGGACAACGCAGCTACATCTGGGATCCGCTCGCCAGGAATGGGCCAACTTCCATCTCGAAAAACAACCGACTGAGGTGATCGTAAGACACTAAATTCATCTCCACTTACACCTGAAAAACAAACATTAAAAGCCATCAGAGTTCTTGAAATCTAATACAACACAGAAAAACACGGTTTTCATTCTTTCTTCCCTCTCACACCTAGCAGTTTATGCAATGCAAGTAATGCGAACCAATCATTTTAATGCTCTAGCATACAAAATAAAGTTTCTATACAGCAATGACTAAGGACATACAAATCCACATTAACAAAACCAGGGCAATTACTCAAGCAATAGCATAGCACACTTCTGCATACTTACTAGCGGCTTGCAAGCAGTGTTACAATTCACACCTGGTAGAACTAACCCTCAGCAGAGTCAGGCAGACTCCAACATCCTGTTAGCTCACAAGCAGCATCAATACAGCTCTGCTTGCTTCCAGGACTGCTTGGTTTACCACCTCTTTTCATGCAAACAGCCTGAGCCACTGAACCCAGAGCCAGGAGGATCAAGCATTTTGTCAGTGCTGGTTTGAACAGAGCACTGCCAGGAACAATCTGGCATCTGCAGCACAGCTCTGATGTCTCTGCTCTGCCTTCTCAACCACATGACGTTGTGAGACATCTTCCTTGGATGCAGTACTAGACCTAAGCTAATTGTGTGAAGTCACAGACTGCAACACTTCTCTTGCTGGGTTTTCACTTTCAGAAAGTCAAGAAAACAAATATTTGCAGGCTCTTGAAGTTCTAATTATACACTCAGTCTGACTGCATACTTCAAAAAAGATATATATAACAGTATACAGAAAATAAAGGTATTTTCTCATACGATCACCGAAAACCAGTTACCGATACAAGCAGCTACATATCACAGTTTTCCAGGGCATCTGCAAATCTAAAGGCTGCTTATAAAAATAATGCAATAGTAAACTGATGTGTTGTGCAGTTGTAACCTTCCCTAAACAATAATTTAACCAATGTGACCTTGAAGATACTCTTTTAAAGCCTGGCTCATGATCATGCATACAAATGTTGACAGTAAATCTGAGCTATGTTATGATAAACATACTAAAGGAACAAAGTACTGCAAGGCAGGCCAGGGAAGGGTGGCAAAAGGAAGAAAAAAGGCCAAACCACTCTAGTGCATACAGAGCAGATTCAAGCATTCTCTGGTTTAAACTGATGTGTCAATTGGATCAGCTGCTATCAACTTTAACAGTGCATCGACCCGCATTTCGAAGGACAGGAATGTTTGCAAACCAATTTGTTTAAGAAGGAATTTACAAAATTGCTACAAATATTTTTGCTCAGCCTGTAGGATTCCAGTCCACTCCCCACAGGGCTGTAAGAGAGTCCCACGTGTTACTTAGGACAAGTTGGCTTAACTTGGGACAAGATTGCTTAGGTGGATGGGTAAAATTAGAGCATTACTTTTCTCAATGAAATTTGCCTTGCTCGACTTGTTCAAGATCTCAGTGATTAAAACTGAATTTGAACTTGAGAACACAAGCCTTTTCTTCAGATACATTATAACTGCTTGACCACAATACCCCACTAGGCCACAGAAGTGGTTAAGTCTAGAGAGTAAATTCTGAGATGCATTTAATCCTGTACACTGTTACACACACACCCACAGAACACATAATCAGACTTTCACCCTGCCAAAGTTGTACTTCTAGAGAACTTCACCTCTCAAAATCCTTTGTGAGCTTGGACTGAAGAACTAAGGCATACTGACTGAAAACTATTTGTGGGGCCTGGAAGCCTTAAGTACAGACCACAAGCTCAACTCAAAACAAGTAACAGAAAGCCTTCAGATCAGCAAAACATGAAAAGTTGTACAAAGTAACATAACGATGTCTTCACAAACCAAGTAGATAAGGCCCTTAATGACATGGTTTAGTGGTGGCTTGGCAGTCCTGGGGTAATGGTTGGGCTTGATGAATTTAAAGGTCTTTTCCAACCTCAACGATTCTGTGATTCCATAACACATCCCATAAAGATCTATGCTAGAAAGGGAGTGTGAAGTCTTCAAGCACAATCTTTAGAGAAGCCGGGGTGGGTGTGGAAATAGGGGGCAGGGAGATGCAGCAAAAGACTGCCCTCCGCTCCATACCTCAGTGCTGAAGCTGACAGACAGACAGACACATACGTGTGGGAGAAGTCCCGGGTCTTTTCCCCACCTACAGCGGGCGGACGGGTCTCTCCGTCCGCGCTCCTTCCCCTTCCTTCACCCACATCGCTCCCGCACCCCTTTCCTACGGCTGCCGTCGGTCTCGCTGAGGCGCGCAGCCGCCCCTTTCCCCGCAGCGGCCAGGCAGCCCTTCCCGTTCCCCTCACCCCCACGCCCAGCAGCAAGCTAGGCCAGCGCTCCCCCACGACGGCCGAACGCCGCTCACTTACCGGCAACACAAGCCGATGTGACCAGCACCGCCACCTCCAAGGCCCAAAGCACCCCACCGCGCCACACCATGTCCGCCTCAGGGCCGGCTACCGCCGCGCTAAGAGGCGCCGCTGGGAAGACGCCGGGCCGCACCGTCGGACCGAGACCCCCAAGCCCCCACCCCCTGGGGAGCACTGACAGCCAAGCACCGCAGCCAATTAGCAGGGAGATTGGGGCGGGGAGGCGGAACTGTGCAGGAGTGACAGGAGGAACTGACCAATCAGCAATGCAAGCCCACCCCCTCCTTGTCACGGGGTGATCAGTCAGCTGAGCAGCTGCCCCGCCCAGACGGGGGCGGAGTCTTAATTTGAATGACGCTTACACTTGGCCAATCAGATCGTGAGAGATCTCTGCACCATTTTCCTCTCCGCACTGTGGGTTCAGAGCGGAGCGGTGAGAGGCGGAGCCTCGCCGGGGCGAGCGGACAGCTGATCCGGCCAATCGGAGCGCGAGGGATCGGGCCGCGCCCCTCCCACTGCTCGGCAGTTGGACGTTTGGCAGAGGCGCGGTTGGATAGGGCAGCCTCGGCGCGGGGGGCGGGAAGAGCCTCTGATTGACAGGGTAAAGGACCATTCAGAGAGCGAGGGCTCTGTCTACTTCGCACCTGTATAGCGCAGGGTGCTGTGGCTGGGAGGTGTTGACCGTGAGGGGGGGTTCGGGCTGTGGCTGTGGCTGTGGCTGTGGCTGTGGCTCTGTGCCCCTCAGGTGGTGTACCTGAGAGGAGGACAAAAATCCATGTTAAAGGGGGGTTAGTACCGCTAGTGAGAGAGCTTGTTTCAGGCGGATGAGGGGTTTTCATTGGTTTGCTTTTTTGTTTGTCACTTCAATGAGGCTTAAATAATTTTAAGAAGTAGCCATGTGTTTATGGCTGTTATCTGCCTCAACACTTCACCCCTGAAAGGAGCCGAGTCAGTGAGTTGGGCACCTCTGTGCAGCTGCGGGCTTGGATGTTTGCAGGTGAAGTAGCCTTCAGGGCCTTGATTGTGCCCATTAAGCTAGAGGGGGTTTATTAAGGTGAAGGAGAGGGGTCAGGATGGAATGTTCAGCTGGAAAATCCCTGCCCCCTTTCCAGAAGTTTTGGTTGTTGAGAACAGTTAACAGTGACATATGCACTTGCTGCCCAGGCCCTACTTATTTCACTTCAGCTGTTCTTGCTTGTAGTAGAAACAGGCAGGTGGATGTGTGCTGTTGACTGTATACGTCGTACAAGGCCATGATCAATCAAGTTGTGAGTAGTTCTTGGGGTCTTTGTATGTTTTTAGGCTCAGGAATCTTGATGAGTTCTATGATTCTCCTTTATATGCTTTCCTGGAACACAGCAACTGTGTCACATCCAGATGGCAAGACCATGTGCTGAACATGTCGGAAATTACTAGCCGTACAGCTGTCTGACCAGAGCTATTCTGCTATGTGTTTAGAAATCCCAGTCAACTACAGGAATATTTTGAAAGTTGCCTGAGCAACATTTCTGTACCGAAAGAGGGGCTTTGTCTAGGAGAATCAGTGAATGAGTTGTGGAGAGGCAGGTAGTAAAATGAAAAGTGAGCGTACAACAGTTGATTAGTGTTTAAGAGAGTAAAGTTACATCCCTGCATCTGCCACATGATAGTGAGTGAAGATGGGCAAATCACCTAAACCCAGCTTTTCTTAGGTGGCAATAATAGCCTATTCCTTGTCTGTGAAACGATTTGCGTAAGTGAAGAGGAGCTGCTGCTCCCAGTGTTGTCAGGTGGAAACTGTACTTAAAAATATGAGAACCGTGCATGATGTGTACTATAAAATTTAATAGCCATTCAAGTTAGGAGCACTTCAAATTAATACTTACTCTTTACTCTGAATTGTGCATCACCAGCACAACAGCTTTTGTGGAAAGAATGCAAATAAATGTTTGTGAGATTAGCTGGATACTGTAGCAAAGAGTATGATCAAAACAGTTGTTTCCTTATGGGCTTTTCTGCCTTCAGAGCAGGATTAGAAGAGCACACGGGAGACAAGGCCTGGATCACTGAACAATGAAGATATTGAATGATTGTTTTTTCAACAAGCTCAGACTGTTTGTGCACTGAGAAAGGCAGGATGATATTAAAAACATAATATCCTATTCTGTAAGATGAAAATGATACCACAACCTGTATGCCCATGGGCTCTGGATTAAGTTTATGTGGGTTAACTTATTTTTGGCATTTACCAGCTCTTGGATGCTTGACTTTGCAAGTGCAGTATGCTATTTACTGTGTATATTTTAATGTCATTTCACAAAGTTTTACCTATCTGGGAAAATGTTTCCTGCGCAAAGGTGCTTGTAGTCTGAATTAAGTGACCATAGGATATCAAATATGGGTATAAAGTGGGCTGTTTTCTCACAGCAGCAGCTGTAGTGTTGTTTCATTCCACTTACCCTTTTCCCTCCCCTTCCCCCCCCCCCCTTCAGATGTGGTCTACACCCAAAATCTGCACGGGAATAAGGCACAAAGGGTGGCTCAAAGCAGTGAGTTTGGAAAGCTACTAGAGGGCATTAAGTGAATGTAATGGTGTTTCAGATGGGAATGTAGTGGGAAGTGCAGAGCAGGGAAAGGAGCATGTGAGGGAAGAAGTTTGATCTAAATCAAGGATTTCTTACAAATAGGATGGGTAAAAGAAGGGGGCAGGGTGAATAAGACTGTTTCAAGGAAGTTGTTTCTCTTGTATCTGTTACTATATCTGTGTTTCATATCTATGCATGTTAGCAATCATTTCAAATTTTGTTATGATTACCTTGACACTATTTTCCATAAAGTGTTCATTCTGGAAGTCATGCTACCACTGAAGACTGTCATTTTTTCATATTTGGAGAAGGAATTGTATTTTTGAGACTTTAGGGTTCACGTTCCCCCTTTTTTCTGAACTTTTGGTGCTGGCAGTATTATAATTTAATTCTAGAAATAAAAGAGAAATCAGTTTTGCATTTGGATCTTATTATATGTCTTCTTTGCTGCTTGAATTGCTTTTCTTCTGGAAATCACAGTAGAAACATGGTTTGTGGAGAATTCTCGATTCTTCTATGTTATGTTTGCCTCTTTGGAAAAATAATAAATAGAAGCAGTACATTTTATTATGAAATAGTCAAGTCTCACTAACTCTCTACACTGTTTTTTGGTGCCCATTAGGTATATCTGTATGTCAGTGAAGCCCATATATACTTATACTAAAGTATAAGAGAATGACACCATTGCTTTACAGGCTGGCAGAGTTCTAGCTATTTTCTCTAGGCTTAATTTAGATCCCAGCTGTGCTTTGAAGTGAGTGGATTTTGTAATACTGTAAGCAATACTTGTGACAAAATCTACATGCGGTAAAGTTATTCTGTTAAACTGATTTCATTCTGAGCTTCCACTCAGGGCAAGTAAAAAATGAGACAACTTGCACATGAGGTCAGAAGTAATTTTCATAAAGCCCTATACTGCTAGCAGCAGTAACAAAATCAGAGTGCCAGCTGTAGGCAAAATACCCACATTCACTGACTGGTTTAATAGCATGCTGTGCAAACATGTCTTCGGCAGGAATTGCTAGAGCCCTGTCTGAACTAACAGCGTTACGGGTGGAATGATTGTAGGAGAGGCAATGTGAGAAATAGGCTAAATCAAAGAGCCAGCCATTTGTCTATACTGGACTATGTTATCTATTTGGTTTCATTGTGTCACTATTAAATCTAGTGTAGTTACTAGCAGAAGTAATAGTCTCAACCGTCATTTCCAAAACAGTATTTTAATTGAAGAGTTTTTGCCTGTCTGCTGCTAACACCAGGCCAGTCATAGCCTATGGGAAAGAATGAGTTCCCAGTGCCAGGTACCATTTGGAGTTAGCAGGTCCAGAAGAACAAGGGGTTAGCAATATCCCTCTTGGTACCGGGATTTACAGTCTCACAGAAAATACATGCACAGAAGCAAAGCATAAACTTTTAAAATAGAACTGAGAAGATAAACCACTGTTTTCTGTGATGCTTTCTGGCCTTCATATGCTAACAGAGCATATGCTTAACACAGTATGACTAGTCAGACACCCCTGACCTGGTGTGGTGGGGGAATGGGATGACTTTGAAATACTCTCTATTGGCCAGTTGGTTCTGGGGCTGCTGACATACTGGGAGACTGGGATGTGAGAGACAAGGTGATTGTGTCTGGCTTGGCAATTTATACTGGCTGCAGCTGACAGACAGGTCTCATGAAAAGTTGTTAGTTCTTGCCGCTGAATTGCTTTGTGGTCTCAGTTCTCCTGGCCCCATTTGCAGACTCCATCTGTGTAAGCAGAAACAGTTGTAGTCCCTGCAAATGTGAACACCAAGGCTAAACAAATCGAAGGCAACTTAAATAATTTCTAAAGGACTTGAAAAGAAACCCCCAGAAACAAATTAAAAAACCCAAACCTGTTGCTGCTGACCTAAGTCTTGGGCTGTGTCAGAGCTGATTTCATGAAGCCTCAAATCGTAAGCAAAATGTTAGTGCTGTCATTTCTAAAAGGTAGAGATGTCTTCTATACTTCTTTGTGAAAGGAGTGCCTTTCTCTTTTACTTCTGCCAGTCAATAGCTGACTTACTTTGTCTTAAAGAGGATTGCTAGCTTTCTTATCTGTGGGACTGAGCTATAGTTGAAGCCTCCAAATAAGCATGAGAAACCCATTTTAGGATTCTTTTTGCTAGGTTCTATATGCACATCATATAAAGAGAACTCTACATCTTTTTTGTCTGTCAGTACAAATGTTGCAATGTCAAAATTGTGATCTGGAAATGCAGTTCCTCTAGACTCTTGACACTTTCTGACAGTTCTCTCTGTGGCTTTGTCTATGACTTTGCCAGCAGCTACATGCTTACTGGAGGTGAGAATGCTGCTGTACGTGTGTTTTGTTAAAGGCAGTCCCCATCCTGCAGAGTTTGCAGTCCAAGTAGCTGTAGTGGTGGAACAGAGCATCATGAGGTGACTGGCTTGCCTGAGCTCCTACAGTAGATCAGCAGAAAGACAAGGAAGGACCTTGTGTCTCTTGCCTGTACTTCAGCCCATGCTGCCCTCAGTCCCTGAGGGATCTCTCTGCCTTCAGTGATCATAGTTGTTTGTAAAATACATTTTTAAAAATCGTTTTGTACATAACACTGCAGGCTGCTAAAAGCATAATTTTGACGTAACAGTTCCAAACAAGATGGTCATCTGTAATCCACATTTTAGTAGTTCCAAAGTCACATCAATCACTATCTTTTAATTAAGTCAACTTAATCAAAACACATTTTTAATGTCCTATCTTAAGGGCATTGAAGGTAGGGGCAGAGTATGGTTTTAAGGACAATTGATATAATTAAAGGTGCATAGCTTCTCTATGTTGAGGTTGTAGCACTAATGAGGAAAGAAGCCTGGGAGAAAGAAACCCAGTCTTTTCCTGAAATTTTGAAGAAGAATTGGGGGGTGGTGGTGATGTATATGAATCATAGCTGCTTTGTTCATTACGTTTTCCTTCAACTTCTCTTCATCATTTTAGTAGTAAGGACTTGAGCAAAGCAGATTTGCCGGTGGCCTTTGGTGAGTGTTTTGGATGAGTCCCTAGATCGCAAACACTTTCGGCACCATCTGGTGGTCGAAAAATACGACTGCAGCCTCGCTGGCTTGGTATCCCCATGCTCACACCGAAAGTTAAATGAAACGCAGCCTCTCCGGGACACTTCATGTAGTGTTCCCTCTGTAGGTTCCTGTTCTGTGACGCTACTCAGCCTTTTTAATAAACTAGTGATGCTAAGAGCATCACTGAAGTAGGTGAGAGAAATTGAGTCAGAGCAAAGAAACAAAAACATCTGGTGGGGCCTGGGGTGAAATCACCATTCACTGTTTCCTTCCAGGTCAGTGGAGAATTTAAGTTATTCTCTCCCACTTCTTTGAGCTTACATGGTAAGAGGTAAGAAGGTCATTCATAACAATTTACTACTTTATTAGGAGGAATTTGCCTTCAGTGGTGCCAGGCTAATTTTACAAACAGTCTGCAAAATCTCATGAGCTGCACCATGGGGAGCTTAGCACATTTTAGCTGACAATACTTAAAGCATCTCTGTTCTTAATTCTTGTTAAAGAGCAAAGCTGGGACCTTAGTCATCCGAAAGCTAAAAGAAAAAGTTAGACTGTGTTTTTATTTGACATTAAGCCATTCTTAGAGGTTCTGATCACCTTCTAGAAAGGTCTTACATCCTTCCTACATCCTTTCAGTCATGGCTCTGAGCTATGGGAAGAAAAAAAACATAAAGCAGAAGTGAGACCTCAGTCATATGCAGTAGGGAAACATTGCTAATCTTCTTCTCCCGAAAAGCCTCTCTTCTACTCCAGTTCTTTCTCTACTTGGTTTCCCACCTACAACTTCGATATTTGGGCTTGTTTCTACATTTTCCCCCAATTTTCAAGAAGCCCTAGAAGCTAACTAGCTAGAGAAAGCACACTGGCACATTGGGTGACTGGTTTAGCTACTGGCATTCCTCCATCCTGTCCTAACTGCAGAATATACACAGTGTACCAAGAGCATTCTCTCTTCTCTGTCACAGCTCCTAACACATCAAAACCCAACCTGAGCTTGTAGGTGTCAGCTTGCAGGTGTCACACAGTAAGCTGGGGAGTGGTTCTCCAGCAGCTCAGCAGTAACTGCCTGTGTGCGTACTCATTCACAGCTGTGACAGCAGGGCAGGGTGCTTTGGCTCCATTTCAATGAAGGGTAAAGCTCATTCACACTTTCTCCAGATGTATCAGGTTTAAGAGCTGCCTTCTGAAACATGCCTGTGTCACTTCCCCAGCTGAGAAGGACAGTTGTGGTCTTTTATACTTTTGGTTAATGAGGCCTTTCTGGTCTGACCTCTCATGTATTGCACTCAAACTTAATATGCTGTTGGGACTACTAATCCTTTCTGAAAATGCATCTTTTCTTCCAGTTTGAGAAGATTTAGGATGTGGTGAGAGAGAGAGTTAAATTTGACATTCTTCCCCCTATGCTTGAAGAGATTTAATTGAAGATCACCCTGGGGAGGAGTCATTACCAGCAGATAAACACCTTAGCTTGCTATTTCTACCAAGATGGTTAACAGTGGAATAGTTAAGACTTAAAATATAATTTGTTGTCATTAAGCTTATATGTTATCTCTGTCCTGAGCTCAATAGAAACTCCTGTTGAAGAGTCCAGGTGCTTTAGATATGTCCTATATTTTGAAGATAATCATTGCAGTCATTAGTGTGAAGGTTGCTGAGCTAAGCTTATAGCTTCTTGCTTTTGAAAGGGGTGATGATGTTTCTATTCTCCCCCAAATTTGGTTATGCACCCCTCTGTATCATATTGGCTGTGGGTCTCCTCTAAGTTTACTATGTGATTATTTTGACCCAGCTCTTTTGTGGAGTTGGTTTTCTTAAGTTTCAGGAACCTGAACTGGCTTACTGAGAGGCCAGGTGAGCATCAAAGCTAGGGCAAAGCGAGAGGCAGGACTGCATGGATGGGAGCAGGGGGAGTGGGATCCTCCCTGTTTCAGTGCCCTGATAGCATTCAGTGGCCAGATTAGCACAGGCTGCATCATGCCTCTTGGCCTTACATCCAAGGTCGGGAGCCATGATTAAACAGTCATTTTAATCCAGTTGCTGCTCTTGACAGAAAAATTCCTTATTCTCTCCCCTTGTTTGTGCTGTCTCTGTCGTGCTAAACTCAAGTTGAGGGAGCTTTGCTTCCTCTGGGGTAGGCACTTTCAGTCATATCAGATCTGTGACCATATGAATATTGATATTGTGGCAAGTAGTGAGGCAGGAGCCACTGGCTAGAGAAGGGACCATCTCAGCGCCCATGTGGACTCATATTGGAGAGTGAATACATATCCATGGGTTTTAGCCAGATTTTTCTTTTCTGTGCCCTTCAAATCAGGCTTCCAAATGAGATACCTAAACACAAACATGCTGACCATTCTCCTGTTAATCTCACTTTCTTTAGTAGTGACTTAATGTTTAGGAAAATCAGGCCAGTTCTACTCATACACAGTTGTGCTGCATCCTGGGTCTTGTTTATTACTGATACTTGTTGTGGGAGTGTCCTGAGTTCAGCAGTAGCAGTTATTTTTCTCCTTCTCAGTAGCTGGTGCAGTGCTGTGTTTTGACTTTCGGCCTGGGAACAAAGCTGATAACACAAATGTTTGGTCTGACCAAGGACTTTCTGAGCCTCATGCTCTGCCAGGGGGGAGGGAAAGCCAGGAGGAAGCAGAGACAGGACACCTGACCCAAACTAGCCAAAGAGGTATTCCATACCACAGCACGTCATGCCCAGGATGTAACGGAGAGTTACCCGGAAGGGCTAGTTCACTGCAGGCTTGGACGAGCTATCGGTCGGTGCTCAGTCGGGGTGGGGCGAGTTATCGGTTGGCTGGTGGTGAGGTGTTGTATTCTTTCCTCTTGTTATTTTCTGTTATCATTCTTATTATTGGTGGTAGCAGTAGTGATTTGTGTTATACCTTGTGTTATACCTTGTGTTGTACCTAAACTGTTCTTATCTCAACCCATGGGAGATGCATTCTTTTCAATTCTCCTTTCCGTCCCTCTGGGAGTAGAGGGAGGGAAAGAAAGGGGGGAGTGAGTGTTGAGCTGCGTGGTTTATGGCTGACTTTGTTTAAACCACAACAGGGAGGAGGGAGCATGCTTGAGAGCCAAAGGGACAGCAGTATAATAGTTAACATCTGCAGGGCAAAACAGTGATCTTAAGGGAGATAACGAGAATGTTTTTGATAATATACCATATGAGAATATTACCACTTTGCCTTTGCATTTTGCCTCATAGAATTTGAAACCAAAGTGTAGCTACATACACATTTAGGGGGTAAAGGAGGATTCAGCATTTGAGCCATAGAAAGGCTTTGGAAGCTTGCAATATCTTTGCCTTATTTAACAATTTCTGTAAGTAAGTTTTGATGCTTGCTTTGGGTACTTTCCCTAGTGGTCTCCCAAACTGATTACAGACTTGTTTGGCTGATTTCCATCTCATGGTTTTCTGTCTGTCATTGGATTATTGGAGAGCAGTTGTCAGATTTAAAATAACCATTGTGAATGTCCCCTGCGTTTAAAAAAGAAAAAAGTATCTATTCATAAAGTGAAAGAGAGAAACTGGTCATGAGGGCTCTGAGCTGTGGGTGAGGAAGCAGCTTTAGTAAAGCAAAATGCAGGGCTTTGCCTGAGCAGTTGTGCAAAAGAGCTCTCCTAGCCAGAATGGACTTGGGATAAGAGATAACCTCAATGGGGTTGAATGAAGTTCACCTTTTAGCACCTTGAAATACAAAGGTGATGGGTGAAGTGTATTATTTTCATAAGCCACTATGAAATGTCAAACAAACATGTATAATAGTGCAACAGAAGCTGAGAATCGTGCAGGAATAAATAGAGCCTTGAAGTAAACGATTTGGTTGCTGGAACTATTGGAATGGAAAAGAAAAAGTTGTAACCTGGAATAGTGGAAGAAAGGATTTAAACCAAAACAAACCAAAACAAAAACAAAAAAGCAAACACCCAAAACCCATACTACCTATTTTGGGGATGGGTAAAAGATGTTTTAAACTGACT